>NC_136417.1:127062098-128537098 GCF_052625555.1 Lactuca saligna | reverse complement strand
CAAAATATGATATCTCTCACAGATTTAAAATAAATTAGAAGATGTAGGTTTTTGGGCATTATTCTTGAAATTTTGTCGGATTAATTTCTTTTAGTTAGTTTCTTTTTTAAAACTTTTTATTATTATATTAATTCTTTATTTTTTTTTTTGAATTGTTATGTATGAATACATATTGTTTTAAATATATAATATTAATATATTAATGAATATTATTTTATCGCGCTATTGATATTTATAAACATTTTTTTAATATTTATTTGAATTATGGTACATTAATAAACGGGAAATTAAGTAATCTAGCAACATTTTAATGTGTATATTAAAGAAAATAACCAATTTTTTTAGCAAAAATAACAATTTCGTTCGGAATGGGCTTTCTAGACAATAACATATTTTGGACAATATTATCACTATCACTCGGTTCGAAAATTATGGCTTAGTCCAAAATATGTTTCAAACTCGGTCCAACAAAAAAGAATTAATTCAATAGAAATTAAAAAAAAAAAAACTAGAAGAAGTTAATAATCCCATAAAGTAATGTTCATTAATATATATATATATATATATATATATATATATATATATATATAATTATATTTATTAATATATAATAATCCAATAAAAATGAATTAATTAAAAATAACTCATATATAATACTTCAATAAAGTTAAAAAGAAGATATGCAGAAATGGTCCTATGGTTTGGTAAAAAAAAACTTAATTGAGAAATGTGCATGATGGTAAATAGTCATTTTAAAAAAGTTAGACAAACTTGTAAAAATTATCCTTATAGTATATATTTTTTGGGGGATTTATTTAAAATCATAACTTTTTTGGATTGGTGGTCATTTTGACCATGTTTCTATGTGGAAATGGTCCTGCCAAAAAATAAAATGACTAAATTACCCTTTTGATATATTTTTAAGTGGTTTTCAATTTAATTTAATGTTTTATTTTTATAATAACATGCGTCCCCACCTTTCTCTCTCCCTCTCTATGTATACGTTTTTTTACCAAGAAAGAACAATTCTTCTTCTTCTTATTCCTCTTCTCTTTCTCTAAACTTGATTGAAAACCAAGAGCTCCACTGGCAACCATCTATATAATTTTTCTTTTTAATACCATGATCATGTATAGTAGAAAAAGGGAGGCCATCTGGAACCATTTTGGATCGAAACCCAGGAGCTCTATCGACCACCGGCAACCACTTCTGATTAGCGTCATAGCTTTCATATCTCTCTCTCTCTCTCTCTCTCACACACACACACAAACCAGAAATACGATCGAGACCCAGATGCAAAATGGTCAAGAACACCCCAGTGAAAGATCATCAACAACCGATTTCTAGAAAATTGGTTACATAATCAATCTTCTTGTTATATATTAAATCACCCATCAACAATCAATTAACAGATTTATCCCACAATCCAGCTTTAATATATATATATATATATATATATATATATATATATATATATATATATATATATTATGAATCATTTAGTTGAGCAAAACCTGGAGTATGATATCAAGATGAAGAACATCGAGAAAACCCTAGAATCATATTCCTCAACTATTTAATACAAAAAAAATTGTTGGTGTCTAAAATTGATAATGACAAACAAACTTGAAGCATATACTGTAACGCCCGCAGATCCGAGCTAGTCAATTTAGAGATAATAAGTATCAAAAATGAGTTTTCTGATGGAAGATTATTTAGAAGTATTAATGTTAACCATGTTGTGGTATATGTTACAAGGGTTCCGTACATATAAAGAACGCCGAAATCCGATTTATAACGAAGAAATTATGACCCGTCGAAGTGTTTCGGCAAAACCGGCACGGCACCGGGAGACGTAAATAGTAAATTTATGATAAAGGACTTTGTAGCCTTATTAATCTAAAAAAAAGTCGTAGAATATATTAAACTGAGAGTGTCAATAAAAAGAACGTCCAAATCTGACTTCGTATGAGGAAGTTATGAATTTTCTAACATTTGGCATAGTAGTGCACGACCCGAAACTTGAATTTTAGTTCGAGTGATGTTTGGCCTACACGGCCTAAATGAGAGTTGAAGATCTCATTAAAAGGAAGTCAACAGTAAAAAGTCAGATGAAAACGGAGTCCGTATGTAGAAGTTATGAATTTTACGCGGACATTTAATAGTATAATCTCCTCTTACTGTTAAATTTAAGATCGCTCGAGAATGAGTCGACATAGTCTAAATGAATGTTTTAGATCTTGTTTTTAACTACGTGAGGATATAAATAATGTCGAGAGTAGAGATCGTATGTTAAAGATATGGACGAAACTTGGTCTCTACTCTTCAAGCGCGATAAATTCGATACAGTTTTGTAAATCTGAGATAGAATGAGAATTAGCTGACGGTGTCTAAATGAAAGTTGTAGTACTCGTAAATACCAACGCGTGGATATAAAGAACGTCAAAAATGGATTTCATATGAACGAGTTACAAATTATAATATCATATTTATGTATTAAAATAAAGTATAAATCATATATACGTACACATATATATACAAATGTATATATCATTAAAAAGGTACCGATGATGCGGTTATTATAAGACTAGTGTTGAGTACTTTCAACATTAGTTTAGTATAAATATCGTTATTTCTATTTAAAATAGTATTATGAAGGGGTGTTTAGTCATTTATATAACTATAAGGTCATTAAGTAATTATTGATGGTAGTTTTTGTAAATTCAATTACTATAAATAAGCAGTTTGGGCTCTCATATTTCTTTCACAATTCTCTTGATTCAAGAGTCTTTCTCTTCTTATCCCCCAAGCATTTTGGTCCCTCGTGATTCGACATCTCTTTTTGTAGTTTTAGTATAGTAAGGTGAGCGTTGAAGCGTTGCATGAATCTTTCTTAGAAACATTCAGCGAGGAAGTTCTGCCCCTGCAGAGCCCAACTCCTAGCTAAAACCCCCTTGTAAGTAAGTTATGCTCACCCTATTTTAATATAGATTATATTTAAAATTAGTATTGTTATTATGAACCTATAATAAATATTTGAGCTATTATTATATAAGTGTCGTTATAATATCTTTTTAACTACTCGTGGTACGGGGAATTCGGTTTAAAGGGCCGCATAGGGTTGTTGGATTTCAGAAGTGCAATATGCCAAAATGGTCCTGCCTTCCGGTGTTTTGTGTCTAGTCCCTGTTTGTACATAGTGGTTGGAAAGTATTGTTTAAACGCTTATATAATAATAATAATAAGACTAATAATTAGTCACGGTAAATATTAGACTAAAATCTAGTGGTAATAATACTAGGTTTCGTCGAAGGAAATTATTTTAAAGTGAAAGAAGCATTGTCCAAGTACGGAGTCACCACCTTATCAAGTGAGGGCATAGTCCCTTTCATCTTATAGATAGATATGAAATATTTTATATAAACTACGGGCTATGTGTGTATATTATCTGTATAATTGCTATTTATGCTGGATGAACGATTTTATACAATTTTATATTATCTAAATTGTATATGTATTTATATCTACATAAGATGTTGGGTAAAACATGGGTAGATGAAATATGAGTTGGATGATGAGTTGAGAGGTGATATAGACCGTGAGGTAAGGGTGAGAGGTGGATGATGTGAGAAGCCTTGTTCCCAAACGTTGGTCCTGTCATCTAGCATAGTATGGATGACAACCACGATCTATTCTAGACAGTCCAGTGGAACACTAGCAGGCTCGTAACCTGTAGGCGTTATCAACGATGTGTTCACCTGGTGTACTCTAAAGCTTGGCGATCATGCAGACTTGATGCCTAAATACTGGTTATTATGCAGACTTAGTGCTTAAACCTTGGCGATCATGCAGACTTTATGCCTAATCCCTAGCGATAATGTAGACTTAGTGCCTATTGTGTAAATCGTGGCAACGATGTACTTCATGCCGATTCCTTAGGATGATCCTTAGGAATAAATGAACGAGGAATAACCGATTCTTAGGGTAGATCCTTAAGAGTAAAGAAGATAATGAGGATGGGTAATTGGGTTGATTGTTTGATGTTTAAACATAATAATTATATTATTGTGGGTTGAAAAGCCTATGTACTCACCAAGTTTCCCAACCTGACCCACTTAGTTTATTTATATCACAGGTGTTGATATGAAGTCACTTTACACTAAGAGATTAAGGAGATATAAATCATTTGTGATAATGATTGTAAGTTCTATTTATGCCTATGTTTCTGTATTGACGATGACATCCCAAATGTTTTAAAATGATTAAAAATACTTTTCTTTGGAAATGCTTTGATAACGTATTTATCATGATTTACTAGGTACAAATTCCACAACATTTTTATTAAAAGAGGTACTCTGATTTTTATAAAGCATAAACAAAATTGGTCTTTTCTGGCTGTGGAAATGGAGATGTCACAGTTGTTATCAGAGCATTAGTTTAAGAGAACTAGGAATATGGATTTATATCTAGACTTAAACTTAGAACGCTAAGCAATGATTATGAGGAGTGTGTCTTAGGTAATATGCCTAAATAGACACAAGCACTAGCTTATTTAAGGAAAATGTCTAACATGCTTTTATGTGTGCTAAATGATTTATGATGCTTTATGATGCTAAATGTATGATCAAATCTATAGTCTGTTGCCGACCGGATCTGGAAACTTTACGTGTTTAGACTTCTAAACGTTTAATTACGGTATTAGAACTGGCATGTAACTTTTCGGACTAATAGGGAAATTTACACGTTGATCGTAAATAAAATATTTCCTATCTTAATTCTCGTCATTACAAACTGAACATCTGAATTGGTATATCGATCGAAATGGAAAAAAACCCGAAGTGGAGTCGGGAACACAAATGTAAATAGAAATCAACAGCCCTTAGTGATTGAACAAATACATGTTGTAGTAGAAGTTGTACCATAACCAATCAGCATAGTTGGAGTGCAAGCCATGATCCGGGCTATGTTAGCTGAACAAAGGGAAGAAATGAGGAGGATGTTGCATGAAAATAGAGATGAACCTACCATGCCCATTGAGCAACCTGAGCAGATTCCCGAGCAATCGGAGGAAGGGAACTATAGCCACCCTGTGAGTCAAGTTAGGACTCAAGGAGAACGAACGAATGGCCTGGAGAGAGGAAACAACAAGGATGGACGAATGCATAATAACTTCTTGGGTGCCAAGCCACCAAGCCTTTCTGGAAGTCCAAAGTCGGTTGAGATTATGGACTAGATCTCCGAAATGGAGATGATGTTTGAGAGTTGTGATTGTAGCGATAGGCAAAAGACCATCTTTGCAGTCAGACAACTAAAGACTAGAGTGCTAAGTTGGTGGAAGTTGTTGGAAGATACAATATCACGAGGAGAAGCCATGTGAATGTCGTGGCAAGCATTCGTGGAGCAGTTGAAAATACAGTACTGCTCAGAGATAGATCTGATAGACCTAAACAAGGGATTTCAGAACCTGAAGAAAGGAAAGATGAGTATGGATGAGTATGCTACCACATTCAACGAGAGGATGAAGCTATTCCCCTACTAAGTTCCTATTGAACTCTCCAATATCGATAGGTTTGCTAACGGACTACCCACAAACTTTGGCCAAACAGTCAAAATGGCAACTACCTTGAAAACAGCCATCAGAGCAACCAGGAATGTTGAGACCCATATTAAGGAAAAGGGTCTGGAGAGAGCTAAAGTTGGAAATAAAAAGAAGTATGAAGGATCTTAAAAATCCAACAAAGAAAGGAAATTCTCAAAGACTGAAGGAGGAGGAGGAGGTGAAGCTAAGTGGTGCGAAAAGTGTAAAAAGCAACACTTCAGGAAATATAGCGAGGAGGTAACTTGCTACAAATTTGGAAAGACAGGGCATGACGCCAACAAGTGTACATCCAACAAGAGGATGTGCTATAGAAGTAAAAAATAAGGGCATGTTTCTAAAGACTGCCCGAAGAAAAACGAGGCGCCAAGGCCAGAAATGCCACCAATGCCAAGGGCGTTCCACATGATCCTCGACGAAGCAGAAAACAACGCAAAGAATCAAGGATGAGGAATTCATACCCGAAGATCAAGTTATGAAGTAGCCAAGGGGATAAGATCATATGATGTAGCCTATTAGAGGCATAGTCTAGGGTGAACTTGAACACCTATGTAATAGTTTAAAGAAATAATAAAACCTTAGTTTTGTTATCTGGTGTGTTAAACTGTTGTGTGATTTTCTTGTATGGTGACTTGCAAAACTGTGAGACAATACTTGGGACGAGTATGAGTACGTGTGAATGGTTGTAGAGGCCTATACTGTGACAACCCAAAATTTCCATTCTGAACAAACCATGTCATGCCAATAGAAGTAGAACCGTTACAGTGAAAATTTAGACTTCGAGTATAAGTTTGGTAGTTTTTCAGGATTTACATTTAAGGAGATATCAGGAGAGTGGATGCACTAGGGTTTAGTGGAACACTGTTATTCCAACACTCTGTTATATTAGACATCGTTCCGGGAATAAAAATATTTTCTGCCAAAAATATCTCAGCACTATAAATAGAATTCTGAACCAAATTCATTCATTATTCGCATTTCCAGCTAGAGAAAAGTCGTTTTCTCTCTCACGGATCTTCGGGTTTTTTTCCCAAATCATGAGTACACTTCTCTAGTTTTCTTATAATGCTTATTATGTGCTTAATAACTTAGATTACATCTCAAATCTGTGAGATTCGGGAGTTTACCGCCCAAGAACGTTCTTGGAGAGTAAACTCCAAAATGAGGCTTAAATGCTACCTAGTCTTTTTCCCCATGATAAGTAACGAACTTAGGCTTATTTATAAAAGTAGTTAGGACTAGAAAACAATCCAACCCCAATATTTGGGAGTTTACCTCCCAAGAACACTTGGGGAGTAAACTCCATTTTAAGGGCCAAAAGTGTCCCAATGCTCCTCAAAGCCTTGGATCTCAAACTAGAAGCCTACATTACATGTTTAGACCACCAAAACAATTAAGATTCAAGGGAGAAAGAGATTTCATGGCCCAAAAGGTTCTAGGGCCGTGAACTCCATAAATGGTGCCAAAAGGTGCCATAAACTCTTCCAAAGCCTTGTACAATAGCCTAGTTTAGTTCCTAGTTAATTTAGGGACTTGAAAACACCTTAAACATCCTCCCTAGGGAGTTTACAGTCGTAAAATCCAAGGGAATATGTTCCCATGTCCGTAAACTCCTAAAAGGAGTTATATTATGCCTTAAACTCTTCCATAGACCAAGCCATTAAGTAGAAATGCTTATTAGGGCCTTATAGAGCATCATACACCAAATGGACACATAAGTATGAGTTCACGGCCGTAAACTCATGATTTCACGGCCGTAAACTCATTTGGTAGTGTCATTAGGGTCATGAACTCCCTTATGGAGTTTTCCTTGAGCCCTACACACAATAGCTTCCCCTACAAACACATAGATGCAACCCTAGAGGCTAATAACACTTGATAAAGGTGTTTAGCATGTCCTAGGGTTTCTTGACTTATTTATTAGTTGTTTATAGACTAATTTGTTACATATATGTGAAATTATATGTTAACTAGGATCATAAGTGTGTTCAAGACTTCGCTTGACACCTAGCGGTCCTACCTCTTCAGTTCATCCGTATCACCCACAATAGGTGAGTTCATACCCCTTAATCAATGTTTTAACTATTTTTAAATGGTTTATGGGGGGGGGGGATACAAGTATAATCATGCTACTTATTATATCAATCACATTTGATTAATAAGCAAGATTCAAATGATTTACTACTCATTAGCTGTTTTACCAAACAGTTTCATTCAAATGATTTTCAAAAACACTTTATATGTTTAAAACTCTTTATTACACTGTACATTTTAGTCTGAATATTACATTTCAAACTTATTTACAATTTTGTTTCAAAAAAATGTTTCTTTATACTAAACCGTTTTATCAAACCCATGCCTTCAAAACCCTTTTATAGATCGACATCAAGTTGATCTTTTCTTAGAAAATATTTATGTTCAAATGTTTTTACAAAACTTATTTTATGATTTTATTATAAATTGCATGCCTCTATATGTATGGTTATATAAGAAGTGTTTAAAAGACTCAGGAAGGCTATCCACCCTATTTCCTTTTCGCACTTGAGATGTGGTCTGGTGGGATATTGGGTACCCATCCAAAGGTGGTTTAAATATTAGTTATATATCATGTGTACATATATGGTCATAAAGGTCATTCCAGCTCATCCAATGCCCTTGAGTAGCAAGGGTATACATCTATGTTCACACGTCCAAATTAGATTACTAGTAAACTACCATATGGGTAGTTTAGGAAGATATTAGAACCATCACTAGAACGCGATATCTTACAATGATTCAGTTCATTCATGAGTCTATACTTGCTAGATAGAGAGCACGTACATTACAACTAGCACACACAGAACATTACAGTACATTACTTTACATTTACATTGATACGTTTACATAGAGATCCTGTTATAAGCATGCCTATATATGTATAATTATATAAGCAATGTTTAAAGGACATAGGAAGGCTATCCATCCTATTTCCTTTTCGTGCTTGAGATGTGGTTTGGTGGGATATTGGGTACCGTCCGAATGTCGTTTAAACATTAGTTATATATCATGTATACATATATGGACATCATAGTTCCTTTCAGTCAGTTCAGTTCCTTTGGGTAGCAAAGGCATACGTTCGTATACTTTTACATGATTACGCGTACATAAGTACATATACATGAATACGTTAACAAAATTGTGATCCACTGTATCGGAGCATGCGTTAAATGTCATGGCTCGAGTGGTAGCCAGAGTCTCTTGGAGGGAGAGCGTGAGTTTGCGTATAGATCTATATTGGATTGACTATCCTACACCTTGCTGCTAGCAACAGCCGGACCTGCAGGTGTGCGGGTGCCAAACGTCATTCCGTTTTATGACCATTCATATGTCGTTGTTACCAGTTAATAGTATGGTGCAATTAATCACATAATACCTTAATATAAATCCGGTTTAAGGTAGTTAGTACAATAGTAGTTCCTATAATACAACACTACAGTACTACATTAATTTCCCCTTTTCACATTTTAGTGATCATTTCACTTAAACATTAAATGTAAAAACAATATTTTGTAAATGATAGTTACACTTGGGAAAACTACACACTTTTACAAGAAACGAACATTTAGAACAGTTAAGTCTTGGTAGAAGACTACATTGAGAACAGTTAGGTCTTGGTAGAAGACACGCTTTATATAATAGTAGGAATCATAGGTATTTCTAGGGTTTTTCAAACGTTACAGTTGTTTTGCAAACATTTTTACATTTACAGTTCATATACATTTTCAATACTTACAATTCATATACATTTTCCATACTTCCCTTTCATAAACTTACAAATTCTTACATACAAATTAAGACACTAAAATACTTATGATCTCACCAGCTTCAAAGCTGATACTCGCTTTCAAAATTACTTGTATCCTCAGGTCATCATAGACAGGTACCGATGGAAGGACTAGGGAAGATGGAGCTCGTTGAAGACTCATCTTTCATTTTGATTTATGCTTTAGTGTTTATCAAAATTTGACAGAACACACTTGTATAATAATTCTATTATTAATGCAATGGATGATGTTGTTGCTTGTTTACTACTTTTCATTGTTGTGATATTGTACATGGCGTCTTCCGCCCGAGAACGTTTCCGCCGTTCTTGGTTTTGGGGTGTGACAGATTGGTATCAGAGCATTGTTGATAGTTAATTAAGTATATCAACCCATAAAAGATATACTAACTATAAATACATAAGGGATAAAAATACTCTCACCAAGAGTTTATACTTTAAATAATAAATATTTAATAAAGTATACGTTCCTGCATTCATACTAAAATCAGTGTTACTAGGATAGTACAAAAGAATTATGATTGTTGGCAACGCAAGTGGGCTTAGAGACATATGGTCAAAACTGGGGAGATATACCCTGATCACCAATATTATCCGAGGGTTGACTAGCATGTGCCTAAGTTTAATTGTAAGGTTGCTACAATGCTAAAATCCTACCAACCCTACCACAATGAGAACAGTAGAACATAACATTAAACTTAAAATACTATAGGAGTATTTGGTGTTACTATAAGTACGTTACACTTGAGAACTAAAACGGGATCTTCATTACTAAGTTGATAGTTGCTAAGTGGATACACTAAAGATATATGTAATTAGGATGTTATAGACTTAGAATCTGTGAAATTTTACTTCACCCCGATTCTGTGTGAATTTGGAGTTAAGATCACTTATTCGAAGGTCTATCCAGTTTCGATTACATATAACTGGTATGCACTTCACAAATAGCGATGTAACTGATGAAGATTTTCTAAATAATTATCTAGATAGTTCGTCTAATAATTATTTTCTTACCCCAATTCTCACATAAATAACATGGCTGGACTCCATCCCCACGGCAACCAGTACCTCCCAAATGAGGTCATTGCTGGTTGGTTTGGAGAAGAACCAGAGAATGATCATCCGATCCCTTTGAATGATCACCATGATGAAAACCCTTCGGACGGTGCTAATTCCGAACCAGAGGTTGAGAACCTACCCCAAGCAGCTCCCGTTCCAATTCCTAACCCTCGTCCGGCTTTTCATGGTCGGACCCCTGAGTGAGTGGAATGCTTGGAAACATGGAGCCAAGGACAAAATCAGCCCATGCCATTTAATGGCAACTGAAGCTTTTATGACCTAAGCAACGGGGGCTCAGCAGATAGAATCTTGCCAATCTTGGTCCGTAGAGTGGCCCGAAATGATATTGAAGGCAGGACAACCCTATATCAGATTACCGAAGTTGTCACTGATTCTAGAATGCATAACCTCCGCACCATTCGTCTAGAAGATGCTCGCGAGAGATCAGAGAGAAACCATGAAACCCTGCTGCAAGCACAAGCTGAATCACGAGCCAAAAGTGTCCCAATGCTCCTCAAAGCCTCAGATCTCAAACTAGAAGCCTACATTACATGTTTAGACCACCAAAAGAATTAAGATTCAAGGGAGAAAGAGAGTTCATAGCCCAAAAGGTTCTAGGGCCGTGAACTCCATAAAATGGTGCCAAAAGCTGCCATAAACTCTTCCAAAGCCTTGTACAATAGCCTAGTTTAGTTCCTAGTTAATTTAGGGACTTGAAAACACCTTAAACACCCTCCCAATGGAGTTTACAGCCATAAAATCCAAGGGAATATAGTCCCAGGGCCGTAAACTCCTAAAAGGAGTTATATTATGCCCTAAAATCTTCCATAGACTAAGCCATTAAGTAGAAATGCTTATTAGGGCCTTATAGAGCATCAAACACCAAATGGACACATAAGTATGAGTTCATGGCCGTAAACTCATAAGTTCATGGCCGTAAACTCATTTGGTAGCGTCATTAGGGTCATGAACTCCCTTATGGAGTTTTCCTTGAGCCCTACACACAATAGCTTCCACTACAAACACATAGATGCAATCCTAGAGGCTAATAACACTTGATAAAGGTGTTTAGCATGTCCTAGGGTTTCTTGACTTGTTTATTAGTTGTTTATAGACTAATTTGTTACATATATGTGAAATTATATGTTAACTAGGATCATAAGTGTGTTCAAGACTTCGCTTGACACCTAACGATCCTACCTCTTCAGTTCATCTGTATCACCCACAACAGGTAAGTTCATACCCCTTAATCAATGTTTTAACTATTTTTTAAATATTTTATGGGGTTGATACAACTAGAATCATGCTACTTATTATATCAATCACATTTGATTAATAAGCAGCATTCAAATAATTTACTACTCATTAGCCGTTTTACCAAACAGTTTGCTTCAAATGATTTTCATAAACACTTTATATGTTTAAAACTCCTTATTACACTGTACATTTTACTCTGTATTTTACATTTCAAACTTATTTAAAATTGTGTTTCAAACAAATGTTTCTTTATACTAAACCGTTTTATCAAACCCATGCCTTCAAAACCCTTTTATAGATCGACATCAAGTTGATCTTTGCTTAGAAAATATTTATGTTCAAAGGTTTTTACAAAACTTATTTTATGCTTTTATTATAAATTGCATGCCTCTATATGTATGGTTATATAAGAAATGTTTAAAAGACTCAGGAAGGCTATCCACCCTATTTCCTTTTCGCGCTTCAGATGTGGTCTTGTGGGATATTAGGTACCCATCCGAAGTTCGTTTAAATATTAGTTATATATCATGTGTACATATATGGTAATAAAGGTCCTTCCAGTTCATCCAATGCCCTTGAGTAGGAAGGGTATACATCCATGTTCATACGTCCCAATTAGATAACTAGTAAACTACCATATGGGTAGTTTAGGAAGATACTAGAACCATCACTAGAATGCGATATCTTACAATGAGTCAGTTCATTCATGAGTCTATACTTGCTAGGTAGAGAGCACGTACATTACAACTAGCACATGCAGAACATTACAGTACATTACTTTACATTTACATTGATACATTTACATAGAGATCCTGTTATAAGCATGCCTATATATGTATAATTATATAAGCAATGTTTAAAGGACATAGGAAGGCTATCCACCCTATTTCCTTTTCGCGCTTGAGATGTGGTCTGGTGGGATATTGGGTACCATCCGAATGTTGTTTAAACATTAGTTATATATCGTGTATACATATATGGACATAATAGTTCCTTTAAGTCAGTTCAGTGCCTTTGGGTAGCAAAGGCATACGTTCATATACTTTTACATGATTACGCTTACATAAGTACATATACATGAATACGTTAACAAAATTGTGATCCACTGTATCGGAGCATGCCTTAAATGTCATGGCCCGAGTTGTAGCCAGAGTCTCTTGGGGGGAGAGTGTGAGTTTGCGTATAGATCTATACTGGATTGACTATCCTACATCTTGCTGCTAGCTACAGTCGGACCTGCAGGTGTGCGGGTGCCAAATGTCATTCCGTTTTATGACCATTCGTATGTCGTTGTTACCAGTTAATAGTATGGTGCAATTAATCACATAATAACTTAATATAAATCCGGTTTAAGGTGGTTAGTACAATAGTAGTTCCTATAATACAACACTACAATACTACACTAATTTCCCCTTTTCAGATTTTAGTGATCATTTTACTTAAACATTAAATGTAAAAACAATATTTTGTAAATGATAGTTACACGCTTTATATAATAGTAGGAATCATAGGGATTTCTAGGGTTTTTCAAACGTTACAGTTGTTTTACAAACATTTTTGCATTTACAGTTCATATACATTTTCAATACTTACAATTCATATACATTTTCCATACTTACCGTTCATAAACTTACAAATTCTTACATACAAATTAAGACACTAAAATACTTATGATCTCACCTGCTTCAAAGCTGATACTCGCTTTCAAAATTACTTGTATCCTCAGGTCATCATAGACAGGTACTGATGGAAGGACGAGGGAAGATGGAGCTCGTTGAAGACTCATCTGTCATTTTGATTTATGCTTTAGTGTTTATCAAAATTTGATAGAACACACTTGTATAATAATTCTACTATTAATGCAATGGATGATGTTGTTGCTTGTTTACTACTTTTCATTGTTGTGATATTGTATATGAAGTCTTCCGCCCCAGAACGTTTCCGCCGTTCTTGGTTTTGGGGTGTGACATATATTATCGGAAGCACAAGACTCACGCTTGGATCAGTGAAATTCACAAGGTTACCAATATGCTAGTAATTGATACCATTTGATTCAAATATGTCGTTACCATCATTTCGGTAATGATTAAGAAGATGATTGTTATTCCGACCTTAGTGGTCATATCGAATTGAGTCCGACTATGATGAGTATGTTACGTGGTTCAAAGAACCAAGTTCGATGTAGCATCTGACTTAAGCTGGACGATTGAAATAAAAGATAATCAAAGCGATCGGTAGAGGTATCGTGATAGTTGCTTGTAGCTAGAAATGCTACCTTTAAGATGAGATTAGAACATTAAGGAAAGTATAGTATGTTCTGGAAGACTCTAAGAGACCTGAGTCTAAGCATTGCAACATACGATGATAGGTCATTAGAATATTACACATCGTTACATTGTAGTAATAAAAGAGCTTATCTTAAGTTCGTATCTAGTGAGGATTGAGATTGTGACTTGAAGGTCATAATTTGGAGTCTAACGTGAGATAGGGAGCAAGTGCAAGATTGAGCACCGCCTGTAGTCAAGGAGTGCAAGAGTTAGATACTCATTCGAAGAAACCAGGAAGTTACGATTATTATCTAGGATGAAGAGATAACATATGGAATCATTATACTACCTTGTTTCGTTGATGATTATGTGACATAATCTTCCTAAGGGGGAGATAATTGTAACGTCTGTAGATCCGGGCTAGTTAATTTAGAGACAATAAGCATCAAAAATGAATTTTTGATAGAAGATTATTTAGAAGGCTTAATCTTAATCAAGGTTTAGTATATGTTACAAGGGTTCAATACATATCAAGAACGTCGAAATCCGAGTTAAAACGAAGAAGTTATGACCCGTCAAAATTTTTCGGCAAAACCGACACGACACGGGGAGACGTAAATAGTGAATTTACGATAAAAGACTTTTTAGCCTTAGTAATCTAAACTAAAGTCGTAGAATATGTTAAACTGAGAAAGTCCATAAAAAGAACACCCAAATCTGACTTCGTATGACGAAGTTTTGATTTTTCTAACATTTGGCATAGTAGTGCACGTCATGAAACTCGAATATTAGTTCGAGCGGTTTTTGGCCTACACAACCTAAATGAGAGTTGAAGACCTCATTAATAGGAACTCAACGGTAAAAAGACTAACGAAAACGGAGTCTATATGTAGAAGTTATGAATTTTACACGGACATTTAATAGTATAATCTCCTCCTACTGTTAAATTTAAGATCGGTCGAGAATTAGCTGATAGAGTCTAAATGAAAGTTTTTAATCTTGTTTTTACCTATGCACGGGTATAAAGAATGTCGAGAGTAGAGCTCGTATGTTTAAGATATGGATGAAACTTGGTCCCTACTCTTCGAGGGCGATAAATTCGATACAGTTTTGTAAGTCTGAGATAGAATGAGAATTAGCTGACGGCGTCTAAATGAAAGCTATAGTACTCGTAAATACCAACGCGTGGATATAAAGAAAGGTATCGATGATGCGGTTATTATAAGACTAGTGTTGAGTACTTTCGACATTAGTTTAGTATAAATATCGTTACATGTGTTTAAAATAGTATTATGAAGGGGTGTTTAGTCCATAATATAGTTATAAGTTCATTAAGTAATTATGGAGGGTAGTTTTTGTAAATTCAATTACAATAAATAAGAGACTTGGGCTCTCATATTTCTTGCACCATTCTCTTGATTCAAGATTGTTTCTCTTCTTATCCCCCGATCATTTCGGTCCCTCGTGATTCGAAATCTCTTTTTATAGTTTTAGTATAGTAAGTTGAGGCACTGAAGCGTTGTACGAATCTTTCTTAGAAAGATTCAGCGACGAAGTTCTGCCCCTGCAGAGCCCAACTCCTAGCTAAAACCCCATTCTAAGTAAGTTATGCTTATATTTAAAATTAGTATTGTTATTATGAACTTATAATAAATATTTGAGCTATTATTATATAAGTGTCGTTATAATATCTTTTTAACAACTCGCGGTACGGGGAATTCGGTTTAAAGGGCCACATAGGGTTGTTAGATTTCAAAAGTGCAATTTGCCAAAATGGTCCTACCCTCCGGTGTTTTATGTCTAGCCCCTGTATGTACATAATGGTTGGAAAGTAGTGTTTAAACACTTATATAATAATAATAAGACTAATAATTAGTCACGGTAAATATTAGACTAAAATCTTGTGGTAATAGTAGTAGGTTTCATTGAAGGAAATTATTTTAAAGTGAACGAAGCATTGTCCGAGTACCGAGTCACCACCTTATCAAGTGAGTGCATGGTCCCTTTCATCTTACACATAGATATGAAATATTTTATATATACTACGTGCTATGTGTGCATATTATCTGTATAATTGCTATTTATGCTGGATGAACGATTTTATACAAGTTTTATATTATTTAAATTGTATATGTATTTATATCTACATAAGATGTTGGGTAAAACATGGGTAGATGAAATATAAGTTGGATGATGAGTTGAGAGGTGATATAGACCATGAGGTAAGGGTGAGAGGTGGACGATGTGAGAAGCCTTGTTCCCAAATGTTGGCCTTGTCTTCTAGCAGAGTATAGATGACAACCATGATCTATTATAGACAGTCCAGTGGAACACTAGCACGCTCGCAAGCTATAGGTGTTGTAAATGATGTGTTCACCCGGTGTACTCTAAACCTTGGTGATCATGCAGACTTGATGCCTAAATGCTTGTTACTATGCAGACTTAGTGCTTAAACCTTGGCGATCATGTAGACTTTAAGCCTAATCCCTAGCGACTGCAGACTTAGTACCTATTGTGTAAACCGTGGCAACGATGGACTTCGTGCAGATTCCTTAGAATGATCCTTAGGAATAAATGAATGAGGAATAATTCATTCTTAGTGTAGATCCTTAAGAGTAAAGAAGATAATGGGGATGGGTAATTGGGTTGATTGTTTGATGTTTAAACATAATAATTATATTATTATGGGTTGAAAAGCCTATGTACTCAACCTGAACCACTCAATTTATTTATATGGCAGGTGTTGATATGAAGTCACATTACACTAAGAGATTAAGGAGATATAAATCAGTAGTGATGATGAATGTAAGTTCTGTTTATGCTTATGTTTCTATATTGACGATGACATCCCAAATTTTTTAAAATGAATAAAGCTACTTTTCTTTCGGAAATGCTTTGATAACGTATTTATCATATTTTACTGGGAACAAATTTCGCAACATTTTTATTAAAAGAGGTACTCTGATTTTTATAAAGCGTAAACAAAATCAGTCTTTTCGGGACGAGAAAATGGGGATCTCACATATACCCATTGATGAAAATGGATGAGTGATGAGGATCTCCAAAAAATATCGAAAAGGCATTCACTGGAATGGATTTGTAGACTATGAATGGCAGTGATGTAGAGAGTAAAATAGCGGTAATGATGTAGAGAAGAAAATAGTGGCAACAGAGGGTTGTGAATGGCGGTGAAAGGAGGTGGTAGCTGGTGTTTTCAGTGGCATCCTCTCGGCTGCAATGCCCTCATTGGGGCTATTTTTGGCATCGAGTATTTACAACACACATAGCGGTGTATGGGGCAGACTGCTATGTTTAAAGGAAGGGGCTAATACTATCGGTGAAGGGGTAGCTGACCCTTATATATATATATATATATATATATATATATATATATATATATATATATATACATATATATATATATTGTCATAGTGCAAAGTTATCCATGATTGACTTTGTAAATGTTTGACTTTTGTAAAACCCACTTGCATGTGGTGCATTTGCCTTTAGACCCATTTGTTAGTGAGAGTGAGAGAGAGAGAGAGAGAGAGAGAGAGAGAGACATGTAAACACCTCTATATAAGGTGGGTTTGTCCACTTGTAGAGGTGTGCTTAAGAGATGTAGTCATAGTGATTAGTGAGTGAGATATTTATGAAGCTCTAGACTAGATCCCTTTTTGTACTCATTTACTATGATCGAATATATCTTTTAGCACCCAAATCACCATGTTCAATTGTGCAAACTTAAATTCCGCATGCCAAACCATGTTCTTTGTCACTACAATTGGTATCAGAGTGAGTCTTCAAGATCAAGGTGATATTTGAAGAACGATTCTCGGTTTGGCAACATTTGTCGCAATTTGAACAATTTTTGTGAGTCTCTCTCTAAGATCTCTCATAATATTTGAATTGTGCATTGTGTTTTTGATTTTTGATCGTTTGACTCATTGGATCAATTTTTTTTTTGAAAAATCCATTTGTTGTGATCCAATAAATTTTTCATTGATCAAGTCCGATCCAATCATATTTGTTTGTTTGATTCAATTTTCAAATTGAAATTGATCATTTGAATTGAGATTTTAGCTCATAATTCATTTTAGGATCTAATATCTTCAATTGGTACTGTTCGTGTGATTAGATTTTTAAGACCAAATACATATTCAAATATTAATCCACTTTGTATATTCAAAAGATTTAGCCCAAATTCAAGCCCAAAATATTGAGTTCAGTTACTATTCATCAAAGGAAAATCCATTTAAGTGACTCATTACTGGTTGTCATTTATTCATGGTCAAGATCTATATTCGCATAGAACCTTTATCACTTCAATTTATCTTTAGTATTCAGTGTTTGAAGTGATGGGTTTTAGACAAACAATCCTATTTGTGCATGCAACCCTAGATTTGGATCTATGTTTTCACTATTAGATACACAACATTATGAACACATGAATAAAACCCTAATGTATCTTGCTATTTACTAAATTCATATATAAGGTTAGATCACATACCTCTTGTCGTTATATTGCAATAACAACTTAAATCTTTAAACCCTAAGTCTTGAAAGCAAGCACCACAAGTGTAGTGCCTCTAATGGCTTACAAACACCACAAGCAATTGGAGAGGCTACAGAGAGAGAAGGGAGGGGGTAGAAATCTACCTTGGGATCTCTTAGAAGCATGTGGATGATTTCTCAAGGCCTACGGGTCTTTATATAGGGTTGAGATTAGGGTTTCAGTCCTTATCCTTATCTAGTTGTTTGCCCACCAAGCAATCATAGGATAAGCCTTGATAGCCCTTATCTCTTGGACCTTTGGATGATTTCAAGGATATCCTATCCCTTGAATTCTTCCATCCTACTACTAGGATAACCATTACCCTGTTTTGCAACTATCACATAATTACAAGTCAGTCCCTCTAGTTTAATTAATTACAGTTGATCACTAAATTAATTCCTAATTAATTATTATCCAATATTAATTAAACAAATACGATTTCTCGTTTAAGATATTATTCTTATAACATATTAATATGTCATAATAACCTGTTTCTCTATTTATTTCTCCAGTTAAGTTGCTTTGGTGAAGGCAACCCAAAAGGACCATGCACAACCGGGTCAAGTACTTACCAAATATGGTTATGGGCTTAGACACTAATCCAACAGTCTCCCACTTGGATAAGTCTAGTAACCACAAATGTAATGTACAACTTGATTAACAATCGTAGCTCTCGAAGACGCTATCGAACTCTGATCTTATCAGTAACCTGTCCTTTAGATAAGGGATCGTACTATCCTCAGTTTTGATATCGTGCAGACAATCTCATGAAACAATGTCATACTTATTATCTAGCAATTAGTTTCTTGATCTTAGATTTATTTGACATAGAACTTAATTGAACACATCAATTCAGTCCTGACCGGGCCCGACACATAAGTCAAATCAAATCATTGAGCGCCGTGATATCGCTTTTACCCTTTTAGGATAAACGTAACAGATAAACTTCGACTTATATGCATTTACTATTCATTAATAAACTATACACAACAATGCATTTTATGACATCAATTTACTGATGCGGTTTCACATTATCAATGCACAACCAATTAGTAAACAATAAACCATATATCTTGGTTTTAAGACCATATGATATTATTGTCTTGCGGTAACTTGCGATACATTCCATAAAGTGATTCCAGCAAGCGTGGGTTTATTCCAATGCTCAAAACTTTTTTATAAGCACTCATGAACGTTGTAGCAAACCTTTGCTATGTATAATACCATTTAGACAATCTACACCCCAATTTATGATAATCTTCATTCATACCTACTTCCAACATATGAACGATTCTGGACAGTTTGAATAATTCAATTATTCTTAATAAACTCAATTATTCTGGAAGTCAAAACATGCAAAGTGAAACAATAGTTAAACATAAGACAAAACCCTTAAATAATACTCCTTTATTTAATCATCAAACGTCAATTACATTTATCATGTTTCTAAACTATCTAATCCAAACTAATATCATCCTTCATCCCAATGCTCCTAGCGTGCTGCAAGTGCTTAACCCTACTCAGTCCCTTCGTAAGCGGATCTGTTGGGTTATCTTCTGATGATATCCACTTAATAGGGGTGTGCAAAAAAACCGCAAAACCTAAAAACCGAGCCGAACCAGCCGATCCGAAACCGAAAAAAACCAAAACCGAAATAAACGGAAACATAAACAAACTTGAACCGAAAAAACCGGATATCAATGGGTCGGTTTTGGTTTGGATACTTAGGTCGATAACCGAACCGAACCGCTTGATATATATATATATATATATATATATATATTATTTTCATTGAACTTTTAGCCATATCTCAAACAAAAATTATGATCGGTTATTCCAATTTTACACTTCTACATTATGTTTTCTTCTATTTTTATTTTTATATTTATTATACCAATTATAATGTATGTTATTTGACCTTCATTATGTTTTTATTATTCTTTGGACTTAGTAATTTTTAGAAAGAAATCTATGGAATGAAGTTTGTAATTTTAATTGTATTTGAATTTTTATATTTAACGGGTACCCGTGAACCGAACCGTTGTTACCCGCCTATATACGTTTCGGTTCGGTTCGGTTTTTTTGCTAATTCAGTTCGGTTTCGGTTAGTACACATGAAGTACCCGCCCCGTGATGACGGTTCACAATTTTATTACTATCCGAACCGAACCGCACCGTTAACACCCCTACCTCTTAACCACGAGGTTTCCTTCTTCTACTCGATGTCTAATATAGTGATACTTTCTGTCGATATGCCGAGATCTACCATGATCCCTCGGTTCCTTGGTCAAGGCAACCAGTCCTTCAATATCACAGAAAATTTCCATAGGCTCCTTTATGGCAGGTACAACTCCAAGGTCGCCAATGAAGTTATTCAACCATATCACCTCCTGTGACGCTTCGCTCGCTGCAATGTACTCTGATTCGCACGTTAAATTAGCTACAGTTTCTTGCTTGGAACTTTTCCAAGTCACTGCTCCTCCATTTAGGGTAACGTCCCAGCCCGGCTGCGAACGGTAGTTGTCTCTATCGGTCTAGAAGCTGGCGTCACTATACCCTCGCACCTTTAAGTCATCACTCCCTCTAAGGACTAAAAACCATTCCTTGGTCCTCCAAAGGTACTTCAGGATATTCTTGACTGCAATCCAATGAGCTCTGCCAGGGTTCCCTTGATATCTACTGACCATGCTCAAAGAAAAGGCTACATCTGGGCGAGTACAAGTCATAGCATACATGATCGAGCCAACTGCGGAAGCCTAAGGTACTCGGCTCATTTCTGCTATCTCGGCTTCGGTACTCGAACTTTGAGTCTTACTCAACTTGGCATTACTCTGTATCAGTAGTTTTCCCTTCTTCGAGTTTTCCATACTAAAACGTTTTAGTACCTTATCCAAGTCAGTATTTTCACTAAGTCCTATTAGTCTCTTACTTCGTTCTCTCACTATCCTTATTGCCAAAATATAGGAAGCCTCTCTGAGGTCCTTCATAGCGAAGCACTTCCCGAGCCAGGACTTGACCTCCTGCAGAGTCGAGATGTCGTTTCCTATGAGTAGTATGTCATCAAGATACAAAACGAGGAAGCTAACTATACTCCCACTGTCCTTAACATATACACATGATTCATCTTCACTTCGTACAAATCCAAACTCTTTGACTTTCTCATCGAAGCAAAGATTCCATCTACGAGATGCTTGCTTAAGTCCATAAATGGACTTCTCAAGCTTGCACACTCTATTGGGATGCATCATATCGACAAAACCCTCTGGTTGAGCCATGTAAACATCCTCAGCCAACTTCCCATTAAGGAAAGCAGTCTTGACATCCATCTTCCATATCTCATAATCATGAAATACTATCACCCTAATAGATTTTATTTTCGCAACTCGTGAGAATGTCTCATCATAGTCAACTCTAGGAGTTTGATTAAAGCCCTTTGCCACCAATCGAGCCTTATACATGTGCACATCCCCATCCACATTGGTCTTCTTCATGAAGATTTTGCACCCAACCGTCTTACATCCGGTCACATTGTCAACCAAATTCCAAACTTGGTTGTCATACATGAACTGAATCTCGTTGTCCATTGCCTCTTTCCATTTAGCAGACTTCGGTCCTGCCATGGCTTCCTTATAGCTGTTAGGTTCATCTAGATTTACTAGTGTACTGTCAATAATATCGTGTCCCCATCGGTAGTAATATGAAAACCATACAACTGGGGTTGAACTCTAACTCTTTCGGAACATCTAAGAGGTAAGGATTGATTAATCGGTTCAGCCGAAGTTTCCTCCTTGGGTTGAGCGCCAGTGTTAGAGGTTCCTTCATCGCTCGATTCTTTAATCTCTTCAAGATCGATTTGCCTCCAACTGTCTCCTTGGCTTATGATTTCTCGCTCTCAGAAAACCCCTCTCCTCGCAATGAAGACAACATTGTCACTCGGTCTATAGAAGAGATATCCAAAGGATCTTTGTGGGTAGCCGATGAAAATACATCGCTCACTACGAGGTTCGAGCTTGTCGTGAGTCTCTCGTCTTACGAAAACCTCACAACCCCAAACCTTGATATGTGCCAATGAGGGAGCTTTCCCTGTCGACATCTCGTGAGGTGTTTTAGCAACCTTCTTGGTAGGGACTCGGTTAAGGATATGGGCGACAGTCTCTAAGGCATACCTCCAGAATGAGATAGGTAGTGAAGCACGACTCATCATAAAACAGACCATGTGTAATGACGTAAGTTTTCAAAACAAAATTTTCATTTCTTAAAAATGTTTTCCTCCAAATCAAGTCATAAAAATCCAATATATCATATCGTCATACAAAACATATAAATCCCAAGATCGTAAAATATATCCTCCGCTAGTGTGTACAGATCACGACGGCGCCTTCCCACGGTCCTCGCTAGTACCTGAAACACATAACGCAACAACTGTAAGCATAATTGCTTAGTGAGTTCCCCAAAATACTACTTACACACACATACGCCCTTCCAGGCCCTAACCTTCCGGTCCATGTGTCTCAGGGGACTTTCGTCCCAACCCGGTAAACCTTCCGGTCCTACCAGTGTCGACCTTTCGGTCCTCATCACAATGCCTACCGGCCCATAACATAATGCCTTCCGGCCCACATCAAGCATAGCATACATAGCACATAAAACAGTTAAGTTAATCACATACAATGCATACTTCTCACAACATATCTGATCTTCCGGTCACACATAAATACTCTTCCGAGTACAGTATAGTGAGAAGAGACACCTTAGATATCTCGGTAACTCACTGACTCGGTGGGAAATGCGATCTAGCCTCCGCCTAAACACATAATGCAAATATTCCCATAAATATGACCGTACTCTATTCTTTCTTAACATTCTCAGAAGGGTAAAAGACCATTTTACCCCTCTTTTGAATCAAAGGCCTCGCTGCTGACTAAACCCTAAAAGCCAACCAAAGTCAACGGTCAACTTTGACCCAACACGGTGAGTCCACCTGTCTCCACTCAACTCCTTAGTACAATTAACACGTCGAGTCCTTCTCTTTACTCGACGAGTCCCTAAGCATATATCGCGGGGCTACCTTGACTCAACTCGCTGAGTCCCAAGAACAACTCGGCGAGTACATGCCACGCACAGATTCTTTTGACCTCTTGAGGTCAGATCTATTCCACTATTCCATAGATCTGACCTTTTCAATCAATATAATCATGTAAAGCATGAAACTTGATGCTTATAAACATACATAATGGCATCAAATGGAGATCTAGTCCCATAAATGGCAACCTAAGTTCAATCACCCCTCAAGGACCCATAAAGCATACTAGATTGAAGCCTCTGAACCTCTTTGAGTCCATATCCAAAGCATAGACTCGATAAGGGACCAATTGTTCAACATAAACATCCTGACAAAAGGTTAGAAAACCCTAATCTCTAGGTTCAATACCAAAACTGATGAAATGTCGAATGAATACCTGAAGTTGGAATCTCTAGACTCTGAAACCACTTGAACCACACCTCCTTTAGCCTCCTCTTGCTCTTGATCACCTCCTTTTTGCCAAACCATAGACTCGATAAGGGACCAATTGTTCAACATAAACATCCTGACAAAAGGTTAGAAAACCCTAATCTCTAGGTTCAATACCAAAACTGATGAAAAGTCGAATGAATACCTGAAGTTGGAATCTCTGGACTCTGAAACCACTTGAACCACACCTCATTTAGCCTCCTCTTGCTCTTGATCACCTCCTTTTTGCCAAACCAAGGAAAGAAAGATCAATAAAGGCATCTCCTTCCTTCCAAACGATATATATCACTAAGGGAGCTCTCAAGGGACTGGTAGCTGCAATGGGAGGCTAAGAGTACCCTTAAATAGGACCAACCCCGAAGAATTTAGGGTTTCATTAAACAGCGTGGACTTGCCGAGTGTACTCATAGAGTCACCGAGTCCAAAGTGAATCCGTATGAACCATCACGACCCTACTCGGTGAGTCTACGCATCAACTCACCGAGTTCTTTCTCATAATTCAAAAAAAAATAAATATTAAATAATATACCTGGGATTCCGGATGTTACAATTCTCCCCCACTAGAATCAGACTTCGCCCTTGAAGTCTCATTCTACAAACAATTCCGGATGTTGCTCTCGCATCTCGCGCTCTGGCTCCCAAGTCAGCTCTGACCCCTTCCTGTGTTGCCACTGCACTTGCACCAAAGGCATTTCCTTGTTCCTCAGAACCCTAATCTTCCGATCCCTAATTGCCACTGGTCTCTCCACATAGTTCAGGCCTGCATCCACCTAAATGTCTTCCAATGGTACTACTGCCGACTCATCAGTAATACACTTCCTCAACTGCGACACATGAAAGGTGTCGTGAATCTGACCCAGCTCCGCAGGTAGATCCAAATGGTAGTCTACCCTGCCTACTCTCGCGATTACCTTGAAAGGTCCAATATATCGAGGCCCCAACTTGCCCCTCTTCCTGAATCGGATCACTCCTTTCCAAGGAGAGACCTTTAAGAGTACATGGTCGCAACCTGAAACTCGAGCTCCGACCGGCGCCTGTCCGCATAACTCTTCTGGCAACTCTGAGCGATCAACAATCTCTGCCTGACCTTCTGTATCTGCTCTGTCGTCTAAAGCATAATCTCCGTACTACCCATTACCCGTTACCCCACCTCTCCCCAGCAGATGGGGGTCCGACACCTCCTCCCATACAACAGCTCAAAGGGTGGCATACCAATGCTCGAGTGATGGTTGTTGTTGTATGAAAACTTAGACAAGGGTAGATAGGTGTCCCAGCTCCCTCGAAAATCCAAAACACAAGCTCGGAGCATATCCTTGAGCATCTAAATCGTCCGCTCACTCTGCCCGTCCGTCTGTGGGTGGTTTGCGGTACTAAAATGCAGTCTCGTTCCCAACTCCTCTTGAAACTTCTTCCAAAATTTGGAAGTAAATCGTACGTCCCGATCTGAAACAATCAGCATCGGAACCCCATGCCGCGATACCACCTCCTTCACATATAACTCTGCCAACCTCTCCGCAGAAGAGCTCTCACTCATAGCAAGAAAATGAGCGCTCTTCGTCAATCTATCCACAATCACCCAAATTGCATTGACCCCCCTCGCAGTCCTTTGCAATTTGGTGATAAATCCATGGTAATTTGTTCCCAGTTCCACTCGGGAATCTCCAGCGGCTGCAACTTACCATGCGGACGCTGGTGCTCGGCCTTGACCTGGCGACAAGTCAGGCACCTCTCGACGAACCATGCAGCATCCCTCTTCATACAGGGCCACCAATACTCCTTCTTCAGGTCAAAATACATCTTAGTAGCCCCGGGATGGATCGAGAACTTCGATCGATGTGCTTCTTCCATCAAAATGGTACGCGTCCCGCCCACAAACGGTACCCAAATCCGTCCCTGAAATGTCATAAGTCCTCGACTATCGATAACGAACTCCAATACCTGCCCGACAACCCGCTCCCTCTTTCGGTTTTCTGGTCTCGCAGCCTCAGCCTGGGCCCCTCGGATGGTGTCCAATACCGGAGTCATCACCGTCATCCTCATACAAACGTCTCGGATCAGGGCACTCTCCGCCCTACGGCTCAATGCATCGGCTACGACATTATCCTTGCCCGGGTGGTATATGATATCACAATCATAATCCTTCACCACATCCAACCATCTCCTATGGCGCATATTCAGGTTTGGCTGATCCATCAAGTACTTTAGGCTCTTGTGGTCTATGTATATGGTACACCGAACCTCATACAGATAGTGCCGCCAGATCTTGAGGGCAAACACCACAGCCCCCAGCTCCAGATCGAGGGTGGGATAACTCGACTCATGAGGCTTCAGCTGCCTCGATGCATATGCTATAACGTGCCCCCTCTGCATAAGTACTGCCCCTAACCCAGATATTGATGCATCACAATATACCACAAAATCCTCCATCCCTTCTAGGAGTGCGAGCATCGGGGCTTCACAGAACTTCTGGCGAAGTGTCTCAAATGAGGACTACTGCTCCGGACCCCAAGAAAATGCAACACCCTTCCGGGTCATCTTGGTAAGTGGCACAACGATCTTGGAGTAATCCCTAATAAACCTCCGATAATAGCCGGCCAATCCCAGAAAACTCCTGATCTCAGTGGGTGATCTCGGCACCTCCCATCTCATCACCACCTCGATTTTGGCCGGGTCGACCAATATCCCTTCCTGGTTAACAAGATGACCTAGGAACTGGAACTCTCATAACCAGAAATCGCACTTGGAGAATTTGGCATACAGCCTCTCCGATCTCAGAACTCCAAGGATTTCCCTCAAATGCTCCTCATGCTGCTCTCTAGACCTCGAATATACCAAAATATCATCAATGAATACGATCACCGACCGATTCAACATCGGCCTGCACACCCTGTTCATGAGATCCATGAACGCAGTTGGGGCATTGGTGAGCCCAAAAGGCATCACCACAAAATCATAATGTCCATAACAACTTCTAAATGCATTCTTCTGGATATCTTCATCCCAAACCCTCATCTGATTATAACCCGACCTCAAGTCTATCTTGGAGAACTAAGATGCCCCCTGCAATTGATCGAATAGATCATCGATCCTAGGTAACGGATATCAGTTCTTGATCATCAACTTGTTCAACTCCCAGTAATCAATGCACATCCGGTGTGAACCATCCTTCTTCTTGACAAAAAGAATCAGCGGTCCCCAAGGTGAGATACTCGGTTGAATAAACCCCTTTCCCAACAGCTCTTGAAGCTATGAGGATAACTCCTGCATCTCTGGTGGAGCGAGGCGATAAGGCGACTTGGCGATAGGTGCTGCTCCCGGAACCAGATCGATACGGAACTCCACTTGCCTTTCCGGAGGCACGCACGATAGCTCCTCAAGAAACACATCCAGAAACTCGCACATTACCGGTACCTCGTCGACCGAACTTGGCCTCCACGCGGCCACTTGTGTGTCCATCACGTAGGCTATGAGTCCACTGCAGTCCTGCTGTAAACTCTGTCTCCCCCTGGCAACCAAAGAAAACGCTGACCCACACTGGGTCCCCTCGCCATACACAGTAAGTACTCCCTCACTAGGGTCTCGTATGGTCACCAGCTGTCTCTCGCAGTTAATGACTGCTCCAAACTTACTCAACCAGTCCATGCCCACGATGACACAGACATCTCCCATCACAATAGGAACTAGGTCTACAGGGAACTTGACACCAAAAATCTCGAGTACGCTCGAATCACCTTGGTGGCATATACCGCTTTCTCATTAGCTATGGAAACCCTCAGGGGTCGACTCATCACCTCCCGATCAATACCGATGTGCTAACTAAAAGCCAAAGATACAAAAGACCGACTCGCACCCGAGTCAAATAATACCAAGGCAGGTACAGAATTCACAAGAAAATTACCTACGCATATCATAATATAAGCACAATATCTCAGCATGAAAGTAAATACACTAAAGAATACATACCAGCAACAACATCGGGCGCCGTGCGGACTTCCTCCACCATCAACTGAAAAGCTCTCCCACGAGCCTTCGAAGCCTCGGCTTTCGCTGGTCGAATCTCGGTAACCCTAGCCACAGGCGCAGATCCCTGTGCTGATCCCTGGTGAAGCTGAGGACACTCGGCCTTCCGATGGCCAGTCTGGTTACAATGAAAGCAAACCATAAATCCTTTCGGGCAATCCCTGGCGATGTGCCCCTCCTTACCACATTTGTAGCAAGCACCAGATCGACAGGCCCCCTCATGACCCTTACCGCACTTTCCGCAAGTGCGGCCCTTTTGAACCCCCGTCCTCGAATCAGCGGACTTGGTCCGCTTGGCTGCCGGCTGAGGCTGAGCCGGCCGCCGATCCACCCGTTGAGACTCAGCCTCCTCCCTGGACTGAGTCTCCAACTCATCTCCCTCTTCCGAGAATTTTCCTGGAGCTCAGTAAATGTCTGGTACGTCGAGTTCGATACGAATTCCCGAATGTCCCTCCTCAGAATACCCAAATATCGGCCCATCCGTGCCTGCTTAGAAGACACCTGCTCAGGGCAGAACATCGCCCTCTCATGAAACTTCCGAGTGACCACAGCAACTAAATCATTACCCTGCTTGAGGGTCAAGAACTCCTGAATCAATCGTTCCCTCTTCACCGGGGGAACATACTCGTCTTTGAACATGGTAGTGATGCTCTCCCAAGTCACTGTTGAAATCTCTGCAAGAGTGAAGTTCGCCGTCACGAACTTCCACCAATCCTTCGCCCCTAGGCGGAGCTGGTTCAAAGCGAACGGTACCCTCAGATTCTCCGGACATGAACACATATAGAACCATCCCTCAATGTCAGTAATCCATATTATCGCAGCAATCGGATCCTGCATCCCATCAAACCCGGGTGGCTTCGTGTTGTTGAACTCCCGAAATAGCAATGAGTCACCTCCTTGGGGTCTGGCAGCAGCCACAGCTGCCGTAGCTGTAGCGGCTGCGACCTCAGTCACCGCAGCGTACCGCTCATCGAAAGTCTCTATCAACGTGGTCTTGATAGAACCAAACATCTCCAGAATCTCAGCCCGGATTGCTGCAGCCACCTCATCGAGGATCATCTGACGAAGTTCCTCATCACTCACACCGCTCGTCCCAGGTCTGTGGCGTGTCCCAACCATAATGCCTCTGAAATACATCATAAGAATGTCAGAGACTCAATCGAGCATACTCGCACTCGATAACGCAACCCTACTCGGCCTCCGATGCCCAAAGGATTCTTACATGGGTTGCCAATTGATCCGGTGTCTTCAATAGTATGGGCCCTATACTACTAACTATACCGCATCAGCATTCACCCCAAGTCCTCCTCCTTGGACCCCGGATCACGAGTACTCTATTCTTGCTATGCACTGGCTACCTACTCGCTCTCAAGGCATCTCCTAGCAGCAGGTTTCCCCTAGACTAAGGCATCACAAATCAGGTCACTCTAGTCCTAATCTGAATACCTAGTCTACTCTAGCATGCATAACATATCATAACATATCTCATAACACATATTGTAAGGGTATTTTGGGGATTTTACCGTTCGGGCGCTGGCTGACCGTACATACTACTTCTTCTTTGGTTATCACAAAATCTCTTATAAAATTTTATGCTTTTATTATTGAAATTTTTTTCTCAAATCCTCGGTTTGAGTTCAGTTACACTCGAAGGTGTACCCGAATCCCTCAAACCAAGGCTCTAATACCAACTTGTAACGACGGAAATTTTCATAACAAAATTTTCATTTCGTAAACATGTTTTCCTCCAAATCATGTCATAAAAATCCAATATATCATATCGTCATACAAAACATATAAATCCCAAGATCGTAAAATATATCCTCCGCTAGTGTGACCAGATCACGCTGGCGCCTTCCCACGGTCCTCGCTAGTACCTGAAACACATGACACAACAACTATAAGCATAATTGCTTAGTGAGTTCCCCAAAATACTACTTACACACACATACACCCTTCCAGGCCCTGACCTTATGGTTCATGTGTCTCAGGGGACTTCCGTCCCAACCCGGTAAACCTTCCGGTCCTACAAGCGTCGACCTTCCGGTCCTCATCACAATGCCTTCCGGACCATAACATAACGCCTTTCGGCCCACATCAAGCATAGCATACATAGCACATACAAGAGTTAACTTAATCACATACAATGCATACTTATCACAACATATCCGACCTTCCGATCACACATAAATACTCTTCCGACTACAGTACAGTGAGAAGACTCACCTCAGATATCTTGGTAACTCACTGACTCGGTGGGAAATGCGATCTAGCCTCCGCCTAAATAAATAAGGCAAATATTCCCATAAATATGATCGTACTCTATCCTTTCATAACATTCTCAGAAGGGTAAAAGACCATTTTACCCCTCTTTTGACTCAAAGGCCTCACTGCTGACCAAACCCTAAAAGCCAACCAAAGTCAACGGTCAACTTTGACCCGACTCGGCGAGTGCACTTGGGCAACTCGGCGAGTCCACCTGTCTCTACTCAAATCCTTAGTCCAATTAACACGTCGAGTCTTTCTCTTTACTCGACGAGTCCCCACGGATGAATCGTGGGGCTACCTTGACTCAACTTGCCGAGTCCCAAGAACAACTCGACGAGTACATGCCATGCACAGATTCTTTTGACCTCCTGAGGTCAGATCTGTTCCACCATTCCATAAATCTAACCTTTCCAATCAATATAATCACGTAAATCTCGGAACTTGATGCTTATAAACATACATAATGGCATCAAATGGAGATTTAGTCCCATAAATGGCAACCTAAGTTCAATCACCCCTCAAGGACCCATAAAGCATACTGGATTGAATCCTCTAAACCTCTTTGAGTCCAGATCCAAATCATAGACTCGATAAGGGACCAATTGTTCCACATAAACATCCTGACAAAAGGTTAGAAAACCCAAATCTCTAGGTTCAATAGCAAAACTGAAGAAAAGTCGAATTAATACCTCAAGTTGGAATCTATGGACTCTGAAACCACTTGAACCACACCTCCTTCAACCTCCTCTTGCTCTTGATCACCTCCTTTTTGCCAAACCAAGGAAAGAAAGATCAATAAAGGCTTCTCCTTCCTTCCAAACGATATAGATAACTAAGGGAGCTCTCAAGGGACTGGTAGACGCAATGAGAGGCTAAGAGTACCCTTAAATAGGCTCCAACCCCAGAGGATTTAGGGTTTCTTTTAACAGCGTGGACTCGTCGAGTCCACTCATGGACTCGCCGAGTCCAAAGTGAATCCGGATGAACCATCACGACCCTACTCTGCGAGTCTACGCATCAACTCGCCGAGTTCCTTCTCATAATTAAAAAAAAAATATTAAATAATATACCTGGGATTCCGGATGTTACACCATGTCTAACAGGGTTCGATTACGCCTTTCTGCCACACCATTCAATTGCGGTGTCCTAGGTGGTGTCAGTTGCGAAACTATTCCGCATTCCTTGAGATAGTCGTGGAATTCAAGACTCAGGTATTCTCATCCTCGATCGGATCGAAGCATCTTGATTTTCTTGCCCAATTGATTCTCCACTTCATGCTTGAATTCTTTGAACTTTTCAAACGTTTCTGACTTGAGTAAATATAATCATCGGTGAAAGTCACATAGAAGTGGTTCCCATCCTTTGTGGTGGATCTAAAGGGCCCACATACATCGGTATGTATGAGATCCAATAAACCCTCACCCCTCTCACCAGTGTCAGTAAAGGGTGACTTGGTTATCTTTCCAAGTAAACAAGATTCGCACGTGTCATCTTCCCTAAGGTCGAATGACTCCAACACTCCATCCTTTTGGAGTTAGGCTTTGCGCTTCTTGTTGACATATCCAAGACGAAAATGCTACAAACATGCTTTATCCATACTATTGGAAGAATCCATACACAACACATCATTTCCTAGGTTATCTACAACCATAACAGTTTCATAAATTGTCACACCCCAAAACCGATAACGGCGGTATACGTTTCGGGGTGGAGGACGTAGTGTACGGTATCATCACAATTGAATAATAGTAAAAGCAAGAAACATACAACCATTTCATTTACATAGTGAGTGTATTTAGAAGTGTGTTTTGTAATGTTCAACAAACACCAAAAGTAAACAAAAATAAGAGATGGGTCTTGCATGCTCCATCTTCTACAAAAATGCCGCAGTCGTACCTGTCTATCTTTGACCTGAAGATACAAGTCATTTTGAAAAGAATATCAGCATAAAGTTGGTGAGTTCATAAGAGTTTAGTGTGAGTTCTCATATAAAAAGCATTAGAACCGATAGTATGAAAGGTGAAGTTTACAGTCATAAGTAGTAGTAAAACCTAGAAAATCCTATATTTTCCAGAAATGTATAGTAAGTGAAAACCTTTAAGAAATATGACATTTTCATCTTTGAAAACCATTTATCGTGGAAGTATAATAGTGACTCACCAATAAGTAAAGCAATATGGTAAGTTATACTTGAAGTAAATAATAGTGGTGCAGCTTCCTTTAGTATTAGATACTTATTTATTTCGGGATATTAACTTTATCTTTTGTTTAGTATTTTAGTGCGGTTATAGTGTATTTCTTGTATGTTACCAAAAGTGTGAGTAATAGCGGACCCCATGACCTTCCCAGTCATGTACAGTGTAGTGGAGTAAAGGCATCCCTGTACCTGTGCGGCTCGGACTGAAATTAACAGTCGGGATGTAATAGCGACTGCCTTGTATAGATCTATACATATAGTGGCGTCTTCCTATCGGAAAACTTTAGGCGTAGTGCGTAGCGAATAGAGTATCTCGTAGTGGGTTAATGAGTTATCTCATGATTAGTACTTTATCTTGTATTATAGTGTAGTAGTCTTTTGTATAACTCGTATTGTCTTCTCTTATTAGTGTATAGTTTCATAATAGAGAGAATTATAGTAGTGAATAGTAGTAGTTAAAACGAGTGATAGAGACCTTAACTATACCTATTATAGTTAACTTAGTGTGTGTGGTTCTAGTCAGGTTAGTGATTTAGGCATCTAATGAAATAAGAAATACTCATAATCCGTACTAATATACGAGATATATAACTAAGAAATCAACGACAGTCGGACGGATAACCACTACCCTAAGCCCACAATCAAACAAGAACAGGAAATAAGGCGAGCTATCGGTCCTAAGTCCTTTAAGTCTTACTTATATAAATATATCAGTGTGGTTACATTTTATAAGGAGATTTATTAAATAAAAGTATTGTACATAAGAAAACATTTAAAGTTAGGTCGGGAAGATCCTCCGGGAAGACATCAGGGAAATCAACCTGACGTTTGGGAGGTAGGCCGGGAAGATCCTCCAGGAAGACGGTAGGGCGAGTTAGCTACGGGGGTAGCTCCTGGGACTAGGTCGATTCTGAACTCAACCAGATGTTTGGGAGGTAGGCCGGGAAGATCCTCCGGGAAGACATCAGGGAAATCGCATACTACGGGAATGTCTTTTGGATCTTTCGATTTCTAGTTAGTGTCGACGACGTGGGCAAGAAAGACGCGATATTCCTTGCGCAAGTATTTCTGAGCCTGAATACTGGAGATAATACAAAGACTCGTACTCGGCTTATCTCCATATATCAATAGGGTTTCGTGATTCGGATGGTTCAGGCGAATGGCTTTGTCGGAGCATATGATATCGGCGCGATGAAGACTCAACCAATCCATACCAACAATGACATTGAAAATTTTGATTGAGACTGGTATAAGATCGATTGGAAATGAGTGATCGTCTAATATTAGAGTGCAACCTATGTAGATTTCGCTAGAGCTTTCTGTTTTCCCATTAGACATCTCTACGACGAATGTTTCTTTTAGTGGTTGAGGGGTTTGTTTGAGTAAGTGTTTAAAGTTATGATTTACGAAGCTTCTTTCTGCACCACTATCAAATAAGACACAGGCATAGGAATTGTTGAGAAGAAACGTACCTGTGACTACCGTGGGATCCGCTACCCCTTCATTGTGACCAATAGCGAGTAACCTTCCAGTTCCCCCAGCATTTGTAGCCTTCGTACAGTTCTTCTTGAAATGACCAGCTTTGCCGTAGCCGTAACACGTCGGGGTCACTCCCGAAGCCGGAACTTAGGAAATAGGTTTGGGAGGGGCTTTGCAGAATCGGACAGTATGGCCCTTTCGGCCGCAGTTGGAACACTGCAATTCACGGCAGGGGCCGTTGTGGTGGAAAGGGCACTTGGGACACTTGGGTAGATTCCCGCTATAAGCTTTTGGCGGGGTTGGTGCGGCTGGAGTGGCTGGGATGGTGGCAGCATGGACCGCCACGATTTACTGGTCCTTTGAGGAGGTTTGAGTTTTCTTACCCTTCTTCTTATCCCATCGCTTCCTTTTTCTATCAGATGAAGCGGGTGGTGCAGTGGTTGTTGTGGTTACTGTTGCTGGAGTGGAGGAGATCTTGTGGTTGATCAAACTCTGGGCCAATTCCTTGGCGCTGTCAAAAGTGGTAGGGCGTGAGGTTAGAACATTTCCCCGATACGGGGGCACTAAACCCCAGATGTACCGTTCAATCTTCTTGTTTTCGGACAGGATCATGTTGGGACACATAGCCGCCAAGTCGCAAAACCTGGCTGTGTAAGCTGTTATGTTAGTTCCTTTCATCTTGAGGTTCCAGTGTTCTTCCTCAAGTTTCTGAACTTCGCCCCTAGGGCAGTACTCCCCTCTCATGAGGTCTTTTAGAGTGTCCCAGCCCATGGCATTAGCTGTGACCAAGGAGAGTGAACTGACATGGTCGTTCCACCATGTCAAGGCCCTGTTAGTGAGGGTAGCAGTAGCGAATTTGATTTTTCTCTCCTCGGGGCAAGAGCACATTTCAAATACAGCTTCGATTCTTTCGAACCATTGGGATAATGCCAGAATTCCTCCAGTACCGTCGAAGAAGGTAGGTTTACAGTTCATGAAATCCTTATAAGTGCATCCCTGCACCCTTTGATGGACTTCACCGAACCTAGAGTTACCACCGCTCACATCCCCAGAGTTCATTTGGGCCATGGCTGCTGTCACAGCCGCGGTCACCGCTGTTTGGAACAACACCGGGTCGATCTGCGGAGGAGGAGGTGGTGGAGGAGGGGTTTGAGTTTCTGGTCTTCCTTTGCTTGGACGCTTTCATGGAGGCATCCTTTACTGGAAGATCATAGAAATGATAGCAATAGTAAGAGCCTATTGCGAATATGAATAAAGTGTCTCATGGATTGAATCACATAATTCAAGATCAGAATGAGAGTCATAGCAATAGAGTGGCTAACTGCTAATAGACTGGTATTAATGATGTAATACAGGTTCATGAAAATTGACCTAACAGTAGGTCTTACATCAAACCATAGAGAAAATGTTGGCAGGTTAGAGGTTTAACTAGAGTACTTTTAAGTTAGGAATGTTTACAGACGGGAGATCTACGGAACATAGAGAGAAAAGGCTAGTCCTTTAAACAAAAGGGTGAGATCACTAGACGTCTTCTACTGGCGATGGTTACTTGTTGGACGAATCCTCAGATCCGCTAGTTGATGCATAACTTCTTGAAGGTGTCGATCATGAATCCTTTTGGCGTGCTCGGAGTTCCCTAACTTCGGCTCGGGATGCAGCCAGCTGATGATGCAGAGCCTCGTTGGTCCTCCTTGTCCTATCCATGGCTTCTTCGAGTTGACGGATGCGAACCGTGTTAAGATTCGAGTTGGCATCCACTTCTACAACTCGACCTATAGCAGCTTGACCTTGCACGACATTCCTGGCAATCCTTCGGATCATGATGGGCAAAACCCGATCTGCTGATCCTCCTTCGCTTATGTTGTAGAAGCTTCGGTCTCCATTGTATGGCATGGGCTAACCCTGCTCTTCACTCCATCTGTGCAAGGATATGGCCCACATAGGAGTGGGACCCTGAAATATCGGACGGGGATTGAGGTTCGGAGCTCCGGGAGGTAGGTTATTAACTTCTGGCTCGGAGTCGGAGTTATCCGAAAAGCCTTCTGCTCGGTGGTCATCCAGAGGGATTGGGTGATCGTCATTCGACTCTTCGCTGAGCCATCCTCCATTGCCCTGGTTTGGATATTACGGGTCGCCAAGAGGGTGGAAGCCAGCCATGATATCTATGCGAGAAAAGGGAAAAGAAGATTAATAGGTACACTAACCTAAATTACTTATAAGATGATCGTCACGAGTTAGACCAATACTTGCATAATGCATACTAATTACATGTGACTGGGGCAGGATAGTCCGTCGAATAAGTGACCCTAACTCTAAATCCACAACCAAACAAGGAACAGGAAGTAATGCAAAGATCACATATTCTAAGTCTATAACGCCCTAGTCACATGTAACCGGAAAGTATCCATTTAGCAAGTTTTGCTCTATCAGTAACGACCCTTTTTAGTTCTCACCGATGTATGTTTTTAGAGGTACAGAATACTCCTATAGTATTCTTATGCTAACGTTATTGTGGTAGTGTTGGTAAGTTTTAGACTTGTTGTAACACCACAACCAAGCTTAGGCACATGCTAGTCACTCCCAGGAAAACGTAGTTGATCAAGCTACATTCCCCTAAATGTGACTATATGTCTCTAAGCCCAATTGTGCTATCCAACAATCTTAATACTTTTGTTTTGTTCTAGGGCGATACCGACTTTTGTGTTTTATAGTGATGTGTGTATATATATATATATACTTAGGTAAATCCTTTAGATACTTAACAGTATATATTCTTGGTCAGAGTGTTTTAGTCCCGAAGTGTTTATAGTTCGTATATCTTTTATAGGTTGATATACTTGATTCACTATAAACAATGCTCTGATACCAATCTGTCACACCCCAAAACCAATAACGGCGGAATACGTTTCGGGGTGGAGGACGTAGTGTACGGTATCATCACAATTGAATAATAGTAAAAGCAAGAAACATACAACCATTTCATTTACATAGTGAGTGTATTTACAAGTGTGTTTTGTAATGTTCAACAAACACCAAAAGTAAACAAAAATAAGAGATGGGTCTTGCATGCTCCATCTTCTACAAAAATGTTGCAGTCGTACCTATCTATCTTTGACCTGAAGAAACAAGTTATTTTGAAAAGAATATCAGCATAAAGCTGGTGAGTTCATAAGAGTTTAGTGTGAGTTCTCATATAAAAAGCATTAGAACCGATAGTATGAAAGGTGAAGTTTACAGTCATAAGTAGTAGTAAAACCTAGAAAATCCTATAATTTCCAGAAATGTATAGTAAGTGAAAACCTTTAAGAAATATGACATTTTCATCTTTGAAAACCATTTGTCGTGGAAGTATAATAGTGACTCACCAATAAGTAAAGCAATATGGTAAGTTATACTTGAAGTAAATAATAGTGGTGCAGCTTCCTTTAGTATTAGATACTTATTTATTTCGGGATATTAACTTTATCTTTTGTTTAGTATTTTAGTGCGGTTATAGTGTATTTCTTGTATGTTACCAAAAGTGTGAGTAATAGCGGACTCCATGACCTTCCCAGTCATGTACAGTGTAGTGGAGTAAAGGAATCCCTAGACCTATGCGGCTCGAACTGAAATTAACAGTCGGGATGTAATAGCGACTTCCCCGTATAGATCTATACATATAGTGGCGTCTTCCTATCGGAAAACTTCGGGCGTAGTGCGTAGCGAATAGAGTATATCGTAGTGGGTTAATGAGTTATCTCATGATTAGTACTTTATCTTGTATTATAGTGTAGTAGTCTTTTGTATAACTCGTATTGTCTTCTCTTATTAGTGTATAGTTTCATTATAGAGAGAATTATAGTAGTGAAGAGTAGTAGTTAAAACGAGTGATAGAGACCTTAACTATACCTATTATAGTTAACTTAGTGTGTGTGGTTCTAGTCAGGTTAGTGATTTAGGCATCTAATGAAATAAGAAATACTCGTAATCCATACTAATATACGAGATATATAACTAAGAAATCAACGATAGTCGGACGGATAACCACTACCCTAAGCCCACAATCAAACAAGAACAGGAAATAAGGCGAGCTATCGGTCCTAAGTCCTTCAAGTCTTACTTATATAAATATATCAGTGTGGTTACATTTTATAAGGAGATTTATTAAATAAAAGTATTGTACAAAAGAAAACATTTAAAACTTGTTTGTTTATCCAAAATAGTTTTGAAAATAATTGATTTATTTATAAGGCATAGTGATAAATCACATGTGATTTAAACTACGGGTAGTGAATCACATGTGATTAATTCTGTAACATGAGTAATTGCCTTGTATAACTTTTCATAAACATGTATAATCAACTTGTATCCCCCCCCCCCTAAAACATATAAAACATTTGAAAGGTTCATTAAAGGGGTATGAACTCACCTGAATTCGCGTAAATCGGGTGAATCAGGTAAATCGGGTAAAAGTGTCGGTTGAGCGTTTTGTTCCAAATAATGACTTGTGCACCTTTTAGGACCCTAATGTCATATGAAATATGTATTTTACAAGAAATTAATCATTTTATGCTTTCCATTTAAGTATTTAGGCATTCTAGCATCAATTCGGGGTTTTAGGGCCTAGAAGGGGTTCCCGGGAGTGGTACAAGGCCAAGAGGGGTTTATGGGGAAATCCATGAGTTCACTCCCTTCGAGTTTACGGCCCAAAGGCCACTCCTTGGGAGTTTACGGCCGTAAGCCCCCTAGGCTTGGCCGTAAACTCAAGTGGTCCTCCAAAATTGCAAGGTAAGGCCTTATTTCACATCCCTAATTTCCTAGCAAGTGTTTTGAACTAATTTGGAGGGTTTAAACCCTCATTTAGGGACATTTTGGGGAGTTTACAGCCAAGGCTTGTGCTTAGGCCGTAAACTCCATTTTGTTCTTCAAAATGTATGTTTAAATGGTCTAAAACACACTCCTACATCTTAAATAAATCTATGAAGGCCTTATGTGGAACTTTGATGCATTTTGACATAAAATTTGGGGAGTTTACGGCCCAAGTATAGGCTTGGCCGTAAACTCTTATTTTGGCTTCAAAATGAGATGTTTAATGGTACAACACACTTCCATTTTCCTTAGATAAATGCTAGATGACCTTAGGTGAAGTTTTAGGGGCATTTTGGCACATTTATTGGGTGTTTACGGCCTAAGCATAAGCTTGGCCGTAAACTCCTCTTTAGGCCTCAAATTCTTATGTTTTAATGTCCAAACTCCCCTAGGTAAATCCCTTAATTAGTATATAAGCTTAAAGGAAGGAAAAACGAGGCTTTTGGCAAAGTTTTAGGTGTTTACGGCCTAAGGGGCTTCCTAGGCCGTAAACTCCTTTTTGTCCCCTAAATTCTTTGATTTTTGGCCTCTAAATGTTATGGACAATGTTTAGAACAAGATAGGGAAGAAACCCTTACGTTTGGAAGCCGGAATTCGCGGATTTGGAGTCGGTTTCGGGTCTAGAGAGAGAAAGTAGTGAGAGAGAGTGAAGAAGTGGTAAAAAGTCTTAAAAGTAGTGTTCATTTGTTTATATATGTCTCGGGTATTGCACCCGCTACACGGCTACCCGATGCTAAAGTTTAACGGGGTCAAAACTTTTTACCCGGGTGAAGTGGTTGAAAAGTAATATAACTCTGTTTGGTTAAACGGGGTTATCACTTACAAGTTATAATTACTTATGATAATATTGGGACATATAAATAACTTGATATTTGTTTATTGACGACTCTAAACATTTAAGAAAATAACATATAGTGACGCATTCCGTTAGTGAAGATAGGATTTGTAACGGCAATATATTTAGGGTTGTCACATAAATTCCATTACAAGGCATTGCTTCAAAGTATAAAACACCATTTAGATAAGCATACATAGAACCATTCTCATTATTAAATGAATATCTAAATCCTTGTCTAAACAAACCATGAAACGAAATGATGTTTCTTAACATATCTGGCGAGTAGCAACAATTATTTAAATATAAACCTAATCCATTACTAACCACTATAGAATACACTCCAATCTTGGTGACATGCGACGATCTTTTTTTTCCCATGATTAGATTTATTCTTCCATGCTCTACATCCTTATTTCTTCTTAGTCCCTGCAAATCATAACAAATGTGGTAACCACATCCTGTATCAAGAACCCAAGAAATAGCACGAGATGAATCATTAGATTTAATTGTGTAAATACCTGTGAAACACGTCTTGATCTTCCTATCATTGATGGCTTGCAGATATTCCGGGCAGCTTCTCTTCCAATGCCCTATTTTGTGGCAAAGGTGGCACTCTGCCTCCTTTCGGTTAGAGTTGGGGTTAGTAGGGCCATCCTTGGTCCCACTAGAAGAGGAACCATCTTGGGACTTTCCCTTGTGGTGGCTCTTTGACAGAGCCTTCCTCTTCTTGCCCCTTCTTTGCCCAATTGCCAAAACAGTAGTAGCGGGTGGAGCGGGAGTCGGTGCAACAGACTTTTCCTTGAGGTTTCTCTCAGCAGTCCTTAGGAGCCCTTGGAGTTTACTTAGGGTGACCTCTTCCTTATTCATGTTTAGGTCATCCTAAACTTGTCGTAGGATGAGGGCAAGGAGTGAAGAACAATGTCGATGGCCAAATCTTCCCCAAAGTTAACATTTAACTTGCAAAGACGATCAACATATCTTTGCATCTTTTGCAAGTGCATGGTAAGAGATTCTACACTTCCCATCTTAGCGGTGATTGTGACAATCGTCAATCTTGAGTCAAGTCAAGTCATCAAGTCAAGCCGGTCAACTCTATTAAACCTTGTGTATTAGGGTTTGTGTTATGTTCATACTGTATAACTTGCTATATTAATGGGAAAACATCACTTGAGAAAAGTCTTGTGTTAAAAATTTCCTAAGCCCTAGTGCTAATCAATGAACTAAACTGATAAAAACCATGTTGCATACTCATTGGGAGTGTGTGGGATCCTTAACCATGACTTAACGGGGCTCAAGAGACTTGCATTGCGGAGCCAAACACTCACAAATGCCACACTTGAAATCTCTCTCAAATATCTCTCTGTATGAGAAATCTCTCCAAGAATGTCAAATCTCTCCCAAATCTCTCCAAGTATGTGAAATCTCTCTCAAATATCTCTCTGTATGAGAAATCTCTCCAAGAATGTCAAATCTCTCCCAAATCTCTCCAAGTATGTGAAATCTCTCTCAAATATCTCTTTGTATGAGAAATCTCTCCAAGAATGTCAAATCTCTCCCAAATCTCTCCAAGTATGTGAAATCTCTCTCAAATATCTCTCTGTATGAGAAATCTCTCCAAGAATGTCAAATCTCTCCAAGTGTGTTAAATCTCTCTCGAATATCTCTTTGTATGAGAAATCTCTCCAAGAATGTCAAATCTCTCCCAAATCTCTCCAAGTATGAGAAATCTCTCCCAAATCTCCCTCAAATAGTTCCCGTAACTTTTTAGAATTATTCGGGTCATTCCGGACCTTAACCGGGTCAAAAACGGCTTAAAACGGGGCGAAAACGAGAAAAATAGGCCTTAGGAACCGAAACCGGAATGAGAGGCCTCTTAGGACCAGAACCGAGCCTCTGGTGGCTGAGGCATGCGAGACCGAGCCTCGGTCTCTGCCTCTCTCGGTGTCTCTTCTGGTCGCTCTGCCTCTCTCGGTCTCTCTCGGTCGCTACCCGCCGCTCGGTCTCTTCTGGTCGCTCTGCTCCTCTCGGTCTCTTCTGGTCGCTCTGCTCCTTAGCATGTGTAATTAGTTCTGGGAAGGATATAGCCTGATCAACTATATCCGTCCAAGAAGTAACTTACGCACACTAAGGAATAGTCGTAATGAGCGACAAATCTGAATACCTAATTACACTCCATAAAGAACACGCTAAGAACCAAATATAAACATTTAAAAATACTATATGAGTATTTGTACGTTTCTATAGCGCCAGATTATTATTTTCCGATATGTGCTTCTTAACCCCGTTTCTCGTGCAGACGACATGGCAGGATTTCACATACCCGGGGACCCCTACTTTCCCAATCAGGGAAACGCGTGATGGATCGAAGACGAGCCCGAGGAGAATCCCGAAGAGGATCCCGAGGAGGATCCCGAGGAGGATCCCGAAGAGGATCCCGAAGAGGATCCCGAGGAGGATCCCGAAGAGGATCCCGAGGAGGAGCCCGAGGAGGAAGACGAACAAGAAGAAGAAGAGGAAGACGACCAAGAAGAAGAGGAAGATGAAGAGGAAGAAGAGGAAGGTGATGAGATAGTCATGTTTGGGAACGAAGCGGAGGAACCACCAGAAGTATTCAACCCTCCCTACATCGCGAGGGTACCCGCGCACCGTTTTGGATACAACGGTCCTGAACCCCCTTGGGTAACAACGATCGAAAGATGGAGCTGACAACAACGCCAACGGTCACCATATGGCTACCAACGAGGTTACTATGATCTCACTCATGGTGGACCGGCTGACAGGGCTCTCCCCGTCACGATACAACGAATGGCAAGTATGGATGATCGTGGTAGGACAATGACCGATCAGGTCCGGGAGTTAAGTGTCATTGTACAGTCTACTACTGATCGCACCAGAGACCTGGAACGAGACTCCCACCACCGAGACCAACTCATTCAAGACCTTCTCGCGGCTCAAGCAGAAACAAGAGAGTATCGGGAAAGATACATGGCACTCGAAGAGAGAATGGTTGCAGCCGAACGCAGATTGGCGGAACTACAGGGCGCATCGACATCATTGCAGCCTCCATCAAAGAAGGGTCGCAGTGATTAGAACTCGTTGCTATTCTCACGTCTTGGTAGTAGAATTTTATGAGTACGCGTTGGTGCTACTCCTTGTATGTAGGTCGACCCTGCGACTATGTGATTACACTATTCAAAGGGCTTTTGTAATGCCAAAACTACCTTTTGTAACGATGTAATGTAGACCCTTATGAGATCAAACTTTTCCCTCTAAACGTTATGTACTAAAAGTTATCAATGAAATTTGGCATGCGTTTTATTTATTGAATGTTTGGCACTATACATCATAACCTGATCACACAAACAGTTTACGAATAATAAAGTTATGATAAAATACAAGAGGGATGAAACCAGTAACACTCGACTCGTTATCACTATTGAAGTCTTACCGACTAGTCATTTTTTTATGACAGAACCATGCCACCAAGGAAAAGACCAAGGCCTTCCAACAACACAGTGCCGCCTCCACCACCACCTCCGCAGTTTGATCCTGCAATGTTCCAGGGTGCAGTAACGGCAGCCGTGGCGGCAGCAATGTCGCAAATGGGAACCAATGGTTCTGGCGGTTCTGGATCCGAAGCTACCAATTCCATTCATGGGGACAGCACGGGGCGTACGAGGGAGTGCTCTTACAAATACTTCACGAATGGCAAACCCGATCCTTTCAATGGAAGCGGGGGCGTTATCACACTGGTGCAATGGTTCGAAAGGACCGAGGCAGTTTTTGAAATCTGCGCTTGTCCCGAAGCGAGCAAGGTCAAGTATGCGGCATTCACTTTCACTGGAAAAGCACTTACTTGGTGGAATGGCCGAGTTAAGTCACTTACTCCTGCAGTAGCTAACGCAATCAGCTGGGAGGATTTGAAAGCCCTAATGTTAAAGGAATACTGCCCGAAGGGCGAAATACAAAAACTTGAAGAAGAACTTTGGAACCTTAGAATGACAGGCACTGATCTTGAAACTTATACTGCCCGTTTCGACGACCTAGCACTCCTCTGTCCAACAATGGTCACTCCAGAAGAGAAGAAGGTGGAACGATATCTCTGGGGGCTGTCATCCCAGATTCAAGATAGTGTATTGGCCTCGAAACCCACTACCTTTGAGAGTGCCAAGGAATTGGCACAATAACTCATAGATCACAGGGCTAGCCGTGGTACCGTGATAACCACCACCGACCGAACAAAAGGAGGGAACAACAAGAGGAAGTTCTGGGGCAATAAAAAGAAACAACCAATTCAGGACCCCGCCAAAAAGCAACAGATTGTTGCTGTTCGTGCCGCCACTACTGTTGTCGCTCCAGCGCCACCGAAACACTATACAGGAACTCTTCCCAAGTGCAACAAGTGTAACTACCACCATAACGGTGCTTGTCGAGAGTTACACTGCAATAACTGTAACAAAAAGGGGCACACTGCACGATTCTGTAGAGCGACTACCCAACCCGCCACACAAGTCGCTACGACCGCCAACACCGGAGCAAGCCAAACCTGCTATGGATGTGGTGAAACGGGACACTTCAGGAGGAACTGCCCCAAGGCACGAGCCCCTAATGCTGGGGGTGTAGGGAGAGTCCTAACTTTAGGGCAGGGAGAAGCAGTCAAGGATCCCTCTGTGGTTACTGGTACGTTCCTCCTCAATAACTCTTATGCATGCGTACTTTTTGATAGTGGGGCAGAAAGAAGTTTCATAAGTCATCAATTCAAACATATACTTAAGCAAAATTCTCAACCACTAGAAGATTCTTACATCGTAGAAATGGCAAATGGAAAGGTTGAGCGCGCTAATGATATTTACATAGGGTGTACTCTCACTCTAGACCACCATTTGTTCAAAATTGACCTTATGCCGGTCACCATAAAAAGCTTCGATATAATCATTGGTATGGATTGGTTAAGCCTTCATCGTGCCGACATTCTATGTTACGAAAGGGCCGTCCGCCTCAATCTGCCGACTGGCAACGTTCTCACCGTTTATGGCAATAAACCTAGTGCGAACCTACAAATCATCTCTTGTGTTAAAACCCAAAAGTACCTCCGAAAGCAATACCATGCTTTCTTAGCCCACATCGTAGACAAGAAACAGGAGGTGAAGGACATCAGAGAAATTCCAGAAGTATGCAACTTCCCTGATGTTTTCCCAGACGATCTGCCTGGTGTACCACTCGCACGACAAGTCGAATTTCGGATCGACTTAATCCCAGGAGCTACCCCCGTCGCCAGGGCTCCCTATCGCTTAGCACCGGCAGAAATGCAAGAACTATCCAGCCAGTTGAATGAACTATTGAGCAAAGGGTTCATCAGGCCAAGCTTCTCGCCATGGGGAGCACCAGTCTTATTTGTAAAGAAGAAGGATGGGTCTTTTCGCATGTGCATAGACTATCGAGAACTAAACAAACTCACTATCAAGAACCGTTATCCCCTACCCCGAATCGATGACCTCTTCGACCAGCTCCAAGGAGCCAGCTACTTTTCAAAAATCGACCTGAGGTCGGGCTATCATCAACTGCGAGTTCAGGAAGAGGATATCCCCAAGACAACATTCAGAACTCGTTATGGGCACTATGAGTTTGTAGTAATGCCATTCGGGTTAACTAACGCGCCTGCGGTGTTCATGGATTTGATGAATCGAGTGTGTCGACCCTTCTTGGATAAATTCGTCATCGTATTCATCGATGATATCTTGGTCTATTCGAGGAGCGAAGAAGAGCACAAACAACACCTACGACTAGTTCTGGAGATTTTAAGAACTGAGAAGCTTTACGCCAAATTCTCAAAGTGTGAATTTTGGCTCCGAGAAGTAGGATTCCTTGGCCACGTAGTAAGCAAGGAAGGAATACATGTGGACCCCTCAAAGATCAAAGCAATCGAAGATTGGTCAACACCTACAATGCCAACAGAAATCCGATAGTTTTTGAGACTCGCAGGCTACTATCGAAGATTCATACAAAACTTCTCCAAGATCGCTAAGCCTCTCACCACCTTAACTCAGAAAGGTGTGGTGTTCGAATGGGAAGATAAACAAGAAGCCACCTTCCAGGCACTAAAGCAAGCCCTATGCAGCACACCAGTCTTGTCTCTTCCAGAAGGAACTGATGATTTTGTGGTGTATTGCGATGCTTCAAATCAAGGCCTCGGCTATGTGCTCATGCAAAGGGGAAAAGTCATCACTTATGCATCAAGGCAACTGAAGACACATGAAGTTAATTACACAACCCACGACCTTGAACTGGGAGCGGTGGTGTTCGCCCTGAAGATCTGGAGGCACTACCTCTACGGCACCAAGTGCACCATCTTCACTGATCACAAAAGTCTTCAGCACATTCTCAATCAGAAAGAACTTAACATGCGCCAAAGAAGATGGGTGGAATTACTGAATGACTACGAATGTGAAATTCGCTACCACCCGGGCAAGGCCAATGTAGTAGCCGATGCCTTAAGCAGGAAAGAATACTCGGGTCGCCGAGTAAAATCCCTAGCCATGACCATCCACTCCCAACTAGCCACCCAGATCAAGGATGCCCAATTAGAAGCCTTGAAACCAGAAAACGTGGCAAGCGAAGCACTAAGGGGGATGGATAAGAACTTAGAAGTCAAAGGGGATGGAACTCGTTATTTCATGAATCGAATCTGGACACCGAAGTTCGGTGGGTACCGAGATGTTGTAATGAACGAGGCCCACAAGACTCGATACTCCATTCACCCTGGGTCAGATAAGATGTATCTAGACCTCAAAAGGTTATACTGGTGGCCAAACATCAAGGCTGAAATTGCTACTTATGTGAGCAAGTGCCTCACTTGTGCCAAGGTCAAGGTGGAATATCAGAAGCCATCAGGACTACTTCAACAACCGGATATACCCGAGTGGAAGTGGGAGCGAATAACCATGGACTTCATAACCAAACTGCCTAAGACATCAGGTGGGATGGATACCATATGGGTGGTTGTGGACAGATTGACCAAGTCCGCGCACTTCCTGCCAATAAAGGAAACAGACAAGATGGAGAAGTTGACCAGGACGTACATTAAAGAGATCGTGCGACTACATGGTGTACCAACATCCATTATCTCTGATCGAGATAGTAGATTCACCTCGCGTTTCTGGCAGTCCCTACAGAAGTCTCTGGGAACCAGGCTAGACATGAGTACAGCCTACCATCCACAAACTGACGGACAAAGCGAGAGAACCATCCAGACATTGGAAGACATGCTGAGAGCCTGTGTGATAGATTTTGGTAAGGCATGGGATACCCATCTACCGCTTATCGAATTCTCTTATAATAACAGCTATCACACTAGCATTGGAGTCGCTCCATTCGAAGCTCTCTACGGTCGCAAGTGTAGATCACCACTGTGTTGGGCCGAAGTTGGAGATATTCAGCTAGCCGGAGGGCAAGTCCCTGATAGCACCCTTACTAGGCCTGAAATCATAAGGGAGACCACAGAAAAGATCATTCAAATTCGGGAAAGACTAAAAGCGTCTCGTGATCGACAAAAGAGTTACGCGGATAAGCGACGCAAACCTTTAGAATTCCAGGTCGGAGACCGGGTACTACTAAAAGTTTCCCCCTGGAAGGGGATGATACGTTTCGGTAAACGGGGGAAACTAAACCCAAGGTACATCGGTCCGTTCGAAATCCTTGCTAGGATTGGTCCTGTGGCGTACAAACTCCAACTACCACAAGAACTTAGTAATGTACACCCTACCTTCCACGTGTCCAACTTAAAGAAGTGTCTGTCTGACGAGACACTCGTAATACCACTCGAAGAAATCGAAGTTAATGAAAATCTCCACTTTGTGGAGGAACCCGTCGAGATCATGGATCGAGAGATCAAGAGAACAAAACAAAGTCGCATTCCCATAGTGAAGGTTCGTTGGAATGCGAAACGAGGGCCTGAGTTTACCTGGGAACGTGAAGATCAAATGAAGCAAAAGTATCCACATCTTTTCCCAAACCCTTGAAGTCCCAGCCGAATTTAAATTTCAGGACGAAATTCCCTCTAACGGGGGGATAATGTGACAATCGTCAATCTTGAGTCAAGTCAAGTCATCAAGTCAAGCCGGTCAACTCTATTAAACCTTGTGTATTAGGGTTTGTGTTATGTTCATACTGTATAACTTACTATATTAATGGGAAAACATCACTTGAGAAAAGTCTTGTGTTAAAAATTTCCTAAGCCCTAGTGCTAATCAATGAACTAAACTGATAAAAACCATGTTGCATACTCATTGGGAGTGTGTGGGATCCTTAACCATGACTTAACGGGGCTTAAGAGACTTGCACTGCGGAGCCAAACACTCACAAATGCCACACTTGAAATCTCTCTCAAATATCTCTCTATATGAGAAATCACTCCAAGAATGTCAAATCTCTCCCAAATCTCTCCAAGTATGTGAAATCTCTCTCAAATATCTCTCTGTATGAGAAATCTCTCCAAGAATGTCAAATCTCTCCCAAATCTCTCCAAGTATGTGAAATCTCTCTCAAATATCTCTTTGTATGAGAAATCTCTCCAAGAATGTCAAATCTCTCCCAAATCTCTCCAAGTATGTGAAATCTCTCTCAAATATCTCTCTGTATGAGAAATCTCTCCAAGAATGTCAAATCTCTCCAAGTATGTGAAATCTCTCTCGAATATCTCTTTGTATGAGAAATCTCTCCAAGAATGTCAAATCTCTCCCAAATCTCTCCAAGTATGAGAAATCTCTCCCAAATCTCCCTCAAATAGTTCCCGTAACTTTTTAGAATTATTCGGGTCATTCCGGACCTTAACCGGGTCAAAAACGGCTTAAAACGGGGCGAAAACGAGAAAAATAGGCCTTAGGAACCGAAACCGGAATGAGAGGCCTCTTAGGACCAGAACCGAGCCTCTGGTGGCTGAGGCATGCGAGACCGAGCCTCGGTCTCTGCCTCTCTCGGTGTCTCTTCTGGTCGCTCTGCCTCTCTCGGTCTCTCTCGGTCGCTACCCGCCGCTCGGTCTCTTCTGGTCGCTCTGCTCCTCTCGGTCGCTACCCGCCGCTCGGTCTCTTCTGGTCGCTCTGCTCCTCTCGGTCGCTACCCGCCGCTCGGTCTCTCTCGGTCTCTACTCCGCCCTCTGTCTCTTCGCGCCCTCTGTTCTCTCCTTTCCCCCTCTCGGTTCCTTCCCTCTCTCTTCTCCCCTCTCGGTTTCTGCCTCCCTCTCTCTCGGTTCAGCACCAGAAGGCCGAACCTCGGCCAGACTTCGGGAAATTGTCACTTTTAGCCCATTTTTGATATTTTTAACATTTTAAGCCCGTTTTTCGTGATTTTAAAGCGGGATTTTCTCCAGAAATTATATTTTAACATAATAAACTCTAAATATTCATAATTTAAACATATTTTTATGAAAATCATTATCTAAATAATAAAGATCTAATGGGGAATTTATTTAAGGTGGAGTGTTGACTTTGCCTTAACTTATGACACAAGCAACCACCCCACACCCACTCTATGACCAGCCATACCTCCCCACCTTACCTATGTCACTTCAATGTTCCCTTACACTCAAATTTCACTCACTCTCACGTTTTTGAGCTGGAACAAACAACCACACTCCTCATTTTCTCTCATTTCTCTCATTCCACTAAGTAACAAACACCACTTTTCTCTCAAACTCTTCTACACAAATTTTCGAGATTCAAGGCTGATTTCAAGTGTTCTTCCACACTTAGTAAGTAAAAATTCATCCTCCCTATTATTATTTCACTTCATTCTACTCAAATCTTTGATTTCTTACACAAACTCCATAACTATAATGTTAGATTCTCAAAAACCTTCAAGGCATCTCCAAGTGTTCTTGAATTAAACACTTCCATTCTTCAACAATCATCTACTGAAATCACTTAATGTGAGTTCATACCCCTACATTTTCATGTTTTCTCAAGTTTTCAGGGGGGGTTACAAGTAAAAACATCAAGAACATAACTAAATATTTCTAACAGCCTTCATCAGAAAAGTTCAACTCCATTCACGGACTGTTTTGGACATCTTAAACATTTTTGTTTTCAAAACTGTACAAGGTGCAAATAGTTCAAGTTTGTAGCTTTAAAATGACTACTTGCACATCTCCATACGATTTTTCTACAATCTATGGTGATTTTTACAAAACTTCCTATCATTTCAAACAACAATCCGGACCAGTCTGTGATTATGGACTTTTTCACACAAGTTGGAGGTCATTAAAAATCGTGATAAAAATTATGAGTAAACTAGAAACATTTTGTGAACTCTCAGAATTTACGGATCTAGTTTTCGACTTCGTATGATTTTTCTATGATTTTTCCAAAACAGGGCAGAATTGCTAAAGTTAGCCAACAGCAAATAAATATCATAACACTTTGTATTATGTTGAGCAAAGTGTATAATCATAAGTTCTAATATTTGAATGTGTTTCCTCGTTAGTTTATCATTATGAACTGAAACTAAGTCATTCATATTCAATATTATTCATTCATTTAGAACACGTATTATGTAACTATAAAAAGTATAGTTCGATAAATTCACAACACTAGTACATTTCCATGAAAGAATTCATACATATTATATACATTTTAGATAAACTATAATAGGTATAGTTTATGATACATCACTCAACACACTCGTACAAAAAGGGTACATTCATACAAGAAAGATTTGTATCCACACACATTTCATGTAAACTTGTTAACCTATGTTGTGAGACTCTCTCTCTCCCCGTACGTCCGAGTGCGGGATATAATTCCTAGTAGTTATAATCAGAATCTCCTTGAGGGAGAACGTGATACTTGTATATAGATCTATATTGGGTTTGACACCCCACACCTTGCTGCTAGCTACAGTGGGACCTGCAGGTCTACGGGTGACAAATGTCATTTCATTTTCGCGACGCCTGAGAAACGTTGTGGCAGGTTCACATAGTCACAGTATGATTATAGCGACTCACCTAGGGAGATAACAATTCATAAAGTTTACGGGGTTTCATAAAACCGAAGTAGGTTTTAGGTTGATAAAAGAAATTTACTTTCCATATCATTTTAAACTCACGACATTTCTACTAAGTAATGATGATTTCTCATACATTTTAGTCTTTGGTTATAAGGCTACATTTTTCGGATTTCAAGGAAAATATCGGATTTTTCTGAAACAAACGCGACATTTACATGTGAAAGACTTCTACTAAGTTTATTAATAAAAGCTTATGAACTCACCAACCTTTGTGTTGACACTTTTCAAACAACTTGTATTCTCAGGAAAACACTAATCAGATTATCAAGTGCTTTTGAGGATGGGACGTTAAGGCGTCAAACTTTTCATATTTTGTCAACATATTGTAATTGATTTTGAAACATGTAATTCATACAAGTGATGTAACTTTTTCAATTATATATATGTTGGTTGTGTTTGCTTAAATTACTATTGAAATTGTGGTTATGATACTATACATGAAGTCCTCCACCCCTGGACGTTTCCACCATCCTTGGTTTGGGGGTGTGACAGTGATCATGTTCGTGATGATCTCATAGCACTCTTGCCTCGCACTTTGGTGGTACCTCTCCATTAAGTCTTGATGCATTTCATACGGATACATGTCCTTATAGGACTTTTGGAATTCTTGGTTCATAGTGGTTATCATGATGCAATGGACTTTCGTTGCATCACGTTCGTGGGTCTCAAAGACAGCCATTTCCTCGGGAGTAGTGACTTTTGGATTGATCTTCTCGAGCTTCTTGTCGAGGACATACTCTTTATCCTCGTAGCGCGCAATCGTGGAATGTATCTTATCCATTTGCTAAAGTTTGATCCATCAAAAGTCACTTTTTGACAAAGACTCATTAGCGTGAATGAGTTAGCAGCAGCGTTGTTCGCGTTATCCATCAACAAATAGAAAGGACAAAGTTTGATTAGAATTGAATCCCTAATTAAACACCCAAAATGAAAACTTAGGGCTAGGATCCAACAAAATTATTTACATATTAGAAAAGGGATTCCGTAATCCAACACACAAATAATTTGGAGCTAAATGAATGACGATTCACTAATTCTTCACCATGAAAAACATAAGCTTAATTTTAAATGTTTACATCTCGATATGCCCCTCTCATTTGTGAATGGGATGCCGAGGATCACAAAGTGGGTGTGAATAACCATGCAAATCTACATGGTGCCTTCATTGTTACAATCACCTATTCGATGTGCCGGTAAACCACACATGCTCCATCGAACTATTACAAACAATGAATCACCCTATACCACCTTTGCTTAGAACCAATTAGTGTGCCGGTAAACCATACACGCTCAACTAACTTCTTAGCAAGGGTGCAAAGTGTAATTTCATGGGATTGCATCAATTTCACTTTTGCCTAAAGTAACTAGGATTGGGAATTTGTAAAAACGTTTAGTTACTTTATATATAGATTCATTATACTTATTAAAAATTGACGCTTTCTACTCAGCTTTGGAAAAGGGGGAGAGTTTTGCATATTTTGCTGTTTTAGGCGCAACGGGTCATTGCAAAATTTTGAAATTGACAATTTCTACCCATTTTTGTGAAATTTTGTCAAAGGCAATCCGTGAAGGACAATAAAAATTGATTATTTTTTGGGTTTTCCGGATTGAAGCACAAAGTTTATGCCACATGTTAAGGGGGAGTTTTGACATGAAAAATTCCGAATAGAGCACGTTCTTTTTCCTTTGGAGTTTTATAATCAAATTCTGATTATAAAATGGGGGAGAAGTTTTATATGGAAATTCGAACTTGAATTTTTCATATTACGCGGATTTAAAGATCAAAGTGATATTCAAGTTTTGAAGCCACAAGATGATGCAATTGGAAGTTCGGAAGTGATGTGTTCGAAATGGGTTTGGATTTATTGAAGATTTTTGGGGTGTGTTTTTATGCGCAACTTTTGGGTGATTATTTGGAGTTTGGAATACTCTTGATCATTCGTTGCTGCTCGGATTGTATGGTCTCACATCCTAGAGCCCAAATTGAAGAGTCATGGAAGAATTGAAGATTGAAGTTCGTTTCGACATGTGTCACCTTTGAGGCTCGAACCGCGTAGTGTTTGATTTTGGAAGATTTGAAGTGGGTCATTCATTCCTAACTTTGAGGGGGAGAATGTTACAGTGTAAAGTTATCCATGATTGACTTTGTAAATGTTTGACTTTTGTAAAACCCACTTGCATGTGGTGCATTAGCCTTTAGACCCATTTGTTAGTGAGAGTGAGAGAGAGACATGTAAACACCTCTATATAAGGTGGGTTTGTCCACTTGTAGAGGTGTGCTTGAGAGATGTAGTCATAGTGATTAGTGAGTGAGATATTTATGAAGCTCTAGACTAGATCCATTTTTGTACTCATTTACTATGATCGAATATATCTTTTAGCACCCAAATCACCATGTTCAATTGTGCAAAGTTCAATTCCGCATGCCAAACCATGTTCTTTGTCACTATATATATATATACATATATATATACATATATATATATATATATATATATATATATATATATATATATATATATATATATATATATATATATATATAGAGAGAGAGAGAGAGAGAGAGAGACAGAGAGAGACAGAGAGAGACTATGGGCCCTTTTTAAAAAAGAAAAATGGAAAATGAATATAATAAGGACAATTTAGTTTTTTCAGTTAACTGAAGGACTAAAATTACAAGCAAACTACCTCAAAAGGACAACCAATTCAAAAAAGTCGTAGTTTGGACTAAAACCCAAAAAATGCATACCACAGGGACCATTTTCGCAATTTTGTCAAAAAGTTATCAGTCAAACTATTAAAGTTAACTACATAGGGACCAAATCCACACAAAGTATCCAAAACTGGACCACCAGTGCACCGCTAAACCTTTTTGGACCAAAACCGTATAATTTTGACAACCACAGGCACAATTTTTGCAATTTTGTCAAAGATTAAAAACTAAAAGTTCAATCCAACCACCACATTCATCACTATCCTCTCTCTCCCTACCCAAACCATTATCACCATGAACAACCCGTTTCTTCTAAATCAATCGGTAAACCACCACCTCTACCACCGGAGAAAAGCATCACCGCCGTTGCCATCAGAAAAACACTCTTTAAAACCACCATCATCGCCGATAACACGTCCCTTTGTCTTTTTCTTTTCTGTTAAAAACCGCCACCATCGTTGTATCTGTCGTTTTTAGCTAGAAACAAACACTGATAGTCGTACCAGTAGAAGAAGGAGAATAATGGCGGAGAAAACCTTACCATCGCGTTCCAGATCTATAACTCAAGGTGACTTCTCCAATTGTAGCTCGACCTGTGGTGGTGGTGGCTAGAAACTCTAATCACGAAAAGATAAAGGAATGAATGTAGATATATGGTGATGGAGTAGATGTTCGATTATTCAGATTGACAGAGTGTATATCTATAGAGCACATGTTTGATGGTGCAGATTGATGGAGTTAGAGCGCATATTAAAATCATTTGAACCTGACCAACGAATTCCGAAGACGATCGGTGATATAGATCGATGGTGTTAATGCTGGTGGTAGCTGAAGGTGGTTTGATAAAGACAATCGATGGTGTTAGAGTGCTCAACGACGACAATATTGTGTCAAAAAATGAAAAAGGAGGCGACTGTTAGGGATTAATAAGGTTTGGCGGCTCAACGGGGAAGGAAGCAGACGAATCTGGTGGTAGTGGTCGAAAGGAGGTTTGCATAGGTGACGAAGCTAATAGATTTTTTACATGTGGTGGTTGTCTAATGATACTAGTGGTCTGACAGGTGGTGGTGTCTAGCAGGCGGCGAAGGTCCAGTAGGTGGTGGTCAGGCGGTGGTAGTGGGGTGGATCGGGGATAGTGTTATTGAGAGAGAGACGTAAAGATGTGACTTAGGTGGGGGTTGGGGGTATTTTCTTTTTTGTTTTTTTAATAAAAATAATAAAAAATTAAATAAAAGAAACTAAAAGAATTATATAAGGGTATATTCCTCTTTTCAAGTTAGGGTATCGATCAAAACCACACAAAAATGTCAATCATAGAGACCAAAACTATACAAGGTATCCAAAATTAGACCACTTATGCACCATTAAACTTTTTTGGACAAAAACCACATAATTTTGACAACAACAGACATCATTTTTGCAATTTTTTCTTAATCTTTTAAATAATTTAAGTATTATAACAATTACAAAAAAATAGGAAAAAAATCATAAGGGCATAAAAGTCTTTTTAACTGTATAAGGACCAAATTCACTAAAAATATTCGAAATTTGATCACTTATGCACCACAATTTTTTTTTTTTTAAATTAAAACTACTAAATTTTAACAATCACATTTACCATTTTTATAATTTTGTCTTATTAGTAGAGATAACAGGCTTTTTTGGTATTTAAGATACGTTATGATTTGTTGATATTCAAAGAACCCCCACATGCATTTTACCCGCTTTTTAAATACCAAGTCATTTGATATACGTGAAAGTGAAACACTAAAACCTATGTTTATCAACTCATCAACTCGTCATGGCGGTTTTACTTTTGACCAGATCAAATTTGCACATCTAAATTCCCAGTTTTACCCCTAATTGGTCTATCATATTGTACATATCCGGTTCACCAGCATCCAACTCACAATAACCGGAAGGGCTGCCTTTTGTAATTAGCCTTTTAGTATAGAGACAAAATTGTAAAAACATTTTTTTGTGCTTGTCAAAAACATATATAGATTTGACCTATAAAAATTTAATGGTTCCTCGATGGTACAATTTCGATATCTAAAGCGATTTGAAGCCTTCGAAAAAAAAAAAAAAGGCATTTATAGCACAAAAAAAAGTTGCCTTTTTGTCTTTTAATATTTTAATTTTTATTTTTTTTAATGGGTCATTTTTATAAATTTATCGTTATAGCATTTTTATAATAGTATTAGTTGTTTAGTTTTTTTTTACTCACTACAAAATAAATATTTTTTGGAAACATATTACTATTTTAAACTTATAAAACAATGAAAAAAAACAAGCAATGAAAACGAAAACAATTGTAAACTTGTGATGTTAAATCGTTTTCATCAACGTGAATAGCAATTTTTAAATCTTTTCCAAGGCTCCAAAACCAAGAATTTAAAAACCTTGTGATGTTAAACTTTTAAGTTATCTGTAAAATAAAATTAACAAAAAAACATAAATTAACTTTTTATTAGAAAACTAACATGAATATAAGTGAACAACAATAATAAATTCTTGAAATTTGTATGAATCATAAATTATATTAACACAAATTAGAGATCAAAAATCAAAATTGATAAGCCTACCTAAAATCAGATTAAAATGAATACAATATCAATTTTTTGAAGGACACATGAAATCAGATTATCAAATGAATACAAGAACAATTTTTTTAAGGACACATGAAATCAGATTATCAGAGTTGATGTATTAAGAAAGATTAAAATTAGAAAACAAAAAACAAAAACTAAATTTGGATATTAGAAGGTTACGTGGAAAAACCAGAATTGATTTATTATGAATCGATTTGTTTGTTATCATTGGAAAATTCATAATTGATTCATAGTCATTCGATGGATGGTGGTGAGAAGCATAATGTGATGATTATTCCAGAATAATCGCATATCCCTTATTTTTCTATACTGATTTTGTTTTGACTCAATTTTCTTTATTTTTTCCGCTTTACCGCTATACATGATATATCATGTTTTTCTTTTTCTATACTAACATAATAAGGTAAATAAAAATGAGGCCCTAAGTTATCACACAAGCAACCCCACCCGTTGGCACAACCTTGTTGGTTTTATTAACTTGAAAAAACTATTATACCCTTTATATATATATATATATATATATATATATATATATATATATATATATATATATATATATATTGTATATCTATGTTAATAGTTTTAATTATAAAAATTCAAGAAGGACCCACCCACCTCATCTATTTCTCTTTCTCTCTCTCTCTCTCTCTCTCTCTCTACATGCCACCACTCAACTCCTTTTCTGTCTTGTCTATCTCTTTTAAAAACACGCGCTCGCACACAAACACACATTATGTAACACTTAGAAATGAAGATGTTTCTAGTTTACATTTGGAAGAATTCCATTTTTGGCCCTAGTAAGTAGTACGCGGGGCATACGAGGGGGAGGTAGAAAACCCTAATTTTTCGTGTTGTACCCTATATAAGCCTTATGTTAGCCTCTTTTGATCATTTACTAGCTAGCCTCCATATCCTAAAAACCCTAATTTGTTCCAAAGTCCATGTTTGGTGACCTTGAGCTCTTGTGAGGTGTTTGTGGAGGGTTTTGTGGATCTAGAAGAAGAAGAAGAAGAAGAAGAAGAAGCTTGAAGACTTGTTCTTTGGAGGAAGGCTTTGAGATCCACTATTAGCATCTTCTTTTGGTTCCTTGGAAGGTATAAAGTTCAAACCTTGCCATTTCATTTCATGGATCTACTTCCTAACTCATTTTTGGTCATTTTGGTCCTTTTTCTTGGTGATTGGGAGTTAAGGTCGTTTTGGAGCTTGTCTTTGTAGATATGGATATTTTATGGCTTCCTTGGGCATAAATGTGAAAACTTTATGGTGGTTTTGGTCCCATGCATGTATTAAGTCAAGTATGAATGTCCTTTGAGCTCTAGAGTCCCATTTAGCAATGCATGCACATAAAGTTGGCAACTTTATGTGATTAAACACCTTGGGGAAGTCAAATATGAGGTTGGATCAAAGTCTTAATGGATTAAAAGCCGATTTGGAAAGTTGGCCATGGTTGGTGAATACGTTGGGCTTACAAGTATGTACATTTCGCGCATAAGCCTTTCATGCATTATGCTGAGCGTATAGGCTGAGTACGCCCCGCGTACTCAGCAGGCTTGGCTTCTTCATTTTGGGTTTCGATTTTAGGCTTGGTTGCCTTGGTCCATGTTGGGCTATCTGGATTTTATGGTTAGGCTTTTGTGACTTTATTGGACTTTCTTGGGTGAAGGACCATAAAAGGAATTAGGCCTAATTTGGAAAATTAGGCCATATTTGGGTCTTAAATGATTATTTTGGATTTTGGGCCTTTGGAAATATGGTTTGGGCCTTGGCCTTAGGATAAGTTGGAGGAAGGGTAAAAAGGTCTTTTACCCTAATTTAGCCTCATAGTGTGAGTCAGAAGCTAGTTATTAACGGGTTGTCATTTTGGTATTTGTTAGTGTGTGGATTTTTGTGGATTTGCAGTCAGAGATTTATTTGTGGGTTCAGCTGTTGAGGTGAGTCTCCCACTCTACTATGGTTCGAAGATACCAATACCGACCCATTTGGTTTATGTATTATTGGAAGACCAGGGGGTGGCCCTGTGCATTTGTATGAAAGACCAGGAGATGGTTCTTGGAAAATCTGAATGCAAGACTAGAGTTTGGACTCTGGGAGTTAAGTAGATAAGTAATTATAGATTGTATGCTAGTTGTCTTTGTAATGCTTGCATGGATGACCAGGAGTGGCTCCTGGAACATGTCTGTAACCGAGAGTTTTGGCCCCCAGCCTGGCATGGAAAGACCTTGATATGGCTCGTGGTATAATGGCAAGACTATGGTTGGCACATAGCACCTCTAATTGAATGTTGGATACAGATGTTATGTATGGCTCGTATGTTATGTATGGATCACATGTTATGTATGGTATGTGGTATTTAGGGAACTCACTAAGCATGTTTATGGTTTGACGTACCTCCGGTTCAAAATGGAAGGGCTCCGCTTGATCGTTGCGCATACACCCATGCTTTTTCCGCAACTGTGTGATTTTGGGACTGTACTTTGATAAATGTTTTTATTATAAAATACTTTTTAAGTGTTTGAGTAAATGATAAATGGGTGTTTTGGTTGTTTTAAAAATGAAATATTTACCTTCGAATTTTGGGTTATTACAAGTTGGTATCAGAGCCTTGGTTTGAGGGATTTGGGCATTCTCTCGGGTATGTCTGTACTCAAACTGAGGGTTTGGTGAAAATTTTCATAAAATAAATGTTTTATTAAAAGGATTTCTAATCAAAGAAAGGGTGTGATGTGTGCAATCGGCCGAGCACAAGTAAGTGGTACCCATAATACCATTACATGTTTATTATGATACAATATGATTATAAGAATTGAATGCTTGATTAGGTCTAAGGGTATGCTCAAGATTTTATGATAGGAGAGATGCCTTTATATACCTAATTATATGAGCTTTAGAATTGTATGCTAGTATGGATTTCAGATAAGTGGATAGAATGGCTTGATTAGTGTATGCGGGTCAGATTTTCCGTTTCTTGAATGTTGCTTGCTTTGTGCTTTTGTGGGGATCTTAGTGATGTAGATCAACTACTAAGTGAATACGCTAAGTCACATCTGGCACATGTTAAATAATCTCAGAGTAATGGATCTACCCCTATTGCACAACTCTTGTTTGAGTCCAACTGTTCTAGGGTTGAGTCCTTTACTCGAAGGATTATCTGATCTATGTTGCATGTGACTATATTCATGAGGTAGTTAGTTGACATTGGTTGGAGCCTTTCAGCAACTGAGGGCAGGGTGAGGTCGGCAACCTAGGAGAGCCTAGGATATGCTTCAGTGGGTTTATTTGCGCTGTTTAGTGAGTTTTTTGGTGCATCAATTTGAGAAGGTAACTTAGAGGATTCGGGATGATTCTTAAGGAATGTATGGATAGATGTTGAAGGTAGTATTGGGACCATACTACTGAAAGTACAAGATCCATATTTGAATCAGGGAGAGTATTGGAAAATCTAGGAAGCTTGTGGGAGGAGGACTCTTGGGTATGTTCTGATCATTTGCATGTTGTATTTCAGTTTGGTGATGAGCACTCAGGAAGGAGGTTCTAGTTTTAGTTATGGCTCAGGTGTAGATACTGATCAATTAGCAAGCAAATGTAGGAGTTCATCTCGTCGAAGATTACCCATGGTATTTTAGAGTAGAATCCCGTGATCTTTGGTACGGTCAAGGAGGGAATTCTGGAGATCTTGGATGAGTGCATGGGCACATTTCATGCTGAGGTTATGACTATTGTGGGAGATTGCATTCTTTCTTTCCATGAGTTGAGTGCTTGTGGAGCTCCCACGTTATATAGGGAGAGGACCCCATTGCAAGTAGGAGATGGTTAGGAGATATGGATAACACGTTCAGGACGAGTTTCTATCCCAAGGAGTCGAAGGCCATATTTGCTTCTTTCCTTTTTGAAGGACAGGGCACATGACTGGTGGAAGGAGGTAGGACATAAGGTGGGTGATAATGTTGTTGATGCGATGTTGTGGATGATTTTTATACTAGGTTTTGAGCTGAGTTCACACCGGTGATTGAGGTACAGTAGTTGGCGTGATAGTTTCAGGATCTCTGCCAGACTACTGAGACTGTGGTAGAGATCGCTGCTAAGTTTCGGAAGAGGGCTTTATTGGTTCCGTAATATGAGGAAGACAAGGAGATGAAGAAGGTAAGGTATCATGAGATGCTGAGGGATGACATCAAGAAGTTTGTGAGTATATCGGAGTGGACGAACCTGAATGATATGATTTCTAGAGCCTGAGAGTGGGTGATCGATTTGGAGCACCTGGGGAAGAGGGGGTCAGATCAAGTGCAGGCAGTGGAGGGTTTCGGGAAGAGACCCAAGACTTGGGATCAACGTTTGAGGGGCCAACAGGGTCAGGTCAGTGCAGCACGTGTGAGAAACTTCACGATGGAGTTTGTCCTTCTAGGGGGTATGGGCTGCTACAAGTGTGGCAGGGTTGGTCATGTCAACGGGGATTGTCCTCAGGGGGTAAGCCCATTATGTTTCACTGCAACCAAGTGGTCAACACAAAGTACGACTATCCAATGTTGAGGAAGGAGTAGTGAGTGCACCTGCTCCAGCTACTTTGAGGATCACTGATGGTCGTGAAGCTAGGGCAGGACCCCCAACAGAGATGAACTGGGCATTGCAGTGTCAGACAAGGGGAGGTTAAGAATCTAGTAGGTGATATTGCGGGTATTTTATCTTTTCCTTTCTCTTCAAATGTTATCAGTATTATGTTGTTTGGAATTTTGTATTGGTTTGGGTAAGCGTTTTCTTTGGTTTAATTCTCTGTTATTGTTTGAGTTGTATCATCAAGAATTTTTATATCCCTTTTGCATACCATGAATCATTAGTGGATCAGTAAGGGGGTTGTATCTTGTTGAGAGGATTTCAGTGTGTTCAGTGGTTGTTCTGGTTCTTTGTCGGGATCATTTCAGGGGTATCGTTTAGGAGGTCTATGGTCAAGGTTAGTGGGTTAGTTTCCCAGTGAAGCCAGGGTTGAGTGGTTTTAGCATTTGATCTAATGGGGTTGGCAGTTATCTGATGAAGAACTTTTGGGTTCAATCACTACCATTGCTAGGGAAGGAACGGTAGCAAGAATATGGTTGTGGAAGTCGTGTGAGCTTTGTTGTCCACTGGGAGTGTCAGGAGATTAATCTACGCTAGGTTTTTGGTCTTGTCACCAGCATGTATGATTTCAGGATTTGAGGGATGTATCATTGGAAGCATTTGGGAATTTCGGATTCGTTGAGATTTTAGGGAGTTTTCATCTGGTCTTTAAGTATTGTGCGGTCTTTGGTTTTAGCTAGTAATGGAACACTAGCATTGGTATGCACAAGGTGTCAGCAGTTCACTCATAAGGGGCAAGATGGATTGGGAATCCCTCAACCTTGTGTGCAGGGAGAGATTCGACGAATTTAAGTGGGGGAGAATAGTTTTGATTTTCGAAAGCCAAATCAGGCATGACACTTGGATGAGTTTCACATTTTCGTTGGGAGGGAAGACCACTCAGGTGGTCATCCGGATGGTGGATTGCATGAGTTGGGAGTTTGGGAAATTTCTAGTAGTTGGTTTGCGCCTTCTTGGTGATGGATAGCAGGTTTTGATGGACCCGGGTGGGGGTTCCAAGCATGACCCGAGTTGGTTTGGTCGCATAGTCTGGTACATGTTCGATGCAAGATGAGTATGAATAGATTGTTCAATGAGCGGTAAGACCATGAGCAGTGGCCAGGGCACGATATGAGTGTTGTAACGGTGTGAAATGGCCCATAGAATTCACTAGGGTGGCAGTTAGTGTGGGAGTGTTGTAAGACTATGGGGTGGCCCATAGCATTCACCAATCCCTGTGCAGCGGTGAGGGTATAGAAAATCCATGGTTGGTCATGGATTTTTTATATGGATTACACCAAAGTGGGTATGTTTATAAGGCTATGGGAATACCACAACATAAATTGAATCAGGAAGTGGTAGGTCGTTGGAGGCCGGTTGTGATATATGAGTAACATTCACTCTTAGCGTGGGTTATGGTAGAGCCAGTTGGATCGGGTTATTATAATCAGTTCGATCAGATGGATTATTGGAGCCATAAGTGGCAAGATAGCAAGGGCAATTATTACCATATTAGGTTTTCTTTCAGAAGTCTCGTAGGGTGCTGTGTGTGTCTTTGGACTCAACAACTGGGAACAAATTTGGTGAATTGGTAAGTAGGCAGCTAATTTAGGACCGAGGAGGTCTTAACGTCTTTTGGAAAGCAGCTAGGGGCAGCATGATGAGTTGTGCGGTATTAGTGATTTGGGATTCATGTGTGGAGTAGCTTGTTATTCGGGGAAATTGCTAAGTCACTTGTAGTTTGGATAAATAATGTCAAAGTAATTTATTTGACCATGTTGCGTAGCTCTTGTGTGATTCTAACCGTTGCAAGGATGAATCTTCTACTCGAGGGATTATCTGAGCCTTCTATAAGTATACGTGTTCTACAACAGTATATGGTCAGTGATATTGTTCCCAATGAAAGCAGCAAGATAATCAGGGTTGGAAGCACTTTGTTTAAGTCTGGAATTCAATGAGGATGTGGCATGGTAGTGGTTCAGTGTGGGCAGTCTATCGGGGAGTCAGACCAAATTGAGAATTCATGTTTCAGGGAAGGAAGAAGGGATTTTCTATATGGATTAAGGATTCGTTCTTCATCAGGTTTGGAGAGTTCTGCTAGGGTTGGGTTCGGTTACCTTTGGGAAGGTCGTGGTATGCGTAAGGGTTGTTATTATAGTGTTTAAGCTGTATGGTGTGTTAGGAATGATAAGGAATGATTTCAAGGACGAAATCTAATTTAAGTGGAGGAGAATTGTAACGCTTGGAAATGAAGATGTTCCTAGTTTCCCTTAGGAATTGGAAGAGTTGCATTTTTGGCCCTAGTAAGTAGTACGTGGGGCATACAATAGGACACACTTAGCATACTAGTTCGGAAGCTAGTACGAGGGATGTACCTCATGTGTACTCTTAACGTACTAGTGATGGATGGTCACATGTCCGAGGCATCGTACGCTAGGCATACAAGGGGGAGGTAGAAAACCCTATTTTTTAGTGTTGTACCCTATATAAGCCTTATGTTAGGCTTTTTTAATAATTTCCTATCCAACCTTCATATCCTAAAAACACTCATTTGTTCCATAGTTCATGTTTTGTGACCCTGAGCTCCTGTGAGGTTTCTGTGGAGAGTTTTGTGGATCTAGAAGAAGAAGGAGAAGCTTGAAGATTTGTTGTTTGGAGGAAGGCTTTGAGATCTGGCATTAGCATCTTCTTTTTGTGGCTTAGAAGGTACAAAGTTCAAACCTTGCAATTTCATTTCATGGATTTACTTCTTAGCTCATTTTTGGTCATGTTGGTCCTTTTGGTTGGTGATTGGGAGATAAGGTCGTTTGGGAGCTTCTGTTTGTAGATCTGAATATGTTATGGGTTCCTTGGGCATAAAGGTGCAAACTTAATGGTGGTCTTGGTCCCATGCATGTATTAAGTCAAGTATCAATCTCCTTTGAGGTCTAGAGTCCCATTTAGCCATGCTTGCAAAAAAAGTTGGCAACTTTATGTGATTAACCACCTTAGAGAAGTCAGATCTGAGTTTAGATCAAATTCTTAATGGATTAAGAGCTGATTTGGAAACTTGGCCATGGCTGGTGAGTAATCTGGGCATACAAGTTCGTACGTTGCGCGTACAATCCTTTCTTGCAGTACGCTAAGTGTATAGGATGATTACACCTCACGTACTATGACAACCCGTAATTTATTCTGACAACCCGTAATTTATTCCGTCACTGTAACCCGTTCCCGTTAATAAAACCGTTTGTATTTCTGATTTTACCGTTAAATTTTGTGTTAAGTTAGTTAAATTGAGACCTTCATTATAAGCTCGTGAGTGTCCAAACCCATTAGAAACAAGTGAAAACATCCCCAATATTCACTTGGAAAATTTTTAGTTTCAGCCACGTCCGGTTACGAAATATTATTCGGGTACGACCATAAGCCTCGTTTAACGTCAGTATCAGGTAGATTTCCACCGGGTCTCAAACTCAAACCATATATAAAGTTGAGTGGACCTCATTTGAGGCTTTTCCACACACACACACACACACACACTCTCTCTCTCTACTATCTCTCTCTTCAAATCCAAGTTTTGATCCAAAATCATCCATTTCAAGCTCCAATTTGGTAAGAAATCCATCCTAGCTCATAGTGTAACATGTTTAGCTTTCAAATATGTATCTAAATCATCCAAAAGTACCAAAGACTTATGTTTACGTCCCTAGAACATCCCCAAACCGTAAACACCCATAAATGGGGTTTTGGAGCCCCAAAACCCTCCCAAACCACTTCTGGAGCTTAGATATGACTTAGGGGCTTTCATGAATGGACTTGCAACACCAAAATCTTAACATTTAGGGGGTAAACATGAGTTTATGGCCCAAGATCATGCTTGGACCATAAAACCTCCTTCATAGGCCATGAACACCTTTTAAGGTGTTAAGATTCCCCTTAAACACCTCTTATGCCTTGGAATAATGCCTAGAATAAACCACCTTTGTGTTAGGGACCATAAACATGAAACAAAACCACCCCCTTAGGAGATTACGACCATAAAGCCCCCAAGGAATTGTTCCTGGGCCGTAAACTCCTATAAAGTGGTCAAATGGTGCCCTAACTTCCTTCCATGGCTTGTACTTTGGACTAGAATCACTTGTGCTTAACTTAGGATCATCAAAACACATAAAGAAAGGGTACATGAGAGTTTACGGCCATAAACTCCTATTTTACTACCGTAAACTCCTTAAAATGGTCCCTTTGATGGTTTAAATCCCTTCCAATGCCTTAGAACTTAACCTAGCCTAACTCTACAAGTGTTATAAGGCCATTAAGCACCCAAGAACACCCAAACCCATGAGTTTACGTCCGTAAACTCATGGGGATATGGTCTATGGGCCGTAATCTCCCCTAGGAGTTTACTCTTCAAGAGAAAACTCCATATTTAGGCCATACACACCCTTAGATGCTACCCGGGTCACTCCTAACATTTGAAATAAAGTGTTTTAACACCTCGGAGTGTACTGTCTTATCTAATTAGTATTTCAAAGTCTAATTAGATACAATTATGTATCTCTTCATATTACATAGGAACCTCGCGTGTACTCAAGCCTCGAACTGACACTTAGAATCCAACCGACATGTTTCTTGTGAGGCGAGCTCATGCCCCTACACTTTTTTCCGTGTTTTCAATGTTTTCAAGGGGGGATACAAGCAAAAGTACAAGAATATCTTGTACTCAAACTTATTATTTCGATTGAAATGTTTTATATCCCATATGCTTTTAACACTGGAAACCATATTAACCAACCATTTGACTTGCAGAGTTAGTTTTCAAACTAATTGCGAAACTCATTATAAAATGTTATAATTTATGTTATATTTTATAATTTATGAAGGAATCATGCTAATCATAAAACATGATTACTACTAATATCGTACGCCTTTGGATGTCACTAGAGCTTCGAAAATACAGGTAATGTACTTCTTTGAGTGCCACCAGAGCTTCGAAACTTACGTCTAATATTATACGCCTTTAGATGTCACTAGAGCTTCGAAAATACAGTTAATGTACTTCTTTGAGTGCCACTAGAGCTTCGAAATTTATGTCTAATATACGCCATTGGATGTCACTGGTGCTTCGAAAATACAGCCAATGTACGTCTTCGCGTGTCTACAGAGCTTCGAAAATTCGTTTAGTAGCCGCCTCTGAGTAAAACCAAAATTTCCAAAATACATCTATTAATATGTTCCTCTGAGCGAAATTAGAGTTTCGAAAATAAAATTCTTGTTAAGTATAGTAGATATTCGTGTAAGGATAATGAATCACAAACACTTGAAGTATAGTATATATTCGTGTAAGGATAACGGATCACAAACGCTTTAAGTATGGTAGATACTTGTACACTGAATTCCAAATCAATAACCAACTTTAAGGAAAATAAGGGTTTTTCCTGGGATAACTAAACTGTTCATGACCAGATTGTGTAACAAATGGAAAACTAAACCTTACTTATAAGAAAATATGGGATTTTCTTGGATAACAACTTTTTCAGAAACCAAAGGAAATTTGTTCATTTTTAGAAACAATCCGCTTATGAACTTACCAGCTTTATGCTGATATTTTAAAAAGTACTTGTATTCTCAAGTCCACATTAGACAGCTACCCGTAATCTTTTGGAGAAGACGGAGCATTTTAGCAGTCTCATCTTTACTTTTGTTTGTTTTGGTTGTATATATCTATAATCATGTATAACTTTACTTTCAAAGAAATGCAAATACTTCTATGTAATGTAATGGTTGTGTTTATTGTGCTTACTATGCACATTGGTTGTGATACTTTACATGACGTCCTACGCCGCAGAACGTATCCACCATCGGTTTCGGGTGTGACAGATTGGTATCAGAGCCCTTGTTTATAGTGAACTAAGTATACCGAACCTTACATGGTATAAAACTATAAACACTAAGGGGCCGAAGTGCTCTGAACTAAAAGTATACTTTAAAATATAAATATTTTCGAAACTATACAAGAATACCTAACCGGCGAAATCCGTAACTACGAGTAGAATAAAACATAAGTAATTGGGTGTTGTACGCTGCGGTTAAACCTGGGCAATTATGTAGTCGTGTCTAGGGTCAATATAGCCTGATCAACTATATTCATTCGAGACACGACCAACATGTGCTTGGGAGTGTCTGTAGTATGCAGCATGCCTAAAACTTACCTAATATTCAAACAATGAGTCATCGTCGCAACGAAACATAAAATACTATGGGAGTATTTTAGCCAAAGTTGAATACATTGTAGAAATTTATTCCGAGTGTTGCTACTCATTCCTTCCTTAGCGATAATTTACCTGCTTTGATATCACTTTCCTGTTTTATCGCTTAATAGAACTCTATATCTGTTATAATGAGATATCTCTTGCTCCATATCTCTTGATTCAATTTAGAGGACTTATAATCCTCTCTTTCCTTATCATTTTAGATCAAGATGCCTTCGAGGAAGAGACCTAGCTCAAAGAAAAACAATCCTCCTCCACCACCACCTCCCTCTCCATTTGATCTCGCCATGTTTCAAGCAGCTGTTAATGCTGCTGTGGCTGCTACCATATCACAAATGAACCTCGGTGGTTCAGGCAGACCAGGAGGTGGTACTCAGCCTCAAAACTAGGAAGGTAGCCAGGGACACCGGAAGGAGTGTTCCTACAAAAACTTTATAACGCAAAACCGACGCCCTTCAATGGCACTAGAGGTGTCATTACCCTAACCCGATGGTTCAAGAAAATTGAATCTATCTTTGAAATTTGTGCCTGTTCAGAATTCGACAAGGTGAAGTACGCCTCCTGTACGTTCACCGATAAATCCCTGACTTGGTGGAATGTCCGAGTCAAATCCTTAACCCTACCTGTAGCCAATGATATGGGTTGGGAGTTAATGAAGGAGCTTATGCTTGCGAAGTACTGCCCTCGGGGCGAAATGTAGAAGCTAGATCATGAACTCTGGAATCTAAAGATGAAGGGTTCCGATATCGCCGCTTACACTTCAAGATTTGACGACTTGGCGCTTCTTTGTCCGGGAATGGTTACCTCGGAAAGAAAAAAGATTGAGAGGTTCATCTGGGGGTTGACCTAGCCAACCAAGGGTAATGTCTTGGCTGCAAAGACAGACACCTACGACAGCGCCAAATGCCTAGTGCAAACTCTGATTGACCATAGTGATGACCTTGAGGAAGCAGCCACCACTCCTGAACCGACAGAGAGGAGTGGTGAGAAAAGAAAATTTTGGAAGAAGAAGAAGAGTCAGTCTTCGTAGGAGTCCTCGAAGAAGCAGCAAACTGTGGCAGTCCATGCTACTACTACCCCTGATGCTGTTTCTGTCATCAGTTCCTCAGCTCAAGCACCCACCAACGGATATACTGGTACCCTCTCGTGGTGCAATAGGTGCAGTTACCACCATCGTATTCCTAGCCCATTTCGTGAAAAGTTTTGTAAGAACTGCGGCCAGGAGGGTCACCTTGCGCTAAACTACAGAACACCAACCCAATCAACGAATCAATCTTCCGAAGCGGGTATTGGTTAGGCCTACTACGGATGTGGTGAATTCGGGCTTTTCAAGAGAAACTGCCCCAAGGCAGAAACATCTAGCAACACTGGGAGAGTCCTAGCTATTGGACGAGATGAGGCAGTCGCCGATCCCACCGTTGCCACAAGTATATTCCTTCTCAACAACTCTTATGCTTGTAATCCTTTTCGTTTCTGGTGCTGAGAGAAAATATGTTAGCTATTCATTCAAACATATTCTTAAACATAGTCCTCAACTAGTTACCGAAACGTTGACCATCGTGACGGCTAACGGTGAGAAAGAGAATGCTAACGATATATTCATATGTTGTACCCTTACCCTGAACAATCATCCCTTTTCCATTGACCTAATATCAGTTTCCATAAGAGATTTTATGTCATCATTGGAATGGATTGGTTGAGTCCCAATCATGCTGATATCCTTTGTTACGAAAAAGCCATCTGTCTCAATCTCCCCTCTGGCCAAACTCTTATGATCTACGGCGAGAAACTTAGTTCCAATCTTCGCATCATATCTTGCATCAAAGCTCAAAAGTTTCTGCGAGAGGAGTGTCACGCATTCCTAGCTCATGTAATCAATGAGAAGTAGGAAGTTAAAGACCTCGAGAGCATCCCCGAAGTCTGCAACTTTCCTGATGTCTTTCCTGAAGAGCTCCCAAGAATTCCACCCAAACGTCAAGTCGAGTTTCGCATCGACCTAATTCCTGGAGCTAATCCTGTAGCCAAATCTTCTTATCGCTTAGCCCCAACAGAAATGCAGGAGTTATCCAGTCAGCTTGATGAGCTGCTCGACAAAGGGTTCATAAGACAGAGTTCCTCACCTTGGGGAGCCGCGGTATTATTTGTGAAGAAGAAAGATGGATCTTTTCGGATGTGTATAGACTACCGCGAGTTGAACAAGTTGACTGTCAAAAACCGTTATCCTCTTCCTCGAATAGACGACCTTCTCGATCAACTTCAAGGAGCTAGTTACTTCTCAAAGATAGACCTTAGATCAGGGTACCATCAGCTTCGAGTTCACGAGAATGATGTTTCCAAGACAACATTCAGGACTCGATATGGTCACTACAAGTTCGTAGTGATGCCCTTTGGTCTAACCACTTTCCTTGGTCATGTGGTAAGCGAAGAAGGCATACACGTGGACCCTTTCAAAAATCAAGTTGATAAAGAATTGGTTGACACCGAAGATACCCACATAAATCCGTCAACTCTTGGGTCTCGCCGGCTACTATCACAGATTCATCCAGATTTTTTCTAGAATCGCCAAACCCCTAACCACTCTGACACAGAAAGTCCAATGTGGTAGCAGATGTCCTTAGCCGAAAGGAGAATTCAATTTGCAAAGTGAAGACATTATCAATGACCATCCAGTCCCATTTATCCATCCTGTCTTCCACGTCTCAAATCTTAGAAAGTGTCTATCCGATGAAACCCTCGTGATCTCTCTTGATGAGATCGAGATCAACGAATACCTGAACTTTGTGGAAAAACCCATCGAAATCATGGATCAAGAGATCAAAAGTACGAAACAAAGTCGCATCCCGATAGTGAAGGTTCGATGGAATGCCAAGCGGGGACCCGAATTCAGTTAGGAGCGCGAAGATTCAATGAAGCAGAAATATCCGCATCTCTTTCCAATTCCATGATTTTTATCCCAATTTTAAATTCTGGGACAAAATTTTCTCTAATGGGGGAATAATGTAACAACCCGTAATTTATTCCGTCACTGTAACCCGTTCCCGTTAATAAAACCATTTGTATTTCCGATTTTTCCGTTTACCTTTGTGTTAAGTTAATTAAATTGAGACCTTCATTATAATCTCGTGAGTGTCCAAACCCATTAGAAACAAGTGAAAACATCCCTAAAATTCACTTGGAGAATTTTTAGTTTCAGCCACATCGGGTTACGACAAATTAATCAGATACGACCATAAGCCTCGTTTAACATTAGTATCGGTAGATTTCCACCGGGTCTCAAACTAAAACCATATATAAAGTAGATTGGACCTCATTTGAGGCTTTTCCACTCTCTCTCTCTACTCTCTCTCTCTCTCTCTCTCTCTCTCTCTCTCTCTTTCTCTCTCTCTCTCTCTTCAAATCCAAGTTTTGATCCAAAATCATCCATTTCAAGCTCCAATTTGGTAAGAAATCCATCCTAGCTCATATTGTAACATGTTTAGTTTTCAAATCCGTATCTAAATCATCCAAAAGTACAAAGACTTATGTTTACAGCCCTAGAACAGCCCCAAACTGTAAACACCCATAAATGGGATTTTGGAGCCCCAAAACCCTCCCAAACCACTTTTGAAGCTTAGACATGACTTAGGGGCTTTCATGAATGGACTTGCAACACCAAAATCTTAATATTTAGGGGATAAGCATGATTTTACGGCCAAAGATCATGCTTGGACCGTAAACCCTCCTTCAAAGGCCGTGAACACCCTTTAAGGTGTTAAGATGCCCCTTAAATACCTCTTATGCCTTGGAATAATGCCTATAATCAACCACCTTTATGCGAGGGACCTTAAATATAAAAAAACCACCCCCTTAGGAGATTATGGCCATAAACCCCCCAAGCAATGGTTCCTGGACCTTAAACTCCTATAAAGTGGTCAAATGGTGCCCTAACTTCCTTCCATGGCTTGTACTTTGGTCTAGAATCACTTGTGCTTAACCTAGGACCATCAAAACACATAAGGAAAGGGTACATGAGAGCTTATGGCCGTAAACTCCTATTTTGCTATCGTAAGTTCCTTAAAATGGTCCCTTTGATGGTTTAAATCCCTTCCAATGCCTTAGAACTTAACCTAGCCTAACTCCACAAGTGTTATAGGGCCATTAAGCACCAAAAAACACCCCACCCATGAGTTTACGATCGTAAACTCATGGGGATATGGTCTATGGGCTGTAATCTCCCCTAGGAGTTTACTATTGAAGTGCAAAATCCATATTTAGGCCATACACACCCTTAGATGCTACCCGAGTCACTCCTAACATTTGAAATAAAGTGTTTTCGCGTCGCGGAGTGTACTGTCTTATCTAATTAGTAGTTCAAAGTCTAATTAGATACAATTATGTATCACTTCATATTACATAGGAACCTCGTGTGTACTCAAGCCCTGAACTAACACTTAACATCCAACTGACACGTTTCTCGTCCGGTGAGTTCATACCCTACACTTTTTTCCGTGTTTTCAATGTTTTCAGAGGGGGGGGGGGAATACAAGAAAAAGTACAAGTATATCTTGTACTCAAACTTATTATTTCGATTGAAATGTTTTATATCCCGTATGCTTTAAACATTGTAAACCGTTTGACTTGCAGAGTTAGTTTTCAAACTAATTGCGAAACTCATAATAAAATGTTAACGAAGCAATCATGCTAAGTATAAAATAGGATTATTACTAATATCATACACCTTTGGATGTCACTAGAGCTTCGAAAATACAGGTAATGTACTTCTTTGAGTGCCACCAGAGCTTCGAACTTTAAGTCTAATATTATACGCCTTTAGATGTGACTAGAGCTTCGAATATACAGTTAATGTACTTCTTTGAGTGCCACTAGAGCTTCGAAATTTACATCTAATATACGCCTTTGGATGTCACTGGTGCTTCGAAAATACAGCCAATGTACGTCTTCGCGTGTCTACAGAGCTTCGAAAATTCGTTTAGTAGCCGCCTCTGAGTAAAACCAAAATTTCCAAAATACATCTATTAATATGTTCCTCTGAGCGAAATTAGAGTTTCGAAAATAAAATTCTTGTTAAGTATAGTAGATATTCGTGTAAGGATAATGAATCACAAACACTTGAAGTATAGTATATATTCGTGTAAGGATAACGGATCACAAACGCTGTAAGTATGGTAGATACTTGTACACTGAATTCCAAATCAATAACCAACTTTAAGGAAAATAAGGGTTTTTCCTGGGATAACTAAACTGTTCATGACCAGATTGTGTAACAAATGGAAAACTAAACCTTACTTATAAGAAAATATGGGATTTTCTTGGATAACAACTTTTTCAGAAACCAAAGGAAATTTGTTCATTTTCAGAAACAATCCACTTATGAACACACCCGCTTTATGCTGATATTTTCAAAACTACTTGTATTCTCAGGTCCACATTAGACATCTACTCGTAATCTTTTGGAGAAGACGGAGCATTTTAGCAGTCTCATCTTTACTTTTGTTTGTTTTGGTTGTATATATATATATATATATAATCGTGTATAACTTTACTTTCAAAGAAATGTAAATACTTCTATGTAATGTAATGGTTATGTTTACTGTGCTTACTATGTACATTGGTTGTGATACTTTACATGATGTTCACCACCCCAGAATGTTCCTGGCTTCGATTTCGGGGTGTGACACGTACTTAGCAGGCTTAGACTTATTCCTTTTGGGCTTCAGTTTTGGGATTGGTTGTCTTGGGCCATGTTCGGCTATCTGGGTTTTATGGTTAGGCTTTTGTGACTTTATTGGACTTTCTTGGTTGAAGTCCCATGAATGGAATTGGTCGCAATTTGGAAAAGTGGGCCTTATTTGGGTCTTAGATGCTTATTTTGAATTTTGGGCCTTTAGACGTATGCTTTGGGCCTTAGCCTTGGGCCAAGTCAGAGGAAAGGTAAAAATGTATTTTAACCTAATTTGGGATCATAGTGTTATTGGATTAATGTCTAACTCCATAACTATAATTGGTAAGACTTGACCCGACCCGGCATGGTCCATTTGGGTTGCATGGCATCATGCACTTGGATAGACTATAATGAGAGAAATAAGACACTTACGGTTATTAATATATTATAAGTTCTAGTATATTAATAATAAGAATAATGAGATTATTTAATTAGTATTGATCAAGAATTAATCTAGAATTAATTAAGTGATCAAAAGAAGACTAATTAAATATATGGGTTGATTGTGTAAATCATTCATTCTTATATATGTGGGCTTGTGATCCAAGATTCCTTATGTTGGACTAAGTCCATGGGGTGACCCATGGATACTCCATGGAGGTTAAAATCCATGGAGCATAAGGAATGGGTAAAGTCATGAGTTACATGGTGTAACCCTAATAGCCACCATATACAAGAAACCCATGGCTCAAGAAATCGGGACTAACACTATGTGTATGTATGAGGGCTACACGATTTCATGAAGTGTTCTAATTTCTCTCTAAGTTATTCCAAGTGCTTATGGTGTTGTGTGAACCATTTGAGGTGTCACACTTGGGGAACTAAGCACTCAGGCTTCATGAAGACAAGCACTATCAAAGAGGTATGTATTCTATCTTGTTATATCCATTATTTTGTATGCTAGATTAGGATAATACCTTGGATGTTCATATTTGCATGTATAATAGAGAAAACATAGATCCAAGGTATTTAGGGTTGCATGTACACTTAGGAGTGTTAGAATGCTCATAACCCAACTGTGGTATCAGAGCCTAGGTTTGTTTTCTTGTTATACCTGCAATAGAAGCTGAAAAATCGAGTTTTGATGCTGTCAGCCCAGCTGACTCGCCGAGTCCATGAAGGGACTCGACGAGTCCAAGGCAAAATGCATCCAACTCGCCGAGTTGTGTTCATGCACTCGACGAGTTGGACCCCAGACAGCATATCTTCGAGGTTTTTGGCTAGAAATGGACTAGGAACATTACCCTAAGTTGTTTTGAACTTATGAACTTGTTTTTTAATGTGGTAATGTTCATGCTAATCCATTTTCAAAGATAATTGTCAATAGATTCATGTTTTGTATTAGTTTAAAGGTTAGACTAATTACATGAAAAAGTTTGATTTGAATTATCTTGTTCTTATGAGTTGCTTAGATTAATAGAAAAGTTGAGTGAAAAATTGTTTTCAATCCAAATTAATCTAAGAGTTGATTCTAAAATGTGTTTTTGTAACTTGTCCTCAAATTATATGAAAAGTCACATTTAAGATTCATAAAAACTCATAAAAGTTGGCAATGGTTACAAAAAAAAAAGATGAAGAGTCTTGTCCTTAAGTTATGGAGGTTCAAGAGTCACTTCATTAATAAATAAATAAATAAAATATGTAACCTTAATTAATTCCATAAGTTATAAAATAAAGAAAAGGTCAATTCTTTATTAGTTTAAAGTCTTCCATAATTTGTCCACAAGTTATGGAACTTGAAGAGTTTTTGGATTAAAACTACTTTAAATACATAAGTTATGGAATTAATTAGTTTTGAATAGTTTCAAAACTTGCCCTCAAGTTTTGGAATTTGTAAAGTTTTCTCTTATGAATACTTTAATTCCAAGTTAGCCCTTAGAATTTTAAAAGTTAAAATTCAACCCTTATACTTTATAGTATTATAAGTTAATAATATTTATATGTATAAGAGTAAAGTCGGTCTTACCGCTAGTACGCCTCATTCACGAAGCCGGTCTATAAGGTGGGTATAAGGTTGTTGCCTATAAAATGGCAACTTAATGGGTGTCCACTCTCACCCACCGCTTGCTTTACTGGTGGAGGGTCGTTAGCCGAACGGGTTTGACATGACTATAATTCTCCCTTCATTAAAAGTATTAATGATAAATACTAAGTAACTAAACTCTAAATAATACCCAACCTTAGTTACTTAGGAAAATGTGAATAAGGTGCTAATCCATGAAATTACACTTTGCACTTTGTTTAAGTCGGTTAGTGGAGCGTGTGTGGTTAACCGGCACACTAACTCATATTTAACAAGGTAGGCGAAGGGTAACTTAATGTTTATCATAGTATCGATGGAGCGTGTGTGGTTAACCGGCACATCGATTGAGGGATAAACACTTAAGGGTACCAAGTAATTTGCATGGTTACTTCACACCTTGTTTTGTGATCCTCGGCATCCCAGTCACAAAAACCTGAAGGGCACACTCGAGATTGAAACATGCCATTGAACAGTTCAATGAATCTCAAAAGATCTAGGAGTTTCAAAACCAATTAAAACCTAATAATACATTTCGATTATCTTGGTGGAAATTGGTGAATCGTCATTCACCTACCTTCAAATTGTTTTATAGCTTGGATTACGGCATACCTCTTCTATGTTATAAAATAGTTTGTTGGGTCCTAGCCTTAATATTTCATATTGGGTGTCATATTAAGGACTTTAGATCAATTATCTTGAATATCTCCCAAAAGATGTCTGGTTTAGACATTTATGATCTTCCCAAATCTCTTGAAACAAGCTTTCCTAAATGAAGATGATATCCCATGGAAATCATACTTCTTTCACCTCCTCCAATTATTCTCCCTACCCCATAAGTTCTTTAAAAGTTTAAAGTCACTCGAGCCCTATTGGCAAGTAAAGGTCTTGGTGTGGTCACATCTTGGAGATGTAGTCACATATTGACAAGCCGGGAGAGTTGGGTGTCAAAGTCTTGAGAAAGTTGGTGGTTCAATCACTTTCTAAGTCACATAGTGAGTTCCTTTGGGACACCTATGAAATAGACTATGACAAGACCCTTAATGATCTTATCTATTGCTAAGATCAACTTCCTGAAACTTTATGGACATTGACAATAGTGACACAGGAAATCCAGGAAAGCATTCTCTTCCCAATGGAAAGGGATCGGCCATAGTCAACTCGGTTGAACAAATGGTAAAGAGAAAAGCTAAGTCTGTAATAGTCCTGCGTACCATTATCAAAGGGTCCATATGTTTATATTGCCAAAGTAAGGGTCATTAGTTGCGAAGCTGCCTAATTTACCTAAGGATGTTAAAGTCAATAAGATTGACTCTACTTCAGGTAAAAGTCCACTACTCTAACTCTGTTAAGTTTCTATTCTGAGATTCCTTATACATGATGTGACAGGGTCACATGGTGATGTTTTAAGAATCAAAGAAAAGTAAAGGAACTTAAAGAAAGAATATGCTGAATCTGATCGCGTAGATGGATTTCTATCGCGTAGTTTGAAAATCGGATTATTGATGTAACACCAAGATTTTCAAAAACAAAATTTTCATTTAAATAATCAATTTAATATTAAAACACTTGGTAAAAAAATCTTATTCATATTTGAATTACAAAACATAGTTCCATTTTCATTTGTATAGACAACCAGGATCCTCCAAATACAACTCTTTCTTCAGTGTGTACAATCGAACCATTGCCATTCCGCGTTACTGAGAAAACCTGAAACAACATAACATAAACACTGTAAGCACGAAGCTTAGTGAGTTCCCCAATATACACCTTACGCACATACGCCTTTCCAGGCCCTGACCTTCCGGTCCACTGCACAATGCCTTCCGGCCCATGAGATAATCGCCTTCCGGCCCATAACGTGTTGCCTTCCGGCCCATAAGATAATTGCCTTCCGGCCCATAAGATAATTGCCTTCCGGCCCATAAGATAATTGCCTTCCGGCCCATAAACATATATAACACATAATACATTTACTCTAACACATAAAGCACATATATCATATATCAACCTGCCTTCCGGCCCGAAACATGCACAGCACATAATACATTTACTCTAATACTTAAAGCACATATATAGCATATCACACCTGTCCTTTCTGTCACATAACACTTTGCCTTCCGGCCCATGGATAAACATGTATATCACGCGTAGCAGCTAACTTTCCATTTATAGCATATAAACATAACACATAACATATTTGACCTTCCGGACACACAATCAAACCCTTCCGGGTACAGTATAGTGAGAAAACTCACCTCGCGGACGCTGGGAGATAGCAACTCCTGAAGTCCCTCGCACTTGATCCTCCGAACTACAAGCTCCCTGTAACATCATATATCCCTTATTAACACTTCTATCTTCCACGTTAACTGACCCTAAGAAATCACACCGGTCATCCCTGGTCAACAGTCCATTGTCAGCTCGACTGGACTCGGCGAGTTCCCTGGCGACTCGGCGAGTCTGGTCGTTCTTCAATTCTCTAAAATTCCCCTTCTACTCGTCGAGTATCCCCTTTGCCTCGACGAGTTACTCCTGGAAGAATCGCAGGGCCACCCCGACTCCACTCGCCGAGTCTGAAGAACAAACTCGGCGAGTCCCAGTGAATCTTCAAGCTACTCGCCGAGTCTGATGATCCGACTCGGCGAGTCCACGCCAGGCAGTCGATCGATCTGCTTCCTGAGGTACATATTTTCCCGAATATACAAACATGGATCCTTCTGGACCTCTAAGGGTCCTAATGCAAGGTTATAAACGTTGAATAACAACACAACAAACCATCTAGACTCCAAATGGGTTCCATAAACCCTAAATCTATATATATACATCAATCACAGGAGAATGTAATCCGAGTTATTAGCTGAATGATGTACCTTCCATGTCCCCAAACTTCAGAACTCGAACTCCCTGCAGTTCCTTTAACTAAAACCCTTCTCCTCCTTGCACAACAATTCCTTCAAGGTCACCCATGGCCTTCAAGCTTGCTCTAGACGCCTCAGTCGTTTAGGGTTCTCTTCAATCGGCCAAAAGACGAGCAATGACGGCATAAGACCCCTTATATACGTCCCAAACTGAACGGCTAGGGTTTTCCGCTGAACAGCGTCGACTCGCCGAGTCCATACCTGGACTCGTCGAGTCCAGCCGCGAACCCGCGACCACAACTGCGTCCCTACTCGGCGAGTCTGGCTCCAACTCGCCGAGTCTCCCCTTTAAAACACCCCCAAAATGAAATTAAACAACACTTAAGATTTTGGGCTGTTACAATTCTTCCCCACTAGAATTAGACTTCGCCCTCGAAGTCTCACTCTGAAAATAGTTCTGGATGCTGCTCCCGCACCACACGTTTCGGCTTCCCTAGACACTTCCGATCTCTTCTGAGGTTGCCACTGAATCAATACCAGAGGTACCTCTTTGTTCCTCCGAAACTTGATCTTCCGATCCCTGATGGCCACTGGCCCCTCGGCGTAACACAGGCTCGCGTCCACCTAATCATTCTCTAGAAGAACCACTGCTGACTCATCTGCTATACACCTCTTCAATTGCGATACCTAAAAGTGTCATGGATCCATCCCAATTCCGTTGGCAGCTCCAACCGGTAGGCCACTTTTCCTACCTTCGCACCTTCACGCAAAGACCCAACATACCGGGCCCCTACTTACCCCTCTTCCTGGATCGAAACACCCCTTCCCAGGGAGAGACCGTCAAGAATACGAAGTCGCCGACCTGAAACGCATGCTCGTAACGGCGTCTGTCTGCACAACCTTCCTGTCAACTCTAAACGATCTTTAACCTATGATTAACCTGTTGCATCTGCTCTGTCGACCAAAACATGATCGCTGTACTGTCCACCACTTCCTGCAACCGAGAATTTCCCAAGACGCGACTCTGCTCTAAATCTCAATGATCACACGACCCATAAGGATTATGAAACTCTGAATCACCGGTTTCCCAATCCTAAGCCCACTTTATCCATATCGGAACAACTGAGGGGCCTATTCTCAATTCTCAGGGCAACTCTCACGAGTTCACCTCTTGCAATCGTATACACATGCTGCACTCGCCCCAACATACCTTTCCCTTCCCTCACTTAGTGAAATCCGCTTAACAACCTTGCCACTACTCCCTGTATCACACATGCACTGGATCTGCTACCTTTCCTCAACGAACGAGATTCCGACATCACCTTCCATGCAACAGCTCAAAGGGCGGCATACTAATGCACTAATGATGGCTGTTAATATGGAACAACTCAACCAATGATAATTACGTACCGTGGCTTACTCCGACAGCTAATACACATGCCCGAAACATGTCCTCGAACGTCCCCATCGTTCGCCCTCTCTAAAGTGTCCTCAAATGTCATCATGATAAGCTCCTTTCCCATATTCCTCCTCAAGACTAAGTACCAGATCAACTTTTGGCTCCACATCTGAGTCCCCAACGGTCACCCATATCGCGATCCAAATATTCCATTGACTTTTCTCCCTGTGACCACTATCCCGACCCAGTGACACGTAAGTCACAAAATCTTCTTTTCCTCGTGAGAGAAAATACAATCCCACCGAGGATCGTCTCAACTCAAATCTCTGGTTTCTGCTGTGCCTCTTCCTTGCGTATCTCCCCGCATCTCCCGACAGAGACGCAGACCCCCGTCTCGCCCCCGACTCAACACCCAAGCTCCAAAGACTCAATACCAGGGCTACCCAAACTCAAAACTCTTCCACCTCCTACGCTGCTCGAAAATATTCCAACATAAAAATTCTCTTACCACTCAGTGAGTACTGCAACTCCACGCAGTATCACAACACCCTCTGACTAGTGAGTACTGCGACTCGAACATCCACCACAGACTATGGAGGCAATCAACATAACGAACGCCCATCTTGCGAAAATCCACCCTCTCAAATAGTCTCCCTGAATGCCCATACCCGAAGACTCCTACTAAATCCGCAGATACCTAATATGCCACACGTCGATTCAATTCGGGATTCCCGAACAACTCCAAAATAAGGATATCATACCCGAATATCCCAGAATACTACCACCACCACCGATCTCCTGCACCCCATAATTAAATCTATATTTTCCCCGCCTTACAACCTTGGTGCATCTAATTTCTCGATTGGAATGCGAGATAACGTTGACGTACAAAATGCGCTGATAAATCTCCAAATCCCTTTTTCCCGACACTCAAAATCCAAACAAGGATACGCATACCGACTCCGGAAGTTAGCTGTCGAATCATTCTCTATCTCCTTGCAACAATACCAATCACCTGTCATGGATACGTTCGTTCTCCTCTTCAAGTACTTCCCGCATTAACTCACTCTGACCCCTTTACTCGATCATCGACACCTCTGGTCTCATGAGTTCCTACTGCATCTCTATACTCCACTTATAACTACTTTTGGCAATTCTTTGCTTTCTACATACTGCACCCGGTTCTCCCCCACTAGGGTTCGAACCGTTACTAGTTAGCATACCATCAACCCACGACTATCTTTCACCAGCGAAATCGTACCTGCTCCAGGAAAGTGTTGTGCAACATCCAATAGTCCCTCCCCTTATGAAGTCAATCAACCCTCTATACTCTGAACCTCTGGTTAACTCTCCAAGAACTTCTCATCACGGCTGCCTCTAATCGTTCCAAATCCCATACCAATCTAATACTAAGCACCTGCACTCCTCGATAACATCTTTGACTCGTAGATTGCACTGCAAAATCATCGTTCCTCTCATCTCAACTCATCAACCCATATCCAACGCCGGATTTGTCCCAAGGACAGGAGCTCACTCTCAACCTAGACGAAACTCTCTGCACTGCAAAACTCGACTGAATTCTTCACTGCTACCACTATAACACAACCTGTCATTCTCAATTAGGTGTGGTGTGGTTCTCGACTACCTCAGTCCCAACTGACTGTCTGCTCACGGTAAATCACTGTCTCGCGGTACACCCGCTACCTGATGCTCTGAGGGAAGTCATTATCGAAAATTACCTGCAGGGTGTACTCCCAAATCCAGAACTGAAACACCAGACCCCTCGTGTCTTGCACACGAACATAAATGGCACTACCCACCTAGAAGGTGACCTCTCCTCTATCGACTGATTTCTCGACTCAGACCGAAATTTCCCTCTTCCTTTAACTCCCTACCACAATACTCTGATAGGTACCCGCCTTTCCTCCTCTCAAGGAACGCCTCTCCATCCTCAATCATGGTCCACTGGCCTAAAACCCATAGCGTCCGATCTCTACCTCATCGATCATAACCGGATAACAAGATAGTCACCAGCATCATCCACCACGAACCATGGTACTCATCCCATGACATGCCTTCTCAATTTTCTCCGGTGTATGGTACCTGAACCATAGCATCACCCTCCATCTGCTCCAACGTATGGTGCTCGAACCATGACATCACTCCTCATTCCGTTCATTAGGACCTTCAGAATGCTCCCTGTATCAAGTATGGGTCCTCTACTTTCAGTAGTACGGGCCCATACTACCTGCCACATCTACCCATACTTTCCACACGGACCATCCCAGAGTTCCTAAGTAGCTGATCGAGCTACTCTTTCACCAATCCCCTCACGCGTGCTCGCTCCCCAGCGAAATCCTCTACTCTACCAGCGCACTCATCTGGCTAGGTTTACTCCCTAGTCCCTTCCGCCGTCCCCCCACTTCTTTGCTATCAGCTGCTGAAGAGTTCCTAATGATGCCAGCCATCTACCTCCTGAGTATCGTCATACTCACTTAGTAGCTGACTCCTATCATCGAGAACTCCACAAAGCACGAAGCAAGCAGCATTCGAGCATCGAAGCATACATAGGACTCCCTATCCTTGATAGCTCCACCTTCTCAGCTCATCCTCGGAAGTACCACCGTACTCTGTAGCTCTACCCCTCGTGCGTTCTAACTAGATACCCTCACTCATCACATACACACAAAAGCATAACGCACATATAACAACAAGCCCTAGGCTAAGGCATCACAAATCAGGCCACTCTAGTCCTAAGATATGAAATTCCTAGCCTGTCTCTAGCATGCAATAATATCTCATAAAGTGCATAGTAGATATTTCATAACACAAAAGTAAGGGTATTTTGGGAAATCACCGTTTGGCTCTGGCTGATTGTACACACTGCTCTTTCTTGCTTTCTCTTTGAACTCTTATTCACTTTTAGAAAACTATTTATTTGAAAACTTTTTCTTACTTCCTCAGTTTGAGTCCAGATTGACCCGTAGGCGCGTCCGAATCCCTCAAACCAAGGCTCTGATACCAATTGTAACACCGAGATTTTCAAAAACAAAATTTTCATTTAAATAATCAATTTAATATTAAAACACTTGGTAAAAAAATCTTATTCATATTTGAATTACAAAACATAGTTCCATTTTCATTTGTATAGACAACCAGGATCCTCCAAATACAACTCTTTCTTCAGTGTGTACAATCGAACCATTGCCATTCCGCGTTACTGAGAAAACCTGAAACAACATAACATAAACACTGTAAGCACGAAGCTTAGTGAGTTCCCCAATATACACCTTACGCACATACGCCTTTCCAGGCCCTGACCTTCCGGTCCACTGCACAATGCCTTCCGGCCCATGAGATAATCGCCTTCCAGCCCATAACGTGTTGCCTTCCGGCCCATAAGATAATTGCCTTCCGGCCCATAACGTGTTGCCTTCCGGCCCATAAGATAATTGCCTTCCGGCCCATAAACATATATAACACATAATACATTTACTCTAACACATAAAGCACATATATCATATATCAACCTGCCTTCCGGCCCGAAACATGCACATCACATAATACATTTACTCTAATACTTAAAGCACATATATAGCATATCACACCAGTCCTTTCTGTCACATAACACTTTGCCTTCCGGCCCATGGATAAACATGTATATCACGCGTAGCAGCTAACTTTCCATTTATAGCATATAAACATAACACATAACATATTTGACCTTCCGGACACACAATCAAACCCTTCCGGGTACAGTATAGTGAGAAAACTCACCTCACGGACGCTGGGAGATAGCAACTCCTGAAGTCCCTCGCACTTGATCCTCCGAACTACAAGCTCCCTGTAACATCATATATCCCTTATTAACACTTCTATCTTCCACGTTAACTGACCCTAAGAAATCACACCGGTCATCCCTGGTCAGCAGTCCATTGTCAGCTCGACTGGACTCGGCGAGTTCCCTGGCGACTCGGCGAGTCTGGTCGTTCTTCAATTCTCTAAAATTCCCCTTCTACTCGTCGAGTATCCCCTTTGCCTCGACGAGTTACTCCTGGAAGAATCGCGGGGCCACCCCGACTCCACTCGCCGAGTCTGAAGAACAAACTCGGCGAGTCCCAGTGTATTCTCAAGCTACTCGCCGAGTCTGATGATCCGACTCGGCGAGTCCACGCCAGGCAGTCGATCGATCTGCTTCCTGAGGTACATATTTTCCCGAATATACAAACATGGATCCTTCTGGACCTCTAAGGGTCCTAATGCAAGGTTATAAACGTTGAATAACAACACAACAAACCATCTAGACTCCAAATGGGTTCCATAAACCCTAAATCTATATATATACATCAATCACAGGAGAATGTAATCCGAGTTATTAGCTGAATGATGTACCTTCCATGTCCCCAAACTTCAGAACTCGAACTCCCTGCAGTTCCTTTAACTAAAACCCTTCTCCTCCTTGCACAATAATTCCTTCAAGGTCACCCATGGCCTTCAAGCTTGCTCTAGACGCCTCAGTCGTTTAGGGTTCTCTTCAATCGGCCAAAAGACGAGCAATGACGGCATAAGATCCCTTATATACGTCCCAAACTGAACGGCTAGGGTTTTCCGCTGAACAGCGTCGACTCGCCGAGTCCATACCTGGACTCGTCGAGTCCAGCCGCGAACCCGCGACCACAACTGCGACCCTACTCGGCGAGTCTGGCTCCAACTCGCCGAGTCTCCCCTTTAAAACACCCCCAAAATGAAATTAAACAACACTTAAGATTTTGGGCTGTTACAATTGAGCTACTTCTTAGGAGTTATGAGATATTGCTTAGGAATAGATAGCAACAAGTTTTCATATGGATTGAAAGGATAAGTTTTCCGCATAGTTTTAAAATAAAAGAAAATTTTGATTTTATTTATTTTAAAAATATCCTTACAATGGCATTTGAGGAAAAAATTGTTGCTTATATGATTCCATTAATAGCAAGAGTGGAAATATGAAATTGATTCCTTCATTTGTGGTAATGTCTAAATTTACCAAATAAGGAAAGATTCTCATCATCCAAAGTCTCAATTGGACCGGGACTTGGAATCATGCAAGTTGTATAGCATGATGAATGAGAACTTTCAAGTATTGGAAAAATTAAGACTAATTACTTGTTCACATGGATGTGTGAGTCAAGTAATGGACTAAGGGATCGAGCACATAGTTATGTGCACTGATTAAGTCCACCACAAAAGATGTAAGGCTATTCGTCATAGTTTACTAAAGCTCAGTAAATATGATTATACTTACAAGCTTAAGTGTAACTCTGAGACATTGGAAAAGGTTCCAATGCATGGCAGAGCGGATAAGAAGAATCAAATTAGGCAGAAGGATAAAAGTTTCTCAAATCTTAAAAGATGGGAGAGTACTTTAGTATCAATTTTGTGATCATCTTAATGATTAAGAAACCATATCAAAATTAGTTCTCTAAGGAAGTCTTAGTGCATTCTTATGACTAAGAAGAAGGGATCTTGAAATTGTTGAAATGGTTAAATCAAGAAGATGAGTCATACTTCGTTCCAATACAAGTCTTAGAGTCATACTCCAAGAGTGTAATTTGAGTGACATGTCCTTAAAAAAAAGGTTTAAAACACTTGACAAATGTAAGAGTAAAAGTTTTCTACTCTTGTACATTTGAAATTGGTAAGTTGTGATGTTTTGGATAAAATAAAGACCAACTTCGGCCAATTGTGTGAAGTGTTTGTCTTGATTAGAATCCACACTATCTCTTGGATGGTTGACAAGGGAGTCTTATAGGTCAAGAGGACAGTGGGAGTCTTAAAGGTCTTGAAAGTCTCAAGAACTAATCAAGAATGAAACCTGAAGTTCTTCACTAGCACACGACTTGGGGTTTATAACCTATCGTGTTGACATATTCTGTGCCCATTCTAGTTAAAGTTGGCTTTGCATATGAGTTCTTAGAGTTCTCAATGTGTTGCACAACAACTTGGAAGCAATGGCAGGCCCTTGAGCTACCAGGTGGCAAGAAATTAAGATTGAGTTCAGTCCATATGAGTTTGGATTTGTCATTATCCTTGTCTTGTGACTATGGTTTTGACAATTCACATGGATAAGAACTCATACACCATTAAATCTAAGTGTCATAAGGTTTCTCTCCGATTCATGAAAATGATGGTGAGGAAACACTTCCACTAAGTAGATTTTAGCTAGATAGCAATTGGGATATTTGCATTCTCAAAGTCGTTAGTGGAGCGTGTGTGGTTTACCGGCACACTAACTTGGACTTGTGAGAAATGGCAAAGGTCAAAACGATCAAGACTATGATTACGGCATCCCTTTTCATAGTTCTTAAAATTGTTTTGACATACCCATGAGCTATCTAAGGGAAGGTGTATGTTTTTGATAAAGTCTTATCAAAACAATCTAGTATCAGAAATCTGAACTTTGGTAAGAAAGTCAATAAAGTATTGATTTCTAGAAGTCGAGCTTTCTGAGTATATGTCAAAGCTAGTGGGAGCATAAGTGTTATGCGAATAATCATCATGTTAGTGGGAGCATGATAATTACGATAAGTATTGCAAGCTAGCAATGTTAATTATAGAAAACAAAAGTTTCAACTGGGAAAGAGTTGTTTTGCTATAATTAAGGGAGAGGAAATTATACTTCATCTCAAATCTATAAGCTTAGATCGTGAGGTTTTAATCATTTAGTCAAGGATATATATGAATTTCATGTTGGAATGGCTCAACATAAGGAAATTCTGTATATGGGTCCATTATTTGCGTTCTTAAATTCAATTATGATTACGGCATCCCTTTTCATAATCTGAATTATGAGAACTTGGCAAATAGAAATGGAAATGTTATAGCAAAAGACTGGTTTAGTCTTTATGTGAGACATCATGAATCGTGTCCCATATGCTTCGGATATAGGATCGATTACATGTGCTATATTCATCCTTTCTAAAATTTTCCAAATGCCTAGGGCATTAAGAAGGGAAAAGGTTTAGAACTGGATATGACTAAAAGGATTAAACAATTGTCGAGGACAATCTAAGGTTTACCAAAGATTGGTTTCTCAAGGACAATTGGAACTATAGTGATAATTCTGGAAGGACCATATTGACATAATCTGTAAGGAGGCAACTCTTGTTCAGAAGTGATAGTCAAAATGGAATCTGGAAATGTTTCAAAGTTAGAATTTTTCCAATCTGTTTAAGATTAAGGAAACTTAATGCAAGAAGGATGTTTCCAAGGAATTGATCTCCTTTGGAATACTCTGTAATGATTGTTGCCAAGTCTTTGTGAATTTGTGCATAATCGTTACAAGAGGATCAATGCATATAAGTTTAGAATCTAACAGATTTCAGTAAATGACATGAATTTGGAATTCTTGCATTTGCAGTAAGGATTTGGGAGTGTGAAAAGAGAATCATTGAAGTTATGTTCAATTGATCTAGTTCACAAAATAAAGATCATAGACAAACATATTATGCATACTTGGTGTATGGCATGACTAGTGTTTAGAAAACATAGTGTACATGCTTGGAGCATGGGATAACTATTGTTTTAAATTCAAGAATAAAAGTTGATAGCTGAAACAGTATACAATGAATAATGTGTAATCATATGGTGATAAATAAAAGGTGTTTTATTTATGTTCATAGGTTTTGATACCATATTGGATTCAATTATTATTGTGTTTCACTTTGCATGTTTTGACTTCCCGAATAAACTAGGTTATTCTTCCGGAATGACTAAGTTATTCAAACCATCCACAGTCGGTCATATGTTGGAAGTAGATATGAATTAAGACTGTCATGGGTTGGCTTGTAGAGGTCTAAGATGTTGGACAAAGGGCTACAACACTCATGAGTGCTCATAAGTTCTGAGTATTGGATTCAACCCGCGCTCATTGGAATCACTTCATGGGTTTTATCACGAGTGATCATGAGATGATAATATCTTATATTCTTCAAACCTAGAGATATGAGTTGTTACTATGAGTTGATAGTACATTGATTACACGAAACGCATTGGTAACTCGATGTTATAAAACGTGTCTTTGTGTATGATTCAACAAGTAGTAGAACAAGCCATATGAGTCGAAGTTTATCCATTCCTTTTACCTTCGGGATGAAAGCGATATCTGTGGGCCCCTCGATGATTTGATGATGACAAATGGAAGTGCTCGGTCGGGCCAGGACTGATTTGATTTGTTCAATTAGTCAGTCGTCATAAATCGGAAATCGGGAAACAACTAATGGACAGAGAGAATGATTATAATCCATGTCTCAGTCCATATGATATCTAGAATGGAGGAATATATGATCCCTTATCTAATGGACAAGTCGTTGACGAAGATCAGAGTTCATCTACAAGGTCAGAGTTCGACAGAAGCTTTTGAGAGCTACGATTGCTAGTTGGTTCCTGAAGTCATACGCAATAATAGTTTTAGACTTATCCAAGTGGGAGACTGTTGGATTAATGTCTAAGTCCATAACTATAATTGGTAAGACTTGACCCGACCCGGCATGGTCCATTTGGGTTGCATGGCATCATGCACTTGGATAGACTATAATGAGAGAAATAAGACACTTACGGTTATTAATATATTATAAGTTCTAGTATATTAATAATAAGAATAATGAGATTATTTAATTAGTATTGATCAAGAATTAATCTAGAATTAATTAAGTGATCAAAAGAAGACTAATTAAATATATGGGTTGATTGTGTAAATCATTCATTCTTATATATGTGGGCTTGTGATCCAAGATTCCTTATGTTGGACTAAGTCCATGGGGTGACCCATGGATACTCCATGGAGGTTAAAATCCATGGAGCATAAGGAATGGGTAAAGTCATGAGTTACATGGTGTAACCCTAATAGCCACCATATAAAAGAAACCCATGGCTCAAGAAATCGGGACTAACACTATGTGTATGTATGAGGGCTACACGATTTCATGAAGTGTTCTAATTTCTCTCTAAGTTATTCCAAGTGCTTATGGTGTTGTGTGAACCATTTGAGGTGTCACACTTGGGGCACTAAGCACTCAAGCTTCATGAAGACAAGAACTATCAAAGAGGTATGTATTCTATCTTGTTATATCCATTATTTTGTATGCTAGATTAGGATAATACCTTGGATGTTCATATTTGCATGTATAATAGAGAAAACATAGATCCAAGGTATTTAGGGTTGCATGTACACTTAGGAGTGTTAGAATGCTCATAACCTAACAAGTGTGAGTTAGGATCTAGTTATTAACGAGTTTTCATTTTGGTATTTGATGGAGCATGGCTTTTAGCAAACCTGAAGTCAACGATTTATTCGTGGGTTTAGCTATTGAGGTGAGTCTCCTCACTGTACCATGGGTCGATGGCACCAGTACCAGTCCATTTGGCTTATGTATTATAGGAAGACCAGGGGTGGCCCTTGGCATTTGTATGAAAGACCAGGAGGTGGATCCTTCCATATCTGTATGCAAGACCTGAGTTTTGACTCTGGCAATTAAGTAGATAAGTAATTGTACATGGTATGCTAGATGTCCTTATGATGCTTGCATGTAAGACTTGGAGGTGGCTCCTGACACTTTTCTATAAACCCAGGGTTTTGGCCCCTGGCCTGGCGAGGAAAGACCATGATATGTCTCATGCCATAATGGCACGTCTATGGTTGCCACATAGCACCTCCTATTAAATTTTGGATACGTATGTTATGTATGGATCGTATGTTATGTATGGTATGTGGTATTTAGGGAACTAACCAGGCATCTTGGTTACAATAGTTTTTTATGGTTTCAGGTACTTTCGGTTCGAAAGGGAATGGCTCAACTTGATCGCAGTACACACACTAATGCTTTTCCACAACTGTGTGATTTTGGGATTGTACTCTGATAACTGTTTTTACAATAAAATACTTTTAAGTGCTTGAGTAAATGATAAATGGGTGTTTTGGTTGTTTTAAAAATGAAATTTTCACCACCGGCCACAACAACATTGTTCATCGATTTTCTGCCAAAAAATCCTACCAGGTACCTCTTCCTCTCAAATATGAAAGCCTAGATCATTTAGAGATAGTGTATATGAACCCTAATAATATCTATATCTTGCCATGCTGACCAAAACAAGTGGTGGTGATGGAAGGTTGTCTCGTTCGTGATGATGTTTCCATCTAGAATAGGTGGTGGCGATGGAGATGTTTCTCTACTATTGAAACGGCTAGGTGATGCAGGTTTGAAGCTTTGGTGGTGTTAAGTTTTTGTAAGGGATGAATGGAGGTTGATACATGTGAACTTAAGGTTCTAGAGATGGTTCTCCATTAGAAAAAGGGTACTGTGACGATGTTAGTGCCGGTGAAGTTAGAGGTCTAGTGGTAGTAGTGGGAGGATTTCATCCATAAAGAATATATATATATATATATATATATATATATATATATATATATATATATAGAGAGAGAGAGAGAGAGAGAAAAAGAGAGAGATAAAGAAAGGTAGGGTGAGGACTTGGGTGGGTTGGGTGAGTTTTTTTTAATAAAAAGAAAAATAAATTAAATAATTAAAAGAAATTAAGAAGGTATTTTAAGGCAATATAGGTTGGGTATATAATAAAACCACAAAAAATGCCAACCATATGGGCCAAAAACACAAAAGATAATTTTATAAAACCGTTGTAATCGTTAAATATAATTCTTAAAATCGAAGGAAAAGTCTTTAATTAAAAAAAATTAATAAATATTCCATACTTATTTTAGTTCAAGCTCGATGTGATCATGTTGGGTCATTCCCTTCAAGTAACCTTGAATTTACTAAAAAAAAGTTAAACATCAACGAGTAAGCAAAGCTTAGTTAGCTTACATATCCTGAATCCTCTAAGCCTGAATCTCTACTCGCATCTGAAGACATGTCAAAATCGTAAGCTAGGCATTGGGAATACCTAGTGAGTAATATCAGGATTCCATCATGTTTGTAGTCAAGGAAACATCCGTTCCTTAACCTATGATGTATCCCTAAAATGTTTTGAAACTCTTTGAAATCGTTTAATTCTTTTGTACAAGAAATCGTTACTCTTAACTCATTTGAAACATTATTTAGGAATCGTATATCTATGCTATTAAACAATGTCCCAATTCTTAAACTCTTTTAAATAAAGTATTTTCATATTTTCTCTTAGAAAAACATTTTTAAATCGTTAACTTATTTTATAAAACTCATACTCTTTCATCCTTGAAAGTCTTAAAAGGTATATAAAACTCTTTAGTTAATCTCTTTAATATATTCTCTTCCAAACATACATAATCATCAGAAAGGAAACCACGCAATGTATTATTCAATCCATGGATTTTATTACCAAATTGCCAACGACTGCGAGACAGAATGATAGCATTTGGTTAATTGTCAACCAAATGACTAACAGTGCACACTTTTTTGCCATGCGTGAAACAACTCCAATGGAGAAATACACACAAGTATACTTGGATGAAATTGTTGCGAGACATGGTGTGCCACTAAAGATTATTTCTGATCGTGATACTCACTTCACTTCTCATGTTTGGGCGATTACGCAATGTGAATTAGGATCTTGGGTTGCTCTTAGCATAGCTTATCATCCCCAAACAGATGGTCAAACAGATAGAACAATCCAAACAGTGGAAGATATGCTTCATGCATGCGTCTTGGAATTTGGTGGTAACTGAGACAAACTACTTACCTCTTGTCGAATTTTCATATAATAACAATTGCCACACTTTAATCAAAATGCCACCATATGAAGCATTATATGGATGTAAATGTTGTACCCCATTATGTTGGCATGATGTAGGACAAAAAATCATTGGAGGTCGTGAAATGATTCAAGACACCACTGACAATATTTAAATTGTACGAGAAAGAATGAAAGTGGACCAGGATCGACAAAAGTCCTATGCAGAAAATAGGAGACAACCCATAGAATTCCAGGTGGGTGATTTCGTAATGCTGAAGGTATCTCCATGGAAAGGTATTATACGATTTGGTAAGAAAGGAAAATTGAGTCCTATATTTGTTGGTCCTTTCAAAATCATTCAGAGAATTGGTAAGCAAGCATACCACTTGGAATTTCCTGAAAATGTGGCAGATATTCATGATGTATTTCATGTGGTTTATCTGCGTAAATGTTTGAGCATATATGATGAAACAGTTCTGTTATCCGAGGTGACACTGGATAATAAATTAAGATATGTAGAAGAGACCGAAGAGATAATAAACGAGAAAATGGTTGAATTGCTTAATAAAGATGTGGAGTTGGTGCTTGTCAAGTGAAAACACCATCGAGGCCCAAATTATACTTGGGAAAATAAGAATGAGATAAGAGTGAAATATTCCCATTATTTTAAATCGTTGTAATTTCGGGGACGAAATCCTCAAATGGAGGAGGTATTTGTAACATACACGTTAATAATTATGTATACTTATCGTGTTTTGTAAGCTTGATAGCTTAAAAGTGAATATTATTAAATATTATATGATTTTGAGTGTTGAGGTCTAACAAGATAGTTTTATGACATTTGAAGTAAAACTATGAATAGAATCATTCGGAAAATATTGGAAGTGATGGGAAGTCTTATGAGATCCAGATCAAAAAGTCAATTATCGAAATTAACAGACATATAACATTTAGCTTAGAAATAAGTAAACCTAATGTTACATAAAGTTGTAAATTATCTCGTTAGAAACGTTTAGGCGAAAACCTCATCGAAATCCGAGTTATAACGAAGAAGTTACGAGTTATCAAAGTTTCGCGACAGAACCGGCACGGCGTCTTATGACGTAAAAAGTGAGTTTATGATAAAATACTTTTTAGATTTAGTGATCTAAATAAAAGTCATAGTATTCGTTAAACCAATAATTTTCATAAAAAGAATGTATAAATCTGACTTCGTATGAGGAAGTTATGATTTTTCTAAAATTCGGTATAGCAGTGTACAACTCGAAATTTGAATTTTAGATCGAGCAATTTTTAGCTAACACAATCTAAAAGAGAATTGAAGGTCTCGGCAATATAAGTTGACCGCTAAAAATACAGATGAAAACGAACTTCAGATGAAGAAGTTATGAATTTTTATCGGACTTTTCATGTCCCGGCCTGTTAAAAATATAATATTAAAAATGAAGTCAAAATTAGCCGACAGAGTACAAACGAAAGTTGTAGAGTATAATTTCACTTACGTGTGGATATAAAGAATGTGAAAATCCAAGCCCGTATGCGAAAGATTTGAATTTTTGAAGTTTCCTACACAAACTTCGAGGAGACCGTAAGCCCAATGTACTAGAGTTACGCCCCGTGTACTCGAACAAGGTCTGAAATCAGGCATGATGCCTTTTCTTCAGATGGACGACACCTATCTCACATTATTGACACGTCGGTGACACGTTTACTCCTACGCCCATCGTACAAGATTACGCTTAGCATAGAACTTCTCTAGGCAGTACACCCCGTGTACTACAAACTTACGCTCAACGTAACTTGGGGCTTCATATACTATATGATGAGATTAAAGTTTCTTTTAATCTATGAAGATCGATTAGATCTTGAACAAGTTATGAAAACAATGACGATATAAACACAGTAAAATTATAGAACAAGAATGAATCAAACGTGTCGAATGATTAAAACAAAATCCTCAGAAGAGCTCGATTAAGAACATCAACTGTAGAGGATTGGAAGGTTACAAGTATGATCAAAGAAATCTTTAGTCGTCTGGAAAATATCGTATTCTCAGATCTCTAAAACCTTAACCTAATATGCATGCAAGCATAAGCTTATATACAAAGCATAAAAGACACACGGTTGGACAGGCCCAAACCGTAGTACAAAACATTATAAACAAACGAGCCCAAAAGACGCAATCTTCCAAGCCCAACAATCTCCCCCTTTGAGTCAATTTGGAGCGAGATCTTTATTTATTACTTGGGCCAGCAGCCGAAACTGGTACCTTCTTCACGGTACTAAACAGACACTTGGTGATGGAAAGAATTGTCTGTCTAAACCGGATGTACCAGTTGATCATATCTTCAAAATATTTAACATCATCAGCCGAATTTTCTTTACACCGTTTAACAATAAAAAGCACATGCTCCAAGCAAGTTGTGGTGTAAAGATGCTTATCAGCTAAAGCGAAGAGACATTTCTGTCCTTCCGCTCTAGTGAACATGACTGTGTTACGTCTCGGATCAATCTTGCCCAGCTGCATTTGATTTAGATCACTGGCCGATCCCACAGGAGCAATTTTGGGTTTCTTCTTGAAGACTGTGGCGACCTCCTGATCCATAAGGGCAACCTCCATGATATAGCAGATTAACATCCTTTTGACATGGTCTAGAATGGGACCATATTCAGCTTCATTGGTCAAAAGGATGTTATACAAGACGATCCAATCATGAGGATTTAGATTCGGTAGATCTGCTAGAGAGATGAGATGAACAGATTTTGCAGATCCCCGAATCAGTTTGAACCGAACGTTTATAAAACGTCCCTCAGTGTAAGGCTTTAGTACCCGAAAATTAACAATCTTCTGAGCGCTCCATGTAAGGAATTGAGGACGAGCAGCCGTCAGATAAAAGTCAATGAGCTCCCTATCAAGCTCAGCGTTCGGGTGAGGGACATCAAAAATATTAGAGAAGACGTGAAAGATAAACGCCTTTCGAGTCAGTGGCATATCAAACTGCGAATCAACAGAATTGCTGCAGTCGAACGATATGACCGGCTCGAGCCATAGGATGCTGGGAGTTTCGATGGCCTCTTTGATCAAGCGTTCCCTGGTCCATGCAGGGAAGAGAGTCTTTCGGCTCTCAAGGAGATCGTGGGCTTCTTTTTGCTTACGTTCGGCTTCGGCAGCCTCACGTGCCTCACGACTGGCATCATCACCAACCTTGCAACTGTTCTTTCGTTTCAAAATGTCGGCAATAGTCTCCTTGTCGCCTTCTGCATCTTCGTCCTCAGCTATATCTTTACCTTTGTTCTTCATACCTGAACTTAAAATTTGATGAGTTGAAGATGGTTCAGTTGTATGAGTAGCTTTGGAGGAAGGAGGTGGTTTTGAACTTGGCTTCTCATCTCCCCCTTGTTTCGGAATGGACACAAAACTTGGGAGGCCTTCGACCTTGTTTAGTAGATCAATGGCTGGAGAGAGCTTTTCAGCAAGGGATCGCCTCACCGAAAAGTTTAATATTGGATCATGTGCTTCCAGGATGTTTGAGATGACAGCGTGGACATCCGAAACACACATCTTAACCACCTCCCGTTCGGAGCGAAGATCTTCCAGCTCTTGTTGAGATTGAGAGAGTTGAGAGGTCTTGACCTCAAGAGCCGTTGTTTTTAATGCCAGATCGTCCATTAAAGAACGCTCGGATGTCAGATCTTCTTGAAGCTTGACGAGACGAGCTTCAATGGAGGCTGTAAAAGCCGAGTTGTCGTCGCTTATGGTTTTACATAGATTGGCGAACGATGGCAACTCCGATGTGACAAAGGAGACCAATTGTTGGACAATCGGTTCCAATGATGCCTTTGTGGCAGTTGCACTTTGTTGCATGGACTGCAGTAGAGCAGAGGCATCAGAAAATAGTTTATCGATTTTTTCGGTCGCAGCCTCACATGCTCGTGTAGATGCCTGAATTGCAGCAGTTGCTGAGGCTGCTGAATCATGTTGGGCGCTGGTGAAGGCATCTACAATCTTCTGAAGTGCAGCTTCAGACAGGATTGATTGTTGGTTGGACGAGGAGGCGAGAAGGAGATCAATCTTCTCGTTGAGCTGTTTTAGATGTTTCTTAGTGACAGGTGCATCATCCTCCTCGTCACTCTGAATTTGAAACGGACTATAGTAGACCGAATCAAAGACCATGTCTTCTCCCCTGAGATAAGGGTTTTCACCCTCAGAGGCATTGCCATGAGAAGAAGAGGGTGGAGAGGTTGGGGGTGTAGAGGGTTTATTAGGAGAAGGTTGAGTGGGTGAAGGTGTAGTTTCGGTTGGTTGTTCTGTATGGGTAGTTTCGGTTGGTGGTTGTGTATGGGTAGTTTCGGTGGGTGGTTGTGTATGGGTAGTTTCGGTTGGGTGGGTTTTGGGTTGAGGAGGTTCGGCTACATGGGGTGATTCAGTGGTAGTGGTAAAGATTTGAGGAGGAGAAGGAATTGGGGAATTGGGAATTTGAATCTCTGGGGTAGGGGATCGAGGTGGTGTATTGCCTCGTGTAGGAGAAGCATCCCCTTGAGAGTCGTCAGAATCCGAACTCTCACCCTCAGAGTCACTCGAAGAGGAGGGTATAATTAGCTTTCGCTTTGGTTGAGTCTTCCTCTTCTTCGGTGGGGGGGAAGTGGCAGCTTTTGTCTGTTTCCTCTTCTTAGGTGAAGGCCCCTTTGAAGGTTTTTCTACTTGCTTTCCTTTATCCGCCTTTTTACCTTTGCTCAATGGTTTATCTGCATCGTGGATAGATCTGAGCATGTCCGGGGTCAGAACCCTTGGACCAGAAGGTGTTAGCTCCTTAAGCTTTCTGATCAGCCTGCTATCCGAAGGTACGCTTCCATACATGGACTCCGGAATCGAGCCAATAAAGGAGAATTTGGAGGCATCGGAGATGATGATCTTCTTGGTGTGAAAAGTACCAACGGAAGTCATCGATGCTCCTTCGGCAATGGGAACGTCGAATCTGTCCATGGCCCATTTGGTGATCAGAATCCAGAATCGGGCCAATGAAACTTCAGAGTGTCTGGATGAACATGAGAGGCTCTGAAGAAGTTGTTGCCATAGAATGAACCCGTAATCCAGGTTGATCCCATTGTAAACTCCATACAGAATGGTAAGGAACAGACGACTGGCACCGTCTGAACCTGAGCTTCTCTCCGACAGTCCCTTGAACAGGACTGTAAATAAACCGTTCCATTGAGGCGGTAAGCAGGACTTCTTGAATCTGGCAACGGATGTAAGAACCTCCGTGTATCCCATGTTGTAAAACATGCTATACATATGACCGGTTTGTATGGACTCCGGATGGACTCTGGATGAGTCAGAAGCAAATCCGAGTAGAGAGCAAAAACGAGGGCGAGAAACGGAGGTTTTGTGGTCTCCAATCTCGAAGAATACTCGGTCGACAACCTTGTCATAATATGCAGTCGCGTAGACCTGCGATAGAGCCGGCATTGGCACCGATGCGATTCTGGATAGTGTTGGTTCGAGTTGTGAGTATTTTAGGCATTCTATGACCGGCGACATGTAAGGATCGTATGCCTTTGGGTTAAGATCAATTACTAAGCATTGCTGTGGGCGAATGGGAAGGATTTGGGATGTAGCATGAACTGAAGAAGAGTCAGCCATGGATGCAGGTGTGAAGAAGATGATGAACAGGAAACTGTATGGGAGAGTTTGTGGTTTGGAAAATTTGAGAGTGGTAAAGAGGTAAAAGGAGGTATAACGGGCTATTTATAGTGGGAGGGAAGAGAGAGAAAGATCGTTTCAAATCTCTTATGGATGACAGTTGGGACGGACGATGATCACGTAGGAGAGAGAGTGTCAGATTCCTAGGATCACGCCGCCCAATAATCGGCGTTTCATAGGGACAAGCCGTTACTGTTTAACCACGCGCATTAAATGCCATAGGACAAAGAAAAACTTAGGATTTCAAAAGGAATGTCCGTTATTAATACGATCAGCCATTTATTGAGAAATGTTGAAAGGCTTCTTTTAATTCGGCTAAATGAAATCTCAGAAAGAAAGATAAGGACAAGATCCCAGGGGAAGAAAAGTTATGGTTAATAACATTTTCATAGGAATCACATAAAATGGTACTTTCATCAATTCATTAGTAAAAGCTTGAACAATATAATCGTTCACCGTCAATTCCTTAGGTGTTGAATTTTGGGTTCCACTTAGTTCGTAGTGTCATAAAACTAAGATCACAAACACAGATGTTGTGCAACCATAAACCTCAGTGGTAAGTGCTGAGAGTCTCAAGGGTTACCATGATGGAATGAGTGTAGTGGAGAAGTAATAAGAGATGGTGTAAGATAACAAAAGTACCTCTACTGCAAGAAGAAGGACCAAGCAGGAAGTTCTTAACTCATGTGAGAAAAGAATGAGGTAGCTCACGATTAGAATAAATGAAGTGGCCTTGTTGGGAAGACAAGGTTTGTGTATACCAGGTCATGAAGGCCTTTATTCAAAATCTTATGAGGCTTGAGACACATACAACAACATGCTTCTAGGGACAAGTAGGAAGTCCAAAAAGTGTAACCACATAAACAAATAAAAACAAAATTTTTTTTGGAATTTTTGAGGTAAACCGAACGCGAACCTACAATTGGTTTTGGTTGAGAAAAGTTTTGAAAAACCGAATCCGAACGTTCGGTTGGTTTCGGTTCTACAAAATTTTGAAAAACCGAACCCGAACCTTCGGTTGGTTTCGGTTGTACAAAAGTTTGAAAAACCGAACCCGAACCTTCGGTTGGTTTCGGTTCTAGAAAAGTTTGAAAAACCGAACACGAACCTTCGGTTGGTTTCGGTTCTATAAAATTTTGAAAAACCGAACCTGAACCTTCGGTTGGTTTCGGTTCTAGAAAATTTTGAAAAACCGAACCTGAACCTTTGGTTGGTGTCAGTTAAGAGTTTTTTTTTTTTTTTTATTATTTTTTTTTTTTTTTATTCTAGTAAAAACAAAAATTGTACAGCCAATACACAACATTGAGAAACTATCTTTGAAGGAAAGAGTGGGTTAGATAGTTGAGACGAACCCTAACGTTCGGTTGTTATCTTTAAGTTTGGTACTGATTCAGATTCCATCATACCAAGTCCTTGCAATATTTTATTGAATGATGCTTCAGGAAGAGCTTTTGTAAAGACGTCAGCCAGTTGATCAGTGGTTCTTACGAAGTGAACTTCGACGTTTCCATCTTCCACGTGATCTTTGATGATGTGATACCTTAGTGCTATGTGCTTGGTTTTGGAGTGCTGCACTGGGTTATGACAGATCCTAATTGCACTTTCGGAGTCGCAATATAGTGGGATCTTCTTCATATTGAGTCCATAGTCTCGAAGTTGGCTTTGAATCCAAATCACTTGTGATGTACATGATGCAGCTGCAATGTATTCTGCTTCGGCTGTGGATAGCGACACGCATGTCTGTTTCTTAGATTGCCAGCTGACTAACTTCCCGTCAAGAAATTGACATCCACCAGTCGTGCTTTTTCGGTCGAGTCCACATCCTCCAAGGTCAGCATCAGAATAGGCTTGAACGAAGAAGCCTGAGTTGGATGGATACCATAGACCTAAGGAGGTGGTTCGCTTGAGATATCGTAGGATATTCTTTACTGCAAGCATGTGAGGTTCACGAGGGTTTGCCTGAAATCGAGCACAATAACACACAGAAAACATGATATCAGGTCTGCTAGCAGTAAGATACATTAACGATCCAATCATTTGACGATAGAGCGTGATATCAACAGCTGGTTTGTCTAGAGATGGGGTAAGCTTAGTGCCGAATGCCATTGGGACTTTGACTTTTGAGTCTCCCATCATACCGAACTTTGCTAGGAGAGTCTTCGTGTAAGCTTCCTGATTAATAAAGATGCCTTCGGGTCCCTATCTTATGTTTAAACCAAGGAAAAAGTTAATTGGACCCATTGAGCTCATTTCAAACTTAGTCTCCATCAGCTTTCTGAATTCAGCCGTTAAGCTTGGATTCGTGGAGCCAAATATGATATCATCAACATAAATTTGAACTATCATAAGGTGGTTACCTTCCTTTTTGCGAAAGAAGGTTGGGTCAACCGAACCTTGTTTGAATTTAGACATCTTTAAAAATTTTGTAAGCGTTTCATACCAGGCTCTCGGAGCTTGTTTAAGGCCGTACACAGCTTTATCCAGAGTATAGCAATGATTTGGATGCTTTTCGTTCATGAATCCAGGAGGTTGCTCTACGTACACCGTCTCTTCAAGTTCTCCATTGAGAAATGCACACTTGACGTCCATTTGGAAAACTTCAAAGTTCTTGTGAGCAGCATAAGCCAGAAATATTCTAACAGATTCTAGCCGAGCTACTGGAGCGAAAGTCTCTTCGTAGTCTATCCCTTCCTCCTGACAATATCCCTTTACCACCAGACGAGCCTTGTTCCGTATAACATTACCTTCCTTGTCCATTTTGTTCCTAAAAACCCATTTGAGACCAACAACCGAAGCATCTGGAGGAGTTGGAATTAGGCGCCAGACTTTGTTTCTTTCAAATTCGTTCAACTCGTCTTGCATTGCTTGAACCCAATCAGAGTGATCGAGAGCAGTGTTAACTGTCTTTGGTTCAACTTTTGATACGAATGAATTGAACATACAAAACTCTACCTTTGAGAATAAGGAAGTTTGTTTTGCCTTCAGTTGGGATCGGGTCAGAACCTTTTCAGATACATCTCCAACTACTTGAGAGACAGGATGATCTCTGGTCCATTTGATAAGAGGAGGGTAATTTGGATCAACAGTTGGGTCTAATTCAGCATTGATTATTTCGTCTAGCTCAGATTGGCTATTATAACCGAGTGTCACATCATCATGTTCTACCTCAGTTGGTGTACTTTGGAAGATATGAGGTTCGTGTGATTCTAGTGGGCCTGAGCTTGCTGGTGTTGAGACCTCTTCGGTTGAAGTTGTGGAATTTGGCTCCCCCTGGACTTGAGCGTTTGGCTCCCCCTCGACTTGAGTACTTGGCTCCCCCTCGATTTGAGCACTTGGCTCCCCCTCGATTTCAGCTTCGTTGGAAGGAGAGTCGTTACAGATTGATTCTTCTTCATACATTCTCCTTGCAGCATCTTCAACACTCTGCTCCATGTGATCAACTTTGTTATCTGCTGCACCAGCTTCAGAAAGTGAAGCATTCTCTGGTTCGTCAAAGAGCCCCAGAAATGTCTCGAATAGATTAGCAACCGAGACTGTAACCATGCCATTTGGAGGAAAGATTTCCCCAGTGATATTTTCTTTAGCCTGCAGCTTCTTGACATAGTTGTCGTCAAAGGTCACATAATACGTCTCTTCAATTTTTCTGGAACGCTTGTTTAGGACCCTGTATGCCTTGGATGTGAGAGAGTAACCTAGAAATATTCCTTCGTCGGCTTTGACATCAAACTTGTTGCGGTGTTCTTTAGAGTTGAAGATGAAACACCTTGAGCCGAACACATGGAAAAATTTCACATTTGGCTTCCTGTTGTTCAATATCTCATATGGGGTGAGTGCGAACCTTTTGTTGAGATATGACCTATTCTGTGTAAAACAAGCAGCAGATATAGCATCAGCCCAAAAATAAAGAGGTAAAGAAGCGAAACTTAGCATAGTTCGGGCAGCTTCACACAAGGATCGGTTTCGTCTTTCGACTATTCCGTTCTGTTGTGGTGTGTAGGGAGCTGAAAATTATGACTAATTCCCTTCTCTGCAAGAAACTCTTCAAACTCCCTGTTCTTGAATTCGAGACCATTGTCGCTTCTGATGTTGCGAACAACCTTCTTGAGCTGTACTTCAATTTGCTTAATAAACATTTTCAGCTTTTGAGTCGCTTCAGATTTGAGCTTTAGAAAGAACACCCATGTAAATCGAGAAAAGTCATCAACGATAACAAGAATGTACTTGCTACCACCGATGCTTTCGATAGATGAAGGACCACACAAATCAATATGAATTAATTCGAGTGGTTCAACAACTTTTGTGTTGATAATAGATGGATGACTTTGACGACTCTGCTTTCCCATTTCGCATGCAGCACATAGATGATCCTTGTCGAACTTGAGTAATGGAAGGCCCCTTACATGGCCTCCTGTAACAAGACGATTGATATCTTTGAAGTTAAGATGAGATAATCTTCGGTGCCACAACCAGCTTTCGTCGGATTGCGCTTTTGACAATAAGCATACAGCTGGGTTTCCTTTGATGGGTTTCATGTTTAAGGGAAACATTTCACCCTTTCGCTCTGACTTGAGAATTATTTTATTTGACTTTTTCTATATAATTTCTGAACCTTCATCATCGAATGAGACTTTGAGACCTGTACCTCCAACCAGTTGAGATACACTGATGAGGTTGTGTTGGAGTCCTTCCACATAAGCCACCTTCCTTATAGAGAAGTCCCCATTAGTTATCATCCCGTATGCCTTTATGGTGCCGAAAGAATTGTTTCCGAACTTGACGTTGCCACCATTTGCAAGCGATCTGTACTCCCTAAGCTCCTCTTTCCTCCCTGTCATGTGACGTGAGCAGCCACTATCAATGTACCATTATTCGTCGAACTGCTCGTCACTTATAACCTGCAAAATTTAGACAGATTTAGGAACCCAAAGTTTCTTGGGTCCACGTGAGCTTTGCATTGAAACAGGAGCACTGAGAGAGATATCAACAAGATAAGTCCTTTTTACGAGAGTTGTTTTATCTTTCTTTTTAATGGTGTAAACTTTTATTTTGTTAAGATTAGTAGAGTTAGTTTCGGTCTCTGGTGTGGATTTATTGATCTTCTGCTTCCACTTTTGCTCAGTTGATGAATGAGATTTAGAACGAGATCGATATGAAACAGAGGGTGAGGAAGAATTAGAAGAATTAGACTTAGAAGGAGACTCTAGGTGACCCTTTTGTTTTTGATCATTGGAGGGACCGACCTTAGAGTTTTGTACTCTTTTGTCTTCAGAACCGAACCTTTGCATTCGGTTGGAGCCACCTTTGGAACCAAACCTTTGGTTCTGGTTGATATCCTTTTCAGAACCGAACTTCTGCTTTCGGTTGTTATCTTTTTGTGAACCGAACCTTGACTTTCGGTTGAAATCTTCTTGTGAACCGAACCTTGACTTTCGGTTTTTGGGACTTTTAAGCTTTTCTGCAGGAATGTTTTCATACTTTAGATTCTTGTCTTGATGAGTGAAGTATGCATTCTGGGAACGCCAGAATTGTTTCCTTTCAGAAAGGTTCTTCCTGTATCTATTATTCCTTTCTATCTTCCTATTCCGCATCTGAGAAGGTTGATGATGAACATTTGCTTTCATTTTTGCTGACTCCTTGACCGGTTCCATTTGAACTACGGTAGAATTACTTTGAGCTGGAGAAGCCGAAGGAATGTCTTCTTTTGGTGAGTGAACATCCTTCTGAGGAGTATCTTTTGTACCACTAGTGCTTGGCTCACTGAAGTTATTTGGCTTATTCAATGGTTCGGGTATGTATCTTCCTTTGCTCTTCCAGGAAGTTCTTTCAGATAAACCAATGGTTTCGTCTGCATTATCAATAGGAGCTTCCCAGAAGTATTCATCACAGCCATCAGCATTGTCTTCGTTTACAATGGCTGCAAGTTCAGCTGTTTGATGTTCGGTTACTCCTGTTACCTTGTATACTTGATTTGGAGTAGTTCTGACCTTTTGATACACAACAGCTTTCTCAACTAATTTCGGGGACTTTTGATGGGACAACCGAGCGAACTCTACAGAATTTTCAGAAATCAGATTCTTGTGATTTTCTGGCTCGGTTTTAATAAATTCTGAGCAGTCAACCATGTCCTCTATAGAAATTTCACTCATATTGTCGTCCTCGTTAAGCTCAGATGCATTTTCAACATCAATTTTGTTTTCTGAGCTTACATTGGCGTTTAAAGAGTCAAATTTTTGCATGGTTTCGGTTCTCAGTTTAAGTCTGTCATTTTCATCCAAAAGATTTTTAAGCATGAGCTTGTGGTCTTTAGATTTAATGAAGGACTCAATTTTGTCCAGTCCATACATATAGGTGGGATTTATGTCATCAGACGATATAACACTTTCACAATTATAGGCTTCGGCATCGATTTCATCTTCCTTAAATTCTAGGAAGGGCAAGATCATGCGGTGAATCCTTTGGCCTATTTCACAATTCAAGTGAAGCTGAGTAATATTAGAATACAGACGTTTAGCAATTAAACAAAAAACATTTCGTTCTTTTAACAATTTCAAATTGTCTCTTTGCAAATAAATGTTTTCATCTTTAACTTTGACTAATTCTGATTCCTTCAACTCTATCCACATTCTCCGCTCCTCACTCTTTGACGCTGCCCTGCTCAATTGATCAGTTAGGTTAGAATTTGTGACCCGAGTTTGAGTTAAGCTACTATCTAGTTGAGATATTCTTGTATTGACACTTTTTAGTTCTTTCTCATAAGAGGATGATGGTACTTTACATGAAATAAAAACAGATTGTACCTTCTTTATCAGTTCATCCAGCTCATTGAACTGCTGGCTGAGTGGTTTGGCTGTGAAGCACATGTCCTCCTTTGCATTCTGTCCATCATTGCCTCCATCGGTGTTGTATCCCCTCAATTGAGATACGTCAGAAACCATAAGGCATTTACCACCACTGCCTTCTTCCTTAGACACGAACGCCTTTCCATGAGTAGGCTGCCTCACTTCCTCGTCTTCTGAGTCGGTAGACCAAACTTTCGTGCTACCGAACTCATCACCTGGAACAGAACCCTGCACAATAAGCGCATTACTAGGCGGGTTAGCAGCAGACTTCTTCTTTCTTAACTCATCTAGCCTTTTCTGCAACACAGCTTCCTCATCGTTCCCATCATCTTTCTCAGCCATTTTCTTGAGGACACAGTCCTTAGCATAATGATTTTTCCCACCACAGTAGAAACAGCTCACTCCAGAGTCTTCGTCAACCTTCGGTTCCTTCTTGTGCTCCTCAACTTTCGGTTCATTAACCACCTTTTCAGAGCTGTAACTTCCCTGCCAGTTTCGGTTTTTGTTGCTGGGAAATTTCTTCTTTATGAACCTTTTGGGATTGGATACCATCAAGGCATAATCTTCTGATGTGAGATCATATTCTTCCAGGCTGAGGTCTTCATCCTCCATAACGGCTTTACTTTTTGACAAGAGAGCCAACGAACCGAGACCGGAAACGACATTCTTCTCTTGCACCACGTTTTTCTCTTGAGACTTGAGAATTCCCACCAGTTTCGCCAAAGAGTATGATTTAAATTGCTCATGGGCTTTAACCGTGGAAACTATTGCTCTCCACTCAGACCTTAGACCATTCAGGAATGTAACCTTCTGTTCGATGAGCTTCCTTTCGATATCATGTTTGATCATCTTGCTGAGAAGATGATTGAAGCGATCGAACGTCTGGGTCACAGATTCTTCAGCCCCTTGTCTGAATTCACCAAACTCAGATAGAAGCAGAGTTTGAATAGAATGTTCGAGATCTTCGTCTGTAGAGTACAGTTCACGAAGTCTGTCCCAAACATCCTTCGCCGTCGTGCATGAGCTAACCAATCTGAATGTATCGGACTGAAGGGCGAACCGAATCAATCTTAGTGCTTTGATATTGCATTGGAACTTGTCCTTTTCATCTTGTGCAATGTCTTTCACGTCCTTGAGCAGATCATTGTATTCTTTTTGAGTTTTAATGATTCTGGACGTTGCAGAATGAGAGAACGGTCCGTTTGTGATGGCTTCCCAAATCAAATACCCATTTTCCTCCGACCCAATAACGTAGTCTTCGAAATGATGTGCCCATACTTCATAATCGTTGGTGTATAAGATCGGAATCCTTGTCGTCGAACCAATGCTGTTTGAAATATTAATAACGTTTGATTGTGTCGCGTCCATTATGATCGTAAAAACCTGTTCAAAGATCAGACTTGTAATAAAGCAGATTAGGGCAAAATAATAAATATCAAGATACGCCAATAAAGAGATGACGGCTCAATAAATATTGATGATTGCGGAAAAACCCTAATGAAAATCTTTTTCACAGAAAAGATGTGTATCAATTACACAGCCTCCTGCTCTGATACCAATTGATGAGATTAAAGTTTCTTTTAATCTATGAAGATCGATTAGATCTTGAACAAGTTATGAAAACAATGACGATATAAACACAGTAAAATTATAGAACAAGAATGAATCAAACGTGTCGAATGATTAAAACAAAATCCTCAGAAGAGCTCGATTAAGAACATCAACTGTAGAGGATTGGAAGGTTACAAGTATGATCAAAGAAATCTTTAGTCGTCTGGAAAATATCGTATTCTCAGATCTCTAAAACCTTAACCTAATATGCATGCAAGCATAAGCTTATATACAAAGCATAAAAGACACACGGTTGGACAGGCCCAAACCATAGTACAAAACATTATAAACAAACGAGCCCAAAAGACGCAATCTTCCAAGCCCAACACTATAAATAGGGTGCGAGGCTGCCTGATTTAAGTTTTGGAATTTGACACTTTTACACTCTCTACTTTTTTTTCAAGCTACCCTAACACCCCCCAAAGCCTAGGAAATCATCCCAACACCCGAATTAAGTCCCGAAGCACCCGAAGATCCGAGAAAATAATCTTTTCAGTTGAAACTCTGCTCGCACAAAGCCCGATTTTCAACAAAAACTCCCAATTTCGTCAAAGAGAGTCATTTTTAGACACGAAGTGCTGCCCAAATTACCATTTTATCATTTGGTTATTTTACAGTGAGTTCAATATAGGGAGAATTGTATGTTATGTGTTATATGTGCAATATGCTTTCCCGAGTTATTCTGATTTTATACCATTAATCATGTAGAGCATGTCTCGTATCACTTCTAGTATTGCCTTTGAGCCTTTGGCCATGTAGAGCATGTCTCGTATTATTCTGGTATCGTATTTATGCCTTTGGCCATGTAGTGCATGTCTTGTATCACTTCTGGTATTGGCTTTGTGCCTTTGGCCATGTAGAGCAGGACTTGTATCACTTTTGGTATTGGCATAGGGCTAGGTAGTGTTGTATGCATGTATATTCTAGCAAAATGATAATCCGGAATTGTATTTTTCTGTGCCACTTGGGCTGAATTTTTATGATGTATATCATGTTGAAGCTATTGTATCTCATTGATTGTAAATCTTTGAATCAAATTATTGGTTGATATGTAAAGCTTGTCATATGATATACATATGCATTTGTTGTTCTTTTGTCCCTCTTTGTTTCAGCCATATTGTTATATATATGGCATAGCGTTATATTGTATCTATTGTTGAACTCACTAAGCATCACACGCTTATCCCTATCAGTGTTTAACTATTGTAGGTGATCAGCATCAAGTATAGTCATGTACTGTTGGAAGATTTAGAATAGTTAATATTATTACTTTTCTACTTAGTGTTCCTATATGTATATGAATTATAAGTTCCTGGGTAGTTATGTAATATATAGAACTTTGTAAAAACCTAAATAGTTGGTTTGTATCCATACTTTTGTAATTAGATCACTAATGTAAATTATAATTATGAATATGCATGTAGCATGTTTGGAGTTATATTGTAAAGTTCAGAGAAAGGGTTCTCTCAATCATGGTATCAGAGCAGTAGTTTAAGTGAACTAAATCCCACGGATTGGTATTTAGACTTAAAATATTGGAAGATCAAAATATTTACGGATTTATTGTAAATATATGGATACAAACCATAGGAAATACTTAAGTGAAGTATTAGGTAATGATAAATGCTAATATTCTAAAATACTATGTTACTCTAAATTTTCATAGCAATGCCTGAACAGGGGAGTAGTCATACACCAGATGTGGGTGGAGATCCTTATCCTAATAAAGTAAATTCTCCAGTTTCCCCTCGTGAGGAGCGACTTACGGATAAACTTACTGGTGTTATTCGGCAGACTCTTGAAGAATACATAAATGATAGTGATAAAGGTAAAGAGAAAATCACCGTAGAATCTTTAAAAGGGGAGACGAAACGTCCCTCATTCAAAGCTTTCAAGAGTAATGGTGCTATGGAGTTTTCATATGTTCTTAATCCCATTGTTGTTCTTACATGGATCCAGAACACCGAAAAAGTATTCCATATCTATCATGTGGTTAATGAAGACAAGGCTAATTATGCTTTTGCATTGCTCATTGGATAAACCTTAGTCATAGGGTAAGCAACATTTGAAGCTCTCAACGAGTATGACTAAGAGAATTTATCGGAGAAAGAATTCCTTGAGCTTAAACAGGGAGGAATGACTGTGAATGATTATGAAACTCAATTCAATCAAAAGGCATGGCTTTCTGGAAAGTATATTCCAACTAAAGACGATAAAATTTAGTTATTCATGGAAGGACTACTGTATGATATCCGTGATTTCATGTCAATCGGGATGTTATGTCATTTCATAAAGCTTTTGTGTATGCCCGAAAGCACGATCATGACTTAGAGATACGTGGTGCCACTATTTCTGTTCCAAAGCATCCACGTGTTGATCCAACTGTTCCTGTTTCTTCTATTCCATCAGCTCAATCTGTTTGATATGATCCTCGCAAACAAGTACAATATCATAATACCTCTTGTGTCTGCGATAGGCCAAAATCTTTTTCTCTTCAGTCACCATTGTGTCGAAAATGTGGAAAGAATCACTAGGGCCAATGCAGAACAAAAAAAAGAATCGGTGATCTGTTATGGATGTGGAGGAATGGGTCACATGAAGCTTGTTTGCCCAATGAAGAATGTTACATGCTTTGCTTGTGGTGTTACCGGCCACATGAAACGTTTCTGCCCTACTCTTACTAGTCAAATGGTGGGAAGTCAAGTTTCTATTCAACAATCGGTAAATATTTCAACTAAAGAGGAGGAGGTTCCAAAAGCTAAAGGTCGTGCATTTCAGATTACCACAGAGGAGGCACGCAAAGACCCGAATGTTGTGACCGGTACATGTATCATCAACTCTAGGTCCGCTCACATCTTATTTGATTCCGGTGCCTTGGATTCTTTTGTGTCTGATGAATTTGCATGTTCTTTTCAAATTGCTTGCTATGCACTTGCTCAACCGTTTCATGTAGATACAGCGAGATGTATATCATTACTTGCTGATAAAGTATATAGAGATTGTGTCATAGAAATTGAAGGTTATACTTTTCTTGCTAACCTGATTCCTATCTCCTTGCCCAACTTTGATATTTTTCTCGGCATGGATTGGTTATCAAAGAACCATGCAAAACTCTTGTGCTATGAAAAGCTAGTACGCATTCCTATTGAAGGGGAGAATCCTATTTATGTCTACGGTGAACAAAGACTTAAAATCTTTAAAATAATCTATTTCCTAAAAGTTTGTAAATTTATATCAAAGGGGTGTTCTACTTATCTAGCCTATACAGTTGATATCTCAAAAGAAGGGAAGAAAACCGTAAATGATATTCCTGTTGTTAATGAATATCCTGATGTTTTCCCTGATGATTTGTCTGGACTTCCTTCAGGTAGGCAAGTAGAATTCCGAATTGACCTTATGCCTGGTGTTGCTCTGATTACAAACACACATTATAATCTTGCACCGGATGAGATGAAAGAAATGATGATTCAACTACAGGAATTACTTGACAAGGGCTTTATTTAACCAATTATCTCTACTTGGGGTGCTCTAGTATTATTTGGCAAGAAGAAGGACGGATCCATACAAATGTGTATTGATTATCGCGAGCTAAATAAGGTAACTATCAAGAGAAAGTATCAACTACCTCTCATAGATGACTTGTTTGATCAACTACAGTGTGTTGGTTATTTCTTAAAGATTGATTTGAGGTCTGGCTATCATCAGTTGAAAGTACACAAGCAAGATGTTCCGGAGACTGCTTTCCGTACTCGTTATGGGCATTTCGAATTCTGAAACATCCCAAAAATACAAGAAAAAAAATTTCATTTTTAACTCATTAATAAAACCATAATTATAATTCAACATATAAATATCATAAACTTTGTATCTCAAGAATAACGTAACATCTGTCAAATATGATGGGTTTTAGGTAAAACAAAGAAACTAGAAAAACAATTCCTAAGTTCACATGCAACCTACTTTGGATCTATGTTTTAACTATTGAACATATAACTTTCAATTGCAAAACAAGAACCCTAGAGGAGGAGGCTAATATCGAAATTAACAAACTAGGGTTAGGAGTTACATACCTTTCAATGGTTATAATAAACAGTTAACAGTTCTCTTGTTCTTGATCTTGATCTTCTTGGAAGCTTAGCACCACAAGTGTAATGCCTCTAATGGAATCACACCCAAACTAGAAATAAGGAAAGTAGAAGAGAGAGGGGAGAGGGAGTATGCAAAATCTTGGCCTTAGGGTTTCTTCAAAATAAAGTGTAACCAAAATGTGAACCAGGAGGCTCTTTATATAGCTGAGGGATCTAGGGTTTAGGGGAAACCCTAGTAATCCTTTGCTTAGGGCCTAAGCAAACCCAAGGGCCTTATGTTAGCCCCTATGGACGAAATTATTAGGGTTTCCCCTAAAGATTTCGTCCACCCTCTTCCAAGTGGGTTCTAGAGCCTTCCACTCAACTATTAGATAATTGCAAACTAGTCCCTGCACCTTATAATTAATTCTTTTAACCCCAAAATTAATTCTAGTTAATTTCTTGTTAAATATTAATAAAAGATAATGATTTTTAATTAATATATTAATCTTTTAACATATTAATAAATTCATTTATATTAATTTATTAACCTTATAATAAATTAATATTTCTCCTTTCATAATTTCCTTGTCCCGTTGCTAGGTTTCAAGGCAACCCAAAAGGACTATGTTGCTATCAATTCAAGTACATACCAATTATAGTTATGGGCTTAGACACCTAATCCAACAGTCTCCCACTTGGATAAGTCTGTAACAATAATTTCTAATATGCCTTCAAAATTTGACCAGTAAATTGTAGCTTCCAAAAAGCTGTTGCCGAACTTTGACCCAGTCAGTTACGTGTCCTAAGATTAGTGATCTTATAATCCATCATTCTACTAGATATCTCTAGACATAAGACATGGACTACAAACAATTTCTGTCACACCCCCGAACCGAACGGCGGAAACGTCCGAGGGCTCTTATGACTAAAATTGAATACCATCACAATGAATATACATGAATCATAACACAAATCATCACCATGCATTGGAATATTACAACTGATATTGTTTACATTCAATACATTGTTTTAAACATTACAATTCCATAACATAGACTATCTCATAGATAATTTAATCAAAACACCATGACATTTCCTGATACTTATTCTTCGACTTACCTGTTACCTGAGAATACAAGTTATTTTGCAAAAACATCAACATATGAAATGTTGGTGAGTTCAGAAGTAATGTTATGGAAAAATGATTTTTGTGAATTTTGAAAAACCCAGAAAATCTGATATTTTCTGAAAAGAGTATTTGTTTATAAAAAGTGTGAAGATCCGTAAATATGCTTGTCGATTTTGAAAACATGTATAATTGTTGAACATTGTATACATCATGTAGGTGAAAATGTTGAACTTTCCGGGAAAACCCGATGTTTTCCAAATACGTAAATTACATGACTTGTTTATTGTTATACCGATACGACGAATGTTTTTGATTACCCAGGTGACATTGAATTAGCTAGGGTTTGTAAGTTGTTACAATCACGCATTAATGAAAATGACTAGTTTATAACTACAGGTTTGAACGATCCTTAAGGCATCGTCCGTACTACTCACATAATCCAACCACCCTGACTTCTCTTGATTAATGCCACGAATTTGTTTAGTTGAATTCTCATAAGCTGGTCAACCAAGTAGAAAGGAGGGTACGAAGCCCCCTTTATTTCCATAAGTTATTCAAGGCTATCGGGAATGCGAAAGGCACTTGGCCCACCTCACATTTGACTTCTCCACCTCACTAGCAGTACTCATGGACCATTAGGGCCCAATAGAACAATAGAGCTATTGAAAGTCTTTTTACATGGAATTAGGTCATAGGAGGCCCATTAACATGTAAGTGCATTCCCTTCGGGCCCAAAGATTAGGTTATTGGGCTAGCAAGGCCAAACAAGCATGATTTGAAACTTTCAAGCCCAAAGTTTGAATGTTGACTCATCATAGTTATCGCGTGTTTATTGAAATACTTTGGTTTATTGATTTTTTTTGTTATTGATTCGAGACCGAATCAATTCGTTTTGTAACGATATTTGTTGTTGAGATTGTATTTGTTTTTCCATTTCGTCGGTATTCGTGGATCATGTATTTTTTCTTAGTGAATTAATTTTTTTAAAAGTAAGATTTTTAACTGTTCACAACCTTTCTTTTATAAAAATAGCACTTTTAGTCCTTTATATAAAAGAATTTCATTTTAGTCCTTAAAACATTATTTTGACACTTTTGTATCATAATTTTGTTGAAAAGACATTTTTAACCAAAATTTATTTTGTAAACAGCTTTAGCCCTTCCAGAATGATGTTTGCTCAGTTAAAACCCCTAGTTTCGCAACTTTTACAGTTTTGGCCTAATATGGCCCAAAAATATTAAAATAAATAAAAGTGGGTCCAATTAGAGCCCATTCAAGAGCTCTAAGTCCATGATATTCCAATTCGAAGCTTATTGGTCCATTGGGTCCAATAAGGAAGTCCTAGTCCAAAATGGACTTAAACAAGGACTTCTAGGGTTTCCACTCATCTGTTGACTATTTGTAGTGCTTGTATGAAGTGTTTGATTGAAATCCTGTTGTCATAGAGTAAGCTTCATGCATGCTTTCATGTTTTTGATTCATAGTTGACATAAGTGTTGAAGTTACAAGGCACCAAAAATTTCTAGTTGTGACATCATCCCCCCGTTAGAGGGAATTTCATCCCGAAATTCTTTTGAAAGCTAGATTTGAGAATGCTAGAATAGATGAGGGTACTTTTGCTTCATTTGGTCTTCGCGTTCCAACGTCAATTCTGGCCTACGCTTCGCGTTCCACCGTACGTTCACGATCGGGATGCGACTTTGCTTAGTACGCTTCACCTCCCTGTCCATGATTTCGACCGGTTCTTCACCGAACAGGAGATTCTTGTTGATTTCTATTTCATCAAGGGGAATGATGAGAGTTTCATCAGCTAGGCACTTCTTTAGATTGGAAACATGGAACAAGGGGTTTACACTGCTGAGCTCCGTGGGTAGCTACAGTCTGTATGCCACTGGACCAATTCGGGCAAGGATCTCGAAAGGTCCAATGTATCGTGAGTTCAGTTTTCCAAAACAAATGACCCCATTCCAGGGTGAAACTTTTAACAGTACTCGATCCCCGACCTGAAACTCCAATGGATTTTGCCGTCTATCAGCATAGCTCTTTTGTCGGTCTTGTGATGGTTGTAGTCGAGCTCTGATTTTAACTATCTTTTCCATGGTTTCACGTATGATCTTCGGTCCCGTTAATGTCTTGTCTGATGCTAGTTCCTTTGCTAGCTGGGTGTCACCCACCTCAGCCCAACACAACATTGATGTACACTTACGTCCATATAGCGCTTTGAAAGGAGCGACTTTGATGCTCGAATGGTAATTTTTGTTATACGAGAATTCAAATAAGGGTAAGTGGGTATCCCATGACTTCACAAAGTCTATCACACATGCACGAAGCATGTCTTCAAGCGTTTGAATGGTTTGTTCACTTTGACCATCCGTTTGTGGGTGATAAGCAGTGCTCATGTCGAGATGGGTTCCCAGTGCTTTCTGAAGTGATTGCCAAAAACGTGAAGTGAACCTACTATCTCTATCTGAGATAATAGACACTGGCACTCCGTGAAGCCTCACAATTTCTCGAATGTATATTCTTTTCAGAGTCTCCATCTTGTATGATTCTTTTATTGGCAGGAAATGAGCAGATTCCGTCAGTCAGTCAACTATTACACATATAGTCCATAGGGAATCCCTTCCCATTTCCACTCGGGAATTACTGGTTTCTTTAATAATCCCAAGGGCTTCTGGTATTCCACCTATACTTTGGCGCAAGTAAGGCATTTGCTGACATAGGTGGCAATTTCTGCCTTCATGTTAGGCCACTAATAATGTTGTTTAATATCCAGGTACATTTTGTCCGAAGCTGGATGTATGGAGTATCGCGTCTTGTGAACTTCATTCATGACTACCTTCCTAAATCCTCCAAGTTTAGGGACCCAAATACAGTTCATGAAAGAGTATACTCCATCCTCTTTCACCTCGAGATTCTTCTCCATTCTGCGTAATGCTTCGCTTGTTCTGTTTTCCGCCTTCATGGCATCTGATTGGGCTGCCCTGGTCTGAGTGGTTAGGTGAGATTGGATGGTTATTGAGAGAGCTTTCACACGACGATTCGAGTACTCTTTCTAGCTCAAGGCATCAGCTACCACATTAGCCTTGCCTGGGCGGTACTTGCTTTCACACTCATAAACGTTTATTAGTTTAACCCATCTTCTTTGCCTCATGTTCAACTCTTTTTGATTCAGGATGTGTTGGAGACTCTTGTGGTTCGTGAAGATGGTGCACTTCGTACCATAGAGGTAATGCCTCCAAATCTTCAGAGCGAAGACCACTGCTCCCAATTCCAGATCATGGGTTGTATAATTCACTTCGTGTGTCTTTAGTTGGCGGGATGCGTAAGCTATTACTTTTTCCACGCTGCATGAGAACGCAACCTAAACCCTGATTTGACGCGTCACAGTAGACTACGAAATACTCTGTTCCCTCTGGTAGAGATAGTACCGGGGTATTGCAGAGTGCTCGCTTCAGAGTCCGGAATGCAACTTCTTGTTTGTCCTTCCATTTGAAGGGTACTTCCTTTTGTGTAAGCGAGGTAAGTGGCTTGGAGATCCTAGAGAAGTTCTGAATGAACCTCCTGTAGTAACCTGCTAAGCCTAAGAATTGGCGAATTTATGTGGGTGTTGTCGGGACTGCCCATCCTTCGATGGATTTGACCTTTGAAGGATCCTTATGTATTCCTTCCTGACTAACAACATGACCCAAAAAGTTCACGCTACGGAGCCAGAACTCACACTTGGAGAGTTTTGCGTATAGCTTCTCAGTTCGCAGGGTTTTCAGGATTTGTTGGAGATGTTGGCCATGCTCTTTTTCGCTTCAGGAATAGACTAGAATGTTGTCAATTAAAACAATAACAAAGTTGTCGAGGAATGGTCGGCAGATTCAATTCATTAGGTCCATGAATGCGGCAGGGGCATTCGTTAGACCGAAGGGCATTACGAGAAATTCATAATGTCCGTAACGAGTTTGGAAAGCGGTTTTGGGAATATCCTCTTCCCGGTCCTTGATTTGATGGTACCCGTATCGTAGATCTATCTTAAAGAAGTAACAATCTCCTTGGAGCTGGTCAAATAGATCGTCGATTTGTGGGAGTGGATAGCGATTTTTGATAGTGAGCGTGTTTAGCTCCCTATAATCGATGCACATCCTAAAAGATCCATCCTTCTTTTTGAAAAAGAGAACTGGAGCTCCCCATGGCGAGTACCTGGGTCGGATGAATCCTTTGCCCAGGAGTTCGCTGAGTTGGCTAGACAATTCCTGCATCTCAGCAGGAGCTAGTCGGTAAGGCAATTTAGCGAGGGGAGTTGCTCCTTGAACAAGATCAATTTTGAATTCAACTTGTCTCTCTGGGGGTACTCCAGGAAGATCTTCAGGAAATACGTATGGGAATTCACGTGCTGCTGGAATGTCTCGAATGTTAACCTCTTCCTTGGTTTTAACCACTATATGCGCCAGGAACGTCAAATCGCTCTTTCGCAGATGCTTTTGTGCCTGGATGCACGATATGAGGTGAAGGTTCGTGCTAGGTTTGTCTCCATATATAACTAGGGTTTTGTGATCAGGAAGGTGAAGGCGAATGGCCTTCTCGTGACACATAATTTCAGCAAGGTGGGGGCTTAACCAGTCCATGCCAATAATCACATCAAAACTCCTAATGGAAACAGGCATTAAGTCTATTCGGAAGACGTGTTGATTTAGAGTTAGGGTACATCCGATGTAGACTTCCCCAGTGGATTCGGTTTTCCCATTGGCCATTTCCACCGTAAAGGTTTCATTAAGCTTCTGGGATTGTTGTTTTAACATATGTTTAAACTTATTGCTCACAAAACTTCGCTCTGCTCCGGTATCAAATAGGATGCATCCATAAGTGTGGTTTAGGAGAAACGTACCGGTAACAACAGCGGGATCCTGAATCGCATCTCCCTGACCCATGGTCAGCACCCTTCCTGTTCCTCCATTTATGGGATTGTTGTTGTTGGGGTAGTTTCGACAGAAATGCCCAGTCCTTCCACCTCCATAGCAGGTGTGGCTAGGTCCTGCATTGTTGCCGCCATTGTTGGTGTTGTTGGTGTTGCAGTTATTGTTGTTATTGTTTCCCTGTTGTTGGTTCTGAGGAGGTTAAGTCCTGTAGCACTTTGTCGTGTGCCCCTTCCGATTGCAACTGGTGCACTGCATCTCTCTGCATTCTCCATTGTGATGGAGACCGCACTTGTTGCACTTGGGAAGATTACCGGAATAAGGTCTAGGAGCACTTGGATCAGCTGAGGCTGGAGCATGTGGTGTGGATGGAACTTGAGTGGTCGCAGCATTAACTACCATTGTTTGCTGCTTCTTGGATGATTCGGATCCTTGACGCCCCTTTCTCTTGTTGTTCTTCCCCTTCTTGCTATCATTATCCTTTTTAACTTCAGTCTCCACTGGCTTCTCACCCTTCTTGTTGTTGTGGTCATACAGCTTCTTGGCCAATCTCTTGGCACTGTCGAAAGTTTCAGGATTTGCAGCTATCACGTTTCCTTGGATCGGGGAGGTTAGTCCCCAGATAATCACTCGACCTTCTTACCTTCTGAGGTAATCATGCCAGGGCACAACAGAGACAGTTCACTAAACCTTGATATGTAGGCATCTATATCAGCATTCCGAACAGTGAGATTCCACAGCTCTTGTTCCATTTTCTGAATTTCACCACGAGGGCAATACTCAGCCATCAATATTTGTTTCATCTCTGTCCATCGCATGGAATTGGCTATGGGGGGTGTCATGGCTTCCACTTGTCGGTTCCACCAAGTGAGCGCTTGGTCAACGAAAGTGCATGCGGCAAACTTCACCTTCATCTCCTCAGGATAATCACATATCTTGAATACTGATTCCACCTTCTCGATCCATCGTTTTAGGGTGATCATCCCTCCAGTGCTGTTAAAGGTTCGTGGTTTGGCGTTGGTGAAGTCTTTGTAGGAACATGTTTAGGTGGGTCCTTGATTCATCCCGTTGTTCGAACTTTCGGCCCCTTGTCTGTTGACTCCTCCATTGTTCCCTTGGTGAATTTGTACCAATGTCGAGGTGACCGACGCAGATACAGCGGCTTGGAATGCAGCTGAGTCGACTTCGGGTGGGGTTGGCCCAGGGTTTCCGCGAGTGGGTCGTTGAGGCATCTTTTTGTCATGGAACGGAAAGATGTTGAGTGTCTGTGGTTTTTGTGAGGTTATGATCCTATAGACTAGGTGCGTGGCACAAACTTAAGTAATTCTACAATTTAGCATATAATCACGGATACGTAACACATAGCAGATTATAACGTCACAATAAAACATGTAAAATTTTTCATTATTATTACCCACACTTTGATACATGAAAAGTTTTCTCGAAAGAGCATACATAAGCGGTACTAGTTTGACAACATAACGACTCTATGAGTAGTGTAATAACTTAAACATAGAGTCGGGGTACATAGCATAGATCCTAATGACATAGTACTAAAAACTGATACGGGTAATTCCTAATCATGGTGAGATGTGCCCGGGGGTGGTGCTGAGGAAGTGGATGCTCCCTGAAGACGAGCCACCTGTCGTTCTGCATCCCAGAGTCGGGACTCCCACCTTACCTGCCTCATGTGGAACTCTCGAAGGACGTCTCATGTCTCCTGCTCTGCACGCTCGACCCTAGTCTACATCTGACGTACCTGGTAGGCGGTGCTTTGAGCTAGATCGTCGTTGTTCGGTAATCGTCTCACCATGACCGAAAGGGCTCGATCGTCCGGTCCTCCGTCCCTCAGGTCAAAGAACTCACGTGACATGCCGAACGGGGGTCGCTGACCTTGCTGTCTGCTCCACCTCCAAAGATCAATACCCCATAGGGGTGTAGGACCGGTGGGGCCCACCCGGTAAGCAGGCACCCTAATCGGGTAAAGGGGGTTGATGACTTCGGACTCCACGTCCGAATCACCCCCTTCGTTATCGCTAGGTTCCTCCTCGAGGCTTACTTCATCTTCTTCATCCTCCTGTTCTCCTACTGGTTCGGCAGGTTTGCCCCCGACTTCTGCCTCCGGTTCCCCGTCAGATTCCTCCTCGGGGTCTTCCTCAAGCTCTTCTTCAGGCTCTTCGTCCAACCATCCGTTATTTCCCTGGTTAGGGAAGTAAGGATGTCCGGGGTGATGGAAACCAGCCATGCTGTCTATGAGAGTGTGTAAATATGGTAACATTATTCCTAAGATGCTACAACTATTGTATAGATTGAACAGATGTTCTCTTGTTGGTGATAAAGGGGTATGTTTTTAGGTTCCCTAGTCATCACGATTTCCTCAGTACATGTGATAGTTATACCTTGGAGGAAATGTAGTTGATCAGGCTACATCCACTCCTTCATATGACTAAGAACATTCCTGGCTTAACCGAGATACTAGCATTATCTTGTTTGGTTCGGTATTATGTTCTTTTTCCTAATACAAGTACTGGTGTTTTTATTGTTATGTTTTACTAGTTTTGTTCAAAGTTATGTTAGTCCCTCTTTTTGGTTTATAGTTGCATATCAATGTATGGTTAGATACGCTAGTTCACTATAAACAGAGCTCTGATACCAACCTGTCACACCCCCGAACCGACCGGCGGAAACGTCCGAGGGCTCTTGTGACTCAAATTGAATACCATCACAATGAATATACATGAATCATAACACAAATCATCACCATGCATTGGAATACTACAACTGACATTGTTTACATTCAGTACATTGTTTTAAACATTACAATCCCATAACATAGACTATCTGATAGATAATTTAAGCAAAACACCATGACATTTCCTGATACTTATTCTTCGGCTTACCTGTTACATGAGAATACAAGTTATTTTGGAAAAACGTCAACATATGAAATGTTGGTGAGTTCATAAGTAATGTTATGTAAAAATGATTTTTGTGAATTTTGAAAAACCTAGAAAATCCGATATTTTCTGAAAATATTATTTGTTTATAAACAGTGTGAAGATCCGTAAATATGCTTGTCGATTTTGAAAACATGTATAATTGTTGAACGTTGTATACATCACGTAGGTGAAAATGTTGAACTTTCCAGTAAAACCCGATGTTTTCCCAATACGCAAATTACATGACTTGTTTATTGTTATACCGATACGACGAATGTTTTTGATTACCCAGGTGACATTGGATTAGCTAGGGTATGTAAGTTGTTACAATCACGCATTAATAAAAATGACTAGTTTACAGCTACAGGTTATGAACGATCCTTAAGGCGTCGTCCGTACTACTCACATAATCCAACCAACCTGACTTCTCTTGATTAACGCCACGAATCTGTTTATTTGAATTCTCATAAGTCGGTCAACCAAGGAGAAAGGAGGGTACGAAGCCCCCTTTATTTCCATAAGTTATTCAAGGCTATCGGGAATGCAAAAGGCACTTGGCCCAACTCGCATTTGACTTCTCGACCTCACTAGTAGTACTAATGGACCATTAGGGCCCAATAGCACAATAGAGCTATTGAAAGTCCTTTTACACGGAATTGGGTCATAGGAGGCCCATTAACATGTAAGCGCGTTCCCTTAGGGCCTAAAGATCAGGTTATTGGGCTAGCAAGGCCCAACAAGCATGATTTGAAACTATCAAGCCCAAAGTTTGAATGTTGACTCATTATAGTTATCGCGTGTTTATTGAAATACTTTGGTTTATTGATTTTTTTGTTATCGATTCGACACCGAATCAATTCGTTTTGTAACGATATTTGTTGTTGAGAGTGTATCTGTTTTTCCGTTTCATCGGTATTCGTGGATCATGTATTTTGTCTTAGTGACTTAATTTGTTTAAAATTAAGATTTTTACCTGTTCACAACCTTTCTTTTATAAAAATAGCACTTTTAGTCCTTTATATAAAAGAATTTCATTTTAGTCCTTAAAACATTATTTTGACACTTTTGTATCATAAACATGTTGAAAAGACATTTTTAATCCAAATTTATTTTGTAAACAGCTTTAGCCCTTCCACAATGCTGTTTTCTAGGTTAAAACCCCTAGTTTCACAACTTTTACAGTTTTGGCCCAAAATAGAAAATTTTTACATTTTTTATCCTTTTTGAATTTGAAATGCATTTTTGACCTTTGAAATAGTTTTAATACACTTCAAATACCCTGTTTTACATAAAATTGCATTTTCAGCCCCTCAAACTTAGAAATCTCGCATTTTGAGGCTTATTTGGCTGAAAAGCCCAAATCTAGCCCATTAGGTTCATAATTTACACTTCAAGTCCCTTAAAAATGTTGTTGTTCAGAAAAATTATTATAGAAACTGTTTGGAACCTTTTGACCCTCCAGAAACTATAAATTTGTTGGTTTGTACCCTAAGTTTTGTATTTTTGACATTTTAAGCCCTAAAATGTGTTTTATGTTAGGATATGTTCATTCGAACCTCATTAACTTGTTTTGTTGACTTGATTAGTGTATAATCACTTAAGATATGTTTATTTCCTGTCTCATGCCTTAGATCTCGGTTTTTACACACTTTTTGATCACATATTCATCACAAAACACATGATATCACACCCATACATGCAACAAATTGTTGGATTAGTGTCTAAGTCCATAATTATTTTGGTATGTACTTGACCCGATGGTGTATGGTCCTTTTGGGTTGCCTTCACCAAATCAACTTGACAGGATGAATTATGGAGAGAAAGGATTAATTATGATTTATTAATATATTACGAGAATAATATATTAAAGGAGAAATCGTATTGTTTAATTAATATTAGTCAAGAATTAATAGGAATTAAGTTTGTGGCTAAAAGACATTAATTAAACTTAAGGGACTAAAACTGTCAATTGTATGATAGTTGAATATTGGGCTAATGGACTCCATATTAGAGGAGTGGACGAATTCTATGGGGGAAACCCATTAGAAATCGTCCAAGGCCTTTAAGAAAGGAGTCCATGGGTTGCTTAGGGCATAAGCATCCAAATTAGGGTTTCCTTGTCAGATAACCCTAATAGCCTCACTATTTAAAGGACCCTTAAGCCCCAAAAACGTGGTGAACTGGTTGATTAGGGTTTCCATACGTTTTGGGCAGCCTCCACTCTCCTTATTCTTCATCCTCTTGCTCTTGGTGTTTGTGAGCCATTAGAGGAGTGACATTTGTGACTCGAAGCTTTCTAAAGTCATTACAAGGAGGATTTGAGATTGTTATTGCTACATAACAATCAAGGTAAAACATTAAACCCATTATCATGTTAATATGATTAATTGTATGCTAGAACTAGGGTTTAAAGTCTTGGATGAAAAATAAAGAAACCTAGATCAAAGCATTAGGGTTGCATGAGCACATAGGATGTTCTTATAGCTAAAACCCATCAGTGGTATCAAAGCATTGATTGGTTTCTATTGTATTGATGCCTTGGTTATTTGTTTAAGACTTAAAAGTTCATTTTTTGCCCCCCTGTCTGATGAACTCGGCGAGTTCGAGCGTCAGAAGGAGGCAGTTTCGGGATTTCTTATTGTTTTACTCAAAGATACTTGCCTTAACTGTTATGGGTCATTAAAACTTGAATTTTAATCATATTTTGAGTGTATCCTTGATTAAACAAAAGATAATTACCAATTGATTAGATAATAACTTCCTTGTTTAATTAAAGTTTGATTATTTGTATTAATAAGGTAACTTATCTTGCAAGAAATTGATTTTAAGTCAAATTAGATAATAATTAGATTAATTGTTTAATTTAAGTTATTTGCTATTTGATCCTTGTGTTTTGAAAAGTTTCAAAACTTGCCCTCAAGTTTTGAAATTTAAATTTTGATTAAAAGGTTTGATTTTGAAATATTTAAATTCTAAACCCTAATGTTTTGAAATGTTTCAAAACTTGCCCTCAAGTTTTGGAATTTAAAAGCTGATTAAAAGTTTAATTTAGGAATGTTAAATTCTAAAACCCTAGTATTGTTTTGAAAAGTTAAAATCACACCCTTATGGTTTTATTAATTAATTAAGGTGTATAATTAAAAGAGATTTAGTAAATCCATATAGTTTTTGGTTTACAATTTAATTAAATTAAAAAGTGTAATCTATTAAATCAGACCACATAGTATTTTAAAAGTATAAAATACACCCTATACTATATATAACATTAAAGGTCTAACATTATATATAAGTATGAGTAAAAGTCAGTCTTACCGTTAGGAGGCCTCATTTACAAAACTGGTCTATAAGGGGTGTTTAAGGAAATTGCCTATAAAATGGTGATTAAATGGGTATCCACTCTTATCCACCGCACTCTTGACTAGTGGAGGGTCATTAGCCGAACGAGTAGGATAGGACAGAAACCTTTCATTATAAGTATAATGAAGTACAAAAGTAACTAAATCCTTTTTTACAAAATTCCCAATCTTAGTTACTTTAGGCAAAAGTGAATTGATGCAATTCCATGAAATTACACTTTGTGCCCTCGCGAAGACATTAGTGGAGCGTGTATGGTTAACTGGCACACTAAATGGTTCTAAGCAAAGGTAGCAAAGGGTGACTCAATGTTTGTCATAGTTCGGTGGAGCGTGTGTGGTTAACTGGCACATCGAATAGGTGAATGTAACATGTTGGGGCACCATGTAAGTTGGCATGGTTATTCACACCCGCTTTGTGATCCTCGGTATCCCAGTCACAAACTAGAGGGCCATATCGAGATTTAAACATGCCATTGAAGAGTTCAATGAATCTCAAAAGAATCTAGGAATTTTTAAATCATTTAAAACTTAATATTTTTTTCGTTTTTTATGGTGGAAAATTAGTGAATCGTCATTCACTTACCTTCAAACGTTCTGCAATTTGGGTTACGACATCCCTCTCCCGAGTTGTGGAATATTGTGTTGGGTCCCAGCCTTGATATCTCCTTTGGGTGATTTATTAAGGACTCAATTAATCAACTAACTTGAATTTATTTTTTTCCCGTTTTGTAGATGTCAAAGTACGACAACTATGGTCTTCCCAAATCCCATGGAACAAGCATTCCACATGAAGATGATGTTTCACGATTCGATCAAGGAATAAGAAATCATGCTTCACTTCCTCCACCTCCTCCAATTATTCTCCCTAACCCACAAGATCGAAGAATTGAAAGGTTCAATGTCACTAAAGCCCTATTGGAAATGAAACATGAAGATGGTAACCCGTGTGTGCCCACGTTCTATGAAAGAAATCACACATTTATATGTTGATAATGTTGGGTGCATCATTCCCTGATAAGGTGGCTGTGAACTGGGTTTTGCAGTCACTCCCATAATCATAGAATGAGTTCAAAAGAAAGTACTATATGATGGATCATGACGAAAGCCTAATTGACCTAACTTACATGCTCATTGTTGCTGAATCAGAAATGATTTGGCAAAGCAATGGAGCATTTTTGTTGGTAAAGTCAACCAACCATGCTTCTGAGGACGTTCTAGGAGAACCGACCTGTATTTGGTGCCAAGAGAAAGGGCATTAGATACAAGTCTGCCCTAAGAGCCTGAAGAGTCCAGAAGATGGGAGAGTCAAAGAGTATGACTGTGCTTCAGGTAAAATCCACTATCTAACTCCATTAAGTTCCTATTCATTGATTCTTAATACATGATGTGATAAGATTGCATTTGAATGTTTTGCAGGATCAGTGAAAAGAGAGGAAGCTTGATGAAAAAGCAAGATGAGTCTAATCACGAAGAGATGGATCTCGATCGCATGGATTCGAAGCTTAGATTTTGAGCTTAGAAAGTTATGATAGAGTTGTTAGGAATATTTGATTACATAGTCTTTCAGTTGATTTTGCATTGTAAGGACAAATGTTTTCCGCTGCTTTTATGAATAAAATAAATTTTGGTTTGACTCATTTATTTATTTATTTATTTCCTTGCAATGAAATCGTTATGAAAAATTGATGTTTTCATATTTCTACAACGAATGGATATGATTCTTAATTATGTTATTTGTGGAACAATCAAGAATTTACCAAATAGGGAAAGTTTCTCATCGCCCAAGTTTCAATTGGATAGAGACTTGGAATCATACAACAAGTATTGCATGATGAATGAGAAATTTCATATTTGAAAATTAGACTAATTCGTTAACAAAGTGTCAAGTGAAGGACTAGGAGATCGAGTACAAAAGGTTATGTGTTGATCAAGTCCACCACAACAGTAACAAAGATATTCATCATGATTTACTAAGGTTAATTAAATATGATTACACTTATGAGATTAAGTGTAATTCTTAGTTGATTGAAAAAGTTTAAATCAATAGCAAAACGAATAAGAAGAATCAAGTAGGCAGTAGGATAAAAGTTTCTCTATTCTAAGAAAAAGGGAGAGTACCTTTTGTTATGTTTTATGATAGATCTTAATTATTAAGAACCATATCTCAGTTGATCCTCTAAGTGAGTCTTTGTGCAATTGTATGTCTAAGAAGAGGAATCGAGAATTGAAGAAATGGTTAAATCAAGAAGTCAATCATATTTCGTTCCAAAACCAGATCTTAGAGTTAAGATTGTGACATTGAGTGACAAGTATTAGGAAGGTTGATAACATTCATCAAATGTGGAAAGTTGTGATGTCTTGGATAAGACAAAGACCTACGAGGACAAATTTTATGAAGTGTTTTGTCTTGATAAAAGCTACACTAACACTTGAATATTCGTTTGTCAAGAAATGTTCATTGACAAAAGAATCTTATATTTCAAGGAGTCAGCGGGAGTCTTAATGATCTCGAAAAGTTTCAAGAACTAATCAAGAATAAACCTTACTGATCATCACTAGCGCACAACATGAGGTTTACAACCTATCGTGTTGACACTATCTTGTTTCTGTGTCGTTCCAATAGAGTTAATTATGCATGTGAGTTCTATGAGTTCTCATTTGAATGCATAAAAGGCAAGGACCTTGATCAATGAAAAGTACATTGATAAGAAAGGGTGAGCTGCTTAACTACTTGGAAGACATGGTGGGCAGCCGTGTTACCGTAAGGCAAGAGATCAAGATTAAGAAAGTTCCGTCCATAAGAGTTTGGATTTGTCGTATACTTTGGTTTTGACAATTCGCATGGATAGGAACACATACACCGTTAAAATCTAAGTGTCATAAGATTTTCTCCTTCATGAAGATGAATGTGAGGAAATGCTTTCACTAAGAGAGATTTTAAGAATATAGCGATTGTAAAATTATATTCTCAAATTTGATTATGGTTACGGTATCCCTTTCCATAGTTTGAATTGTGAGATTCGGCAATTAGTTTGTATTGTTCAAGACCCACATACGAGCTATCTTGGATAAAGGTGTATGAGATTAAGAAGATTAGATAAAAGATTATCAAAACATTAAGTATTAGAAATATGAACTTAAGAAATTCAATAGGTATTGTTTTTCTGGAAGTTAAGTTGTTTTCTAAATACATGTCAAAGCTAGTGGGAGCATAAGTTTTATGCTTATATGATAATAATCATCATGATAGTGGGAGCATAAAATTTGTGTTGGTATGATTATTAAGTCAAGTATTGCAAGTTAGCAATATTAATTATAGAAAACAAGAGTTATACTTTGCAAAGTCGTAAAGGTTGAATAGTTGTTTTGCTATAATTAAGGGAGAGAATATTGAACTTCGTTTCAAAATCTAAAGCTTAGACTGAGAAATTTTAATAAATTTAGTCAAAGGATACATAGTGTGTTCTAAAATTTTGATTATGATTATAGTGTCCCTCTTTATAGTTCGAATTGTAAGAATGAGACACATAAAATATTATTGCAAAGTATCATATCTTTATGTAAGACATTATGCATCGTGTCTCGTACGCTTTGGGTATAGGATCGATTGAAAATGCTATAATATTTAACCATTCTAAAATTTTCCAAATGTCTAGCGCATTTAGAGGGAAAAAGGAGTAGAATCGGTTTTGACTAAAATAATTAAACAAATATCAAAGGACGATCCAAAGCTTGCTGAGGATTGGTCGCTTGTGAGTAGTTGGAAGTATGATATCGGATGGAGCATATCGACATTATTATGAATAGATAAAATTCTATTAATAATGAGTTGTCATATGTTAAGTATGGAAGGGTTTCCCTATTGGGAGTTGGATATTAAGAATCTATGTCTAGATTAGAAAATTTTATGCAAAAGGATGTTCAAAGGAATGTACTTTTAGTGAGAGACATCACATCTATGGAATTGTCTTGTAACAATTTCTAATAGAGAGCTTTATAATTCTTTGGCAATAGTCATCGTTACCTTAGTGTAGTGACATTACAAAAGGATCATTGCATAAAATGTTAGAATCTAGCATATTCTATAAGTAGCAAGAATTTGATATTCTTACACTTGTGATAGGAATTGGGATATGTGAAATGAGTGTGATTGGAAATGTGTTCATTTGATCTATTTCACAATGTAAGGACCATAGGTAAACATTGTGTGCATGCTAAGAGCATGGGACAAGTATAGTTATAATTCAAGTAAGAAGTTGATTACCCGAAACAACAAATAATGAGTAATCGATATGGTGATAAATAAAAGGTGTTTTATTTATACTTAAAGGTTTGAGGCCTTATGGGATTAGTATTATTCTTGTGTTTCACTTTGCATGTTTTGACTTCCTGAATAATTTAATTGGTTCAGAATAGTTAAATTATTCAAACGGACCACAGTTGTTCATATGTTGGAAGTAGATATGAATGAAGACTGTTGTGAATTGGTGTGTAGATTGTCTAAAGTGTATTAGACATAAGCAATTGTTTGCTGCAACATTCATGAGTGCTTATGAATATGATTTGAGCATTAGATTAAACCCACGCTCACTTGGATCACTTCATGACGAGTGATTGGTGAGACGATAACATCTTATATTCTTGAAACCAAGATGTGTGAGTTGTATCTTGCGAGTCGGTTGCATATTGATAATATGTAAACGCACCAGTAACTTGGTGTTATAAAACATATTGTTGTGTGTAATTGGGTAAGTGAGTGCAAGCGAGCATTGACTCAAAGTTTATCCGTTCCTTTTATCCAAAGTAGGATTAAAGCGATATCTTTGGGCCTCTCGATGATTTAGTGATGGCACCTAAGCGCTTGGCCAAGCTGAGACTAAATTGATGTGTCCAATTGTAGTCTGTTGCCAGTCGTCATAAATCGGAAGTCGGGAAATAGTATAGAGAGAATGATTAGAATTCATGTCTCATGTCTATACAATATCTAGAATGGAGGAATATATGATCCCTTATCTAAAGGACACGCGTATCTGATAAGATCAGAGTTGACAGCAGCTTTGGAGAGCTACGATTGCAGATCAGGATCTGAAGTCATACGGAGAATAGTTATTAGACTTATCCAAGTGGGAGACTGTTGGATTAGTTTCTAAGTCCATAACTATTTTGGTATGTACTTGACCCGATGGTGAATGCTCCTTTTGGGTTGCCTTCACCAAAGCAACTTGATAGGATGAATTATGGAGAGAAAGGATTAATTATGATTTATTAATATATTATGAGAATAATATATTAAAGGAGAAATCATATTATTTAATTAATATTAATCAAGAATTAATAAGAATTAAGTTTGTGGCTAAAAGACATTGATTAAACTTAAGGGACTAAAACTATCAATTGTATGATATTTGAATATTGGGCTAATGGACTCCATATTAGAGGAGTGGACGAATTCTATGGGGGAAACCCATTAAAAATCGCCCAAGGTCTTTAAGAAAGGAGTCCATGGGTTGCTTAGGGCCTAAGCATCCAAATTAGGGTTTCCTTATTAGATAACCCTAATAGCCTCACTATTTAAAGGATCCTTAAGCCCTCAAAACCTGGTGAAATAGTTGATTAGGTTTTCCACACGTTTTGGGCAGCCTCCGCTCTCCTTACTCTTCATCCTCTTGCCCATGGTGTTTGTGAGCCATTAGAGGAGTGACATTTGTGACTCTAAGATTTCTAAAGTCATTACAAGGAGTATTTGAGATTGTTATTGCTACATAACAATCAAGGTAAAACCTTAAACTCATTATCATGTTAATATGATTAATTGTATTCTAAAACTAGGGTTTAAAGTCTTGGATGAAAAGCATGTACAATAAAGAAACCTAGATCCAAGCATTAGGGTTGCATGAGCACATAGGATGTTCTTATAGCTAAAACCCATCACAAATCACACATAACATACATTTACACATAGATCTACACATTTACTTGTATTCTCCCCCATAAAACTCATAAAAACCAAAATGGAAGGGGTATGAAACTCACCTTGGGTGTGGTTTCGGTTTTGGAAGGAATAGATGAAGAAGAATTCGATCCTAGCAACCTTTCTTGGGGATCTCGAACTTGGATGCTTCTAAGGTGCAAGATCATAAGTTTGAATGAATTAAGAGATGATTTTTGAATGAAAGTAAATTGCTAGATTATGGATCTAACATCAACTTACCTTAGATGATGTGTTTATGGGTTAAATCTCCTTGAAAGCTTCCTTAATCTCGAAAATATGGAGAGGAGTGGAGAGAGTTTTCTTGAGAGAATTGTGAGTGAAGTGTGTGTGTGTGTTTGTTTGGATTCGGCCGAGAGGGAGAGAGGGAGAAGAAGAGAGAGTGAGCTTGCATGGAAAGATGAGAAGTGCATGGATGTTTGAAGTGTAATGCCTAGTTATCCCCCATACAAAAATGATGTGGCATGCAAGAAGTCAACTCTTGCCTTTCTCTTGGGCATGGGCCGAGATTTGGAGAGAAAAAGGAAGGAATTAGGCCCTTAAAAGCCTAAGTCCAAATCATAGCTAATTTAGATAACTATTTCCCCAAAATAAATCAAGTAATGATTTTTATGGCCCATTAGGGCAATTAGGTTAATTATGGCCCAATGAGGTTCATTTAAATATTTTGTTTCATTCTAGGCCTAATATGGCCCAAAATATTAAAATAAATAAAAGTGGGTCCAATTAGAGCCTATTCAAGAGCTCTAAGACCATGATATTCCAATTGGAAGCATATTGGTCCATTGGGCCCAATAAGGAAGTCCTAGTCCAAAATGGACTTAAACAAGGACTTCTAGGGTTTCCAATTATTTGTTGACTATTTGTAGTGCTTGTATGAAGTGTTTGATTGAAATTTTGTTGTCATTGAGTAAGCATCATGCATGCTTTCATGTTTTTGATTCATAATGGACATAAGTGTTGTAGTTACAGGGCACCAAAAATTTCTAGTTCTGACAATCTCTTTGTCCAGAATCTATGTTTCCCAATTTCTGATTTGTGATGATATATGACTTCTAATTGAACACATCAATTTAGTGTTGGCTGGGCCCAGCACATAAGGTAACACCAAATCATCGAGGGGCCCACAGATATCGCTTTTCCCATTAGGGCAAAAGGAACGAATAAACCTTGAATCGTATGCTTGTATCTTTTACTCATCAAACCATACATGGTAATACGTTTTATAACACCAAGTTACTGATGCGTTTTCGTATCACCAATGCATAGCCGATTTGCAAATTACAACTCATATATCTCTGTTTGAAGATCATAGATATTATCATCTCAGCATTACTCGTGATGAATTCCATGAAGTAATGCTGTGAGCGTAGGTTTATCCAATACTCGAATCTCACTTTCTGAGTACTCATGAACTTTGCAGCAATTCTATTGCTATGTATATCCTCAGACAATCTGCAGTCCAATTCATGACAGTCTTAATTCACTACTTACTTCCAAAAGTATGACCGACTGTGGAGTTTGAATAATCTTAATATTCGGGAAGTAAAATATGCAAAAATGAAACACAATAATAAACAATTGACAAAAGGTAGAACCCAAACTTATAAATAATACTTTATTATTTAATCACCAAAAGTCAATTACATTTACTTTGTTACAAGTTTCAGAACAAAACTAATCTAACTACTAAAACTAATATCATCTTTCAGTCTTCATCTTTTGCTCTATGTCTGATGAAATGGTACTTTCTATCGATATGTCTGGTTTTACCATGATCTCTCAGTTCCTTGGTCAAGGCAACCGCTCCCTCATTATCGCAAAATAGTTCCATATGCTCCTAGATGGTTGGAACAACTCCGAGATCCCCGATGAAGTTCCTCAACCAAGCTGCTTACTATGTACTCTGATTCACAAGTAGAATTAGCCACCGTATCTTGCTTGGAACTCTTCCAAGTAACTGCTCCTCCATTCAGTAAAAATACCCAGCCCGACATAGAACGGAAGTTATCTCTATCCATCTGAAAGTTGGCATCAGTGTAAACCATCTACTCCCAAAGTATCATTGCCACCAAGCATAGGGACCCAGTCCTTTGTCCTTCGCAAATAATTGAGTATATTCTTTACGGCTATCCAATGAGCTCTACCTGGGTTTCCCTGATAGCGACTGACCGTTCTCAAAGCAAAGGCCACATCAGGGCAAGTACATGTCATAGCGTACATGATCGATCCGAAAGCGGAAGCATAAGGTACATGACTCATGTCATCTATTTCATCATATGTACTCGGGCATTGAGTCTTACTCAATTTGGTATTGCTCTTAATAGGTGGCTCTCCCTTCTTGGAATTTTCCATACTAAACCTCTTTTGTACCTTATCCAAGTATGTGCTCTGACTAAGTCCAATTAGTCTCTTCTTTCTATCTCTTAATATTCTAATCCCAAGAATATAGGCAGCTTCTCCTAGGTCTTTCATGGCAAAACACTTTCCAAGCCAAGACTTAACTTCATTCAAGGTTCGAACGGCGTTACCAATGAGTAATATGTCATCGACATATAACACCATAAATGTTACTATACACCCACTAGCCTTGATATACACACAAAACTCATCTTCACTTCTAGAAAAACCAAACTCTTTGAATTTCTCATGGAAGAAAAGATTCCAGCTGCGAGATGTTTGTTTCAATCCATAAATGGATTTCTGAAGCTTGCATACTCTATTGGGAAACTTTGCATCAACAAAACGCTCTGGATGACTCATGTAAACATCCTCAACCAACTTCCCGTTAAGGAAGGCAGTCTTGACATCCATCTGCCAGATTTCATAGTCATGAAAGGCAGCTATGGCGAGCAATATCCTAATAGATTTAATCTTAGCTACTGGTGAAAAGGTTTCATCATAGTCAACTCCTGGGATTTGAGTGAAACCTTTTGCAACCAGTCGAGCCTTGAATGTATGCACATCCCAATTGATGCCTGTCTTTTTCTTGAAGATCCATTTGCACCCAACTGTCTTACAGCCTGGTGCACTATCAACCAAAATCCAAAATTGGTTGTCATACATGGACTTAATCTGGTTGTCCATTGCATGTTTCCACATGGAAGCCTCTAGGCCTGCCATTGCTTCCTTATAAGTGACTGGTTCATCTAAGTTTACCAGTGTTCTGTCACTTATGAATGTGTCACCATCTTAAGTAATATGAAAACCATACAACTCAGGTGGCACACTCACCCTAGTGGATCTTTGAAGAGGTAAAGATTTATCAACCGGTTCAACAAGAACTATTTCCTCTAGTTGAGTGCTAGTGTCATCTAAGGTTCCTTCATTGGTTGACTCTTGAATCTCTTCAAGGTCAATGGTACTCCCACTATCCTCTTTGAATATGAGCTCTCCTTCAAGAAAGACTCCTCTTTGAGCTACAAACACCACGTTCTCACTAGGTCTGTAGAACAAATATCCAAAAGACTGCTTTGGGTAACCAATGAAAACACATTTTTGACTTCTAACTGCTAGCTTGTCGTGAGTCTCTCGTCTTATGAAAGCTTCACAACCCCAGACTTTAATATGTGTTAACGAGGGAACTTTCCCTTTCCACATTTCGTGAGGTGTTTTGTCAACCTTCTTTGTAGGGACAAGATTGAGGATGTGGGCGGCTGTCTCTAAGGCATACCCCTAGAAGTGAAGAGGAAGCGAGGCACGACTCATCATAGAACGAACCATGTCTAACAAGGTTCGATTACGCCTCTCAGCTACACCATTTAACTATGGTGTCCTAGGAGGATTCAATTGTGAGACTATCCCACATTCTTTCAGATAGTCGTTGAACTCGATACTAAGATACTCCCCGCCTCTATCGGATCTAAGTATCTTTATCTTTCTGCCCAATTGATTTTTCGACTTCATGCTTAAAATCTTTGAACTTTTCAAAGGTTTCTGACTTATGTTTGATCAAGTAGATGTAACCATATCTGCTATAATTGTCAGTGAAAGTCACATAGAATCGATTAGCATCCCTTGTGGTTGATCTGAAGGGCCCACACACATCTGTGTGTATGAGATCTAATAGACCTTCACCTCTTTCGCAAGACCCTGTGAATGGTGACTTTGTCATCTTTCCCAAAAGACAAGACTCACACATATCATCTGATTTTAGGTCAAATGATTCCAACACTCCATCCTTTTGGATTTGGGCTATACGTTTCTTGTTAATGTGTCCAAGACGACAATGCCACAAGCATGCCTTGTCTACACTATTAGACAAGTCAATATATTAAGTACACTATTTCCTAAGCTATCAACACAAGTCACTGTTTCATACACACCATCACAAGGCAAAGCTTCAAACATAAAAACACCATTCTTATAAACCGAAATTGAACCATTCAAATTATTAAAAGAATACTTAAAACCTTGTCTGAACATTACATGAAATGAAATAATATTTCTCGTCATGTCAGATGAATAGCAACAATTCAATAAGTCTAATCTGACATCATTATTAAGAAAAACTTGATAAACTCTGATCTTGGTCACTGGTGAAGACTTCTTGTTTCCCATGATCAAGTTTATCCATCCTTGCTCTATCTCCTCACTTTCCTTTAGCCCCTGCAAATCAGAACAGATGTGAAAACCACATCGTGTATCAAGGACCCATGAACGAGAATATAATGAGTTATTAGAAGAAATAGTGTAAATACATGCAGAAGAAGGCTTCACTTTGCCATCTTTGATATCCTGCAGATATTGAGGGCAGGTTCTCTTCCAATGCCCCTTTTGATTGCAATAAAAGTAAATAGCTTCCTTCGAATCAGAGACATGGGGAATGGAAGCAGTGGGCTTAGCTTTTGGGCCACTGCTAGATGACCCAACTTGGACCTTTTCCTTCTAGTTTTGCTTAGGAGGACCTTTCCTATTTTTTCCCCTTTCCCTATCCAATAGCTAGAACAGGAGCACTTGCAGGAGTGGAGGCTATACTTTTACCCTTCATTCCTGCTTCAGCAGTCTGCAACAAGTTGTGCAATTGGGCCAATATCTGCTCAGTGTTGTTCAAATGGTAAGTTAAGATAAAGTGACCATAACAATCAAGCAACGACTTCAAGACCATGTCAATGGCTAATTCCTCATCAAAATGAATGTTGAGCCTGACCAAACGCTCTATTTAGCATTGCATCCTTTGCACATGAGACACAATCGTTTCCCCCTCTTTCATCTTGCAAACCATGAGTGACTTGACTACTTCAAACTTTTCTTGACGAGCTCACTTATGGTACTTTTCCATAAGGTCCTTATTCGTCTCAAAAGGCCAGTAGTTCTCATAGTACCTCTACAGTTCTGGGGACATGGTTGCTACCATGATGCATGCCACTTTAGTAGCATCATCATCGTGCTTCTTGTAGGCAACATACTCTTCGGGAGTGGCTTTGGACTCATCAAGTTCTTTGAGCTCCTTTTCAAGGACATACTCTTTGTCCTCGAATATAAGCACCATCTTGATGTTACGCATCTAATTGTTATAGTTTAAGCCATTCATAACGACTTTGAAGCAGATGTTGAGTAGAGAGTAGTTGTGGCTGGAGGATGATGAAGCAGAAGTGTTTCCAGGAGCAGACATCTGAAAAGAAAGATAGTTTTAGTTAGATTTCAAGACACCTCAATATAATAACCCAAAGATATCATATCAAGGTTAGGACCCAACTATAATGATTTACAACATAGAAATGGGATGTCGAGATCCAAGTTCAAATCTCATAAAGGTAGGTGAATGACGATTCACCAATTCCACCATTTAGATAAAATAAACGAAGTGAAATTCCTAATTATTTTGAGATACATTAAAACTATTTAATGGCATGTTTTAATCTCGGATTATGCTCTACTATTTGTGATTGGGATACTGAGGATCACAAACTAGATGTGAATAACCATGCAAATGTGCTTGGTAATCTTATTGTCTTTATCATTAACTATTGATGTGCTGGTAAACCACACACGCTCCATCAAAATGATAATTATAAGATACCCATTACTATTCTTTATTACTGCCTTTTAGTATGTCGGTTAACCACACACGCTCCACTAACGACCAATAAAGCATAATGTGCAATTTCATGGATTAGCATACTTATCACATTTTTCCTAGAGTAACTAGAGTTGGGATTTTGAAAAATAATGTTCTAGTACTTTCTTTAATAGCATTATACTTTTAATGAGAAGTAGTTGTCCTATCAAATCCGTTCTGCTAACGACCCTCCACTAATCAAGGAAGCGGTGGGTGAGAGTCAACACCCATTCAACTACCATTTTATAGGCAGTTTCCTTATACCCCCCTTATAGACTAGCTTCGTGAATAAGGCATACTAGCGATTTAACTGACCATATTCTTGTACATATATAATATTTAACTTTTAATTAGAATATATATATATATATATATATATATATATATATATATATATATATATATAAGTTGTGTTATAAAACATTTTAAAACTCCAAGGGTTTATATAAATTTTTTGAAATTTAAACTATTAAATTTTAAATTTAAATAAACCAATTAATTAGATTTCATATTATCTATTAATTAACTTTTAATTAATTTATTAAATCTTGTAAGGATTATCTAATTAAATTAATCAATTAATTTAATCCTAATCCTTATCCCTCTAAATTTCGAAAAATAGGGTAAAGGATAATTATCCAATTAATCTAATCAAGTAACAATTATCCAAAACAACAAACCCCAAAAAAAATCTAGCAATTTCGAAATTTACAAGGGAGGAGGCTAGGGTTTTCAAAACCCTAACCCTAATTTCGATTAGGGTTCTTTGGAGGCTAGGGTTTTAGAAAAACCCTTTGATCCACAACCCAAAAAATCGAAAAATGGCCTTTAGGGTTTAATGGCTATAAACCTTAATTTTGCAATTCAACAATTATAGCAATTCAATTTAAAACAAACAATGGTACTGATACCCTAGATGGGTTTTAGGTAAAACAAATAAACTAGAAAAACAATTCCTAAGTTCACATGCAACCTACTTTGGATCTATGTTTTAACTATTGAACATATAACTTTGAATTGCAAAACAAGAACCCTAGAGGAGGAGGCTAATATCGAAATTAACAAACTAGGGTTAGGAGTTACATACCTTTGAATTGTTATAGTAAACAATTAACAATTCCCTTGTTCTTGATCTTGATCTTCTTGGAAGCTTAGTAAACAAGTGTAATGCCTCTAATGGAATCACACCCAAACTAGCAAGAAGGAAAGTAGAAGAGAGAGGGAACAGGGAGTATGCAAAATCTCGGCCTTAGGGTTTCTTCAAAAGAAAGTGTAACCAAAATGTGAACCAGGAGGTTCTTTATATAACTGAGGGATCCAGGGTTTAAGGGAAACCCTAGTCATCCTTTGCTTAGGGCCTAAGCAAACCCAAGGGCCTTATCCAAGACCCTATGGACGAAATTATCAGGGTATCCCTAAAGATTTCGTCCACCCTCTTCCAAGGGTGTTCTAGAGCCTTCCACTCAACTATTAGATAATTGTAAACTAGTCCCTACACCTTATAATTAATTCTTTTAACCCCAATATAAATTCTAATTAATTTCTGGTTAAATAATAATTAAACATAATGATTTCTAATTAATATATTAATCTTTTAACATATTAATAAATTCATTTATATTAATTTATTAACCTTATAATAAATTAATATCTCTCATTTCATAATTTCCTTGTTCGGTTGCTAGGTTTGAGGGCAACCCAAAAGGACTGTGCTGCTATCACTTCAAGCACATACCAATTATAGCTATGGGCTTAGACACCTAATACAACAATATATTTCATAGTATAAACATGCCAGGCTGAACAAATGGTATGTGCACTGCAATCTTCCCAAGCTCCTCTTTTGAAAACTGAAGCACCTGAAATCAAAACTGAAACTATAAGCATGACGCCTAGTGAGCTCCCCCAAACTACCACATACCATACAAATCACATATCACAAATAACATAACTTTGGGACTACTCCCAACTGCATCGAGGTTAAATCCCGGTGTGACAACCCGAAGTTCGTTCCATAAATTGTAACCCTTCCGTTAATAAAGTTGTCGTTTTCGATTTAGTTTCCGTTACGTCACTGAATTAAGTCATAATTGTGGGACATCTATTATGACTTAATGAGTGTCTAAACATGTTTAGAACTCACACTAACACTTCATATTAGTAATCAAAAACATTTAAGAATCGACCATATCGGGTTACGGTAACTTGATCGGGTGCGACCAAAAGCATCCTATAACGCAGGTATCGGGTAGAATTCCACCGTGTCCAAAACTTAGAACCTATTTAAAGAGGTTTAAGCTTCTATTTGAAGCTTTCTCTCTCTCTCTCTCTCAGTACTCTCTCTCTCTCTCTAACCTCTCTCCTCAATCCAAATTCAAGGTCCAAAAACATTGATTTAAGGCTTCAAATCCTTAAGGTAACTTCCTTAACTTGTTATTCAACCTATTTAGCCTTCAAATCCAAGTTTAAACATTGATTTAGGACCATCCTAATGATTTTACGGCCCTAGAGTGTGCTTGGGCCATAAACTCAAATAAATTGGGTTTTTGAGCCTTAAAACCCCTCCAAACCAACTTTGGGACTTAGATATGACTTTATGGATTACCAATTCAGACTTGGAACACCTTAAACATGGTTTTTGAAGAGTAAACATGATTTTACTGCCCAAGAACATGCTTGGGCCATAAACTCATCCTCATGGAGAGTAAACTCATTTTCAAGTGTTTAAAAGCCATGTAAACACACCATTAGCCTTGGAATAAATCCTAGAACCAACCAAAATCAATTTGGGGACCTTAAACATAATAAAAACTCTTCATTTGATAGTTTACGACCATAACCCCCCAAGGATAGATTCCAAGGCCGTAAACTCATTAAGATAAGTCAAATGGTGCCCAAAATTCATCCTAAGGCTTGTAAAAATTCTTTGAATCACAGGTGATTGGTCTAAGGCAATTAAATAATCAATTTTAGAAGGGTATAGGAGCTTACGGCTGTAAAATCCATGTTTAGGGTCGTAAACTTCCTTTAATGGTGTTCTTGATGATTTAATCCACTTCTATGTCTTAGATAAATTCATACCAACCTTCCTCGAATGTTATATTGCCATTTAGCACCATAAAACCCTCAACCATGAGTTTACGGCCGTGAAATCATGTGGTTAAGGTGTTTACAGCCAAAAAATCCATAAGGAGGTTACTCTTGAAGAGTAAACTCATTTCCCAAGTCCCACACGTCCGTAGATGTCACCCAGGTCACTCCAAACAATTGATTTGAAGTGTTTTCGCTCATTGGAGTGTATTATCATATCTAATTAGTGATTTAAAGTCTAATTATATACATTTGTATACCATTTCATATTACATGGGAACCTCGCGCGTTATCAAGCCCCGAACCGTCACATAGCATCCAAACCGTCGCGTTTTCTCGTCTGGTGAATTCATACCCCTACCCGTTTTCAATGTTTTCACTGTTTTCAGGGGGCAATACAAGAAAAATACAGGTAATACTTGTACTCAAAACTTATTTTATATACATTGTGTTTCATATTACATATGCTTTTAACACTGACAGTCGTAACAAGCACTTATTTGAACCTACAGAATACATTATCATATTATTTGTGAAAAACAGTATAATCTCTTGTATTTATATTTTCACAAATGTTTTCACACATTATATCAGTTAAAAGCATAACATTTGAAACTTAGAACATTGTTTTGTCCTCGGTAACACTCCACAGAGATACACAAGTGGAGGATGATCATTTGATCTTTCAGTATTATTACTAGTAAATTTGTTAATACTATAAATTGGAGACACGTCCTCGGAGAACACTCCACAGAGATACGCAAGTGGAGGACAGCCCTTGTAACCAGAATCTCTTCGATAGGGAGCATGACTTGACTGTATAGATCTATACGGGATTGACAATCCCACACCTGGCTACTAGCTGCAGTCGAACTGAAGGGTTCAAGGGTGACAAAAGTCATAAAAGATATTGGCCTCGTCTCGAGTCATATCTAGTTTGTAGTATGGTTATAGAACTCGCAATTTGGATAATAAAGAGTTACTTTTTAGTAATAATGGGTTAGTGAGTAGTTTACTTGGTATTTATTAGTTTTATAAACGTGTTAAAACTTATACATTTCAGTGTACATCTTTTACATTACATTTCGGGTTAGTAAACTAACATGCACTTTACAAGGATAACCAAGTTTTCAGTATACATCATTCACATTAGGAAAATATGGGATTTTCCTGGGATACCAGTTAAACATAACCAGAACCGTGTAACCCAACAGTTAACCAAACATTACTTTTAAGAAAATATGGGATTTTCTTGGTTCGTAACATTTTCATAAACCAAAAGGAAACTCGTACATTTTCACAAAAGAAAACCGCTTCTGAACACACCAGCTTAATGTTGATTTTCAAACTGCTTGTATTCTCAGGTCCACATTAGACAGGTACTCGATGATCCTTTTTGCCGAAGACAGAGTGCATCGAAGACACGTCTTGCTTTTGTTTATATATACATATGTATAACACTATACAACTTCACTTTTGAACAAATGTAAATTTCTATATGTAATGTAATGGTTGTTTACTTTGATTACTATGTGAATTGGATTTGATACTCAACGTGGAGTCTGCCCCGAAAATGTTTCCGCCTTCGGTTTTCGGGGTGTGACAGATTGGTATCAGAGCCCTTGTTTATAGTGAATGAAGTATACGAAACCTTACATGGTATAAAACTATAAGCACTAAGGGGCCTAAGTGCTCTGAACTAAAAGTATCCTTCAAAGTATAAGTATTTTCAAAAGTATACAAGTATACCTAACCGTCGAGATCTGTAGCTACAAGTAGAACAAAACATAAGTAAATGGGTGTTGTATGTTGTGGTTAAACCTGGGCAGTTATGTAGTCGTGTCTAGGATCAATATAGCATGGCTAACTATATTCATTCGAGACACGACCAACATGTGCTTGGGAGTGACTGTGGTGTGCAGCATGCCTAAAACTTACACTAATATCCCAAACATCGAACCATGGTCGTAATGAATCATGAAATACTATGGGAGTATTTCTCGAGCCAATCTTTTATATAAATCCTCATTCGAGCACTGTTCCTTGATCATTCCTTTAGCGATAATTTATCTGTTTTGATAACTCTTTCCTGCTTTATCGCTTATTCGGAATATATATATATATATATATATATATATATATATATATATATATATATATGTCATATCTCTCGATTCAATTCGGAGGACTTATCATCCTCTCTTTCCTGATATTATTAGATCAAGATGCCTCCAAGAAAGAGACCCAGTTCAAAGACCAACGACCCTCCGCCACCACCTCCTCCTCAGATTGATCTCGTAACGCTTCAAACAGCCATTACTGCTGCAGTCATAGCCGCCATGTCACAAAGGAACGCCAGTAGTTCAGGAGGTGGTTCCCAGCCACAAAACCTAGAAGATAGTCAAGGACACCGAAAAGGGGGTTCTTATAAAGATTTCATGAGCACAAAACCCACTTCCTTTGATGGCACTGGAGGTGTCATTCCCCTCACTCGATGGTTCGAGAAAATCTAATCCATATTCGAAATCTATGCTTGTTTGGAGTCCGATAAAGTAAACTTCGAAGCCTGTACCTTCATCGACAAAGCCCTGACTTGGTGGAACGGCCAAGTCAAATCCCCGACCCTAACTGTAGCCAATGCTATGGGTTGGGAAGCCATGAAAGAACTTCTTTTGTCTGAGTACTGCCCTCGGGGCGAAATACAGAAGTTGGAGCATGAGCTCTGGAACCTGAAGATGAAGGGTTTTGATATTGCTGCCTACACCTCGAGGTTTAATGATCTGGAACTGCTCTGCCCGGAAATGGTTACCCTGGAGAGTAAGAAAATAGAGAGATTTATTTGGGGGCTGACCCAACCGACCAAAGGAAACGTCTTATCTGCAAGGCCGGATACATATGATAGTGCCAAATGTTTAGCTCAGATCCTGATTGATCACAGTGATGAAGTTGAGGGAACAACCGCCACCCCCGAACCGACCAAGACTAGTGGTGAAAAGAGGAAATTCTGGAATAAGAAGAAAGTCCAACCTTCCCAAGGATCCTCAAAGAAACAGTAGTGTGTAGCAGTCCATGCAGCTATTACCCCCGTTGCTGCTGCTTCTGTTGTGGGATCTACAGCTCAAACCCCTACCAGTAGGTATGCTGGTAACCTTCCCAGTGCGAAAAGTGTAAATACCATAACCCCGACCCCTGTCGAGAGCTATCATGCACCAACTGTGGTAAAAAGGGGCACACGGTCCGATTCTGTAAGGCACCAGCCCAGTTAGCCAACCAATCTTCTGGAGTAGGTGTTGGTCAAGCCTGCTACAATTGTGGAGAAGTTGGGCATTTCAAGAGGAACTGCCCCAAGAAGGCGACAGCTGATAACACCGGGAGAGTCCTATCCATGGGATGGGAGGAGGCAATCACCGATCCCACTGTTGTTTCGGGTACGTTCCTTCTCGACAACTCTTATGCTAGTATTCCTTTCGATTCGGGTGCTAAAAGAATTTTTTTTAGTCATTCATTCAAACATAATCTAAAACCTAACCCCCAACCATTAACCAAAACGTTTACCGTCGATATGGCTAATGGTGAGAAAGAAAACGCTAATGATGTATTCATAGGTTGTACCCTTACCCTGAACGATCATTCATTTCCCATCGATCTTATGCCAGTTTCCATTAAGAGCTTTGATGTTATCATTGACATGGATTAGTTGAGTCCCAATCATGCTGATATCCTTTGCTACGAAAAAGCCATCCGTCTCAACCTTCCTTCAGGTCAAACTCTCATAATCTATGGCGATAAACTCAACTCCAACCTTCGCATCATTTCCTGCATCAAAGCTCAGAAACTCTTACAAAAGGAGTGCTAAGCATTCCTTGCCCATGTTATTAACAAGAAAAAGGAAATTAAAGACCTCGCGAGCATCCCCGAAGTCTGTAACTTTCCTGATGTCTTTCCAGAAGAGCTTCCAGGAATTCCTCCCGAACATCAGGTCGAATTTCGCATTGACCTAATTCCTGGAGCTACCCCTGTAGCCAAGTATCCATTTCGCCTAGCTCCAGCAGAAATGCAGGAGTTATCCAGCCAACTCAACAAGTTACACAGCAAAGTGTTCATCAGACCGAGTTCCTCACCCTAGGGAGCTCCGGTTTATTTGTAAAGAAGAAAGATGGATCCTTCCGGATGTGTATCGACTACCCTGAGTTGAACAAGGTGACCGTCAAAAACCGATATCCTCTTCCGCGAATAGGTGACCTCTTCGATCAACTTCAGGGAGCCAGCTACTTCTCAAAGATAGACCTTCGGTCAGGGTACCATCATCTACAAGTTCATGAGAGAGATGTTTCCAAAACAACTTTCAAGACTCGGTATGGACACTACGAGTTCGTAGTGATGCGCTTCGGTCTAACCAATGCACCGGTAGTGTTCATGGACCTGATGAACCGGGTGTGTCGTCCTTTCTTAGACAAGTTCGTCATCGTGTTCATAGACGACATCCTTGTCTACTCTAGTAGCGAAGAAGACCACAAGGAACACTTGAGGTTAGTGTTGGAAACCCTTAGATCCGAGAAGCTGTACGCAAAATTTTCCAAGTGTGAATTCTGGATACGGAAGGTAACTTTCCTCGGCCACGTGCTAAGCGAGGAGGGTATTCATGTGGACCCTTCCAAGATTAAAGCGATAGAGAATTGGTTGGCACCAAAGACACCCACAGAAATCCATCAATTCTTGGGTCTCGCCGGCTATTATCGAAGTTTCATCCAGAACTTTTCCAAAATCGCCAAGCCCCTAACCACTCTAACACAAAAAGGCGTAACCTTTTGTTGGAGTGAAAAACAAGAAACAGCATTCCAGACATTAAAGTAAGCCTTGTGTAGCGCACTTGTTCTCTCCCTACTCGACGGGACAGAATACTTCGTTGTCTATTGTGATGTATCTAATCAGGGCTTAGGCTGTGTGCTTATGCAAACAGGAAAAGTGATTGCTTATGCCTCGAGACAGCTAAAAGCACACGAGTTCAACTACACCACACATGACTTGGAGTTAGGAGCTGTAGTCTTTGCACTGAAGATTTGGAGACATTATCTCTATGGAACCAAGTATACGATCTTCACTGACCATAAGAGCTTGCAGCACATCCTCAATCAGAAAGACCTAAACATGAGGCAACAGTGATGGGTAGAGTTACTCAACGATTATGAGTGGGAAATTCGCTACCATCCCGGCAAGGACAATGTGGTAGCAGATGCCCTTAGCCGAAAGGAAAGTTCAAGCCGTAAATTGAGGACACTGATGATGACTATCCATTCCCATTTATCCATGCAAATCCGAGACGCCCAGATAGAAGCCCTCAAACCCGAGAACAAATCAAGCGAAGCCTTAAAGGGAATGGATAAGAAACTTGAGATCAGTGGTGACGGAGTCTAATGTTTCATGGACTGAATCTGGATTCCAAAGTCCGGAGGATTCAGGGAGATTGTCATGGAGAAAGCACATAAGACCAGATACTCTGTTCACCCAGGTTCGGATAAGATGTACCTAGATCTCAAGAAACAATACTGGTGGCCGAACATGAATGCCGAGATCGCTACGTTTGTGGGCAAGTGTCTGACTTGCGCCAAGGTGAAAGTCGAATACCAGAAACCCTCGGGTCTGCTCCCGCGACCCGAGATACCCGAGTGGAAACGGGAGATGATTACCATGGATTTCATCACCAAGTTACCCAAGTGTCCGAGTGGGTACGATACCATTTGGGTGATTGTCGATCGTTTGACCAAATCCGCACACTTCATCCCGATTAAAGAATCATTTAAGATGAAAGACTCGCACGGATCTACATCCAAGAGGTAGTTCGACTGCACGGTGTACCTGCGGCCATTATCTCTGATCGAGATAACAGGTTTACCTCCAGATTTTGGCAGGCTCTCCAGAAGGCTCTTGGAACTAAACTAGACATGAGCACAACTTATCACCCTCAGACCGACGGTCAGAGTGAGAGAACTATCCAAACACTGGAAGACATGCTTAGGGCATGTGTCATCGATTTCGGCAAATTGTGGAACACACATTCTCCATTGATCGAATTCTCGTACAACAACAGTTACCATACCAGTATCAAGGCTACTCCATTTGAAGCCCTCTACGGTCACAAGTACAGATCCCCTCTATGCTGGGCCGAGGTAGGGGACACGCAGCTAGCCAAGATTCAATTCCCCGACAGTGCTCTCACTGGTCCTAAAATCATCTGTGAAACCACCGAAAAGATCATCCAAATCTAGGAAAGATTGAAAGCTTCACGAGATCGCCAAAAGAGTTACGCTGACATACAACGGAAACCTATAGAGTTCCAGGTTGGAGACCTTGTCCTGTTGAAGGTCTTACCCTGGAAAGGCATGGTACGCTTTCGAAAGCGAGTGAAACTTAACCCGAGGTAAACTTGGACCCTTCGAGATCCTCGCCAGGATCGGTCCAGTAGCCTATAAACTTCAATTACCTCACGAGCTCAGTAACATCCATCCCGTCTTCCATGTCTCGAATCTCAAAAAGTGTTCATCCGATGAAATCCTTGTGATTCCCCTAGATGAGATTGAGATCAAAGAAAACTTGAACTTCGTGGAGGAACCAATCGAAATCATGGATCGAGAGATCAAACGCACAAAACAAAGTCGCATCCCGATAGTGAAGATTTGTTGGAATGCCAAGCAGGGACCGGAGTTCACTTGGGAGCGTGAAGACTCAATGAAACAAAAGTATCCGCATCTTTTCCCAGATCCATGATTTGTATCTTAATTCTGAATTTCAGGATGAAATTCCCTCTAACGGGGGGATAATGTGACAACCCGAAGTTCGTTCCATAAATTGTAACCCTTCCGTTAATAAAGTCTTCGTTTTCGATTTAGTTTCCGTTACATCCTTAAATTAAGTCATAACTGTGGGACTTCTTTTATGACTTAATGAGTGTCTAAACATGTTTAGAACTCACATTAACAGTTCATATTTGTAATCGGAAACACTTTAGAATCGACCATATCAGGTTACGGTAACTTAATCGGGTGCGACCAAAAGCATCGTATAACGCCGGTATCGGGTAGAATTCAACCATGTCCAAAACTTAGAACCTATTTAAAGAGGTTTAAGCTTCCATTTGAAGCTTTTTCTCTCTCTCTCTCTCTCACTACTCTCTCTCTCTCTCTACCCTCTCTCCTCAATCCAAATTCAAGGTCCAAAAACATTGATTTAAGGCTTCAAATCCTTAAGGTAACTTCCTTAACTTGTTATTCAACCTCTTTAGCCTTCAAATCCAAGTTTAAACATTGATTCAGGACCATCTTCATGAGTTTACAGCCCTGGAGCATGCTTGGGCTGTAAACTCAAATAAATTGGGTTTTTAAGCCTTAAAACCCCTCCAAACCAACTTTGGGACTTACATATGACTTTATGGCTTACCAATTCGGACTTGGAACACCTTAAACATGGTTTTTGAAGAATAAACATGAGTTTACTACCCAAGAACATGCTTGGGCCGTAAACTCATCCTCATGGAGAGTAAACTCATTTTCAAGTGTTTAAAAGCCATGTAAACACACCATTAGCCTTGGAATAAATCCTAGAACCAACCAAAATCAATTTGGGGACCTTAAACATAATAAAAACTCTTCATTTGGTAGTTTACAGCCATAACCCCCCAAGGATAGGTTCCAAGTCCGTAAACTCATTAAGATAAGTCAAATGGGTCCCAAAATTCATCCTAAGGCTTGTGAAAATTGTTTGAATCACATGTGATTGGTCTAAGGCAATTAAATCATCAATCTAAGAAGGGTATAGGAGCTTACTATTGGGTTATGAGCATTCTAACACTCCTAAGTGTACATGCAACCCTAAATACCTTGGATCTATGTTTTCTCTATTATACATGCAAATATGAACATCCAAGGTATTATCCTAATCTAGCATACAAAATATCAATATAACAAGATAGAATACATACCTCTTTAATGGTGCTTGTCTTCATGAAGCTTGAGTGCTTAGTGCCCCAAGTGTGACACCTCAAATGGTTCACACAACACCATAAGCACTTGGAATAACTTAGAGAGAAATTAGAACACTTCATGAAATCGTCTAGCCCTTCATACACACACATAGTCACGATTTCTTGAGCCATGGGTTTCTTTTATATGGTGGCTATTAGGGTTACACCATGTAACTCATGACTTCACCCATTCCTTATGCTCCATGGATTTTAACCTCCATGGAGTATCCATGGGTCACCCCATGGACTTAGTCCAACATAAGGAATCTTGGATCACAAGCCCACATATATAAGAATGAATGATTTACACAATCGACCCATATATTTAATTAGTCTCCTTTTGATCACTTAATTAATTCCAAATTAATTCTTGATCAATACTAATTAAATAACCTTATTAATATATTAGAACTTATAATATATTAACAAACCTTAAGTGTTATTTCTCTCATTTTAGTCTAACCCAGTGCATGATGCCATGCAACCCAAATGGACCATGCCGGGTCGGGTCAAGTTTTACCAATTATAGTTATGGACTTAGACATTAATCCAACAGTCTCCCACTTGGATAAGTCTAAAACTATGATTGCGTATGACTTCAGGAACCAACTAGCAATCGTAGCTCTCAAAAGCTTCTGTCGAACTCTGACCTTGTAGATGAACTCTGATCTTGTCAATGACTTGTCCATTAGATAAGGGACCATATATTCCTCCATTCTAGATATCATAAGGACTGAGACATGGATTATAATCATTCTCTCTGTCCATTTGTTGTTTCCCGATTTCCGATTTATGACGACTGACTAATTGAGCAAATCAAATCAGTCCTGGCCCGGCCGAGCACTTCCATTTGTCATCATCAAATCATCGAGGGGCCCATAGATATCGCTTTTATCCCGAAGGTAAAAGGAATGGATAAACTTCGACTCATATGGCTTGTTCTACTACTTATTGAATCATACACAAAGACACGTTTTATAACATCGAGTTACCAATGCGTTTCGTGTAATCAATGTACTATCAACTCATAGTAACAACTCATATCTCTAGGTTTGAAGAATATAAGATATTATCGCCTCATGATCACTCGTGATAAGATCCATGAAGTGATTCCAATGAGCCCGGGTTGAATCCAATACTCAGAACTTATGAGCACTCATGAGTGTTGTAGCCCTTTGTCCAACAACTTAGACCTCTACAAGCCAACCCATGACAGTCTTAATTCATATCTACTTCCAACATATGACCGACTGTGGATGGTTTGAATAACTTAGTCATTCCGGAAGAATAACCTAGTTTATTCGGGAAGTCAAAACATGCAAAGTGAAACACAATAATAATTGAATCCAATATGGTCTCAGAACTTATGAATATAAATAAAACACCTTTTATTTATCACCATATGATTACACATTATTCATTGTATACTGTTTCTGCTATCAACATTATTCTTGAATTTAAAACAATAGTTGTCCCATGCTCCAAGCATGCACACTATGTTTTCTAAACACTAGTCATGCCATACACCAAGTATGCATAATATGTTTGTCTATGATCTTTATTTTGTGAACTAGATCAAATGAACATAACTTCAATGATTCTCTTTTCACACTCCCAAATCCTTACTGCAAATGCAAGAATTCCAAATTCATGTCATTTACTGAAATCTGTTAGATTCTAAACTTATATGCATCGATCCTCTTGTAATGATTATGCACAAAGTCAGAAAGACTTAACAACAATCATTACAGAGCATTCCAAAGGAGATCAAGTCCTTGGAACCATCCTTCTTGCATTAAGTTTCCTTAATCTTACACAGATTGAAAATTCTAACTTTGAAACATTTCCAGATTCCATTTCGACTATCACTTCTGAACAAGAGTTGCCTCCTTTCAGATTATGTCAATATGGTCCTTCCAGAATTATCACTATACTTCTAACTGTCCTTGAGCAACCAATCTTTGGTAAACCTTAGATTGTCCTCGACAATTGTTTAATCCTTTTAGTCATATCCAGTTCTAAACCTTTTCCCTTCTTAATGCCCCAGGCATTTGTAAATTTTTAGAAAGGATGAATATAGCACATGTAATCGATCCTATATCTGAAGCATATGGGACACGATTCATGATGTCTCACATAAAGACTAAACCAGTCTTTTGCTATAACATTTCCATTTCTATTTGCCAAGTTCTCATAATTCAGATTATGAAAAGGGATGCAGTAATCATAATCGAATTTTAGAACGCAAATAATGGACCCATATACAGAATTTCCTTATGTTGAGCCATTCCAACATGAAATTCATATATATATATATATATATATATATATATATATATATATATATATATATATATATATATCCTTGACTAAATGATTAAAACCTCACGATCTAAGCTTATAGATTTGAGATGAAGTATAATTTCCTCTCCCTTAATTATAGCAAAACAACTTTTTCCCAATTGAAACCTTTTGTTTTCTATAATTAACATTGCTAACTTGCAATCTTTATCATAATTATCATGCTCCTACTAACATGATGATCATTAGCATAACACTTATGCTCCCACTAGCTTTGACATGTACTCAGAAAGCTCGACTTCTAGAAATCAATACTTTATTGACTTTCTGACCAAAGTTCAGATTTCTGATACTAGATTGTTTTGATAAGACTTTATCAAAAAACATACACCTTCCCTTAGATAGCACATTTGTGTGTCTAAACAATTATGAAGAGGGATGTCGTAATCATAACGGTTAGACCTTTTTGCCACTTCTCACAAGTCCAAGTTAGTGTGCCGGTAAACCACACACGCTCCACTAACGACTTTGAGAATGCAAATATCCCAATTGCTATCTAGCTAAAATCTACTTAGTGGAAGTGTTTCCTCACCATCATTTTCATGAATCAGAGAGAAACCTTATGACACTTAGATTTATTGGTGTATGAGTTCCTACCCATATGAATTTGTCAAAACCATAATCACAAGACAAGGATAATGACAAATCCAAAACCATATGGATTGAACTCAATCTTAATTTCTTGCCACCTGGTAGCTCAAGGGCCTACCATTGCTTCCAAGTTGTTGTGCAACACATTGAGAACTCTAAGAACTCATATGCAAAGTCAACTTTAACTGGAATGGGCACAATATATGTCAACATGATAGGTTATGAACCTCAAGTCGTGTGCTAGTGAAGAACTTCAGGTTTCATTCTTGATTAGTTCTTGAGAATTTCAAGACCTTTAAGACTCCCACTGTCCTCTTGACCTATAAGACTCCCTTGTCAAACATCTAAGAGATAGTGCGGATTCTAATCAAGACAAACACTTCAAACAATTGGCCTAAGTTGGTCTTTGTTTTATCCAAAACATCACAACTTACCAATTTCAAATGTACAAGAGTAGAAAACTTTTACTCTTACATTTGATAAGTGTTTTAAACCTTCTTTGAGACATGTCACTCAAATTACAATCTTGGAGTATGACTCTAAGACTTGTATTGAAACGAAGTATGACTCATCTTCTTGATTTAACCATTTCAACAATTCAAGATCCCTTCTTCTTAGTCATAAGAATGCACTAAGACTTCCTTAGAGAACTAATTTTGATATGGTTTCTTAATCATTAAGATGATCACAAAACTGATACTAAAGTACTCTACCATCTTTTCAGATTTGAGAAACTTTTATCCTTCTGCCTAACTTGATTCTTCTTATCCGCTCTGCCATACATTGGAACCTTTTCCAATGTCTCAGAGTTACACTTAAGCTTGTAAGTATAATCATATTTACTAAGCTTTAGTAAACTATGACGAATAGCCTTACATCTTTTGTGGTGGACTTAATCAGTGCACATGACTATGTACTCGATCCCTTAGTCCATTACTTGACTCACACATCCATGTGAACAAGTAATTAGTCTTAATTTTTCCAATACTTGAAAGTTCTCATTCATCATGCTATACAACTTGCATGATTCCAAGTCCCGGTCCAATTGAGACTTGGGTGATGAGAATGTTTCCTTTATTTGATAAATTTAGACATTACCACAAATGAAAGAATCAATTTCATACTTCCACTCTTGCTATTAATGGAATCATATAAGCAACAATTTTTCCTCAAATGCCATTGTAAGGATATTTTAAAATAAATAAAATATTTTCTTTTATTTTAAAACTATGCGGAAAAACTTATCCTTACAACCCATATGAAAAACTTGTTGTTATCTATTCCTTAGCAATATCTCATAACTCCTAAGAATTAGCTCAAGAATCCGTTTTTTCAAACTTCGCGATAGAAATCCATCTATGCGATCAGATTCAGCATATTCTTTCTTTAAGTTCCTTTACTTTTCTTTGATTCTTAAAACATTACCATGTGACCCAGTCACATCATGCATCAAGAATCTCAGAATAGAAACTTAACAGAGTTAGAGTAGTGGACTTTACCTGAAGTAGAGTCAACCTTATTGACTTTAACACCCTTAGGTAAATTTGGCAGCTTCGCAAATAATGACCCTTTCTTTGGCAATATAAACATATGGACCCTTTGATAATGGTACACGGGACTATCACAGACTTAGCTTTTCTCTTTACCATTTGTTCAACCGAGTTGACTATGGCCGATCCCTTTCCATTGGGAAGAGAATGCTTTTTCTGTATTTCCAGTGTCACCATTGTCAATGTCCATAAAGTTTCAGGAAGTTGATCTTAACAATAGATAAGATCATTAAGGGTCTTGTCATAGTCTATTTCATAGGTGTCCCAAAGGAACTCACTATGTGACTTAGAAAGTGATTGAACCACCAACTTTCTCAAGACATTGACACCCAACTCTCCCGGCTTGTCAATATGTGACTACATCTCCAAGATGTGATCACACCTAGACCTTGTCTTGCCAATAGGGTTCGAGTGACCTTAAATTTTTCAAGAACTTGTGGGTTAGGGAGAATAATTGGAGGAGGTGAAAGAAGTATGATTTCCATGGGACATCATCTTCTTTTAGGAAAGCTTGTTTCAAGAGATTTAGGAAGATCATAAATGTCTAAACCAGACATGTTTTGGGAGATATTCAAGATAGTTGATTTAAAGTCCTTAATATGACACCCAATATGAAATATTAAGGCTAGGACCCAACAAACTATTTTATAACTTAGAAGAGGTATGCCATAATCCAAGCTATAAAACAATTTGAAGGTAGGTGAATGACGATTCACCAATTTCCACCAAGATAAACGAAATGTATTATTAGGTTCTAATTGGATTTGAAACTCCTAGATCTTTTGAGATTCATTGAACTGTTCAATGGCATGTTTCAATCTCAAGTGTGCCCTTCAGGTTTTGTGACTGGGATGCCGAGGATCACAAAACAAGGTGTGAAGTAACCATGCAAATTACTTGGTACCCTTAAGTGTTTACCCCTCAATCGATGTGCCGGTTAACCACACACGCTCCATCGATACTATGATAAACATTAAGTTACCCTTTGCCTACCTTGTTAAATACGAGTTAGTGTGCCGGTTAACCACACACGCTCCACTAACCGACTTAAACAAAGTGCAAAGTGTAATTTCATGGATTAGCACCTTATTCACATTTTCCTAAGTAACTAAGATTGGGAATTATTAAGAGTTTAGTTACTTAGTATTTATCATTAATACTTTTAATGAGGGGAGAATTATAGTCATGTCAAACCCGTTCGGCTAACGACCCTCCACGAGTCAAGCAAGCGGTGGGTGAGAGTGAACACCCATTAAGTTGCCATTTTATAGGCAACAACCTTATACCCACCTTATAGACCGGCTTCGTGAATGAGGCGTACTAGCGGTAAGACCGACTTTACTCTTATACATACATATATATATATATATATATATATATATATATATATATATATATATATATATATATATATATATATATATATATATGTATATATTATTATTATTAACTTATAATATTATAAAGTATAAGGGTTGAATTTTAACTTTTAAAATTCTAAGGGCTAACTTGGAATTAAAGTATTCATAAGAGAAAACTTTACAAATTCCAAAACTTGAGGGCAAGTTTTGAAACTACTCAAAACTAATTAATTCCATAACTTATATGTTTAAAGTAGTTTTAATCCAAAAACTCTTCAAGTTCCATAACTTGAGAACAAATTATGGAAGACTTTAAACTAATAAAGAATTAACTTTTTCTTTATTTTATAACTTATGAAATTAATTAAGGTTACATTATTTTTTTTTTATATTTATTTAATGAAGAGACTCTTGGTCCTCCATAACTTGAGGACAAATTATGGAGTCATAACTCCAATTAATTAGAACTAGACTCTTCATTTTTGTAACCTTTGCCAACTTTATGAGTTTTATGAGTCTTTAATGTGACTCTTCATGTAACTTGAGGATAAGTTACACAAACACATTTTATACTGAACTCTTAGATTAAAATGGATTGAAAACAACTATTTCATTCAACTTTTCTATTAATCTAAGAAACTCATAAGAACAAGATAATTCAAATCAAACTTTTTCATGTAATTAGTCTAACCTTTAAACTAATACAAAACATGAATCTATTGACAATTATCTTTGAAAATGGATTAGCATGAACATTACCACATCAAAAAACAAGTTTATAAGTTCAAAAACAACTTAGGGTAATGTTCCTAGTCCATTTCTAGCCAAAAACCTCGAAAATATGCTGTATGGGGTCCAACTCGTCGAGTGCATGAACATAACTCGGCGAGTTGGATGCATTTTGCCTTGGACTCGTCGAGTCCCTTCATGGACTCGGCGAGTCTGCTGGGCTGACAACATCAATTTCGATTTTTTCAGCTTCTATTGCAAGTATAACAAGAAAACAAGCCTAGGCTCTGATACCACTGTTGGGTTATGAGCATTCTAACACTCCTAAGTGTACATGCAACCCTAAATACCTTGGATCTATGTTTTCTCTATTATACATGCAAATATGAACATGCAAGGTATTATCCTAATCTAGCATACAAAATATCAATATAACAAGATAGAATACATACCTCTTTAATGGTGCTTGTCTTCATGAAACTTGAGTGCTTAGTGCCCCAAGTGTGACACCTCAAATGGTTCACACAACACCATAAGCACTTGGAATAACTTAGAGAGAAATTAGAACACTTCATGAAATCGTCTAGCCCTTCATACACACACATAGTCACGATTTCTTAAGCCATGGGTTTCTTTTATATGGTGGCTATTAGGGTTACACCATGTAACTCATGACTTTACCCATTCCTTATGCTCCATGGATTTTAACCTCCATGGAGTATCCATGGGTCACCCCATGGACTTAGTCCAACATAAGGAATCTTGGATCACAAGCCCACATATATAAGAATGAATGATTTACACAATCAACCCATATATTTAATTAGTCTCCTTTTGATCACTTAATTAATTCCAAATTAATTCTTGATCAATACTAATTAAATAACCTTATTAATATATTAGAACTTATAATATATTAACAAACCTTAAGTGTTATTTCTCTCATTTTAGTCTAACCCAGTGCATGATGCCATGCAACCCAAATGGACCATGCCTGGTCGGGTCAAGTTTTACCAATTATAGTTATGGACTTAGACATTAATCCAACACATACGGCCGTAAACTCCATGTTTAGAACTGTAAACTCCCTTTAATGGTGTTCTTGATGATTAAATCCACTTCCATGTCTTAGATAAATTCATACCAGCCCTCCTCGAGTGTTATCTTGCCATTTAGCACCATAAAACCCTCAACCATGAGTTCACGGCCATGAACTCATTTGGTTAAAGTGTTTAGGGCCGAAAACTCCATAAGGAGTTTACTCTTGAAGAGTAAACTCATTTCCCAAGTCCCACACGTCGGTAGATGTCACCCGGGTCACTCCAAACACTTGATTTGAAGTGTTTTCGCTCATTTGAGTGTATTATCATATCTAATTGGTGATTTAAAGTCCAATTAGATACATTTGTATACCATTTCATATTATATAAGAACCGCGCACGTTATCAAGCCCCGAACCATCACATAGCATCCAAACCGTCGCGTTTTCTCGTCTGGTGAGTTCATACCCCTACCCATTTTCAATGTTTTCACTGTTTTCAGGGGGAATACAAGTAATACTTGTACTCAAAACTTGTTTTATATACATTGTGTTTCATATTACATATGCTTTTAACACTGAAAGTCGTAACAAGCAATCATTTGAACCTACAGAATACATTATCATATTATTTGTGAAAAACAGTATAAATTGTTGTATTTATATTTTCACAAATGTTTTCACACATTATATCAGTTAAAAGCATAACATTAAAAACTTAGAACATTGTTTTGTCCTCGGTAACACTCCACAGAGATACGCGAGTCGAGGATGGTCATTTGATCTTTCAGTATTATTACTAGTAAATTTATTAATCCTATAAATTGGAGACACCTCCTTGGAGAACACTCTACAGAGATACGTGAGTGGAGGACCGCCCCTATAACCAGAATCTCTTAGATAGGGAGCGTGACCTGAGTGTATAGATCTATACGGGATTGACTATCCCGCACCTGGCTGCTAGCTACCGCCGAACCGAAGGGTTCAATGGTGACAAAAGTCATAAAAGATATTTGCCTCGTCTCGAGTCATATCTAGTTTGTAGTATGGTTATAAAACTCGAAATTTGGATAATAGAGATTTACTTTTTAGTAATAATGGGTTAGTAACTAGTTTACTTGGTATTTATTAGTTTTATAAACGTGTTAAAGCTGATACATCTCAGTGTACATGTTTTACATTACATTTCGGGTTGGTAAACTAACATGCACTTTACAAGGATAACCAGGTTTTCAGTATACATCTTTCACATTAGGAAAATATGGAATTTTCCTGGGATACTAGTTAAACATAACCAGAACCGTGTAACCTAACAGTTAACCAAACATTACTTTTAAGAAAATATGGGATTTTCTTGGGTTGTAACATTTTCAGGAACCAAAAGGAAACTCGTACATTTTCACAAAACAAAACCGCTTATGAACTCACCAGCTTTATGCTGATTTTCAAATTGCTTGTATTCTCCGGTTCGCATTAGACAGGTACCCAATGATCCTTTTTGCCGAAGACGAAGTGCATCAAAGACAGGTCTTTCTTTTGTTTATATATGCATATTTATAACACTGTACAACTTCACTTTTGAACAAATGTAAATTTCTATATGTAATGTAATGGTTGTTTACTTTGATTACTATATGCATTGGATTTGATACTCAACGTGGAGTCCGCCCCGGAAATGTTTTCGCCTTCGGTTTTCGGGGTGTGACACCCGGCATCGACTTACCCAACATGGGACTCCTGTCCGATATCAGGCTCACCCCGGCATCCGACCGCATCGGGCATCGGGCTTTCCCCAGCATCGGGCTTACCCGGAACATACATAACATAATCACACAATCTACATCGGGTTTTCCCCGACATTAGATCAAAGCCCGGAACAAATACATATCACACATAAACTAGCATACATCAGGCTTTCCCCGAGACCTAATCCTTTCTAGCCTTTCGAAACTCACTAAGGCCCATTAAAGTCCTCCAATGGGATTTCCAGAAATTGGGCCCAACTCCTCAAATGGGATTTCCACCCATACCCAAACTAGCCCTTGGTCCCTTAACTATCTCATGGTAGCCCATTATGGCCCAACATCTGCTAACACAAGGCGTGGCCCAAAACCGAGGCCTAATAATGCAAAGTCCACAGTATGAGTATACGATAAGCGTACTCTTCTGTACGTTGCGCGTACAGCTTGCATGGCTTGTACGATGCGCGTACTGGGTTGTACGCTCAACTTACTCCCTTGATAAGCCATATTCTTCGAACTTCTTAATCCCTTAAGATACAACTTCCAAACTTCAGATCTGAGTCTAATAATCCTTCTTAACCCATAAAGTTGATCACTTGGTGGCTTGCACCCCACCAAAATGAGATCAACTTGGAAAAATAGCAAGTATCTTCATGGAAATGGCTAGATCTCTTCCATGGATGAAAATGGGCCTTAAATATTGCAACTTTACTACTCAAGGGATTCAAATAACTTCATGGGTGGCAACCCTAACTCTAGAAACGGATTTGCACCATAAAAATCCATTCTTGAAACCAAAAAGGGACAATATCCATGAGAACCATGATCTATGATGTAGAAGCACCAAGATGAGAACTTTATACCTTCAATAGGCTGGAAATGATGTAAAACCATTGGATCTACAAGCTCTTTTCAATCTCTTGCTTCTTCTCCAACACCTTCTTCTTGAAAAACACCAAAATATTCCTCTAATGGCCATCCAAGCTCCAAAATCACTCAAATGACGGCTAAGGGTCAATTTCTAAGGTTTAGATGGTGGAGGCTGAAGATATTAGGGTCAGGTTCTGAGATAAGGAGCTTAAATAGGGTCCAAGACCCTAAAATAGGGTGCAGGTTTGATTGAGGTATGCCCAGTGTACATATGGTACGCCCAGCGTACCCAGAAGAACATTCACGACCATCCCGGTTAGTACACACAACATATTCCAAAGTACGCCCAATGTAATGCCTTCTTCACTAGTACGTTCAACATACTCTCTGTGTACGCCCAGCGTACTCGTCTAAGCTTGAAACCACTAAGCTTCCGAATGCCATAACTTCTTCGTTATAAATTCGTTTTCGATGATCCTTATATCCACAAAAAGGTAACGAGAAGCCCTACACTTCAATCAAATCATATCTTCCTAAATAGCTTCTAAACACAAGTCCATTTTCCACAAAATCCAAAACTGACACTTTACCGAAATACCCCTAGGCTCCAAAACACAAACCGAACATCTAGAACGCTTATAATACATTACTTGCACCCAAAATGGCCTACATCTTACCCTTTTCAAAAGCCATAATCCTTATGATAACCGGTCTTCTGGCCAGAGCCTCAGACTAGGAGTCAATTCAGAACAAGGCGTTACAACTCTCCCCCACTTCAATTACATTTCGTCCTCGAAATCATTCGTTACAATCCCCAATATACCATACGGCCTAAACAATATGACCACAAACCCGAAAATACCATAGCCTTCCCAAGGTCTGAGTTCCATAATGATCTAACTTCCCGATGGACCACCTATGCCCTAACTACCATGCGCAAACCTCATTGAGTAACTGACCAATGCACATTCCCCATTATCTCGATGCTATCATCATAAACAAAATCCCTATCCATAACTAGTTGTAGAGTAATTATACTTGATAGAAGGCTCAGATAATCCTTCGAGTAGAAGATTCATCCTTGTAATGATTAGACTCATACGAGAGCTGCACAAAAAGTTAAAAACAACTACTATGAGATTATTTAATCCCACTACAAACAACGAATCACTTCTAAATCATTTAGTTGCTTCGCCTGCACCGGAAATCCTAAGACACCAATACTGTCCAATACTCTGAAACTACCCGCCCACATAATTACCTGAAGCATTGAACTGGCTGAAACACTGAACTGCCCGAAACACTGAACTGTCTAAAACACTAAACTGCCTGAAACACTGAACTGTGAGAAACACTGAACTACCTGATCAACATGTTGCTACATGGCTGCTTCCCCAAGGTCCATCGGGACCTCCCTGGTTCCAGTGTATATGGAATATGGACGCCCCGTCCGGTTGCTGAGTCAAGTGTAATCTCATAGTCGCCCGACACGACTTCCAAGCATAATCTTTTTTATCAACAATTGCCATGACTTCTCTTGCTACTGTAGCTCTAACGACCCGATGATCTACTGATCGAGTCCATACGTCGAGTCCTGACATCAATAAATTCCAAAGCTAAAAGTGGCTGCTACATGACCAATGGTAGCCTTATATCTCAAACGACCTTAAACGGCCCATTGCTTCCTTGATCTCATAACTGTAGTGGTGATCCTATAGTCTCATCACTGGCTCAAACAAGTCTAATTAATCTGGAGAAATCTGTAACCAATCTGTGGATTTGCCACACCCTCACTGCTGCACCCGAACTAGTGGGTATTACTATTCTCCTTGTGATCTGCCATCACTCCCATACTACCTGCCAACCTAGTGAAATCCATGCCAACCATCACAGGTTTACAACACGCTAATGCTATCTGACAACTTGGTGAATGCTACAGCTTCACTCCCAAACTTACAACATTCTAACACTATCTGGCTGCTAGTGAATGCTACGACTACACCAACAGACTTACAACACTCTAACACTGTCTGGATGCTAGTGAATGCTACGGCTACACCCGCAGACTTACAACACTCTAACACTGTCTGGCTGCTAGTGAATGCTACGGCTACACCCACAGACTTACAACACTCTAACATTATTTGGCTGCTAGCGAATGCTACGGCTACAACCGCAAACTTACAACACTCTAACACTGTCTGGATGCTAGAGAAGGCTACTGCTACACCCACAAACTTACAACACTCCCACATTGTGTCGAACACACACTCGAACTAACACTCAATTGCACTTGAGTCTTAGCTGGGGATCTAACCTGGTTCCTGAAACCTACTTCCCAAAGCCAAGGAAAAGCGTAAACCAGTTGTTAGAACATTTTTGAAACTCTCAGCTCATCCAATCCTCAATCAACACAACCATTCAACCATCTCCCGTTCTGAAGAAAAATCTCTAGCCTGGTTTCTCAACCAGTCATCAGGTAATCGTGCATACACGAAATCAACTTCGGGAAGTTTTCCCCAACTCCCCACTCATATTCTCCTCTCTCTAAACAACCACTTGGGTTTCTTTCCTCCTCAACAATGATGTGAACCCAATCCAGTCTCGCACTTACTTCTGCTTTTGACCACTCGGGTGGTTCTCTCCCACTTTGATTCAACTAGCTCCTTACAACTTACAGCTTGAAAAGGATTCTCAATCCTTTTCTCCATCTAATGGTCAATCTGCTGACAACCAATACTTACTATTGCTAGTGCTCCAAAAATAACCAATATCGAATCTGAACCACTCTAAAAGACTAATAGAATACCTCCCGAGCCCACTCACACTTGCTACAATGACTGCATCCTAAGAACCTGCTCAAAAGGGAAATATCTTCGAACTACTACTATATCATCCAAGGTATGCAGATGGCATATAACTTAATTATAAGCAGGAAACATAATATTCTGTAATACACTTACTAACATTGATGCAGTACCATAACAATAAAATCATAAATAGAAGCTGAATTCAAATACAAACCAGCGGTCTATTGCGGCTTGATCTTGACTTCCTACGGAACCATGGGCGTTGGAACTTGAACTCTCTCCACCTCCAAAATAGGACAACGGAACTTGAAATGACCTTGCTGGTGACAATGAAAACATATATGATCCTTCTTGCAATCTCGATGTACATGCCCTCTTTCTCCATATTTGAAACACCTAAACTTATGACAACCAAACCCATGGGTTCCCCCATACTTGCCACAAACCTCAAGATCTCCAAGACTTCCAACACTCAAGTCAACTGAGTCGGAACCTCCACCTTCCTTCAATCGTCCTGATGTTGGCGGTCGCTTCCTTTTACCTAACTGCACATCCAAACCAAACTCTTGCTCCCGAGTTGCCTGGGCTACTGCATCAACTGCCTGAACAATTGTCGTCTGACCTTGAAACCAAGTGGTTACCCTACCACTAACACACTCAATAATGTCGGGTAACTCCTCGTGTACGGCCCGTGAAACCTCCACAACAATCCAATCCTGAAGTGAACTCTCCTGGAGACAACGTGCGTAACCTACCTCTGATCCCTGATGACAAGAGCGAATAACAGGACCCTCCCTTCTGAGGGATCCCAAAGATCCATAAACATTGGGAAGGAAACCCTAACATGGCCACCATCTCAGCTCGAAAGGCTCCCAACCTTTCATCTAAAGTCTCCAATATACCCTCCTTTACCGTACAAAAGATCACATGAGTCTGGTTTAGGATATTGCGTGTAATCTTTGCTGATACTAACTCTCTCATCTGCTCCTTGAGCTGCTCGGCTCCTGAACACGAGCCTGACTCCTCACTGGCACCAGAACTACCAACTGGCCTACCCCGTAGCGTCGCCATACTGCATGAGGCATCACATAACTATCATCAAAATACTCATCACTACTGAGGGATCATACACTCACTACAAGTTCCCCAGTTTTATCTTAGCCCTTCTCGAATCAAGTACGGATCCTCTGCTTTCAGTAGTACAGGCCCATACTAAAGGGTTTAGAGCATCCTAATACTCCTATGGTGTACATGCAACCCTAGAAACCTTGGATCTATGTTTTTCTAAGATACATGCAAATAATTATTTTTCCAAGGTTCTTATCCTATCTAGCATAGGATGGGGAACTTGAATCAAATGAAGCTAGTAGAAATACTTACCTTGTAGTTGTATTTGATTGCTTGGAGTTTGAGAGCCTACCACCAATAGTGTGGATGCCTCAAATGGAAATCATAAATCACCACAAACTTTGGAATCTTGAGAGAATAGTCACAAACTTCTTGAAATCGGCCCTGTTAGTTTACTCACCACCACTAGTGTGATTTCAAGAACCAAAGCCTCCTTTATATAGTGTGGTGGATTAGAGTTACATCCATGTAAACCCTAATACCCATGTCCTTTCATTTCCATGAGATCCATGGGTTAAAGCCCCATGAAGTATCCATGGACTTTCCATGCAAGCCTAGGCCATTCCAAATAAGCATTAGCCCACACTATATAAATACAAGAGCCTATATTTAATTTGTCATACTTTTGATCTCTAAATTACTTATAGATTAATTATAGATCAATACTAGTTAAATAATATGATTTTATATTAATATATTAGAACTTATAATATATTAATAAATCATAACTTATACTATTCTCAAAAGATTATCCATAAATTGTTCAGCTGAAGTGCAACTCAAATGGACCATGCCGGGTCGGGTCAAGTACATACCAAATATAGTTATGGACTTAGACGCTATATCCAGCAGTCTCCCACTTGGATAAGTCTATTAACTATAGTTGCAAGTATGACTTCAGGAACCGATCAGCAATCATAGCTCTTTAAACTCTGTTGAACCAGAATGCGCCATTTTAGATAAGTGATCATATAATCCTCTGTTTTAGATATCATCCGGACAAATACATGGAACATGGTCATGCTTATTGTCCAGCATTTGTTTCCCGATTTTTGATTTGTTTGACATAGAACTTAACTGAACACATCAATTTAGTTCTAACCGGGCCTGGTACATAGGTCAAAACAAAAACATCGAGGGGCCCAGATATCGCTTCGAATCCTAGAAGGAACAGATAAACTTCGACTCATATGTTTGCTCTACTACTTGTTAAATTACACACAAAAGCATGATTTATAACATCGAGTTACCAATCCGTTTTCGTGCAATCAATGCATAACCAACTCATAGGCAACAAATCATATCTCTAGGTTTGAAGACTTATATGATATTACCGTCTCACGATCACTCGAGATACATTCCATGAAGTGATATAAGTGAGCGTGGGTTGAATCCAATACTCAGAACTTATGAGCACCCATGAGTGTTGTAGCCCCGCTTTGTCGAACATCTTAGACAACTACAAGCTAACCCATGACAGTCTTGATTCATATATACTTCTAACATATGACCGACTGTGGAGAGTTTGAACAATATGATATAAACCATAACATAATTCTGGAAGTCAAAACATGCAAAAAGAAATAGTAGTAAACAATTGACAAGAGATAGCAACTCTTTACTCATAAATAACAACTTTTATTTATCATCAAATGTCAATTACATTTTACAAATTTCAAGATTATCTAACTACTAAAATTAATATCATCCTTCAGCCTAATGCTCCAAGCATGCTGGTGATGCATAACCCGAGTCATTCTGTTCGTTAAGGGATCTACTGGATTCTCAACCGATGACACTCTCGATCACTTCTTTTTCATTCGTGCTACACCTTTTTATTTTAGATTATATATATTTTCCATATTTAGTAGCCAACCCGGAAGTGAACAAATTGTTCCTAATCTCTTCTTTATCAGGCAATAAATTTACACTTAGTGCCGATTTAGAATGCGACTTAAGCATCAATGCGGATTCAACGCTCAGTGCAGTTGGTGCTTCAGCAAAACTTATACCACTCTCCTAATTCAGATAATATCTAACTAGATGATCTTTTTCTAATAGGTCGCTATGGTTGGATCATGATTCCATTACCCAAATTTTCCATAATCTAGACGAAAGAACTCGAATTAAGGAGACATTACTTTAATTGTAGCTAAAGAGCTGTGCTCTTCCCTTGAGGAATTAACCTCAAATAATCAATAGGCTCTTCAAGTCACCACCTCTCCAACTATGCAATTGTATTCGGCTGAGTTCTAATAGAATACGTCACGAATTGAATTTTGGGAAGAAATTCTTTCAACTGGGGGAGACTGTGACAACCGTCAAAATTCGAGTCGGTTCTAGATTTGACTAGACTTAGTTGCACATATAGGCACTACACATCCTAGACTTAGTAACTAGAAGCTAAGTTATAACCAACTAGAAACTTGGAAACAATTAGAATCAATGGACAGTGTACATAGATTTCACATCGATATGTGAATTCTACATCTACTGAGTTGTAGTGACTATCCATATTTGGGTCACTCTTTGACTCGAACAACATTTCATGAATCATATACACACATCATGCACTTCACCTAGATGTAGAATTTAGGTCAAAGTCTCATAGACACTTAAGTCAAAGTTGAAGAGTAGGACTAGTATACTTGATTCCTCAATTTCGCTTGAATCTCGAAACCACTACATAGAATGCCAATAAACCGATAAAATAAGTCACAAACATTATTTATAACTATAAAAGAGTTATAATATCATAAAATAATTTGAAGTCTCAAAAATACAATTCACTTTGATGTCCAAAGATTTATTAAACTCCAAAAACCCTAAAAACCCTAAAACCTAAATTTTATGAAGTTTAAAATCAAGAATTATATAAAAAAATTTATGAAACTTATAAAATTATCTTAAAATAATCAAGTTGGGAAATATAATCAAGGAAATTATAGTTTAATATACCAACATTTATCCTTATTTTATAAGTGGAAAATCAAGGATTTTATAAAACAATGTAAAGCTTAAGCATATTTCATAAAAACTTTGGAAATTTATAAAAATTGATGGAAATGATTTGAATGGGATTTATGAGAGAGAAATCCTCTCTGCTCCTCCCAAAAATCGGACTCATCCCCCCTAATACACCATTTTCCCAAGTCATTAATCAATTTCACTCACCCACTCCATCTCTTTCTCTCTCACACTCCCTCACTTCATTTTCTCTCTATTCTCTCTTCCTCTCTCCCTCAACCACGAAATTCTCCAGAAAATGGGTCATTGAACACACCATGAACTCTAAATCTTAATCATGTTGAGTTGTTCTTAAAGGTAAACCCGAAAATCATTCATTTTCCTTCTCTTTTCCTTCAAGTTTTACTGGTTTTTCATGGATTTTCTCCATCTTCTACTCCATTCTAATGAAAGATCATGAACACATAAACATACACACACACACAAAATCACGGTTTTGATGATGATGGTGGTAGGATTTCACCCAAAAACAACATGCATGTTGTTATTGGTTAGATCCAAGGACCAAACCTAAGTCAAAATCAAGGAAATGCACTTTTCTACATGTTTTGGTGGAAAAACACCACATACACCCTATGTTTTCTATCAAAAACGATTTTTGAGCATATGAAACTCATTAATGATCTTCAAACAAACATGCAACTGAAGGTCTTCAAGCTTAGACGCTTGATGATCAAAGTATGTTAAAAGCTTTCTAATATGTTCATAACAAATTTATTCTCAAATAAATACCTAAAACTAATTTTCTGTTCAAATGATATTTTTCCCATAATCCAACCGACAAGATAAGATGATCTGTAAATTTTCATAAAATAATTTGTTTTTCTCGAATTATTATAATTAATGCAAGAAAATAGGGCAATAAATCATATAAAATATTTTCTGGGGTCTATAAATCCTAGTTAAATTCGTGGATGACCCCTATACCAACCAATTACTTCTCATTAAGTTTCATCAATATTTGATACTATTTAGTGTGGTTTTGAATTTTCTTTTTGTTTAGCAACAATAAATCATAAAACCGCATTAGATAATTTGAAAATGGTATATAATAATTTTCGCAGCTTATAATCTTTGTGAAATACCTAAAAAAATATTTTCAGAATTTTTCATAATGCATTACTATTTTTCTCCGATTTTTGTTTTTTAAAAGGGCCAAAAAATAGAATAAATATTTATGCTCATCCAAAACTCATGAAAATTTACATGAACAGCTTGTAATACATGTGGATACTTCATAAAACTTTTGATGCTTTTTCTCTTCTGTATACTATTTTTCTTCTATTTTCCCAAGATTTAATACACTTAAACCCAATTTTTATTAGAATAAATACACAAAAATCATAAAATTGAGTTAAACAGTTTATAAATTTATTTTAATATTTTCCCCAACTTAATAATGTTTAATAACAGTGTTACAAAAATTTTGGGCAATTTTGGAAACTATTTTCTATTTATTTCAATTTTTATTAGAATAAATACACAAAAATCATAAAATCAAGTTAAACAGTTTAGAATTTCATTTTAATATTTTTCCCATCTTAATAATATTTAATAACAGTGTTACAAAAATTTTGGGTAATTTTGGAAACTATTTTCTATTTATTTCAATTTTTATTAGAATAAATGCTCAAAAATCATAAAAATAGGCTAAACAGTTTAGAAATCGTTTGTATGTTTTTCTTAGCTTAAGTTTCCGGAATGACATTACTATTAAAAGTTTGGGGTATTTTCTTAACTTATTTCTATTTTTCACGAATTTGTATCTATTTAGAGAATTAAATATATGAAAAATTGTTATACATATCCATAATCCATGAAATTTATCTAGAAGTCTTTTAATACATTTACAACCAAAATATGAATTTTGGTAATTTTTATTAACTGTTTAATATTTTTTATGATTTTATGGTTATTCAAGAAACTAAAATCGTAAGGAATAGTCAGACAAATCAAAAATTCAAGAAAATTTAACTTAAGGTCTTTGACTTCAATTAAAAACTAAAATGCAAAGTTTGGGAAATTTAGAACTAAATGGATTTAGTTTTTGAATCTTTAACCATCGGAACGCCTCTTAAAATGTTAAATATTAGCATTTCAATAATGAGAATTTTCCACTTAAATTGTTATATAACAATTGATTCATTGAAATTTAGTTTTCACAGAAAAATGTTTGTAACTTATCAATATTAAATTTTGACACATTATTGGCATAATTTTATTGTAGTAGTAAGTATATTAGTATTAGATTTCAATTAGGGACTCATTAGTGTGTAACGTCAATGTTGGAAAAAAACGATAGCGGTAAGAGTGGAGTGTAGATCAAGGCACCATTTGCATCATCTCAATGCATTGTGAGTATTTACGCACTCCCCTATTTTTAGTTTTTATGTTTTGGGGTGGAAAAGCATGTCCCGAAAAACTATTATTTGAATGTTGTATTTTAATTGATTTGTATCAAACATGATTGATGTTTTATTGCTATATCTATCTATGTATGTCTATGCAACACGGAACATGATAACTTATTGTATTAAGGCCTTTCCCTTATCTCTAACCATGAACTCTTTGAGCCAATGGTCATTATGGATAGCGCTATTAGGAATTGACAACTCCTCACTCGCCCGATTACTAGAGTGCATGATACCATATAATCTATGGAACGATAAGCATAGATCTTGATAGGGCTTCAGTGATAGGTTTGGTTGAGAACTCATTGTTTGCTCATACACATACAAACTCGTTACTTATTATAGAAAAAAAACTTGTTTATTATTTATAGCAATGTACTTTGTTTCTCATTACCGCAACGAACTTTTATTACTGAAAACTTATATACATGTTTTAGCAATGAAATTGCTTGCTCCATGTAGCAACGAAATTGATTGCTCATTTGAGCAATGAAACTTGTTTACTCGTTTGAGTAACGAACTTTATCTTCCATGAGAATATGAATGTTGCATCTTATTTGGGCAACATACTTTATCTCTCATGATGACAAAGAACTTTGTTTTTTTTACAAAGATATTTACTCATTTTAACAATATACTTGTATTACTGGAAACTTTTATCAAAACTTTGATTTCAATTCATGGAACCAATATTATTTTGTTTATTTGTGAGTACTCACCAACTATTTTTATAGTTGACGCTCGTTTTACATGCCTTTTCAGGAATCATTGAGTAAGTGGCACTTAGGGACACTTCACTTTTAGGAGCATTCGCATGTGTTGTATTTCAATTTACATTGTAATTTCTTTTAAAAGTTGTTCAAACCCATCATAAAATTGTAATGATTATTAATACTATGGTTGGTGTTGTCTTTTATCTTTTGCTATGAAACCCTTTATACTGCCACGCCTTGTGTTTCCGCTTTAGCGGGTTGTGACAAAAAATGGTATCAGAGCCGAAGGTTATAGAGAATACCGGTTTTCCTTTGGAGAACCACAACTATGGCCAAAAAAATTCAAAATGTTTTTCAAATACTTAACATACTAATGGTATAACTAATTCGAGTACGCATTATTGGACTTTAATTAATTAGAGCTTCACCAACTATGCTTAATTAAGGAACGTTAATGCAATGTTGGAAACGGTTATAGTAGAATTATGTTCAAAACAATTTTCAACTTAAACTTTTGAAAAACAAAATTTTTCAGTGTGCATACGTGTTGGGTTTTAGCCATAAGAACTTTCCTATGTGCGCATGCAAAACCCTATTGCTTGGATCTAGGCTTTCTAATAAACATGCTTTTGAATCCAAGACTTCTAATGGCTAATTAGGTTAAACAACAACATTAATACAGATCTAGAATCATACCTTTGAGTTCCTTGTTGATCTTCTTGTCTTGGAGCTTCTAGAGTCACAATTGTCACTCCTCTAATGGCTTACAAACACCAATAGCAAGCAAGATGATTTTAGGAGAGAGGAGAGGGGATGGAATTCGACCAGACGTTCCTTAGTTTAGGTTCTAAAAGGTTGTACACGAATTCCACATCCCAAGGGCCTATTTATACCTTTAGACTCCTTAAGGGTTTCACCCTAAACCCTAATTGGATAATCTTCTCTTAAGGCTATCCAAATCCATTCCATAGATATCCTTATGGACGATTTTGAGCTATCCTAAAGCTCTTAGAATCCGTCCAAAGTCCATCCTAATGGATTTATAGTCTAAAGTCTAACTATCAAACAATTGACAGTTTATACCCTCTTATTCAATTAATCTCTTTAAGTCACCAAATTAATACCAATTAATTTATGACTTATATTAATCAAATAGCTAAATATTATTCCTTATAATATTTACTCTCTCTCTTAACAAATCATCCTTCAAGTTGCTATGGTGAAGGCAACCCAAAAGGACCATGCACAACCGAATATAGTTATAGCCTTAGACACTATTCCAACAGTCTCCCACTTGGATAAGTCTAGTAACTATACAAGTATAATACGGTTTGCAATCGTAGCTCTCAAAGACGCTGTCAACTCTGATCTAATCAATCTTGTCCTTTAGATAAGAGATCGTACAGTCCTCTGTTAGATATCATGCTGACAATCCTATGGAATGGTTAGTCTAGCATTTAGATTTCTCGATCTTCGATTTATTTGACATAGAACTTAATCGAACACATCAATTCAGTTCTGACCGGGCCCGGCACATAAGTCAAATCAAATCATCGAGTGGCCAAGATATCTCTTCTACCCTCTTAGGATAAAATTTACAGATAAACTTCGACTTATATGCATTTACTTATTCATTAACCAACTATACACAACAATGCGTTTTATAACATCAAGTTACTGATGCGTTTTCGCATTATCAATGCACCATCAATTAACAAATAATAAACCATATATCTAGGTTTTAAGACCATATGATATTATCGTCTTGCGATCACCTTTTATATCGTATTCCATAAGGTGATTCCAGCAAGCGCGGGTTTATTCCAATGCTCAAAACCAGTTCATAAGCACTCATGAACGTTGCAGCAACTCTTGCTATGTCTAACACCATTTAGACACTCTACACACCAATTCACGACAATCTTCATTCATATCTACTCCCAACATATGAACGATTGTGGACCATTTAAATAATTCGATTATTCCTAATAAACTCAATTATTCTGGAAGTCAAAACATGCAAAGTGAAACAATAGTTAAAACAACTAACATGTGATAGTAACTTTACTCATAAATAAAACTTCTTTATTTAATCATCAAATGTTAATTACATTTATCTATTATACGTTTCTAATATTATCTAATCTATGCTAATATCATCCTTCAGCCCAATACTCCTAGCATGTTGTAAGTGCTTAACCCTACTCAGTCCCTTCGTAAGCGGATCTGCTGGGTTATCTTCTGATGATATCCTCTTCACTACGAGTTGTCCTTCTTCTACACGATGTCTTATGAAGTGATATTTTCTGTCGATATGTCGAGATCTACCATGATCCCTCGGTTCCTTGGTCAAAGCAACCGCACCTTTGTTATCACAGAAAATCTCCATGGGCTCCTTTATGGCCGGTACAACTCCAAGATCATCGATGAAGTTCTTCAGCCATATTGCCTCCTTCGACGCTTCGCTTGCTGCGATGTACTCTGATTCGCACGTTGAATCAGCTACAGTTTCCTGCTTGGAACTTTTCCATGTCACTGCTCCTCCATTTAGGGTAAAGACCCAGCCCGACTGCGAACGGTAGTTGTCCCTGTCGGTTTGAAAGCTGGCGTCACTATACCCTCGCACCTTCAAGTCATCACTCCCTCCAAGGACTAAGAACCATTCTTTCGTCCTCCGAAGGTACTTAAGGATGTTCTTCACCGCAATCCAATGTGCTTTGCCAGGGTTCCCTTGATATCTGCTAACCATGCTCAAAGCGAAGGCTACATCAGGGCGAGTACAAGTCATAGCGTACATGATTGAGCCAACTGCGGAAGCGTATGGTACTCGGCTCATTTCTGCTATCTCGGCTTCGGTACTCGGACTTTGAGTCGGTACTCGGACTTTGAGTCTTACTCAACTTGGCATTTCCTTGTATCGGTAGTTCTCCCTTCTTTGAGTTTTCCATACTAAAACGTTTTAGTACCTTCTCCAAGTAAGTATTCTGACTAAGTCCAATTAGTCTCTTACTTCTTTCTCTTACTATCCTTATTCCCAAAATGTAAGAAGCCTCTCCGAGGTCCTTCATAGCGAAGCACTTCCCGAGCCAGGACTTAACCTCCTGCAGAGTCGGGATGTTGTTTCCTATGAGCAATATGTCATCGACATATAGAACGAGGAAGCTTACTATACTCCCACTGGCTTTGACATATACACAAGATTCGTCTTTGCTTCGTACAAATCCAAACTCTTTGACTTTCTCATCGAAGCAAAGATTCCATCTGCAAGACGCTTGCTTAAGTCCATAAATGGACTTCTCAAGCTTACACACTCTATTCGGATGCTTTGGATCCACAAACCCCTCTGGCTGAGCCATGTAAACATCCTCAGCCAACTTTCCATTAAGGAAAGCGGTCTTGACATCCATTTGCCAAATCTCATAATCATGAAATGCGGCAATCGCTAGCATCACTCTAATAGATTTAATCTTCGCAACTGGTGAGAAGGTCTCATCATAGTCAACTCCGGGAGTTTGAGTAAAGCCCTTCGCAACCAATCGCGCTTTATACGTGTGTACGTTCCCATCCACGTCGGTCTTCTTCTTGAAGATCCACTTGCACCCTACGGTCTTACGTTCGGGCACGTAATCAACCAAATTCCAAACTTGGTTATCGTACATGGATTGGATCTCGCTATCCATCGCCTCTTTCCATTTCGCAGACTCCGGGCCTGCCATGGCTTCCTTATAGCTATTAGGTTCATCAAGATTTACTAGTGTACAATCACTAATATACGTGTCCCCTTCGGTAGTAATATGAAAACCATAAAACTGGGGTTGAACTCTAACTCTATCGGAACGTCTAAGAGGTAAGGATTCGTCAATCGGTTCAACCGGAGTTTCCTCCTCAGGTTGAACGCCAGCGGTAGAGGTTCCTTCATCTATCGATTCTTGAATCTCTTCAAGTTCGATTTGCCTCCCACTATCTCCTTGGCTTATGAGTTCTCGCTCTCGGAAAACTCCTCTCCTCGCAACAAAGATAACATTATCTTTCGGTCTATAGAAGAGATACCCAAAGGAAGTTTGCGGGTAGCCGATGAAAATACATCGCTCACTTCGAGGTTCAAGCTTGTCGTGAGTATCTCGTCTTACGAAAGCCTCGCAACCCCAAACCTTGATATGTGCCAACGAGGGAGCTTTCCCCGTCCACATCTCGTGAGGTGTTTTGGCAACCTTCTTGGTAGGGACTCGGTTAAGGATATGGGCGGCAGTCTCTAAGGCATACCCCCAAAAGAAGATAGGTAGTGAAGCACGACTCATCATAGAGCGAACCATATCCAATAAGGTTCGATTACGCCTTTCTGCCACACCATTCAATTGTGGTGTCCTAGGAGGCGTCAATTGCGAAACTATTCTACACTCCTTGAGATAATCGTGGAATTCAAGACTTAGGTACTCTCCTCCTCGATCGGATCGAAGCATCTTGATTTTCCTGCCCAATTGATTCTCCACTTCATTCTTGAACTCTTTGAACTTTTCAAAGGTTTCTGACTTTTGCTTGATTAAATAGATATACCCATATCTACTATAATCATCGGTAAAGGTCACATAGAAGCGGTTCCCATCCTTCGTGGTTGATCTAAAAGGTCCACATACATCGGTATGTATTAGGTCTAATAGTCCCTCACCCCTTTCACAAGTACTCGTGAAGGGTGACTTAGTCATCTTTCCAAGTAAACAAGACTCGCATGTGTCATCTTCCCTAAGGTCGAATGACTCCAACACTCCATCCTTTTGGAGTTGGGCTATGCGTTTCTTGTTGACATGTCCAAGACGACAATGCCACAAGGATGCTTTATCCATACTAGTGGAAGAATCAATATTCAAAACATCATTTCCTAAGTTATCAACAATCATAACAGTTTCATATATTCCATTACATGGTATAGCTTCAAAATAAAAGACACCATTTAGATAAGCCAAAATAGAACCATTCTCATTATTAAAAGAAAATCTAAAACCTTGTCTATATAAACCATGAAATGAAATGATGTTTCTAGCCATTTCTGGGGAATAGCAACAATTGTTCAAATCTAAAACTAAACTATTCTTAAGCACCAAAGAATACACTCCAATCTTGGTCACAGGCGACGATCTTCTGCTCCCCATGATTAGATTGATCCTTCCTTGCTCCACATCCCTACTTCTTTTTAGTCCCTGCACATTAGAACAAATGTGATAACCACAACCGGTGTCAAGAACCCAAGAAATAGCATGATTAGAATCGTTAGATTTTATTGCATATATACCTGCGAAAGATGGCTTGATCTTTCCTTCCTTGATGGCTTGCAGGTAATCCGGGCAGCTTCTCTTCCAATGTCCTATCTTGTGGCAGTGGTGGCACTCTTCCTCCTTCGGGTTAGAGCAGGGCTTAGAGGGATCAACTTTGGTCCCACTAGAGGAGGAACCATCTCGGGCTTTCACCTTTCGATAGTTATTTGAAGAAGCTTTCCTCTTCTTTCCCTTCCCTTGACCAATAGCCAAGACAGGAGCAGCAGACGGATTGGGAGTTGGTGCAACAGACTTGTCCTTGAAATTGCTCTCAGCAACCCTCAAGAGACCTTGGAGTTTACTTAGAGTGACCTCCTCTTTGTTCATGTGGTAGGTCATCCTAAATTGATTATACATTGGAGGCAAAGAGTGAAGCACCATGTCGATCGCCAAGTCTTCGCCGAAGTCAACATTTAACTTGCGAAGGCGGTCGACATACCTTTGCATCTTTTGCAAGTGCACGGTAAGAGATTCTCCATGACCCATCTTAGCGGAAATCATGTTAGTGAAGATCTCGTAACGCTCTTGTCTCGCGTTTTGGTGGTACCTCTCCAACAAATCTTGATGCATCTCGTATGGATACATGTCCTCGTAGGACTTTTGGAACTCGGAGTTCATGGTGGCGATCATGATGCAATGTACTTTCGTTGCATCTCGCTCATGGGTTTCAAAAGCGGTGATTTCGGCGGGAGTAGCAATTTCTGGGTTGATTTTCTCGAGCTTCTCGTCGAGGACATACTCTTTATCCTCATAGCGAGCAATGGTGCGAATGTATCTTATCCATTCGCCAAAGTTCGTTCCATCGAAGGTGACCTTTTGGCAAAGGCCCATCAACATGAAAGAACTAGCAGCAGCGTTGTTTGCGTTTGGCATCTATAGAAAGGACAAAGATAGATTAGAAAAAGAATCCCTAATTATCACCCAATAAGAAAAATTAGGGCTAGGATCCAACAATAACATTACATACTAGAAAATGGATGCCGTAATCCAACATGCAAATAAATTGAAGGTAAGTGAATGACGATTCACTAATTCTCCATCACAAAACTTAAACTTTTGGTCCTAAGTGTTTTGAGAATTCCTAGGTTCGGATGAGATTCATTGAACTATTCAATGGCATGTTTAAATCTCGATATGCCCCTCTTTTTTGTGACTGGGATGCCGAGGATCACAAAGCGGGTGTGAATTACCATGCAAATTTACATGGTGCCTTCATTGTTACGATCACCTATTCGATGTGCCGGTAAACCACACATGCTCCATCGAACTATGATAAACAATGAATCACCCTTTGCCACCTTCGCTTAGAACCAATTAGTGTGCCGGTAAACCACACACGCTCCACTAACATCTTAGCAAGGTGCAAAGTGTAATTTCATGGGATTGCATCAATTCACTTTTCCTAAAGTAACTAAGATTGGGAAATTTAAAAAGAAAGTTTAGTTACTTCGTATTTCTTATTATACTTTTAATGAGAGGATGAGGTTGCCCTATCCTACCCGTTCGGCTAACGACCCTCCACCAATCAAGCAAGCGGTGGGTGTGAGTGTACACCCATTAAGCGCCATTTTATAGGCCGCAACCTTATACCCACCTTATAGATCGGCTTCGTGAATGAGGCCTACTAGCGGTAAGACTAGCATTTAGTTATACATATATATATATTATTCTAATAATATCATATAAGTATAGGGTTGCATTTTAAACTTTTCAAAATCTAGGGTTTGAAATTTAAGTTGTCTAAATTAAAGCTTTTAATCACAAATATAAATTTCAAAACTATAGGGTAGGTTTTAAACATTTAAAAACATGGAGGATCAAATAACAAATAATTCCAATTAATAATTTAATATTCTAATTATCTTTATTTGATTTATCTTGATTTCTTTGAAGATAATTACCAAAAATAATTAATTATTATCATATAAGGAAATTAAATATTTTATTAGATGATAAATATCTTTAATTAGATCAAGATAACAGTCATATTTATCAAAAAATCGGATTTACATTGATCGAATATGATTAAGGTAAGTTTCCATAAGATAATTATGAAAAAATCCCGAATCTGGCCATTCCTGACGCTTGGACTCGCCGAGTGCATAAGGGGACTCGACGAGTCAGGCCTACTCGACGAGTCCACCTTGCAACTCGACGAGTCAGTGACTCAAAACCCAAAAAATCGAATTTTGCAGGTTTGTTTCAGTTATTCAAGCAACAATTTAAAGAAAACCAATCTAGGCTCTGATACCACTGTTGGGTTTTAGCCATAAGAACTTTCCTATGTGCGCATGCAAAACCCTATTGCTTGGATCTAGGCTTTCTAATAAACATGCTTTTGAATCCAAGACTTCTAATGGCTAATTAGGTTAAACAACAACATTAATACAGATCTAGAATCATACCTTTGAGTTCCTTGTTGATCTTCTTGTCTTGGAGCTTCTAGAGTCACAATTGTCACTCCTCTAATGGCTTACAAACACCAATAGCAAGCAAGATGATTTTAGGAGAGAGGAGAGGGGATGGAATTCGACCAGAGGTTCCTTACTTTAGGTTCTAAAAGGTTGTACACGAATTCCACATCCCAAGGGCCTATTTATACCTTTAGACTCCTTAAGGGTTTCACCCTAAACCCTAATTGGATAATCTTCTCTTAAGGCTATCCAAATCCATTCCATAGATATCCTTATGGACGATTTTGAGCTATCCTAAAGCTCTTAGAATCCGTCCAAAGTCCATCCTAATGGATTTATAGTCTAAAGTCTAACTATCAAACAATTGACAGTTTATACCCTCTTATTCAATTAATCTCTTTAAGTCACCAAATTAATACCAATTAATTTATGACTTATATTAATCAAATAGCTAAATATTATTCCTTATAATATTTACTCTCTCTCTTAACAAATCATCCTTCAAGTTGCTATGGTGAAGGCAACCCAAAAGGACCATGCACAACCGAATATAGTTATAGCCTTAGACACTATTCCAACAATACGGGCATTGCATACTATAGGCATTCATCTAGGTACACTTAGAAACTAAGTGCACTTTTACCATAATGTCTTATTTAGAAATATTCTTGTCCTATATCAAGTGCTAGGTTAACCACTTAGGTTATATCACTAGCCACTCTAGGAGCAATGCATATAGTACTAAGAATGGGTATTCCTCGGTACCTATTGAATTTAGATGTAAGGTTAGTAGCTAGATATACACTATTAATAATCATAAGTCGAAACCTATACGAATTATTCCTCAATACCTCTTCATCGTCTTCGTACTAGAGTTACAACTATTAAAAAGCGTTTTGATATCGACACGGATGAGAATTAGAGCATCACGTAAGGAGGTAGATGAGTCTCCACTAAATAATCACTTGGATACCATTGGCGAGAATTTCGGATTCAACTAACGACGAGATACGGAGGTTTAACCCATACGTGAGACCTTATTACTACGTTAAGACTTAGCTCTAGGTTGTTTCCACCTTGAGCTTAAAACTTAACATAAGGTGTCCCTTTGACCTCTATTAATGGTCGTAAACTATATTGACACCATAAAACGTTTTTCAAACAATTTTTATTGTCCTTTATCTTGGGGGAAAAGACATCGGCACTTGCCTTAGACTCGCATTAGTATTTAGGTACGATCAGCTACACTAACATACTTATTCCTTAACTCTTAATCTTCCATCGAAAAGTTATTTCGCTTCATTGGTTTTATTTACCACTGATAAAATATTTTATAACGACTTCATTCAACTTAGTAGACATTTCCTAACAATTTAAGCCATATTCTCGCTAAAACTCTTTTGACAACTTGCTTTAACTTAACGCTTTTCTTCAAAACTCAATTTAACCAATATTGGTTTTTTACCTTGCTATTTCAATTTCATTTCAAATCCATTTCAATGGATATATGTGCTTTTAAGGGGCATAGAAACCATTTTAAACCTTGATTACCATTTTGGCACGTTTTCAAAAAACTTAGACACATTTTCTTTTATAAAATTGTTTAAATTCTATGCTATAAAACATAGACATATGACATTGAAGTTCATATTACGTGTAAAAGCTTCATCGGATCTTTCAAGCCGCTTTTGTTTTGACTCTTTTGACCACTTTCTCATTTAGGCATAATACCTTACTTAAATGTGTTTTCTTGAATCCCAACATGATATTTTCACAACTTTCTACTTCACATATGTTTCTAAGATATCTCTAATTCCTAAATTTCCAACACACATCATTTGTTTATTTTATTTCAAATTAGTTTTAGGGTTAATGACTTGAAAGGGTAACGTACTTTCGATTTTTGTCACATTTAGTCACTAAACTTTTTTTCGTTATCTATTTGCCATTGAACTATTGAAACTGTTCACATTTTACCCTTATGACCGGCTGTTGCCGGTCATAAGGGTAAAATGTGAACAGTTTCAATAGTTCAATGGCAAATAGATAACGAAAAAAAGTTTAGTGACTAAATATGAACAAAATCGAAAGTTCGTTTCCCTCTAAAAAGTTCAATGACTAAATGTGAACAAACCTCCTCTTGTATTATGTTTTAGCAAATTGTTTATTTTTGTTAAATTGAAGCAACATTTGTTGATGAAGAAATCTATGAAATAAAAAAAACAAAAAAACAGAACCCTGAAAATATATTTAAAAAAAAAAAAAAAACCAAAACCGAAATAAAAAACCAATGGTTTGACATTTTCCAAAATAAAAAATCAAAATTTCCAATTTGATTCTGGTTTTACAAAAAAATGAATCATTCTCACTGATGTGAATTATAACCATTGGTTTGGCATACGAAATTTGTGACATCCCATGAATATGTAGTTACAACATCGTCTGAACTCGTAATTCATAGTAAGGGGTTAGAGTATCATCACATGAATACGTAGTTACAACATCGCCTGAATTCGTAATTCATCACCTACAGGTTATGGGCCTGTTGGTGTTTCCACTGGGTTGTCTAGAATAGTCCATGGTCGCCATCTATACTCTGGTAGATGACTACGTCGCCACATTGTTGGTTAAGGTTATGGTATCTCCTTTCATCCTACATCACATATTCATCATCATCTATTTACATAATTATCACCACCTTTCTATCATCACCTATCTCTCATCATTTTATTTCATCACACACCAACTATTTCATCTACCCATGTTTCATCCGCAACATATTTGTAGATATAAAATAAATATACCGTTTAAATCTTTTAAAACATGTATAAAATCGTTCATCCAACATAGACAGCAAGTATTCAAATAATATGCACGCATTGCAAAACTTAGTGTTCACTTTTAAACTTCCAGCGACGTACTTTTGACTATGTACAATTATTCATCTAAATATGTTAAGTCTTTACCTTATCTGTTTAAACCATTGTTGGACCCCAGTCAAAAAGGTCAAAACCGTCGGATTTCAAGTACAAGTTTTAGTGTTTCTTCTTGTTCACACATGGAGTTTAACTTAATAGACAACTCATAAATTTTTAGGAAACACTTTAAAACTCCCACATGTCTATTTAATCATCAACATACATCAAATATTTAAGTTTGAAATATATCTCAACCTGGTTTTAAATCTACCTATAGGCATTGTTCTTATAATTTTAACAATAGCAATCATTATCGCTGCTATCTTCCTTTTTCTTTCTGTAACGACCCAATTTTCACGTCCAAAAATTTCGTTTTAAAACATTACTTTAGAAAACGTTAATAATTAAAAACATTGTTTGATCAACCACATCACATCGTAAACCATGTCTAAAAGCCAAATCATACAACCAATCAAAATATCATAGTATAAATCCCAGGGAAATCTAATAGATGCGGAAACCAGCATGTGTGCATGATGTGCAGCTACCGTGCCAGCTCCTTCCCCTTCGATGAAGAGGTACCTGAAACAAAAACTGTAAAATGTAAGCACAAAGCTTATTGAGTTCCCCCATTGTACCACATACCATACAATCACATAACATACATAAATTGTCAGGCATATCTGGGTGCCCGACCTACCCCTTCGGTCGTGTCGACCGGATACTGCCTAGCATATCTGGGTGCTGGCCTCCCCTTCGGTCCTCTTGACCAGATACTGCCTAGCATATCTGGGTGCTGGCCTCCCCTTCGGTCCTCTCGACCGGATACTGGGGACTATTTCACCCCCAACTACTACCACATAACACATATATCACATAGTCTATCTAGCATGGCTGGGCATGACCGCCCCTTCGGCCCTATTGACCGGTATTCTGGGGGACTATCTCCCCCTACTATCACTAACACATAACATAACACAGGTAGTAGCAACCCTAGATGAATATCAAAAGACAATCATCTAATCACACATCTCCTACTGGTGGGCCGGCATTGTGGCCTTAGACCCACCATTATTGGAAAGTAACTCACCTCGTATTAGCTGCTGATCTGTGTGGGAATAGTTTGTCTGCCGTTGCTGCTCCAGAAATCCTCCGGCTGAAATTCCCACCACACACTTAGTCAAATACTGCTAACTGTCCTTTGGGTAAAATGACCATTCTACCCCTGATCATGCCCTAAGTCAAAGTCAGAGTCAACTTTCAGTTGACCCGACTCGCCGAGTTGGCTCGCCAACTCGCCGAGTCCATGTCCAAACGACTGACATGAATTCTGCTTCTACTAGTCGAGTTAGGCGTTGACTCGACGAGTTCTCCTTCCAAACTGATGTTCAAGTCCTTCATCCTACTCGCCGAGTTGTATGAACAACTCGCCGAGTTCATCTTCATCCGATGAACAATTTATACTGTGACTCGACGAGTTGTATGAACAACTCGTCGAGTCTGTTCTTGATCTGTAACGACCGAAAAGTCCAACTAATTTAAAATTTTCAAAAACAATCAGATTTCATTAATTTATTACAAAAAGGTTTTCAATACATTATTTATCGGAATATTCCCAGGTCCATTTCATAAAACATAAACGCGAGGGATGGTACGATCACGCCTTTGCCTTGCCACAGTCTCCCGAAGAACCTGAAAAACATTAAACCACAATTGTAAGCCCGAAAACTTAGTGAGATACCCCCAAAATACCAACCACATATACGCCCTTCCAGTCTACGACCTTCCGGTCCGAAACATATTGCCTTCCGGCCCATAACATAAAAAGCATACATAACATAACAGAACATAGAACAGCCATGCATATCGGGTCTACCGTGTGACTGGTCCGCCGTATCGGGCCTTCAGTCCACCGGATCCATCCTCCAAGTCTAGTCATGTCCTTCGAGTCTACAGTGTGGTTGGTCCGCCCGCACCGGGCCTTCAACCCACCTGGTCCACTCTCTGAGTCTAGAGTGTGACTGGTCCGCCCGCATCGGGCCTTCAGTCGGCCTGGTCCACTCTTCGAGCCTCGACACGTCTGGTCCGCCCTCGTGGGGCCTACAGCCTATCCGGACCGCTCGTTGGGCCTTCGGAATAACCGGTCCACCCTGGGTATCTTGGCCTACAACACCAAGCAGGACCCGCCTCAACCCATCTCCAGTCCAAACAACCATGTGCACATAACATACAATCATATAACAATCATAGTCAACAAACCGAGCAAGCAGATCACATAGCATATCATTACCCTAAGCAGGTTACCGACCTAACCGGTCACTAGCATAGCATCACTCTACATATCGGGAAACTGACCTTAACTAGGTCTCCAGCATGTATCATTATAGCTACCAGGATGCAGACATATCAAACAATAACATAATAACCATATCCGAATCTCAATCCAATAAAGGGTCGGCCTAGGTGCCTTAGACCCTGTTGATATAGTGAGGATAACTCACCTCGAAACTGCCGGCTGAAAGGATAAGATCCCACTGCTCCGAACTCCGACACGAACTCCTCTACTGAACACCAAAACACTCAACTCAATATATACCCTTATTTACCAAAATACCTCTGGAAGACAACTGGTCAACCCTTGGACGAGGTCAAAGTCAACCCGTGACTGACTCTACTCGCCGAGTCAACCCGATGACTCGCCGAGTCCCCAAGCTCAGAACTTCCCTCAATCCGCGACCTGACTCGTCGAGTCACCCCGAGACTCGCCGAGTCCAACCACTCTGAGTCCACTCGCACCCAACTCACCGAGTCATCCCTTGACTCACCGATTCTCGACTCAACCAGAAAATATTGGGACTCTTCAACAAGACTCGTCGAGTCCAAGAACAGACTCGCCGAGTCTAAGGCTATCTTCAACCTACTCGCCGAGTTGCTCATCCAACTCGTCGAGTTCCATCTCATCTTCAAGCAACTCATCGAGTCCACCTTTGTGACTCGCTGAGTACCACCGGTCTGAATTCATACCGAAGCATTCCAGGCCATGCAATAGATCCAAAACATAGATCTAGCGTCCTACAACTCATCCATCACGTAAAGTGGTAAACTTTACGTGAATCCATGAAGATCTAGTCATTATACACATTAGGGCTAAGGTTTGGGACAAGATAGCTTCACTCAACACTCAACACAGGGACTTTATCCACATACCAACCCTTCTCTATTCCAGATTTGAGGTAGCAACCTCAGATCTAACCTCTAGACTCCAAAACACCAATAGATGTGATCTCAACACCCCCAAAAATGAAGAATCTAGACAATAGCAGCTCAAGAACGAGATATTACCTTCAAAGAATGCCCCAACAGCAATGAAACTCGAATCCAAGCAAAACCCTTTGATCCAAGCCTTTTCTCCTTCAAGATTTCTTCAACTAGCACTTCTCCAATCTCCAATATGCCCAACAATGTCGTTCCTCCATGAAATTAGGGTCTCTGGGGCGCAAGGGGGATCAAAGAGGCTGGGGGAAAACATAATGTTCTTTATATAGGGCTCAACCCCGAGAATTAGGGTTTTCTCCACTCAGCACCTACTCGCCGAGTCCATCTTTGGACTCGCCGAGTAGGCCACTTGACATGCGACCAAAGTCGCGACCCTACTCGCCGAGTCCATCATGGACTCGCCGAGTTGCCCTCCAAAACTTACACTTTTAGCCCTTCAACTCTACTCTAGCTATTCCGGGATGTTACATGATCTAAGGAGATTGCCTTGAACTCGCCGAGTCTGGGCATCGACTCGCCGAGTTCCATTATGGGCCAGTTTTGGCTTCCAACTCACCGAGTCCACCCTGGACTCACCAGCTAAAAGGGGACAATCTCGGAGACTCGCGACCAGACTCGCCGAGTCAGATGAGCGACTCGCCGAGTCTGCGTCATGCAAGAGCCATAAACGTGATTTTGCTCGAATCCAGTCCATGCCATTCATAGATCTAGGCTCCTAGAGCATGAATAACATGTAAAGTTTCCAACTTTACGTGTAAATATCCATCTATGAGGGTTTTAGGGTTCAAAATGCACCAAAAGAGTAGATCTAAGGTTTTCATGCAACATGGGTCCAAAAAGGCAGTAGATCTGAGCTCCTGGAGCTCAACCATGCCTAGATCTAGAGGTTACTCAGCTTATTACGAACCCCCACACATATACAAGCTTGGAAATGGTTCAAGAAAGACTTTAATGGAGCTATAAGGGACTATAAGCATGAAAGCAAGGGGAAAATCGAGTCATACCTTAGGTAACACACTGAGAAAGCTCAAAGATGCTTGAACTCCTCTTCTTCTTCTTGATCTACTCTTTTTCCCACTCGAAAACTTCAAGAGAGAACTCAAATGCTTCAAACTCACAAGGAAACAACTCTTGAACAAGGTATAGAGCTCTGAGGGTGAATGGGGGCGAGATTGGGGCAGAATGAGAGTTTAAATAGGGTGCAAACCCTTGAAACTTAGGGTTTCATCCAACAGCGGTGACTCGCCGAGTCCATGATATGGACTCCCCGAGTCGCCAAATTATAACGTGTCCCGGGTCCCGGCTCTACTCGACGAGTCGGACCTATGACTCGCCGAGTCCAAGGCTAAAAATGGAAAACACTCAAATAAGATTTACATACCAGGAACCAGGTGCTACAAATCTCCCCCACTTATTTTAGACTTCATCCTCAAAGTCTGTTGCTCGATCCTGAAACAGATCGGGGTAATACTCCATCATCTCTTCCACCGGCTCCCAAGTCCACTCCGAACCCTTGCAGTGCTGCCATTGCACCTTCACTAGTTCCACCCTCTAGTTCCTCAAATCTTTCGACTTCCTGTCGAGGATTACGACTGGGTGCTCAATATAATTCAGGTTGTCATCAACCTGAATATCCTCCAATAGCACCACTGCTGAATCATCCACTAAGCACTTCCGCAGCTGAGAGACATGGAAAGTGATGTCGATCTGGCTGAGCTCGACTGGCAGATCCAGCTTATACACCACCTTGCCCACCCGGGCTACAACCCTGAATGGTCCAATAAGTCTCGGGCCCAACTTTCCCCGCTTCCTAAATCGAATGACGCCTTTCCAAGGCGACACCGTCAGGAGAACCATATCCCTGACTTTGAATTCGAAGTTGGATCGACGCTTGTCGACGTAACTTTTCTGCCGACTCTGAGTAGTCTCAAGCCTGCTCCGAACCTGCTAGATCCTCTCTGTCATCTTGAGCACCACCTCGGTGCTTCCCATGACCCTCTGACCAACCTCACCCCAGCATATCAGGGTCCTACACCTCCGTCCGTACAACATCTCGAATGGGGGTCGGTCAATACTCGCATGGTAGCTGTTATTGCATGAGAACTCGGCTAAGGAAAGATAGGTGTCCCAGCTACCGCCGAAATCTAACACACATGCCCGCAACATATCCTCCAAGTTCTCGATGGTCCGCTTGCTGTGACCATCCATCTGCGGGTGAAAGGCGGTGCTAAAATGCAAACGAGTGCCCAACTCGTCATGAAATCTCTTCCAAAACCTGGAAGTAAAACGCACGTCTCGGTCTGATATCACTGACACTGGCACCCCGTGCCACGCTACTATCTCCCTGATGTAGATATCGGCCAACTTTTCGGCCGAGATGCTCTCCTGGATCGGAATAAAATGGGCGCTCTTAGTCAATCGGTCCACGATGACCCAAATCGAATCTACTCCACGCGCAGTCCTAGGAAGCTTTGTGATAAAATCCATTGTGATGTCTTCCCATTTCCACAACGGGATGTCCAACGGCTGCATCTTCCCATGCGGTGTCTAATGTTCTGCATTGACCTTCCTGCAGGTTAAGCATCGCTCGACGTACCATGCCACATCCCGCTTCATGCAGAGCCACCAATAGTCTAGACAAAGATCCCTATACATCTTCGTCGCCCCGGGATGAATAGAGAATCAGGACTTGTGTGCCTCCTCCATCAAGATCTGGCGCACACATCCGTGATACGGCACCCACACCCTGCGGTGTAGTGTCAATAGTCCTCGGCTATCATAATCGAAGGAGGAAACCTGACCCACCACACGCTCGCTCTTCCGATGTTCCTCCTTGATAGCCTCCTGTTGAGCCTCCCGAATCTGCTCCAACAGGGGAGTCACTACAGTCATCCTCATGCAAATATCCCTGATCGGCGCTGCCTTGCGGCTAAGCGCATCGGCCACCACGTTGGCCTTTCCCGGGTGGTAAAGGATCTCACAATCATAATCCTTCACCACATCCAACCACCGATGCTGTCTCATGTTCAGATTCGGCTGATCCATGAGGTACCTCAAACTCTTGTGGTTCGTGTAAATGGTACACCGAACCCCGTAAAGGTAATTCCACCAATCTTGAGGGTGAAAACCACTGCCCCCAACTCCAAATCATGCGTCGGGTAGTCCGCCTCGTGAGGCTTGAGCTGCCTCGAAGCGTAGGCAATGACATGCCCCCTCTGCATCAATACCGCACCCAAACCTGAAATAGATGCGTCACAGTAAACCACAAAATCCTCTACGCCCTCTGGCAGGGCTAAGATCGGTGCCTCGAACAATCTCTGTCTCAGTGTCTCAAACGCTGCCTGCTGCTCGGGTCCCCACCGAAAGACCACGACTTTCTTTGTCAACCGTGTCAGTGGTACTACTATCTTGCAGAAATCCTGAATGAACCTCCGATAGTAGCCTGCCAATCCTAGGAAACTCCGAATCTCAGATGGAGACTTCGGAACCTCCCATCTCATCACGGCCGCGACCTTGGCCGGATCGACCAGAATCCCGTTTTGGTTGACAAGGTTTCCGAGAAATTGCACCTCGCGCAACCAAAACTCACACTTGGAGAACTTGGCATACAAGCTCTCCCTCCTCAGGGTCTCCAATACCTCTCTCAGATGCTCCTCATGCTCTTCCTGCGTCTTGGAATAAACCAAGATGTTATCGACCAAGACTATCACAGACCGATCCAGCATCGATTTGCATACACGGTTCATGAGGTCCATGAACGCGGAAGGGGCATTGGTGGGCCCAAACGGCGTCACCATGAACTCATAGTGGCCATAGCGCGTCCGAAACGCGGTCTTCTGCGTATCCTCCTCCCTGACCCTCATCTGATGATAACCCGAATGCAAATCAATCTTGGAGAACCAAGATGCTCCCTGAAGCTGGTCAAAGAGATCATCAATAATCGGGAGTGGGTAACGGTTCTTCACCATTACCTTGTTCAACTCCCGATAATCTATGCACATCCGGTGCGACCCGTCCTTCTTCTTCACAAACAGAATCGGGGCTCCCCAGGGTGAACTGCTCGGTCTAATGAATCACTTGTCTAGCAGCTCCTGCAGCTGCGTAGACAACTCCTGCATCTCAGGAGGAGCCAGCCGATATGGTGCCTTGGCTATCGGAGCCGCACCAGGAACGAGGTCAATCCTAAACTCCACCTGTCGCTCCGGAGGTATCCTAGGAAGCTCCTCTGGGAAAACATTTGCAAAATCTCGCACCACCAGAACCTCGCTCACGGTCACATTACCCGCCTCCCGGGTATCCATCACATACGCGACATATCCTGCGCATCCCTGCTGAAGGTAGCGTCTAGCCCTCGCTGCTGAACATACTGCGGGTCCGCGCTGTGGCCTCTCGCCATGAATCACTAACTCTCCCCCACCTGGGGTCCTGACTCGCACTAGCTGCTGCGCGCAATCTATCACCGCCCCATTAGGGCTCATCCAGTCCATGCCTATGATCACCTTGTTCCCACGCAACGGAATGGGAACCAAATCTACCAAGTAGCACTCCTCGAACAAACGCAATACGCAATCCCGAAATACCATCGATGCTCGCACCGTTCGATCATCAGCAATTTCTACTTCCAAAGGGCAATCCAACATGCCCGAAGACTCAGGAAACTTCTTGCTAAGCGCAAGGGACACAAATGATCGGGATGCACCCGAGTTGAACAACACCTGAACTGGGATACCGTTCACATGGAACAATCCTAACACATATACATATACTGAGCACATATCAATATCATAACATCATATAAATAAACGAGAGGGAAAGAATCATACCCGTCACCACATCAGGTGTTGCGCGTGCCTCCTCGGTGGTCAACTGAAATGCCTGGCTCCTCACCACTGGAGCCTATGCCTTGATCTGCCGGCCATCTGTGATCCGCAGGGTCGCTGGAGTTGGCGCCTTTACCGGCGCTAAGACTATCAACTGGGGGAAATTGGCCTTCTTGTAGCCCCTCTGGTTGCAGTGGAAACACAACGACTTAGGTGTCTGAATAACTGCTACCGGAGCAGTGTAATCCCTGCTAAAGTGCCCAGACTTGCCGCACTTGTAGCAGCCTGATGATCCCAACCTGCACGCCCCTTGTGCGTCTTTCCGCATTTCCTGCAGCGGCCCCGTCCCTGTTGGCCTTTCGGCCCCACATCTGATCCCTTTGGCTTCTTCCCTGAAGCCCCTCCTAGCTGTCCCTCCTCCGCCTTCCATTTCTGGATGTGCTCAAAATCTATCTCCCTCTCCCTCGCCCTGGCAATCATGGAGTCCAAGGTGGGGCAAGCTAAAAAACTAACGTGCTCCCGGATATCAGCACAAAGCATGTCATGATAGCGGGTTGTCCTCATGTCCTCATCGCCCGCATATTGGGGCACCAATAGTTCCCTCTCCCGGAACTTGGCGGTGATCTCCGCCACAGTCTTAATCGTCCATCTCATGTCCAAAAACTCCCTGGCCAGCTGGTAAAGCTCGACAGCCGGCGCAAACTCTGCCCTGAACCTGGTCACAAAGTCCGACCAGGTCATAGCCTCGATAGCTGAGGCTCCCAAAGAGTTTCCCACTGACTCCCACCAATCTCGAGCTCGATCTCGTAAACACCCTGTTGCATACCTCACCTTCGACCCCTCGGGGCAGAAGCTAGTCAACTGTCCAGACTTGATGTCTGCAATCCATCACCTAGCAACAATGGGATCCCTTACCCCGTGGAAATCTGGCGCACCACTGCCACTGAAGTCCTTAAAGGACAGAGTGCGAGATCCCGACTGGCCAGATGCCATCTCGCTCCTGAACGCCGTAAGGCGATCCTCCATCAACTCGATGATCCCTTCCTTGATCGACCCGAAGATAATGGGGGTCGACTCAAGGATATCTCTGGTGATCTCTGACGCGATGAACTCGCGCAGCCTCTCATCTACTGGCTCAGAACCTGATCCCGAACCCGATCCCTCTCCTGAACTGCCAACTGCTGGCCTCGGGCGTAGTACCACCATTCTGAAATACAAAGAAATAACAACTGTTAGCGATACTGATACCCCTGGAGGGATCCCACCCACTACAAGTTCCCTTGTCTTATCTTTTCCTTCCTCGGTTCGGGTATGGATCCTCTGCTTTCAGTAGTACGGGCCCATACTACCTTCCACATCTATCCGTACCTTCCACAAGGACCACCTCGACTCAACCAGGTCCCTTCCCCTACCGCTGATCACTGCTACTCTTTATCCTAGGCTTACCCTAGGAAACCTCTGACTCCACCCAACCCAGTCCTCAGCTGCTGAAGGCCTCTTGGTGATGCCAATTAACTATTACCTGAATACAATCACATGTGCTGAGGCTCGGATAATCCTTCGAGTAAGGGACTCATCTCTACAACGGTTAAGACTCAAACAAGAGCTATGCAATAGAGTCAAATCCAACACTCTGAGATTATTCAACCCTGATCACATGTGACTTTAACGTATTCACCTAACAGTTAACTCCCATCACTTCAAGGCCCACATAGCACAAAGCAAACAGCATTTGGACGTAAGAAAAACATTCTCAAGCAACTCTATCCTCGAGGAGAGAACTGAACCAGCATACAATGCTAAACTCGTACTATCAGGAATAACCTAAACAGGCTACCCTACTGCTGTCTACTCAACTCTAGCATGCAACTCTTTCATATACTGAAGCACATAAAGCAGGCACATAAGGCATCACTCCTAGATCCTTAGTCCTATTCTAGCATGTTGTTCTACAGAATTTGATAAACATAAATAAACTTGTATGGGTACATTGGGGAATACTTACTTGAGCTTGGCCGGTCGCGCACATCACACACATTGTTCTTTCTCAAAACCCTTTACTTAACCTTTTAGAAAACATTTTCTCTTTCCAAAATCTTTTAATCCCTCGATTTGAGTTCAAACACCCCTGAAGGTGTGTCCGAATACCTCAAACCAGGGCTCTGATACCAACTTGTAACGACCCAATTTTTACGTCCAAAAATTTCATTTTAAAACATTACTTTATAAAACGTTAATAATTAAAAACATTGTTTGATCAACCACATCACATCGTAAACCATGTCTAAAACCCAAATCATACAACAAATCAAAATATCAGAGTATAAATCCCAGGGAAATCTAATAGATGCGGAAACCAGCATGTGTGCATGATGTGCCGCTACCGTGTCAGCTCCTTCCCCTTCGATGAAGAGGTACCTGAAACCAAAACTGTAAACTATAAGCACAAAGCTTAGTGAGTTCCCCCATTATACCACATACCATACAATCACATAACATACATAAATTGTCAGGAATATCTGGGTGCCCGACCTACCCCTTCGGTCCTCTCGACCGGATACTGCCTAGCATATCTGGGTGCTGGCCTCCCCTTCGGTCCTCTCGACCGGATAATGCCTAGCATATCTGGGTGCTGGCCTCCCCTTCGGTCCTCTCGATCGGATACTGCCTCGCATATCTGGGTGCTGGCCTCCCCTTCGGTCCTCTCGACCGGATACTGCCTAGCATATCTGGGTGCTGGCCTTCCCTTCGGTCCTCTCGACCGGATACTGGGGACTATTTCACCCCTACTACTACCACATAACACATATATCACATAGTCTATCTAACATGGCTGGGCATGACCGCCCCTTCGGCCCTATCGACCGGTATTCTGGGGGACTATCTCCCCTACTGTCACTAACACATAACATAACACAGGTAGTAGCAACCCTGGATGAATATCACAAAGACAATCATCTAATCACACATATCCTACTAGTGGGCTGAATTTGTGGCCTTAGACCTACCGCTACTGGAAGGTAACTCACCTCGTAGTAGCTGCTGATCTGTGTGGGAATAGTCTGTCTGCCGCTGCTGCTCTGGAAATCCTCCAGCTAAAATTCCCACCAAACACTTAGTCAAATACTGCTAACTGTCCTTTGGGTAAAATGACCATTCTACCCCGGATAATGTCGTAAGTCAAAATCAAAGTCAACTTTCAGTTGACCCGACTCGCCAAGTTGGCTCGCCAACTCGCCGAGTCCATGTCCAAACAACTGACCTGAATTCTGCTTCTACTCGTCGAGTTAGGCGTTGACTCGACGATTTCTCCTTCCAAACTGATGTTCAAGTCCTTCATCCTACTCGCCGAGTTGTATGAACAACTCGCCGAGTTCATCTTCATCCGATGAACAATTTATACTATGACTCGCCGAGTTGTATGAACAACTCGCCGAGTCTGTTCTTGATCTAAGGACATTGCCTTGAACTCGCTGAGTCTGGGCATCGACTCGCCGAGTTCCATTATGTGTGAGTTTTGGCTTCCAACTCACCGAGTCCACCCTGGACTCACCACACAACTTGACACAACTAAAAGGGGACAATCTCGAAGACTCGCGACCAGACTCGCCGAGTCAGATGAGCGACTCGCCGAGTCTGCTTCATGCAAGAGCCATAAACGCGCTTTTGCTCGAATCTAGTCCATGCCATTTGTAGATCTGGGCTCCTAGAGCATGAATAACACGTAAAGTTTCCAACTTTACGTGTAAATATCCATCTATGAGGGTTTTAGGGTTCAAAATGCACCAAAAGAGTAGATCTAAGATTTTCATGCAACATGGGTCCAAAAAGGCAGTAGATCTGAGCTCCTGGAGCTCAACCATGCCTAGATCTAGAGGTTACTCAGCTTATTACGAACCCCCACACATACACAAGCTTGGAAATGGTTCAAGAAAGACTTTAATGGAGCTATAAGGGACTATAAGCATGAAAGCAAGGGGAAAATCGAGTCATACCTTAGGGAACACACTGAGAAAGCTTAAAGATGCTTAACCTCCTCTTCTTCTTCTTGATCTACTCTTTTTCCCACTCCAAAACTCCAAGAGAGCACCCAAATGCTTCAAACTCACAAGGAAACAACTCTTGAACAAGGTATAGAGCTCTGAGGGTGAATGGGGGTGAGATTGGAGCATGTCACACCCCAAAACCAAGGATGGCGGAAACGTCCGGGGGTGGAGGACTTCATGTAGAGTATCACAACAATGAGTATAATAGTGCTCAAAGTAAAAACAACCACCATAAATATAATTGCAAAAGTTACACCAAAGTAAATGTTTACATCTTTCAAAAGCAATTACATTATGATGACAAAATAATTTGTTGACGGTTTAACGTCCCATCCTCAAAGCGATGAAGTTTTCCTGTTTCACTGATTCCCTGAGAATACAAGTAGTTTTAAAAGTGTCAACACAAAGGTTGGTGAGTTCATAAGAGTTTTGTTTGAAGTAGAAACCGTTTTTCCTTGTAAAATCGATTTAGTTTGATTTCCAGAAAATCCAATATTTTCTTAGTTAAGTATGAATAGAAATAATCCTACATGATGCTGTAATGAACCCTAGAGTAATCCGTAGAGTTCCTCTATAATCGTCCAACATATAAAGTTATATAAGGCTTAACTTAGATAAAACGTTGAATATAGTGGGTCTGCCCTAGGTCCACAACCCAACGAGGAACAGGAGATGAGGCGGGCACCACCAATTCTAGGCCAATCAAGACTAAATTCTTATATGACTCAACATATACGCTCAACGACTATAGTTGAAGTCTAACAATTTTAGAGGATGTGTAGTTTTAATATCATAATAGCTTTGTATAGAGACCCGACACTTTGTATTTGTACCCCTTTTTGTATAGAGACCCGGTACTTTGTATTTGTACCCCTTTTTGTATAGAGACCCGGTACTTTGTATTTGTACCCCTTTTTGTATAGAGACCCGGTACTTTGTATTTGTACCCCTTTTTTGTATAGAGACCCGGTACTTTGTATTTGTACCCCTTTTTGTACAGAGACCCGGTACTTTGTATTTGTACCCCCTTTTTGTATAGAGACCCGGTACTTTGTATTTGTACCCCTTTTTGTACGAGTGCGTTGAGTGATGTATCATAAACTATACCTATTATAGTTTATCTAAAATGTATGTAATATGTATGAATTCTTCTATGGAAATGTATTAGTATTGTGAATTTATCAAACTATACATTTTATAGTCTAATAATACGTGTTCCAAAATGAATGAATAATATTTAATATTTAATATGAATGTCTTAATTCCAGTTCATAATGATAAAATAACACGGAAACACATTCAAATATTAGAACTTATGATTATACACTTTGCTCAACATAATACAAAGTGTTACGATATTTACATGCTGTTGGTAAAATTTAGCAATTCTGCCCTGTTTTGGAAAAATCCTAGAAAAATCATACAAAGTCGAAAACTAGATCCGTAAATTCTGAGAGTTCACAAAATGTGTCTAGTTTGCTCATAATTTTTATCACAATTTATAATGACCTCTAACTTGGGTGAAAAAGTCCATAATCACAGACTGGTCCGGATTGTTGTTTGAAATGATAGGCAGTTTTGTAAAAATTACCATAAATTGTAGAAAAATCGTATGGAGATGTGCAAGTAGTCATTTTAAAGCTAAAAACTTAAACTATTTGCACCTTGTACAGTTTTGAAAACAAAAATGTTTAAGATGCCCAAAACAGTCCGTGAATGGAGTTGAACTTTTCTGATGAAGGCTGTTAGAAAAATCTAGTTATGTTCTTAGTGTTTTAACTTGTATCCCCCCCCTGAAAACTTGAGAAAACATAAAAATGTAGGGGTATGAACTCACCTTGAGTGATTTCAGTAGATAAGTGTTGAAGAAGGAAAGTGTTCAACCTAAGAACACTTGAGGAAACACTTGAAGATTCGAAGATCTAACACAATTATGATGGAGTTTGTGTAAGATATTCATGATTTGAGTAGAATGAAGTGAAATAATCATAAGGAGGATGAATTATACTTACTAAGAGTGGAAGAACACGTGAAGATCAGCCTTGAATCTCGAGTTTGGAGTGGGAAAAGTTTGAGAGAAAGCGGTGTTTGATACTTAGTGAAATGAGGGCAAATGAGAGGAAATGAGGAGAGAGGATGAATAATCAGCCCTCAAAAACGTGGGAAGAGGGATAATTGAGTGGAAAAGACATTGATGTGACCTAGGTAAGGTGGGGGGGTATGGCTGGTCATAGAGTGGGTGTGGGGTGGTTGCTTGTGACTTTGATTTTTTTTTTTTTTTTAACTTGCAAGGTACAATGGAATATATTACTCCTAAAAAGGAAATTGACTCAATCAAGGACGATTTCACAATTAAAGTTCGGATCATACGTCTTTGGACTCAAAAGTCAAGAACAATGTCTTATAATTGTCTATGTGTGTGTATCTCTTTAAAAATTCTGCAATTTCATCATTTTATGACCCCCATTTGCGAAGTTGAGTATTTATTTCCAAAAATGCGAAACTCCAGGGACAATATTTGAAATCTTCTGTTTTCTTCCCCAATTCGCATTCTACTGTGAAATACTTCGCATCTTCATTCTTACACCCTTCGCATCCCTTCGCATTAATCACCTTCGCATTTTATGACCCCCATTTGCGAAGTTGAGTATTTATTTCCAAAAATGCGAAACTCCAGGGACAATATTTGAAATCTTCTGTTTTCTTCCCCAATTCGCATTCTACTGTGAAATACTTCGCATCTTCATTCTTACACCCTTCGCATCCCTTCGCATTAATCACCTTCGCATTTTATGACCCCCATTTGCGAAGTTGAGTATTTATTTCCAAAAATGCGAAACTCCAGGGACAATATTTGAAATCTTCTGTTTTCTTCCCCAATTCGCATTCTACTGTGAAATACTTCGCATCTTCATTCTTACACCCTTCGCATCCCTTCGCATTAATCACCTTCGCATTTTAACCTAATTAATCAAATGCGATTCACAAAATTTTCATTCCAGATGCGAACACAGTTTAGTTCTTGAACTCTAAACTTGCGAAATCAAAAATTCATATGTTGAACCCATATGCGAATATTAACCCAATTGACTTTGAATTGACCAGAATTTGACGGTTGTCACAGAGCAGAATGAGAGTTTAAATAGGGTGCAAACCCTTGAAACTTAGGGTTTCATCCGACAACGGTGACTCGCCGAGTCTAGGATATGGACTCGTTGAGTCGCCAACTTATAACGTGTCCCGGGTCCCGGCTCTACTCGGCGAGTCGGACCTATGACTCGCCGAGTCCAAGGCTAATGAGAATTGTTATCGAGAATTTAGAAAATAAAAGATAGATTTGAACGATTTAAGATGAAGAACATAGAGAGTAAATATTAATCAGATCTCATATTGATTAAGACTGATTACAAAGTTAAGCAGAAGTGAGTTCTAGCATCGTACTACAGCTTCTAGCCTAAGTCCCTATTTATAGGGAACGAACAAAAAATATACTAAGTGTATACATTTTAACTTCGCACAAAAGATGACTTAGTAAAATAACATAAAGTGAAACTATACAAAACACTCTATTCGACTTTTACAATATACATCAACATTCTCCCCCTTTGTAAACAGTCAATACAATTCAACTCATAAGCTTTTGAATTGCAGAGTGAATTGCCTTTCGCACTTCTCCATACTAGGAGATCACCTTCTTCAAATCTTTCTTGTCTCCTTCGTTATTCTTCTAGCAATTGTTCATACGTACAATGAAGTGCGTATATTGCGAAGAATTATATCTTTCAATCTCTGAGACCTTAAACAAAAATTTCTTCGGATTGCCTTTTGTGTCTCTGCCAGAAAACACCATGCCAAAAGGTTTTAGGCAGATTTCTCCAACAGCATACTTTGACAAAGAAGATTGTGTCAAAGTCTCCTCCCATGGAACTTTCACTTCCCTTCCCACAACATGTGCTAATTCATCATCAGTAAGGGCTAGACAATCGAAGTAATTGTCTATGAAAGTCTTCACATGTGCGAAGCTTGCTTTGAACACATCTGTATCAGAGCCTTTGAGATTGTTTTCTTCCATATGCTTCAAGATTAGTGCTACTTGAATTAAGTCATTGCAGTTCATCAAAGGAAAGTCAGCAACTGTGAAGTCATATTGTTTGTTGTCAGCTCTGATAACAAAGTATCTAAAATTCTGTAGCATCTCTTCAAACATAATATCGTTCTTTATCGTCACCACCTTTTTAATCTTCATTAAAGACCAAACTTCATCAGGATTCTTCCCCAAGACAGCATGAAATCTGATTTTCATTTGAGTATAATCATTCGGATTATCAAATTTGTCACTGATCTTGTATTGTGCATTGATGAACAGCATTTCATTTATAGGGAAGTCCAACTGGCAATGATCTGAGTTCGCAATATCATAACTTCCCTTTGGCTTCTTCTTGAACTCATACATCTCCCTACACACAACTTTTGACTCTATGGTTTCGTAAGAGTAAAGTTTTGTAGGATCTCCTTTGTTCATGGAGGGAGGATCACTTGCCCGTTGCCTTATAATACTCTGAACTTGCCTCATCTTCTCCATCTCATCCTCAGCCTCTGCTTTCAACTCTTCTTTTGATTTTTCATATAATATTCCTTTTCCTCTTCCAACAACATCCTTTTGAGGTATTGAGCTTGAAGCTCCTTCATTTCGTCCAATAACAATACCTTTGGTAATTGTTCTTGTAGTAATTGTTGTTGCAGAAATTGATTTTGAAGGAATTGGAAGAGTAGCAACAAGCTGAGTTGACATCACCTTTCCCACAGTTTTTGCATCCTCTTCTTTGTTTCGACCTTCTTCTCCCCCTTGCACCCCTGTGGAAACAGGCGGAGCACTCTTCGGAAGTAAAGAAGTGAAATTTGTGAGTGGAGTAAGGGCTTTGTTAATAGCTTGTTCTAAAGTATTAATCTTTACAGACAAGAATTCAGGAGTAAGAATTTGAGAGGATGAAGAATGCGAAAGAGCTGTCTTAAGATCAGTGACTAACTGGATGAGCTGATCAAACCTCATCATTATTTCTGCTTTGTGATTGGCAAGAACAGGAATATTATTGAGCTTTTGAAGCTGAGAAGAAATGTCCACAATTTGCTTTTGAATTTCGTCTTGTTTCATGTGGACATCCTGAAGATCCTTCGCAAGTTCAAACTTCAACTCCTGAATTTTGAAGTTGACGTCTTCACGAACCTTCTTAACATCTTGTACAAAACGAACATGACGTTCTTTTGTAACTGCGCGAAGATCTTGAACTACAAAATTAAAATTACTGCCTTGTGATGTAATTCTGAGCTCATTGTTTTTATCAGATTGAGCAATTTTTTCCATGATTCTTTTCTCTGCTCGTTTGATCATGATATCAACCTCCATGGCAGATATTGAAGACATTCGACCAGAATCAGCTTGTGATTGAATAATGGTCTTCAACTTTTGATTCAGTATTTTAAACTGTTTTCCTGTCATCAGCATATGATCAGGAATATCTTCTTCATCTGAATCAAAAGGAATATCATCAAGTATCCCACCAAAGACACCTCCTTCGACTTCTGGATCAGACAATGGTTGCGAAGGTTGCGAAGGTTGAGGATTTTCAGGTGATTGCGAAGGGAAAAGTGTGGTGAATAGGTTTTGAAGAGCATGATCAAAAATGTTTGAAGTGGTAGATAAAGTGGTAACAGGTAATGAAATGGGTAAGGATGTGTGAATTGATGGTGCAACACTTAGGATAGGTGCCCCCGTATCAGATACGTTGACAACCATATCAGAAATAGGAACCTCCTCAGTAACTGATTTGGTAAGAACTATTTCGAGTGGTTTGGTTTGGGAAACAGTGGTAGAAATTTGCGAAATTGATATGATGGTTAAAGAAATAGGTACCATAGTGGTGACAGGTGGAGTTTCTGGGACAATTTCTTCTTTAGATGATTCATTGCGAATCACCATCTTCCTTCGTTTCACCATTGTACGTTGCATATTTTTCGCAACGTCTTCAGCTCTTTGTCGCTTCTTTGTTGGAGATACTGGCGCTGGAATACTGTGAATAGTAACACCTTTACTACTCACTTCCGCTTTGCGAATTTGCTTCAGTACCCCAGACTTGGAAGGTAAGAGTTCCTTCTTCGATTTCTTTGAAGGTTCTTCAGTTGGACTGACTTCAGCTGGTACGGTTGTTGATGATGAACCCTTCGCAAGTTTCTTGCTAACCTCTTTGTTTTAGATGGAGTAGCAACATCTAGTAAAACTCCAGTTTGCGCATCTGTATTAACAGTTCCCAAATATCTCACCAAAATTTTGTGGGTGGGAGAAACTTTGCGAAGCATCGCATCTGGAATACGAGCCACATGAGTAAATATCGCTTCATCATCTTCTACAGCTTTGGGGAATTGATAGAAAGAAAATTCAGCAACTTCAACATTGTTCAGCATTGGAATTTCTTCTTGCGCATACACGTGTTCAAGAATTAAACTCCAGTATCTTGCACATGAAATTCCCTTCTCCGAATTTGTATGTTCTAGGCTTTTGACAAATTCTTTCCACAGCTGTGTTGCATAATCGACATTAATATCATAGTATATGCCCATCACCATAGCATATACTTCCATTCTTCCTCTATCCAACCCGACTACTCTTCCTATAAGACATCTGAGAAAGATTCCAAAGAGAAAATTTCACATACATGGCAACCCAGACTTTCTGAAATCACTAATTTTTGTCAACTCTGGTTGATGCCCCATTTCATTAAACATATGAATAACCTGGGAGTTGACAGGTTTGATAAATGGAGGGTTGTTTGGAATTTGCAGAATTTCCACAAACAAGTTCTTTGACAGTTTAACTTGTTTGTTGTTGGTTAGGTTGAAAGTAATCACATCCGTTGTGTGATTGTATGAAGTCGTTGAAGCGGCACGCGATAACCATACCATTGGAACCGGAGATGAACTGAACATGGCAGTTGCTAAAGATGAGCATTTTAGAGCAACAATCAGCATCTTCAACCCTTCTGGATAAGCGAAAACTTTCGGATCAACTTGGTAGTTAGTGCTTTGAATCTTCATCAGAGACTGAGAAAGAACCTCATCAGTGTTGGAAGTAGTGGCTGTCATTGTTCGGGTTTTGAAAAAGAAAGTTGAAGTTTGGATCAAGGTGTAATCATGGAAGTGTTTGTGAGAGTTCTTGTTTGCGTAACCGTACACAGTGTTCTTTAACCCCCTTTTATAGGTTGCTCAAAATTGATTTGAAATTGATGCGGGATACATTTAATGTTATCCGACGTGGCACCTTGAAAGTCGGATCATGACTGCAAAAGGTAACAACATTCCAAAAAGTAACTGTCACATCTCCTTGAAAACCGGACAAAATACCTACGATTTTGAGTACACAGCCTGTCAAGTATCCGTTATAGAATTTGAACTGGTAAAACCCTTCGCATGGAAGCAAGGCTCATTCACTTTTGGGATTTAAAGTGAAGTCATATGCCAGATCTGCGAAATCATCAGTCTGAGTTGGTTGTACTCAGAACCTCAAGGATTTCGTGTGTGCATTGTGCCAAACGAAATAAGATAAGAAACAAAGATATTTGGAATGTAGTGATGTCAACAATTCAATTGGACATAAATGCAGTAAAACCCCGGGAAAAGGTTACTTCGTTAATTATCAAGAGAGATAATCAACTGCTTGTATAGTTTCCCGTGAATTACAATTGAATACTTGTAGAAAAGTATCAAAGGGCTTCTTTTTAAAAGTCAATTTGGATTGGTTTAAAATGTCATTACATATCAACCTTAACATAAGGTGAGAAATTGTAAATGAAATTACTTGTTTGACCAGTGTAGTCAGTGACAAGTTGGCTTTGGAAAATATGTATCATGACAAGAATTTGCGAATGAAACTTACACTGAAATCATATTCAAAAGAAAAGTTTGTTTTGGATCTTGTTGGGTAACAAACATTCTGGGTTCGGAATATTTGATCAAGACCACACATGCGAATTGAATATGATTTGAAGTTTCGAAATTTTTGATACTGAAACAAAGGTTTCGTAAAAATCTGGAACAAAGTTCCCCGTCAATTCCTTAATGATTATGATTTTTGGGTTTCACTTTCATCACGGACTCATGATGAGAGATCATAAACACAGAGTTGTGATTTGTCTAGGTTTTGATTGGTTTGATCAAAAACCTCAAGGACAAATCTTTTCAAAAAAAAAAATTGGAGTGAAAGAATTGTTTGGTTTAAAAAGATTGGATAAGAATCGAAGTGTACCTCTATTATAATGGACAAAACAGAAAACTCTTAACTCATTTGAGAAGAGTAAGGTAGCTCATGTTGACTTATGCGAATATAAGCCTTTTTGGGAAGAAATTATCATGTGATAACGTCATTAAGGCTTTCTTTGCACACATAGAGTCGTGTTGAGGCTTTTGGTCTACATACAGCAGCATGCTTCTAGGGACATCCTAACTAGTCTTAAAAAAATTTAATACCTTCCCATAGAAACAAAATGTATGACCACTTCACATTTTAGCCATGCATTAAATTCTCAGCACACAATTGAAAAAAAATAAAATCTTTTTGGATTTTTGATTTTTGAAAAAAAATTAAAATCTTTTTGGATTTTTGATTTTTCAAAAGAAAATACAAAAAAAAAATTAAAATCTTTTTGGATTTTTGAGTTTGCAAAAGAAAATAAAGTAATATGCGTAAAACGTACCTAAGTTGATATTACCACAGATGCGAAATGATATGGATGTGAAGCCTCTGAATGAACAGTAACCTCTTAATAATGTTAACGCATCTTCTGAACAAAACATTTATTCTTGTGTGGATGAAATTGAATTCACATTAAGCATCCCCAAACTTGCTAAAATTCTAACAAATGATTTTTCATCAAGAGGTTTTGTAAAAATATCAACAAGTTGTTCAGTTGTTTTGACAAAATGAATTTCAATATTCCCATCTTCCACATGATCTTTGATAAAATGATATCGAAGAGCAATGTGTTTTGTCTTTGAATGTTGCACTGGATTATGACAAATGCGAATTGCACTTTGTGAGTCACAATACAAAGGAATCTTTTTCATGTTGATTGCATAATCACGAAGTTGACTCTGAATCCATATAATTTGCGAAGTGCAAGCAGCCATAGAGATGTATTCTGCCTCAGCAGTTGAGATAGCCACACAAGTTTGTTTCTTTGATTGCCAGCTTACCAACTTTCCATCCAATAATTGACACCCACCAGTCGTACTTTTTCTTTCCAAGGTACATCCTCCTAAATCAGAATCCGAAAAAGCTTGAATGAAAAATCCTGTTTTCGTAGGATACCAAAGTCCTAAAGAAACGGTTCCCTTTAGATATCGAAAGATATTTTTCACTGCCGTCAAATGTGGTTCTCATGGATTTGCTTGATATCTAGCACAACAACAAACTGAAAACATAATATCAGGTCTACTCGCAGTTAAGTACAATAAAGACCCTATCATGCTACGATATAATGTTAAATCAATAGCAGGAGTGTCTAACGAAGGAGTTAGTCATGTTCCTACTACCATAGGGACTCTGAGCTTCGTGCTATTAAGCATTCCAAACTTTTCAAGCAAGTTCTTTGTATACTTTTCTTGATTGATGAAGATTCCTTGCATGTTCTATCTTATGTTTAAACCAAGAAAATTATTAATTTTTCCCATCATGCTCATTTCAAACTGACTTTTCATTAAATTTTCAAATTCAAGTGACAATGCTGGATCAGCTGAACCAAAGATAATATCATCAACATAAATTTGAACAAGCATTAGATGACACCCAACTTTCTTGCGAAATAACGTGGGGTCGACTGATGCTTGTTTAAATTTAGATTGTTTCAAGAAATTTGTAAGTGTTGCGTACCATGCCCTTGGTGCTTGTTTTAACCCATATACAGCTTTATCTAAAATATAAACATGATCAGGATGCTCAATGTTTACAAATTCTGGTGGTTGTTCAACATACATTGTTTCTTCGAGTTTTCTATTTAAGAATGCACATTTAACATCCATTTGATAAACATCAAAGTCTTTGTGAGCTGCATAAACTAAAAATATGCGAACTGCTTCAAGTCTTGCAATAGGTGCAAATGTTTCTTCATAATCAATGCCTTATTGTTGCGAATAACCTTTAACCACTAGTCTTGCTTTATTTCGAATATTATTGCCATCTTTGTCGGTTTTGTTTTTAAAAATCCATTTTAATCCAACAATTGAAACATCATAAGGTTTAGAAACTAATCTCCAAACCTTGTTTCGTTCAAATTCAACCAATTCAGATTGCATAGCAACAACCCAATCTGAGTGTTCCATAGCATTCTTCACTGTTTTTGGCTCTATTTTCGAAATAAAGACATTAAACATACAAAGTTCTTGGTTAGTATTCAGTACCTCATTTTTCGCACGAATTTGAGCTCTAGTCAACACACCTTCTTGTAAATTACCAATTACCTATTCTTGTGGATGATTTCTTGTCCATTTCGCAAGTGGTGGATAATTTGGATCATAGTCTAATGGTGCATCTTCATGCATATCTTCATTTTCAGATCCTGCAACAGAAAAGTTATCATTAAATTCATTAAATTCTGCATTTTTATCAAGATTATTTATCTCTATTTCATCATGCTCTCTCTCAACATAATCTTCATTTGGATACTCCCCCTCAAAATTATGTGCATGTTGATTTTGTGAATGCTCCCCCTCAACTTGATTTTCTTGTTGATTTTGTGAATGCTCCCCCTCAAAAGTTGGTATGCAATCTTCATGGACACTTGTGTGTTCCTCCTCCATATGACCATTTGGTGTGCATTCAAAAGTTATTGAGGTTGTAGTGATTGTTGATTCATCAGTATGTTTTGAGGATTCTGATGTGTGATTATCAGGAGCATTATTTTCTGCATCAATTGCCCTGTCAGGAATTCCAAAAATTAAGTCATAATCAAAATCATTAATTTCAGAATTATCAATTTGAGTATTTGAATCCACAAGTATTGGTTTCTGATCGAATTTACTATCAATCTGTTTAAGATAGTAATCGTCAAATGTTAAATTGAAAGTTTCTTCAATTTTTCTTGTTTGTTTATTAAGCACTCTGTATGCAACTGAATTCTGTGAATATCCTAAGAAAATGCCTTCATCAGCTTTTGCTTGAAACTTTGACAAATTATCTTTGAGATTCATAATAAAGCACCTGCAACCAAAAACATGAAAGAATTTTACATTAGGTTTCCGATTATTGATTATTTCATATGGAGTAACATTGAATCTTCTGTGAATGTATGATCTATTCTGAGTAAAACATGCTGTGGACACAGCTTCTGCCCAAAGATATTGAGGTAGATTCGCATATGTGAGCATGGTTCTGGCAGCTTTGCATAGAGATCGACTTCTTCTTTCAACTACACCATTTTGCTGTGGAGTATATGGTGATGAGAAATTATGCGAAATACCTTTGTTTGTGAGAAAATTGTCAAGAGTTTGATTTTTAAACTCCGAACCATTATCACTTTTAATTTTTCGTACATTCTTCTTCAGATTAATTTCAATCTTTTTGATAAAATCAATCATCGTCTGAGCAACTTCAGATTTCAACCTGAGAAAAAATACCCATGTGAATCTAGAGAAATCATCTACAACAACTAAAATATACCGCTTTTTATTTATTGTTGCAACAGTTGATAGTCCACATAGATCAATGTGAAGAAGTTCCAATGGATCTACTATCTTTGAATCTATGACAATCGGATGACCTTTTCGATGTTGTTTTCCTTGTTCGCAAGCTGCACACAAAGAATCATTGTCAAATTTTAATACTGGTAACCCTCGAACTAAATCTTCAGTTACAAGTTTATTTATATTTCGAAAGTTCAAATGTGACAATCTTCTATGCCAAAGCCAGCTGAGATCATTGGATGCTTTTGATAGTAAACACACAATTGGTTTTCCCACAATTGGTTTAATGTCCAGTGTAAACATATCACCATATCTTTTGGATTTCAGAAGTATTTCATTTGTCTTTGCATTTGAGATGATACTTCCTTCTTCATTAAACACTACTTGATTTCCAGTACCCACAACAAGTTGTGATACACTTAGCAAATTGTGTTGGAGTCCTTCAACATAAGCAACTCTGTTTACTGTAAAGTTTCCATTTGTGACTTTGCCATATCCTTTCACTTGACACTTGTGATTATTTCCAAATTTGACAACTCCAGCATTTTCCAAGTTTCGGTAATCTCGCAAATTTTCCTTTCTTCCAGTTATATGACGAGAGTAACCACTATCAATATACCATTTTGTACCAGATTGCTCGTCACATATCACCTGCATTTATTGAAAAAATTTAGGAACCCAAGACTTATTGGGTCCATCATTAGTAGAATTAAACAACTTTTTGGAACTTAAAAACCATGTTTTCATTTTGTTTGTAACAGAATCCATTATATCGGCATCATCAGTTCTAGATATTCAAATATAGTCATTCAATAATTTTGGATTTTCATTGATTGTAATCTTATCCTTCACAACATTCGCATTTTTGATAACTGGTTTCCATTTTTGAACTGGAACTTGCGAATTATGGGATGATGTACTAGCAGTTGAAGAATTATTTGCGAACTTATCAAATGCACTTTTGATTTCTTGTTCTAAAAACTTTGCACTTTGATATTTCTTTCCTTTCCCTTCAAACCAATGATTGATCATACTTACATCAGACTTTCCTTTGATGTATGAAACTTTGGTTTGTGTTGATATTGAAGGATTTGGAAAATTTGGTTGTTGTGGTGAAAATTTCGCTTTGACTTGAGTTGAGTTCTTCAAACTTGATGAATTATTCGTGAATTTCTCAACATTTGGAAATTTTTGATTATTTGCAAATTTTTGCGAATTCTCAAATTTTCGATTGTTGTCATATTTGCGAATATATGGAACTTTGTCAACAGAATTTGTTTGTTTATGAAAACTCGAAGTTGTGTGAGTGTTTTTATTTTGAAATTTTGAAATTTGTTCTTTTTCATTATTCACAACTTGCCAGAATATTGCTTTTCTTGCTTGTCTTTTTGAAACATTATTTTCTGTTAAATAATTTCCAACCATCAATTTGAATTCTTGTGAATTTAATTTCACTTCAACCTTTGATTTTTCAGCTTTTTCAAAAGATTTGTTTGATTTTTCACCTTTAACCACCCATTTTTGTAATGATTTGTGTTTTTGAAACACATAAGAATTTTGAGTTAAATTGTTTTCTACTGTGTTTTGATTTGCGAAGAAACCTTCAGGTGTGGACTTTTGATTATCTTTTTCAATCATTTTATTGAACTCAAGATGAACTTTCTCAGCATTTCTAGTAGTGACAAAAACTTGATTTGGAAAAATAGTTTTATCAGTACATACAAAATTTTGATATACCACTGTGTTGGTTTCCAAATAATGTGCGCCTTTGTCATTTAAAACTTTGTCAAATTCTTTTGTGTTTTCAAACACTTGATCAACCACAACCCTTTGATGTGTTTCAGTTGAATTTTTCTTTTCTTCTTTATTTTCATTAGTATCATCAGATTTCCAGCTTTCAACTTCCACATTATCAAACTTACAATGTTGCGAAGTTGAAGATTTATCAACTTTATCCTCTACTATTGAATTAACTATTATTTCTTTACCTTTGATCTTAGATGTGATATTAATGATCGACAATTGAGAACAATCAATCTCTTCTTCTTCTTCTATTTCACTGATTTCACTCACATTATCAGAATTTTCATCAATATCAGCATAATTGAATTGTGAAGTAAGAGTTGAATTTTCGGTTTTCTTTAAAATTTTCACTTGTTCACATTTTGTCAAACTTTCATTTACAATGTCAACCAACTCATTAGCATTCAGAAATTCCTCAATTTTGACAATACCATATGAATATCTATCATCAGGTATTTTGTCAAACTGAGCAATTGTACTTTCACAATCATAAGAAACAACATCAACTTTTTCACGCTCATACTCAAGAAAAGGTAAAAGTTTCCTATGTTGTTCTTTGCTAATATCATAAGAATGATGTAAAGCTGTTAATTTTGCATACAATAGTTTTGCTGAATTACAATATATGTTTCTTTGTGCTAGTAACAATCTAACATCATTAGAAAGATTATTCCTATCACAATCTATATTTTTGACTTGCATTTCTAATTTTTCAACTCTGCTCTTCTTTATTTCTAAGTCTCTTCGTGTCTCACTAAGTTGCACATTTAATTTCTTAGCTTCATTACTAGCAGACACAATAACAGAATCAAAATAAGCCACAGTATCATCAAACGAAACAATTTCAGCATCATAAGCAGATAAAGGAATATTAAAAGATTCAAGAATTGCACGTACCTTGGTTGTCATGGGAGACTTGTCTGTGGATTTAGACATAAAACATTTCTCTGAAATGTTTTCTTCACAATCCTCAAAACTTGCGAACATTGCTCCATGTGTGGGATGCCTCATTTCTTCATCATCAGACCCTGAAGACCAGATCTGATAAGCTCCACTTTCTTCTTCATCAGATTCTCCCTTAGCAACCAAAGACACTCCTTTGTTCTTTGCACGTAATTCTTCAATATTTTTAGAATAGTAAGCTTCATCTTTGACTTTTTCTTCCTTTTCTTCTTTCTTTCGCAACATGCAATCAGCTGCGAAATGATTCGCACCATTGCAATAGTGACAGTAAATTCCTGAATCACCCTTCAACTTTTTCTCTTCATTCGCATTTTTCTGTTTTCCATTTGTTTTCTCCATTTTCTTCTTCTCTTCTCCTCCAGTTCTTGTAACATCATTTTTCACATCACTATTCTTTCCTTTTGGATTAAAAGGCTTTTTGAAAAACTTTTTAACTCTGTTGTTTGAATAGTATGCTACTGCTTCATCATCGGAGTTCATCAAAAATCCTTCTACATCTTAACCATCTTTTTCATCAGTTTCTGATACTTTTCAAAACAAGAGCCAAAGGACCACCATTAGCTTGTTTTGATTCTTCATACATTTCTGTGACCTCACATTTATGTGTTTTCAGTTAATTGTAAAGATCATTCAATTTAGTTGTATCAAAACATTGTTGATTCTTAATCATCATGCTCACACCTCGCTATTCCTTGCGAAGACTCATAATGAAAGTTAAATTGAACTGCATGATAGATCTAGTAATACCATACCTATTGCAGTGAAACATAAGCTCATTCAGACGATCATAACAATTTTTGAGAGTTTCTGTATCCTTTTGTCTGAATTCCTTTAGTTCAACTAGGCACTGCTTCATAGAGTTGATCTTCGTCTTTTCACTACCTTGATATTTTTCTTTTAGAGTATTCCAGATCTCTTTTGCTGTTTTACAACTACGAATGTAATTGTAAACCACAGGAGGTAGAGCACCTCTTAGTTCTCTCATGCATCTCTTTTCATTTTTCTTCAATCGATTTCATTGTTCTTCAACATCAGTAAATGCAGTGGATGATCCAATTGGTTGAACATTAGCAGGAGCTAGTACTGTTCCATCGTTACACTTCCAGAGTTCTTCATCAATTCTATTTAAGTAATCTTCCATTCTATCAGCCCACTGATCATAGTATTCTGGAATTAACATCGGAATTTTGGTTGAGGAACCAAGCAAGTGAGAGAAAGAAGTCATTGAATTCATGTTGAAGTTCGCCATTGATGAACACAAAAAATATCTGAAAACTTGAAACCTTGATGAATTTCAGAATTTATCAAACGAATTGATCACAAATCATTAATCGATTACTCGATTTAACAATTCAAATGCAGAATCAATTCAAATCTGAAGATCAAAAGTGATTTTCAAAACCAAAAATGTGCGGAAAATTTTGAGCAAACTTGTAACTCAAAAAACAAATGATTCTTATATGAAAATCAGATCTAAGCAGTTTGAATCCTGCTCTGATACCAATTGATGAGAATTGTTATCGAGAATTTAGAAAAGAAAAGATAGATTTGAATGATTTAAGATGAAGCACACAGAGAGTAAATATTAATCAGATCTCATATTGATTAAGACTGATTACAAAGTTAAGCAGAAGTGAGTTCTAGCATCGTACTACAACTTCTAGCCTAAGTCCCTATTTATAGGGAACGAACAAAAAATATACTAAGTCTATACATTTTAACTTCGCACAAAAGATGACTTAGTAAAATAACATAAAATGCGAAACTATACAAAACACTCTATTTGACTTTTACAATATACATCAACAAAGGCTAAAAATGGAAAGCACTCAAATAAGATTTACATACTAGGAACCAGGTGCTACACTTTCCCCCGAACATGATGTCTCGCACTCCTTCTGATTTTAGATCTCGCACGCCCATGATAGTAACATAATACATTGTCTAACTTTGTTTCTGTCTATTTTGCTTCTCGTGGTATCATGTTCGTACACATAAAGACTATAAGTCTACCCTTTCGTTTTGAGCGATTAATACGTGTATAGTCGTGAGACATCATTTTGATTTAGTCAACTTTGATATATTCAATTACGCCTTTTATCATATACATCTTGTTTTTATGTTGAAATTTACTATGAACAAGTGATCCTTATTTACATTTTCTCTTTCGTTCTAAATTTGGAAACCTGATTTAAAATGTCATTTTCATTGTAATTTTCTTACAATTAATACACAAGATGAATACCATTGTTCTTATCATTTTTCTAAATCCGAAAAATATACGTGAAAGAATACATTTTATTATGCTTCTTATTTTCTTTAAATACATCAAAAGTCTTGAATTTTACTATTATATATTCTCTAAATGTTTGTTTTTGTAGAAACGCTAAATTAAGAATCCACTATTCTCAATGATCGATATTTTTACACCTTTCTTAAAATAAAATTCTACTTTGTAATCTTCATTGAGTTCCTAAACTCTCAACTTTGTTTTCATAAATATTCTGACTCGTAAGCTTGAATTTGTCCTGCATTAGACAATTAGACAATTTTTCAAAAGAGTAATAAAAATATTTTTGTATGAATTCCCTTATTGATGACTTAAACCTGTAACCTTAATTGATCTTTTTATTATTTTACTACTTTGTTTGATCGCCACACATGTATCTTCATTATCTTGGAATTATTACACATTTTGATAATAGTGAGATTACTTATCATTTCTAATCACTCAAATTGTTATCTAGACAAGGTGGTTTAATTTATCATAAACTTGCATCACCGCCATTTGCGACAATGACTCTCTAAATATATATATATATATATATATATATATATATATATATATATATATATATATATATATATATATATATATATATATATATTCTTCGAATATAGTTTTATTATAGTAAGAGTAACCGTGGTAGTAAATGTTGCTTCTGAAATCCTCGATCGTTTTGTAACTTATTTTATAGATGACACTTAAATAGCCTTTATATTTGAGATGTACCAAAACCTCGTTGCTTACCCTTAGTGCGTATCTTAAGGAACTTACTCTCGGTCACTTCTTTTTCATTCGTGCTACACCTTTTTATTTTAGATTATATATATTTTCCATATTTAGTAGCCAACCCGGAAGTGAACAAATTGTTCCTAATCTCTTCTTTATCAGAAGATAAATTTACACTTAGTGCCGATTTAGAATGCGACTTAAGAATCAATGCGGATTCAACGCTCAGTGCAGTTGGTGCTTCAGCAAAACTTATACCGCTCTTCTGATTCAGATAATATCTAACTAGATGATCTTTTTCGAATAGGTCGCTATGGTTGGATCATAATTCCATGACCCAAATTTTCCATAATCTAGGCGAAAGAACTCGAATTAAGGAGACATTACTTTAATTGTAGCTAAAGAGTTGCGCTCTTCCCTTGAGGAATTAACATAAAATAATCAAAGAGCTCTTCAAGTCACCACCTCTCCAACTATACAATTGTATTCCGCTGAGTTCTAATAGAATACGTCACGAATTGAATTTCGGGACGAAATTCTTTCAACCGGGGGAGACTGTGACAACCGTCAAAATTCGAGTCGATTCTAGATTTGACTAGACTTAGTTGCACATATAGGCACTACACATACTACACATAGTAACTAGAAGCTAAGTTATAACCAACTAGAAACTTGGAAACAATTAGAACCAATGGATAGTGTACTTAGATTTGACATTGATATGTGAATTCCACATCTACTGAGCTGTAGTGACTATCCATACTTGGGTCACTCTTTGACTCAAACAAAATTTCATGAGTCATATACACACATCATGCACTTGACCTAGAAGTAGAAGTTAGGTCAAAGTCTCAGACAAACTTAAGTCAAAGTTGAGGAGTAGGACTAGTATACTTGATTCCTCAATTTCGCTTGAATCTCGAAACCACTACATAGAATGCCAATAAACCGATAAAATAAGTTACAAACAGTATTTATAACTATAAAAGAGTTATAATACCATAAAATAATTTGAAGTCTCAAAGATACAATTCACTTTGATGTCCAAAGATTTATTAAACTCCAAAAACCCTAAAACCTAAATTTTATAAAGTTTAACATCAAGAATTATATACAAAATTTTATGAAACTTATAAAATGATCTTCAAACAAACATGCATGTGATGATCTTCAAGCTTAGATGCTTGATGATCAAAGTATGTTGTTAAAAGCTTTCAAATATGTTCATAAAAAATTTATTCCCAAATAAATACCTAAAACTTATTTTCTATTCAAATGATATTTTTCCCAGAATCCAACCAACAATATAAGATGATCTATAAATTTTCAGAAAATAATTTGTTTTTCTCGAATTATTTTAATTAATGCAATAAAATAGGGCAATAAATCATATAAAATACTTTCTGGAGTCTATAAATCCTAGTTAAATTCGTGGATGACCCCGATGCCAAACAATGACTTTCATTAAGTTTCATCGATATTTGCTACTATTTAGTGTGGTGTTGAATTTTCTTTTTGTTTAGCCCCAATAAATCATAAAACCGCATTAGATAATTTGAAAAGGGTATATAATAATTTTCGCAGCTTATAATCTTTGTGGAAGACTTAGAAAAATATTTTTAGAATTTTTCATAATGCATTCCTATTTTTCTCCGATTTTTGTATTTATAATGGCCTAAAAATAGAATAAATAGTTCTGCTCATCCAAAATTCATGAAAATTTACATGAACACCTTGTAGTACATGAGGATCCAAAATTCATGAAAATTCACACGAACACCTTGATGATTTTTCTCTTCTGTATACTATTTTTCTTCTATTGTCCCAAGATTTAATACACTTAAACCCAATTTTTATTAGAATAAATACACAAAAATCATAAAATTGGGTTAAACAGTTTATAAATTTATTTTAATATTTTCCCCAGCTTAATAATGTTTAATAACAGTGTTACGAAAATTTTGGGCAATTTTGGAAACTATTTTCTATTTATTTCAATTTTTATTAGAATAAATACACAAAAATCATAAAATCAAGTTAAACAGTTTAGAAATTCATTTAAATATTTTTCCCATCTTAATAATACTTAATAACAGTGTTACAAAAAATTTGGACAATTTTGGAAACTATTTTCTATTTATTTCAATTTTTATTAGAATAAATGCTCAAAAATCATAAAATTAGGTTAAACAGTTTAGAAACCGTTTGTATATTTTTCTCAGCTTAAGTTTCCGAAATGACATTACTATTAAAAGTTTGGGGTATTTTCTTAACTTATTTCTATTTTTCATGAATTTGTATCTATGTAGAGAATTAAATGTATGAAAAATTGTTATATATATCCATAATCCATGAAATTTATCTAGAAGTCTTTTAATACATTTAAAACCAAAATATGAATTTTGGTAATTTTTATTAACTGTTTAATATTTTTTATGATTTTATGGTTATTCGAGAAACTAAAATCGTAAAAAATAGTAAGACAAATCAAAAATTCAAGAAAAATTAACTTAGGTCTTTGACTTCAATTAAAAACTGAAATGCAAAGTTTGGGAAATTTAGAACTGAATTGATTTAGTTTTTGAATCTTTAACCATTGGAACGCCTCTTAAAATGTTAAATATTAGCATTTCAATAATGAGAATTTTCCACTAAAATTGTTATATAACAATTGATTCATTGAAATTTAATTTTCACAGAAAAATGTTTGTAACTTATCAATATTAAATTTTGACACATTATTGGCATAATTTTATTGTAGTAGTAAGTATATTAGTATTAGATTTCAATTAGGGACTCATTAGTGTGTAACGTCATTGTAGGAAAAAAAACGATAGCGGTAAGAGTGGAGCATAGATAAAGGCACCATTTGCATCATCTCAATGCATTGTGAGTATTTACGCACTCCACTATTTTTAGTTTTTATGTTTTGGGGTGGAAAAGCATGTCCCGAAAAACTATTATTTGAATGTTGTATTTTAATTGATTTGTATCAAACATGATTGATGTTTTATTGCTATATCTATCTATGTATCTCTATGCAACACGGAACATGATAACTTATCGTATTAAGGCCCTTCCCTTATCTCTAACCATTAACTCTTTGAGCCAATGGTCATTATGGATAGCGCTATTAGGAATTGACAACTCCTCACTCGCCCGATTACTAGAATGCATGATACCATATAATCTATGGAACGATAAGCATAGATCTTGATAGGGCTTCAGTGATAGGTTTGGTTGAGAACTCATTGTTTGCTCATACACATACAAACTCGTTACTTATTATAGAAAAAAAAACTTGTTTATTATTTATAGCAATGTACTTTGTTTCTCATTACCGCAACGAACTTTTATTACTGAAAACTTATATACATGTTTTAGCAATGAAATTTTTTGCTCCTTGTAGCAACGAAATTGATTGCTCATTTGAGTAATGAAACTTGTTTACTCGTTTGAGTAACGAACTTTATCTTCCATGAGAATATGAATGTTGCATCTTATTTGGGCAACATACTTTATCTCTCATGATGACAAAGAACTTTTCTTTTGTTTTTACAAACATATTTACTCATTTTAACAATATACTTGTATTATTGGAAACTTTTATCAAAACTTTGATTTCAATTCATGGAACCAATATTATTTTGTTTATTTGTGAGTACTCACCAACTATTTTTATAGTTGACGCTCGTTTTATATGCTTTTTCAGGAATCATCGAGTAAGTGGCACTTAGGGACACTTCACTTTTAGGAGCATTCACATGTGTTGTATTTCAATTTACATTGTAATTTCTTTTAATAGTTGTTCAAACCCATCGTAAAATTGTAATGATTATTAATACTATGGTTGTTGTTGTCTTTTATCTTTTGCTATGAAACCCTTTATACTACCACGCCTTGTTTTCCGCTTTAGCGGGGTGTAACACATCACTCCCACCAAGAGTAAGGACCCTGTCCTTAGTACTTCACAGGTACTTGAGAATATTCTTTACCATTGTCCAGTGAGCCTTCCCAGGATTCCCCTGATATCTGCTGACCATGCTCAGAGAAAAGGCTATATCAGGGCGAGTACAATTCACAGCATACATGATCTGATGCGACTAAACCAACCTTTAATCTACAAAGATCGATTAGATCTTGAACAAGTATGTAAATATAAAACTGTATGAACGCAATAATAAGAACAAGTCAAGATGGAATCAAACGTGTCGAATGATTAAACAAAATCCTCAGAAGAGCTCGATTAAGAACATCAACTGTAGAGGATTGGTAGGTTACAAGAACGATTAAAGAAAACTGTTATACTCTAGATGAAACGCTATGTCGTTAATCTCTAAAATCGTTAACCTAATATGCATGCAAGCGTAAACTTATATACAAAACATAAAAGGTTCTCGGTTGGACAGGCCCAAACCGGAATACAAAGTGACTAATACTATCGAGCCCAAAAGACGCAATCTTCAAAATAATCTTCGGCCCAAGAATCTCCCCCTTTGCGTCAATTTGGAGCGAGACCTTCACTCTCTTTTCACAGCAGAGGGCTTCTTTACCGTCTCAAAAATCTTCGGTATTATAGCCAGAATGTGATGCCTGAAGGTGATATACCAACGAAGCATGTCAGTGAAGTTCTTCTTGTCTGCTGTTGAGTTCTGTTTGCATCGGTGAATGATGTTAATAATATGCTCCAGACAATCTGTAGAAAACAGATGTTTGTCTACCAAAGCAAACAGAAACTTATGCTTGTCGCCTCTGGTGAACATAACCGTCAGATTGGAAGAATCAATTTGCCCTATCTTCATTTTATGAACATCTCCTGTCTTGGAAGTGGGCTTGACGGTTGGTTTCTTGTTCATAACTTTTGCTATTTCCTGATCCATAGTGGCGAGCTCATGGACGTAGGAAGCCAACATTCTTTTAAGATGTTTAAGAATCGGTTCATACTCTCTTTGGTTGGAGAGAAGAATGTTGTATAGCAGAATCCAATCATGCGGATTCAGACTGGGAAGATCTGCTAGAGAAATAAGATGTTCTGTGTTGGCCGTTCCTCTGTTGATTTTGAAATTAACGTTCACAAATTTCCCAGCCTGTGTCAGTTTCAGTACCTTGACTTTAATGATTTTCTGAGCGCTCCATGTCAAGTACTGCGGTTGACCATACTTCAGATAGAAATCTATTAGCTCTTTGTCAACCTTCAGGTTTGGATGAGGGACATCGGCAGTGACATCAAAGCAATGAAATGTGAAAGCTTTGCGCGTGATTGGCATGTCGAACTGCGAGTCTTTTGTATTTTCACACTCGAAGGATGCAATCGGTTCCAACCAATATATGGAAGGAAACTCAATCGCTTGAGTGATGAGTGTGTCTCTGTACCAATCTGGGAACAGAGTCTTCTTGGCTTGAATGGCCTCCTCATCCTCCCTGATCTTTCTTTCCCTGGCCTCGGCCTCTCGAGCTATCTTTAGAGTTTCATCAAGCTCTTTGTCCATTTTCTTGCGTTGAAGAGCTTCAGTGATAGTTTCATCTGAATCTGATTCGCTCTCAACAAGGACTTGTTTCCCAGAACCCGAAGCTACATTAACCTTCGGTTCTGTCTTGGACACACCTTCCTCTCCCCCTTGTCGCGGAAGAACAAGCTTCTCCGGGACACCCTTCATTTCACTTAGGATGTTAATAGCAGGAAGGAGTTTCGCCTGGAGATGTTGTCTGATAGTGAGGGTTAGGAAGGGATCATGAGTGTCAAGAACATTTGTTAACATATTCTTGACATCACCAGTGCAACTTTGAAGAACTGCCCGCTGAGTCTTTAGCAAAGAAATTTCTTGTTGTGCCTGGGCCAGTTGGATCTTTTGTAAGTCGATGGTTGCCTGGTGCTTGACAAGATCTTCCTTCAGGGTGCTCTCGGCTGCTAGAGAAGCAAAACATGAATCCAAAGTTTTGAGAAATAAGGAGGATTCAGTTTTGAGGTCAGCACGCAGAGCCTCAAATTTGGTGGTTTCACACTGAAGGGTAGCCGAGAAAGAGTCTACGGACGCTTGAAGCTTGGCCGCACTAGAGTCAGCGTGAGCTTTTAGAGAATCAAGAAAGATCTGAGTTGTGTGAACAACCTCAGAAACTTCCTTGGTGGCTTTTGAGCATGAAGCAGCTGAGTTATCTATGGCGACAGTTGAACGATCCAAGGCGTTAGTGTACGTCTTGATCGCAGACTCAATGAAGGCTTTGAGCACAACACCCCCGTAGGCTTTATTATCAGCCAGCAGACTGTCAAGTTTGGCGTGAATTTCCTGAATCTGCTGACTAGAAACAGGGGTATCGGCATCTGTGTCTGTAGGAATCCGGTAGGGGCTATAATAGATAGAGTCGAACTCTTCATCATCGCCCCCCAAGGTAGCACCGGAGTTGGAGGATGGAGAAGGAGATGGGGGAAGGTTGATGACCGGGGTTTCAACCACAGTAGCAGCCCCTGTATCAGATACATTGACCGTTACTGGTGGTTGGGAAGATTCGGTGATAATAGGCGTGGAGATAGAGGATGAAGGATGAGGAACAGAGAGGGGAATGGTAGGTTCTGTTGTTGTTGGAGGGATGGTTATAGGAACAGAAAGTTTGACCTTCTGTGTGGGTGATTGGGGTGGGGTTGGAATTTTTGGAGAAGTAGGAGGAGTGGGTGATTTGGTAAGTTGAGGAGATGTTGGTGGAGAGGGTAGATGAGTGCCCGCTGGAGAAGATGGTTGTTGAGGAGACTGAACAGGTGTTTTTTCGGTTTGAGGAGCAGCAGCCTCTGTGTCTGATGGAACAGATTCAGAAGAAGGAGACCCTTTGGCTCTTTTAGCCATCTTCTTGACCTTTTTGGATTTGGATTGAGAAGGTGCCTCTGCCTCAGACTTGCGTTTGGAGGATCTTCTCTTTCTCTCCTTCTTTGGTTCAGGTTCTTTCTTTTCTGCTTTCTCCTTTTTGCTTGCCCTCTTGCCACGGTTGGCAGGTTGATCGAGGGCATCAAGAGCAGCACGTTGTTCCTCGGACAAAACCCTAGGAGGCAAGGGTGTTCTGGTGCTGTAGTCAGCCATGATTTTGCTGTGTGGCATGACGCACCTATACATGGACTCAGGGATCAATCCATAGTGAAGAAACTTACTTGGATCGGAGAATATGATCTTCTTGGTGTGGTAAGATGCAATTGAAGCCGTAAGAGCATCCTTCATTACCGGGATGTCAAGGGAATCCATGGCCCTTCTGGTGATAAGCGTCCAAAACCTGCCGCATGAGATCTCAAAGTACCTGGCAGTTGTGTTGAGACTCTGAACGACTTGAGCCCAGATTATGGAGCCATAATCTAGATTGATGCCATTGTAAAGACCATACATGATGGTCAGAAACCCTTTGCTTGTGGTGTCAGAACCACCACATCTCTCCGCTAAACCCTTAGTAAGAAGGGTAAGCAATCCGTTCCACTGAGACGGAAGACAGGATTTCTTGACTTTGGCAATGGTGGTAAGAACATCCGTATACCCCATTTCATACATCATCGAAAAAAGTTGCGCAGTGGTGATGAAATCCGGTGAGATGACGGAGGAGTCGACGGCAAGCCCTAAAAGGGAGCAAAACCGTGTTTTGGACACCGAGGTTTTCTTGTCATGAATGGTGAAGAAGATGCGGTCCTTATGTTTGTCGTAGTTGGCCGTTGTGTAGACTTGGGAGAGCAGGGACATGGGTACGGCCTCCACTTGCGTGAGTGCCAACACCAATGGGGAATATTTTAGGCATGCCACCACGTGTAGCATGTAGGAGTCATATAAGAATGGCATCATCTCTATAATCAAATTTTGATTAGGTTTGATTGAGAGTAGAGAAAAGGAGGCAGTTTGATCTTGTGCTGAAGAAGAAGTTGCCATTGTTGAGTTGTGGAAGAAGATGAACAGTTAAAACTTTTTCAGAGAGAGAATTCGTGAGAGGTAAATGACAAATAACACGATCCCCCCTTATTTATACCGTTCACAGGAGAGAGAAAATCGTGATGATGAAGAAACCAAAACGTCGCCTGAAAAAGCGCGATTGTAAGTTATGGTGTATCCCAGGAATACGTCAGCACACGTGGGTGTGAAAGGAATCAATTGCACGCGCCCAAATCATTTTTTTTTTGTACCGTTTGAAATTCTTGTGCATAAGAGTGTGAAAGATAAAGAAATAAATCAAAGGTGTTTGGGATGTGAGTGTTGTCTATTAGGAAGACAGAAAGCGGAAGATTCCGGGCAAGAATTGCTTCCTTCAAGGCCAAGAGTGACTTGAAGTGCTTGTGTGGTTTCCCGAGAAATACGATCAGTTGTCTTTTAACAAACAATGAAAGGCATCTTTTGATAATGGGCTGAAGGGTGGCTGAACTCAAACCGAACATCAAGTCTTAACATAAAACTGAGTGTTGGTAGAGATACCTGTGAGATCGATGTGATCTATTGAACAGGTAGGAGGGAAGTATTTCGTGACGTGAATGGTATAGACAGAAATCTCAAAGAAAAAATAAACTGGACCTCTTTGGGAAGAAATGTCTTAGGTGGAGACAATTTCATAAAAGATCACGCAAAAGGAAAATGAGATTTCCAAGTAATAGCTTGAGTTTATCACTCACCGTCAATTCATTTCAGGTATTGGATTTTGGGTTTCACTTAGACCGTGGTAAACGAATCCAAGATCATAAACACAGATGTTGTGCAACCATAAGCCTCAGTGGTAAAGACCGAAAGCATCAAGGGTTACTTTAGGGAATCGAATGTAAATGAAGAAGATGAGGAGATGGGTAAGAGACCGAACGTACCTTCTGCTATAGAATAGGGACAAAGCAGAGCAACTCATGTTTCAGATGAGTAGAGTAAGGTAGCTCTAGACCGAGTGTGAGAAAGTAGCCTGATTGGGAAGAAACGATAGGTATTGATCGAATCATTAAGGCATGCTCGAGGTCATAGAGGCTTGCGACAACATACAGCAGCATGCTTCTAGGGACGTCTAACTAGTCTGATAAAGATAAAACATACCTGGGTAAACACTACAGAAGGAGATGCTTGTATGCACCTGAGCAAAACGTACACCGACCAGAAAGATAAAGTGTTTTTGTAATTTTGGAATTTTCTGAAAAATAAATAAAAATAGAAAGAGAAAATGTTTTTGGAATTTTGGAATTTTCTGAAAAATAAATAAAAACAGAAAGATAAAATGATACAACATAAAAAATTAGGAAGCAGAGATAGACCGATCAATCTGTGTATTTCGGTGACAATTTCAGAATTGAGAAGAACTTAGCGGTCTGTCTCGTTCGGTTCAATAAATCCTTAGAGCAGAGAGAGACCGAGCGTGCTGTTTGCGTGGGTGCCTTTAAATTACTAGGACAGAGAGGGACCGAGCGGTCTGGTTGCTTCGGTTCCTTTATTTTACCAGAGCAGAGAGAGACCGAGCGGTCTGGTTGCTTCGGTTCCTTTATTTCACCAGGGCAGAGAGAGAGCGAGCGGTCTGGTTGTTTCGGTTCTGTTAAAGCGCCAGAGCAGAGAGCAACAGAGCGGTCTGTCTCGTTCGGTTCTTGATTCTTAAATAGAGATTTGAGGATTTGGGACCGACTCTGCAACCATCATACCCAAGCCTTGTAGAATTTTATTGAAGGTCGTTTCAGGAAGAGCTTTGGTGAAGACATCGGCCAATTGATCAGTGGTTCTAACAAAGTGTATTTCGACGTTTCCATCTTCCACGTGATCTTTGATGAAGTGATACCTCAGTGCTATGTGTTTGGTTTTAGAGTGTTGCACTGGGTTATGACAGATCCTAATTGCACTTTCAGAGTCACAATATAGTGGGATCTTCTTCATATTGAGTCCATAGTCTCGAAGTTGACTCTGGATCCAAATCACTTGTGATGTGCAGGATGCAGCGGCAATGTATTCCGCTTCAGCAGTAGATAGTGACACGTAGGTTTGCTTCTTGGACTTCCAGCTAACTAACTTCCCATCGAGGAATTGGCAGCCACCAGTTGTGCTTTTTCGGTCGAGTCCACATCCTCCAAGGTCAGCATCAGAATAGGCTTGAACAAAGAAGCCTGAGTTGGATGGATACCATAGACCTAAGGAAGTGGTTTGCTTGAGATAGCGTAAGATGTTCTTCACTGCAAGCATGTGAGGTTCGCGTGGGTTTGCCTGAAATCGAGCACAATAACACACAGAAAACATGATATCAGGTCTGCTAGCAGTTAGATACATCAGAGAGCCAATCATTTGACGATAGAGCGTGATATCGACAGCCGGTTTGTCTAGAGATGGGGTAAGCTTGGTGCCGAATGCCATTGGCACTTTGACTTTTGAGTCTCCCATCATGCCAAACTTTGCTAGGAAAGTCTTCGTGTAAGCTTCCTGATTAATAAAGATGCCTTCGGTTCCCTGTCTTATGTTTAAACCAAGGAAAAAGTTAATAGGACCCATTGAGCTCATTTCAAACTTAGTCTCCATCAGCTTTCTGAATTCAACTGTTAAGCTGGGATTCGTGGAGCCAAAGATGATGTCATCGACATAAATTTGAACTATCATAAGGTGGTTACCTTCCTTTTTGCGAAAGAAGGTTGGGTCAACCGAACCTTGTTTAAATTTAGACATCTTTAAAAATTTTGTAAGCGTTTCATACCAGGCTCTCGGAGCTTGTTTGAGGCCGTACACAGCTTTATCCAGAATATAGCAATGATTTGGATGCTTTTCGTTCACGAACCCAGGAGGTTGCTCCACATACACAGTTTCTTCGAGTTCTCCATTGAGAAATGCACACTTGACGTCCGTATGGAAAACCTCAAAGTTTTTGTGAGCAGCATAAGCCAGAAATATTCTAACAGATTCTAGCCTAGCTACTGGAGCGAAAGTCTCTTCATAGTCTATCCCTTCCTCCTGACAGTATCCCTTTACCACCAGACGAGCCTTGTTCCTGATAACATTACCTTCCTTGTCCATTTTGTTCCTAAAAACCCATTTGAGACCAACAACCGAAGCATCTGGAGGAGTTGGAATGAGGCGCCAGACTTTGTTCCTTTCAAATTCGTTCAGTCCGTCTTGCATTGCTTGAACCCAATCAGAGTGATCTAGGGCAGTGTTAACTATCTTCGGTTCAACTTTTAATACGAATGAGTTAAACATACAAAACTCAACCTTTGAAAATAAGGATGTCTGTTTTGCCTTCAGTTGTGATCGGGTCAGAACCTTTTCAGATACATCACCGACTACTTGAGAGATAGGATGATCTCTGGTCCATTTGACAAGAGGAGGGTAATTTGGATCAAAGGTTGGGTCTAGTTCAGCATTAATCATTTCTTCTGGCTCAGATTGGCTGTCGTAATCGAGCGTCATATCATTATGTTCCCCCTCAATTGATGAGCTTTGAGAAACATGAGGTGCAGGTGTTTCTTGTGGTGCTGAGCTTCCAGGCGTTGAATCACCTTCGGTTGGAGAGGTATCTTCGGTAGGAGAAGCACCTTCGGTTGATGTTGTAGAATTTGGCTCCCCCTGGACTTGTGAGCTTGGCTCCCCCTCGACATGAGAATTTGGCTCCCCCTCGACATGAGAGCTTGGCTCCCCCTCGACTGAAGCGTTGTTGGATGGAGAGTCATTAGTGGTCGATTCTCCTTCCTGCATTTTTCTTGCAGCATCTTCGACAATCTGCTTCATATTATCAACTTTGTTGTCTGCTGCACCTGCTTCGGAGAGTGAAGCTTTCTCCGGTTCGTCAAAGAGCTCTAGAAATTTGTCGTATAAATTGGCGACCGAGACTGTGACCTGGCCAGTTAGAGGAAAGATTTCCCCAGCGGTGTCTTCTTTGGCCTGTAGCTTCTTGACATAGTTATCGTCAAAGGTCACATAGTATGTCTCTTCAATCCTTCTCGAACGCTTGTTGAGGACCCTGTACGCCTTGGATGTGAGCGAGTAACCCAGAAAAATTCCCTCGTCGGCTTTGACATCAAACTTGTTGCGGTGTTCTTTAGAGTTAAAGATGAAACACCTTGAGCCGAACACATGGAAAAATTTCACATTGGGTTTTCTGTTGTTTAGTATCTCATATGGAGTGAGCGTGAATCGCTTGTTGAGATAGGACCTGTTCTGTGTAAAACAAGCAGCCGAAATAGCATCAGCCCAAAAATAATGAGGTAAGGAAGCGAAACTTAGTATAGTTCGGGCAGCTTCACACAAAGATCGGTTTCGTCTTTCGACTATTCCGTTCTGTTGTGGTGTGTAGAGAGCTGAGAAATTGTGACTAATTCCCTTTTCTGCAAGAAACTCTTCAAACTCCCTGTTCTTGAATTCAAGACCATTGTCGCTCCTGATGTTGCGAGCAACCTTCTTGAGCTGTACTTCAATTTGCTTGATAAACACTTTCAGCTTTTGAGTCGCTTCAGATTTATGCTTTAGAAAGAATACCCATGTAAATCGTGAAAAGTCATCAATAATAACAAGAATATACTTGCTACCACCGATGCTTTCGATAGATGAAGGACCACACAAATCGATATGAAGTAATTCGAGTGGTTCAATAACTTTTGTGTTGATTATAGATGGGTGACTTTGACGACTCTGCTTCCCCATTTCGCATGCAGCACACAAATGATCTCTGTCGAACTTGAGCAATGGAAGACCCCTAACATGACCTCCAGTGACAAGTCGGTTGATATCTTTAAAATTGAGATGAGAGAGCCTTCGGTGCCACAACCAGCTTTCGTCGGATTGAGCTTTTGATAACAAGAATATAGTTGGGTTTCCTTTGATGCGTTTAAGGTTTAAGGGAAACATTTCACCCTTTCGCTCTAACTTGAGAATCACTTTCTTTGTCCTTTTCTCTATGATTTCAGAACCTTCATCATCGAATGAGACTTTGAGACCTGTACCTCCAACAAGCTGAGATACACTAATGAGGTTGTGTTGGAGTCCTTCCACATAAGCCACCTTCCTTATAGTAAAGTCCCCATTTGTTATCATCCCGTATCCCTTTATGGTGCCGAAAGAATTATTTCCAAACTTGACGTTGCCACCATTTGCAAGAGATCTGTATTCCCTAAGCTCCTCTTTCCTCCCTGTCATGTGACGTGAGCAGCCACTATCGATGTACCATTCTTCGTCGAACTGCTCGTCACTTATACCCTGCAAAAATTAGGCAGATTTAGGAACCCAAAGTTTCTTGGGTCCACATGAGCTTTTCATGGGAACGGGAACAGTAAGAGAGATGTCAACTAGATATGTTCGTTTTATAAGAGTTATTTCATCTTTCCTTTTAATGGTAAAAACTTTTATTTTGTTAGGATTGGGTGTGCTCGGTTTGGACTCTGGTTTGGATTCATTGACCTTCTGCTTTCCCTTTTGTTCAGCTGACGAATGAGATTTTTGAGAAAAAGGGGAATTGGCTTTAGAGCAAGATGGAGATGAATCGGTGGAAGTAGAAGAGTTAGAAGAACGAGAAGAATTAGAATGAGAGGGTTTGTATTGAGAGGACTTCCTGGCTGGAGACTCTAGATGACCCTTTTGCTTTTGATCGTTGGGGGGACCGATCTTAGAGTCTTGTTTTCTTTTGACTTCAGAACCGAACCTTTGCGTTCGGTTTGAGCTGTCCTTGGAACCGAACCTTTGGTTTCGGTTGGAGTCTTTTTCAGAACCTAACCTTTGCCTTCGGTTGATATTTTCTTGTGAACCGAACCTTGGCTTTCGGTTGTTGTGACTTTCAGGCTTTCCTACAGGATTGTTTTCATACTTCAGATTCTTATCTTGGTGTGAGAAGTATGCATTCTGGGAATGCCAGAATTGTTTCCTTTCAGAAAGGTTCTTCCTGTATCTATGGTTCCTTTCTCTCTTCCTATTCCTCATCTGTTTAGGTTGATGATGAACATTCGCTTTCGTTTTCGGTGTCTCCTTGGCTGGTTCCTTTTGAACTGCAGGAGTTTTACTTTGAGCCGAAGGAGCAGAGGGAGTATCTTCTTTTGTCGAACGATCATCCTCCTGAGGAATATCTTTCGTACCACTGGTGCTTGGCTCATCGAAATTGTCAGGCTTATTCAAGGGTTCAGGTATGTATCTTCCTTTACTCATCCAGGAGGTTCTTTCAGATAAGCCAATGGTTTCATTTGCATTATCTATTGGAGCTTCCCAGAAGTACTCATCGCAGCCATCAGCATTGTCTTCGTTTACAATAGCTGTGAGTTCAGCTGTTTGATGTTCGGTTACTCCTGTCACCTTGTATACTTGATTCGGAGTGGTCCTAACCTTTTGATACACAACTGCTTTCTCAACTAATATTGGGGACTTTTGATGGGACAATCGAGCGAACTCCACTGAATTTTCAAATAAGATTCTTGTGGTTTTCAGGTTCGTTTTTAACAAATTCTAAGCAGTCAACCGTGTCTTCTACAGAAATTTCACTCATGTTTTCGTCCTCGTTAAGCTCAGATGCATTTTCAACATCAATTTTGTTTTCTGAGCTTACGTTGTCGTTTAAAGAGTCAAATTTTTGCATGGTTTTGGTTCTCAGTTTAAGTCTGTCATTTTCATCCAAAAGGTTTTTAAGCATGTCCTTGTGGTCCTTGGATTTAATGAAGGAGTCAATTTTGTCCAGTCCATACATGTAGGTCGGATTGACATCATCAGACGATATCACACTCTCACAATTGTAGGCTTCGGCATCGATTTCATCCTCCTTAAACTCTAAGAAGGGAAAAATCATGCGATGAATCTTATGGCCTATTTCACAATCCAAGTGAAGCTGAGTAATATTAGAATACAAACGTTTAGCAATTAAACAAAAAACATTCCGTTGTTTTAACAATTTTAAATTGTCTCTTTGCAAATAAATGTTTTCATCTTTAACTCTGACTAATTCCGACTCCTTTAACTCAATCCACATTCTCCGCTCCTCACTCTTCGACGCCACCCTGCTTAATTGATCAGTTAGGTTAGAATTGGTGACTCGAGTTTGAGTTAAGCTACTATCTAGATGAGAAATTCTTGTATTAACATTTTTTAGTTCTTTCTCATATGAGGATGGTGGTACTTTGGATGAAATAAAAACAGATTGTACCTTCTTTATCAATTCATCGAGCTCATTGAACTGCTAGTTGAGTGGTTTGGCCATAAAGCACATGTCCTCCTGTACCTTCGGTCCATCGCTTCCTCCATCGGTGTTGTATCCCCTCATTTGGGATATGTCAGTCACCATGAAGCATCTTCCTCCACTGCTTTCCTCCTTAACCACATAAGCCTTTCCATGGGTAGGCTTCCTCACTTCATCGTCTTCTGAGTCAGTAGACCAAACATCCGTGCTACCGAACTCCGGAATCGCCATCCACCTTCGGTTCCTCACTCCATCATCCTTTTCAGCCATCTTCTTAAGGACACAGTCCTTAGCATAGTGGATTTTCCCACCACAGTAGAAGCGGCTTACTCCGGAATCGCCATCCACCTTCGGTTCCTTCTTGGGCTCCTCAGCCTTCGGTTCATTGTTCACTTTTTCAGAGCTGTAACTCCCCTGCCAGTTTCGGTTTTTGTTGTTGGGGAATCTCTTCTTTATGAACCTCTTGGGATTGGACACCATCATGGCATAATCCTCAGACGTGAGGTCATATTCCTCCAAGTTGAGGTCTTCATCCTCCATCACAGCTTTACTTTTAGATAGGAGGGCCAACGAACCAAGACTAGAAACGATGTTCTTTTCTTGCAACACAATCTTCTCTTGGGACTTGAGAATACCCACCAGTTTCGCCAAAGAGTATGATTTAAACTGCTCATGGGCTTTGACTGTGGAAACCACTGCTCTCCATTCAGACCTCAGTCCATTCAATAAAGTAACCTTCTGTTCGATAAGCTTCCTTTCAATATCATGTTTGATCATCTTGCTGAGAAGATGATTGAAGCGATCAAACGTTTGGGTCACCGTTTCTTCGGCCCCTTGCCTGAATTCTCCAAACTCAGATAAAAGCAAAGTTTGAATAGAATGTTCAAGATCCTCGTCTGTAGAATACAGTTCACGAAGTCTATCCCAAACTTCCTTTGCCGTCGTGCATGAGTTGACCAACCTGAATGTGTCGGACTGAAGGGCGAATCTGATCAACCTTAACGCCTTAATATTGCACTGGAATTTGTCCTTTTCATCTTGTGCAATATCCTTCACGTCCTTTAGCAGATCATTGTACTCCTTTTGAGTCTTAATAATTCTGGACGTTGCAGAATGAGAAAACAGTCCATTGATGATGGCTTCCCATATGAGGTACCCATTATCCTCCAATCCAATCACGTAGTCTTCAAAGTGATGTGCCCATACTTCATACTCATGGGTGTATAAGATTGGAATCTTTGTCGTCGAACCGATGATGTTGGAAATATTAATAGGGTTTGATTGTGTCGCGTCCATTATGATCGTAAAAACCTGTTCAAAGATCAGACTTGTAATAAAGCAGATTAGGGCAAAACAATAAATATCAAGATACGTCAATAAAGAGATGACGGCTCAATAAATATTGATAATTGCAGAAAAATCCTAATGGAAATCTTTTTCACAGAAAAGATGTGTATCAATTACACAGCCTCCCGCTCTGATACCAATTGATGCGATTAAACCAACCTTTAATCTACAAAGATCGATTAGATCTTGAACAAGTATGTAAATATAAAACTGTATGAACGCAATAATAAGAACAAGTCAAGATGGAATCAAACGTGTCGAATGATTAAACAAAATCCTCAGAAGAGCTCGATTAAGAACATCAACTGTAGAGGATTGGTAGGTTACAAGAACGATTAAAGAAAACTGTTATACTCTAGATGAAACGCTATGTCGTTAATCTCTAAAATCGTTAACCTAATATGCATGCAAGCGTAAACTTATATACAAAACATAAAAGGTTCTCGGTTGGACAGGCCCAAACCGGAATACAAAGTGACTCATAATATCGAGCCCAAAAGACGCAATCTTCAAAATAATCTTCGGCCCAACATGATCGAGCCTACAGCAGAAGTGTATGGTACTTGACTCATCTCACCTATCTCAACCTCAGTGCTCGGACTTTGAGTTTTACTCAGTCTGGCATTACACTTTGTCTACATAGGTGCTTTGACTAAGTCCAATTAGTCTTTTACTCCTGTTTCTTAAAATCCTTATCCCTAGGATATAGGCAGCTTCTTCAAGGTCCTTCATAGCGAATCACTTCCCAAACCAGGACTTTACTTCCTGTAGGGTTGGGATGTCATTTCCTATGAGTAGTATGTCATCCACATACAGTACCAAAAAGCTGACTATACTCCCACTAGCCTTGGCATAGACACAAGATTCATCTTCACTCCTTGAAAAGCCAAATTCTTTGACTTTCTCATCGAAGCAAAGATTCCATCTGCGAGCTGCCTGTTTCAATCAATAAATGGAATTCTCAAGCTTACACACTCTATTGGGGTACTCTATACTAATAAAACCTTCTGGCTGAACCATGTAAACATCTTCAGCCAACTTTCCATTAAGGAAAGCGGTTTTGACATCCATTTGCCATATTTCATAGTTATGAAATGCAGCAATGGCTAACAGAACCCTAATAGATTTAATCTTGGCCACTGGTGAAAAGGTCTCATCATAATCAACTCCCGGAGTTTGAGAATAACCCTTTGCAACCAGTCTTGCCTTATAAGTGTGTGTATTACCATCCATGTCGGTCTTCTTTTTGAAGATCCATTTGCACCCAACTATCTTACGATCAGGTACATTGTCAACCAAGTTCCAAACTTGATTGTCATACATGGACTATACCTCGTTGTCCATAACCTCTTTCCATTTAGCAGCCTCAGGGCCTGCCATGGCTTCCGTGTAGCTGTTAGGCTCATCCAGATTTACCAGTGTGTTATCACTGATAAGTGTTTCACCTTCTGCAGTAATATGCAAACGATAATAATGCTCAGGTGCATTCCTAACTCTGGTGGAATGCCTCTGAGGTATAGATTCTTCAGTCGGCTCAACAGGAGTTTCCTCCTCAGGTTGAGGGCTAGGGTTTGAGGTTCCTTAACGAATTGACTCTTGAATTTCCTCAAGGTCAATTTGCCTCCCACTGTCTCCTTGGCTTATGAATTCTCTCTCTCGAAAGAATCCTCTTCTTGCTACAAAGACCACATTATCATTGGGTCTTTAGAAGATGTAACCAAAGGATTTATGTGGGTAGCCAATGAAAATACACATTTCACTTCGGGGTTCGAGCTTATCGTGAGTCTTGCATCTCACGAAAGCCTCGCAACCCCAAACCTTGATGTGGTCTAGATTGGGAACTTTTCCAGTCCACACCTCATGAGGTGTTATGGCAACCATCTTTTTAGGGACTAGATTAAAGACACGGGCGGCAGTCTCTAAGGCATACCCCCAAAATGAGATTGGTAGTGAAGCTCGACTCATCATGGAACGAACCATGTCCAAAAAGGTCTGATTGTGCCTCTCAGCTACACCATTCAACTGTGGTGTCCTAGGAGGTGACAATTGTGAGACAATCCCACATTCTTTAAGATAGTCAAGGAACTCAGTACTAAGATACTCACCACTACGATCGGATCGAAGCATCTTAATGTTCCTGCCCAACTGATTCTCCACTTCTTACTTAAACTCTTTGAATTTCTAACTTATGCTTGATTAAGTAGACATATCCATATCTACTAAAATCATCAGTAAAAGTCACATAGAAACGATTAACATCTCTTGTGGCGGTTCTAAAGGGTCCACACACATCAGTGTGTATGAGGTCCAACAAACCTTCAACCCTAGCACAAGTGCTAGTAAAAGGTGACTTTGTCATTTTGACAAGCTCTTCTGGTGGCTATCATGATGCATGCTACTTTTCTAGCATCTCTTTCATGTACCTCATATTTAGCAAGCTCTTTCAAAGTAGCAGTTTGCTCAGGTACCTTCAGCTCCTTGTCAAGAACATATTCTTTGTTCTCCTACCGAGTGACCATCCTGATGTTTCTGATCTCATCTGTAAAGTTGGATCCATCAAAGATGACTCTCCCACAAAGATTCACGAGAGAGAAGGAGCTAGTAGGGTTTGAGCCAAAAGCATTGTTATTGGAAGACATCTGAAAAGAAGAGGGAATATATTATATTAGATATAGAGATAGTCCTTAATAAAACACCCAAATGTAATATTAAGGCTAGGACCCCACACAATATTTTATAACTTAGAAAAGGGATGTCGTAATCTAAGCTATAAGTAATTTGAAGGTAGGTGAATGACGATTCACCAATTTCCACCATGAAAAACAAAATATTTAATTAGGTTTTAATTGGTTTAGTAACTCCTAGATTCTTTGGGAGTCATTGAACTTTCTTCAATGGCATGTTTCAATCTCGAGTGTTCCCTTCAAGTTTTGTGACTGGGATGCCAAGGATCACAAAACAAGGTGTGAAGTAACCACGCAAATTACTTGGTATCCTTAATGTGTTACCCCTCAATCGATGTGCCGGTTAACCATGCATGCTTCATCGATACTATGATAAACATTAAGTCACCCTTTACCTATCTTGTTAAGTTCAAGTTAGTGTATTGGTTAACCAAACACGCTCCACTAACGAATTAAACAAAGTGTAAAGTGTAATTTCATGGATTAGCACCTTATTCAAATTTTCCTAAACTAACTAAGATTGGGAATTTCATTTAAGCATTTAGTTACTTTATAATTATCATTATACTTTTAATGAGAATTTATAAGTCCTTGTCCTACCCGTTCGGCTAACGACCCTCCACCGATCAAGGAAGCGGTGGGTAAGAGTGGACACCCATTAAGTTGCCATTTTATAGGCAACAACCTTATACCCCCCGCCCCTTATAGACCGGCTTCGTGAATGAGGCATACCAGCGGTAAGACGACTTGATCTTATATATATATATATATATATATATATATATATATATATATATATATATATATATATATATATATATTATTAACTTATAATATTATAAAGTATAAGGGTTGAATTTTAACTTTTAAAATTCTAAGGGTTGGAACTAAAGTTTTAATCATGACTTTACTTGTTCCAAAACTTGAGGGCAAGTTTTGTAAACTTTCAAAACTTTTCATTTCTTATAACTTATGAATTTAATTGAGTATTAAAAATGAAGACTCTTCATTTTTATAACCCTTGTGTTCTTTTAATGGTTTTTATTAAAGTGTGACCTTTGGTTTTCAATAACGTGAGGACAAGTTATGGACTCCATTAAAACACATAATGATCATGAATTAAACTACCAAGTAGGTTACAAACAATTCTTATGATCCTCTAATCTTCATAAGTTCAAGAACATGAATATGAACATTTCAAGAATCATAAATTACTCATAAAACTTGTAATTTTGATAATAGCAATTGTGAATGGATTAGCATAAACATTACACCATCTAAAACAAATTTTAAAACACCAAAATAGTTTAGGGTAATGTTTTTAGTCCATTTCCAGCAGCAAATCTCGAAAATCTGGACACTGCAGCCTCTACTCGTCGAGTGCATGAACAGACTCGACGAGTAGCATGCATTTCTTCATGGACTCGTCGCCCCCCCCCTATGGACTCGGCGAGTTCATATGTGCAGTGAACAAAAATTTCGTTTTTCAAGCTATTTGCATCAAGTATCAAATAAACAAGCCTAGGCTCTGATACCACTGAAGGGTTTGAGCATCCTAACACTCCTATGGTGTACATGCAACCCTAGAAACCGTGGATCTATGTTTAACTAAGATACACACAAATAATTATTTTTCCAAGGTTCTTATCCTATCTAGCATGGCATGGGGAACTTGAATCAAATAAAGCTAGAAGAATTACTTACCTTGTAGTTGTATTTGATTGCTTGGAGTTTGAGAGCCTAGCACCAATAGTGTAGATGCCTCAAATGGAAATCACAAATCACCACAAACTTTGGAACCTTGAGAGAATAGTCACAAATTTCTTGAAATCAGCCCTCTTAGTTTACTCACCACCACTAGTGTGATTTCAAGAACCAAAGCCTCCTTTATATAGTGTGGTGGATTAGGGTTACATCCATGTAAACCCTAATACCCATGTATTTTCATTTCCATGAGATCCATGGGTTAAAGCTCCATGGAGTATCCATGGACTTTCCATGCAAGCCTAGCTCATTCCAAATAAGCATTAGCCCACACTATATAAATACAAGAGCCTATATTTAATTAGTCATATTTTTGATCTCTAAATTAATTCTAGATTAATTATAGATCAATACTAATTAAATAATATGAGTTTATATTAATATATTAGAACTTATAATATATTAATAAATCATAACTTATACTATACTCAAAATATTATCCGTAAATTGTTCGGGTGAAGTACAAACCAAATGGACCATGTTGGGTCAGGTCAAGTACATACCAAATACCGTTATGGACTTAGACAATATATCCAACACATACTACCTTCCACATCTATCCATACTTTCCTTGAGAATTGCCTCAACTCCACCAAGTCCCTTTCACTACTACTATTGCTCCGTGCACTACTCTCATCCTAGGCGTGCCCTAAGGTAACCTCCAACCCGCACCCTGTAACACCCAGAATCAGGAAGACCAATAAAAGAAAGGTTAAGCTCTAAATCAAGAATCAACTCGTTGAGTCCAGGGAGGAACTCGATGAGTCAGAGCGGGATCCGGGTCATTGAGTAAATAACCGACTCGACGAGTCAAGTCTGGGCGAGAAAAACACTAATCCCATAGGTTGTGCTCTATATAAAGCACATTATAACCCACCCTCAGCCTCTTTGATCCCCTTTTGAGTTCCAGAAACCCTAGAATTGAGTGAGCCTTTATTATTTGAGAGAATAGAGCCTTGGAGCGGAGAATCTTGGAGAGGAGCTTGAAGATCAAGGGCTTTGCTGCAAAGGAGTGGTGTAGATCCGGATTTACTTCAGTTAGAGCTTTAATTTGAGGTAATAGTCTGTTGTTTGGGCTTATGTGCATCTAGATCTATCTTATGTTTGAGTTTTGGCCATTTTGAGTATGGATGAGATCTATTTCGAGTTTGGAGTAGATCTGAGGTTGCTACCTCGGATCTAGGTTGGTAACAACCCAGAAAGTCATAAAGTTTAGGCCAATAAGTTGTTGGTGAAGCCCCTTTGTTACAAACCCTAGCCCTAGAGTGTTCTAAGCCTATAACTCCTTGGTTATAGGTAAAGTTTGCCACTTTACGTGGGGGTTAGGATCTAGAGGAATGGATTTATGGATTTGAGCCCCTGCATGGCTCGAAAAGCCACTATATGGATTAAGAACTAAAGAGACTCGACGAGTCACGTGGGTGGACTCGGCAAGTTGGATGAAGTTAGGCAGCAACTCAACGAGTTGGAAGAACAACTCGGCGAGTCTGTTGAATATTGACTTGGACTCGACGAGTCTGTTCATGGACTCAATGAGTCAAGTCGCAAAACCCCAAAACCTTCGAGTTAAGACTCGAATCAATGAGTTGAGTGGGGACCCAGTTAGTGGACAAGTCAGGACTCGGAAATCAGTAGACTCGGCGAGTCATTATCTGACTTGGCGAGTCGAGTCACGAATGAAAGCGATTTCAGAGCTTATAAACTCGGCGAGTCAGTAGGCTGACTCGGCGAGTAGGGTCAACCTGGAAGGTTGACTGTGACCAGGACTTTGACTTTGACCAGAGTTGACTTAGTTGACTTTTGAAGGACTGTCAGACTAAGTATCATTTTGATATTGGTAGCTCAGAGAGCTAGAGGAGCAGCGGCTCAGAAGGTTGTCGGTTAGTAGGCAGAGGGTTATCAGCAAGTTCAGTAGTACCAGGTGAGTTTCCTTCCAGTAGGAACGGGTCTAAGGCCACAATGTTGGCCCGTTTATCTAGCAGTAGTTTCCGGACTTCGGTCCGATGCAGTAGTTAGTATGTTTGACGCCTTCGTGGTTCAGACAGGATTTATGTGTTATGTGTTCCGGGCTACGGTCCGATGCAGTATGCATTTTATGTGTTCATGCTAGTTGATATGTTTATGCTATGATATGTTATGCTCAGTCAGTTTTCGGACTTTGGTCCGACGCAGGGGACAAGGTCCCAGTTACTTCCGGATTTCAGTCCGATGCATTAGTTCCGGGCTTCGGTATGAAGCATGGGACAAGGTCCCAGTCGGTTCCGGATTTCGGTTCGATGCAGTTAGTTCCGAGATTCGGTCCAATGCAGGGGACAAGGTCCCAGTCAGTTCCGGATTTCGGTCCGATGCAGTTAGTTCCGGAGTTCGGTCCGATGCAGTTAGTTCCGGACTTTGGTCTGATGCAGAGGGCAGGGCCCTGGTTAGTTCCGGACTTCGGTCCGATGCAGTGGGAAAGGCCCAATATGTGTTTATATGTTATTGTATGGTATGTGGTAGTTTGGGGGAGCTCACTAAGCTTCGTGCATACGGTTCTCAGTTTTGGTTTCATGTACTTAGTTTTCAAAAGAGGAGCTCGGGAAGATTGCAGTGCACCCAACATTTGTTCAGCCTGGGATGTTTATACTCTGATATACTTGACAGTTGTTACAATATTTTGAGATAAATGGCTTCTGAGTTTTATATGAGGTTTATTGATTATGGTTTTCATTATTAAATTAAACGAATTTTTCAGACTGTGTTTTTGGGATGTTACACACCCAATCCTCAGCTACTGAAGGTGTCTTTATAATGCCAATTAGTCACTACCTGAATACCATCACATGTGGTGAGGCTCAGATAATCCTTCGATTAAAGGACTCGTCCCTGCAACGGTTAGACTCATACGAGAGTTGCACAATAGGGCCAAATGCAACACTTTGAGATTATTCAACTTTGATCACATGTGACTTGACGAATTCCCCTAATGGCTAACTCCCATCACTCAGAGTCCCACAAAGCACAAAGCAAGTAGCATTCGCATAATCCAATCATATTGTTCTATCCCCTATTCAGTAATCTGTACATGCAATTCAAAGGCTCATACAATCAGGCATAACCTAAACAGGCTATCCTATCACTGACTAATCAGTACTAGCATGCAAGTATACAAGCACATACAATAGGCATATAAGGCATCTCTTCCTAGATCCTTAGCTCTACTCTAGCATGCAGTTCTCATATTCATAGCATAACATAATAGAAACTTGTATGGGTAATTTGGGATTAGTTACTTGAGCTCGACTGATTGCATGAACCACACCGTTTTTCTCCATTCAAAATTCTTTTCCATCTTAAAATTTCTTTTCGCTTTTTCTAAAATCTTTTCTTTTCTCAAAATTCCTTTTTACAAAAATTGATTTTCCTTTTGAAAATTTTCTATAGCAATTCCTTAGTTTAAGTTCATACACTCCTGAAAGTGTGCCCGAATCCCTCAAACCAAGGCTCTGATACCAACTTGAAACATGCCAAAAATACAAGCCAAAAATTTCATTTTTAACTCATTAATAAAACCACAAATATCTTTCAACATATAAAAATCATAAACTGTGTATCTCAAGAATAACATAACATCTATCATATATATCAGAGTATAAACATTCCAGGCTGAACAAATGATGTGTGCACTAAAATCTTCCCGATCTCTTCTTTTGAAAACTGAAGCACCTGAAATCAAAATTGAAATTGTAAGCATGAAGCTTAGTGAGCTCCCCTAAACTACCACATATCATACAAAGCACATATCACAAATAACATAACTTTGGGACTACTCCTAACTGCATCGGGATGAATCTCGGCATCGGCTTACCCGGCATCGGACTCTTTTCTGACATCGGGCTCACCCTGACATCTGACCGCAACGGGCATCGGGCTCACCCTAACATCTGGCTTACCCCGACATATACATAACATAATCACATAATCAGCATCGAACTTGCCACCAAATACATATAACACATAAACTAGCATACATCAGGCTTCCCCCCGAAATACATAATACATAGAATATTAACTAACTTACATCGGGTTTGCCCCGACATCGGGCTTACCCCAGAACACATAACATATAACATAATCACATATACTACATCGGGGTTGCCCGACATCGGACCGGAGTCCGGAACACATAACACATAACACATAAACATGCATGAATCACAAAGACATCAAGCATACATAACTACTTCTCGGGACCGCCCTGGCATCAGACCAAAGTCCGAAAACATATAGACTGCATCGAGCTAACCTCGGCATCGGGCTCACCCCGGCATACTCTACTACTTAAACGGGCCGGTATTGGTTCCTTAAACCCATTCCTACTGGAGGAAAACTCACCTCTCAAACTGGATGCTGAAAACTCGAGCGAGGGTACCTCTGTCAACTGCTCCAACGACACCCCGACTATTATGACCAAAAATAAACACTTATTCAAAACTGAGAATCCATCTAAGGGTAAAATGACTATTTTACCCCCTTTAATCTAAATTGGACCATTACTGAGGCCCAATCCTTTCTAGTCTTTCCAAACTCACTAACACCTATTCAAGTCCTCCAATGGCCAAAATTTCTAATTGCGCCCAACTCCTCAAATGGGCTTTCCACCCAAAGCGAAACTAGCCCTTGGGCCCTTAACTGTCTCCTGGTGGCCCATCACATCCCAATATCTGCTAACCCAAGGCCTGGCCCCTAACTGAGGCCCAATAACGCAAAGTCTACAGTCTGAGTGTATGCTAAGTGTACTCTTCTATACGTTGCGCGTACACTTTGCATGGCTTGTACGCTGCGCGTAATAGTGTGTACCCCCAGCTTACTCCCCTTATAAGTCATATTTTTCAAAACTGCTTAATCCCTTAAGAAACAACTTCCAAACTTCAGATCTGAGTCTAATAATCCTTCTTAACCCATAAAGTTGATCACTTGGTGGCTTGCACCCCACCAAAATGAGATCAACTTGGAAAAATAGAAACTATCTTCATGGAAATGGCTAGATATCTTGCATGGATGCAAATGGGCCTTAAAGATTGCAACTTTACTACTCAAGGGACACAACTAACTTCATGGGTGGCAACCCTAAGTCCAGAAACGGATTTTCACCATAAAAGTCCATTCTTGAAACCAAAAAGGGACAACATCCATAAGAACCTAGATCTATGATGTAGAAGCACCAAGATGAGAACTTTATACCTTCAATAGGTTGGAAATGATGTAAAACCACTAGATCTACAAGCTCTCTTCAAGCTCTTGCTTTTTCTCTAATACCTTCTTCTTCAAAAACACCAAAATACTCCTCTAATGGCCATCCAAGCTCCAAAATCACTCAAATGAGGACTAAGGGTTGATTTCTAGGGTTTAGGGGGTGGAGGCTGAATATATTAGGGTTAGGTTATGAGATAAGGAGCTTAAATAGGGTCCAAGACCCTAAAATAGGGTTCAGGTCTGATTGACGTACACCCAACGTACCCTGAAGAACATTCGCGACCTGGTCAGTACGCCCAGCATACTCCAAATTACACCCAACGTAATGCCTTCTTCACTAGTATGTTCAGCATACTCTCTGTGTACGCCCAGCGTACTCGGCTAAGCTTGAAACCACTAAACTTCCGAATGCCATAACTTCTTCGTTATAAATTTGTTTTCGATGATCCTTATATCCACGAAAAGGTAACGAGAAGCCCTACAATTCTATCAAATCATATCTTCCTAAATAGCTTCTGAACAAAAGTCCATTTTCCACAAAAGCCGAAACTAACACTTTACCGAAATACCCCTAGGCTCCAAAACACAAACCGAACATCCGGAACGCTTCTAATACATCGCTTGCACCCAGAATGACCTAGATCTTACCCTTTTCAAAATCCATAATCCTTATGATGATCGGCCTTCAGGCCATAGCCTCAGACTAGGAGTCAATTCAGAACAGGGCGTTACAAATTCCTTGTCATGCCATTTGGTTTGACAAATGCACCTGCTATATTCATGGATATGATGAATCAGTTATGTCATCCAATGCTCAATAAATATGTCATCATATTCATTGATGATATTCTAATCTATTCCAAGTCTAAAGCTGATCATGGCATTCATATTCGTGAAATATTAGAACTTCTTCGAAAGGAGAAATTATATGATAAATTCTCAAAATGTGAATTTTGGCTGTGCCAAATTGAATTTCTCGGCCATTGGATTTCTGGTGACGGTATATCAGTATATCCAACCAAAATTAAAGCCATTCAGAATTGGGAAGCGCCTCATAATGCTTCTTAAATTCGCAGTTTCTTAGGTCTTGCGGGGTATTACCGAAGATTCATTAATGATTTTTCGCATATAGCTTGACATCTCACAAGTCTTACATGAAAGAAAGTAAAGTTCGAATGGGGTGAAGCCCAAGAAAAAGCTTTCTCAACTCTAAAAGATCTTTTGACTCATGCTCCGATTTTATCACTCCCAGAAGGTGATAATTATTTTTTCGTGTATAGCGATGCTTCAAGGTTGGGACTTGGTTCGTTATTGATGCAGCATGGTAGAGTAATTGTCGATGCCTCAAGACAACTGAAAGATTATGAAAAGAATTATCCCACCCATGACCTCGAACTCATTGCAGTAGTATTTGCCCTAAAACTTTTGAGGCATTATCTTTTTGGTTCAAAAGTCCAATTGTTTACCGACCACAAAAGTCTTAAGTATATATCCAGTCAGCAAACTTTGAATATCAGATAACAGCAAGCCATGGAGCTGAATAAAGACTCTGATTATGAAATCATGTATCATCCTGGAATGGCCATGTAGTTGCCGATGCACTTAGCAGAAAGGTTTATCATAATAGTGTGTGTTATGTTATTACTCACACTACAGTAAAGTTTACTATTCATGAGGAACTAGAAAAATGGCAAGTAAAGGCCTTAAAGCCAGAAAATGTGAAGAAGGAAGGGATGGTACATTATGCTGATATTTTACTTGATGATCCACATGGACTGAAAGTATTTAAGAATCGACTATGGATTCCAGAGATTGGTGGATTAAGACAGAAGATTTTAGATGAAGCCCATAAGTCTAAACTGTCAATACATCCTGATACAAGTAAAATGTACTATGATGTACGAACTGATTATTGGTGGCTTGGATTAAAGAGAGACATTGGAAGATACATGCAAGAATGTTTAGTATGTTTACAAGCCAAACTGGAACACCAAAAGCCATACGGGATTCCAGAAGGTATTAATCTCCCCATGTGGAAATGAGAAAGAGATGTCCATGGATTTTATTACCAAATTGACAAAGACTGTGAAACAGAATGATAACATTTGGGTAATTGTCGACCGACTGACTAAAAGTGTACATTTTCTTGCCATGCGTGAAATAGTTCCAATGGAGAAATACGCACATGTATACTTGGATGAAATTATTACGATATATGGTGTACCACTAAAGATTATATCCGATCGTGATACTCGCTTCACTTCTCATTTTTGGGTGAGTATGCAACGTCAATTGGGATCTCAGGTTACTCTCAGCACAGCTTATCATCCCCATACAGATTGTCAGATGGAGAGAATAATCCAAACAGTGGAAGATATGCTTCATGCTTGTGTCTTGGTATTTGGTGGTAACTGGGACATGTACTTACCTCTTGTCAAATGTTCATATAATAGCAGTTACCACACTTCAATAAAAATGCCACCTTAAGAAGCATTATATGGACATAAATGGCGTACCCCATTATGTTGGTGTGATGTAGGACAGAAAATACTTGGAGGCCCTAGAATAATTCAAGACACCACTGACAAGATTCAAATAGTACGAGAGAGAATGAAAGCGGCCCATGATTGAAAAAAGTCCTATGCAGAAAAGAGGATACAACCCATAGAATTCCAGGTGGGTGATTTCTTAATGATGAAGGTATCTCCATGGAAAGGCATTATGTGATTCGGGAAGAAAGGAAAATTGAGTCCTAGATTTGTTGGTCCTTTCAAAATCATCAAGAGAATGGGTAAGCAAGCATACCGCTTGGAATTGCCTGAAAATCTGGCAGATATTCGTGATGTCTTTCATGTGAGTTATCTGCGTAAATGTTTGAGCATATATAATGAAACGGTTCTATTATCCGAGGTGAGACTGGATAATAAATTAAGAAATGTAGAAGAAATCGAAGAAATTATAAATGAGAAAACGGCTGAATAGCGTAATAAAGAAGTGAATTTGGTGCTTGTCAAGTGGAAACACCATCGAGGCCCAAATTATACTTGGGAAAATAGGAATGAGATAAGAGCGAAATATCCCCATTCGTTTAAATCGTTGTAATTTCGGGACCAATTCCTCAAACGGAGGATGTATTCGTAACATACACGTTAATAACCATGTATAATTATCGTGTTTTCTAAGCTTGATAGCTTAAAAGTGAATATTATTGAATATTATATGATTTTGAGCGTTAATGTGATAACCCGGAACTATTCTCGTTACCTTTAACCGATTTCCGTTAATAAAAATTTTAATTTTATTGGATTTCCATCAAATTCCTTGGTCTGGAAAATTATTACGTTTTAAATAATTAAAATTTCATACGAGTCAGGAACCAAAAATTGCGCGAAAAACTTGAATTTTCCCAAAAAATAACATGTTTGCGGCCAGAGCGAGTTTATGGCCATAAACCCTTGTACGGCCATAAACCCGTGTACGGTTGGTGCCAGGTGGACCCCACCACCGACCATACCCCCAGCCTATATATACGGGACCCCCACCATCATTTGAACTATCTTGACCGAAAACTCTCTCTTTGTCTCTCTAAACCCCTAATCATAAACACCAAAAACACATCTTTTCTGCCGAAAACCATCAAAAATCGTCACTAGGAGTCGATTTGGAGCATCTGGAACACGTTTTTCATCGACCTCGGCACCCTTGTTCTTGAGAGTACGGCCATACACCCTTCAAATCTGCAAAGGGTTGTAAACCCTTCAAGAGGAGTTCACGGCCGTAAACCCCTTTCACGGCCTTAAACTACCTTCTCGGCCGTAAACCCCTCTTCACGGCCATAAACCTGTTATTCACGGCTGAAAACACTTCCAAGTGGTGAAAAACCCGTTTCCTCGATTAAATCAATTCCCAGTAACATTCCTTAACCGAAAGAAAGTGTTTTTCTAACACTTTATCTAATGAAATCGCTAATTTAGATACATATATGTATTTAATTGTTATTAGGATTTCGTTAAGTATCTCATACAACAACTCGCGTGTCTTCGTTTCCATTTCAATGCTTGCACACAACTAACAGTGAGTTCACACCCCTACGCTTTTATGGTTTTTAAACGTTTTTCAGGGGGAATACAAGTCAAACACAAATGATTTTATGAACTAAAAAAAGGATTTCAACAAGATTAAAACTTATGCAATTGATACAGTCCGACGATATTCATAAAATATATAGATATTTTATCCCTTTTGTATTATGCAGAGCATAAGGGACCTTTTCTAAGAATAATTGCATAGTTTTCAAAACAATTCATGAACATAACATTTCAGTCAAACTATAACAGGTATAGTTTGGGAAATTCATTACCAGACTTACTGATACAAACTATGTACATGGACAACAAGTAAACTATGATAGATTTAGTTGATGATATTCCTTACTACATTTGGATAACAAGAGTATAACACTAAATAATTATTTAAGTATAATTATTCATACATACAAACGGTTTTAGTTATAAGAACACGATACAGAACTACACGTAAACTAGTTAATATAGGATTGTGAGACATCTATTCATTGTACCCTTCGGGGTACTAGTAAAATCCTCAAGATTTAGTGTAACCAGAGTCTCCTAGAGGGAGAGTCAGATTTGTGAATAGATAAATTCGGGATTGATAGTCCCACACCTAAACTGCTAGCTACAGTTAGGCAGGCATGCCTGGGGTGACAAATATCATACTGTACGACTCCTGAAGAAACATTGTTAAGGTCATCAGTCATATCAAGCATGGTTATATGAACTCACAATAGTATAAACTAACCTTTGTTTACGGGATTTCATTCTTCATTAGTTTTATTTTAATTAATAGAACTACTATACATTACATTGGAGGATTCCAAGGATACAATACATGGTTTTATTTCAAGTAATAAAACATACTACACATACTGGTGGTAGCCAGGGTTTTCAAACGAAACATACTATACATATTGGTGGTATCAAGGTCTTTCAAACAAAACATACTACATATACTGGTGGTAGCTAGGGTTTTCAAACGAAACATACTATACATACAGTAACGAACAAACATGTTAGAAAATATCGGATTTTCTTGGAAACATGCATTCATTTTCACAAGAATTCAATGACTGGTTTTCACTACAAAAACATTCTTATGAACTCACCAGCTTTATGCTGATACTCTTTCAAAACCGCTTGTATTCTCAGGACATCAGTAGACTGTACTTCCGCAGCTTTTTGAGAAGACGGAGTGTTTAGAGACTCGTCTTTACATTATACTATTTTTGATGTACACAAACAATGAATTAAAGAGATGTAAATATTCATATTATATTGTAATGATTGTGCTTACTTTGATTACTATGATGTAAATTTGGTGATACTACACATGACGTCCTCCACCCCCGAACGTTTCCGCCATTTCAGTTTAGGGGTGTGACAGATTGGTATCAGAGCTATTGTTTATAGTGAAGTAAGTATAATGAACCTTACATGGTATACAACTATAAACACTAAAGTGGCCGGAGCGCTCTGAACTAAAAGTATAATTTAGAATATAAGTATTTTACAAGAAGTATATAAGTATACATACGTACCACAAAACAATATCATGAGTAGAACAAAACAAAAGAATTTGGATGTAGGACACTGCGGTTAAACCTAAATGATTATGTAATCAGGTCTGGCGTCAATATAGCATGATCAACTATATTTATTTGAGACATGACCAACATGTGTTTGGGAGTGACCGTAGTGTTGTAGCAGGCCTAAAACTTACCAAGCCATATACAACAAGATATCGATAGAATAGAACATACGACTTAAAATACTATAGGAGTATTTTAGCTAGCGCCAAGTACATTGTAGAGATTCATTCCAAGTGTTGCTACTCATTTTTCCTAGCTATAGTTTACTTGTATGGGTAACTTTTCTTTGTTTATCACTTAGTAGAACACTTTATCTATCAAGTGTAGATATATCTTGTTTCATATCTCTTGATTCAAAATCTAGGGGACTTACCATTCTCTTCTTCCTGATTATTTTTAGAACAAGATGCCTCCGAAGAAAAGACCCAACAAAAATAACAACAATCCCCCGATGGATCCAACACCACCACCTCCTCAGTTCGACACAGCCATGTTTCAAGCAGCAGCCATGGCTGTTGTGGCTGCCACAATGTCGCAAATTGATTTTGGCGGATCTAGCGGGTCGGGAAGTGGTACCCATCCCCTCAATCTTGATGGTAGTCAGGGACACCAGAAGGAGTGTTCCTACAAAGATTTCATGAACGCGGAACCCAAATCTATCGACTGCAATAGAGGTGGCATTGCCCTAACCCGATGGATTGAGAAGATCGAATCGGTCTTCGAGATCTATGTGTGCTCCGAAGCAAACAAAGTGAAGTTCACCGCTTGCACCTTCACCGATAGAGCATTGACCTGGTGGAATGGTCGAGTTAAATCCCTAACCCTGTCAGTGGCAAATGCCATGGGTTGGGAAAGTCTAAAAGAACTCATGCTTGCTGAGTACTGCCTAAGGGGAAAAATGAAGAAGTTGGAGAACAATATCTGGAATCTAAATATGAAAGGTTCCGACATTGCTACCTACACAGCTAGATTCTGTGATATGGCTCTTCTCCGTATGGGAATGGTCACCCCGGAAAGCAAGAAGATAGAGAGGTACATTTGGGGATTGACTCCCCCGAATCAAGGAAATATTTAGGCTAGTAAACCTCTCATGTTTGACAGCACCAAGTGTCTGGCGCAGACCCTGATAGATCATGGGGTTGATCTTAATGAAGTAGCAGCCGCTCCCAAACCACCAAATGCAAGTGGTGGGAAGAAGAAGTTTTGAAACAAGTGAAAGGGCCAGTCTTTGTAGGAGCCCTCTAAGAAACAACAAGTAGTGGTAGTTCTTGTAAGGCCTACTATACACTTAGAACGCTCTCCTGAGCCTACAACATATAACAGTACCACTTTGCTAAACCTAGACCACAAGGTTGGACCGCTCTCCTTGGGCCTACAATATCAACTGGACCGCCTGAGTATCTTGGCCTACAACACAGATCAAAGACCACTTCAACCCAACCACAATACGTCGACATATGCAAATAAACAAACAATAACTAGAAATACAAGTATATCAATCTAATAGATCATTGCAATGAATAAACATCCTACAAATAATAATACATACTGCAGTACAAAGTATAGTAAAAAAACTCACCTCATAGGCTAGCAAACAACAATACAACTCTCACAAAAAAAAAAAAGACGAGTGCTACAAGCCACATATACTACAATCAGAGGTATATCCTCAATCTTCCGTCTAAAAACCCTCAGGTTGACTAAAAGTCAATTTGGTTAAAAAGTCAACTGTCAATGATCAAAGTTAATAGTCAAAACCAACTCTGTTGGCCACCATGTCATGAAACATGAAACCACAAAGTGACCTTAAGGATCCATAAATTTACTAACTTTATGGAATACATCCACCTAAACCACTTTAAACATGAAGAAAAGTGCACAAAATCTTAGATCTAGAAGGATGATGCATAAAAGTATAAACTTGAGGACTTACAAAAGTCCAAAATGTATTCAAGAACGAGATGAAGATATTTTCTTGTTGGATCTAAGCACCAAGGACAACTTCTTATTCTTTAAGACCACTAAAAAGCCTCAAGAGGTCCACAATGGAGGCTAGGGTTGCTTTAGGTCGAAATGGAGGCGATGGAGGATGATGATGAGCAAACCCTAGCCATCACATCCCTTATAAAGTGCTTTAGACCCAAAAAAAAAAACTAGGGTTTGCATGTTGGTTGCTGCCACGTCGTGACATGAACCTTTCTACGTCATGGCATCCAAAAGATGTTCATTCCTTTCTCAGCCAGCACCCCGTTGTGGTGTTTTCTCCACCATGTCGTAGTCACCGCAATATCCACATATAAAGTCTTTAACTGCCATAAACATCAAAAGAAATATTTACCTACAACTTGTGTTACACCCTGACAGAAGACTCCCACTTTGTATGGGTTTGTGTTTCCTTGTTTATCAATCATATAGGTTAGGATAGAACTTTAGGTCTTATGTTATATATATATATATATATATATATATATATATATATATATATATATATATATATATATATATATATCAATACCCCATTGTGCAAGATGTTACCGATCAAGAGTGTGTACATAATTAGAGTCTATTCTTTGGTTATCTCTTGGTTATTGAAACCTATCAATCATAAAATTTTGGGTTCATTAATCCTGCTTGTTGTTTTTTCAATATACTTTACTTGTTGAATCTGTTGGTTAGGGGCCAACATCTGATACTAACAAGTATTCTGAACTGACTTTTAGTCTTGGATTTATTAAAAAAAATGAGTATCAAGGACTGATTTTGATGCCCATCAGACACTAATTATCATTCAACACATACTGGTTTTTTAGTCCTTGATATTCGTTTTTCTTATAATGGCTTCCTTAAAGATGAAACCAAGAAAAGAGAAAATAAGATGCAATCTAAACAAGATTCAAGGGATGCTAGTGTTGAAAGGAAACCACACCCAAAACCCAAAACTGAAGACACTAAGCCTTAAACCTAAATAAAACTATTTGTCAAAAAAGGGTTCAAATGTGTACGTATATTATAGATATATTATAATTGTAAGTGATACTTGTTGGAACTTTGCTCTACAAAATTACAATGTGGGACTTATCCCACATTGGTGGAAGAGAAAACATTTTCCCACATTATAAGTCTTGTCCCACTCATTTAATCATATGGATCAAGTAATGGGTTAAGCATATTGGGTTTGGGTTGTGGTGTTGGACTAGTCAAATTGGGCTAGTAGTAGGCTTGGATTATTAAATATTAATGGTCAAAGATAGGGCATTGATCCTTGGGGCTCTTCTTGCCTAAATAATATTTTTTTATATATAATCCGAAATTAATTAGTCATTAATTAATTTTTTATTTATTCAGTACAAAACAAATTCTGTTAAATGAAGGATTAACTACAGACAGTTTTTGGCAGTTAATTTTGGTTGGTGGTTTACAACCACCATTGGAAGCCTATAAATGAAGGAATTTAGATAGAATTTGAAGGCTAACGATACACACACACTTTCTATCAAAAATCATTTATTTTTTCCAAGGGATCATGGTGAATTTCGACAGATTTAAGATTTGTTCTTGAGTTGGATTGTTGTATCCTCAAGTCAGACCCATTCCAGGGAAATTTCTGTCTTAGGACACTGCAAAGCAGGACTCAATCTCTACAATTTCGTGATTGTATTTTCTGTGTAATCATCATACAAGTATGTTTTCAGTAAATTGATTTTTGTATACTGTATATATTTGAATTTAGTTTGTTTTATTTCAATTACTTTTGTTGATTGTATACTTCTGTAATAACAATCTAAGATAGAAATCAAAGAGTGAAAAATGAATCAAAATTCCATCATCAAAACACATGTGGAAAAGCCTGAGAAATTCAAAGGCTCAGATTTCTGGAGATGGCAACAGAAGATGTTGTTCTATCTAATAACTCTTCATGTTTCCAATATTCTCACTAATGATTCTCCCTCTCCTCCCATTGGTGTAACCACTGCAGAAGTAGTAACACCACCCACTACAGACCAATTGGCAGAACACCAAAAGGCTATGGAAACTTGGAACACAAATGAATATAATTGCGGAAATTATATTCTAAATGCCTTGGATGATTCCCTCTATGATATCTATTCTACCATCACAACTGCAAGAGAGATATGGGAATCACTGTAAAAGAAATACAAAACAGAAGTGACATGTTCCAAGAAATTTTTGATTGGAAAATTCATGAATTTCAAGATGGTGGATACCAAATCTGTCCTCAAACAAGTGGAGGAAATTCAAGTCTCTGCACATGATCTTGAAGTTGAAGGTATGGGTATAAACTCTAACTTTCTTGTTGGTTCAATCATTGAAAAACTTCCTCCTTCTTGGAAGAATTTCAAACTATATCTTAAGCACATAACTGATGACATGAGTTTTGAGCAACTTGTGTTGAGAATTCGTGTGGAAGAAGATAACAGATTGAATGAGAAGGCAGATGCAAATTCCTTGGAACCAAGTGCAAACTTTGTTGGAGAAGCAAGTACTTAAAGGAAAAAGCACAACAATAAGAAAGGGAAGCAAGGCTCCAAAAACTCTTCCAAAGATGGCAAAAATCATGGCCCTAACAAGAATAATTTCAAGAAGAATTGTGGTCCATGTTATGTTTGTGGCAAAATTGGAAACAAGGCCAAAGATTGCAAATTCAGGAGGGGTCAAGGAGGAAATAATGGAGGAAACAATGGAGGGAACAATGGAAACAATGGTGGTACTTCTGGTGGAGGAAATTCTGGTCAAACCAACATGGTTGAATCACCAAATCAGTTTATTATTGTGTGTAACATCCCAAAATTTAAGGCCAAAAATCTCATTTAAATTAAGTTCTTGCATAAAACCGATCAATATAAAAACTTTCATAATAATATCCCATGTCAAACCAAAGGGTCAATAATAAAAACATAGTATCATAAAACTATATCAGAGTGTAATCCCAAGGATCCAGTGCGCGGAAAACATAGTGTGATGTGTTGCGACCAAGCCAACTCCTTTTCTTTGAAACAACGTACCTGAAACACATAACACATAACACGGTAAGCACGCACGCTTAGTGAGTTTCCTAAAATACCACATATACATATTAGCTACTCGAGGCTATAGCTCTATAAGACCTTCTGATCAATGTGTCTCAGTGGGACCTTCCGGTCCCATATCTCCGGTAAACCTTCCGGTCCTACCATGAATTGCCTTCCGGCCTCAACTTTGATTGCCTTTCGGCCATAACTTTGTCGACCTTCCGGTCCCAAATCATACAACATTTACATATCACATAAGTCACATAGCTCATACAAATATATAAGACCTTCCGGTCACATATCACATAAGTCACATAGCTCATACAAATGTATAAGACCTTCCGGTCACATATTACATAAGTCACATAGCTCATACAAATATATAAGACCTTCCGGTCACATACCACATAAAGTCTCATAACTCATTCATACATACAGGACCTTCCAGTCACATCTAGTTACCATTCCTAGTAAAGTATAGTGAGAAAACTCACCTGACACTGCTGAAGTCCTGCAGACTCAACTCCAGCTGCTGGATGACAGATTCCCGATCTATCGATATCAAAACATCACCCAATTAATAATTGGGTCCCACTACATAATGATAAGTACCTACTTTGGATAATTACTACATTACCCTAGGCTTGGCTTCATTTAAGCCCAAGGCCCAATCCATAGGCCCAAAGCCAATTAGGAATCAAAGCCCAACATATGGCCCAACCTTCCTAACTGGGCCCAAGCCTGTACATGGTCTTATTCTGAGGCCAAACATCATGTAATCATTAAGGCCCAAACTGTGCCACATCTATGGCCCAGTTTTCCAAATTGGGCCCAACCCATCATATGGGCCTTACCTCAAAGCCCCGAAATTATTCTAGTCTCTTTGCTTGATCTTGGATGGCCTATTGATAACTCAATCATCAAGGCCTACTAGAAAGGCCAAACAATAAACCAAGTGAAATTAGAGTTTCACATAAAATGACAAATAGGGTTAAGTGTTTCTCACTTACCCCATTAAGGACTTAACCCACTAAGGACTTAATCCACTAAGTCTGGTATTGCTTAAATTAACTCTGCCAATGATTATTATTTAACATTTCAAGTTATTAAATAATTCCCGTGTGTGTCCCAATAACTCTCAAAATTAGGGTTTTATTAGCATTAGGGTTTCTCAAACCCTATTTAGGGTTTCCAAACCAAATACTAGTCCACTTATCAATTTGTTGGGCTTTTAGGTCAATTAGGGCTTTATTGGGCCTATTAGGCCCACTAGAATATCATTAAGCCCATTAGGCTTTTCACCAAGTCCATTAGGCTTATTAAGGTTTTTACTAAACCCATTAGGCTTCATTGGGCCCATTATGGCTTACAAGGCCGATTAGGTTTTCAAGCACCCCAAACGAATCAAACTCAATGAGGCAAGCACACCACCACCCGACACGGCGGTCGGTGGCAGTAGCCACCACCTTAAGGTGGTGGTTTTAATTGTCTTTTATTATTCTGATTACATCACAATTATAATAATATCCAAATGACACACACACTGATAAAATAACACACACACAACCACACTGTGGTGGCCGGCGGCAGCCACCACCTTAAGGTGGTGGTGATGCCATTACCGAAAGCTACATCTCTACACACACCAACTGAAACATGCATTTTTGCTTCTTTACTCGGAAAGGAAAGCCAACCACCCACTTGGTGGCGTACGGCGGTGGAAATGACACAAAAAGGTAGCAGCAGCAGCACGACGGAAGAAAATGGGACAACAACAACTTCATCGTTCATGGCAGCCATGGTGGTTCTTCACTATCTCCCTTCAACAAAAAGACTACATACAACAGCCTCACTCGGAAAACGAACTCAATACCCACCTGTGGTGGGTGGCGATGGCAGAAGCAACTCAAGAAGGGGGCAACATCGCTTCCGGCGGCCGAAACAGCGTCATTCGAACATGATAGCCCTTCGGGGTGGCGACCAATGAATGAAACCACGGAGACAACCCATATGGCGGTGGCGCAAACTGTAGCGGAGGCAACAGATGAAGGAGTTCCCACCGACGGTTCTTGTCCTCATCATCAAAGAAGTAGCATCAGCGCGCCGTCTCGCCCACATCAACAGTTGACGACGAAGGCTTTAGTGAATAGAGGTAACAGTAGTGCCGGAGATTGAAGAGGTATATGGTGGCGGTTGGAGGGAGGTATAGGTTCGAGGGTGACGACTGCATAAAAAATGGTCAATAGGGTTAGGGTTTATTCCCTATATACTCGATGCCCTTAAACATTTCTCCATAATGCCACAATTAGCCCCTCTCTTCCCATATCTTTTCAAACTCAGCCCAAAATTTACCTTTTCTACCCTAGCTTCAGAAATCCCCTTCAAATCTGATACCTGATTTACCAAACAGCCCTTAGGCCTCCAAAATCTCTTCAGTGAAGTCCCAATAATTTCTATTTAGTCCCTTCCTTCCATAAAACTTACAAATTAAGTCTGGATTTTACACTTTTAACCCCCAATCTCTTAATGTGTGACAATTAGCTCTACGAGACCATCATTCGATATATAATTATTTATTTTAGGGCTTCTATTTGTTCATTAATTTATTTATTTATCTAAAAAATAAACGGGGTGTTACACTGTGATTCAAACCAACATGGTTAGTAATTGTTTGGATTGGTGGATTGATATTGGAGCCACAAGGCACATTTGTAACTCCCGAACCATGTTTTCTACATACCATAAAGTCTCGGATTTTGAACCAATGTTTATGGGGAATGGATTTATTTCAAAAGTTGAAGGAAAGGGAAAGGTGAAGCTGCAACTGACTTCTGAAAAAGATCTTATTTTGAGTGATGTCTTGCATGTTCCTGAAATTACTAAGAATTTGATTTCTGGTCCTATTTTTAGTAACAAAGGTTTCAAACTTGTATTTGAGTCTGATAAGTTTGTTCTCACCAAGGGCAGGGTGTATGTTGGATAGGGTTACCTTAGTGAGGGTCTCTTCAAATTTAGTGTCTTACCTTTGTACTATGGTGTTGAAACACCAAACAATGATGTAACCAATGTTAATGCTAATGCAATAATGGGCACTACTAGCCCCTCTTCTATGTATATGCATGATCCTTCAATTTTGTGGCATTCTCGTTTGGGACATGACAATTTTCGTTCTATTCAATGAATGGCAAAACCAGGCATGCTACCAAAATGTTCATTAGATAAAAACATAAAATGTGAGGTTTGTGTAGAATTAAAATTTTCACAACATCTTCACAAATCAGTTGAAAAATCTAATGAAATACTTGTCTTAATCCACTATGATTTATGTGATTTTAGAGCAACACCTACAAGAGGACGAATGAACTATTATATATCTTTTATTGATGATTGCAGCAAGTATTGTTATATTTATTTGTTAAATACCAAAAATGAAGCCTTGAATTCTTTTAAGAATTACAAGGCTGAAGTTGAAAATCAACTTGACAAAAAGATCAAAATTCTAAGGTCTGATCGAGGAGGAGAATATGAATCCAAAGACTTTGCTTAATTTTGTTCTTTAAATGCTATTATACATCAAACAACTGCTCCATATACTCCGCAACAAAATGGAGTGGCAGAAAGGAAGAATAGAGCATTGAAAAACATGATTAATTCAATGTTAATTACTTCTGGGGCACCACATAATATGTTGGAAGAAGCATGTCTTGCAGAAAATTCAATACTTAATAGAATTCCTCATAAAAAGAGTGATAAATCACCCTATCATCAGTGTAAAGGGAGGTTATCCTCTTATAAAAGGACGAAAGTGTGGGGTTGCCTTGCTAAGGTACAAGTACCTCTTCCTAAGAGGACTAAACTTGGACCAAAAGCCATAGATTTCATCTATCTTGGCCCTGCCATGAATAGTGCAGCCTATAGGTTTCTTGTGTTTAAATCACATGTTGATGATATCCATAACCAAAGCATCATGGAATCAGCAGAGGCTAAATTCTTTGAAAATATTTTTCTTTTTAAGGATAAAGGGAAAGAGGTTACTTGCTCTAGGAAAAGACCTCTAGATGATGGACTAAATGATACCATTCCATACAAAAGTTTACAATCAAATGAAGAGAGTTCTTCTAAGGTTAAAGAAGAGAACTTAGAACCCAGAAGAAGCAAACGGGGCAAAATTGCCAAAGATTTTGGACCTAATTACATGACCTATGTAGTGAATGAAGCACAAACTTATAAGGATGCTATGGATTCTTCTGAAGGTCCCTTTTGGAAAGAGGCAATCAAAAGTGAGATTGACTTGTGTAGAATAACACTTGGAAATTGGTAGATTTTCCACCTGGGCAAAACCCAATTGGCCACAAATGGATATTCAAGAAGAAGTTTAGACATGATGGTACCATTCAGAAATACAAAGTTCATTTAGTAGCTAAAGGGTATCATTAAAAGGAAGGTCAAGACTTTTTTGACACCTACTCATCTATTACAAGAATTACATCAATTCGCACATTAGCTGCAATTGTAGCCATTCACAATTTGGAAATATACCAAATGGATGTGAAAATTGCCTTCTTGTATGGTGAATTAGATGAAGAGATATATATGAATCAACCTGAAGGGTTTGTGGTTAAAGGTCAAGAAAACAAAGTCTTTAAGTTAATTAGATCACTTTATGGACTAAAACAGACTCCAAAGCAATGGCATGAGAAGTTTGACAACACATTACTCTCTAATGGATTTAGAATAAATGAATGTGATAAATGGGTTTATGTCAAACAATACAAGAATGCTTGTGTCATCATATACTTGTATGTGGATGATATGCTTATAATGGGTACTAATTTGGATGTGATCAATCAAACCAAGAAAATGCTACATTCCTCCTTTTCCATGAAGGACTTGGGAGTAGTAGATGTGGTCCTTGGTGTAAGAGTTCAAAGAAGGCCAGATGATTATACTCTTACTCAGTCCCATTATATTGAAAGTGTACTCAAGAAGTGTGGACACTATGTTGACAAGCCGGTTGTCACCCTATTTGATGCTTCTAGTCATCTAAAGAAGAATAAAGGTGATAGTGTAACTCAGATAGAATATACTCATGTTCTTGGTAGCTTAATGTATATTATGAATTGTACAAGACCGGACTTGGCTTATAGTGTAAGTAGATTGAGTCGCTACTCCCACAATCCCGGGAAAGATCATTGGTATGCATTAGTGAGAGTGCTTAGATATTTAAAGCACACAATGAATTATGGACTACATCACACGAAATATCCTCCTGTTCTTGAAGGATTGGATTTCCAATACTTCAGAGGCAAAATCCACAAGTGGATATGTGTTCACTCTTGGTGGAGCTGCTATCTCCTGGAAATCATCTAAGAAAATTGTGAATACTCGTTCTACAATAGAAGCAGATTTTGTTGCTTTAGACAAAGCTGTTGAAGAAGATGAATGGCTTAAAAGCTTCCTAGGAGGTATTCTTCTATGGCCTCAACCTGTTACTGCCATTTCCATACATTGTGATAGTATGGCTGCTCTTACTAGAGCACAAAGTCATATATACAATGGCAAGTCGAGACACATAAGGTGCAGACATATTACAATAAGAGACTTGCTGAAGAATGGAATCATTTCCATTAGTTACATAAAGTCAAAGGAAATTATAGTTGATCCCTTAACAAAAGGCCTTAGTAGAGAGCAAGTTCTCTTCACATCGAGGGGAATGGGCTTAAAGCCAACACAATGAGTCACCACCTGGTGGAAACCTAATCTAGAAACATTGGAGTACCCACGGTCTAGGTTCAATAGGACAACTAGTTGGGGAAGACTCAAAGAAGCACTAACACAAATGTATGCTCACTCCTATGATATTTATTTTGTGTTTTTCGTTGATGATATAAGGATGAATTCTTTATTCTTAATAATGTTGATAGCTTTTATAGTGGAATAGTATGGATTGTTCCAGATTAGCATTACCTATGTGAGATGGATGTGAGATCACATCTTTGGGAGTTGATATGACTAAGCTCTCTAAAAGTCTCATGAAGAAAGGATTGTTCATGACCGAAAACAACACAACGGTAAGAAATGAGCCATGTTTAGATATGATATGTGTGATACCTCTTGTCTTGATTCTACTATACAAAGTGGTTAGTTCAAGACTCTAGTTCACTACCCACAAAGTAAATCCAAGTAGTACTCACTATGAAAGGTTCAAGTTTTACAACATCTATTCAAATGCATGTCATATCTTACTTCCCATATTTGAATATCAAAGTTCACTTATTTTCTATTCAAATATGGGGTATTCTTGGAGTTTGAATAGAAAATGCGGGGTACTGTTGGAACTTTGCTCTACAAAATTACAATGTGGGACTTATCCCACATTGGTGGAAGAGAAAAACTTTTCCCACATTATAAGTCTTGTCCCACTCATTTAATCAAATGGATCAAGTAATGAATTAAGCATATTGGGTTTGGGTTGTGGTGTTGGATTAGTCAAATTGGGCTAGTAGTAGGCTTGAATTATTAAATATTAATAGTCAAAGATAGGGCCTTGGGGCTCTTGGGTTGCTTTTCTTGCCTAAATACTATTTTTTTTTATATATAATCCGAAATTAATTAGTCATTAATTAATTTTTTATTTATTCAGTGCAAAGCAAATTCTGTTAAATAAAGGATTAACTGCAGACAGTTTTTGGCAGTTAATTTCGGTTGGTGGTTTACAACCACCATTGGAAGCCTATAAATGAAGGAATTCAAATAGAATTTGAAGGCTAATGATACACACACTTTCTCTCAAAAATCATTTATTTTTTCCAATGGATCATGGTGAATTTCGACAGATTCAAGATCTGTTCTTGAATTGGATTGTTGTATCCTCAAGACAGACCCATTCCAGAGAAATTTCTATCTTCGGACACTGCAAAACAAATTTTAATCTCTACAATTTCGTGATTGTATTTTCTGTGTAATCATGATACAAGTATGTTTTCTGTAAATTGATTCTTTTGTGTGTGTGTATATATATATATACTTGAATTTAGTTTGTTTTATTTCAATTACTTTTGTTGATTATATACTTCCGTAATAACACTTGTGAACTTCTTTAGAATATGACATTTTTTAGAAGGAAATTTATTATCGGAAATAAACTATTGATATGCCCGTCACATTGTGGACTTACAACGCTAGTATAATTTTTTAACTAAATAATATTTGTCATATGTGTGTAAATGATATTACTCGATATATTGTGTGGATGGGGGTGTGCACGCAAGCCACAACATGTGCCTGCAAGTGTGAAATATCGTACCCAACCCAAACAAAGTAAAATATCTCAATTAAAATTACGTTGATTTGAACATCTGTATTTTGTCTCAAGTATTTAATATTTGCACTAATATTTTGCTTTGAATTCTTATATACGTTCGAATAGTTTTCCGCTTTCATGTAATTTGAAACCTTTTATGTACTATAGAATTCTGTTTTGATCTAATTATATGAATATGAATATATAATAATTAAAAATCGATATCTCTATCGAAACATGGGTACACATTTTAAGTATGAATAGGTCCCATTTTGTATCCGATGGCGATAGGGTGTAATCTTCTTTTGGGTACTAATCCGAAAGGCCATGTTATCAAAGACGACCTTCCATGTGACATTTAACCGCAAGAATCTACAAAATATAAAGTACTAATGATGTGCTCAATATCCACACTTTTCAGTTTTCACTACCGCACACGTGGTTCCCATTTTCTTTAATAGACAGTTGAACAGGGTTTTTTTTTTTTTTTTTTTTTTTCTTCACAAACTCTTAATATGATTATAAAAGATTTATATATGTTTATATAAAATATGAATTTGGTTTACTAAAGACAATTTTATTAGTTTGTATTATGCAAAGTTTTTATGATTAATATTTGGTTAATGGCCGAAATAAAATGTATTCCTTTTATGGAACTTTCAAAAGATGGTCATTATTCATTTTGAAAAAAAGATTTTATATTTTTGCTTTACAAAAAAACTCGATGGCATTGTCCTCATTTTTTTTTGTACTTATTCATTTTGAAAAAGTGATTTTATATGGTTTTTGTTTTGCTTTACAAAAAAAACTCTACGTCATTGTCATTTATAACGTTTTTTTTTACCGACCCTTAAGGGGTGTTGGGTGTTGCTAAATAGACACATGATTGGCATCTTTCATGAAAAGTCATTATTAACTAGAGAAAATGACTCAAAATGAAAACAATAACCCGAAACTCGCTCTTTAGGTCATTAAACTTTTAATTGTATCCAATTGGAAAACCAATTTTTTATTTTGGTTTAAAATACTAGCGATTAAGATTTTTATCGATTAAAATGACAAGGAGCACCGCTATTGCTCTTGCCACATCAAACTAATAGCCTATTATAATCATTTTTTTCAAACCACGACTTTAACTATATAGATTTTTATCGATTAAAATGGCAAAGTAACAAAACAATGTGGCGTAGCTAATGCTTATCTGCTATGGTTTGAGAAAATTGATTATCAAAGGCTTTTAGTTAGATATGACATGTGCAATTACGGTGTTCGTTTTCATTTGGATTAATAAAAATTGGAACCACTCGTTAAAACCAAAATAAAAAGTTGATTTCTTTAATGGGTACAATCAAAGGTTTAGTGGCCTAAAGAACAAGTTGTGAGTTATTAGTTGTCATTTTAAATCATATTCCTTATTAACTATTTATAACTAGTTTTTTTTTCGATCTGTACATATTTGGTCACTGATACATATATTTATAAAAAAAGATACGGATATAAAACATATGGATATAAAGATTTTGAAAACGTATTCACAAAAAACATTGATACATGTATTCATAAAAAAACATATGGATACAAAGATTGTAATTAAAAATATATTACTTTTTAACAAAAGTAATCTAAATGAATGTTACAATAGACTAAAATCGGAACACATTGTTATAAAGATTGTTAAAATTTGAGATCTTATGAAGAAATTACGATTTTCAGAACACAATACATAAGTCAAACCACAAGACCTAACCAACCAAGTAGTCGATGCTACGATGAACATAAACACCAACAGCCCCAAACACTTTATTGATAATTGTCCCACGTAAGATATTAGAAGAACAAATTAAAGAAATAAGTACTAATGTGTACAAAAATAAAAAGAACTTATTTTGCAATATATATATATATATATATATATATATATATATATATATATATATATATATATATATATATATATATATAGTAGAATCAAATAAGAACACCAAAAAGGTTGAGAACGCGAGAACAAAGTATATTCTTTTGTGATTCCATGTATTCATTTGATCCTACTGCTTTATATATATATATATATATATATATATATATATATATATATATATATATATATATATATATGATTAAATGTGTAAAAAAATATTAAGGAATTGTGTACAAAGTGAAAAATATATTATCTTATTAAGACATTTTTCCGGGAATAACCGGTTATAAGGACTTAATATATACAGTTTAACAAGTTGAAAGATAAATATGAACGAAAAAAATTCAATAACCAAATGTGTAAAAATCGAAAAATATATTATCATTTTAAGTCATTATGCCAACAAATAGTTAAATACTAACATACAATATTTATACAACCTTACAAAACCAAAAAACAATTTCTCAAATTAAAAAGGGATAGTGACTTAAAAATATAATATGTTTTTCAATTTGTACATATTTGGTCACTGAGTTTTTTTAGTCAAAGTTTACCTCTTTAACTTGTTAAACTGTATACATTCAGTCCTTATGAACGGTTACTTCAGGTTAGGCGGGAAAAATAACTTAATAATGTAACATATGTTTCATTTTGTGTATATTTAGTCCTTAATATTTTTGTACACGTTTAGTCATTAATATTTTTTTCATTCCAAAATAAGTCCCTTTTGTTTTTATATTCATTTAGTACTTATGAAAGATTTCTTTAGTTTTTTTTTTTTTCTCACGGCATCTTATATCAGACAATCATTGATAAGATATTTGGGGTTGTTGATGTTTACACCCATCACGATTTTGACTATTTTGTTGCATAGGTCTTGTGTTATGTGCATCGTAACTTCTTCATACGATATCAAATTTTAACGAACTCTATATCCATGTGTTCATTTTTTGAATCTACTACAAATTTTGTTAAAATTACTTCCGTTAAAATATAATATATTTTATTTATGATTATATAAAAACAACATCCATACGTGCATTCATAAAAAAAAAAAAATATAGATATAAAGATCATAAGCAAAAATATTACTTTTAACAGGAGTAATCTAATCGAAAGTTGTAGTAAACTAAAATATGAACACATAGATATAAAGATCGTTAAAATCTGAGATTGTATGAAGAAGTTATGATGTTTAGAACACATGAACTAAACAACCAAGTAGTCGAGATCCTGATGAACATAAGCATCAAAAACTCCAAACACCTTATTAATAATTGTTTCACTTAAGATATCATAAAAAAAAAAAAAAAAAAAAAACTTAAAGAAATCATTGATAAGTACTAAATGAATATAAAAACAAAAATGTCTTATTTTGCAATAAAAAAAATATTAATAACTATGTATACAAAGTTATTAAGGATTAAATATGTATAAAGTATGAAATAAATTACCTTATTAAATTATTTTTACCGGATAACCTATAGTTTAACGAATTGAATGAGTGAATATAAATGATTTTTTTTAATAACCAAATATATAAAAATTAAAAAATATATTAGTTTTAAAGGATTATCCAATTACAAAATAAATAGACATTAAATTAATTTTGAAGATGTAACAAAATAAATAACTTCAAATTTAGAGAGTGTAGATTAGGTCGGTCCAGCTAACACTGGTGTTACTGGTCACGTGGAATTCCCACCCCACGACAATAATGACCAATCAACTGTCCCATAGTCCCTTAATCGTAATTTCCCATAATTCCAAGGGCATATTTGTTCTCAACTTATATATAGCTCCTCCACACTCAAAAAGCAAATGCACCCCTTTTAAACTCATCCTAGTACTGGAGTGGACTGCATTAAAGCATAGGGAGGTAAAACTAAAGAGAGAGGAAATGAAATTTACCGGTGTTTATCTGGTGGTGGTAGTATTAGTCGCCGCCTTTAGCTCCACCGTCGTCAACTCATGCCCGCCGTCGGACCGGGACGCATTGTTGGCGTTCAAGTCCGGCTTGAATGAGCCTTATTTGGGCATCTTCAAGACCTGGACCGGCACAGACTGCTGCAGTAACTGGTATGGTATCAGCTGCGACCCGACTGACAGTCGGGTCAATGACGTTGTACTACGTGGCGAGTCGGAAGATAAGATTTTTGAGAAGGCCGGCCGGTCTGGGTATATGACCGGTTCACTGTCTCCTTCTCTATGTTCGCTGGACCGGCTTACGACGCTAGTTGTCGCCGACTGGAAGGGGATTTCTGGTGAGATACCGGCGTGTATAACTTCTCTCCCTCACCTCCGCATCCTAGACCTCATCGGGAACCAGCTCACCGGAAAACTTCCTGCCGACATCGGAAAGTTAGAGAAATTAACTGTTCTGAACGTCGCTGACAACAAAATCAGCGGTGAGATCCCGTCGTCCATTGTGAACCTCGCGAGGCTAATGCACCTAGATCTGAGCAACAATCAGATCACCGGCGTACTCCCTGCGGATCTCGGAAAGCTATCGATGATGAGCAGAGCACTTTTAAACCGTAACCAAATTTCAGGTAGCATTCCAAGCTCAATCGCCGGCATTTACCGTCTCGCAGATTTAGATCTGTCGATGAACAGGATCTCCGGTTCAATTCCTGCTCAACTCGGTTCAATGCCTGTCCTCTCGACACTCAATTTAGACAGCAACCAACTCACCGGACAAATTCCGGTAAGTCTACTAAGCAACACTGGTCTAAACATTGTGAATCTGAGCCGAAACTCTCTCGACGGCTACTTGCCAGACGTTTTCACACCACGGACGTACTTCTCCGTGCTGGACTTGTCATTCAACAAATTGAAAGGCGCGATACCGAAATCTCTGTCGTCGGCAAAGTACATCGGGCATTTGGACCTCAGCAACAACCATCTCTGTGGTTCGATTCCGATGGGATTCCCATTTGATCACCTTGAAGCGTCATCGTTTACCAACAATGACTGCCTGTGTGGATCGCCGCTCATGCGTGTATGCTAGTACCACGACGTCGTATTGTGTTCCCGGTTCATTATTTACCGTTACTTGACGGTGCAATATGTATGTGTTTTTTTTTCTCTTTAAAAAAATAAAAATTATAAAATTTTAATCCAATGTCAGGATATGTTAATATTCGTCAGGATGCACGTGAAGATGTGCCACGTAAGATTGTGTATATCTAAGGACTGTTTTGGTAATTCACCCTTGGTGGAAGTGATCTACTTTAACTTTTATTTGTAAGCATGTTGTGCATTTGGTTGTTTCTTGATAATGAGCATCTCATAATAGGGCCATAAAGGAGGCAAGTATCAATTCACTGTTTAACGAAAAAAGTAATCTTTAATAGATTAAAAAACTATATGAAACATAGATATAATTGTAGTTATTTTTAGGAAATATACAAAAAAGTGTAAAGAAAATTGCAGGTTTACTGGCTAGAAAAGGATATTCTATTTATGATAACTAAATAATTAAGAACGATCAACTAGCAAAGAGCTAGAATGAACAAATAATTACAAGGAAATATTGAACATTAGGTTTTTGCACAATATCAAAATAATGCTAATTCTATTTTTCCTATTGGAAAACCAATCAAAATAAATAATCATTGTGTTCTTAAAAATACTACTTTTTGATATGATGAGACCGGAAAGCAACACCACACTATTTATCTACCTCCAAAGTTGTGACAACCCGAAATTTATTTCGTCACTGTAACCCACTTCCGTTAAAGTTTTCCGTTAACTTCTGAGTTAAGTAAATCAAGTAAGATTTTCATTGTAATTTCATAAGCGTCGGAAAGCAATAAAAATCACGCGAAAATACCCTCGATTTCCTTTGGAAAGTTTATAGTTCACGACAAGTCGGGTTACGGCCATTTAATCGTGTACGATCATAAACTCCGTTTGATGTCAAGATTGGGTGGATCCCCACCTGGCCGTAAACCCAACCTTATATAAGGGTTGAGTGGTCTCCATTTGAACCTTTTTCACACCCTTAGAGCTTTCTCTCTACTCTCTCTCTCTCTACAACTCGGGATTCGATCTAGAAACACCCCTTCAAGCTTCACAACTGTAAGTTAACCGTCCTAGCTTGTTGTTTAGCCTAACATACTTGCAAATTCGTGATTTAATCAACCAACCCCCCCCCCCCCCCCCCGAACATGTGTTTACGGTTTGGGGGCATCCCAAAAATGTAAACACCCTAAAAGAGGGTTTTGATGCCCCAAAACCCTTCTAATGCTTGGCTTATGACCTCGAAACTTGCATGAATGATCTAAGAACCCCAAAACATGAAATTATAGGAGTAAACATGAGTTTACGGTTGAGGAATGTCCCAAAATTGTAAACACCTTTTTAGGGTGTTAAAGTGCCCTTAAACACCTTTTATAACTTGAATAAGTGACTAGAACTTTGTATGGCTACCTTAGAAGCACCAAATCATGCAAAAATGTGCCAAACATAAGTTTACGGCCGTAAAATCATGTGTTTACGACTGTAAACTCACCAAGGAAGCATTCAAGAACCGTAAAATCCATTCAAGGGTCATTTCAAGTTCCAATCACTTCCTAATGTAACATCTGCATTCCCAGGTATATTATTTTATTCATTTATTTTTGGAGTTTGTGGAGGGACTCGGTGAGTTGGTGCTTAGACTCGCCGAGTAGGATCGCGAATTCTCATCCGGATTGATGATCGGATTCGGCGAGTTCATGGGTGGACTCGACGAGTCCGCGTTGTTTAATGAAACCCTAATCTCTTGGGTTTGAGACCTATTTAAAGGCCCTTAGGGCCGTCATTTGCATCTATCAGTCCCTTGAGAGAAACCCTAGAGCACCTGAGCGTTTTGGGAGAGAGAGGAGGCCATTGTTGACCTTTGAAGTATTGTTTAGCAAGGAAAAGGAGGTTCTAGCCAAGAGGAAGCAAAGGAGGTGGACATTCTGTAGATTTGGAGCTCAGAGCATCACATTTGAGGTAATATTTTTGGCTCCCCTTCTGTTGTTATGATGATCATATGGATTTAGGGTTTCTTGGACCTTTTATTGGCTAGATTTGATGTCCAACTAGTCTCTATTTGTGATGAGGCTTTAGATCTGGATCCATAGAGGTCCAGAGAGCCTTACTCATCAAGCTTTATGAACACCAATGGGGGTTTTGACCATGGGTTATGATAAATGGGGCTAAAACATCATAGAGGATCAAATAGATGTTGTTTGTGCATCAAGATATGGACTTTACGTGATTATCATGCTTGGGAAGGTCGGATCTATGGATTAATGGAACGGATCTGACCTCAGGAGGTTAGTTTGGTTTGTGCATGGGATGGACTCGCTGAGTCAAAGAACAGACTCGACGAGTAAGGTTAGGGTTTCCTAGTAAATCACACAGTTGGTAACTCGCCAGGTTGGGGAATGACTCAGTGAGTCAGAAGGGATCTAGAGGACGTGAGTACGCAATGGAACTCGCCGAGTTGCCCGGGCACTTGACGAGTTGGGTCAAAGGTTGACCGTTGACCAGTGTTGTCCAGGGTTGACTAGTGTTGACTTGATAGTAGTAATCACACAAAGTCAGGAAAGTATTAATGAGAGTTGTACTTATGATATAGGAGGACGATAGGTCGGGAGGTTGGGCATGAGTGATTATCCGACATTAGCGAGGTGAGTCTTCTCACTATGCCTTATCCGATGGGGTAATTATGTGTGACCGAAAGGTCTTATGTGTATTATGTATATGTGATGTAAGTTATATGTGATATGTTATGTGATATGAGTATGATGAGGACCGGAAGGTCAAGATGATATGGACCGGAAGGTCAAGATGATATGGATCGGAAGGTCAACAGAGTCTGGGATGGAAATCCCCTGAGACACTTGGATCGGAAGATCCTATGGCCTAGAAAGGCATATGTGCAGTATGTGGTATTTTGGGGAACTCACTAAGCATTCGTGCTTACAGTGTTATGCGTTATGTGTTTCAGATACTAGCGAGGATCGCGGGAAGGAGCCAGCTTGATCAGTACACACTTGCAGATGTCATGTTTTTGAGATCTTGGGTTATGGATTATGTTATGTATTTTGTGGAAACATTGGATATTAGACTTTTGGAAGATTAAATAATTAAATATTTTATTAAAAATAAAATTTAAAAATTGTTTTAAATTTTACGGTGTTACAAATTGGTATCAGAGCCTTGGTTTGAGGGATTCGGATTCACCTTCGGGTGTATTTGAACTCAAACTGAGGATTTGAGAGATTTTTCTTAAGATAAACAATTTTTCTGAAAAATAAAAGAATTAAAAAGATACGCAAGTGAGTAGTGTGTACGATCAGCCAGCACCCGAACGGTGATTTCCCAAAATACCCTTAGATTTTATGTTATGAGATATATTGAAATGTGTTATGCATGCTAGAGTAGGCTAGGTATTCATATTAGGACTAGAGTGGCCTGATTTGTGATGCCTTAGTCTAGGAAGATTTCTGCAGCCATGAGATGCTTTAGTGTAAGTAGGTATCAGTGAGGTGCTATGAGAGTCTACCGAAGGGTAGTTTATGCATGAGAAGAGATAGAATACTTGTGATTTGGGATCCTTGGAGGACTTGGGGTGGATGCTGATGCGGTGTGGACGGTAGTATTGGGCCCGTACTACTGAAGACACCGAGTCAGTGCACAATCCAAGTAAGAATCCTTAGGGTACCAAGGAACAAGTAGGGTGGGTTTATCGAGTGTATACTCGAGCGAGTCCCTGATATTTCTTTATGTTGTATTTCAGAGGTAGATCATGGTTGGGACACGCCACACACCAGAGATCAGTGGGACAAGTGATGAGGAGATATGTAGGATCATCCACGAGGTGGTGGCTGTGGCCATCAGGGCTGAGATTCCAGAGATGTTCGGGTCTATTAAGACCACCTTGATTGAGACTTTTGATGACCGGTATGCTGATCTTTCTGATGCTGCTGTTGCAGCAGCCACTGCGGCCGTTGCTGCTGCCAGGCCGCAGGGGGTGACTCGTTGTTGTACCGGGAGTTCAGCAACACGAAGCCACCAGAATTTGACGGGACTCAGGATCCGATAGCCGCGATGAGGTGGATTTCTGACATAGAGGGGTTCTTCTACACATGTTCATGTCCGGAGCATCTGAGAGTTTGGTTCTCGCTGAACCAGCTTCGCTTGGGGGTGAAGGACTGGTGTAAGTTCGTGACATCGCACTATTCTTCAGCAGAGCTTACTGCGGTGACCTAGGAGAGGTTCGCCGCTATGTTTTGTGATGAGTACGTTCCCCCGGTGGAAAGGGAGTGTTTGGCTCAAGAGTTCTTGACCCTCAAGCAGGGTACTGAGTCAGTTATTGTGATTACCCGGATGTTTCATGAGAGGGCTTACTGTCTTGAGCACGTGTCGACCGAGCAGGCACGTATAAGACAATATCTGAGCATTATGAGGAGAGACATTCGTGAGTTTGTGGAAAACTCATCATACTGGACATTTGCTGAGCTTCAGGCAAATGCCCGGAAGAGGGAGATTGAGTTGGAGATGTAGGCCAAGGAAGAGGCCGAGTCTCAGAGGATGGATCGGTGGCCGACATAGTCTCAACCAGCAGCCAAGCGGGCCAAGCCCCGCCGATTCGAGGTCTGGGGGTCAGAAGGGCCGCCCTTGCGGAAAGTGCGACAAGGGTCATGATGGAGTTTGTAGGGCTGGTGCTTGCTACAAGTGTGGCAACGAGGGGCATATCGCCAAGGATTGCCCAAGGGATTCGTTGTCTGCTTTCATTGCAACCAGACCGGGCACTGGAAGGCGGAGTGTCAACAGTTGCGAGGGATGACACAGGTTGCCTCTCAGGGATCTGCCCCTGCTGCTGCGAGAGCTAGTGAGGGTCGGCCGGTGAAGGCCGAGGCACCGAAGGCGCGAGGGTGGGCATTCCAGCTGACAACGAAGGAGGTCCATGCAAAACTTGACATCGTGGCTGGTATTTATTCTATCATATATTTACTTTTATGTTGAGATATTGTGCTTATATTATGATATGCGTAGGTACTTTTCTTGTGAATTCTGTACCTGCCTTGGTGTTATTTAACTTGGGTGCGAGTCGGTCTTTTGTATCTTTGGCTTTTAGTCAGCACATCAGTGTTAGTTGAGAGGCATTGAGTCGACCTCTGAGAGTTTCCATAGCTGACGAGAGAGCGGTGTACGCCACCGAGGTGATCCAAGGGTGTGTACTCGAGATTTTCGGCATTGAGTTTCCGATTGATCTAGTTCCTATTGCGATGGGAGATGTCTGTGTCATCGTGGGCATTGTGACAACCGTCAAATTCTGGTCAATTTAAAGTCAAATAAAGTCAACAAGTCAAACCGGTCAGCTCAACTAACCCTTGTGTACTTGGACTTACGTTCAGTATTTACTAAACAACCCACTATTCTAATAAGAAAACATAAATCGAAAAGTACGTACAACTAGATCTCTTTAACCTAAAAACTGTAGTACGTGGCGAGCCAAACCGATAAAACAATGATGCATACTTATCGGGAGTGTGTAAGATCCTTAAACAAGGCTTAACAGGGTTTACGAACCATGCATTGCGATGCCGGACACTCACAATTGTCACACATGGATCCTCTCTCAATCGTTTTCACTCTATCCCTCTCTATGTCAAATCTCTCCTTAATCTCTCCAAGTGTGTGAAATCTCTCTCTAATATCTCTCTGTATTAGAAATCTCTCCAAGAATGTCAAATCTCTCCTTAATCTCTCCAAGTGTGTGAAATCTCTCTCTAATATCTCTCTGTATTAGAAATCTCTCCAAGAATATCAAATCTCTCCTTAATCTCTCCAAGTGTGTGAAATCTCTCTCTAATATCTCTCTGTATTAGAAATCTCTCCAAGAATGTCAAATCTCTCCCAAATCTCTCCAAGTATGTGAAATCTCTCTCAAATATCTCTCTGTATGAGAAATCTCTCCAAGAATGTCAAATCTCTCCCAAATCTCTCCAAGTATGTGAAACCTCTCTCAAATATCTCTTTGTATGAGAAATCTCTCCAAGAATGTCAAATCTCTCCCAAATCTCTCCAAGTGTGAGAAATCTCTCCCAAATCTCTCTCAAAAGTTTCCCGTAACTTTTTGGAATCATTCGGGTCATTCCGGCCCTTAACCGGGTCAAAAACGGCTTGAAACGGGGCGAAAACGAGAAAAATAGGCTTTAGGAACCGAAACCGGAGTGAGAGGCTTCTTAGGACCAGAGACCGAGCCTCTGGTGGCTAAGAGACCAGAGACCGAGCCTCTGGTGGCTAAGAGACCAGAGACCGAGCCTCTGCCTCTGTCGCCTCACGCTCTGCTTCTCTCGGTCTCGGTTCGCTACTCCGCCCCTCTGTCTCTGTTCGCGCCCTCTGTTCCCTTCTTCTCGCTCTGCCTCTGTCTCGCGCCCTCTGTTCTCTCCTTCCCCCTCTCGGTTCCTTCCTTTCTCTCCTTCTTCCCTCTCGGTTCCGCCTCCCTCTCTCTCTCTCTCTCGGTTCAGCACCAGAAGGCCGAGCCTCGGCCAGAACTCGCATTTTTGTCACTTTTAGCCCATTTTTGATATTTTTAACATTTTAAGCCCGTTTTTTGTGATTTTAAAGCGGAATTTTCTCCAGAAATTATATTTTAACATAATAAACTCTAAATATTCATAATTTAAACATATTTTGATGAAAATCATTATTTAAATAATAAAAATCAAATGGGTGAATTATTAAAGGTGGAGTGTTGACTTTGCCTTATCCAATGTCACAAGCAACCACCCCACACCCACTCTTTGACTAACCACACCTCTCCACCTTACCTAGGTCATATCAAAGTCCTTTCCACCCAATTTACACTCATTCCCACGTTTTTAGAGCTGGAACAAACATCCTCTCTCCTCATTTTCTCTCATTTGCCCTCATTTCACTAAGTATCAAACACCACTTTCTCTCAAACTTTTCCCACTCCAAACTCGAGATTCAAGGCTGATCTTCACGTGTTCTTCCACTCTTAGTAAGTATAATTCATCCTCCTTATGATTATTTCACTTCATTCTACTCAAATCATGAATATCTTACACAAACTCCATCATATTAGCGTTAGAGCTTCGAATCTTCAAGTGATTCTTCAAGTGTTCTTGGGTTGAACACTTCTCTTCTTCAACACTTATCTACTGAAATCACTTAAGGTGAGTTCATACCCCTACATATTCATGTTTTCTCAAGTTTTCAGGGGGGGAATACAAGTTAAAATCACAAAGAGCATAACTAAATTTTTCTAACAGCCTTCATCAGAAAAGTTCAACTCCATTCACAGACTGTTTTGGGCATCTTAAACATTTTTGTTTTCAAAACTGTACAAGTTGCAAATAGTTCAAGTTTTTAGCTTTAAAATGGCTACTTGCACATCTCCATACGATTTTTCTACAATTTATGGTGATTTTTACAAAACTGCCTATCATTTCAAACAACAATCCGGACCAGCCTGTGATTTTGGACTTTTTCACCCAAGTTGGAGGTCATTAAAAATCGTGATAAAAATTATGAGTAAACTAGACACATTTTGTGAACTCTCAGAATTTACGGATCTAGTTTTCGACTCCGTATGATTTTTCTATGATTTTTCCAAAAACAGGGCAGAATGGCTAAAGTTAGCCAACAGCATGTAAATATCATAACACTTTGTATTATGTTGAGCAAAGTGTATAATCATAAGTTCTAATATTTGAATGTGTTTCCTTGTTAGTTTATCATTATGAATTGAAACTAAGTCATTCATATTAAATATTAATCATTCATTTTAGAACACGTATATTAAACTATAAAAAGTATAGTTTAGTAAATTCATAACACTAATACATTTTCATAAAAGAGTTTATACATATTACGTACATTTTAGATAAACTATAACGGGTATAGTTTATGATACATCACTCAACGCACTCGTACAAGAAGGGTACATTCATACAAGAAATATTTATATTCACACACATTTCACGTAAACTTGTTAACCTATATTGTGAGACTCTCTCTCTCTCTCTCTCTCTCTCTCTCTCTCTCCCCGTACGTCCGAGTACGCGATATAATTCCTGGTAGTTATAATCAGAATCTCCTTGAGGGAGAACGTGATACTTGTATATAGATCTATATTGGGATTGACACCCCACACCTTGCTGCTAGCTACAGTTGGACCTGCAGGTCTACGGGTGACAAATGTCATTTCATTTTTCGCGACACTGAGAACGTCGTGGCAGGTTCACATAGTCATAGTATGATTATAACGACTCACATAGGGATATAACAATCCATAAGTTTACGGGATTTTATTTTAAAAATCTAAATGAGTTTTATGTCGATTTAAAATCACCTTTTCATCTCTATGAGTACAAATATTACTGTACACTTTTGGTTTTGGTAGTTACGACTACACATCATTTGAAACCACATTTATACTTTTAAGTATGGTCAATACTTGTTATTTCTCAGTCCTCTAATTTAGGACGACGTATATACAAAGTACCGGGTCTCTATACAAAAAGGGGTACAAATACAAAGTGTCGGGTCTCTATACAAAGTTATTATGATATTAAAACTATACTTCCTCTAGAATTGTTAGACTTCAACTATAGTCGCTGAGCGTATATGTTTGAGTCATATAAGAATTTAGTCTTGGTTGGCCTAGAATTGGTGGTGCCCGCCTCATCTCCTGTTCCTCGTTGGGTTGTGGACCTAGGGCAGACCCACTATATTCAACGTTTTATCTAATTTAGATCTTATGTAACTTATATACACCGGACGATTATAGAGGAACTCTACGGGTCATTCTAGGGTTCATTAATGCATCATATAGGAATATTTCTATTCACACTTAACTAAGAAAATATTGGATTTTCTGGAAATCAAACTATATCGATTTTACAAGGAAAAACGGTTTCTACTTCAAACAAAACTCTTATGAACTCACCAACCTTTGTGTTGACACTTTTTAAAATTACTTGTATTCTCAGGAAATCAGTGAAACAGGAAAACATCATCGCTTTGAGGATGGGACGTTAAACCGTCAACAATTTACTTTGTCATCATAATGTAATTGCTTTTGAAACATGTAAACATATACTTTGGTGTAACTTTTGCAATTATATATATGGTGGTTGTTTTTACTTTGAGCACTATTATACACGTTGTTGTGATACTGTACATGAAGTCCTCCACCCCCAGACGTTTCCGCCATCCTTGGTTTGGGGGTGTGACAGATTGGTATCAGAGCATTGTTTATAGTGAGCTAAGTATATCGAACCACATAAGATATACAAACTATAAATGCATTGGGACTAAGGTCTCTGATTTTAAGATTTCAAAACCACTATACCTTTAGGAATAAATAGCTTTTGTTAAAAGTATACATGCATGCATACATACTAAGGTCAGCATCATTTTAGGACAAAACAAAAGTAATGATTGTTGGATATCACAGGTAAGCCTGGGGATGTATGGTCAGTCTTGGGAGTGGCATAGCCTGATCAACTATGCTGGTCCGAGGAGTGATTAGCATATGCCCAAGAATGGTTGTGATGTGGCAACAAGTCTAAAAACTTACCAACACTACCACAATGAAATACCATAGGGGTATTTTGGTATTATTATAATTACATATGTGAGAACTAAATAGATCTTTATCAATAGGTCAATAGTTGTTTAGTGGATACATTAAAATTTTATGTATCCAGGACGTCATAGACTTAGAATCTGTGGATCTTTGCTCTACTTCCTGTTCTCGTTGGATTGGGGATTTAGAGTTAGGGTCGCTTATTCGAAGGTCTATCCTGTCCCGAATACATATAACTAGTATGCACTAAACAATTTGTTGAAGTACCTGATAAAGGTCATCGTATAATTAGCTAATTAGTACGTTTGCTTAGTTATTTCTTATATCCCCATTTCTCGCGAAGATATCATGGCTGGATTCCATCCACATGACGACCCGTACTACCCTAACCACGACAATACCAAATGGCTCGGAGAGGAGCCAGAGAATGATTACCCAACCCCTGTAGATGGTCACCAAGCTGAAGGCTATGCTGATGGTTCTGACTCCGACCCTGAAGTGGAGAACTTAACCCCGATGACTCTTGTTCCGAATCCCAACCCTCTACCGACTTTTCAAGGCCCGACGCCTCTTTGGGTAGAGTGCTTGGAAACCTGGAGCGAAGAACAAGACCAACATATGTAATATATAATAGAGAACGAAGTTTCTACAACATAAATGAAGGAAGCTCAGCAGATAGAATTTTTCCAATCCTAGTCTATAGAGTTGGCCGAAACGAGATTCAGGGTAGAACAACTCTCCATAGTATCGCAGAGGTTGATGCAAATGCAAGAATACATACGATCCGCACCAATCGCCTTGAGCACACTCGTGAAAAATCTAAGAGAGACCACAAAACCCACTAACTCGTGAAGTTCATTCATATGGACTTCCTTTATGAATTATATATAAGGAATTCTTAAATCGAAGAATAATGCAGGAAAAATCAAATTCTATAACAAATGACTTGTCTTTACTAGTAGAAACTTACCATCTGATCATTTTCCTTTTTGCAAACTCATGACAGAACGATGCCACCAAGGAAAAGACCCAGACCTTCGGGCAGCACAGCGCCACCACCTCCGACGCCACCTCCCCAGTTTGATCCCGAAATGTTCCAAGCTGCAGTAACAGCAGCCGTGGTAGCTACAATGTCACAAATTGGCACAAATAGCAATGTGGTGCTGGATCTGGAGCCACAAACCCTAACCACGGGGATTGTGTAGGACGCACAAGGGAATGCACTTACAAGGACTTCACAAATGGCAAACCCGATTCCTTCGATGGAAGTGGGGGTGTCCTTGCACTAATTCAATGGTTCGAGAGGACCGAAGCAATCTTTGAGATTTGTGCTTGCCCCGAAGCGAGCAAAGTCAAGTACGCGACATTCACCTTCATTGGAAGAGCTCTCACTTGGTGGAACGGCAAAGTTAAATCGCTTACGCTTGCAGTGGCTAACTCATTAAGTTGGGAGGACTTAAAGAGAATGATGCTGAAGGAATATTGCCCAAGAGGTGAAGTGCAAAAGCTGGAGCAAGAACTATGGAATCTCAGAATGGCAGGCTCCGACCTTACAACTTACACCAACCGATTTTGTGATCTAGCACTCCTTTGTCCCGCTATGGTCATTCCGGAAGATAAAAAGTTGGAGCGTTACCTCTGGGGATTGTCCCCCGAAATTCAAGATAGCGTGCTGGCCTCAAGACCAACTACCTTCGACAGCGCCAAGGAGTTAGCACAACAACTCATTGACCATCATGCCCACCATGACACTATGACAACCACCCTTACCCAAGCAAGAGGAGGGAACAGCGGAAGAAAGTTTTGGGACAACAAGAAGGACCAATCAGCCCAAGCCCTCACTAAGAAGCAACAGATCCTTGCTGTTCATGCTGCCACAACCCTCACCACGCCGACTCCCAGGAAACCATACGCTGGAACACTTCCGAAATGCAACAAGTGTAACTTCCATCACACTGGGGCTTGCCGAAAGTTGCATTGCAAAAACTGCGACAGAGAGGGGCACACTGCTCGTTTCTGTAAGGCACCAGCACGACCCATCAACCAGGTACCCGGCTCTGGAGCAAGCCCAACCTGTTACGAGTGTGGAGAAACGGGACACTTTAAAAGGGAATGCCCAAGGACAAGAGATGCCGGTGGTGGTGGGAGGGTGCTTGCAATCACCGAGGGAGAAACCACTCCGGAACTGCCCGCAAATATCAGTACGTGTTTCTAACATCGACATTTAAATCCCGAATTTCTTTATATGCTAAATCTAGCATCGATTAAAGCATGCATAGTAGTAATCAAATTCTTGTACTACGAAAAGTTATCCCCATCTTTCCCCTAAATCCCTGGATCCCCATTCGAAGTGAAAATTTCGGGACGAAATTCCCTTTAACGGGGGGATGATGTGACAACCGTAAAATTCTGGTCAATTTAAAGTCAAATAAAGTCAACAAGTCAAACCGGTCAGCTCAACTAACCCTTGTGTACTTGGACTTACGTTTAGTATTTACTAAACAACCCACTATTCTAATAAGAAAACATAAATCGAAAAGTACGTACAACTAGATCTCTTTAACCTAAAAACTGTAGTACGTGGCGAGCCAAACCGATAAAACAATGATGCATACTCATCGGGAGTGTGTAAGATCCTTAAACAAGGCTTAACAGGGTTTACGAACCATGCATTGCGATGCCGGACACTCACAATTGTCACACATGGATCCTCTCTCAATCGTTTTCACTCTATCCCTCTCTATGTCAAATCTCTCCTTAATCTCTCCAAGTGTGTGAAATCTCTCTCTAATATCTCTCTGTATTAGAAATCTCTCCAAGAATGTCAAATCTCTCCTTAATCTCTCCAAGTGTGTGAAATCTCTCTCTAATATCTCTCTGTATTAGAAATCTCTCCAAAAATGTCAAATCTCTCCTTAATCTCTCCAAGTGTGTGAAATCTCTCTCTAATATCTCTCTGTATTAGAAATCTCTCCAAGAATGTCAAATCTCTCCCAAATCTCTCCAAGTATGTGAAATCTCTCTCAAATATCTCTCTGTATGAGAAATCTCTCCAAGAATGTCAAATCTCTCCCAAATCTCTCCAAGTATGTGAAACCTCTCTCAAATATCTCTTTGTATGAGAAATCTCTCCAAGAATGTCAAATCTCTCCCAAATCTCTCCAAGTGTGAGAAATCTCTCCCAAATCTCTCTCAAAAGTTTCCCGTAACTTTTTGGAATCATTCGGGTCATTCCGACCCTTAACCGGGTCAAAAACGGCTTGAAACGGGGCGAAAACGAGAAAAATAGGCTTTAGGAACCGAAACCGGAGTGAGAGGCTTCTTAGGACCAGAGACCGAGCCTCTGGTGGCTAAGAGACCAGAGACCAAGCCTCTGGTGGCTAAGAGACTAGAGACCGAGCCTCTGCCTCTGTCGCCTCACGCTCTGCTTCTCTCGGTCTCGGTTCGCTACTCCGCCCCTCTGTCTCTGTTCGCGCCCTCTGTTCCCTTCTTCTCGCTCTGCCTCTGTCTCGCGCCCTCTGTTCTCTCCTTCCCCCTCTCGGTTCCTTCCTTTCTCTCCTTCTTCCCTCTCGGTTCCGCCTCCCTCTCTCTCTCTCTCTCGGTTCAGCACCAGAAGGCCGAGCCTCGGCCAGAACTCGCATTTTTGTCACTTTTAGCCCATTTTTGATATTTTTAACATTTTAAGCCCGTTTTTTGTGATTTTAAAGCGGAATTTTCTCCAGAAATTATATTTTAACATAATAAACTCTAAATATTCATAATTTAAACATATTTTGATGAAAATCATTATTTAAATAATAAAAATCAAATGGGTGAATTATTAAAGGTGGAGTGTTGACTTTGCCTTATCCAATGTCACAAGCAACCACCCCACACCCACTCTTTGACTAACCACACCTCTCCACCTTACCTAGGTCACATCAAAGTCCTTTTCACCCAATTTACACTCATTCCCACGTTTTTAGAGCTGGAACAAACATCCTCTCTCCTCATTTTCTCTCATTTGCCCTCATTTCACTAAGTATCAAACACCACTTTCTCTCAAACTTTTCCCACTCCAAACTCGAGATTCAAGGCTGATCTTCACGTGTTCTTCCACTCTTAGTAAGTATAATTCGTCCTCCTTATGATTATTTCACTTCATTCTACTCAAATCATGAATATCTTACACAAACTCCATCATATTAGCGTTAGAGCTTCGAATCTTCAAGTGATTCTTCAAGTGTTCTTGGGTTGAACACTTCTCTTCTTCAACACTTATCTACTGAAATCACTTAAGGTGAGTTCATACCCCTACATATTCATGTTTTCTCAAGTTTTCAGGGGGGGAATACAAGTTAAAATCACAAAGAGCATAACTAAATTTTTCTAACAGCCTTCATCAGAAAAGTTCAACTCCATTCACAGACTGTTTTGGGCATCTTAAACATTTTTGTTTTCAAAACTGTACAAGTTGCAAATAGTTCAAGTTTTTAGCTTTAAAATGGCTACTTGCACATCTCCATACGATTTTTCTACAATTTATGGTGATTTTTACAAAACTGCCTATCATTTCAAACAACAATCCGGACCAGCCTGTGATTTTGGACTTTTTCACCCAAGTTGGAGGTCATTAAAAATCGTGATAAAAATTATGAGTAAACTAGACACATTTTGTGAACTCTCAGAATTTACGGATCTAGTTTTCGACTCCGTATGATTTTTCTATGATTTTTCCAAAAACAGGGCAGAATGGCTAAAGTTAGCCAACAGCATGTAAATATCATAACACTTTGTATTATGTTGAGCAAAGTGTATAATCATAAGTTCTAATATTTGAATGTGTTTCCTTGTTAGTTTATCATTATGAATTGAAACTAAGTCATTCATATTAAATATTAATCATTCATTTTAGAACACGTATATTAAACTATAAAAAGTATAGTTTAGTAAATTCATAACACTAATACATTTTCATAAAAGAGTTTATACATATTACGTACATTTTAGATAAACTATAACGGGTATAGTTTATGATACATCACTCAACGCACTCGTACAAGAAGGGTACATTCATACAAGAAATATTTATATTCACACACATTTCACGTAAACTTGTTAACCTATATTGTGAGACTCTCTCTCTCTCTCTCTCTCTCTCTCTCTCTCTCCCCGTACGTCCGAGTACGCGATATAATTCCTGGTAGTTATAATCAGAATCTCCTTGAGGGAGAACGTGATACTTGTATATAGATCTATATTGGGATTGACACCCCACACCTTGCTGCTAGCTACAGTTGGACCTGCAGGTCTACGGGTGACAAATGTCATTTCATTTTTCGCGACACTGAGAACGTCGTGGCAGGTTCACATAGTCATAGTATGATTATAACGACTCACATAGGGACATAACAATCCATTAGTTTACGGGATTTTATTTTAAAAATCTAAATGAGTTTTATGTCGATTTAAAATCACCTTTTCATCTCTATGAGTACAAATATTACTGTACACTTTTGGTTTTGGTAGTTACGACTACACATCATTTGAAACCACATTTATACTTTTAAGTATGGTCAATACTTGTTATTTCTCAGTCCTCTAATTTAGGACGACGTATATACAAAGTACCGGGTCTCTATACAAAAAGGGGTACAAATACAAAGTGCCGGGTCTCTATACAAAGTTATTATGATATTAAAACTATACTTCCTCTAGAATTGTTAGACTTCAACTATAGTCGCTGAGCGTATATGTTTGAGTCATATAAGAATTTAGTCTTGGTTGGCCTAGAATTGGTGGTGCCCGCCTCATCTCCTGTTCCTCGTTGGGTTGTGGACCTAGGGCAGACCCACTATATTCAACGTTTTATCTAATTTAGATCTTATGTAACTTATATACACTGGACGATTATAGAGGAACTCTACGGGTCATTCTAGGGTTCATTAATGCATCATATAGGAATATTTCTATTCACACTTAACTAAGAAAATATTGGATTTTCTGGAAATCAAACTATATCGATTTTACAAGGAAAAACGGTTTCTACTTCAAACAAAACTCTTATGAACTCACCAACCTTTGTGTTGACACTTTTTAAAATTACTTGTATTCTCAGGAAATCAGTGAAACAGGAAAACATCATCGCTTTGAGGATGGGACGTTAAACCGTCAACAATTTACTTTGTCATCATAATGTAATTGCTTTTGAAACATGTAAACATATACTTTGGTGTAACTTTTGCAATTATATATATGGTGGTTGTTTTTACTTTGAGCACTATTATACACGTTGTTGTGATACTGTACATGAAGTCCTCCACCCCCAGATGTTTCCGCCATCCTTGGTTTGGGGGTGTGACAGGCATGGACTGGTTGAGCAAGTTTGGAGCGGTTATTGACTGTGAAAGACAGCTGGTGACCATACGAGACCCTAGTGGGGGAGTTCTTACAGTGTACGGCGAGGGTACGCGTTCAGGGTCAGCATTTTGTTCAGCCGCTAGAGCGAGGCAGAGTCTACAACAGGGCTGTAAGGGATTTGTAGCATATGTGATGGATGCGAGAGTTGATTCAAAGAGACCGAGGTCAGTAGATGAGGTTCCGATAGTGCGTGAGTTCCCAGATGTATTTCCGGAAGAGTTACCGGGTGTGCCTCCCGAGAGGCAGGTTGAGTTCAACATCGATTTGGTTCCGGGGGCTGCACCTATCGCCAAGGCTCATTATCACCTTGCGCCACCAAAGATGTAGGAGTTATCCTCGCAGCTTCAGGAGTTGCTAGGGAAGGGTTTTATTCGGTCGAGCAGTTCGCCATGGGGAGTGCCTATCCTTTTTGCTAAGAAAAAGGATGGCTCACACCGGATGTGCATTGATTACAGGGAATTGAACAAGCTAACGGTCAAGAACTGTTACCCGTTGCCAAGGATCGACGATTTATTCAATCAGTTGCAGGGAGCATCTTGGTTCTCCAAGATCGATTTGAGGTCCGGATATCATTAGGTGAGGGTGCGAGATGAGGACATCCAGAAGACAACATTCAGGACTCGTTACGGGCATTACGAGTTCATGGTGATGCCTTTCGGGATCACCAATGCACCGGTGATGTTCATGGATCTCATGAACAGAGTGTGTAGGCCGATGTTGGATCGCTCGGTGATTGTGTTCATTGACGACATATTGGTGTATTCGAGATCTAGAGAACAACATAAGGAACATTTGAGAGAGATCCTCGAAGTTTTGAGATCGGAGAGGCTTTACGCCAAATTCTCCAAGTGTGATTTCTGGTTACGAGAAGTCCAGTTCCTAGGGCATCTCGTTAACCAGAAAGGGATATTGGTCGATCCAGCCAAGATTGAGGTGGTGATGAGCTGGGAGGTACCGAAGTTTGCCTCCGATATCAGGAGTTTTCTGGGGTTGGCCAGTTATTGTCGGAGATTCATTCAGGATTCTCTAAGATTGCAGTTCCACTCACTAGTTTGACCCGGAAGGGTGTTGCTTTCTCATGGGGTCCAGAGTAGCAGACCTCCTTTGAGACTCTTCGCCAGAAGTTGTGTGAAGCCCCGGTGCTATCCCTCCCATAGGGAGTTGATGATTTCGTGGTTTATTGCGACGCATCCATATCCGGGCTAGGTGCAGTGCTCATGCAGAGGGGGCATGTGATTGCGTATGCATCGAGGTAGTTGAAGCCTCATGAGGTGAGGTATCCCACTCACAATCTGGAGTTGGGGGTAGTAGTGTTCGCCCTCAAGATTTGGCATCACTATTTGTATGGGGTTCGGTGTACCATATACACGGACCATAAGAGTTTGAAGCACTTGATGGATCAGCCCAACTTGAACATGCAGCATAGGAGGTGGTTGGATGTGGTAAAGGATTATGATTGTGAGATCCTGTACCACCCGGGTAAGGCTAATGTGGTAGCCGATGCCCTGAGTCGTAGAGAAGAAAGTGCCCCAATATGAGACATTTTTATGAGATTGACAGTGATGACTCCGGTGTTGGACACCATTCGAGGGGCCCAGGCTGAGGCAGTGAGATCGAAGAATCGTAAGAGAGGGAGAGAGGGTTATCGGGCAGCTGTCGGAGTTTTTTACCGACAGCCGAGGGCTTATGACTTTTCAGGGTCGGATTTGGGTACCGTTTGTGGGTGGAACACGTAACATTTTGATGGAGGAGGTGCATAGATCGAGGTTCTCGATCCATCCAGGGGCCACTAAAATGTATTTGGACCTGAAGAGGGAGTATTGGTGGCCCTATATAAAGAGGGACATCGCGTGGTTCGTTGAAAGGTGCCTAACCTGTCGTAGGGTTAAGGCCGAGCACCGGAGACCGCATGGTAAGTTGCAGCCATTAGAGGTTCCCGAGTGGAAGTGGGAACAAATTACTGTGGATTTTATCACCAAATTGTCGAGGACTGGAAGGGGCGTCGATGCAATTTTGGTGATTGTAGACAGGTTGACGAAGAGCACTTACTTCCTTGCTATCAATGAGAGCTCTTTCGCTGAGAGGTTGGCAGAGGTGTACGTAAGGGAGGTGGTATCGCGGCATGGAGTGCCGATCTTGATTGTCACAGATCGAGATGTGAGTTTTACTTCCAGATTCTGGAAGAAATTTCATGAGGAATTGGGTACGAGGCTACATTTTAGTACCGCATACCACCCACAGACTGACGGGCAGAGTGAACGGACGATTCAGACACTCAAGGACATGCTTCGAGCATGTGTGTTGGATTTCGGTGGGAGTTGGGACACATATTTTCCCGTGGCAGAGTTTTCCTACAACAACAGCCATCATTCGAGCATTGGTATGCCACCCTTTGAGCTGTTGTATAGGAGGAGGTGTCGGACTCCTATCTGCTGGGGAGAGGTAGGGCAATGTGTGATGGGCAGTACAGAGATTGTGCTTCAAACGACAGAGCAGATACATCAGGTCAAGCAGAGGTTGCTGACCGCTCAGAGTGTCCAGAAGAGTTATGCGGACAGGTGCCAGTCCGAGCTCGAATTTCAGGTCAGCGACTTTGTGCTCCTGAAGGTCTCTCCTTGGAAAGGAGTAATCCGATTCAGGAAGAGAGGCAAGTTGGGACCCTGATATATTGGTCCTTTCAGGGTGATCGCGAGGGTAGGCAGGGTAGCCTACCGGTTGGAACTACCTGTAGAGTTGGGTCAGATTCATGACACCTTTCATGTATCTCAGCTGAGAAAGTGTATAGCCAACGAGTCGGCAGTGGTACCATTAGAGGATATTGAGGTGGATGCGAGCCTGAACTATGTTGAGAGACCGGTGGCTATTAGGGATCGGAAGATCAAAGTTCTGAGGAACAAGGAAGTGCCTCTGGTGTAGGTCCAGTGACAGCATCGGAAGGGGTCAGAGTTAACTTGGGAGCCGGAGCGTGAGATGCGTGAGCAGCATTCAGAGTTGTTTACAGAGTAAGACTTCGAGGACGACGTCTGATTCTAGTGGGGGAGAATTGTAACATCCGGATTCCCAAGTATATTATTTTATTCATTTATTTTTGGAGTTTGTGGAGGGACTCGGCGATTTGGTTCTTAGACTCACCGAGTAGGGTCGTGAATCCTCATACGGATTGATGACCGGACTCGGTGAGTTCATAGGTGGACTCAGCGAGTCCGCACTGTTTAATGAAACCCTAATCTCTCGGGTTTGAGACCTATTTAAAGGCCCTTAAGGCCGTCATTTGCACCTATCAGTCCCTTGAGAGAAACCCTAGAGCACTTGAGCGCTTTGGGAGAGAGAGGAGGCCATTGTTAACCTTTGCAGTATTATTTAGCAAGGAAAAGGAGGTTCTAGCCAAAAGGAAGCAAAGGAGGTGGTCTGTGGATTTGGAGCTTAGAGCATCACATTTGAGGTAATATTTTGGCTCCCCTTCTGTTGTTATGATGATCATATGGATTTAGGGTTTCTTAGACCCTTTATTGGCTAGATTTGATGTCCAATTAGTCCCTATTTGTGATGAGGCTTTAGATCTGGATCCATAGAGGTCCAGAGAGCCTTACTCATCAAGCTTTATGAAGATCAATGGGGGGTTTTGACCATGGGTTATGATAAATGGGGCTAAAACATCATATAGGCTCAAATAGATCTTGTTTGTGCATTAAGATATGGACTTTACCTGATTATCATGCTTGGGAAGGTCAGATCTATGGATTAATGGAACAGATCTGACCTCAGGAGGTCAGTTTGGTTTGTGCATGGGATAGACTCACCGTGTCAAAGAACAGACTCGACGAGTAGGGTTATGTTTTCATCGTAAATCACACAGTTGGTGACTCGCCGGGTCAGTGAGTCAGAAGGGATCTAGAGGACGTGAGTATGTGATGGAACTCGCCGAGTTGTCCGAAGGCACTCGATGAGTCTGGTCAAAGGTTGACCGTTGACCAGTGTTGTCCAGGGTTGACTAGTGTTGACTTGATAGTAGTAATCACACAAAATCAGGAAAGTATTAATGAGAGTTGTACTTATGATATAGGAGGACAATAGGTCGGGAGGTTGGGCATGAGTGATTATCCGACATCAGCAAGGTGAGTCTTCTTACTATGCCTTACCTGATGCGGTAATTATGTGTGACCGAAAGGTCTTATGTGTATGATGTATATGTGATGTAAGTTATATATGATATGTTATGTGATATGAGTATGCTGTGGACTGGAAGGTCAAGATGATATGGACCGGAAGGTCAACAGAGTCTGGGATGGAAATCCCCTGAGACACTTGGATTGGAAGATCCTATGGACTGGAAAGGCATATGTGCAGTATGTGGTATTTTGGTGAACACACTAAGCATTCATGCTTACAGTGTTATGCGTTATGTGTTTCAGGTATTAGCGAGGATCGCGGGAAGGCACCAGCTTGATCAGTACACACTTGCATATGACATATTTTTGAGATCTTGGGTTATGGATTATGTTATGTATCTTGTGGAAACATTGGATATTTGACTTTTGGAAGATTAAATAATGAAATGTTTTATTAAAAATTAAATGAAAAATTGTTTTAAATTTTACGGTGTTACACCTAACCCTTTGATTCAACCCTAGGACCTTTCTTTGTGAAGCATAAGACCTTTGAGCACCCAATAACACCACACCCATGAGTTTACGACCGTAAACTCATGGGGATATAGTCCCAGAACCATAAACACCCCTAAGGGCCCCCAGTTGAAGAGTAAACTCCATAATGAGGTCATACACTCCTTAGATGCAACCTGTGTCACCCCTAACACTTGAAATAAAGTGTTTTCACACATTAGAGTGTATTTACTTACTTAATTAGTGATTCAATAACTAATTAGATACAGATATGTATCACTTCATGTTACATAGGATCCTCGAGTGTGTTCAAGTCATCACTTAATACCTAACATTCCTACCCGACTCTTCCATCTATTCACTGCAGGTGAGTTCATACCCATACACCTTTTTCCGAGTTTTTCATGTTTTCAGGGGGGGAATACAAGAAAAAGTACAAAGGAAATTGTACTCAAAACCTATTATTTCGTATGAAATACTTACATATGTAGCATACTTTTAATACAAAAAACCGATTTATCAACCGATTAAGAAATTAACTTGTAGAGTTATTTTTCAAAACCAAAACTAGGAAACTTGTGAATCTCATCATAAAATGTTATGTTTTATATTTTACAAAGGATTCATGCCAATCATAAATAGGATTTTCTGTACTATTACTTGTAAATTCGTTATTCTTAAGATTGGAGACACGTCCTCGGTAACACTCCACAGAGATACGTGAGTGGAGGACCGACCGTGTAACCGGAATCTACTGGAGGGAGAACGTGACTTGTGTGTATAGATCTATACGAGACTGACTACCCCACACCTTGCTGCTATCTACAGTGGGACCAACAGGTCTACGGGTGACAAAGTCATAAAATGATACTGGCCCCATTATGCGCCATATCCAGTTTATTGTATGGTTATGGAACTCGCAAACTTAGATAATGGAGATTTACTTTTAGTAATAATGAACCTAGTGAATTAACCTCAATGTAATAAATATTTTGATTACTAGAGGGTGTTATCAATATCCTTAGGAATTAATTCACTACCTACTTATTAGTTTTATGTGTGTATTAAAACTAATGTATTTCATCGAGGGTAACCGAGCTTTCAAGGAAATTGCACCTAACGATACAAGTATGGTAGATACTTGTACACTTCATTTCCGGATCGATAACCAACCATGGACTTTTATCGAAAATATGGGTTTTTCCTGGGTTAACTAAACTTTTCATAAAAAGGTTGTTTAACAAATGTATAACCAAACTTGTTTTATAAAAAAATATGTGATTTTCTTGGGTAACAACTTTCCATGAAATCAAAGGAACATTTTCTTTTACCAGAAATCAACTGCTTATGAACTCACCAGCTTTATGTTGATATTTCTAAAACTGCTTGTATTCTCAGGTTCACGTTAGACAGGTATCACGCTTACTCTTGAATATGACGGTGCATATAGTAGTCTCGTCTATACTTTTGTTTATACTGATGTATATAAACTATGTATTTCTCCCCTTTCAAACAAATGTAAATATTTTGATGTAATGTAATGGTTGTGGTTACTATGCTTACTATGTACAATGGTTGTGATACTACGCATGATGTCCTCCACCCCGGAACGTTTCCGCTGTTGGTTTCGGGGTGTCACAGATTGGTATCAGAGCTTTTGTTTATAGTGAACTAAGTATACCGAACCTTACATGGTATACAACTATAAACACTAAGGGGCTGATTCTCTCTGAACTAAAAGTATACTTTAAAATACAAGTATTTTTACAAAAAGTATACAAGAATACCTAAATATCAGAAACAGTAACCACGAGTAGAATAAAACAAAAGTAATTGGGTGTTGGGCACTGCGGTTAAACCTGGGCAGTTATGTAGTCATGTCTAGGGTCAATATAGCCTGATCAACTATATTTATTCGAGACACGGCCAACATGTGCTTGGGAGTGACTGCAGTGTACAGGAGGCCTAAAACTTACCAAATATCCAAACAACAAGTCATCGTCACAAAAAAACATAAAATACTATAGGAGTATTTTAGTCAGAGCCGAATATGTTAAAGAAATTCATTCCAAGTGTTGCTACTAATTCTTTCCTTAGCGATAGTTTACTTGCTTTAGTAACTTTTTCTGTTCGATCGCTTAGTAGAACACTCTATCTGCCATAATGAGATATCTCTATTTTCATATCTCTTGATTCTATCCAAAGGACTTACCACCCTCTCTTTCCTAATCATTTTAGATCGAGATGCCTCCAAAGAAAAGACCCAGCTCAAAGAACACCAATCCTCCTCCGCCACCTCCTCCATTTGATCCCGCCATGTTCCAAGTAGCCGTTACTACTGCTGTGGCTGCTGCAATGTCACAGAGGAACCCCGACGGCTCTGGCGGGCTAGGAGGTGGTACTCATCCCCAAAAATAGGAAGGTGGTCAGGGACACCAGAAGGAGTGTTCCTACAAAGATTTCATGAATGCGAAGCCCACATCTTTCAATGGCACTGGAGGTGTTATTGCCCTGACTCGATGGTTCGAGAAGATCGAGTCTATCTTTGAAATCTGTTCTTGTTCGGAAGCTAGCAATGTGAAATTCGCCGCCTGCACTTTCACCGATAAAGCATTGACTTGGTGGAATGGCCGAGTCAAATCCTTAACCTTGCCAGTAGCAACGCTATGGGTTGGGAGAGCTTGAAGGAGTTAATGCTTGCCACGTACTGCCCGCGGGGCGAAATGTAGAAACTAGAGAATGAAATCTGGAACCTAAAGATGAAGGGTTCCGATATCGCTGCCTACACTTCTAGGTTGGAAGACCTAGAACTCCTTTGTCCGAGAATGGTCACCCCGGAAAGCAAAAAGATTGAAAGTTTCATTTGGGGGCTGACCTAGCCAACCGAAGGAAATGTCTTTGCTGCTAGGCCAAACACCTTTGACAACACTAAGTGCCTGGCGCAGACTCTGATTGATCATGGAGTTGATCTCGATGAAGTGACCACCACTCCTGAACCGGCTAAAGGGAGTGGTGTGAAAAGAAAATTCTGGAAACAGAAGAAGGGACAGTCTTCGCAGGAGCCCTCAAAGAAACAGCAAACAGTGTTAGTCCACGCTGCTACTACCCCTGCTGCTACTCCTCCCACTCAAGCACCTACCAGTAGATATGCTGGTACTCTTCCTCGGTGCGACAAGTATAACTACCACCATAATCTTGGCCCATGTCGTGAACTGTCGTGCTCTAACTATGGTAAAAAGGGGCATACGATTCGATTTTGCAAGACACCAACTCAACCAAGCAATCACACATCTGGAGTAGGCATCGGTCAAGCCTGTTATAATTGTGGAGAATTAGGACACTACAAGAGAAACTTAGCAACACCGGGAGAGTTCTAACGATGGGGCAAGAGGAGGCATTCGCCGATCCCACCGTTGTCACGGGTACGTCCCTTCTTGACATCTCTTATGCATGCATCCTTTTCGATTCTGGGGCTGAAAGAAGTTTTGTTAGCCATTTATTCAAACATCTTCTTAAACATATTCCTAAACCATTAACCGAAACGTTTACCATCGAGATCGCTAACAGTGAGAAAGAGAACGCTAACGATATATTCATAGACTGCACCCTTACCCTCAACGATCATTCCTTTCCCATCGACCTTATGCCAGTTTCCATAAAGAGCTTTGATGTTATCATTCGCATGGATTGGTTGAGCCCCAATCATGCTGATATCCTTTGTTACAAAAAGCTATCCGTCTCAATCTTCCCTCTGGCCAGACCCTCATGATCTACGACGATAAACTTAGTTCCAATCTTCGCATCATTTCATGCATCAAAGCCCAAAAGCTTCTGCAAAAGGAGTGCCATGCATTCCTAGCTCATGTAATTAATGAGAAATAGGACGTTAAAGACCTCGAGAGCATCCCCGAAGTCTGCAACTTTCCTGATGTCTTTCCCAAAGAGCTCCCGGGAATTCCCCCCGAACGCCAAGTTGAGTTTTGCATCGACCTAATTCCCGGAGCTACCCCCGTAGCCAAGTCTCCATATCGCTTAGTGCTAGCAGAAATGCAGGAGTTATCTAGTCAGCTTAATGAGCTACTCAGCAAAGGGTTCATCAGACCGAGTTCCTCACCCTGGGGATCCCCGGTGTTATTTGTGAAGAAGAAAGATGGATCCTGTCAAATGTTTATAGATTACCGGGAATTGAACAAACTCACCATTAAAAACCGATATCCTCTTCCTCGAATCGACGACCTCTTCGATCAACTTTAGGGAGCCAGTTACTTCTCGAAAATAGAGCTTAGATCAGGGTACCATCAGCTACGAGTTCATGAGAGTGATGTTTCCAAGATAGCATTCAGGACTCGATATGGACATTACGAGTTTGTAGTGATGCCCTTTGGTCAAACCAACACACGGACAATGTTCATGGACCTGATGAACTGGGTGTGTTGTCCTTTTCTTGACAAGTTCATTATTGTGTTCATTGACGATATACTCGTCTATTCCAGAAGCGAGGAAGATCACAAACAACACTTGAGATTAGTGTTGGAAACCTTAAGGACGGAGAAGCTGTACGCGAAATTCTCCAAGTGTGAATTCTGGATTCGAAAGGTAACCTTCCTAGGTCACGTGGTAAGTGAGGAAGGAATACACGTGGACCCTTCCAAAATCAAGGCGATAGAGAATTGGTCGGCACCAAAGATGCCCACAGAAATCCATCAATTCTTGGGTCTCGTTGGCTACTATCGCAGATTCATCCAGAATTTCTCCCGAATTGTTAAACCTTTAACCACTCTAACTCAGAAGGGCGTACCTTTTTATTGGAGTGAAAAGCAAGACACTGCGTTCCAAACATGGAAGCAGGCTCTATGCAGCGCACCTATCCTGTCCCTACCCAAAGGGACGGAGGACTTCGTTGTCTACTCTGATGCATCCAATCAGGGCTTAGGGTGTGTGATCATGCAGCGAGGAAAAGTTATTTCTTATGCCTAAGATAGCTGAAAGCACACAAAGTCAATTATACTACTCACGACCTGGAGTTAGGAGCAGTGGTCTTCGCATTGAAGATTTGGAGACATTATCTCTATGGAACCATGTGCACGATCTTCACTGATCATAAAAGTCTACAACACATCTTTGATTAGAAGGACTTAAACATGAGACAACGATGATGGGTAGAGCTGCTCAGTGACTATGAGTGCGAAATCCGCTACCATCCCGACAAGGCCAATGTGGTGGCAGATGCCCTTAGTTGTAAGGAAAGTTCTGGCCACAAGGTAAAGACATTGACAATGACCATCCATTCCCACTTATCCGCATAAATCTTAGAGGCTCAGTTAGAAGCCCTAAAACCAGAGAACATGTTGAATGAAGCCTTGAGGGGAATGGATAAGAATCTTGAGATCAAAGGAGACGAAGTTTACTGTTTCATGGACCGGATCTGGACCCCAAAGTTCGGAGGTTTCAGGGAGGTTGTCAAGAATGAAGCTCACAATACTAGATACTCTGTGCACCCAGGTTCGAATAAGATGTACCTGGATCACAAGAAACTATACTGGTGGCCAAACATGAAAGCCGAAATCGCTACCTTCATCGGAAAGTGTCTGTGTAACACCAAATTTTTCAAACAAAATTTTCGATTTTTATAAAAACATAATTCCATCAATATTCATAGAAACAACCATTTTAATTGTTCAACAAAACAGTACAAAATCCCAAGATCAAAATGTCAAGCTCCAAACGTGTGTGTACGGATCAAGCCGGCGCCTTCCCGCGATCGTCACTAGTACCTGAAACAAATAACATCAACACTGTAAGCACAAGGCTTAGTGAGTTTCCCAAAATACCACATATAGCACATATTAGCCACTCTAGGCTATAACTCTGTGGGTCCGTGCACCCAAACTCTGTGAACCCTTAGGTTCTAACTCTGATAATCAAGCACCACATAAATCACATAGAAATCATGCAGTACAACACATAACATATATATAGCACACAAATACTCTATCACATAGCTCTGGTTACCTACTCAAGGTAAAGTATAGTGAGAAGACTCACCTCGCGTGTCTCGGTAAACCGTAACCCTGAAATCGCTAAACACTCGATCCGCCGAGCTGAAGTCCCCCTATAGCACAATACATCTCTAATTAACACTTTCCCAACTAGGGTTGACCACACTATAACAAGACAATCTAGGTCAACGTTGGTCAACGGTCAACGGTCAACTTGACCGGACTCGGCGAGTGCACTATAGCGACTCGGCAAGTCTGAGCGCATACTCCAATTTCCCTGGAATCTTTTCTTGACACGTCGAGTATTTTCCCCAACTCGACGAGCTCCACCTGGCACGAGTTGTGGGGCCACCACGACTCAACTCGCCGAGTCTCAAGAACAACTCGGCGAGTCCGGTTTGACTCGGTCCACCTGTCCATCCTGACTCTCCCTTGACCCACTAAGTTCACTCATCCCAACTCGGCGAGGCCACTCGCTGAGTGGTCGTGCAACATTCATGCTACTCGCCGAGTCTGTTCTTCGGACTCGGCGAGTCCGTGCCATGCACTGACTCAATCTTGCTCTAAAGGCTAGATCCAGTCCATTATTCCATAGATCTAGTCCCTCCAAGCTTATTTAGCACGTAAAGTCACAATCTTGATGCACATATAACCTCTAAATGACCATAAATGATGTTTTTGACTCAAATACATCAACACAAGGTCAAGGACTCCATTTCCACCCATAAAGCTTGATGAGTGAGGCCCTCTGGACCTCTATGGATCCAGATCCATGGTCTCAACTCAAAGAGGGAACCAAAGGGGCACCAAATCACCCCATAAATGACCACATTAAGCCCTAAATTGCATCAAACTTCACCAAACAGAGAATGGTCCGAAATAATACCTCTAGGTTGATGATCCAAGCTCCAAATCCACGAAATAGCAACCTCCTTTGCTTCCTCTTGCTTAGGGCCTCCTTCTTCTTGCTAAACAACACACACAAGATCAAGATTGGCTCTCTTTCCTTCACAAAACGCTCAAGAACTCTAGGGACACTCTCTGGGGGTTGGGTGAGCACAAATGACGGCCATGAGGCCCCTTAAATAGGCCTCAAACCCGGAGGTTTAGGGTTTCATAACGCAACACAGACTCGCCGAGTCCATACCCTGGACTCGCCGAGTCCAAGTGCGCACCCTCGATCAATCCCGCGTCCCTACTCGGCGAGTCCGAGCTCCAACTCGCCGAGTCCCTCTCACAATATATAAAAATTCAAACTTACAAGATACCTGGTAAAAATCCGGATGTTACAACTCTCCCCCACTAGAACTAGACTTCGCCCTCGAAGTCCCGCTCTAAAACAGCTCCGGATGCTGCTTCCGCATCATACCCTCCGGCTCCCAGGTCATCTCTGATCCCTTCCGATGTTGCCACTGAACCAATACCAGAGGTACCTCCTTGTTCCTCAAAATCTTGATCTTCCGATCCCTAATAGCCACGGGTCTCTCCGCATAATTCAGGCTCGCATCAACCTGAATATCCTCTAGTGGAACCACTGCCGACTCATCGGCTATACATTTCCTCAACTGCGATACATGAAAAGTGTTGTGAATCTGTCCCAACTCTGCTGGTAACTCCAGCCGATAGGCTACCCGGCCTACCCTGGCAATCACACGAAATGGGCCAATAAACCGGGGTCCCAATTTGCCCCTCTTCCTGAACCGGATCACTCCTTTCCAAGGAGAAACCTTCAGGAGAACAAAGTCGCCGACCTGAAATTCCAGCTCGGACCGGCGTCTATCTGCGTAACTCTTCTGTCGGCTCTGAGCGGTCAGTAACCTCTGCCTGACCAGCTGTATCTGCTCTGTCGTCTGATTCACGATCTCTGTACTGCCCATTACCCTTTGCCCAACCTCTCCCCAACATATGGGAGTCCGACACCTCCTACCATACAACAGCTCAAAGGGCGGCATACCAATGCTCGAATGATAGCTGTTATTGTAGGAAAACTCCGCCAAAGGCAAATACGAGTCCCAACTACCCCCAAAGTCCAATACACAAGCTCGAAGCATGTCCTCGAGTGTTTGTATCGTCCGCTCACTCTGACCGTCGGTCTGGGGGTGGTATGCGGTACTAAAATGCAACTTAGTACCCAACTCCTCATGAAATTTTTTCCAAAAACGGGAAGTGAAACGCACATCGCGGTCTGAAATAATCGAGATCGGCACCCCATGCCGAGATACAACCTCCCTCATGTAAATCTCCGCCAACTTCTCTGCTGAAGAACTCTCACTGATGGCAAGAAAGTGAGCGCTCTTTGTCAATCTATCCACAATCACCCAAATTGCATCAACTCCTCTGGCAGTCCTCGGCAATTTGGTGATAAAGTCCATAGTGATCTGTTCCCACTTCCACTCGGGAACCTCCAATGGCTGCAACTTGCCATGCGGTCTCTGGTGTTCGGCCTTTACCCTTCGACAGGTCAAACACCTCTCGACAAACCATGCTACATCCCTCTTCATACAGGGCCACCAATACTCCTTCCTTAGGTCCAAATACATCTTCGTGGCCCCGGGGTGGATCGAAAATTTCGATCTATGAGCCTCCTCCATCAATGTGGCACGGGTACCGCCCACAAACGGTACCCAGATCCTACCCTGATAAGTCATAAGGCCTCGACTATCCGATATAAACTCAGAAACCAACCCAACAACCCGTTCTCTCTTCTGCATCTCCGGACGCACGGCCTCTGCCTGAGCCCCACGAATGGCGTCCAGAACTGGAGCTATCACGGTCAATCTCAAACATACATCTCGCAGGGGAGTACTCTCCGCCCTGCGACTCAACGCGTCGGCTACCACATTAGCCTTGCCCGGGTGGTACAAGATCTCGCAATCATAATCCTTGACCACGTCTAACCATCTTCTCTGCCGCATATTTAGGTTAGGCTGATCCATCAAGTATTTCAAGCTCTTATGATCCGTGTAAATCGTACAACGAACCCCATACAAGTAGTGCCGCCAAATCTTGAGGGCGAACACCACTGCCCCCAATTCCAAATCATGCGTGGGGTACCTCGTCTCGTGAGGCTTCAACTGCCTCGATGCATAAGCTATCACATGACCCTTCTGCATCAATACTGCTCCCAATCCTAGGATCGATGCATCACAGAATACCACGAAATCTTCCATACCTTCCGGAAGGGCTAATACTGGAGCTTCACACAACCTCTGGCGAAGCGTCTCAAAGGAGGTCTGATGCTCGGGACCCCATGCGAATGCCACACCCTTCCGGGTCAATCTGGTGAGTGGAACCGCAATCTTGGAGAAATCCTTAATAAATGTCCGATAATACCCTGCCAACCCGAGGAAACTCCGGATCTCAGAAGGTGACCTCGGCACCTCCCACCTCATCACTGCGTCAACCTTGGCCGGATCGACCAATATCCCCTTCTGGTTAACGAGATGTCCCAGAAACTGGACCTCCCGTAACCAGAAATCGCACTTCGAAAACTTTGCGTAAAGTTTCTCCGCTCTCAAAACCCCAAGCACCTCCCTCAAATGCTCCTCGTGCTACTCACTAGATCTCGAATATACCAGAATATCGTCAATGAAAACAATCACCGACCGATCCAACATCGGCCGACATACCCTGTTCATGAGGTCCATGAACACAGCCGGGGCATTAGTGAGCCCAAAAGGCATCACCACAAACTCATAATGCCCATAACGTGTTCTGAATGCTGTCTTCTGGACGTCCTCGTCCCGCACTCTCACCTGATGATAGCCCGACCTCAAATCAATCTTGGAGAACCAAGATGCTCCCTGTAGCTGATCGAATAAATCGTCGATCCTCGGCAACGGGTAACGGTTCTTGACCGTCAGCTTATTCAATTCCCGGTAATCAATACACATGCGATGCGAGCCATCCTTCTTCTTCACAAACAAGATGGGTGCTCCCCACGGCGAGCTACTCGGCCGAATAAACCCCTTCCCCAGCAACTCCTGAAGTTGCGAGGATAACTCCTGCATCTCTGGAGGCGCAAGGCGATACGGCACCTTAGCAATAGGCGCGGCTCCCGGAACCAAATCGATGCCAAACTCCACTTGCCTCACGGGAGGCACACCTGGTAACTCTTCGGGAAATACATCTGGAAACTCCCGCACCACCGGGACTTCCTCCACAGAGCTCGGTCTCTCAGAGATCACTCGCGTATCCATCACATACGCTACATAACCCTTACAGCCCTGCTGTAAACACTGCCTCGCCCTAGCAGCCGAACAAAAGGCTGATCCAGAACGTGTACCCTCGCCGTATACTGAAAGAACTCCCCTACTAGGATCTCGTATAGTCACCAGCTGTTGCTCGCAATCGATAACCGCACTGAATCGGCTCAACCAATCCATGCCCACTATAACACAGACATCACCCATCGCAATCGGAATCAGGTCGATCGGAAACTCAACCCCGAATATCTCCAATACACATCCCCTGAAGACCTCAGTAGCACAAATCACCCTATCGGCGGCTATGGAAACCCGCAGGGGCCGACTCAATGTCCCCCGACTAACACTGATACGCTGACTAAACGCCAAAGACACAAAAGATCGACTCGCACCCGAGTCAAATAACACTAAAGCAGGTACAGAATTCACAAGGAAGGTACCTATGCATAGCATAATATAAGCATAATATCTTAACACCATAAATAATAATGAAAAGGAAACATACCAGCCACAACGTCGGGTGCAGCGCGAACCTCTTCCGCAGTCAGCTGGAAGGCTCTCCCCCGAGCCCTCGGTGCCTCGGCCTTCACGGGCCGACTCTCTGCAGCAGCAGCTCTGATGGCGGCGGGAGCAGACCCCTGAGATGCCCCGCGCAGCAGCGGACACTCCGCCTTCCGGTGTCCAGTCTGGTTGCAGTGGAAGCACACTGCAAATCCCTTGGGGCAGTCCTTAGCCATATGCCCCTCCTTGCCACATTTGTAGCAAGACCCTGCCCGACAGGCGCCATCGTGACCCTTGCCGCACTTCCCACAAGTGCGGCCCTTCTGGCTCCCGGGTCTGGGATCAGCGGGCTTGGCCCGCTTGGCTGCCGGCTGGGACTGTGCCGGCCGCCGATCCCTCCCCATAGACTCCGCCTCCTCCCTGGCCTGAGTCTCAAGCTCAATCTCCCTCTTCCGAGCATTTGCCTGAAGCTCGGCAAATGTCCGGTACGAGGAGTTCGCAGAAAACTCCCGAATATCCCGTCTCAAAATGCTCAGGTAACGGCTCATACGTTCCTGCTCGGTGGACACGTGCTCAGGGCAAAACATCGCCCTCTCCTGAAACATCCTCGTAATCGCTGTAACTGACTCGGTACCCTGCTTGAGGGTCAGAAACTCCTGTGCCAGACGTTCCCTCTCCACCTGAGGAACATACTCATCTCGGAACATGGAAGTGAACCTCTCCCAGGTCACTGCCAAAAGCTCAGTCGGTGTGAAATGCGCAGTCACAAACTTCCACCAGTCCTTCGCTCCCAAGCGAAGCTGGTTCAGCGCGAACCGGACCTTCAAATGCTCAGGGGACGAGCAAGTGAAGAAGCATCCCTCCATATCAGATATCCACCTCATGGCTGCCACCGGGTCCTGCGTACCATCAAACTTTGGTGGCTTGGTGTTGCTGAACTCCCTAAACAACATCGCATCACCTCCCTGGGGTCTTGCCGCAGCAATCGCTGCGGTAGCTGCTGCAACCGCAGCCTCAGAAAGAGCGGCATAGCGCTCATCAAACGTCTCAATCAAAGCGGTCTTAATGGACCCGAACATCTCTGGTATCTCGGCTCTGATGACCGCAGCCACCTCCTCATGAATGATCTGTCGAATGTCCTCATCACTAGATCCGGCATCCTCCGGCATGTGTCGTGTCCTCACCATGATCAACCTCTGAAATACAACATGCGATAATTAGAATTCACTCGAACACTCTTACATTCAACAATCCACCCCTCCTTGATTCTTGGCATCCCCGGATTCTTATTTGAACTGTGTACCGCACCGGTGCTTTTAGTAGTACAGGCCCAATACTACTGTCCGCACCGTCTCGGTACACACCCCAAATCGTCCTCTTCGGATCCCAGTCCCCAAATACTCTATTATACTTAAATCTCTCTGAACAGATCTCACACAAAGCCCTAGCTGCTACCTAATTACTCTCAGCGTCTCATAGCAGCTCACCATTCCCTAAGCTAAGGCATCACAAAACAGGCCACTCTAGTCCTATCAGCAATACCTAGCCTACTCTAGCATGCACACACATCACAGTAATAGTTATTACATAACAAAAGATATTTTGGGAATTCACCGTTCGGGCGCTGACTGATCGTACACACGTTTCTTCCTGGAAAACCCTTTACTCTTAGAAAATTTTGGTTTTTATTTTGAAAATATCTCTTTATTTCCTCAGTTTGAGTTCAAATACCCCCGAAGGTGTACCCGAATCCCTCAAACCAAGGCTCTGATACCAATTTGTAACACCAAATTTTTCAAACAAATTTTTCGATTTTTATAAAAACATAATTCCATCAATATTCATAGAAACAACCATTTTAATTGTTCAACAAAACAGTACAAAATCCCAAGATCAAAATGTCAAGCTCCAAACGTGTGTGTACGGATCAAGCCGGCGCCTTCCCGCGATCGTCACTAGTACCTGAAACAAATAACATCAACACTGTAAGCACAAGGCTTAGTGAGTTTCCCAAAATACCACATATAGCACATATTAGCCACTCTAGGCTATAACTCTGTGGGTCCGTGCACCCAAACTCTGTGAACCCTCAGGTTCTAACTCTGATAATCAAGCACCACATAAATCACATAGAAATCATGCAGTACAACACATAACATATATATAGCACACAAATACTCTATCACATAGCTCTGGTTACCTACTCAAGGTAAAGTATAGTGAGAAGACTCACCTCGCGTGTCTCGGTAAACCGTAACCCTGAAATCGCTAAACACTCGATCCGCCGAGCTGAAGTCCCCCTATAGCATAATACATCTCTAATTAACACTTTCCCAACTAGGGTTGACCACACTATAACAAGACAATCTAGGTCAACGTTGGTCAACGGTCAACGGTCAACTTGACCGGACTCGGCGAGTGCACTATAGCGACTCGGCGAGTCTGAGCGCATACTCCAATTTCCCTGGAATCCTTTCTTGACACGTCGAGTATTTTCCCCAACTCGACGAGCTCCACCTGGCACGAGTTATGGGGCCACCACGACTCAACTCGCCGAGTCTCAAGAACAACTCGACGAGTCCGGTTTGACTCGGTCCACCTGTCCATCCTGACTCTCCCTTGACCCACTGAGTTCACTCATCCCAACTCGGCGAGGCCACTCGCTGAGTGGTCGTGCAACATTCATGCTACTCGCCGAGTCTGTTCTTCGGACTCGGCGAGTCCGTGCCATGCACTAACTCAATCTTGCTCTAAAGCCAGATCCAGTCCATTATTCCATAGATCCAGTCCCTCCAAGCTTATTTAGCACGTAAAGTCACAATCTTGATGCACATATAACCTCTACATGACCATAAATGATGTTTTTGACTCAAATACTTCAACACAAGGTCAAGGACTCCATTTCCACCCATAAAGCTTGATGAGTGAGGCCCTCTGGACCTCTATGGATCCAGATCCATGGTCTCAACTCAAAGAGGGAACCAAAGGGGCACCAAATCACCCCATAAATGACCACATTAAGCCCTAAATTGCATCAAACTTCACCAAACAGAGAATGGTCCGAAATAATACCTCTAGGTTGATGATCCAAGCTCCAAATCCACGAAATAGCAACCTCCTTTGCTTCCTCTTGCTTAGGGCCTCCTTCTTCTTGCTAAACAACACACACAAGATCAAGATTGGCTCTCTTTCCTTCACAAAACGCTCAAGAATTCTAGGGACACTCTCTGGGGGTTGGGTGAGCACAAATGACGGCCATGAGGCCCCTTAAATAGGCCTCAAACCCGGAGGTTTAGGGTTTCATAACGCAGCGCAGACTCGCCGAGTCCATACCCTGGACTCGCCGAGTCCAAGTGCGCACCCTCGATCAATCCCGCGTCCCTACTCGGCGAGTCCGAGCTCCAACTCGCCGAGTCCCTCTCACAATATATAAAAATTCAAACTTACAAGATACCTGGTAAAAATCCGGATGTTACAGTCTGACTTGCGCCAAGGTGAAAGTCGAATATCAAAAAACCCTCGGGCCTGCTGCAGCAACCCGAGATACCTGAGTGGAAGTTGGTGATGATTTCTATGGATTTCATTACCAAATTACCCAAATCACCGAGTGGGTACGATACCATTTGGGTAATTGTCGATCGATTGACAAAATCCACTCACTTCTTACCGATCAAATAAACGTTCAAAATGGAAAGACTCACGCAAATCTACATTCAAGAAGTGGTCCGACTGCATGGGGTGCGTGTATCCATTATCTCCGATCGAGATAGCAGGTTTACCTCAAGATTTTGGCAGTCCCTTCAGAAAGCTCTTGGAACTAAGCTGGATATGAGTACAGATTATCATCCTCAGACAGATGGACAGAGTCAGAGAACCATCCAGACCTTGGAAGACATGTTGAGAGCATGTATTATTGACTTCAGTAAGTCATGGGACACTCATTTACCCTTGGTTGAATTCTCTTATAACAACAGCTACCACACCAGTATCAGGGCTGCCCTGTTCGAAGCCCTCTACAGTCATAATTGCAGATCCCCTCTGTGGTGGGCCAAGGTAGGGGACACGCAGATAGACAAGGGTCGAGTCCCCGACGGTACTCTCACTGGTCTTGAAGTCATCCGTGAAACCACCGAAAAGATCATTCAAATTTGAGAACGACTGAAAGCTTCACGAGACAGACAAAAGAGCTACACCGATAAACAACGAAAACCTTTGGAATTCCAGGTTGGAGATCGTGTCCTGTTGAAGGTCTCGCCCTGGAAAGGCATGATACGCTTTGGAAAGCACAGGAAATTGAACCCAAGGTACATAGGACCTTTCGAGATCCTTACTAGGATCGGTCCCTTAGCCTACAAACTCCGATTACCTCAAGAGCTTAGCAATATCCACCCTATCTTTCACGTCTCTAATCTTAAGAAGTGTCTATCTGATGAAACTTTTGTGATCCCTCTTGATGAGATCGAAATCAATGAAAATCTGAACTTCGTGGAAGAACCAATCAAAATCATGGATCAGGAGATGAAACGAACGAAACAAAGTCGCATCCCGATAGTGAAGGTTCGTTGGAATGCCAAGCGGGGACCTGAATTCACTTGGGAGCGTGAAGATTCAATGAAGTAGAAATATTTGCATCTCTTTCCAAATCCATGATTTGTATCTTAATTCTAAATTTCAGGATGAAATATCCTCTAATGGGGGATGATGTGACAACCCGAAATTTATTCCGTCACTGCAACCTACCTCCGTTAATAAAAAATTATTTTTATTAAAATTTTTTCGTTACCTTCAAAGTTAAGTAAATCAAGTAAGATTTTTATTGTAATTTCATAAGCATCGGAAAGCAATAAAAATCACGCAAAAATACCCTCGATTTCCTTCGGAAAGTTCTAGTTCACGACCAAGTCGGGTTACGGCCATTTAATCGGGTACCATCATAAACTCTGTTGATGTCGGGATTGGGTGGATCCCCACCTGGCTGTAAACTCAATCCTTTATAAGGGTTGAGTGGTCTCCATTTGAACCTTTTCACACCCTTAGAGCTTTCTCTCTCTCTCTCTCTACTCTCTCTCTCTCTCTCTCTCTCTCTACAACTCGGGATTTGATCTAGAAACGCCCCTTCAAGCTTCACAACTGTAAGTTAACCTTCCTAGCTTGTTGTTTAGCCTAACATACCTGAAAATTTGTGATTTAATCATCCAAAAACCCCCAAGAACATGTGTTTACGGTTTGGGAGCATCCCAAAACCGTAAACACCCTAAAAGGGGGTTTTGTTGCCCCAAAACCCTTCCAATGCTTGGCTTATGACCTAGAAATTTGCATGAATGATCTAAGAACCCCAAAACATGAAATAATAGGAGTAAACATGAGTTTGCGGTTGAGGAATGTCCCAAAACTATAAACACCTTTTTAGGGTGTTAAAGTGCCCTTAAACACCTTCTATAGCTTGAATAAGTGACTAGAACTTTGTATGGCTCCCTTAGAAGCACCAAATCATGCAAAAATGTGCCAAACATGAGTTTATGGCCATAAACTCATGTGTTTACAACCGTAAACTCACCAAGGAGGCATTCAAGAACCATAAACTCCATTCAAGGGTCATTTCAACTTCCAATCACTTCCTAAGCCTTTGATTCAACCCTAAGACCTTTCTTTGTGAAGCATAAGACCTTTGAGCACCCAATAAAACCACTCCCATGAGTTTACGGTCGTAAACTCATGGGGATATGGTCCCAGAACCGTAAACACCCCTAAGGGTCCCCACTTGAAGAGTAAAATCCATAATGATGTCATACACTCCTTAGATGCAACCCGTGTCTACCCTAACACTTGAAATAAAGTGTTCTCACGCATTAGAATGTATTTACTTACTTAATTAGTGATTCAGTAACTAATTAGATACAATTATGTATCACTTCATGTTACATAGGATCCTCGCGTGTGTTCAAGTCATCACTTAATACCTAACATTCCTACCCGAAACTTCCATCCATTTATTGCAGGTGAGTTCATACCCCTACACCTTTTTCCGAGTTTTTCATGTTTTCAGGGGGAAATACAAGCAAAAGTACAAAGGAACTTGTACTCAAAACCTATTATTTTGTATGAAATACTTACATGTTTCGCATGCTTTTAACACAGATAACCGATTTATCAACCGATTAAGAAATTAACTTGTAGAGTTAGTTTTCAAAACAAAAACTAGGAAACTTGTGAATCTCATCATAAAATGTTATGTTATATATTTTACAAAGGATTCATGCCAATCATAAACAGGATTTTATGTACTATTACTTGTAAATTCGTTATTCTTAAGATTGGAGACACGTCCTCGGTAACACTCCACAGAGATACGTGATTGGAGGACCGACCCTGTAACCGGAATCTACTGGAGGGAGAACGTGACTTGTGTGTATTGATCTATATGGGACTGACTACCCCGCACCTTGCTGCTAGCTACAGTGGGACCAACAGGTCTATGGGTGACAAAGTCATAAAATGATACTGGCCCCGTTACACGTCATATCCAGGTTATTGTATGGTTATGGAACTCGCAAACTTAGATAATGGAGATTTACTTTTAGTAATAATGAACCTAGTGAATTAACCTCAAATTAATATATGTTTTGATTACTAGAGGGTGTCATCAATACCCTTAGGAATTAATTCATTACCTGCTTATTAGTTTTATGTGTGTATTAAAACTAATGTATTTCATCGAGGGTAACCGAGCTTTCAAGGAAACTGCACCTAACGATACAATTATGGTAGATACTTGTACACTTCATTTCTAGATCGATAACCAACCATGGACTGTTAAGGAAAATATGGGTTTTTCCTGGGATAACTTAACTTTTCATAAACAGGCTGTTTAACAAATGTATAACCAAACTTGTTTTATAAGAAAATATGGGATTTTCTTGGGTAAAAACTTTCCATGGGATCAAAGGAACATTTTCTTTTACCAAAAAGCAACTGCTTATGAACTCACTAGCTTTATGCTGATATTTCTAAAACTGCTTGTATTCTCAGGTTCACGTTAGATAGGTATCATGATTACTTTTGGAGAAGACGGTGCATATAGAAGTCTCATCTATACTTTTGTTTATACTGATGTATATATACTATGTATTTCTCCTCTTTCAAACAAATTTAAATATTTTTATGTAATGTAATGGTTGTGTTTACTATGCTTACTATGTACAATGGTTGTGCTACTACCCATGACGTCCTCCACCCCGGAACGTTTCCGCCGTTGGTTTCGGGGTGTGAAAAAAGCATCCATGACCGATGTCATGACAGTCACATCTAAATCCTATATCTTCATCGGAGTCATTCTCACCGAATCTACCTATAATATAAGATCAGACAGATTAATGACTAACGGTAAGAGGAGATCAACCACTTCACAATCTTCAACCTAATCTAATTTTCCACCTCACAACCTAAGAACACATGTATGATATCTTTCGAATACAGATCATACGAAGGAAAATGAATCGTATGCACATCAACACCTCTATCTACCAGATTCTCCCTAATAGGATGCCTATTCAACAAAATCTGCCAAAATGCCTAATAGGATGCTTATTCAAGAAAATCTTTATCAGGACTAAATTACACCATCTATTACCACTAGCATCATCAATATAACTTCTAGCGCTCCTGACGGTGAACATCTCGTCTTCATTTCAATGCACTCTCCCATCTATCAACGTTAGTGGTGAATACTATATAAGGTATGCTAGATCGTGAAAACAATTTCAAGTACTGTAGCACCATATTTTGAAATAATAGAATTAATATTATGTAATATACTAAATGGTTTAGCACGTGTGCATTTCATGAAAAGAAGTAATAAATAATTATGTCAAAAAAGGGTATTTAGACATTTAATTATAAATGTTAATTCATATATGACTGAAGGTGTGACTTGTAGCTGTTAATACTTAATATAGTGATCAAAAAGTAGGGGAATATATGAAAAAAATATAAGGTATAGTTGGATGGTTAAAGAGGGACAAATGTAACATCTAGAATACCAGATTTGTTTTTATTCAAAATTTGAGTATGTCATTTCCAAAAACAGGGTTTTCATCCATAACAACATAAAACATAGTATCACAAAAACATCATCAAATGTGGAAGGTAAGTTCTTGTTTTGAAACCAAAATCCAAAAGATAAACATAAATGGATGCCATCTCCCCCCCCCCCCCCTCCCCAAATGTCCAGATACCCCAATCAAACCAGCTTCTTGCCCTTTGTAAATAATATAGTTTGATTATTCTCTTGATTTTCATACATGTGCAAAGTGTTAGTGAGTGACTCGAATTAAGTTCATTTGTTAGGATCAAGTGCAATTCTATAATGAATAGATTTATAAGCATTGCATCAAATAAGTGTGGGGTCACTAACACACATAAGAAAGGAGTTGAATAGAATGCTTAGTAGAAACTACAAGAGGAAGAAGCATGCACGAGAGATGGGACGTGTGTTTGGCTGACATGACTTGAGTCAATTTTAGTTCGTGACGAAACAACATCAATTAGTATCGCAACACAAAATATGCATATTTGTGCCATGATCATTCATCTGAAACACGAATAATCTTCCAAATAACTTTGAAAATTCTTATTCCAAGTTATCAATATGTGATATGATGTAATTGCTACTTGACGTATGCACTTTGGAGTCCTAATAAGAGCATAAAAGACATGCATTGAAAATTTCAGTCTTACAAGATCAACCAAGCACCAACAATTTTGAATATGCCCAATTTTGTTGGATTCAATCACTATCTCAGGGGAGTCTGTTTCTTTCTCTCCCGTCTTTGATGTTAGATTTCGCTGCTTGTAATATTGTGTTTGAGTGTGTATGCGGAAGTTTCTCAATATCTTATGTTTTCACTTTATGCAAAATTTTTAGTTTGATTTTGTAGTTTGTTTGCTTAGGCTTCACAACTTTGGCTAGTTATTTATGACAACTGTATTAGCATAGGTGTCATGGCATCATTTTTCATGTCCTAATTAATTCCCTTGTATTGTCCTATATATAAGAGTGATTAGTTATATAATTTAACACAACTTGTAATCGAACTTCTTTATCTCTAATCAAATCCATAACTTTTTTACCTTGTTGTGTTCATTTGATTTCGTCTTTGAAATTATAATTTCTATCTTTTAGAATCTCAACGATCCTATAAGTGGTATCAGGGTATGAATTTCTCTAAGCTCTTTTCAAATCCTTAAATATGCTCTTGTTCTTCGTTTTTTTCATTTGTTACTTTGAATTTCTAGATCTATTATGCATCTTGCAAACAAATTGCAATTTGATATGAAATTTTTTGTTCAAATTACTTGTTTCAGTTTGAAATCTATTTTTGCTACTAATTAGATTCTTACTCAAGTTTTTCATTGGAAATCATGTCAAAAGTGGATCTACACACTATTTAATAACTGTTTCATTTAATAGAAAAAGTTATTAATTCATCTTAGTTATCATCATGTAACACTTTAAATTTCCAAAACAATTTTGTCGCATTTATAAACACATAATTCATTTGTAAATCATAAAAAATAACATTGTTTGAAACTCAATGTATAACATATAACAATATCCCAAGATCTCTATCATAAAAATCCCATGTGTGTACTGACCAAGCCGGCGCCTTCCCGCGATCCTCACTAGTACCTGAAGCACATAACACAAAACACTGTAAGCACAAAGCTTAGTGAGTTCCCCAAAATACCACATATAACACATATTAGCCACTCGAGGCTATAACTCTGTGGGTCCGTGCACCTAAACTCTGTAAACCCTCAGGTTCTAACTCTGCAAGCATGGACAACATAAATCACATAGAAGAATGCAGTACAACACACAATATATATAAAGCACTGTATCACATAACTCTATTTACCTACTCAAGGTAAAGTATAGTGAGAAGACTCACCTCGCGTATCTCGGTAACTCATAAATCCCTGAAATCACTAGTGCTCGATCTCCCGAGCTATAGTCCTCCTATAACAAAATACATCTCTAATTAACACTTTCCCAACTAAGGTTGACTAACCCTATCAAGTCAACACCGGTCAACTCTGGTCAATGGTCAACCCCAACTTGCCGAGTCTGGCGTGGACTCGCCGAGTCCCTACGAGGACCCCGTTTCCTCTGAGTCCCTTCCGACTCACCGAGTCACTCACCCAACTCGGTTACTCAACCCCTGGATCGAAATCTATGAACAACCCGCACCAAATCGTTGAGTCTGCCAATGGACTCGGGGAGTGCATTCCATGCACAACCCCAAACAACCTTCTGAGGTCAAATCTGTTCCACGAACTCATAGATCCAGTCCTTCCAAGCTTTTTTATCACGTAAAGTTCATGTCTTAGCGCTCATATCACACCTAATGACTCATAAATGGTGTTTTGACCTCAAACACAAAGATCCCAAACCAAAACCACCATGGATTCATAAAAAGCTTGGACAAAGGGACACTATGGACCTCCAAGGGTCCAGATCCAGAACCTAACTCACTTAAGGGACCAAATGGGCACTAGATCTAGCCACAAAAGGGCTCAATAAACCCTAAATCAACATGAACATCACCTCAACAGAAAAGGGTTCGAAAATGGTACCTCAAATGTGATGTTCTGGACCTCAAGTCTTTAGGAAGTTGTTCCTCTTGCTTCCTCTTGGCTAAAACTTCCTTTCCCTTGCTAAAAAACACCTCCAAGGTTGATAATGGCTCCTTCTCTCACTCCACATGCTCAAATGCACTAGGGTTTCGCTCTAGGGTCTGGTGAGCACAAATGACGGCCATACGGCCCTTTAAATAGGCCCCAAACCCGAGAAATTAGGGTTTCATTAAATAGCGCTGACTCGCCGAGTCCACTAATGCGACTTGTCGAGTCCGGTCATTAATCCGGATGAGAATCGCATCTCTACTCGACGAGTCTATGCACCAACTTGCCGAGTTCTTCCTCAAAACTCAAAATAAAAAGAATAAGTATAATACCTGAAATTCTGGATGTTACACATCGTACAACAAATGAGAAGGAAAACGAGCGATAAGTTGCGCTGGTAAACCTTTTTGTATGGTAAAGATAATTCTTTTAAATGCTACATCCATAGATCTAGGGGATATAACATTGTTATGCATGATCCAGTGTAGTGTACTAAGAAGCTCCACCATTTCAGGTGCAAGAAAACCAAACGTATCAAATGCAAATCGTATGCACACATATTGATTTTTCCATGCATGGTTTCTCATGTTTGGTGACCTTGCAAGTAGTAGATTTTAATGCAGCCTGTCCCGCCATGAAACCCTTAGTCCTCAAGCCTACGAGAGGGGATACCACTTTAAGGTCCACACATGCATGTTTCCCTCTAAACCATCCAAAAATCAAAACGTCAGTCAGTCTAAGGGTTGATCTTCCTTCTTTCAGACCAGTCAGGAAATTCTCAACAACCTCTTTCTTGGTGGAAACCCCGACACACTTTAATATGTCGGCCAAAGCATCGCTAACCATATCGTGCATGTATTTGAACCCTGGGAGTTCTTTTAAATGAGCTACATGCTCTCCAAAAGAGTCCAAACATTCCTTGCGGCACATTGGACATATACCTTCGGCTAGGAATATTGGAATCATGAGTCAATACTTAAGGATGGTACGATACTCCACAAAAGAAACATGTTGGCCCAACCCATCTATAGGGATAGCTAGAAAAATATCTTGAGCATGTGGTGCATGTAAACATTGGAAAATTGGTTTTTTCCGAGCTATCATGTGGAAATGCACTTCCATATATTGGACAATTTTACTAAAAAGGGGACTCACCAGTGTATTCTTTGATTTAGGGGGCGGTGTCCTTAGCAGAAAAACTGCTAAGGAAGAGAAGCTAAGGCACAAGTATAATCAAAATCCATACCATAAATGTCGTTATCCTATAAGATGTGGCCGTGCAATACCCAATATTGGGCCTTTGAGGAAACAAAAGCATATGAGGTAGCCTCTATTGTCGAGTATAAACCCAAACCCCCAAACCGAATAGGTAGGGAAGCAAGTTGCCACTGTATGTTGCCAAAGAAAGGTCCACCACACACTATTTCATTCAATTTACCAAGTACTATTGGATTTACTAGAAGAATTCATATTCTCTTTCTAGAAGACGATGAGGCTTAGGCATTACATTTTGAAGATTACATTATTGGAATTGAAGCACGTGGATCATACATATGGAAATCGATCATAGAAGGACCACATAAGTTTTCAAAAAGAAAAGAGTTTATTTATTATCAGAGCAAGTTCATTGAAATCGTTAAAAAAATATGAAGTTACAAGGGAAGAAAAATATAAACTTCTAAATGATCTCAAAGTAAAAATAGATTTACGTCTTGCTCTAAATCCAAACCCATTTAGGCTAATCGGTTCACTTGATTCAACACATGATATTTGGAAAAGATTGAAGGAACTCTACTTCGATGATGTTGATAAGACTCATTCAGTTCAAACTACTTTACTTTTGTAATTTGGATCATTTATACAAAAGGCCGAAGAATCAATTGATCAAGCTTCTGAGAGATTCAATAATTTGCTAAGAAGAATGTTGAAGCATAATTTGAAAAGAGAGAAGATCGAGAAGAAAGTAACCTTCATGAATGTTTACATTTAGAATGGAAAATGAAAGTTGAACTGTGAAAGGACGTGAACAATTCAAAAATTATAGTATGCCTCAAGTGATTGGATATTGAAGCCGCATGAACCTAGAATCATGGAAGATGTGAAATCAATTCCTAATGTAGGACCTCTGTCATTAGTTGCAAAAGAAAGAAGTGTGAAAGCAAACAAATCAAAGGAGATTATTAATGATTTTGACTCATATGTGAGAGATGATGAATTCACAAGCGAAGACAAATCTTTCATGGTCAGTAATCTGAAGAAGTTTTTCAAGAAGAATTTCTAAAATTTTAGAGGTAACAATACTACAAGGACTAATAATGGAGGGAACAAATACAAAGAAAGAATCTCATACAATGATAAGAAAAACAAAAGTGAAGGAGTCATGAACTATAGACAAGAAGATGATAAGAAGGAACGAAATTATTAGAAGATTTAGGCTACAACAACAACTATTGAAACGGGAAAAAATCGTTTTGCAAAAGTATTCATGATGCAAAAGCAAAATGAGAAGAAAGAGAAAGAGAAAGAGAATGATAAATCTTATTATGTTTAGAATATTGAATATCTAAAGAAGATGAAAATCCCAGGAAAAACATTGGTCGTAGAAGAAGACAACATTGACGATGAAAATATTAAAGTCTGGTTAACTGACTCAAAAGATGAGGAGGTTCATAGACCTACTCATTGTAATTGTTTTATAATGAATGATTATGATGCAGATGTGAAGGAGAGTAAGTTCTTAATGATATGAAGCAAAATTTTAATGACCGAGAAGATAAGTCTAAGAATGGTTATACGTATAATGGTGCGAACTCTTATGATTCCTGTTTTTATGCAAAGAACACATGAGAGCACATGGAGGTATGCAAAAAGGTAACATAGAAGGTAAAATACATCCTTAATCTTTATATATTCATGTTTATCATTATAAGGATGAATTGACTGAATTACAAGACAACATTTCTAAATTAGGTAAAAGTCTAAGATGGATAGATTGAAAGTATCTAATCTCAATGAAAATCTTAGCAGGTAACAGTTTAAAAATGAGGGGAGAATAATTAAATAGAGAAGTTGGAGCTTGAAATTGTAAGAACTAAAGATGATGTTGTATCTTAAAATCTGATAATAAGATTCTTATGAAACAACATAACATTTTCTTTCATATGGTGAAACATCTTTATAGGTACATTACTTAGTTACATATACACTGCAAAATATCCAATGATATGCATAAAAAATGCTTCCAGTTTTAGAGTTTAAAGAAAATGAAATAAATCTTTAATGTTGTGAATGTGAATCTTTAGTGGTCCAATGTACTCTAGAGAGTGAAAGGTAGACACATTTTGTAAAAGAAGAAGGGAGATGTTTTTCCAAGGGTCTAAAGTACTCCAAATCAAGTGTAAGTTATGAATGAACTGGACCAATCAGATACTAATGACTTGACTTTTATAGTGAAAACTGATATTGATAATTATTGCGAGAATCATTTTTGGTCTAAACCTATAGACAATAGTGAGGAAACAATCTGACTTTATGAGAAAACATCATAGAGAGTGAAAGTTAGACACATTTTTTAACCATTAAATGTAACTACTCCTAAACAAGATTTTATAGGAACTTCTGATACTGAAGATGCAAAATCCATTCCAAAGAAATACTGTGATAAAAACGATTTCAAAGGAAAGTAAAAATTAAGTAATCAAATTTGATTACGACAACAAGGATAGAAAAGAACAAATCAAAGTTGGGAGAGCAAGACACAAAAAGAACTTGAAAGAAAGAAAGAAATATTGGAAATAAAAGAAGAAAATAACAAATTTTGGTATATCTCAAGATGTTACTTATTCTTGTTTTTGTTCATCATCTCATGTTCAATATCAAAAGTCCATAAATCTGTCAAAATCTCTTAAATCAGAAGAAAAAAATTAACAAGTTGTGAAAATAAAATCTCATTTTGGTCTAAACTCTTCATATTCATGAAGTGCACAAACCAAACAAAATTGTTGAGAAACCAAGTGATTTTCCAAAGAAAGTTGGTTCAAGGTAATCATTTGTTAAAAAGCACGTTGTTTAAAATCCAAAGATTGTTTTAAAGAAAGATTTTTCAAAGAAAAAGAAAAAAAAGGAATATCCAAGTTGCTTACTTCCAAAAGCAAAAGCTTTCATTCAAATAAAAACATCATTTGTTGAAATAAATCTTTATGATACAAAAACTCAAGCTTACAAAACTGTGTAGGATATAAATAATGTTTTGGTTGTGATATCATTTTGGATTGAAAAGACCATGATTTTTTGTATTGCCTATTCTAAATCCAAAATTTCACATGGGCTGAAGATGGTTTGGGTTCCTAATTTGACTTAATTCTGTAGGGTATTCATGATGAGCAGTAAGATTCTAAATGTTATATTGATAATGGATGTTCTCATCATATAATTAGGAAGAAAATCTCAACTACGAGAGTTTAAAAGTTTAAAGGACGCTGGAAGAGTAAATTATTGAAACAATGTGACATGAGAAATTAAAGGATATGGCATTAAAAAACATGGAGAATTACTATTTGCAAGGTAGGTTATGTTGAAGGCTTCCAACACAATTTAGTAAATGTTTATTAATTGGTTGTAGGTACAGGATTGAGAGTATCGTTTGATGATGAAGGATCAGTAGTTGAACATAAGGAGTCCAAGAATGTTCTTCTTAAGTTAAAAAGGAAAGGAGAGATGTATCCCTTTTATATAAAGCCTATTGAAGGAAAGTCATATGTTTGCTTGCTTGTGAAAGAGACTCCTAATTATAGTTGGTTGTGGCACAAAAGAATTTTGCAGTTTAATTTCAAGGATATCAACAAACTACTCTTGGATGATCCCGTGTGAGGACTTTCATTGCTTAAATTATGACCAAGACCATTTGTGTGTTGCTTGAGGACTGGGAAAACAAAGTCGCAAATAGCATTCATCAATCAAGAATACTAAGATTATTGAACCACTTGAATTACTTCACATCAATTTGTGTAGACCATTTTTAATTTGAGCATTGGTGGTAATAAGTATATACTTGTTATTGTTGATGATTTTTCTCGATTCACTTGAGTTTTCTTTCTTAAAAGAAATATGAAACCACATAGAAAACGATTAATTTTGTGAGCATTATTTAGTTACAGTTAGAAAATCTAGTGATGAAGATTCGCAGTGACAATGGAGCTGAATTCAAGAATCATATATTTGAGGAAATTTAGACGAACAAAGGCAACATACATAATTTATCATCTCTTTATACACTGCAACAAAATATTGTCGTTAAAAGGCTAAATCGTTAATTATATGAAGCTGCAAAAACAATGATTTTGTTCGCAAATTGTCACACCCCGAAAACCAAAGCGGAAACATTTCCGGGGCGGACTCCACCTTGTGTATCAAATCCAATGCACATAGTAAGCAAAGTAAACAACCATTACATTACATATGAAAATTTACATTTGTTCAAAAGTAAAGTTGTACAGTGTTATACATATCTATATATAAACAAAAGCAAGATGTGTCTTCGATGCGCTCCGTCTTCGACAAAAGGATCGTCGGGTACCTGTCTAATGCGGACCTGAGAATACAAGCTGTTTGAAAATCCGTATAAATCTGGCGAGTTCATAAGCGGTTTTGCTTTCTGAAAATGTACAAGTTTCCTTTTGGTTTCTGAAAATGTTACGACCCAAGAAAATCCTATATTTCTTATATGTAAAGTTTAGTTATCTGTTACGTTACGCTGTTCTGGTTATGTTCAACTATTATCCCAGGAAAATCCCATATTTTCCTAATGTGAAAGATGTATACTGAAAACCTGGTTATCCTTGTAAAGTGTATGTTAGTTTACTAACCCGAGATGTAATGTAAAAGATGTACACTGAAAATGTATTACTATTAACACGTTTATAAAACTAATAAATACCAAGTAAACTAGCTACTAAACCAATTATCACCAAAAAGTAAATCTATGTTATCCAAATTGCGAGTTCCATAACCATACAATAGACTAGATATGGCAATATGTAGTCCACATCACGTTATTACTTTTGTCACCCTTGAACCTTTCGGTTCGGCTGTAGCTAGTAGCCAGGTGTGGGGTAGTCAGCCCCGTATGGATATATACACTCAAGTCACGCTCCCTATCTAAGAGATTCTGGTTACGGGGGCGATCCTCCACTCGCGTATCTCTGTGGAGTGTTCTCCGTGGACGTGTCTCCAATTTATAGGAATAACAAATTTACTAGCAATAATACTGAAAGATCAAATGACTATCCTCCACTCGCGTATCTCTGTGGAGTGTTACCGAGGACAAAACAATGTTCTAAGTTCAAATGTTTTGCTTTTAACTGTTATAATGTGGGAAAACATTTGTGAAAATATAAATACAACAATTTATACTGTTTTTCACAAATAATATGATAATGTATTCTGTAGGTTCAAATGGTTGTTTGTTACGACTGTTAGTGTTAAAAGCATATATAATATAAAACACAACACATATAAAACAAGTTTTGATTACAAGTATTACTTGTACTTTGCTTGTATTCCCCCCCTAAAAACAGTGAAAACATTGAAAAAGGGTAGGGGGTATGAACTCACTAGACGAGAAAACGTGTCGATTTGGATGCTATGTGTCGGTTCGGGGCTTGATAACACGCGAGGTTCCTATGTAATATGAAATGGTATACAAATGTATATAATTAGACTTTAAATTACTATTTAGAAATGATTATACACTCCAATATGCGAAAACACTTCAAATCAAGTGTTTGGAGTGACCCGGGTGACATCTATGGACGTATATGGCTTGGAAAATGAGTTTGGTCTTCAAGAGTAAACTCCTTAGGGAGTTTACGGCCCCAAGACCATGACCATATGAGTTCACAGCCGTGAACTCATAAATATGGGGTTTTATGGTGCTAAATGGCATTGAAACACTTGGGGGTTAAATCTAGGTTTGGCTTTAAGGCATTGGAAAGTATTTTGAACATTTTAAGGACCCTTATAGGAATTTACGACAGTAAACTATGTGTTTAAGGTCGTAAAATCTTGTGTGTCCATTCACAAAGTGTTTTGGTGGTCCTAATTTAATCACATGTGATTCCAAGTCATTTTACAAGCCAAGGGGTGAAGTTTGGGCACCATTTGATCATGTTTGAGGAGTTTACGGCCCAGGAACCCTTGCTAGTGGGGTTTACGGCCGTGAACACTCCAAGGGGTGGTTTTCATCAAGTTTAAGGCCCCTAAATCGATTGTGGTTGATTCTAGAATTTATTCCAAGGCCATTCGTGTGTTTAAGTGGCATTTAAACAGTTGGATTTGAGTTTACTCCCCATGAATATGAGTTTACGGACCAAGAATGTTCTTGGGCAGTAAAATCATGTGTACTCCTCAAAAATGATGTTCAAGGTGTTCTAAGTCCGAATTGGTAAGCCATTAAGTCATATCTAAGTCCCAAAGTTGGTTTGGAAGGGTTTAAAGGCTCAAAAACCCCTTAAATGTGTGTTTAGGGCCCAAGCATGTTACAGGTCCGTAAACACATGAAAATGGTCCTAAATGATTGTTTGAACTCGGATTTGAAGGCTAATGGTGCTACACTATGAGTTAGGAAAGTTACCTTGATGAATTTGAGCCTTAAATTGATGTTTTTGGACTTAATTCTTTGGGTTGAGGAGAGAGGTTAGAGAGAGAGAGTAGTGAGAGAGAGCAAAAACTTCAAATGGAAGCTTAAACCACTTTAAATAGGTTCCAAGTTTTGGACATGGTGGAATTCTACCCGATACCGGCGTTATACGATGCTTTTGGTCACACCCGATTAAGTTACCGTAACCCGATATGGTCGATTCTAGAATGTTTCCGATTACTAAAATGGAGTGATAATATGAGTTCTAAAACATGTTTAGACACTTATTAAGTCATAATAGAAGTCCCACAATTATGACTTGATTTAATGACGTAACGGAAACGAAATCGAAGACGACGAATATATTAACGAAAAGGGTTACAAATAATGGAACGAACTTCAGGTTGTCACATTATCCCCCAGTTAGAGGGAATTTCGTCCCAAAATTCAGAATTAATATACAAATCATGGATCTGGAAAGAGATGTGGATACTTCTGTTTCATCGAGTCTTCACGCTCCCAAGTGAACTCCGGTCCCTGCTTGGCATTCCAGCGAACCTTCACTATTGGGATGCGGCTTTGCTTCGTACGTTTGATCTCTCGATCCATGATTTCGATTGGTTACTCCACGAAGTTCAAGTTTTTGTTGATCTTAATCTTGTCTAAGGGAATCACTAGGGTTTCATCGGATAAGCACTTCTTGAGATTTGAGACATGGAAGACGGGATGGATGTTACTGAGCTCGTGAGGTAATCAAAGTTTATAGGCTACCAGACCGATCCTGGCGAGGATCTCGAAGTGTCCAATGTACCTCGGGTTAAGTTTCCTACTCTTTCCAAAGTGTAACATGCCTTTCTAGGGCGAGATCTTCAATAGAACACGGTCTCCAACCTGGAACTCCAGAGGTTTCCATCATATGTCAGCGTAACTCTTCTGTCGGTCTCGTGAAGCTTTCAGTCGTTCTCAGATCTGGATGATTTTCTCGGTGGTTTCACGGATAATTTAAGGACTAGTGACAGCACTGTCTGGGAATCTACTCTTGGCTAGCTACGTATCTCCTACTTCGGCCCAGCACCGAGGGGATTTGCACTTACGACCATAGAGGGCTTCGAACGGGGTAGTCTTGATACTGGTGTGGTAACTGTTGTTGTACGAGAACTCAATCAAAGGCAAATGTGTGTCCCACGACTTTCCAAAATCGATGACACATGCCCTAAGCATGTATTCCAGGGTTTGGATGGTTCTCTCACTCTGTACGTCGGTCTGAGGGTGATAAGTCATGCTCATGTCTAGTTTAGTTCCAAGAGACTTCTGAAGAGACTTTGAAAATCTTGAGGTAAACCTGCTATCTCTATCAGAGATAATGGATGCAGGTACACCGTGCAGTCGAACTACCTCCTAGATGTAGATCCGCATGAGTCTTTCCATCTTGAATGTTTCTTTGATCGGGATAAAGTGAGCGGATTTGGTCAAATGATCGACAATTACCCAAATGGTATCGTACCCACTCAGACACTTGGGTAACTTGGTGATGAAATCCATGGTAATCATCTCCCATTTCCACTCGGGTATCTCGAGTTGCTGGAGCAGACCCGAGGGTTTCTCGTACTCAACTTTCACTTTGGCACAAGTCAGACACTTGCCAACAAATGTAGTGATCTCAGCTTTCATGTTCGGCCAGTAGTATTGTTTCTTAAGATCTAGGTACATCTTGTCCGAACCTCGGTGAATAGAGTATCTGGTCTTGTGTGCTTCCTCCATGACAATCTCCATGAATCCTCCGAACTTTGGAATCCAGATTCGGTACATGAAACAGTAGACTCCATCACCTCTGATCTCAAGTTTCTTATCCATTCCCATCAAGGCATCGTTTGATTTGTTCTCGGGTTTGAGAACGTCTATTTGGGCATCTTGGATTTGCATGGATAAATGGGAATGGATAGTTATCGTTAGTGTACTCACTTTACGTCTTGAACTTTCCTTTCGGCTAAGGGAATCTGCTACCACATTGGCCTTGCTGGGATGGTAGCGAATCTGGCACTCATAATAGCTGAGTAACTCTACCCACCGCCGTTGCCTCATGTTTAGGTCTTTCTGATTGAGGATGTGTTGCAAGCTCTTATGGTCAGTGAAGATTGTGTTGGGTTATTAGCATTCTAACACTCCTAAGTGTACATGCAACCCTAAATACCTTGGATCTATGTTTTCTCTATTATACATGCAAATATGAACATCCAAGGTATTATCCTAATCTAGCATACAAAACTATCAATATAACAAGATAGAATACATACCTCTTTGACGTAGAATGTCTTCATGAAGCTTGAGTGCCTAGTGCCCCAAGTGTGACACCTGAAATGGGTCACACAACACCAAATACACTTGGAATAACTTGAGAGAATTCTACACTTCATGAAAATCGGCTAGCCCTCTCTAGAATAATACTAGTCGACTTTGTCAAGAATAATATCTTTATATAGTGTTACAATTAGGGCAAACCCTAATTGTCATGACTTTCCATTTCCTTGGATCCATGGGTTCAAATACACCATGGAGCATCCATGGAGCATCATATGGGTTTTGGCCCAACTAGATAATCCATGGAGCATTAGCCTACTATACAAGTATGGATGATTTACACAATCAATCCATATATTTAATTAGTCTTCTTTTGATCACTTAATTAATCCTAGATTAATTCTTGATCAATACTAATTAAATAATCTTATTATTCTTATTATTAATATACTAGAACTTATAATATATTAATAACTATAAGTGTCTTATTTCTCTCATTATAGTCTATCCAAGTGCATGATGCCATGCAACCCAAATGGACCATGCCGGGTCGGGTCAAGTCTCATTATAGTCTATCCAAGTGCATCATGCCAAAGATCAAGTTTTTCCTCATGTTAAGCTAGTATACTAATTAAGGCATGTATCTAGAAGGGTTTGGACACTAAAACACATGGATTAGACATGTAAAAAGGAGTTTACGGCCCAAGCATGTGCTTAGGCCGTAAACACCTCAAACACCCCAAAAACACTTGTTTAATGTCCCAAAAACTCATCTAGGGTGTTTGGCAATTTAGACTTGACAACAAGGAAGGCTTAAATGCATCAAACAACATCATTTGATGGCAAAAAGAGGAGTTTATGGCCAAGGCTAAGCTTGGGCCGTAAACACCCAAAAATTTGTGTCAAACAAGTCCCTAAACTACCCTAGTGCTTGTAAGGAATTTAGTTAAGGCCTTTGGAAGTGTGTTGTACCATTAAACTTCACATTTGAGCACAAAATGAAGAGTTTACGGCCAAGGGTGTTCTTGGGCCGTAAACTCCCCAAAAATATATGCCAAATTGTCCCAAACTCACTATATGGCCTTCTAGAATTTATCTAAGGTGTATGATACTTTGTTGTACAATTAAAACATACATCTTGAAGGGTTTACAAGAGTTTACGGCCCAAGAACAAGTCTTGGCCATAAACTCCCCAAAAATGTCACAAATTATGATGTTTAATCCCTTAAAATAGTCCAAGACACACACCACTAAATCAAGGAAGTGAAATAAGACCATGAACATACACTTTGGAGTGCCACAAGAGTTTACGGCCAAACCTAGGGGGTTTACGGCCGTAAACTCTCAAAGGATGGATTTTGGGCCATAAACTCCAAGGGAGTGAGCTCGTGGATCCTCCCGTAAATCATTCATGACTTTGTACCACTCCCGGGAACCCCTTCTAAGCCTTAAAACCCCGAAAACGAGGCTAGAATGTCCAAATACTATAATGAAAAGCATAAGATGATTAACTTCTTGTAAAATACATATTTCATATGACATTAGGGTCCTAGGAGGTGCTCAAGAGGTTATTGGGTACCAAACGCTCAATCGACACTTTTACCCGATTTACCCGATTTCCGTGATTTCAGGTGAGTTCATACCCCTTAATGAACCTTTCAAATGTTTTATATGTTTTAGGGGGGAGATACAAGTTGAATATACATGTTTATGAAAAGTTATACAAAACTATTTTTCAGATTTCAGAGTTAATCACATGTGATTCCCAATCTGTAGTTCAAATCACATGTGATTTATCACTATGCTTTATAAATAAGTCAATTGTTTTCAAAACTATCTTAGATTAACAAACAAGTTTTAAATGGTCCTTTCGTACGATACTTTTGTTAAATAAAACTCTTTATGAGAATGTAATCATACTAATATATTTATATAAGTAAGACTTGAAAGACTTAGGACCGATAGCTCGCCTTATTTCCTGTTTCTTGTTTGATTGTGGACTTAGGGTAGTAGTTATCCATCCGACTGTCATTGATTTCTTAATTATATATCTCATATATTAGTACAGATTATGAGTACCTCTTAATTCATTAATTACCTGAATCACTACTTGACTAGAACCACATACACTAAATTAACTATAATGGGTATAGTTAAGGACTCTATCCCTAGTTTCCACTATTACTCTACACTACTATAATTCTCTATATTATGAAGCAATACACTAATAAGAGAATACAATACAAGTTATACGAAAGATTACTACACTATAATACACGAGAATGCACTAATCATGAGATAACTCACTAATCCACTACGGGATACTCTATACGCTATTCACTATGCCCGAAGTTTTCCGACAGGAAGACGACACTATATGTATAGATCTATACGGGGTAGATGCTATTACATCCAGACTGATAATTTCAGTCCGAGCCGCTCAGGCCCAGGGATGCTTTTACTCTACTACACTATGCATGACTGGGAAGGTCATGGGAGTTCGCTATTACTCACACTATTGGGAATATACTAGAAAGACACTATAACCGCACTAAAATACTAAAAGAAAGATGAAGTAATATCCCGAAGTAAATAAGTATCTAATACTAAAGGATGCTGCATCACTATTACATACTCTAAGAATAACTCACTATATTACATTACTTAATGTTCTGGAGAATATGGGATTTTCTAGGTTTCACCACTATTTATGATTTCAAACTTCAGTTTTCATAATAATGACTCTAATGCTTTTTATACAAGTACTCACACTAAAACTCTTATGAAATCACCAGCTTTATGCTGATATTCTTTTCAAAATAACTTGTATCTTCAGGTCAAAGATAGACAGGTACAGCAGCAATTTTTGGAGAAGATGGAGGATACAAGACCCATCTCTTATTTTTGTTTACTTTTGGTGTTTGTCAAACATTACAAAACACACTTGTAAATACACTTACTATGTAAATGAAATGGTTGTATGATTCTTGTTTTTACTATTATACAATTGTGATGATACTGTACACTACGTCATCCACCCCGAAATGTATTCCGCCGTTATCGGTTTTGGGGTGTGACAGATTGGTATCAGAGCATTGTTTATAGTGAATCAAGTATATCAACCTATAAAAGATATACGAACTATAAACACTTCGGGACTAAAACACTCTGACCAAGGATATATACTGTTAAGTATCTAAAAGATTTAACTAAGTATATATACACACATCACTATAAAACACAGAAGTCAGTATCGTCCTAGAACCAAACAAAAGTATTAAGATTGTTGGATAACATAATTTAGATTAGAGACATATAGTCACATTTAGGGGGATGTAGCCTGATCAACCACGTCTTCCTGGGAGTGACTAGCATGTGCCTAAGTTTGGTTGTGGTATTGCAACAAGTCTAAAACTTACCAACACTACCACAATAACGTTAACATTAGAATACTATTGGAGTATTCTGTACCTCTAAAAAAAAAAAAAAAACTACATCTGTGAGAACTAAAAAGGGTCGTTACTGATGGAGCAATAGTTGCTAAATGGATACTTTCCGGTTACATGTGACTAGGGCGTTATTGACTTAGAATCTGTGATCTTTGCTTTACTTCCTGTTCCTTGTTTGGTTGTGGATTTAGAGTTAGGGTCACTTATTCGACGGACTATCCTGCCCCAATCACATGTAATTAGTATGCATTATGCAAGTATTGGTCCAACTCGTGACGACCGTCTTATAAGTAATTTAGGTTAGTACGCCTATTAACCTTCTTTTCCCCTCTTCTCGCATAGATACCATGGCTGGCTTCCACCCTCCAGGCGACCCGTACTACCCAAACCAGGGTAATGGGGGATGGCTCAGTGAAGAGTCGGACGATGATCACCCAATCCCCTTGGATGACCACCGAGCAGAAGGCTTTCCGGATAACTCCGACTCCGAGCCAGAAGTTAATAACCTACCCCCTGGAGTCCCAAACCCCAACCCCCGTCCGACATTTCAGGGCCCCACTCCTATGTGGGCCATATCCTTGCATAGATGGAGTGAAGAGCAGGGTCAGTCCACGCCATACAATGGAGACCGAAGTTTCTACAACATAAACGAAGGTGGATCAGCAGATCAGATTCTGCCCATCATGATCCGAAGGATTGCCAGGAATGTCGAGCAAGGTCAAGCTGCAATAGGTCGAGTTGTGGAAGTGGATGCCAACTCAAATCTCAACACAGTTCGCATCCGCCAACTCGAAGAGGCCATGGACATGACAAGGAGGACTAACCAGCTGGCTGCATCCCGAGCTGAAGTTAGAGAACTCCGTGCACGCCAAAGGACTCATGATCGACACCTTCAAGAAGTTATGCGTCAGCTAGCAGAACTGAGGATTCACCCGACAAGTAACCGTCGCCAGTAGAAGACGTCTAGTTACCTCTATCTTTTGTTTAATGGATTAACCTATCCACTCTATGTTCCGTAGATCTATTATCTGTAAACATTCCTAGCTTGAAAGTACTCTAGTCAAACCTCTAAACTGCCAAACCTTTTCTCTATGGTATGATGTAAGACCTATTGCTAGGTCAAATTTTCATGAACTTGTGTTGCATCATGGATACCAATATATTGGCAGTTGATTTCTCTATTGCTATAACCCTCATCTTGATCTTGAATTATGTTGATTTAGTCCACGAAACACTCTATTTATATTCGCAATAGGCCCTTACTATTGCTATCATTTCTATACTTCTTCCAGTAAAGGATGCCTCCACGAAAGCGTCCCGCCAGAGGAAGACCTGCAACTCAAACCCCTACTCCACCACCCCTTCCTCCACAGATCGATCCGGTGTTATTTCAAACAGCGGTAACTGCGGCCGTGACAGCAGCCATGGCCCAAATGAATTCTGGGGATGCGAGCGGTGGTAACTCCAGGTTCGGTGAAGTCCATCATCGAGTGCAGGGATGTACTTATAAGGATTTCATGAACTGTAAACCCACCTTCTTCGATGGTACTGGAGGAATTCTGACATTATCTCGATGGTTCGAAAGAACCGAAGCTGTGTTCGAGATGTGCTCTTGCCCCGAGGAGAGCAAAATCAAGTTCGCTACCGCTACCCTTACCAACAGGGCCTTGACATGGTGGAACGGCCATGTTAGTTCACTTTCCTTGGTCACAGCCAATGCTATGGGCTGGGACACTCTGAAGGACCTCATGAGAGGAGAGTACTGCCCTGGGGGCTAAATTCAGAAACTTGAGGAAGAACTCTGGAACCTCAAGATGAAGGGTACCGATATAACAACTTATACGGCCAGGTTTTGCGACTTGGCAGCCATGTGCCCCAATATGATCCCTACAGAGAACAAGAAGATTGAACGGTACATCTGGGGTTTGGTGCCCCCGTATCAAGGAAATGTTCTAGCTTCACGCCCTACAACTTTTGATAGCGCCAAGGAATTGGCCCAGAGTCTGATCAACCACGAAATCTCCTCCACTCCGGCGACAACAACCACAACAACCACTGCACCGCCCGCTTCATCTGACAGAAAGAGGAAGCGATGGGATAAGATGAAAGGCAAGAAAACTCAAACCTCCTCAAGGGACCAACAAATTGTGGCGGTCCATGCTACCACCACCCCGACTACTCCAGCTGCTCCAGCCCCGCCAAAAGCTTACAGTGGAAACTTGCCCAAGTGTCCCAAGTGCCCTTTCCACCACAACGGCCCCTGCCGTGAACTGCAGTGTTCCAACTGCGGTCGAAAAGGCCACACTGTCCGATTTTGTAAGGCCCCTCCCAAACGTATCACGCAGGTTCCTGGTACGGGAGTGACCCCAACTTGTTATGGCTGTGGAGAGGCGGGTGATTTTAAGAGAAACTGTCCAAAGACCACACATGCTGGAGGAACTGGAAGGCTACTCGCTATCGGTCACAATGAAGCGGTAGCAGATCCCACAGTAGTCACGGGTACGTTTCTTCTCAACAACTCCTATGCCTCTGTCTTATTTGATAGTGGTGCAGAAAGAAGCTTCGTAAATCATAACTTTAAACACTTACTCAAACAAACCCCTCAACCACTAAAAGAAACATTCGTCGTAGAAATGGCTAATGGGAAAACAGAAAGCTCTAGCGAACTCTACATAGGGTGCACTCTTAGGTTAGACGATCACTCATTTCCAATCGATCTTATGCCAGTCTCAATCAAAAATTTCGATGTCATTGTTGGTATGGATTGGTTGAGTCTCCATTGCGCCGATATCCTATGTTCTGACAAAGCCATTCGTCTGAACCTTCCGAATCACGAAATCCTCTTGATATATGGAGATAAGCCGAGTACGAGCCTTCGTATCATCTCCAGTGTTCAGGCTCAGAAATACTCACGCAAGGAATATCACGCCTTTCTTGCCCATGTCGTTGACACTAACCAGAAATCGAAAGATCCAAAAGACATTCCCGTAGTATGCGATTTCCCTGACGTCTTTCCGGAGGATCTTCCTGGCCTACCTCCCAAACGTCAGATTGAGTTCAGAATCGACCTAATTCCAGGAGCTACCCCCGTAGCTAAGTCGCCCTACCGTTTAGCGCCCGCCGAAATGCAAGAACTGTCTGGTCAACTCAACGAACTGCTCAGCAAGGGCTTTATAAGACCGAGTTTCTCACCTTGGGGAGCTCCGGTCTTGTTCGTGAAAAAGAAAGACGGATTGTTTCGGATGTGCATCGATTATAGAGAACTCAATAAACTCACGGTTAAAAATCGCTACCCTCTCCCTCGTATCGACGATCTATTTGATCAACTACAAGGAGCAAGTTACTTCTCCAAGATTGACCTTAGATCTGGGTATCATCAGTTACGGGTACTCAAGGAAGATGTTCCGAAGACAGCTTTCCGAACCCGCTACGGACACTTTGAGTTCGTAGTGATGCCCTTTGGACTGACCTACGCCCCCGCAGTATTCATGGACTTGATGAATAGAGTGTGTCGTCCATACCTGGATCAGTTCGTCATCGTTTTCATTGACGATATCCTCGTTTACTCTCGGAACGAGGAAGAACACAAGGATCACTTACGACGAGTCTTGGAAACGTTGCGATCCGAAAAGTTATATGCGAAGTTCTCTAAGTGCGAATTCTGGATCCGAAGAGTTGAATTCTTAGGTCACGTGGTTAGTGAAGAAGGAATTCATGTGGATCCCTCCAAGATTAAAGCTATTGAGAACTGGTCAGCACCGAAGACGGCTACGGAAATTCGTCAATTTCTAGGCCTCGCTGGCTACTACCGTAGATTCATTCAAAACTTTTCTCGGATTGCGAAACCTCTCACTATGCTGACACAGAAAGGAGTACCGTTCGACTGGGTGGAAAGACAGGAGAAGGCATTCCAAACCCTGAAGCGAGCCCTATGCACCGCACCAGTATTATCCCTTCCCGAAGGGACATAAGATTTTGTCGTATACTGTGATGCATCCAACCAGGGGCTCGGTTGTGTCTTGATGCAACGGGGTAAGGTTATCGCATATGCCTCGAGACAGCTAAAGACCCATGAGGCGAACTACACTACGCACGACCTCGAGTTAGGAGCGGTTGTTTTTGCACTAAAAATCTGGAGACACTACTTATATGGGACGAAGAGTGTGGTATACACTGATCATAAAAGCCTCCAACACATAATGAACCAAAAAGAACTCAACATGAGGCAGCGTCGATGGGTCGAGCTACTTAACGATTACGACTGTGAAATTAGATATCACCCGGGAAAAGCCAATGTAGTAGCAGATGCACTGAGCAGGAAGGAGTATACTGGTCGAAAGACCAAGTCGTTGACGATGACTATCCATTCGCATCTCTCCACACAGATCAAAGAGGCTCAACAGGAAGCCTTAAAGCCCGAGAACGTGTTGGGAGAATCTCTGCACGGAATGGATAAAAATCTGGAGGTTAAGGGTGACGGAGCCTACTACTTCATGGACCGGATCTGGACTCCACGCCATGGAGGTTTTAGAAATTTGGTTATGAGGGAAGCGCATAACACTCGCTACTCCATCCACCCAGGTTCAGATAAGATGTATCTGGATCTCAAAAAGCTATACTGGTGGCCAAACATGAAAGCAGAAATCGCCACATTTGTGAGTAAGTGCCTCACTTGTGCGAAGGTCAAGGTTGAATATCAAAAGCCTTCAGGACTCCTTCAACAACCCGAGATACCAGAATGGAAGTGGGAGCGGATCATAATGGACTTTATAACCAAACTTCCCAAGACGACGGGTGGATTAGATACTATTTGGGTCATTGTCGATAGGTTGACTAAGTCCGCACATTTCCTACCCATCAAGGAAACGGACAAGATGGAGAAACTCACTAGAACATACATTAAAGAAATAGTACGACTACATGGCGTCCCTATCTCTATTATCTCAGACACAGATAGTAGATTCACCTCTAGGTTCTGGAAATCGTTGCAAGAAGCACTAGGGGCGAGGCTGGACATGAGTACAGCCTACCATCCGCAGACCGACGGACAGAGTGAGAGGACGATTCAAACCTTAGAGGATATGCTGCGAGCTTGTGTAATTGACTTCGGTAAGTCATGGGACACACACTTACCTCTTGTGGAATTTTCTTATAATAATAGTTATCACACGAGCATCAAAGCAGCCCCGTTCGAAGCCCTCTACGGCCACAAGTGTAGATCCCCTCTGTGCTGGGCTGAGGTGGGTGACACTCAACTAGCTAAAGGAAGAGTTCCTGACAGCTCTCTCACTGGTCCGGAGATCATTCGAGAAACGACCGAGAAGATTGTACAGATACGCGAACGACTTAAAGCCGCTAGGGATCGACAGAAAAGCTACGCCGATAAACGAAGAAAACCCTTGGAATTCCAGGTGGGAGATCGAGTCATGTTGAAGGTCTCACCCTGGAAGGGCACGATACGCTTTGGAAAGCGTGGAAAGTTGAACCCAAGGTACATAGGGCCTTTTGAGATTCTCGCTAGAATCGGCCCCGTAGCTTATAAACTCAACCTACCTCACGAACTAAGCAACATACACCCTACCTTTCACGTCTCTAACCTGAAGAAATGCCTGTCAGACGAGACACTCGTAATTCCCCTTGACGAGATCGAGGTCAATGAGAGCCTCAACTTCGTGGAAGAGCCCGTGGAAATTATGGATCGAGAAGTAAAACGAACGAAGCAAAGTCGTATCCCAATTGTGAAAGTTCGGTGGAACGCCAAGCGAGGACCGGAATTCACTTGGGAACGCGAAGACCAAATGAAACTCAAATACCCCCATCTCTTTGCGTAGTTGTACTGTAACTCTTATAGTATAAATTCTAAAATTTCGGGACGAAATTCCCCTAACGGGGGGATGATGTGACAACCCTAAATCTATTCCCGTTACAAATCCCATTTTCACTAACGGAATACGTTAACGTACGTTATTTTATGTAATATTTGGAATCGTTAATATCCGAATATCTAATTATATGCATGCCCTAATATCATTATAAGTAATATAACTCATACGTGTTAATCTAGTTTAACCTAATAGAGTTGTATTACTATTTCAACCACTTCACCCGGGTAAAAAGTTTTAACCCCGTTAAACTTTAGCATCTAGTAGCCGTGTATTGGGTACAATACCCGAGACATATAAAAACACTTGAACACTTCAATTGGACTCTTTTACCACAATTACACCTCTCTCTCACTACTTTCTCTCTCTAGACCCGAAATCGACTCCAAATCCGCGAATTTCCGACTTCCAAACGTAAGGATCCATCCCCTAACTTAATCTAATCATACTTTACTGCTTTTAGAGTCCAAAATCATGAGAATCAAGGACCATAAAGGAGTTTACGGCCTAAGAAGCTCCTTAGGCCGTAAACCCCCAAAATCATGCCAAAGATCAAGTTTTTCCTCATGTTAAGCTAGTATACTAATTAAGGCATGTATCTAGAAGGGTTTGGACACTAAAACACATGGATTAGACATGTAAAAAGGAGTTTATGGCCCAAGCATGTGCTTAGGCCGTAAACACCTCAAACACCCCAAAAACACTTGTTTAATGTCCCAAAAACTCATCTAGGGTGTTTGGCAATTTAGACTTGACAACAAGGAAGGCTTAAATGCATCAAACAACATCATTTGATGGCAAAAAGAGGAGTTTACGGCCAAGGCTAAGCTTGGGCCGTAAACACCCAAAAATTTGTGTCAAACAAGTCCCTAAACTACCCTAGTGCTTGTAAGGAATTTAGTTAAGGCCTTTGGAAGTGTGTTGTACCATTAAACTTCACATTTGAGTACAAAATGAAGAGTTTACGGCCAAGGGTGTTCTTGGGCCGTAAACTCCCCAAAAATATATGCCAAATTGTCCCAAACTCACTATATGGCCTTCTAGAATTTATCTAAGGTGTATGATACTTTGTTGTACCAATAAAACATACATCTTGAAGGGTTTACAAGAGTTTACGGCCCAAGAACAAGTCTTGGCCGTAAACTCCCCAAAAATGTCACAAATTATGATGTTTAATCCCTTAAAATAGTCCAAGACACACACCACTAAATCAAAGAAGTGAAATAAGACCTTAAACATACACTTTGGAGTGCCACAAGAGTTTACGGCCAAACCTAGGGGGTTTACGGCCGTAAACTCTCAAAGGATGGCTTTTGGGCCATAAACTCCAAGGGAGTGAGCTCGTGGATCCTCCCGTAAATCATTCATAACTTTGTACCACTCCCGGGAACCCCTTCTAAGCCTTAAAACCCCGAAAACGAGGCTAGAATGTCCAAATACTATAATAAAAAGCATAAGATGATTAACTTCTTTTAAAATACATATTTGATATGACATTAGGGTCCTAGGAGGTGCTCAAGAGGTTATTGTGTACCAAACGCTCAATCGACACTTTTACCCGATTTACCCGATTTCCGTGATTTCAGGTGAGTTCATACCCCTTAATGAACCTTTCAAATGTTTTATATATTTTAGGGGGGAGATACAAGTTGAATATACATGTTTATGAAAAGTTATACAAAACTATTTTTCAGATTTCAGAGTTAATCACATGTGATTCCCAATCTGTAGTTCAAATCACATGTGATTTATCACTATGCTTTATAAATAAGTCAATTGTTTTCAAAACTATCTTGGATTAACAAACAAGTTTTAAATGTTCCTTTCGTACAATACTTTTGTTAAATAAAACTCTTTATGAGAATGTAATCATACTAATATATTTATATAAGTAAGATTTGAAAGACTTAGGACCGATAGCTCGCCTTATTTCCTGTTTCTTGTTTGATTGTGGACTTAGGGTAGTAGTTATCCATCCGACTGTCATTGATTTCTTAATTATATATCTCATATATCAGTACAGATTATGAGTACCTCTTAATTCATTAATTACCTGAATCACTACTTGACTAGAACCACATACACTAAATTAACTATAATGGGTATAGTTAAGGACTCTATCCCTAGTTTCCACTATTACTCTACACTACTATAATTCTCTATATTATGAAGCAATACACTAATAAGAGAATACAATACAAGTTATACGAATGATTACTACACTATAATACAAGAGAATGCACTAATCATGAGATAACTCACTAATCCACTACGGGATACTCTATACGCTATTCACTATGCCCGAAGTTTTCCGACAGGAAGACGACACTATATGTATAGATCTATATGGGGCAGACGCTATTACATCCCGACTGATAATTTCAGTCCGAGCCACTCAGGCCCAGGGATGCTTTTACTCTACTACACTATGCATGACTGGGAAGGTCATGGGAGTTCGCTATTACTCACACTATTGGGAATATACTAGAAAGACACTATAACCGCACTAAAATACTAAAAGAAAGATGAAGTAATATCCCGAAGTAAATAAGTATCTAATACTAAAGGATGCTGCACCACTATTACATACTCTAAGAATAACTCACTATATTACATTACTTAATGTTCTGGAGAATATGGGATTTTCTAGGTTTCACCACTATTTATGATTTCAAACTTCAGTTTTCATAATAATGACTCTAATGCTTTTTATACAAGTACTCACACTAAAACTCTTATGAACTCACCAGCTTTATGCTGATATTCTTTTGAAAATAAATTATATCTTCAGGTCAAAGATAGACAGGTACAGCAGCAATTTTTGGAGAAGATGGAGGATACAAGACCCATCTCTTATTTTTGTTTACTTTTGGTGTTTGTCAAACATTACAAAACACACTTGTAAATACACTTACTATGTAAATGAAATGGTTGTATGATTCTTGTTTTTACTATTATACAATTGTGATGATACTGTACACTACGTCATCCACCCCGAAATGTATTCCGCCGTTATTGGCTTTGGGGTGTGACATGTTGTTTCCCGATTTCCGATTTATGACGACTGACTAATTGAACAAATCAAATCAGTCCTGGCCCGGCCGAGCACTTCCATTTGTCATCATCAAATCATCGAGGGGCCCACAGATATCGCTTTTATCCCGAAGGTAAAAGGAATGGATAAAGTTCGACTCATATGGCTTGTTCTACTACTTGTTGAATCATACACAAAGACACGTTTTATAACATCGAGTTACCAATGCGTTTTCGTGCAATCAATGTACTATCAACTCATAGTAACAACTCATATCTCTAGGTTTGAAGAATATAAGATGTTATCGTCTCATGATCACTCGTGATAAAATCCATGAAGTGATTCCAATGAGCGTGGGTTGAATCCAATACTTAGAACTTATGATCACTCATGAGTGTTGTAGCCCTTTGTCCAACACTTTAGACCTCTACAAGCCAACCCATGATAGTCTTTATTCATATCTACTTCCAACATATGACCGACTGTGGATGGTTTGAATAACTTAGTCATTCCAGAAGAATAACCTAGTTTATTCGGGAAGTCAAAACATGCAAAGTGAAACACAATAATAATTGAATCCAATATGGTATCAAAACCTATGAACATAAATAAAACACCTTTTATTTATCACCATATGATTACACATTATTCATTGTATACTGTTTCAGCTATCAACTTTATTCTTAAATTTAAAACAATAGTTGTCCCACGCTCCAAGCATGTACACTATGTTTTCTAAACACTAGCCATGCCATACACCAAGTATGAATATTATGTTTGTCTATGATCTTTACTTTGTGAACTAGATCAATTGAATATAACTTCAATGATTCTCTTTTCACACTCCCAAATCCTTACTGTAAATACAAGAATTCCAAATTCATGTCATTTACTGAAATCTGTTAGATTGTAAACTTATATGCATTGATCCTCTTGTAATGATTATGCACAAATTCACAAAGACTTGGCAAGAATCATTACAGAGCATTCCAAAGGAGATCAACTCCTTGGAAACATCCTTCTTGCAGTAAGTTTCCTTAATCTTACACAGATTGAAATTTGAAACATTTCCAGATTCATTTTGTCTATCACTTCTGAATAAGAGTTGCCTCCTTACAGATTATGTCAATATGGTCCTTCCAGAATTATCACTATACTTCCAACTGTCCTTGAGCAACCAATCTTTGGTAAACCTTAGATTGTCCTCGACAATTGTTTAATCCTTTTAGTCATATCCAGTTCTAAACCTTTTCCCTTCTTAATGCCCCAGGCATTTGGAAACTTTTAGAACGGATAACTATAGCACATGTAATCGATCCTATATCCGAAGCATATGGGACACGATTCATGATGTCTCACATAAAGACTAAACCAGTCTTTTGCTATAACATTTCCATTTCTATTTGCCAAGTTCTCATAATTCAGATTATGAAAAGGGATGCCATAATCATAATCGAATTTTAGAACGCAAATAATGGACCCATATACAGAATTTCCTTACGTTGAGCCATTCCAACATGAAATTCATATATATCCTTGACTAAATGATTAAAACCTCACGATCTAAGCTTATAGATTTGAGATGAAGTATAATTTCCTCTCCCTTAATTATAGCAAAACAACTTTTTCCCAATTGAAACCTTTTGTTTTCTATAATTAACATTGCTAACTTGCAATCTTTATCATAATTATCATGCTCCCACTAACATGATGATCATTAGCATAACACTTATGCTCCCACTAGCTTTGACATATACTTAGAAATCAACTGGACTTCTAGAAATCAATACTTTATTGACTTTCTTACCAAAGTTCAGATTTCTGATACTGGATTGTTTTGATAGAACTTTATCAAAATCTTACGCCTTCCCTTAGATAGCACACTTGTGTGTCTAAACAATTATGAAGAGGGATTCCGTAATCATAATGGTTAGACCTTTTTGCCACTTCTCACAAGTCCAGGTTAGTGTGCCGGTAAACCACACACGCTCCACTAACGACTTTGAGAATGCAAATATCACAATTGCTATCTAACTAAAATCTACTTAGTGAAAGTGTTTCCTCACCATCATTTTCATGAATCGGAGAGAAACCTTATGACACATAGATTTAATGGTGTATGTGTTCTTATCCATGTGAGTTTTTGTCACACCCCAAAACCACGAACGGCGGAAACGTTCAAGGGTGAAGGACGTCATGTACAGTATCACAACAGTGTAATATAATAAACAAGCAACAACATCATCCATTGCATTATAAGTAAAGTTTTAATACATGTGTGTTTCTTTCATAGTAGTAAGACACCAAAAATATAGAATCAAAATAAAAGATGAGACTTGTCTGCTCCGTCTCCTCAAAAACCTGGCCTCCGTACCTGTCTACTGATGACCTGAGAATACAAGTTATTTTGAAAGCGAGTATCAGCTTTAAAGCTGGTGAATTCATAAATATATAAGTGTCATTGCCTTGTTTGTGAAAATCTGTTATAAAGGCCATGTAAATCGTTAAATGAAAATGTTGCTGTACGTATGAAAACCCTATAAAAACCCTTATTTTCTATAAGTATGAAATGTAGCCTTCTACCAAGACCCGAATGTTCTGTATGTATGAAGTGTAGTCTTCTACCAAGACCCAAATGTTTTGTAAGTAATATGATAGCTTTTCCTTTCTATTGACTAGTACTATAGTACCTAGTCTAACTCCTCATTTATGTGAAAGTATCACAAAATAAAGTAAATAGGAAAAGTAATAACATGTAAGTGTTAACCCTGGGTGACCAGGATTACCACGACATCGCCGAAGTGAAAGGTATACCCGATGAACATCCGAAGATTGTCCACTCACCCTCTGTAGCAGCAGCAGGGTGGAAGGGGGGTTAATCCCATAAAAACGTTAAACTAATGATCGTCCGAAGAGTTTCATCTCATCCTCTGTTGCAACAGGGGATGGAGGAATGGTTAGTTCCGTAACTAACCTCTAATATCAGAAACAACCTTAGACATCCGTAGATGTTCATCACCCAGTGTTGTTAACAGCTGGGTTCCGGAATGGTTAGTCCCGTATAGACATCCCATTGAACAGGGATAGGCAGGAAAATTTACACAGAAGGTACGAATAAATCTTCCTAATAACTTTAGGTACAAGTATCCATGTAAGTGAGTACAGGATAATGTATCTAAGTAATAGTATTCATGTATTGTATTCATGTATCATGTAAGTATAGGTAAACGTACTCATGTATCATGTAATCAAATGTAAAGGTACTCATGTATCAGGTGATGTACTAGTATAGACTAATGAATGAACTGACTCTTGTGTGATTCCTTGTAATAGGAATTATGTTTGATATCTCAAAATTATCCCCATGATAGTTTGCTGGAAGGTAATTGGTTGTTCAAGTAGGTTTATACACTCTTACTACTCAAGGGTGTGAGAAACTAAATGAAAACTGTAAACTATAACATCAATACATATATAAGAACATAAGTGTACATGCATAGTTTAGTTTAATAATGAAAAATGGTTTTATAAGACATCTTATGGGTTTCGAAACGATAATTAACGATGACTTGATGTCATTTTTGATATACATTTCAAAGGTAAAACAATTGATAACAATGCGTTTTTAAGATTTAATACCATTTCATGCATCACATTTTGTAGTATGTGAAATCTGTTAAATGACAAACACTATTATAAAATACATAATAATGATTTAATAACATGTTTGTTTCTACTTGTATCCCCCCCCCTTTAAAGCATTTAAAATCATTTAAAACATTGATTAGGGGTATGAACTCACCTGTAGTTGGTGATTGGGATGAAATGAATGGTATCGGATTGCTAGGTGTCAAGCGAGAACTTGTGAACACACTACGATCCTAATGAACACATAATCACACATATATGCACTCAATTAGACATAATTGACTAATTGATAATGTTTAAGACATCCTAGGCATATAAACACTTTATATAAGTATTTTAAGCCATAAGGATTTCATCTAAGCCATTGTGGGACAGGGTACTTGTGTTTAGGGTTACCAAAGGACCCCATATGAGAGTGTACTCTCTCTAAACCATCACACATGGAGTTTACGGTTGTAAACTATTGAGTTTACGACTGTAAACTCCCAAACATGTGTGTTTGGTGTGTTTTGAAGTCCCAAATGCTTTCTAGAATTGTTCTAACTTAGTGGCTAAGCCCTTGGAAGAGTTTAAGGTCTAGAAGTACTCCAATTAGGAGTTTACGGCCTCAAGGCTAACACCCTTAGAGTTTACGGCCGTAAACTCTAAGTATGGTGGGTTTTTGTTGCTTTCAAGCCTCTTGCACTTGTGGGATATGTTCAAGACAATTGTTTAAAGCAAATGAGAACCCTAGGCACACTTTGGTGCCATCCTTTTGAGTTTACAGCCCAAGAACATTGTCTTGGCCGTAAACTTACTTTGAAGAGTGATTTTTATGTATTTAGGTTACTCATTTTTGTAGGAAACAATTCCATGATGGGGTCTAGGGCTTTAGGTGTCTTGAAAACACACTTTGTGATCATTTACATGGAGTTTACGGCCTAGGAGAGTTCTGTGCCGTAAACTCACTTTCATTTGTGTCATTTGATGTGTTTAAGAGCTTAAGCTACTTGGGGAAATAACCTAGATGCAAGCCTTAAAGTCCTTAAGTCCTCAAATCAGCATTTAGGGCTAGGAAATGGAGTTTACGGCCTAAGAGAGTTCTGGGCCGTAAACACCCAATCTTGGGTGGATTTGTGTGTGTTTTCTTGTCCCTAACATGTATACATAATGGTCTAAGGCTTTATCATGGCACAAATGTTGGTTTTGGCTTCGTTTCGGGAGTTTACCGCCCAATAACACCTTGGAGAGTAAACTCCTAGATCTAATGATTTAGCCATCTAAATCATGTTATGAGCATCTAATATGTATTCTAACACTACTAGAAAGAGTTACTCACGTTTTGGTATAAAAACCCGAAGATCCGTCAGAGAGAAAATGGCTTTTCTCTAGTCAGAAATGTGAATAATGAATGATTTTGGTTTAGAAATCTATTTGTAGTCCTGAGATATTTTGGCAGAAAATATTTTTATTCCTGAAATGATCCCTAATAAATTAGAGTGTTGGAATAACAGTGTTGCACCAAACACTAGGTGCACACACTCTCCTGATATTTCCTGAAGTGTAAACCCTGAATTTCTCAAACTTACGCGAAAAGTCTGAAAATTAGCTGTGACTGTTACAACTTCTATTGAAGTGATATAGTTTGTACAAAATGGAAATTTCGGGTTGTCACATCATCCCCCCGTTAGAAGGAATTTCATCCCGAAATTAGAATTTAAGGAAATAAGGAAATACAAATAGTTAAGCGAAAAGGTGAGGGTATTTCAGTTTCATCTGATCCTCACATTCCCAAGTGAATTCTGGTCCACGCTTTGCATTCCAGCGCACCTTCACTATCGGGATACGGCTTTGTTTTGTTTGCTTGACCTCTCGGTCCATGATCTCTACTGGTTCCTCCACAAAATTGAGGCTCTCGTTGATCTCGATCTCGTCGAGTGGAATATTAAGAGTCTCGTCGGATAGACACTTTTTCAAGTTCAAGACGTGGAAGGTAGGATGTATGTTGCTGAGTTCTTGCGGTAGATTGAGTCTGTAAGCTACAGGGCCGATCCTCGCAAGAACCTCAAAAGGCCCTATGTATCTTGGATTGAGCTTCCCACGCTTTCCAAAGCGTATCAAGCCCTTCCAGGGTGAGACCTTCAGTAGGACTCGGTCGCCCACCTGGAACTCCAAAGGTTTCCTACGCTTCTCCGCGTAGCTTTTCTGTCGGTCTCTAGAGGCTTTCAATCGTTCACGAATTTGAACGATCTTCTCTGTCATTTCCCGAATGATTTCCGAACCCGTGAGAGTGCTTTCGGGAACTCGTCCCTTAGCTAACTGGGTATCACCCACTTCAGCCCAACACAAAGGGGACCTGCACTTTCGGCCATAGAGGGCCTCGAATGGAGCTGCCTTTATGCTCGTGTGATAACTGTTGTTGTAGGAAAATTCGACTAGGGGTAAGTGAGTATCCCAAGCTTTTCCAAAGTCAATCACACAAGCACGCAACATATTTTCTAAGGTTTGGAGAGTTCTCTCACTTTGCCCATCGGTCTGTGGATGGTAGGTTGTACTCATGTCCAACCTAGTTCCTAGGGAACTTTGCAATGACTGCCAGAACCTCGATGTGAATCTACTATCTCGATCCGAGATGATAGATAAAGGAACGCCCTGCAGTCTTACAATTTCCCTAATGTAAGTTCTAGTAAGTTTCTCCATCTTGTCTGTTTCTTTGATCGGTAGGAAGTGTGCAGACTTGGTCAGTCTATCGACGATGACCCATATGGAATCAAGTCCACCCGTCGTCTTGGGTAACTTGGTTATGAAGTCCATAGTGATCCGCTCCCACTTCCATTATGGTATTTCCGGTTGTTGTAGAAGACCGTAGGGTTTCTGGTATTCGACCTTGACCTTTGCGCAAGTAAGGCATTTACTCACGAAGGTAGCAATATCTGCCTTCATGTTAGGCCACCAGTATAGCTTTTTAAGATCCAGATACATCTTATCTGAACCCGGGTGGACGGAATAACGAGTGTTGTGAGCTTCGGTCATGACCAAGTCTCTGAAGCCACCGTGTTTCGGTGTCCAGATCCGGTCCAGGAGGTATAAGGCTCCGCCACCCTTGACTTCCAAGTTCTTATCCATCCCTCTAAGGGATTCACCAGCCACATTTTCAGGTTTCAAAGCGTCGAGCTGAGCCTCCTTAATTTGCGTGGACAAGTGTGAATGGATAGTTAGAGTCAAAGATTTGACTCTACGACCAGTATATTCTTTCCGACTTAGGGCGTCGGCTACTACATTGGCTTTACCCGGATGATAATGAATTTCACATTCGTAATCGCTGAGTAGCTTGACCCACCGTTGTTGTCTCATGTTGAGCTCTTTTTGGTTGAAAATGTGTTGTAGACTCTTATGGTCCGTAAAGATCGTGCTTTTTGTACCATATAGGTAATGTTGCCAGATCTTCAGAGCAAACACAACTGCTCCTAGTTCAAGATCATGGGTTATGCAGTTAACCTCATGTGTCTTCAGCTGTCTCGAGGCATAGGCGATGACTTTACCTCGCTGCATCAGAACACATCCGAGCCCTTGGTTGGATGCATCGCAATATACAATGAAGTCTTCTATCCCTTCGGGGAGGGATAGTATCGGGGCGGTGCACAAGGCTCGTTTGAGCGTTTGGAATGCTCTTTCCTGTTTCTCTTCCCAGTCAAAGGCCACGCCTTTCTGGGTCATGGTTGTAAGAGGTTTCGCTATGCTGGAGAAGTTCTGAATGAACCTTCGATAGTAGCCAGCTAGACCTAGAAATTGACGAATTTCGGTAGGTGTCTTTGGTGCTGACCAGTTCTCAATGGCTTTAATCTTGGAGGGGTCCACATGTATACCTTCTTCGCTAACCACATGGCCCAAAAATTCGACTCGTCGAATCCAAAATTCGCACTTCGAGAACTTCGCGTAGAGCTTCTCCGCTCGTAGTGTTTCTAAGATTTTACGGAGATGTTGACTATGTTCCTCCTTACTTCTAGAGTAGATGAGTATGTCATCAATGAAGACGATGATGAACTGATCCAAGTAAGGACGACACACCCTATTCACCAGATCCATGAATACTGCGGGCGCGTTAGTTAGTCCGAATGGCATCACTACAAACTCGTAGTGCCCATAACGAGTTCGGAAGGCTGTCTTGGGAACATCCTCTTCTAACACTCGTAGTTGGTGATATCCGGATCGCAGATCAATCTTTGAGAAGTAGTTGGCTCCTTGAAGTTGAACAAACAAATCGTCAATGCGGGGCAAGGGATAACGATATTTAATGGTAAGTTTGTTGAGTTCTGTATAGTCGATGCACATGCGAAACGATCCATCTTTCTTCTTGACGAACAAGACCGGTGCTCCCCCTGGTGAGAAACTTGGTCGAATGAACCCCTTCTTGAGAAGTTCGTTAAGTTGACTGGAAAGTTCCTACATCTCGCCCAGTGCCAAACGATAAGGAGATTTGGCTACTGGTGTAGCTCCTAGCACTAAGTCGATTCTGAACTCGACTTGGCGTTGCGGTGGCAAACCAGGAAGTTCTTCTGGGAATATGTCGGGAAAGTCGTGTACTTCTAGAATTTTCTGGATGTGCTTCAGTTCCTGACTGGTATCGACGACGTGGGCTAGGAATGCATGATATTCCTTTCGCAAGCACTTCTAGGCTTGAATGCACGAAATGATACGAAGGCTCGTACTAGGCTTGTCGCCGTAGATAGTTAAGGTTTCGTTGTTAGGAAGATTTAGACGAACTGCTTTTTCAAAGAACAAGATATCGGCGCGAAGAAGACTCAACCAATCCATACCGATGATAACGTCGAAACATTTAATTGTGACTGGCATGAGATCTATCTTGAAAGTATGGCCATCTAAAGTTAAGGTACAACCTACGTATATGCAGTTTGTACTCTCTGTTTTCCCGTTATCCATTTCTACCGTGAATGAATTTTCTGATGCACATGGTTTTTGTTTAAGCAGGTGTGGAAATTTGTGACTTACAAAACTTTTCTCGGCTCCACTATCGAAAAGTATGAAAGCATATGAGTTATCGAGGAGGAACGTACCCGTAACTATTGTAGGATCAGCTACTGCTTCCTCGTGGCCTAGGGCCATAACTCTTCCCACTCATCCAGTCGTCCCCGCTTTAGGGCAGTTTCTCTTGTAATGGCCCACCTCGCCACATCCGTAGGAAGCTTGGCCCATACCGACGTTAGGAACCTGGGCGGCTTGAGCTGTTGGAGCCTTGCAGTAACGGACGGTGTGTCCCTTCCTGTTGCAGTTGGAGCAGAACATCTACTTACAAGGTCCGTGGTGGTGGAAGTTGCACTTGGTGCACTTTGGAAGGGTTCCAGCATAAGTTTTTGCTGGTAAGGGGTTCGTAGGGGCAACAGGAGTCACTGTGGCAGCATTGATCGCCACAAGTTGTTGCTTATTGGAGGATCCTTGCGGAGCTCCTCTTTTCCTCTTATTCCACCCCCTCTTATTCTGATCGGGGTTGGGCTTTTGTAGTACAGGAGTAGGGCTTGTTATGTTATGAGGTTTCCGGTGATCAATGAGGGATTGTGCTAGTTCCTTGGCACTATCAAAAGTAATAGGCCTGGAAGCTATAACACTCGACTGGATCTGGGGCGACAGCCCCCAGATATATCTTTCTATCTTTTTGCTCTGGGAAGCAACCATGTCGGGGCATAAGTTTTCCAGATCACAGAACCTATTCGTGTAGGTTCCTATGTCAGATCCAACCATTTGCAGGTTCCAGAGTTCCTGCTCGAGTTTTTGTACTTCTCCCCGAGGACAATACTCCCTCATCAGCATGTCCTTCAAGTGTTCCCAGTTGATGAAATACGCCACCACCAGGGTTAGGGATTTAACATGGCCGTTCCACCATGTTAGTGCTCTATCGGAGAAGGTACAAGCTGCGAACTTGACCTTGTTGTTTTCCTGGCAAGCGCAGATTTCAAAGACAGATTCCATCTTTTCGATCCACTGCCTTAACACCATAACCCCACCAGTACCATTGAAGCTGCGGGGTTTGGTGTTTGTGAAGTCTTTGTAGGTGCATTCCCGAGGGTGCCCATGGCTTTCGCCTTGGTTCGAGGGAGGTGAACCTGTTCCCGATCCACTAGGGACAGGAGTGTTGATTGCTGACACAGCAGCTGCAACTGCTGCTGTGAAAGCTGCCTGGAACATGTTGGCATCAAAGGGGTTAGGTGGTAGAGGAGGTTGAGTTTGTGGTTGTGGTGGTGGAGGAGGTGGTGGTATCGGTGTTTCATTGATTGGATTACGCCTTGTACTTCTGCGTGGAGGCATCTTTAACTATACGTTTAAAAGATGACGACAAGGATAAGAATAAACGATTTATGAATGTGTCCCATGGACTAACTCCCCATAGTCCAACAACAGAATGAATAGAATAACTAACTGAAAGTGACAACATTTGGATAAAAATTTCCATATGATTAGATATCTGTCAAGAATACTGGAATTACAGATGTAACAAGTTCGGGAAAAATGGCCTAAAAGTAGGCCTTACATCAACCAAGCTGGAAAACTTTGACAGAATTAAGACTAGACCATGACCTAACAGGTCTAAGATTTATACAGGTAGGAAATTAGACCAAAGTTTTACATAAACTAGGTTATATCCAAAAGATGAGATGATGCTATTCTATCGGCGACGGGAACTGCTAGCATGAGTCCTCGATCCCGACAGTAGACGTTCAATGTCCCTTATACGCCTGTCCGACCTTGCTTGTTGAGCTCGAAGTTCTCTAACTTCGGCTCGGGTTTCAGCAAGTTTCCTTTGCAGATTTGCATTGTGGACCAGAGCCCTTTCTTGAGCAGACTCTAGTTGGCGAATGTGGACAGTGTTAACACCAGAGTTGGCGTCAACTTCCGAAACTTGATTTATAGTCGCTTGAGTCATGATCGTGTTCCGAGAAATCCTACGCACCATGATTGGTAGTACTCTATCAGCAGAACCTCCTTCAGTGAGGTTGTAGAAACTTCGGTCTCCATTGTAGGGAATGGGTTGACCTTGTTCCTGACTCCATTCAGTCAAGTTAATGGCCCACAAGGGTGTGGGTCCTTGAAACACATGACGAGGATTTAGGTTTGGGTTTTGAGCAGCTGGGGTAGGTTGTTGACTTCTGGCTCCGAGTCCGAACTATCGGAAAAGCCCTCAGCATGGTGATCATCCAAAGGAATTGGGTGATCATCTTCTGGTTCTGCCTCTAGCCAACCAGCATTGCCGGGGTTTGGGAAGTACGGATCACCATGGTGAAATCCAGCCATCTTAATCTACGCGAGAAAATGGATATAAGAAATAGCTTAAATAGATGAACTAACTAAGATAATTACAGTAAGATCAAATACCCATATGGTATTTCTTGATGGTTGTGTTGGTAAGTTTTTAGACTCGTTGCCACTTCACAACCATTCTTGGGCATATGCTAATCACTCTTCGGACTAGCATAGTTGATCAGGCTATGTTATTCCCAAGACTGACTATATATCCCCAGGCTCACTTGTGATGCTCAACAATCGTAATACTTTTGTTCTTTTCATTGTGACATTGGTTTTAGTATGAATGCAGGCACGTATACTTTGTTAAATATTTTATTATTTAAAAGTATAACTCTTAGACAGAGTGTTTTAATCCCATGTATTTATAGTTAGTATATCTTTTATGGGTTGATATACTTAATTCACTATAAACAATGCTATGATACCAATCTGTCACACCCCAAAACCACGAACGGCGGAAACGTTCAAGGGTGGAGGACGTCATGTACAGTATCACAACAGTGTAATATAATAAACAAGCAACAACATCATCCATTGCATTATAAGTAAAGTTTTAATACATGTGTGTTTCTTTCATAGTAGTAAGACACCAAAAATATACAATCAAAATAAAAGACGAGACTTGTCTGCTCTTTCTCCTCAAAAACCTGCCCTCCGTACCTGTCTACTGATGACCTGAAAATACAAGTTATTTTGAAAGCGAGTATTTGCTTTAAAGCTGGTGAATTCATAAGTATATAAGTGTCATTGCCTTGTTTGTGAAAATTTGTTATGTAAATCGTTAAATGAAAATGTTGCTGTACGTATGAAAACCCTATAAAAACCCTTATTTTCTATAAGTATGAAATGTAGCCTTCTACCAAGACCCGAATGTTCTGTATGTATGAAGTGTAGTCTTCTACCAAGACCCGAATGTTTTGTAAGTAATATGATAGCTTTTCCTTTCTATTGACTAGTACTATAGTACTTAGTCTAACTCCTCATTTATGTGAAAGTATCACAAAATAAAGTAAATAGGAAATGTAATAACATGTAAGTCTTAACCCTAGGTGACCAGGATTACCACGACATCGCCGAAGCGAAAGGTATACCCGATGAACATCCGAAGATTGTCCACTCACCCTTTGTAGCAGCAGCAGGGTGGAAGGGAGGTTAATCCCATAAAAACGTTAACCTAATGATCGTCCGAAGAGTTTCATCTCATCCTCTGTTGCAACAGGGGATGGAGGAATGGTTAGTTCCGTAACTGACCTCTAATATCAGAAACAACCTTAGACATCCGTAGATGTTCATCACCCAGTGTTGCTAACAGCTGGGTTCCGGAATGGTTAGTCCCGTATAGACATCCCATTGAACAGGGATAGGCAGGAAAATTTACACGGAAGGTACGAATAAATCTTCCTAATAACTTTAGGTACAAGTATCCATGTAAGTGAGTACAGGATAATGTATCTAAGTAACAGTATTCATGTATTGTATTCATGTATCATGTAAGTATAGGTAAACGTACTCATGTATCATGTAATCAAATGTAAAGGTACTCATGTATCAGGTGATGTACTAGTATAGACTCATGAATGAACTGACTCTTGTGTGATTCCTTGTAATAGGAATTATGTTTGGTATCTCCAAATTATCCCCATGATAGTTTGCTGGAAGGTAATTGGTTGTTCAAGTAGGTTTATACACTCTTACTACTCAAGGGTGTGAGAAACTAAATGAAAACTGTAAACTATAACATCAATACATATATAAGAACATAAGTGTACATGCATAGTTTAGTTTAATAATGAAAAATGGTTTTATAAGACATCTTATGGGTTTCGAAACGATAATTAACGATGACTTGATGTCATTTTTGATATACATTTCAAAGGTAAAACAATTGATAACAATGCGTTTTTAAGATTTAATACCATTTCATGCATCACATTTTGTAGTATGTGAAATCTGTTAAATGACAAACACTGTTATAAAATACATAATAATGATTTAATAACATGTTTGTTTCTACTTGTATTCCCCCCCCCCCTTTAAAGCATTTAAAATCATTTAAAACATTGATTAGGGGTATGAACTCACCTGTAGTTGGTGATTGGGATGAAATGAACGGTATCGGATTGCTAGGTGTCAAGCGAGAACTTGTGAACACACTACGATCCTAATGAACACATAATCACACATATATGCACTCAATTAGACATAATTGACTAATTGATAATGTTTAAGACATCCTAGGGATATAAACACTTTATATAAGTATTTTAAGCCATAAGGATTTCATCTAAGCCATTGTGGGACAGGGTACTTGTGTTTAGGGTTACCAAAGGACCCCATATGAGAGTGTACTCTCTCTAAACCATCACACATGGAGTTTACGGTTGTAAACTATTGAGTTTACGGCCGTAAACTGATGGGTTTTGAGCATTCTAACACTTCCTAAGTGTACATGCAACCCTAATAACCTTGGATCTATGTTTGTCTAATTATCATGCAAAGTTGAATTCCAAGGTTATATTCCTATCTAGCATACATGGGGAACAATTTTAACATAAAGCATAGATAGAATAACTTACCTTGTTGTTGTTTGTGTTCCTTGGAACCTTGTGAGCCTAGCACCCCAAGTGTGATGCCTCAAATGCTTCACACAACACCAAATGCTCTTGGAAGAACTTATCAGAGTATACACACTTCTCAAAATCGGCCAAGCCCTCTTGTTTCTTAGTGTAGCCGATTTTAGGTGGAGAACATGTTACTTATATAGTGTTGACACATCTAGGGTTGAACCCTAATGTGTCATGACTCTTCATTTCCATGACCCATGGGTTTGTAACTCCCATGGAGCATCCATGGAGCATCCTATGGGTGGAACCCAACTTGATAGTCCATGGAGCCTTTTAGCCCACTATACAAGATATGGATGATTTACATAATCAACCCATATATTTAATTAGTTATCTTTTGATCACATAATTAATTCTAAATTAATTCTTGATCAAACTAATCAAATAATATTATTAATATATTAGAACTTATAATATATTAATAATCTCCAAGTGTTATTTCTTTAATTTAGTCTATCCAATTGCATGGTGCCATGCAACCCAAATGGACCATGCCGGGTCGGGTCAAGTACATACCAGAAATAGTTATGGACTTAGACACCTTATCCAACAGTCTCCCACTTGGATAAGTCTAATAACTATTACTGCAAGTATGACTTCAGGAACCGATCGGCAATCGTAGCTCTTTTCAAGGTTTCTCGAAACTGAGAAGATGATGGTACGCCATTTAAGATAAGTGATCATATAGTCCTCTGTTCTAGATATCAGTCGGACAAATACATGGAACAATGTCTTACTTATTGTCCAATAATTTGTTTCCCGATTTCCGATTTGTTTGACAAAGAACTTCATTGAACACATCAATTTAGTTCTGACCGGGCCCGGTACATAGGTCAAAACAAAATCATCGAGGGGCCCAGATATCAGCTTCTAATCCAAGAAGGAACAGATAAACTTCGACTCATATGTTTGTTCTACTACTCATTGAATTACACACAAGAGCGCAATTTATAACATCGAGTTACCAATGCGTTTTTCGTACAATCAATGCATAACCAACTTGTAAGTAACAAATCATATCTCTAGGTTTAAAGACTTATATGATATTACCGTCTCACGATCACTTGAGATAGAATTCCATGAAGTGATTCCAGTGAGCGTGGGTTGAGTCCAATGCTCAGAACTTATGAGCACTCATGATTGTTGTAGCCTTGTCCAAGACCTCTACAACCAAACATGACAGTCTTGATTCATACCTACTTCCGACATATGACCGACTGTGGAGGTTTTGAATAATATGTTATACCAAACAAAATTATTCTGGAAGTCAAAACATGCAAAAGAAATATAGTAAACGATCGACAAGAGATAGCAACACTTTACTCATAAATAAAACACTTTTATTTATCATCAAATGTCAATTACACTTTACAAATTTCGAGGTTATCTAACTACTAAATCTAATATCATCCTTCAGCCCTATGCTCCGAGAATGCTGGAGATGCTTAACCCGAGTCAGTCCCTTCGTGAGGGGATCTGCCGGATTCTCATCTGATGATACCCTCTTTGCCACGAGGAGTCCTTCTTTGATCCGATGTCTGATGAAATGGTATTTTCTGTCAATGTGTCTGGATCTCCCGTGATCCCTTGGTTCCTTGGCTAAGGCAACAGCACTTTCATTATCACAGAAAATTTCCATTGGCTCTTTTATAGCTGGTACAACTCCAAGGTCTCCAATGAAGTTCCTCAGCCATAACGCCTCCTTTGCCGCTTCGCTAGCTGCAATATACTCTGATTCACAAGTAGAATCTGCCACTGTCTCTTGCTTGGAACTCTTCCAAGAAATTGCTCCTCCATTTAGGGTAAAGACCCAGCCCGACTGAGAGCGGAAGTTATCCCTATCAGTCTGGAAGCTAGCATCACTATACCCTACAACTCTCAAGTCATCACTCCCACCGAGGGTAAGGACCCAGTCCTTAGTCCTTCGTAGGTACTTGAGAATATTCTTTACCGCAGTCCAGTGTGCCTTGCCAGGGTTCCCCTGAAACCTGCTAACCATGCTCAGGGCAAAAGCTACATCAGGTCGAGTACACGTCATAGCATACATGATCGATCCTACAGCCGAAGCATAAGGTACTCGACTCATTTGTGCTATCTCAGCCTCAGTGTTAGGCTTTGTGTCTTACTCAGTTTGGCGTTAATCTGGATGGGCAACTCTCCTTTCTTGGAGTCTTGCATTCTGAATCTCTTCAGAACCTTCTCCAAGTAGGTACTTTGACTAAGTCCAATTAGTCTTTTACTCCGATCTCTCAAGATCCTTATCCCCAAAATATAGGCAGCTTCACCAAGGTCCTTCATAGCGAAACACTTTCTAAGCCCGGACTTTACTTCCTGCAGGGTTGGAATGTCGTTTCCTATGAGTAGTATGTCATCCACATACAATACCAAAAAGCTAACTATTCTCCCACTAGCCTTGACATATACACAAGATTCATCTTCACTCCTAGAAAAGCCAAATTCCTTGACCTTTTCATCAAAGCAAAGATTCCATCTGTGAGGTGCTTGCTTTAATCCATAAATGGATTTCTCAAGCTTACACACTCTATTAGGGTACTTGTTGCTGACAAAACCCTCTGGCTGACTCATGTAAACATCTTCAGCCAACTTCCCATTAAGGAAAGCGGTTTTGACATCCATTTGCCAAATTTCATAGTCATGAAATGCGGCTATGGCTAACAGAACCCGAATAGACTTAATCTTGGCTACCGGAGAAAAGGTCTCATCATAATCCACTCCAGGAATTTGAGAGAAGCCCTTTGCAACCAGTCTAGCCTTATAAGTGTGTACTTTACCATCCATGTCGGTCTTCTTCTTGAAGACCCATTTGCACCCTACAGTCTTTCGACCTGGTATATTTTCAACTAAGTTCCAAACTTGATTGTCATACATGGATTGTATCTCGCTATCCATAGGCTCTTTCCATTTAGCAGACTCGGGGCCTGCCATGGCTTCCTCGTAGCTGTTAGGGTCTTCTTGACTTACTAGTGTCCCATCACTAATTAGTGTCTCACCTTCTGCAGTAATATGGAATCCATAGTAATGCTCAGGTGCACTCCTAACTCTCGTGGAATGCCTCAGAGGTACAGATTCGTCAATTGGCTCAACAGGAGTTTCCTCCTCAAGTTGAGGGCTAGAGTTTGAAGTTCCTTCACCACTTGACTCTTGAATTTCTTCAAGATCAACTTGCCTCCCACTGTCTCCTTGGCTTATAAACTCTCTTTCTCGAAAGACTCCTCTTCTTGCTACAAAGACCACATTGTCACTAGGTCTGTAGAAGAGGTAACCAAAGGATTGCTGTGGGTAGCCGATGAAAATACACCTCTCGCTTCGGGGTTCGAGCTTATCATGAGTCTCGCGTCTCACGAAAGCCTCGCATCCCCAAATCTTGATGTGGTCTAGTTTAGGTACTTTACCAGTCCACATCTCGTGAGGAGTTTTGGCAACTTTCTTTGTAGGGACTAGATTAAGGATATGGGCGGCAGTCTCTAAGGCATACCCCCAGAATGAGATTGGTAGCGAAGCTCGACCCATCATGGAATGAACCATGTCCAACAAGGTTCGATTACGCCTCTCAGCCACACCATTCAACTGCGGTGTCTTGGGAGGTGTCAATTGTGAGACAATCCCACATTCCCTTAGATAGTCGAGGAACTCTGAACTAAGATACTCACCACGCTGATCGGATTGAAGCATCTTAATGTTCCTGCCCAATTGATTCTCGACTTCCTGTTTAAATTCCTTAAACTTCTCAAAAGTCTCTGAATTATGCTTGATTAAGTAGACATATCCATATCTACTGTAATCATCAGTAAAAGTCAAATAATAACGATTAGCATCCCTTGTGGCATGTTTGAATGGTCCACACACATCCGTGTGTATAAGGTCCAACAAACCTTCACCCCTTTCACACGAGCCTGTGAAGGATGACTTTGTCATTTTTCGAAGTAAGCATGATTCGCAACTATCATTTGACTTTAGGTCAAACGACTCCAAGACTCCATCTTTTTGGAGTTGGCCTATGCGTTTCTTGCTTATATGTCCAAGACGACAATGCCATAATGATGCTTTATCCAAGTTATTATTATTAGTAGAATCAATACACAAAACATTATTTCCTAAGTTATCTACAACAGATACAGCTTCATACACACCATCACAAGGTAATGCTTTAAAATAAAGTACATTATTGAAGAAAGCATTAATCGAACCAACTTCATTATCAAACGAAAAGGTGAAACCTTGTTTGTACAATGCATGAAAGGAAATAATATTTCTTGCCATTTCTGGCGAATAACAACATTTATTCAAATCTAAATTTAACCCACTACTTAGCGATAAAGTATAAACTCCAATCTTGGTGACAGGTGTAACTTTCCTATTCCCCATGATTAAGTTTATTCTTCCTTGCTCCACATTCTCACTTCTTCCTAGTCCCTGCAAGTCACAACAAATATGAATACCGCAACCGGTATCAAGGACCCAAGATTTCGAATGGGGTGAGTTATTAGAAATGATAGTGTAAATACCTGCATGGTTGGGTTTGACTTTCCCATCCTTCACATCCTGCTGGTACTTTGGGCAGTTCCGCTTCCAATGAGCTTTTTCATGGAAATAGAAGCATTCAGCCTCTTTTGGGTCAGAAGAAGGAGTAATGAAACCTTTCTTGGTTCCACTTGAAGAAGAGCCATCAAGGGTCCGAGCCTTGGTACCCTTTGAAGATCTCTTACTCTTCCTCCCTCGACTTTGCCCGATTGCCAAGACCGGAGTTGGGTCTGGAGTAGGAGTGATAGCAACTGACTTCCCCTTAAGACCTGTTTCTGCGGTCTTGAGAAGTCCCTGAAGTTTGCTGAGGGTGACCTCTTCCTTGTTCATGTGATATGTCATGCGGAATTGATCATAGCACGATGGTAAGGAGTGCAAAATGATATCTATTGCAAGATCCTCAGGGAAGTTCACATTAAGCTTCAGCAAACGATCCACATACCTTTGCATTTTCTGCATGTGGCTCGTGACGGACTCTCCGTCCTTCATCATGGTTGTTATAATGGAGAAGATGACTTCGTACCTCTCTTGTCGTGCACTTTGATGGTATCTTTCCATCAAATCTTGGTGCATTTCATAAGGGTAGAAATCTTCATAAGACTTTTGGAGTTCAGCTGTCATGGTGGCCAACATGATGCAAGCCACCTTGGTTGCATCTCTTTCATGAGTATGAAAGTCTGCGATCTCCTGTGGAGTTGCAGTGGACTCATCAATTTCCTTAAGCTCCTTGTCAAGGACATATTCTTTGTCCTTGTAGCGGGTAATCATCCTGATGTTTCTGATCCATTTATTGAAGTTGGATCCATCAAAGGTGACTTTCCCACACAAACTCATAAAAGTAAAGGAGCCATTAGGATTCGAGCCAGAAGCATTATTTGAAGACATCTGAAAGAGAAGAACAAGTTTAGTTTAGATTTAAGGAAGTCCTTAATAAAACACCCAAATGTAATATTAAGGCTAGGATCCAATCACAATATAATATAGCTTAGAAGAGGTATGCCGTAATCTAAGCTATACCATATTTGAAAGGTAGGTGAATGACGATTCACCAATTTCCACCACGAAAACCGAAATATTAGATATTTAGTTTTTATTGGTTTTAGAAATTCCTAGATTCTTTGAGATCCAATGAACTTTTCAAAGGCATGTTTCAATCTCGAGAGTGCCCTCCAAGTTTTGTGACTGGGATACCGAGGATCACAAAACGAGGTGTGAAGTAACCATGCAAATCACTTGGTACCCTTAAAGTTTATCACTCAATCGATGTGCCGGTAAACCACACACACTCCACCGATACTATAATAAACCTTCAGTCACCCTTTACCTACCTTTTTAATTCCAAGTTAGTGTGCCGGTTAACCACACACGCTCTACCAACGACTTAGACAAAGTGTAAAGTGTAATTTCATGGATTAGCACCTTATTCACATTTTCCTAAAGTAACTAAGATTGGGAATTTAATAGAACATTTAGTTACTTTATTATATTCATCATACTTTGAATGAGAATTTATAAGTCCTTGTCTTACCCGTTCGGCTAACGACCCTCCACCAGTCAAGCAAGCGGTGGGTGAGAGTAAACACCCATTAAGTCACCATTTTATAGGAAACAACCTTATACCCACCTTATAGACCAGCTTCGTGAATGAGGCGTACTAGCGGTAAGACGACTTTATTCTTATACATATATATATAATTATTAAATCATCATAATATAAGTATAAGGGTTGAATTTTAACTTTTAAAATTCTAGGGGTTGGAACTTAAAGTTTTAACTTAACTTTACTTGTTCCAAAACTTGAGGGCAAGTTTTGTAACTTTCAAAACTTTTCATTTCTTGTAACTTATGAGTTTAATAGAGTAATAAAATGAAGACTCTTCATTTTTCTAACTCTTGTATTTGTTTTAATGGTTTTAACTCAAGTGTGACTCTTGGTTTTCCATAACTTAAGGATAAATTATGGACTCCATTAAAATACATTATGATCAAGAATTAATCTACCACATAGGTTACAAATAATTCCTATGATTATCTAAAACATCATAAGAACAAGAACATGAATATGAACACAATCAAAATTACATTTAAAACTTTGTAATTTTGATAACTAGTTGTTGTAAATGAATTAGCAAGGACATTACACCACCAAAAACAAGTTTTCAATTACCAAAACAGTTTAGGGTAATGTTTCTAATTCATTTCCAGCAACTGAATCGAAATTCTGCAATCAGTCGACCTTACTCGCAGAGTGCATGAACTGACTCGCCGAGTTGGTTGAAGATACTCATGAACTCGACGAGTCCCCCCTATAGACTCGACGAGTCCGTTCGCAGACAGCAAGATTTCCGATTCTGTTTTCAACTTTTAAGCACAAATAAGAGCAAACAAGCCTAGTCTCTGATATCACTGATGGGTTTTGAGCATTCTAACACTTCCTAAGTGTACATGCAACCCTAATAACCTTGGATCTATGTTTGTCTAATTATCATGCAAAGTTGAATTCCAAGGTTATATTCCTATCTAGCATACATGGGGAACAGTTTTAACATAAAGTATAGATAGAATAACTTACCTTGTTGTTGTTTGTGTTCCTTGGAACCTTGTGAGCCTAGCACCCCAAGTGTGATGCCTCAAATTCTTCACACAACACCAAATGCTCTTGGAAGAACTTATCAGAGTATACACACTTCTCAAAATCGGCCAAGCCCTCTTGTTTCTTAGTGAAGCCGATTTTAGGTGGAGAACATGTTACTTATATAGTGGTGACACATCTAGGGTTAAACCCTAATGTGTCATGACTCTTCATTTCCATGACCCATGGGTTTGTAACTCCCATGGAGCATCCATGGAGCATCCTATGGGTGGAACCCAACTTGATAGTCCATGGAGCCTTTTAGCCCACTATACAAGATATGGATGATTTACATAATCAACCCATATATTTAATTAGTTATCTTTTGATCACATAATTAATTCTAAATTAATTCTTGATCAAACTAATCAAATAATATTATTAATATATTAGAACTTATAATATATTAATAATCTCCAAGTGTTATTTCTCTCATTTAGTCTATCCAATTGCATGGTGCGATGCAACCCAAATGGACCATGTCGGGTCGGGTCAAGTACATACCAGAAATAGTTATGGACTTAGACACCTTATCCAACATAAACTCCCAAACATGTGAGTTTGGTGTGTTTTGAAGTCCCAAATGCTTTCTAGAATTGTTCTAACTTAGTGGCTAAGTCCTTGGAAGAGTTTAAGGTCAAGAAGTACTCCAATTAGGAGTTTACGGCCTCAAGGCTAATACCCTTAGAGTTTACGGCCGTAAACTCTAAGTATGGTGGGTTTTTGTTGCTTTCAAGCCTCTTGCACTTGTGGGATATGGTCTAGACAATTGTTTAAAGCAAATGAGAACCCTAGGCACACTTTGGTGCCATCCTTTTGAGTTTACGGCCCAAGAACATTGTCTTGGCTGTAAACTCACTTTGAAGAGTGATTTTTATGTATTTAGGTTACTCATTTTTGTAGGAAACAATTCCATGAAGGGGTCTAGGGCTTTAGGTGTCTTGAAAACACACTTTGTGATCATTTACATGGAGTTTACGGCCTAGGAGAGTTTTGGGCCGTAAACTCACTTTCATTTGTGTCATTTGATGTGTTTAAGACCTTAAGCTACTTGGGGAAATAACCTAGATGCAAGCCTTAAAGTCCTTAAGTCCTCAAATCACCATTTAGTGCTAGGAAATGGAGTTTACGGCCTAAGAGAGTTCTAGGTCGTAAACTCCCAATCTTGGGTGGATTTGTGTGTGTTTTCTTGTCCCTAACATTTATACATAATGGTCTATGGCTTTATCATGGCACAAATGTCGGTTTTGGCTTCGTTTCGGGAGTTTACCGCCGAAGAACACCTTGGAGAGTAAACTCCTAGATCTAATGATTTAGCCATCTAAATCATGTTATGAGCATCTAATATGTATTCTAACACTACTAGAAAGAGTTACTCATGTTTTGGTATAAAAACCCGAAGATCCGTCAGAGAGAAAATGGCTTTTCTCTAGTCAGAAATGTGAATAATGAATGATTTTGGTTTAGAAATCTATTTATAGTCCTGAGATATTTTGGCAGAAAATATTTTTATTCCTGAAATGATCCCTAATAAATTAGAGTGTTGGAATAACAGTGTTGCACCAAACACTAGGTGCACACACTCTCCTGATATTTCCTGAAGTGTAAACCCTGGATTTCTCAAACTTACGCGAAAAGTCTGAAAATTAGCTGTGACTGTTACAACTTCGATTGAAGTGATACAGTTTGTACAGAATGGAAATTTCGGGTTGTCACAGTTTTCTAAACCATAGTAACAAGATAAGGATAATGACAAATCCAAACTCATATGGACTGAACTCAATCTTAACTTCTTGCCACCTGGCAGCTCAAGGGCCTGCCATTGCTTCCAAGTTGTTGTTCAACCAATTGAGAACTCTAAGAACTCTACTTTAACTGGAATGGGCATAGACTATGTCAAAACGATAGGTTATAAACCTCAAGTCGTGTGCTAGTGAAGAACTTTAGGTTTTATTCTTGATTAGTTCTTGAGACTTTCAAGACCTTTAAGACTCCCACTGTCCTCTTGACCTATAAGACTCCGTTGTCAAACATCCAAGAGATAGTGTGGATTCTAACCAAGACAAACACTTCACACAATTGGCCTAAGTTGGTCTTTGTTTTATCCAAAACATCACAACTTACCAATTTCAAATGTACAAGAGTAGAAAACTTTTACTCTTACATTTGACACATGTTTTAAACCTTCTTAAAGACATGTCACTCAAATTACAATCTTGGAGTATGACTCTAAGACTTGTATTGGAACGAAGTATGACTCATCTTCTTGATTTAACCATTGCAACAATTCAAGATCCCTTCTTCTTAGTCATAAGAATGCACTAAGACTTCCTTAGAGAACTAGTTTTGATATGGTTTCTTAATCATTAAGATGATCACAAAGCTGATACTAAAGTACTCTCCCATCTTTTCAGATTTGAGAAACTTTTATCCTTCTACCTAATTTGATTCTTCTTATTCGCTCTGCCTTACATTGGAACCTTTTCCAATGTCTCAGAGTTACACTTAAGCTTGTAAGTATAATCATATTTACTGAGCCTTAGTAAACTATGACGAATAGTCTTATCAATCTTTTTTGATGAACTTGACCAGTGTACAAGAATGTGTACTCAATCCCTTAGTCCATTACTTTACTCACACATCCATGTGAATAAGTAATTAGTCTTAATTTTTCCAATACTTGAAAGTTCTCATTCATCATGTTATACAACTTGCATGATTCCAAGTTCCGGTCCAACTGAAACTTGGGTGATGAGAATCTTTCCTTATTTGGTAAATTTAGACATTACCACAAATGAAAGAATCAATTTCATACCTCCACTCTTGCTATTAATGGAATCATATAAGCAACAATTTTTCCTCAAATGCCATTGTAAGGATATTTTAAAATAAATAAAATCAAAAATTTTCTTTTATTTTAAAACTTTGTGGAAAAACTTATCATTACAATCCATATGAAAACTTGTTGTTATCTATTCCTAAGCAATATCTCATAACTCCTAAGAAGTAGCTCAAGAATCCGATCTTCAAACTATGCGATAGAAATCCATCTACGCGATCAGATTCAGCATATTCTTTCTTTAAGTTTCTTCACTTTTCTTTGATTCTTAAACCTCACCATATGACCTAGTCTCATCATGTATCAAGAATCTCAGAATAGAAACTTAACAGAGTTAGATAGTGGACTTTACCTGAAGTAGAGTCAAACTTATTGACTTTAACATCCTTAGGTAAACTTGGTAGCTTCGCAACCAATGCCCCTTCCTTTGGCAATATAAACATATGGACCCTTTGATAATGGTACACGAGACTATCACAGACATAGCTTTTTCTCTTTACCATTTGGTCAACTGAGTTGACTATGGCCGATCCCTTTCCACTGGGAAGAGAGAGCTTTACTGGATATCCAATGTCATCATTATCAATGTCCATAAAGTGTTAGGAAGTTGATCTTAGCAAATAGATAAAATCATTAAGGGTCTTGTCATAGTATGTTTCATAGGTGTTCCAAAAGAACTCACTATGTGACTTAGAAAGTAGTTGAACCACCAACTTTCTCAAGACTTTGACACCCAACTCTCCCGGCTTGTCAATATGTGACTACATCGCCAAGATGTGATCACACCTAGACCTTTACTTGCAAATAGGGCTCGAGTGACCTTAAACTTTTCAAGAACTTGTGGGGTAGGGAGAATAATTGGAGGAGGTGAAAGAAGTATGATTTCCATGGAACATCATCTTCATTTAGGAAAGCTTGTTTCAAGAGATTTGGGAAGATCATAAATGTCTAAACCAGACATCTTTTGGGAGATATTCAAGATAGTTGATTTAAAGTCCTTAATATAACACCCAATATGAAATATTAAGGCTAGGACCCAACAAACTATTTTATAACTTAGAAGAGGTATGCCGTAATCCCAGCTATAAAATATTTGAAGGTAGGTAAATGACGATTCACCAATTTCCATCAAGATAAACGAAATGTATTATTAGGTTTTAATTGGATTTGAAACTCCTAGATCTTTGAGATTCATTGAGCTGTTCAATGGCATGTTTCAATCTCGAGTGTGCCCTTCAGGTTTTGTGACTGGGATGCCGAGGATCACAAAACAAGGTGTGAAGTAACCATGCAAATTACTTGGTACCCTTAATGGTTTACCCCTCAATCGATGTGCCGGTTAACCACACACGCTCCATCGATACTATCATAAACATTAAGTTACCCTTTGCCTACCTTGTTAAATACGAGTTAGTGTGCCGGTTAACCACACACGCTCCACTAACCGACTTAAACAAAGTGCAAAGTGTAATTTCATGGATTAGCACCTATTTCACATTTTCCTAAGTAACTAAGATTGGGTATTATTAAGAGTTTAGTTACTTAGTATTTATCATTAATACTTTTAATGAATGGAGAATTATAGTCTTGTCAAACCCGTTCGGCTAACGACCCTCCACCAGTCAAGCAAGCGGTGGGTGAGAGTGGACACCCATTAAGTTGCCATTATATAGGCAACAACCTTATACCCACCTTATAGACCGGCTTCTTGAATGAGGCGTACTAGCGGTAAGACTGACTTTACTCTTATACATATATATATATATATATATATATATATATATATATATATATATATATATTATTAACTTATAATATTATAAAGTATAAGGGTTGAATTTTAACTTTTAAAATTCTAAGGGCTAACTTGGAATTAAAGTATTCATAAGAGAAAACTTTACAAATTCCAAAACCTGAGGGCAAGTTTTGAAACTATTCAAAACTAATTAATTCCATAACTTATGTGTTTAAAGTAGTTTTAATCCAAAAACTCTTCAAGTTCCATAACTTGAGGACAAGTTATGGAAGACTTTAAACTAATAAAAGAATTAACTTTTCTTTATTTTATAACTTATGGAATTAATTAAGGTTACATTCTTTTTTATTATTATTTTTTATTTAATGAAGAGACTCTTGGTCCTCCATAACTTGAGGACAAATTATGGAGTCATAACTCCAATTAATTAGAACTAGACTCTTCATTTTGTAACCTTTGCCAACTTTTATGAGTTTTATGAAACTTAAATGTGACTTTTCATATAACTTGAGGACAAGTTACAAAAACACATTTTAGAATCAACTCTTAGATTAATTTGGATTGAAAACAACTTTTTCACTCAACTTTTCTATTAATCTAAGCAACTCATAAGAACAAGATAATTCAAATCAAACTTTTTCATGTAATTAGTCTAAACTTTAAACTAATATAAAACATGAATCTATTGACAATTATCTTTGAAATTGGATTAGCATGAACATTACCACATCAAAAACAAGTTTATAAGTTCAAAACATCTTAGGGTAATGTTCCTAGTCGAATTCCAGCCAAAAAGGTCGAATTTATGCTGTATGGGGGTCCAACTCGTCGAGTGCACTAACCAACTCGGCGAGTTGGATTCTTTTTTCCTTGGACTCGTCTAGTCCCTTCATGGACTCGGCGAGTCTGCTCGGCAGACAGCATCAAAACTCGATTTTTCAGCTCCATTTGCAAGTATAACAAGAAAACAAGCCTAGGCTCTGATACCATTGTTGGGTTATTAGCATTCTAACACTCCTAAGTGTACATGCAACCCTAAATACCTTGGATCTATGTTTTCTCTATTATAGATGCAAATATGAACATCCAAGGTATTATCCTAATCTAGCATACAAAACTATCAATATAACAAGATAGAATACATACCTCTTTAACGTAGAATGTCTTCATGAAGCTTGAGTGCCTAGTGACCCAAGTGTGACACCTCAAATGGTTCACACAACACCAAATACACTTGGAATAACTTGAGAGAATTCTACACTTCATGAAAATCGGGTAGCCCTCTCTAGAATAATACTAGTCGATTTTGTCAAGAATAATATCTTTATATAGTGTTACAATTAGGGCAAACCCTAATTGTCATGACTTTCCATTTCCTTGTATCCATGGGTTCAAATACACCATGGAGCATCCATGGAGCATCATATGGGTTTTGGACCAACTAGATAATCCATGGAGCATTAGCCCACTACACAAGTATGGATGATTTACACAATCAACCCATATATTTAATTAGTCTTCTTTTGATCACTTAATTAATCCTAGATTAATTCTTGATCAATACTAATTAAATAATCTTATTATTCTTATTATTAATATACTAGAACTTATAATATATTAATAACCATAAGTGTCTTATTTCTCTCATTATAGTCTATCCAAGTGCATGATGCCATGCAACCCAAATGGACCATGCCGGGTCGAGTCAAGTCTTACCAATTATAGTTATGGACTTAGACATTAATCCAATAGATTGTACACTTGGTTCCGTAGAGATAATGTCTCTAAATCTTCAGTGCAAAGACTATGGCTCCTAGCTCCAAGTTGTGCGTGGTATAGTTGACCTCATGTGCTTTCAGCTGTCTCGAGGCATAAGAAATTACGTTTCCTCTTTACATAAGCACACAACCAAAGCCCTGATTATACGCATCACAATAGACTACAAATTCCTCTATCCCTTCGGGTAGGGACAGAACAGGTGCGCTACACAAGGCTTGCTTTAACGTTTGGAACGCGGATTCTTGGTTTTCATTCCAACAAAAGGGTACACCTTTCTGTGTTAGAGTGGTTAGGGGTTTGGAGATTTTGGAAAAGTTCTGGATGAATCTTTGATAATAGCCGAGGAGACCCAAGAATTGACGGATTTCTGTGGGTGTCTTTGGTGCCGACCAATTCTCTATCGCTTTAATCTTGGAAGGATCCACATGAATGCCCTCCTCGTTTACCACGTGACCGAGGAAAGTTACCTTCTGAATCTAGAATTCACACTTGGAAAATTTTGCATACAACTTCTCAGATCTAAGGGTTTCCAACACTAACCTCAAGTGTTGCTTGTGGTCTTCTTCGCTCCTAGAGTCGACACGGATGTCGTCAATGAACACGATGAAAAATTTGTCTAAGAAAGGATGACACAGTCGGTTCCTCAGGTCCATGAACACTGCCGGAGCATTGGTTAGACCGAAGGGCATCACTACAAACTCGTAGTATCCATACCAAGTCCTGAAAGCTGTTTTGGAAACATCACTCTCAAGAACTCCTAACTGATGGTATCCTGACCGAAGGTCTATCTTTGAGAAGTAGCTGGCTCCTTGGAGTTGATCGAAGAGGTCATCTATTCGCGGGAGAGGATATCAGTTTTTGACGGTCAACTTGTTCAACTCACGGTAGTCGATACACATCTGGAAGGATCCATATTTCTTCTTTACAAATAAAACCGGAGCTCCCCAAGGTGAGGAACTCGGTCGGATGAATCCTTTACTGAGCAACTCATTGAGTTGGCTGGATAAGTCCTGCATTTCTGCTGGAGCTAGGCGATATGGAGGCTTGGCTACGGGGGTAGCTCCAGGCATTAGGTCAATGCGAAATTTGACCTGACGTTCGGGAGGAATTCCAGGAAGCTCTTCCGGAAAGACATCAGGAATGTTACAGACTTTGGGGATGCTCGCGAGGTCTTTAATTTCCTGTCTCTCATTGATTACATGGGCCAGGATTGCTTGGCATTCCTTTCGCAAGAGCTTTTGAGCTTTGATGTAGGAAATGATACGAACGTTGGAGCTGAGTTTATCGCCATAGATTATGAGAGTTTGACCCGAAGGTAGGTTGATACGGATGGCTTTTTCGTAGCAAAGGATATCAGCATGATTGGGACTCAACCAATCCATGCCAATGATAACATCAAAGCTCTTAATGGATACTAGCATAAGATCGATGGGAAATGAATGATTGTTTAGGGTAAGGGTACAACCTATGAATACATCGCTAGCGCTTTCTTTCTCACCGTTAGCCATCTCGATGGTAAATGTTTCGGTTAATGGTTGGGGATTAGGTTTTAGATTATGTTTGAACGAATGACTAACAAAACGTCTTTTAGCACTCGAATCGAAAAGAATACTAGAATAAGAGTTTTCAAGAAGGAACGTACCCAAAACAACAGTGGGATCGGCGATTGCCTCCTCCTGTCCCATGGCTAGGACTCTCCCGGTATTATCAGCTGCCGCCTTCTTTGGGTAGTTCCTCTTGTAATGCCCGACTTCTCCATAATTATAGCAGGCTTGACCAACACCAACTCCAGAAGATTGATTTGCAGATTGGGCTGGTGCCTTGCAGAATCGGACCGTGTGCCCCTTTTTACCGTAGTTGGTGCACGACAGTTCACGGTAGGGTCCGGGTTTATGGTGGTATTTGCACTTTTCACACTGGGGAAGGTTACCAACATACCTACTGGTAGGGGTTTAGGCTATAGATCCCACAACAAAAGCAACATCAACAGGGGTAGTAGCAGCATGGACTGCTACAGTCTGCTGTTTCTTTGAGGATCCTTGAGAAGGTTGGCCTTTCTTCTTCTTCCAAAACTTTCTCTTCTCACCACTAGTGTTGGTCGGTTTAGGGGTGGTGGTTGTTCCCTAAATTTCATCATTGTGGTCAATTAGGGTTTGGGCTAAACTTTTAGCACTGTCATAGGTATTCGGCCTTGCAGATAAGACGTTTCCTTTGGTCGGTTGGGTCAGCCTACAAATAAATCTCTCTATTTTCTTACTCTCCGGGGTAACCATTCCTGGACAGAGTAGTGCCAGGTCATCAAACCTCGAGGTGTATGCTGCAATATTGGAACCGTTCATCTCTAGGTTCCAAAGCTCATGCTCCAACTTCTGTATTTCGTCTCGAGGGCAGTACTCCGCTAGAAGTAGTTCTTTCATGGCTTCCCATCCCATAGCATTAGCTACAGGTAGAGTCAGGGATTTGACTTGGCCGTTCCACCAAGTCAGGGCTTTATCAATAAAGGTACAGGCTGCAAACTTTACTTTATCGGACTCCGAACAAGCACATATTTCAAAGATGGATTCGATTTTCTCGAACCATCGAGTGAGGGAAATGACACCTCTAGTGCCATCAAAGGAAGTGGGTTTTGCGCTCATGAAATTTGTATAAGAACCCCCTTTTCGGTTTGCTTGACTATCTTCTAGGTTTTGGGGCTGAGGACCACCTCCTGAACTACCGGGGTTCATTTGTGACATGGCGGCTGTCACTGCGGCAGTAATGGCTGTGTGAAGTGTTACGAGGTCAATTTGAGGAGAAGGTGGTGGTGGAGGGTCGTTGGTCTTTGAGCTGGGTCTCTTTCTTGGAGGCATATTGATCTAATAAGATCAGGAAAGAGAGGATGATAAGTCCTCCGAATTGAATCGAGAGATATGACAGATATATATTCCGACTAAGCGATAAAGCAGGAAAGAGTTATCAAAACAGATAAATTATCGCTAAAGGAATGATTAGGGAACAAAGCTTGACTGGGGATTTCTACAAAGGACTGGCTCGTGAAATACTCCCATAGTATTTCATGATTCTCTACGACCATGGTTCGATGTTTGGGATATTAGGGTAAGTTTTAGGCATGCTGAACACCACAGTCACTCCCAAGCACATGTTGGCCGTATCTCGAATGAATATAGTTGGCAATGCTATATTGATCCTAGACACGACTACATAACTGCCCAAGTTTAACCGCATCATACAACACCTATTTACTTATGTTTTGTTCTACTTGTAGTTACGGATCTCGACGGTTAGGTATACTTGTATATTTTTGAAAATACTTATACTTTGAAGCATACTTTTAGTTCAGAGCACTTAGGCCCCTTAGTGTTTATATTTTTATACCATGTAAGGTCTGGTATACTTAGTTCACTATAAACAAGGGCTCTGATACTAATCTGTCACACCCCGAAAACCAAGGAAGAAACATTTCCGGGGCGGACCCCACGTTGTGTATCAAATCCAATGCACATAGTAAGCAAAGTAAACAACCATTACATTACATATGAAAATTTACATTTGTTCAAAAGTAAAGTTGTACAGTGTTATACATATGTATATATAAACAAAAGCAAGACATGTCTTCAATGCGCTGTGTCTTCGACAAAAGGATCGTTGGGTACCTGTCTAATGCGGACCTGAGAATACAAGCAGTTTGAAAATCAGCATAAAGTTGGTGAGGTCATAAGCGGTTTTGTTTTCTTAAAATGTACGAGTTTCCTTTTGGTTTCTGAAAATGTTATGACCCAAGAAAATCCCATATTTTGTTATATGTAAAGTTTAGTTATCTGTTATGTTACACTGTTCTAGTCATGTCCAAATGTTATACCAAGAAAATCCCATATTTTCCTAATGTGAAAGATGTATACTGAAAACCTGGTTATCCTTGTAAAGTGTATGTTAGTTTACCAATACGAGATGTAATGTAAAAGATGTACACTGAAAATGTATTACTCTTAACACATTTATAAAACTAATAAATACCAAGTAAACTAGCTACTAAACCAATTATTACCAAAAACTAAATCTATGTTATCCAAATTGCGAGTTCCATAACCATACAATAGACTAGATATGGCAATATGTAGTCCACATCACGTTATGACTTTCGTCACCCTTGAACCTTTCGTGTAACATCCCGAAATTTCAAGAGTTGAATGGAAGGGCTAAAAGTGTAATTTGGGAAAGAGTGACTCGTCGAGTCCATGGATGGACTCGGCGAGTAGAGTCGCGACTTGGTCACGTGTTAAATAGCCGACTCGGCGAGTCATTGAGATGGACTCGGCGAGTAGGCGTTGAGTGGAGAAAACCCTAATTCCCGGGGTTGAGCCCTAGATAAAGAGCATTATGTTTCCTCCCCAGCCTCTTTATCACCCTTTGAGTCCCTGAAACCCTAAAATGGTGGAGAGGCACCATTATTGAGTGGATTGGGGCTTGGAGAAGTATTTGTTGAAGAAAGATTGGAAGTTTGAAGGTGTGGAGCAAGGGGCTTTGCTTGGATTCGAGTTCCTTGCAGATTGGGGCATTCTTTTGAGGTAATATCTCGTTCTTGGGCTGTTGTTATCTTGTGTCTTAATTTTGGGGTTTGAGGGGAAACTTATCTTGGGTTACTTTGGAGTCTAGAGGTTGGATCTGAGGTTGCTACCTTAGATCTGGAAAGGAGGAGGGTTGGAATGCAGGAAAGTCCCTGTGTTGAGTGTTGGATGAAGCTATCTTGCCCCAAACCTTAGCCCTAATGTGTATAATGCCTAGATCTTCATGGATTCACGTAAAGTTTGCCGCTTTACGTGATGGACGGGTTGTAGGAGGCTAGATCTGTGTTTTGCACCAATTGCATGGCCTGGGATGCTTCTGAATGGATTCAGAACGGTGGTACTCGGTGAGTCACATGGGTGGACTCGACGAGTTTCTTGAAGACAAGCTGAGACTCGACGAGTTGGAAGAACAACTCGGCGACTTGGATGAAGATGGTCTGGAACTCGACGAGTTGGATGAACAACTCGGCGAGTAGGTTGAAGATAGCCTTAGACTCGGCGAGTTTGTTCTTGGACTCGGCGAGTCTTGTCGAAGAGTCCCAATATTTTCTGGTTGAGTCGAAGAATCGGCGAGTCAAGGGATGACTCAGTGAGTTATGTGTGAGTGGACTCAGAGTTGTTGGACTCGGCGAGTTAAGTTTTGAGTTGGGAACTCGGCCAGTGAAGTTTTGAGTTGGGAACTCGGCCAGTCATAGGGTTGACTCGGCGAGTAGGGTCAGTCAGGGGTTGACTTTGACCCAGTCTTTGACCAAGGGTTGACCAGTGGTTTCCGGGGGTATTTTGGTAATTGTTTATTATGGTTTTGAGTTCAGTGCATTGGTGGCTGTCCAGTGGTGGAGATCGTATCAGGGATCAGAGTAGTTCGGGTTATCTGTTCAGTTGGCAGTTTCAAGGTGAGTTATCCTCACTATATCTATAGGGTTTAAGGCACCAAGGCCGACCCTTTTATCGGATGGAAATCTGGGTAATTGTCTGTTGTAAAATATTACGGGATATGGGCCGGAAGGCATTACATGTTGCGGGCCGGAAGGCAATGCGATGTGGACCGGAAGGTCATGGCCTGGAAAGGCGTATGTGCATAATTATTATGTTGGATGAGTCGTAGGGTGATGTTATGCTAGTGATCGGCTAGGCTGGTATCTTGGTTAGGGTAATGATATGTTATGTGATTTGTTGATCGATTTGCTAACTGTGAACGGCTATATGATTACATGTTATGTGTATGGTTGTCTGGTCTGGAGTGTAACCCGGTATGCACGGTTGTTCTATGTTCTGTCATGATATATATATATATATATATATATATATATATATATATATATATATATATATATATATATATATATATATATATATATATGCTTTTACGTTACGAGCCGGAAGGCGATATGTTATGGGCCGGAAGGCAATATGTTATGGGCCGAAAGGCAATGTGTTATGGGCCGAAAGGCAATGTGTTATGGGCCGGAAGGCATTACGCAATGGGCCGGAAGGCGATATGTTTGGACCGGAAGGTTGTGGCCTGGAAGGGCGTATATGTGGTTGGTATTTTGGGGGTATCTAACTCAGCTTTCGGGCTTACAGTTGTGGTTTTATGTTTTCAGGTTCTCAGGAGTCTGTGGCAAGGCAAAGGCGTGATCGTACCGTTCCTCACGTTGGTGTTTTATGAAATGGACCTGGGAAATACTCTGTTAAATAATGTATTGAAAACCTTTTTGTAACAACGTTATTAAAATGGGTTGTTTTTGAAAACTTTTAATTGTTTCGAAATTCCGGTCGTTACCTTTCGGTTCGGCTGTAGCTAGTAGCCAGGTGTGGGGTAGTCAGCCCCGTATAGATATATACACTCAAGTCACGCTCCCTATCTAAGAGATTCTAGTTACGGGGGCGATCCTCCACTCGCCTATCTCTGTGGAGTGTTCTCCGTGGACGTGTCTCCAATTTATAGGAATAACAAATTTACTAGCAATAATACTGAAAGATCAATTGACTATCCTCCACTCACGTATCTCTGTGGAGTGTTACCGAGGACAAAACAATGTTCTAAGTTCAAATATTATGCTTTTAACTGTTATAATGTGGGAAAACATTTGTGAAAATATAAATACAACAATTTATACTGTTTTTCACAAATAATATGGTAATGTATTCTGTAGGTTAAAATGGTTGTTTGTTACGACTGTCAGTGTTAAAAGCATATATAATATGAAACACAACACATATAAAACAAGTTTTGAGTACAAGTATTACTTATACTTTTCTTGTATCCCCCCCTCTGAAAACAGTGAAAACATTGAAAAAGGGTAGGCGTATGAACTCACCGGATGAGAAAACGTGTCGGTTTGGATGCTTTGTGTAGGTTCGGGGCTTGATAACGAGCGAGGTTCCTATGTAATATGAAATGGTATACAAATGTATCTAATTAGACTTTAAAATACTAATTAGACATGATTATACACTCCAATACGCAAAAACACTTCAAATCAAGTGTTTGGAGTGACCCAGGTGACATCTACGGACGTATATGGCTTGGAAAATGAGTTTGGTCTTCAAGAGTAAACTCCTTAGGGAGTTTACAGCCCTAAGACCATGACCATATGAGTTCACACCCATGAACTCTTAAATATGGGGTTTTATGGTGCTAAATGGCCTTGAAACACTTGGGGGTTAAATCTAGGTTTGGTTTTAAGGCATTGGAAAGTATTTTGAACATTTTAAGGACCCTTAGAGGAGTTTACGGCTGTAAACTATGTGTTTAAGGCTGTAAACTCTTGTTTGTCCATTCACAAAGTGTTTTGGTGGTCCTAATTCAGTCACATGTGATTCCAAGTCATTTTACAAGCCAAGGGGTGAAGTTTGGGCACCATTTGATCATGTTTTAGGAGTTTACGACCCAGGAACCCTTTCTAGGGGGGTTTACAACCGTCAACACTCCAAGGGGTGGTTTTCATCGAGTTTAAGGGCCCTAAATTGTGGTTGATTCTAGAATTTATTCCAATGCCATTGATGTGTTTAAGTGACATTTAAACACTTGGATTTGAGTTTACTCCCCATGAATATGAGTTTACAGCCCAAGCATGTTCTTGGGCAGTAAACTCATGTTTACTCCTCAAAAATGATGTTCAAGGTGTTCTAAGTCCGAATTGGTAAGCCATTAAGTCATATCTAAGTCCCAAAGTTGGTTTGGAAGGGTTTAAAGGCTCAAAAACCCCTTAAATGTGTGTTTATGGACCAAGCATGTTCCAGGTCCGTAAACACATGAAAATGGTCCTAAATGATTGTTTGAACTCGGAGTTGAAGGCTAATGGTGCTATACTATGAGTTAGGGAAGTTACCTTGATGAATTTGAGCCTTAAATTGATGTTTTTGGACCTAATTCTTTGGGTTGAGGAGAGAGGTTAGAGAGAGAGTAGTGAGAGAGAGAAAAAGCTTCAAATGGAAGCGTAAACCACTTTAAATAGGTTCCAAGTTTTGGACACGGTAGAATTCTACCCGATACCGGCGTTATAAGATGCTTTTGGTCGCACCCGATTAAGTTACCATAACCCGATATGGTCGATTCTAGAATGTTTCCGATTATTAAAATGGAGTGATAATATGAGTTCTAAAACATGTTTAGACACTCATTAAGTCATAATAGAAGTCCCATAATTATGACTTAATTTAATGATGTAACGGAAACGAAATCGAAAACGACGAATATATTAATGAAAAGGGTTACAAATAATGGAACAAACTTCGGGTTGTCACACAAATCTACCACTTTATTTCTAGGTAGATGTCATTGGGCCATCATGCTTTACACAAAATAGATCTTATATTAATAAGCGAATTTTAATAACTCCTTATGAGATATTGAATAATGGCAAACCTAATGTGAAATCTTTTATGTGTTTGGTTCCAAGTGCATTCTTTATAAGTGAAAAAAGGACCGCAACAAGTTTGATACCAAAGAAGACGAGGCTATTTTATTGGACATTCTCTTACTTTAAAGGCATATTGTGTTCTCACTAATAAATCAAGGAAAATTAAAGAAATTTATTATATTACTTTTGATGACAAGCACATCAAATCTTTTTAGAAAGAAGTGACACAATGCAAAGAAATTTTTTCCTTCAGCTTGTTCTAAAACAACACTTCTTATGATGTTTTATAATGTTTTCTTAAGTTTATTTGATGAAACTAACATGGAAATTCCTTCCGAAGCAATAGCATCTGATAATCAAGGAGATGAATTGATGAGACAATTAATGAGCTAGAAGTTCATGTTAAACACGAGCCTTCTATCACACCTTATCTCTAATGTGCTCCAGTTGAGGGGGAGAGCATGGAAACTCTAATTTCAAAAGCATGTAAAGTAGAGTCTACTCCATGTGAAAATCCAATGTGAGTCTACTATTATTGCAGGAGAATTTAAAAAATCAAGATGTTCAAATCCAAGGGGAGAATCTGAATAATGCTAATATTTAGGGGGAGAGTTCAATGAATGATGACGTTGGTGACTCTTCTAAGGTAGAAGATGTGAATTTGGAAGTGATTCAGCATTATGATCTCAAATATACACCTTTAGTGAAATTGACAAAAGAGAAGGGTTTTGAGCATTCTAACACTCCTATGGTGTACATGCAACCCTAGATGCTTTGGATCTATGTTTTCTCTAATATACATGTAAACTTTGTTTTTCCAAAGCATCATCCTAACTAGCATACAATGGAGTATCTTTACTATTAAATTCTAGTTGGATGACATACCTTTTGCTGTAGTTGGAAACCTTGGACCTTTAAGAACTTAGCACCAATAGTATGAATGCCTCAAATGGAATCACAACACACCTTTGGACAAATGATGACTTTTGAGAGAATATCTTAACACTAAATTGGCTCAATGATTCTATAAGAACACTAGTGTACCCTTTTGGATGCTAGAGGGCTTCTTATATAGTGTGGCAAGATTAGGGTTACACCATGTAAACCTTAATGGCCATGACCTTCCATATTCCTTAGGATCCATGGGTTTATACCTCCATGGATCATCTATGGGTTGTCACATTGTTTTAGCCCAACCTAAGGAATCATGGATCATTGGCCCACACCATAAGAATGAATGATTTACCAACCAACCCCATATATTCAATTAGTCTGTTTTTTATCACATAATTAATTCCAAATTAATTCTTGATCAATACCAATTAAATAATATGATTTTATATTAATATATTAGAACTTATAATATATTAAGAAATCCTATCAAATTGTCCTGGTGATATGAAACCCTAATGAACCATGCTACTTTCAGGTCAAGTACATAACAATAATAGTTATGGGCTTAGATACCTAATCCAATAGTCTCCCACTTGGATAAGTCTAATAACTATCATTGCAAGCATGACTCTAATCCGACTAGCAATCGTAGCTCTTAAAAGCCACTTTCGAACTTTGACCTAGTCAATGACGCATCCATTAGATACGAGATCATATATTCCTCCATTCTATATATCATATGGACATGAGACATGGATTATAATCATTCTCTCTGTCCATATGTTGTTTCTGTTGGGTTTTGAGCATTCTAACACTCCTAAGTGTACATGCAACCCTAAATACCTTGGATCTATGTTTTCTCTATTACATATGCAAATATGAACTTTCCAAGGTATTAATCATAACTAGCATAATAACATTGATTCAAATGAATATATCAAGTTAGAATTACATACGTTTTTGATGTAGATTATCTTCATGAATCTTGAGTGCAAAATGCCCCAAGTGTGATACCTCAAATGGTTCACACAACACCAAATACACTTGGAATAGATTGACAGAATATACACACTTCATGAAATCGGCTAGCCCTTCATTGTCACACATAGTGGCCGATTTTTCCCGAAAATATGATCTTTATATAGTGTCACAATTAGGGTAAACCCTAACTGTCATGGCTTTCCATTTCCTTGGATCCATGGGTTCAAATACACCATGGAGCATCCTATGGGTTTTAGCCCAACTTGATAATCCATGGAGACTTAGCCCACTATACAAGTATGGATGATTTACACAATCAACCCATATATTTAATTAGTCTTCTTTTGATCACTTAATTAATCCTAGATTAATTCTTGATCAATACTAATTAAATAATCTTATTAATATATTAGAACTTATAATATATTAACAAACCTAAAGTGTTATTTCTCTCATTATAGTCTATCCAAATGCATGCTGCCATGCAACCCAAATAGACCATGCCGAGTCGGGTCAAGTCTTACCAATTATAGTTATGGACTTGGGCCCTGTTTGATATGCATCTGACCGAGTCAGGTCAGACATTTTTTGCTGACTTGGTCAAATGAAAGGTGTTTGATAGACAAAATCTTAACGTCTGACTCGGAAAGTAAGGTCTGACCGAGAAAGAAGTTGGGAGATGGCTGACCCAGAAAGAAAGTGAGGGTTTCCAATAATACCCTTGGCTTGGATAAAAGTTCAAAGCTAATGAAGGTTACAAGATTAGAACTTAGGTCTCCCTTGTAGAAGAGATGGTGTTTACCAATAAGCTAAATGACTTTTTGTATTTTATTTCTAAAATAATATATTGAATGTTTATTACGCTGGAAGTTTTTTATACATTATTATTATTATTATTATTATTATTATTATTATTGTTATTAATGTCTATTATTATTATTATTATTATTATTATTATTATTATTATCATCATCATCATTATTGTAATTGTTGTTATTATTATTGTTGTTTTTGTTGTTGTTGTTGTTGTTGTTGTTGTTGTTGTTGTTGTTGTTGTTATTATTATTATTATTATTATCATCATCATCTTCATATTGCATAGAAACGTGTAGTGCATCGGGGTAAAATGGTCATTTTGCACCAGTGAGCACATTCAGTGAGATTTTCAATCAAACAATATGATTTCTTACTTAGTCAGAATTTCTTACTTAGACAGATCTTTCTCAGTCAGCACTTTCTTGGTCAGCAACTATCAAACTAGGCCTTAGACATTAATCCAACAGTCTCCCACTTGGGTAAGTCTAAAACTATTATTGCATATGACTTCAAGAACCTACTGGAAATCGTATCTCTCAAAAGCTTCTGTCGAACTCTGACCATGTAGATGAACTCTGACCTTTGTCAATGAGTTGTCCATTAGATAAGGGATCATATATTCCTCCATTCTAGATATCATATGGACTGAGACATGGATTATAATCATTCTATCTGTCCATTTGTTGTTTCCCGATTTCCGATTTATGACGATTGACTAATTGAACAAATCAAATTAATCCAGGCCCGACCGAGCACTTACATTTGTCATCACCAAATCATCGAGGGGCCCACATATATCGCTTTTATCCCGAAGGTAAAAGAAATGGATAAACTTCAACTCATATGGCTTGTTCTACTACTTGTTGAATCATACACAAAGGCACGTTTTATAACATCGAGTTACCAAATGCATTTTCGTGCAATCAATGTACAACCAACTCGTAGTAACAACTCATATCTCTAGGTTTGAAGAATATAAGATATTATCGTCTCATGATCACTCGTGATAAAATCCATGAAGTGATTCCAATGAGCGCGAGTTGAATCCAATACTGAGAACTTATGAGCACTCATAAGTGTTGTAGCCCGTTGTCCAACATCTTAGATCTCTACAAGCCAACCCATGACAGTCTTAATTCATATCTACTTCCAACATATGGCCGACTGTGGATGGTTTGAATAACTTAGTCATCCAGAACAATGACCTAGTTATTCTGGAAGTTAAAACATGCAAAGTGAAACACAATAATAGTTGAATCCAATATAGTATCAAAACCTATGAGCATAAATAAAACACGTTTTATTTTTCACCATATGATTACACATTATTCATTGAATACTATTTCAGCTATCAACTTTATTCTTGAATTTAAAACAATAGTTGTCTCATGCTCCAAGCATGTACACTATGTTTTCTAAACAGTAGTCATGCCATACACCAAGTATGCATACTATGTTTGACTATGATCTTTACTTTGTGAAATAGATCAATTGAACATAACTCCAATGATCCTCTTTTCACAGTCCTAAATCCTTACTGCAAATGCAAGAATTCCAAATTCATGCCATTTACTGAAATCTGTTAGATTCTAAACTTATATGCATTGATCCTCTTGTAATAATTATGCACAAAGTCAGAAAGACTTGACAACAACCATTACAGAGAACTCCAAAGGAGATCAGCTTCTTGGAAACATCCTTCTTGCATTAAGTTTCCTAATCTTACACAGATTGAATAATTTCTAACTTTGAAACATTTCCAGATTCCATTTTGACTATCACTTCTGAATAAGAGTTGCTTCCTTACAGATTATGTCAATATGGTCCTTCCAACAATTAATACTATACTTCCAACTGTCCTTGAGCAATCAATCTTGAGTAAACCTTAGATTGTCCTCAACAATTGCTTAATCCTTTTAGTCATATCCAATTCTAGACCTTTTCCCTTCTTAATGCCCCGGACATTTGGAACTATTTTAGAAAGGATGAATATAGAACATGTAATCGATCCTATATCTGAAGCATATGGGACACAATTCATGATGTCTCACATAAAGACTAAACCATTCTTTTGCTATAACATTTCCATTTCTATTTTCCAAGTTCTCATAATTCATATTATGAAAAGGGATGTCGTAATCATAATCGAATTTGAGAACGCAAATGATGGACCCATGTGCAGAATTTCGTTATGTTGAGCTACTCCAACATGAAATTCATATATATATATGTGTGTGTGTGTGTGTATATATATATATATATATATATATATCGTTGACTAAATACGATTAAAATCTCAATCTAAGCTTGTAGATTTGAGATGAAGTATAATTTCCTCTCCCTTAATTATAGCAAAACAACTCTTTCCCAATTGAAACCTTTTGTTTTCTATAATTAACATTGCTAACTTTCAATACTTATCATAATTATCATGCTCCCACTAACATGATGATTATTATCATAACACTTATGATCCCACTAGCTTTGACATGTACTCAGAAATTAGATGGACTTCTAGAAATCAATGCTTTATTGACTTTCTTACCAAAGTTTAGATTTTTGAAAATAGATTGCTTTGATAAAACTTTATCAATATCATACACCTTATCTTAGATATCTCACAGGTGTGTATAAACAATTTTAAGAACTATGAAAAGGGATGTCGTAATCATAGTATTGATTGTTTAGACCTTTGCTACTTCTCACAAGTCGATGTTAGTTTGTCGGTAAACCGCACACGCTCTACTAACGACTTTGAGAGTGCAAATATCACAATTGCTATCTAGCTAAAATCTACTTAGTGAAAGTGTCTCCTCACCATCATTTCCATGAATCAGAGAGAAACCTTATGACACTTAGATTTAATGGTGTATGTGTTCTTCTCCATGCGAATTGTCAAAACCATAGTCACAAGACAAGGATAATGAAAAATCCAAACTCATATGGACTGAACTTGCTCTTAATTTCATGCTACCTGGCAACTCAAGGGCCTGCCATTTCGTCCAAGTTGTTGTGCAACCAATTGAGAACTCTAAGAACTCATATGCAAATCCATCTTTAATTGGAATGGGCACAGAATATGTCAACACGATAGATTATAAACCTCAAGTCGTGTGCTAGTGAAGAACTTCAAGTTTTATTCTTGATTAGTTCTTGAGACTTTCAAGACCTTTAAGACTCCCACTTTCCTCTTGACATATAAGACTTTCTTGTCAGATATTCAAGAGATAGTGTGGATTCTAATCAAGACAAACACTTCACACAATCGGCCTTAGTTGGTCTTTGTTTTATCCAAAACATCACAACTTACCAATTTCAAATGTACAAGAGTAGAAAACTTTTACTCTTACATTTGACAAGTGTTTTAAACCTTCTCTAAGACATGTCACTCAAGTTACAATGTTGGAGTATGACTCTAAAACTTGTATTGGAACAAGGTATGACTTATCTTCTTCATTTAACCATTCCAACAATTCAAGATTACTTTTCTTAGTCATAAGAATACACTAATATGACCTTAGAGGATGAATTGTGATATGGTATCTTAATCATTAAGATGATCATAAACATGATACTAAAGTACTCTCTCATCTTTTCAGATTTAAGAAACTTTTATCTTTCTGCCTAAGTTGATTCTTCTTATTCGCTCTGTCATACATTGGAGCCTTTTCCAATATCTCAAAATTACACTTAAGTTTGTAAGTATAACCATATTTACTGTGCTTTAGTAAATTATGACGAATAATCTTATCGATCTTTTGTGGTGGACTTAATCAGTGCACAAGAATGTGTACCTGATCCCTTAGTCCGTTACTTAACTCACACATCCATGTAAACATGTAGTTAGTCTTAATTTTTTCCAATGCTTGAAAGTTCGCATTCATCATCCTATACAACTAGCATGATTCCAAGTTTCGGTCCAATTGAAACTTGGGTGATGAGGATCTTTCCTTATTTGGTAAATTCAGACATTACCATAAATGAAAGAATCAACTTCATATTTCCACTCTTGTTATTAATGGAATCATATAAGCAACAATTTTTTTTCCTCAAATGCCATTGTAAGGATATTGGAAAATAAATAAAATCATCATTTTTCCTTTTATTTTAAAAACTTTTCAGAAAAACTATCCTTACAATGCAAAAGAGCATGAAAACTTTGTTGTTATCTACTCCTAAGCAATGTATCATAACTCCTAAGAAGTAGCTCAAGAATCCGATCTTCAAACTATGCGATAGAAATCCCTCTACGCGATCAGATTCAACATATTATTTCTTTAAGTTCCATCACTTTTCTTTGATTCTTAAAATATCAACATGTCACCCAGTCGCATCATGTATCAAGAATCTCATAATAGAAACTTAGCAGAGTTAGATAGTGGACTTTACCTAAAGTAGAGTCAAACTTACTAACTTTAACATCCTTAGGTAAAATTGGCAGCTTCGCAACTAATTCCCCTTCCTTTGGCAATATAAACATATGGACGCTTTGGTAATGGAACATAGGACTATCACAGACATAGCCTTTCTCTTTACCATTTGGTCAACCGAGTTGACTGTGGCCGATCCCTTTCCATTGGGAAGATAGAGCTTTACTGGATATCCAATGTCATTATTTTCAATGTCCATAATGTTTTGGAAGTTTATCTTACCAAATAAATAAGATCATTAAGGGTCTTTTCATAGTCTGTATAATAGGAGTCCCAAAGTAACTCATTATGTGACTTAGAAAGTAGTTGAGCCACCAACTTTCTCAAGACTTTCACACCCAACTCTCCTAGCTTTTCAATATGTGACTACATCTCTAAGATGTGATCACACATAGACCTTTGCTTTCCAATGGGGCTAGAGTGACCTTAAATTTTTCAAGAACTTGTGGGTTAGGGAGAATAATTTGAGGAGGTGAAAGAAGTATGATTTCCATAGGATATCATCTTCATTTAGCAAAACTTGTTATAAGAGATTCGGGAAGATCATAAATGTCTAAACCAGACATCTTTTGGGAGATATTCAAGATAGTTAATTTAAAGTCCTTAATATAACACCCAATATGAAATATTAAGGCTAGGATCCAACACAATATTTTATAACTCGGAAGAGGGATGCCGTAATCCAAGCTATAAAATATTTGATGGTAGGTGAATGACGATTGACCAATTTCCACCAGGATCACCGAAATGTATTATTAGGTTTTAATTTGTTTTTGAAACTCCTAGATCTTTGAGCTTCATTGAACTCTTCAATGGAATGTTTCAATCTCAAGTGTGCCCTTCAGGTTTTGTGACTGGGATGCCGAGGATCACAAAACAAGGTGTGAAGTAACCATGCAAATATATTAGGTACCCTTAACATTTACCCCTTAATCGATGTGTCGGTTAACCACACATGCTCCACCGATACTATGATAAATATTAAGTTACGCTTTGCCTACCTTGTTAAATCTAGGTTAGTGTGCCAGTTAACCACACACGTTTTACTAACAGCTTAAACAAAGTGCAAAGTCTAATTTCATGGGTTAGCACCATATTCTCAGTTTTCCTAAGTAACTAAGATTGGGTATTAATAAGAGTTTAGTTACTTAATATTTATCATTAATACTTTTAATGAATGGAGAATTCTAGTCCTTGTCCTACCCGTTCGGATAACAACCCTCCAACAGTTAAGGAAGCGGTGGGTGAGAGTGGACACCCATTAAACTGCCATTTTATAGGCATTTACCTTATACCCCTTATAAATCTGCTTCGTGAATGAGGCCTACTAACGATAAGGCTGACTTGCTCTTATACACATATATAAATATTATTAACTTATAATATTATTAAGTATAAGGGTTAAATTTTAACTTTTAAAATTCTAAAGGCTAACTTGGAATTAAAGTATTCATAAGTGAAAGTTTTTCAAATTCCAAAACTTGAGGGAAAGTTTTGAAACTATTCAAAACTAATTAATTCTATAACTTATGTGTTTAAAGTAGTTTTAATTAAAAGACTCTTCAAGTTCCATAACTTGAGGACAAGTTATGGAAGACTTTAAACTAATAAAAGAATGTAACTTTTCTTTATTTTGTAACTTATGGAATTAATTAAGGTTACACATTTTGATACTTAATGAAGTGACTCTTGAACCTCCATAACTTGAGGACAAGACTCTTCATTTTTGTAACCATTGCTAACTTTTATGAGTTTTATGAAATCTAAATGTGACGTTTCATGTAACTTGAGGACAAGTTACACAAACACTTTTTAGAATCATCTCTTAGATTAATATGGATTGAAAACACATAATCAATTAACTTATCTATTAATCTAAGCAACTCTTGTGAACAAAGATAATTCACATCAAACTTTTTCATGTAATTAGGATAACTTTTAAACTAACACAACACACGAATCTATTGACAATTATCTTTGAAATTGGATTAGCATGAACATTACCACATCAAAAACAAGTTTATACATCCAAAAACATCTTAGGGTAATGTTCCTAGTCCAATTCCAGCCAAAAGAATCGAATATATGCTGTCAGGGGGTGCAACTCGTCGAGTACATGAACCAACTCGGCGAGTTGGATGCTTTTTGCCTTGGACTCGTTGAGTCCCTTCATGGACTCGGTGAGTCTGCTGTACAGACAACTCCAAACTTTGATTTTTTCAGTCAATTTTGCAAGTATAACAAGAAAACAAGCCTAGGCTCTGATACAACTGTTGGGTTTTAAGTATTCTAACACTCCTAAGTGTACATGCAACCCTAAATACCTTGGACATATGTTTCTCTATTATACATGAAAATATGAAATTTCCAAGGTATTCATCCTAACTAGCATAATAACATTGATTCAAATGAATATATCAAGTTAGAATTACATACCTCTTTGACGTAGATTATCTTCATGAAGCTTGAGTGCCTGGTGCCCCAAGTGTGACACCTCAAATGGTTCACACAACACCAAATACACCTGGAATAGATTGAGAGAACATACACACTTCATGAAATTGGCTAGCCCTTCATTATCACACATAGTGACCGATTTTTCCCAACAATATGAACTTTATATAGTGTCACAATTAGGGTAAACCCTAATTGTCATGTCTTTCCATTTCCTTGGATCCATGGGTTCAAATACAACATGGATCATCCTATGGGTTTTAGCCCAACTTGACAATCCATGAAGCATTAGCCCACTATAAAAGTATGGATGATTTACACAATCAACCCATATATTTAATTAGTCTTCTTTTAATCACTTAATTAATCCTAGATTAATTCTTGATCAATACTTATGAAATAATCTTATTAATATATTAGAACTTATAATATATTAACAAACCTTAAGGGTTATTTCTCTCATTATAGTCTATCCAAATGCATGATGCCATGCAACCCAAATGGACCATTCCGGGTCGGGTCAAGTCTTACCAATAATATTTATGGACTTAGACATTAATCCAACAGTTTCGCGATTTCTGATTTATGACCACCGACTAATTGAACAAATCAAATCAGTCCATGCTTGGCCAAGCGCTTAGGGTTGTCATCACTAAATAATCCAGAGCCCTACAAATATCGCTTTTATCCCTTCTAAGGGTAGATGGAATGGATAAACCTCAACTCAAAAGCTTGTTTGTACTTACTCATTAAGTCACACACAACAATATGTTTTATAACACCAAGTTACTGGTGTGTTTACATACGTCAATGTGCAACCGATTTGCAAACTAGAACTCACATGTCTTGGTTTCAAGAATATAAGATATTATCTTCTCACAATCACTTGTGATAAAATCCATGAAGCGATACAGATGAGCGTGGGTAGAATCTAATACTCGAATCTTATTTCAGGAGTACTCATGAACATTGCCGTAAACTTTTGCTTTGTCTAAAACACTTAGACAAACTACAAACCCATTCATGACATTCTTGACTCAATACCTACTTCCAAAGTATGATTGAATGTGGATGGTTTGAATAACCTAGTTATTCGGGATGTCAAAACATGCAAAGTGAAACACAAGAATAATACTAATCCTATATGGCCCCAAAACTTTTGAGTGCCATATTGATTACTCATTATTCATTGTATAATGTTTCGAATAATCAACTTAATACTTGAATTAAAACAATAGTTGTCTCATGCTCCAAGCATGCACACAATGTTTATCTATGATCCTTACTTTTTGAAATAGAACAATTAACAACATTTCAATGATGCTCATTTCACAATTCCAAATCCTTACCATAAATGTAAGAATACAGATTCTTGACATTTGTAATCTGTTAGATTCTAAACTTATATGCAATGATGCTCTGGTAATGACTATGAAAAAAAGTCATAGAGACTTGGCAAAAGACATTACAAAGCATTTCAACAGAGAGCAATCCCATGGAAACGAAGTCTCAAAGTCAAAGTACATTCCTTTAAACGTCCTTCTTGCATTAAGTTTTCTAAGCTCACATAGATTTAAAGAATAGCTCCCACTTAAGGAATCATTTCAATATTCCCATTTTGACTATCACATCTGAACAAAATTTGCCTCTTTTCGAAATATGTCAATATGGTCCAACCGTTTTTATACTTCCAACTACAAGCGACCAATCCTTGGCGAACCTTAGATTGTCCTTAACAGTTGTTAACCACTTTAGTCATATCCGGTTCTAGTCCTTTTACCTCTTAATGCCCTAGGAATTTATAAAAGTTAGAACAGATTAATATCATAGCACATGTAATCGATCCTATACCTGAGGCATATTGGACACGATTCATAAAGACATGATACTTGACCAGTCTTTTGCTACAATATTTCTATTTTCCATTTTCTCCTAATTCGAATTATGAAGAGGGATGTCGTAATCATAATCAAATTTCAAGAATGCAATTAACATTTACATATATAGAATTTCCTTATGTTGAACCATTCCAACATAACATTCATATATATATTTGACTAAATTTGATTAAAAAACTAAATCTAAGCTTTTAGATTTTGAAATAAAGTATAATTTCCTCTCCTTTAATTATAGCAAAACAACTTTTCAAACCCTTCAACATTGCGATTTGAAACATTTTGTTTTTCTATAATTAACATTGCTAACTTGCAATATTTTCCATAATAATTATTCTCCTACTAGCATACTAATTGTTATCTTGCTAGCATAACACTTAGGCTCTAACTAGCTTTGACATGTATTCAGAAATCAGTTGGACTTCTAAGATCAATACTTCATTGACTTTCTTACTAAAGTTTAGATTTCTAATATGAGATGCTTCGATAAGACTTTATCTAGGCCTCTCAAACTCATACACATTTCCTTAGATAGCTCACATGTGTGTCTTAACAATTTTAGAACTTACAACACTAAGTGTCAAAGTTTTAGACCGTTTTCCATGTCTCACAATTAAAATTATGAAAAGGGATGCCGTAATCATAATTGAATTGGAGAATGGAAATATCACAATTCTATCTCCTTAAAATCTACCTAGCGACAACGTTCCTCACAATCATTTTCATGAAGCGGAGAGAAACCTTATGACACTTAGATTTTATGGTGTATGTGTTTCTATCCATGAGAATTTTTCAAACCATAATCATAAGACTAGGTTTGTGAGAAATCCAAACTCTTATGGACTGAACATGTATAATCTTAATTTCTTGCCACCTTGCAGCACAAGGTCCTACCATTGCTTCCATGTTGTTGTCGTATATAGATAATTAAGAACTCATAGAACTCACATGCATAGTTAAATTTAACTGGAATGAGCACAAAAATAAATATATGTCAACACGATAGGTTATAAACCTCAAGTCGAGTGCTAGTGATTAACAATAGGTTTTATTCTTGATTAGTTCTTTAAACTTTCAAGATCTTTAAGACTCCCATAGACCTCTTGCATATAAGATTCACTTTGTCAAGGAACATTACCTGACAAACAAATATTCAAGAGACATATTACTCTACATTTGATGAGTGTTATAAACCTTTCTTAAGGTATGCCACTCAAGGCACAATCTTGGAGTATGACTCTAACACTCGATTTGGAATGAAGTATGACTCATCTTATTGTTTTAACCATTTCAACAATTCACGAATCCTCTTCTTAGCCTTAAGAATGCTCTAAGATGTCCTTAGAGGATCAGTTGTGATATGGTTTTCCATATTCATTAAGATGATCATAAAACATAATACTAAAGTACTCTCCCATCTTTTCTGATTGGAGAAACTTTTATCTTTCTGCCTAATTTGATTCTTCTCATTCGTTTTGCCATACATTGAACCTTTTCCAATGTTTTAGAATTATACTTAAACTTGTTAGCATAATCATGTTTAGTAAACTTTAGTAAATCATGAAGAATAGTCTTATCAATCTTTGTGGTGGACCTGACCAGCGCACACCCAATGTACCTGATCCCCTAGTCCTTCACTTGACTCGCATATATATGTGAACAAGGAATCAATCTTAATTTACCAAAGATGAAGGTTCTCATTCATCACACAACACAACTTGCATGATTCCAAGGTTCTATCCAACTAAAACTTGGATGATGAGAATCTTTCCTTATTTGGAAAATTCTCGAGACTACCACAAACGAAAGAATCGAATTCATATTACTAACATAGAAACATATAAACATCATTTTTTTCATAAATGCCATTGTAAGGAGATAAATAATAAAAAAATGAAATTTTATTTATTTGTAAAATGTGGAAAACTTTTCCTTACAATGAAATTACAAATGAAAACTATTTTCTTACATATTTCCTAGCAATCTAACATAACTCCTATGTAGCAGCTCAAAAATCCGATAATCGAACCATGCGATTGAAATCCATCTTTGCAACCAGATTCATCATACTCTTCCTTTAAGCTTCCTTCCATTTGTATGATCCTACAAAACATCAACATGTAGCCTTGTTACATCATGTATTAAGAATCAAAAAGTAGGAACTTGATAGACTTAAATAGTGGACTTACCTGAAGATGAACCATACAATCTGACTAAACTTCTCAATTAGTCAGGGTAGCTTCGATTCCGATTTCTCTTTCCTTGGTAGTAGAAACAAATGACTTCTTTTGCATTGGCACATGAGACAATATCAGACTTAGCCTATCTCTTTACCATTTGGGCAACCAGGTTGACTATGGCCGATCCATTTCCATTGGGAAGAGAAATCTTTTCTTGACTTTCAATGTTACCATTGTCAATGTCCATGGAAGTTTGAGAAGTAGATCTTCCAATCAAATTTATTTTTCCAATGCACCAAATCATTGTTGATTCAGCAGCAATAAGCAAATAGGTAAGATCACTAAGAGTTATGTCGTGGTTTGTCACATAGTAGTCCTTAATGAACTTGCTATATGACACAGGAAGTGATTGAAGAACCTACTCAACAACCAACTTCCTCGAGACAATGACACCCAATACTCTCAGCCTGTCAATATGTGACTTCATCTCCAAGACATGAGTACACACAGGTCTTCCATGTAGGGCTTGAGTGACCTTGAACTTTTCAAGTCTTTGAGCTTGTGGGTTTGGGAGAATAATTGGAGGAGGTGGAGAAAGTGAAGTATGATTTCTACTTCCATGATCCAACTTTGGAACATCATCTTCTAGAGGAAAGCTTATTCCAAAAGATTTGTGAAGACCATAGTTGTCTGAACTAGACATCTACAAGGGAGAAATTCAAGTTACTTGATTTAAGTCCATAATATAACACTAAAATGAAATATTAAGGCTAGGACCCAACAAAATACTTTACAATTCGGAAGAGGGATGCCGTAATCTAATTGTAAAATATTTGAAGGTAGGTAAATGACGATTTACCAATTTCCACCATGAAAAACAAAATGATTATTAGGTCATAATTGGTTTGAAATTCCTAGATCCTTTGAGATTCATTGAAGTTTTCAATGGCAAGTTTAAATCTTGATTGTGCCCTTCAAGTTTGTGACTGGGATGCCGAGGATCGCAAGCAAGGTGTGAATAACAATGCAAATTAGCTTGGTAAACTCAATGTTAAATCCACCTAATTAATGTGCCGGTTAACCACACACACTCCATTGATCTATGTTTAACATTATGCTACCCTTACCATGCGCTGTCAGTCCCAGATTAGTATGTCGGTTAACCACACATGCTCCACTAATGACTTAACTAGGTGCAAAGTGCAATTTCATGGGATAACACCATATTCACATCTTTCCTAAAGTAACTAAGATTGAGAATTTTAATAAAGTTTAGTTACATTATAATTATCATTATACTTATAATGAGAATTAATGTCCTATGCTACCCGTTTAGCTAACGATCCTCCACAAGTCAAGAAAGCAGTGGGTGAGAATGGACACCCATTAAACTGCCATTTTATAGGCAGTAACATTATACCCCCTAATAGATCGGCTTCGTGAATGAGGCCGACTAATGGTAAGACTGACCTTTTACTTTTACATATATAATATATTAAATTTTAATTTTATATAGTATAAGGGTTGAATTTTAACTTTTAAATTTCCAGGGTTTGGAATTAATGTAATCATAAGTGTAACTTTCTAACTTCCAAAACTTAAGGGCAAGTTTGGAATTATTCAAAAACTTTTGGTTTCTATAACTTATGAGTTTAATATTGGTTTTATAAAAAGACTCTTGATTTTACATAACTTGAGGACAAGTTATGGAGTTCATAAAAACATTTATGAAAAACTTTTCAAGTTCCATAACTTGAGGATAAGTTACAGAAGACTTTAAAAAATATTTAACAACAAGAATTTTCATTTTCCAAAGCCTATGAGTTTTAATTACTTTTTTTAAAAGAAAGATTTTTTATTTTCCATAACTTGAGGACATGTTATGGAGTTCATTAAAACATTTAGATCATATTTTTTTTAGAACTAACAAAATTATCAAATAATTTAATCATGGTCTAACTAAACTCATAAGTCAAGATAATTCATATCAACTATTTGCAAGAAATTAGTCTATATTATAAACTAATACAAATCTTGAAACTATGACAATTATCTTCTATTTGGATGAGGATAATCATTACCATTGCAACAAATTTAAAATTTATGAACAAAAACATTTTGTGGTAATGATCCTAATCCAAAATAGACCAAAAAAAACTCGAAAATTTGTTGTCTGGACATGCAACTCGTCGAGCCCCATACTAGACTCGTTGATTCCATACCTAAAATCATCCTACTCGTCGAGTTCAAGCATGGACTCGTCAAGTAGGGCTGTCAGACAACTTTTTAGTTTTGGAAAAATAACACATTTGCATCAAATATATAAGAAAACAACCCATGGCTCTGATACCACTGTTGGGTTTTAGTATACTACAACATCCTATGTTGCACATACAACCCTAAACGATTTGGATCTATGTTTTCTCTAATATACATGCAATATTGTTTCCAAAACTTTAAGCCAACAACTAACATACAATTGATATAAACTATATAGAATTGAGTTCTAGAGTTACCTCTTTGTTGTAGCTTGTAGTTTTGGCCTTTAAGAACTTACTGCCCCAAGTGTTGCACCTCTGAAGGGTGTTGAGCATTCTAACACTCCTATGGTGTACCTGCAGCCCTGGATGCTTTGGATCTATGTTTTCTCTAATATACATGCAAACTTTGTTTTTTCAAGGCATCATCATAACTAGCATGCAATGGAGTATGTTTACTACAAAATTCTAGTTGGATGACATACCTTTTATTGTAGTTGGAAACCTTGGACTTTTAAGAACTTAGCACCAATAGTATGAATGCCTCAAATGAAATCACAACACACCTTTTGACAAAGGATGACTTTTGAGAGAATATCTTAACACCAAATCAGCTCAATGATTCTCTAAGAACACTAGTGTACCCTTTTGGATGCTAGAGGGCTTCTTATATAGTGTGGCAAGATTAGGGTTACACCATGTAAACCTTAATGGCCATGACCTTCCATATTCCTTAGGATCCATGGGTTTAAACCTCCATGGATCATTCATGGGTTGTCACATTGGTTTAGCCCAACCTAAGGAATCATGGATCATATTCCCACACCATAAGAATGAATGATTTATCAATCAACCCCTTATATTTAATTAGTCTCTTTTTGATCACATAATTAATTCCAAATTAATTTTTGATCAATACTAATTAAATAATATGATTTTATATTAATATATTAGAACTTATAATATATTAACAAATCATAAGTAACATTTTCTCAAAAGTCTATCCTATCAAATTGTCTTGGTGATATACAACCCAAATGGACCATGCTACTCTCGGGTCAAGTACATACCAATAATAGTTATGGAATTAGAAACCTAATCCAACAAAAAGATCATCCAAAATCACAATTTATTGGTGAAACATCCACCGAAGTTCTTAATCATGCACAATAAAAAGCAAAACAAGATTTTCTGAATGCGAACCAAGAGTTTTTCATGTTCAATTCTTGTATTTCAAAAAGTAAACCAAAAACAGTAAAAATTGCTCTTTATCATTATGACTAGATTGAATCAATTCAAGCTAAGCTCTATGAATTTGAAAGAAATAAGGGTTGGAGGGTAGTTCCAACACCTCCAAATGCTTTTGTAATGGGTCAAAAATGGGTCTTTTACAAAAAGCTAGACAAAGAAGGAAATGTTGTACGTAACAAGGAGATGCTCATAGTGAAAGGATAATGCCTAGAAGAAGGCATAGACTATGAAGAAACATTTACTCCAATTATAAGGCTTGAATCTGTTCGCATTTTTATGGCATATTTTGCTTATAAAAACTTTGAAGTATTTCAATGAATGTGAAATGTGCATTCTTAAATGGTGAACTTGAAGTAACAGTTTATGTCAAGCAACCTCCATGTGTTATGAATGAAATGTATCTGGATCACTTTTACATATTAGATAAAGTTGTTTATGATCTTAACCAAGCTCCTCGTACATGGTATTAAACTATAACTCGTTTCTTAAATAGTCAAAATTCAAACAAGGTTCAGTTGGCCCTACTTTTTCACAAAAGTTTGGTGATCACTTGATGATTGTCCAAATTTATGTTGACTATATTATTTTTGGTTTAAAAATATCCAAATGTGCCTGTTGAATTTTGAAAATTAATGGAAACTAAAATTAAGATGAGCTCAATGGGGTTGATTAATGTTTTCCTTTCACCAATCAAGAATCTTTTACGAAGAAATTAATTACAAAGTTTAGCATGAATAGGGAAACAAATGTGAAAACCCCATCAACAATCGGAACAAATATAACACATTCTCTTGACAAACCAGCAACTAATATTATTTTATATCAAGAAATGATTGGATCATTTTGTGACAACCCGAAATTTCCATTTGTATGAACATTATCTATTCAATAGAAGCTAGTCCAGTTTCTGTAATTTTCAGACTTGTCCGAACAAGTTTGTGTACATTAGGGTTTACGTTTCCGGACATATCCGGAGAATGGATGCTCCTGTAATCGTGAAACTTGAACATTGTAAGTTTCACAATGTTATAGTCCGACTTCCGGAATAAAAATATTTTCTGTCAAAATATTCCTGGACTATAAACAGATTTCTGAATTTAATTAATTCATTATTCACAATTCCAACTAGAGAAAAGCCAATTCTCTCTGATGGATCTTCGGGTTTTCATCCCGGATTGTGAGTCTACCTTCCTAAACATGTTTTAATACTTGTTATATGCTTTATAACATCAATTACATGTCCAAAATACAAGATCCGTGAGTTTACCGCCCAAGAACGTTCTTGGGGAGTAAACTCCAAAATGGAACTTTAAGGCCTCCTAGTCCCGATTCCGTGATAGACAACTTGTAAAGGACCTTGTGTATGATCTTTAGAGACTAGAAAGCATCCAAAATCAACAAGTTAGACGAGTTTACAGCGAAGGAACTTCTTGGGCCGTAAACCCCTTTTTAAGGGTCAAAAATGCCCTAACTTGCCTCCTTGAGCCTAAGGACTTTAACCACTAATACTTGTGCTTATTTTGGACTTCAAAACACTTCAAAATGATAGAATTATATGAGTTTACGGCCAAGGAAGGATCTTGGGCCGTAAACCCCTTTTCTAAGGATGAAATGCACCACAAACACCCCTAAGGCCTTAAGACAATTTACCTTGAACACATGGGACTTGAATAGGGATCAAAGGACTTCATAATCACTCCTTAAAAGGAGTTTACGGCCAAGGAACATATCTTGGGCCGTATACTCCAAGTGATGACCTAAATGTGTGCATCTTGTCCCCATTAGCCTTAGATAAAAGTATGGAAGCTATCCTACACATGCAAGGGCCTCAAATGAATTAAAGGCCATCACCCATAGGAGTTTACGGCCGTAAACTCTAGGGTATATGGACTATAGGCCGTAAACTCCCCTATGGGGCATTCTAGGGCCTTAAACTACTTCATGTATTATTCCAACAAAGCTAGGAGTGTTCTTGGATCAAGATAACACTTTAAAACACCCAAAACCACCATATGAGGAGTTCACGGCCATTAACCCATGAGTTTACGGCCGTAAACTGCAAAGGGTGGGGTTTGTTGGGTGGTGAACTCTTATGCAAGGCCATTTGATGTTTCAAACCATTTTGCCTTGTCCCGTATCAACTTTGATGCAACCATTAGGACCTATAACACTTATACAAAGTGTACACATGTTCCTAATTGTGTTAACTTACTTTGTTAAGTTATTATGTGGCTAATTAGTTATATATATGCTTATTATATGATAACTAGGCTCGAACGTGTGAACAAGTCTCCGTTTGACACTTAGCACGGTACCCGATACATCAATTCAATCTACTCACCACAAGTGAGTTTATACTCCTTTAATCAACCTTTGAAATACTTTTAAATGTTTTAAATACTTTATGGGGGGAATACAAGTCAAATACTTATAGTTATTACATCAATCACATGTGATTGCATTAATCACATGTGATTAATAACTAGAAAACCAATGATTTTATCACTGTTCAACTGTTTATCAAACTGTTTCACTTCAAATGTTTTACAAACTCTTTTTAGTTATCATATACTTTTATTAAACTTTGTTTTATTTCTTATAAATTGCATGCCCATATATGTATATATATACAAGTAATGTTTAAAGGGCTTAGGAAGGCCATCCGCCCTATTTCCTTTTCACGCACTGAGATGTGGTCTGGTGGGATTTCGGGTGACCATCCGAAGGTCGTTTCAACATTAGTTATATATCATATATACATGTATAGGCATAAAAGTACTCCATATTCATATTTATCAGTACATCAATAGTTAGTTACCATCGGGGTAAAACAATACATATACAATGATACTAGAAACAATACATATACATATACATATACTAGAAACAATACATATACAATGATGCTAGAAACAATACATATACAACTATACTAGAACGAGAAACAGTACATATACATGAATACTTTATTATTGTGATTTAAATCGGAGCATGACTTAACTGTCATGGCTCGAGTTGTAGCCAGAATTCTCTTGAAGGGAGAGCGTGAGTTTACGTATAGATCTATACTGGATTGACAATCCTACACCTTGCTGCTAGCTACAGCCGGACCTGCAGGTCTGCGGGTGCCAAACGTCATTTCGTTATTACGACCATTCATTTGTCGTTGTTACTAGTCGATAGTATGGTGCAATTTATCACATAATGCCTTAATATAAATCCGGTTTAAGGTAGTTAGTACAACAGTAGTTCTTATAATACAAGGCAACAGTACTACAATAATTTACCCATTACATATTTTTAGTGATAACCTCACTTAAACGTTTATGTACAAACTATATTTTGTTAAATGATAGTTACATTTGGGAAATTACACACTTTTACATCAAACGAGCATACAAAACAGTTAAGCCTTGGTAGAAGGCTACTTGAATAGAAAATATAGGTTTTTCTGAGAGATTCAAACTTTTACAAACAATTGCAAATCTTTACATACATTTTACAAACTTATACTTTATACATGTTCAAACATTTGGATGACAAATACCGACACTAAAATACTTATGAACTCACCAGCTTAATGCTGATAAACTCTTTCAAAATAACTTGTATTCTCAGGTCATCAGTAGACAAGTACCGAGGCCAGCTTTTGAGAAGATGGAGCGCATTCAAGACTCATCTTATTATTTTGATATACGTTATTTTTGGTGTCTATACTGTACAGAACACGCTTGTATTAAAATTATATATTTAATGGAATGGATGATGTTGTTTGCTTATTTACATTTACTGTGTTGTGATACTTACATGACGTCCTCCACCCCAGAACGTTTCCGCCGTTCTTGGTTTTGGGGTGTGACAGATTGGTATCAGAGCATTGTTTATAGTGAATCAAGTGTATCAACCCATAAAAGATATACTAAACTATAAACCCATTTGGGATTAAAACACTCTGACCAAGAGTCTATACTTAAAATACTAAAATATTTAATTAAGTATACTAGTCTACATTCATACTAAAACCAGTGTCACAACGACAAGAACAAAAGTATTACGATTGTTAAATATCACAGGTAAGCTCGGGGATATATGGTCAGTCCTGGGATGGGCATAGCCTGATCAACTATGCTGGTCCGAGGAGTGATTAGCATATGCCCTAGAATGGTTGTGATGTGTTAACAAGTCTAAAAACTTACCAACAATACCAAAAGAAGATTCAATAGAACCTAAACTTAAAATACTATAGGTGTATTTTGTACTACCAACTACTTGTATACTATATCTTTATACCTCTCTTCTCGCGTAGATTTAAATGGCTGGATTCCATCACGGCGACCTGTACTTTCCAAATGAAGGCAACGCAGGATGGCTCGAAGCAGAGTCTGACGATGAACACCCAATCCCGTTGGATGATCATCAAGCTGAAGGATTCTCAGATGGATCAGACTCTAAGCCCGAAGTCAACAACCTACCTCCAGTAGGTCAAGCCCCGAACAACAACCCTCGACCAGCTTTTCTAGGTCCCACTCCCTTGTGGGTAGATAACTTGAATCGCTGGAGTGACGAACAGGGTCAACCCTTACCATACTTCGGGGACCGAACCTTTTACAACATCAGTGATGGCGGCTCTGCTGACCGAGTGATGAGATTAAACCAACCTTTAATCTACAAAGATCGATTAGATCTAGAACAAGTATGTAAATATAAAACTGTATGAACGCAATAATAAGAACAAGTCAAGATGGAATCAAACGTGTCGAATGATTAAACAAAATCCTCAGAAGAGCTCGATTAAGAACATCAACTGTAGAGGATTGGTAGGTTACAAGAACGATTAAAGAAACCTGTTATTCTCTAGATGAAACGCTATTTCGTTAATCTCTAAAATCGTTAACCTAATATGCATGCAAGCGTAAACTTATATACAAAACATAAAAGGTTCTCGGTTGGACAGGCCCAAACAGGAATACAAAGTAACTTATACTATCGAGCCCAAAAGACGCAATCTTCAAAATAAACTTCAGCCCAACAATCTCCCCCTTTGAGTCAATTTGGAGCGAGACCTTCACTAGTTACTTGGGCCAGCAGCTGAAGCAGGTACTTTCTTCTTCACGGTGCTAAACAGACATTTGGTGATGGAGAGAATGGTCTGTCTAAACCGGATGTACCAATTGATCATATTATTGAAGTACTTGATGTCATCAGCCGAGTTCTCTTTACCCCGTTTAATAATTGATAACACATGCTCCAAACAAGTTGTGGTGTAAAGGTGCTTGTCAGCTAAAGTGAAGAGACATTTCTGTCCTTCCGCTCTAGTGAACATAACCGAATTGCATCTCGGGTCGATCCTGCCCAATTGCATTTGGTTGAGATCACTGGCCGATCCCACAGGAGCAATCTTTGGTTTCTTCTTGAAGACTGTGGCGACCTCCTGATCCATTAGGGCAACCTCCGTGATGTAGCAGGCTAACATCCTTTTGACATGGTCTAGAATGGGACCATATTCGGCTTCATTAGTCAAAAGGATATTATACAGGACAATCCAATCATGAGGATTTAGATTCGGTAGATCTGCCAGGGAGATAATATGAGCAGTTCTTGCAGATCCCCGAATCAACTTGAACCGAACGTTTATAAAACGACCTTCGGTATAAGGTTTCAGCACCCGAACGTTTACAATCTTCTGGGCGCTCCAAGTGAGGTATTGAGGACGAGCAGCCGCCAGATAAAAGTCAATGAGCTCCCTGTCAAGCTCAGCATTCGGGTGAGGGACTTCAAAAATGTTTGAGAAGATGTGGAAGATGAACTCCTTTCGAGTCAGCGGCATGTCGAACGAGATAACCGTTTCGAACCATAAAATGCTAGGAGTTTCTATGGCCTCTTTAATCAAACGCTCCCTGGTCCAGGCAGGGAAGAGAGTCTTCTGGCTTTCAAGGAGATCGTGGGCTTCCTTTTGTTTGCGTTCGGCTTCTTCAGCCTCTCGCGCCACACGACTGGCATCATCGTCAACCTTGCGACTGTTCTTTCTTTTTAATATGTCAGCAATGGTCACCTTGTCTCCTTCTTCATCTTCTTCCTCAGCTAAGTTTTTGCCTTTGTTCTTCACACCCGAACCCAAAGCTTGACCAGCCAGAGGAGATTCGGTCGTGTGAGTAGCTTTAGAGGAAGGAGGTGGTTTCGATCCAGTCTTCTCATCTCCCCCTTGTTTCGAAATGGACACGAAACTCGGTAGTCCTTCGATTTTGTTGAGAAGATCGATGGCCGGAGAGAGTTTTTCAGCGAGGGTACGCCTCACCGAAAAGTTTAGAATGGGATCGTGTGCTTCCAAGATGTTGGATAATGCGGCGTGGACATCCAAAACACACGTTTTGATCACCTCCCTTTCGGATCGAAGATCGTCCAGTTGTTGTTGGGAGTTGGAGAGTTGTGTGCTCTTGACTTCGAGGGCGGTTGTTTTGCCCGCCAGAACGTCCATCAAAGAATGCTCAGCTGCAAGATCCTCTTGTAGCTTAGCGAGGCGAGCATCGATGGAGGCACGAAGTGCCGAGTTGTCGTCGCTTAGCTTTTGGCGAAGAGTAGCGAACGAAGTCAACTCCGTTGAGACAAAGTTGGCCAATTGCTGAACAATTGGTTCCAAAGATGTCTTGGTGGCAAGGGCACTTTCCTGCAAGGACTTCAGCAGGACAGAAGCGTCGGAGAATAGTTTATCGACTTTTTCGGTCGCAGCCTCACAGGCTCTGGTGGAGGCATCAATCGCAGCAGTTGCTGAGGCCACCGAATCATGTTGAGCCCTGGAGAAGGCATCAATAATTTTCTGAAGGGCAGCTTCAGAAAGAGAGGACTGCTGGTTGGAAGAGGAGGCGAGAAGTAGATCAACCTTCTCGTTAAGCTCTTTGAGATGCTTCTTTATCACTGGAGCATCATCCTCCTCGTCACTCTGAACTTGAAACGGACTATAGTAGACCGAATCAAAGATCATGTGTTCACCACCACGGTAAGGGTTTTCGCCATCAGAGGCATTTTCAGGAGATGAAGGGGGTGGTGAAGTTGGGGGTGTTGTGGGTTTGGTAGGATCAGGTTGAGTGGGTGTTGGTATAATTTTGGGTGGTGGTTGAGTATGGGTAGTTTCGGTTGTATGGGTTTCGGTTTGTGGTGGTTCGGTTACGGGAGGTAGGTCGGTTACTAGTGGTGTTTTGGTTGCAGTGGTAAAGATTGGTGGAGGTGAAGGACCTGGGGAATTGTGAAGTTCCATCTCTGGGGTAGGGGACCGAGGTGTTGTGTTGCCTCGTTGAGGAGATTCGTCTCCTTGAGAGCCATCATAGCCCGAACTCTCACCCTCAGAGTCACTCGAAGAAGAGGGAATTACAAGCTTTCGCTTCTGTTGAGTCTTCCTCCTCTTCGGCTGTGGGGATTGTGCAGCCTTCGGTTGTTTCCTCTTTTTGGAAGAAGGTCCCTTTGGAGCTTTGGACGCATGCTTCCCTTTTTCTATCTTTTTGCCCCTGCTCACCGATTTGTTTACATCGTGAATCGACCTGAGCATATCCGATGTCAGTTCCCTTGGACCAGTTGGCCTAAGCTCCTTGATCTTCCGAATTAACCTGCTGTCAGATGGCACGTCGCCATACATTGACTCCGGGATGGAGCCATTGAAGGAAAATTTCGATGCATCTGAGACGATGATTTTCTTGGTATGGAACGTACCGACAGAAGACATCGATGCACCGTCAGCAGTAGGAACATCAAATTTATCCATGGCCCATCGTGTAATCAAGATCCAGAACTGGGCCAACGACACCTCAGAGTGTCGGGATGATGAGGAGAGGCTCTGGATAAGCTGTTGCCATAGGACAAACCCATAGTCTAGGTTAATCCCACTGTAAACCCCGTACATTATTGACAGGAAGAGACGAATTTCACCGTCGGATCCTGAGCTCCTTTCCGACAAGCCCTTGAAAAGGACTGTAAATAGGCCATTCCACTGTGGCGGCAGGCAAGACTTTTTAAACTTAGCGACAGAGGTGAGAACCTCTGTGTATCCCATGTTGTAAAACATGTTATACAGATGACCAATCTGAATCGACTCCGGATGAACTCTTGAAGGGTCAACATCAAACCCTAGCAAGGTGCAGAAGCGTTGGCGAGAGACTGAGGTCTTGTGTTCTGCAAGCTCGAAAAGCACCCGGTCGACGGCCTTGTCGTAGTAGGCAGTCGCGTAAACCTGCGATAGGGCCACCATTGACACAGATTCAATTCTTGAGAGAGCCGGAGCAAGTTGGGAATACTTTAAACATTCTATGACCGGCGACATATAGGAGTCGTACGCCAGTGGGTTAAGACCAATAACCAGACATTGTTGTGGGCGGATGGGAAGGATCTGTGAGGTAGCATGAACGGAAGATGAGTCAGCCATTTTTGCAGGTATGAAGAAGATGATGAACAGGAAACTGTTTGGGAGTATTTGCTCTTTGGAAATTTTGGAGGCAGTAAAGAGGTAAAAGGTGGTGTAGAGGGCTTTTTATAGTGGGTGAGAGGAGAGAGAAAAATCGTTTCAAATCTCTTATGGAAATATGAACCGGGTTCTTGAGTGACAGATGGATGACAGTTGAGGCGTGCGATGATCACGTAGGAGAGAGAGTGTCAGGTTCCTAGGATCACGCCGCCCAACAAGCGCCGTTTCAGAGAGAAAAGCCGTTACCATTTCCAGACGCGCATTTAATGCCACAGGTCAAGAGAGACCTTAAGGTGTTAGTGTGGATTCCCGTTAAATTACGATCAAACATTTATTAAGAAATGTTGAAAGGCTTCTTTTAATTAGGCTAAATAAGGCTGGCTTGGAAAAATATAAAATATCAGAAAAAAAAATTAAAAACTGGATCCCAAGGGAAGAAATGTTATGGTGTTTAACAATTTCATAGGAATCACACAAAATAAAATTTGAGATTTTAGTAGGGTACATTCGTCAATCCTTTAGTGAAAACTTGAGCAACTTAATTGTTCACCGTCAATTCATTAGGTGTTGAATTTTGGGTTTCACTCAGCTCGTAGTGACACGAGCCTAAGATCATAAACACAGATGTTGTGTAACCATAAACCTCAGCGGTAATTTCCGAGAGTCTCAAGGGTTACTATGATGGAACGAGTGTAGTGGAGAAGTAAAATGGAGATGGTGTAAGAGAACGTAGTACCTCTGCTGCGAAAATAAGGACCAAGCAGGAAACTCTTAACTCCTGTGAGAAAAGAGTGAGGTAGCTCACGATTAGAATAAATGAGTTAGCCTTATTGGGAAGACAAGGTTTGTGTATACCAGGTCATGAAGGCCATCATTCAAAATCTTATGAGGCTTGAGACACATACAACAGCATGCTTCTAGGGACACTTAAGTAAGTCATCAAATTTATCCCCATAAACGAACACGAACACACAAGAAATTAAAAAAAAAATATTTTTGGAGTTTTTGAGATTCAAAAAAAAAATAATAAGAAGAAAAGAAAAAGAATAAAACATAAAAAAAAACTTTGGAAAGAATATGAAAAACCGAACCCGAACGTTCGGTTGGTTTCGGTTCAAGAAAATTTTGAAAAAACCGAACCCGAACCTTCGGTTGGTTTCGGTTTAGGAAAATTTTGAAAAACCGAACCCGAACCTTCGGTTGGTTTCGGTTCAAGAAAATTTTGAAAAAACCGAACCCGAACCTTCGGTTGGTTTCGGTTTAGGAAAATTTTGAAAAACCGAACCCGAACCTTCGGTTGGTTTCGGTTCAACAAAATTTTGAAAAACCTAACCCGAACCTTCCGTAGGTTTCGGTTTTGAAGAAATTTTGAGAAACCAAGGAATTTAGACATGCAAGGAAAAATATTTTTAACACAAGGAAAAACAAAATTGTACAAGAAATATACAACAGAGAAAGACTACCTTTGAAGTAATGAGCGAGTCAGATAGTTGAACCGAACCCAAACATTCGGTTGGTTTCGCTTCTTACGTTTGAGGTTGAGAGGTAGTGTGAGGAACTGACTCTGATTCCATCATACCTAGCCCTTGCAATATTTTATTGAATGATGCTTCAGGAAGAGCTTTGGTAAAGATGTCAGCCAGTTGATCAGTGGTTCTTACGAAGTGAACTTCGACGTTCCCATCTTCCATGTGATCTTTGATGAAGTGATACCTCAGTGCTATGTGTTTGGTTTTAGAGTGTTGCACTGGGTTATGAAAGATCCTAATTGCACTTTCCGAGTCACAATATAGTGGGATCTTCTTCATATTGAGTCCATAGTCTCGAAGTTGACTTTGGATCCAAATCACTTGTGATGTGCAGGATGCAGCTGCAATGTATTCCACTTCGGCAGTAGACAACGACACACACGTTTGTTTCTTGGATTGCCAGCTGACCAACTTCCCGTCAAGGAATTGACAACCACCAGTTGTGCTTTTACGGTCGAGTCCACATCCTCCAAGGTCAGCATCAGAATAGGCTTGAACGAAGAAGCCTGAGTTGGATGGATACCATAGACCTAAGGAGGTGGTTCGCTTGAGATAGCGTAAGATGTTCTTCACTGCAAGCATGTGAGGTTCACGTGGGTTTGCCTGAAATCGAGCACAATAACACACAGAAAACATGATATCAGGTCTGCTAGCAGTTAGATACATCAGTGAGCCTATCATTTGACGATAGAGCATGATATCGACAGCCGGTTTGTCTACAGATGGGGTAAACTTGGTGCCGAATGCCATTGGGACTTTGACTTTTGAGTCTCCCATCATGCCAAACTTTGCTAGGAGAGTCTTCGTGTAAGCTTCCTGATTAATAAAGATGCCTTCGGGTCCCTGTCTTATGTTTAAACCAAGGAAAAAGTTAATAGGACCCATTGAGCTCATTTCAAACTTAGTCTCCATCAGCTTTCTGAATTCAGCTGTTAAGCTGGGATTCGTTGAGCCAAAGATGATGTCATCGACATAAATTTGAACTATCATAAGGTGGTTACCTTCTTTTTTGCGAAAGAAGGTTGGGTCAACCGAACCTTGTTTAAATTTAGACATCTTTAAAAATTTTGTAAGCGTTTGATACCAGGCTCTCGGAGCTTGTTTGAGGCCGTATACAGCTTTATCCAGAATATAGCAATGATTTGGATGCTTTTCGTTCACGAACCCAGGAGGTTGCTCCACATACACAGTTTCTTCGAGTTCTCCATTGAGAAATGCACACTTGACATCCATTTGGAAAACCTCAAAGTTTTTGTGAGCAGCATAAGCCAGAAATATTCTAACAGATTCTAGCCTAGCTACTGGAGCGAAAGTCTCTTCATAGTCTATCCCTTCCTCCTGACAGTATCCCTTTACCACCAGACGAGCCTTGTTCCTTATAACATTACCTTCCTTGTCCATTTTGTTCCTAAAAACCCATTTGAGACCAACAACCGAAGCATCTGGAGGAGTTGGAATGAGGCACCAGACTTTGTTCCTTTCAAATTCGTTCAGTTCGTCTTGCATTGCTTGAACCCAATCAGAGTGATCTAGGGCAGTGTTAACTGTCTTTGGTTCAACTTTTGATACGAATGAGTTAAACATACAAAACTCAACCTTTGAAAATAAGGATGTCTGTTTTGCCTTCAGTTGTGATCGGGTTAGAACCTTTTCAGATACATTACCAACTACTTGAGAAATAGGATGATCTCTGGTCCATTTGATAAGAGGAGGGTAATTCGGATCAAAGGTTGGGTCTAGTTCAGAATTAATCATTTCTTCTGGCTCAGATTGGCTGTCGTAATCGAGCGTCATATCATTATGTTCCCCCTCAATTGATGAGCTTTGAGAAACATGAGGTTCAGGTGTTTCTTGTGGTGCTGAGCTTCCAGGCGTTGAAGCACCTTCGGTTGGAGGGGTATCATCGGTTGGAGAACCACCTTCGGATGATGAAGGACCTTCGGTTGAAGTGGTAGAATTTGGCTCCCCCTGGACTTGTGAGCTTGGCTCCCCCTCGATATGAGAGTTTGGCTCCCCTTCGACATGAGAGCTTGGCTCCCCCTGGACTGAAGCGTTGTTGGATGGAGAGTCATTAGTGGTCGATTCTCCTTCATGCATTCTTCTTGCAGCATCTTCGACAATCTAGTTCATATTAACAACTTTGTTGTCTGCTGCACCTGCTTCGGAGAGTGAGGCTTTCTCCGGTTCGTCAAAGAGCTCCAGAAATTTCTCGTATAAATTGGCGACCGAGACTGTGACCTGGCCAGTTAGAGGAAAAATTTCCCCAGCGGTGTCTTCTTTGGCCTGTAGCTTCTTGACATAGCTATCGTCAAAGGTCACATAGTATGTCTCTTCAATCCTTCTCAAACTCTTGTTTAGGACCCTGTACGCCTTGGATGTGAGCGAGTAACCCAGAAAAATTCCCTCGTCTTGCGGTGTTCTTTAGAGTTAAAGATGAAACACCTTGAGCCGAACACATGGAAAAATTTCACATTAGGCTTTCTGTTGTTTAGTATCTAATATGGAGTGTGCGTGAATCGCTTGTTGAGATAGGACCTGTTCTGTGTAAAACAAGCAGCCGAAATAGCATCAGCCCAAAAATAACGAGGTAAGGAAGCGAAACTTAGCATAATTCGGGCAACTTCACATAAAGATGGGTTTCGTCTTTCAACTATTCCGTTCTGTTGCGGTGTGTAGGGAGCTGAGAAATTGTGACTAATTCCCTTTTCTGCAAGAAACTCTTCAAACTCTCTGTTCTTGAATTCAAGACCATTGTCGCTCCTGATGTTGCGGACAATCTTCTTGAGCTGTATTTCAATTTGCTTGATAAACACTTTCAGCTTTTGAGTCGCTTCAGATTTGAGCTTTAGAAAGAATACCCATGTAAATCGTGAAAAGTCATCAACAATAACAAGAATATACTTGTTACCACCGATGCTTTCGATAGATGAAGGACCACACAAATCGATATGAAGTAATTCGAGCGGTTCAACAACTTTTGTGTTGATTATAGATGGGTGACTTTGACGACTCTGCTTCCCCATTTCGCATGCAGCACACAAATGATCTCTGTCGAACTTGAGCAATGGAAGACCCCTAACATGACCTCCAGTGACAAGTTGGTTGATATCTTTAAAATTGAGATGAGAGAGTCTTCGGTGCCACAACCAGCTTTCGTCGAATTGAGCTTTTGATAACAAGCATATAGCTGGGTTTCCTTTGATGGGTTTAAGGTTTAAGGGAAACAATTCACCTTTTCGCTCTGACTTGAGAATCACTTTCTTTGTCCTTTTCTCTATGATTTCAGAACCTTCATCATCAAATGAGACTTTGAGACCTATACCTCCAACAAGTTGAGATACACTAATGAGGTTGTGTTGGAGTCCTTCCACATAAGCCACCTTTCGTATAGTAAAGTCCCCATTTGTTATCATCCCGTATCCCTTTATGGTGCCAAAAGAATTATTTCCAAACTTGACGTTGCCACCATCTGCAAGAGATCTGTATTCCCTAAGCTCCTCTTTCCTCCCTGTCATGTGACGTGAGCAGCCACTATCGATGTACCATTCTTTGTCGAACTGCTCGTCACTTATAACCTGCAAAAATTAGGCAGATTTAGGAACCCAAAGTTTCTTGGGTCCACGTGAGCTTTTCATGGGAACGGGAACAGTAAGAGAGATGTCAACTAGATATGTTCGTTTTATAAGAGTTGTTTCATCTTTCTTTTTAATGGAAAAACTTTTATTTTGTTAGGATTGGGTGTGCTCGGTTTGGACTCTGGTTTGGATTCATTGACCTTCTGCTTTCCCTTTTGTTCAGCTGATGAATGAGATTTTTGAGAACAAGCGGAATTAGCTTTCGAGCAAGATGGAGATGAATCGGTGGAAGTAGAAGAGTTAGAAGAACGAGAAGAATTAGAATGAGAGGGTTTGTATTGAGAGGACTTCCTGGCTGGAGACTCTAGATGACCCTTTTGCTTTTGATCGTTGGGGGGGGGGGGGCGATCTTAGAGTCTTGTTTTCTTTTGACTTCAGAACCGAACCTTTGCGTTCGGTTTGAGCTGTCCTTGGAACCGAACCTTTGGTTTCGGTTGAAGTCTTTTTCAGAACCGAACCTTTGCCTTCGGTTGATATTTTCTCGTGAACCGAACCTTGGCTTTCGGTTGTTGTGACTTTCAGGCTTTCCTACAGGATTGTTTTCATACTTCAGATTCTTGTCTTGATGTGAGAAGTATGCATTCTGGGAATGCCAGAATTGTTTCCTTTCAGAAAGGTTCTTCCTGTATCTATGGTTCCTTTCTCTCTTCCTATTCCTTATCTGTTTAGGTTGATGATGAACATTCTCTTTCGTTTTCGGTGTCTCCTTGGCTGGTTCCTTTTGAACTGCAGGAGTTTTACTTTGAGCCGAGCGAGCAGAGGTAGCGTCTTCTTTTGCCAAACGATCATCCTCCTGAGGAATATCTTTCGTACCACTGGTGCTTGGCTCATCGAAATTGTCCAGCTTATTCAAGGGTTCAGGTATGTATCTTCCTTTGCTCTTCCAGGAGGTTCTTTCAGATAAACCAATGGTTTCGTTTGTATTATCTATTGGAGCTTCCCAGAAGTACTCATCGTAGCCATCAGTATTGTCTTCGTTTACAATAGCTGTGAGTTCAGCTGTTTGATGTTCGGTTACTCCTGTCACCTTGTATACTTGATTCAGAGTGGTCCTGACCTTTTGATACACAACTGCTTTCTCAACTAATATTGGGGACTTTTGATGGGACAATCGAGCAAACTCCACTGAATTTTCAGAAATAAGATTCTTGTGGTTCTCAGGTTCGTTTTTAATAAATTCTGAGCAGTTAACTGTGTCATCTACAGAAATTTCACTCATGTTTTCGTCCTCGTTAAGCTCAGATGCATTTTCAACATCAATTTTGTTTTCTGAGCTTACGTTGGCGTTTAAAGAGTCAAAATTTTGCATGGTTTTGGTTCTCACTTTAAGTCTGTCATTTTCATCCAAAAGGTTTTTAAGCATGTCCTTGTGGTCCTTGGATTTAATGAAGGACTCAATTTTGTCCAGTCCATACATGTAGGTCGGATTGACATCATCAGACGATATCACACTCTCACAATTGTAGGCTTCGACATCGATTTCATCCTCCTTAAACTCTAGGAAGGGCAAAATCATGCGATGGATCTTATGGCCTATTTCACAATCCAGGTGAAGCTGAGTAATATTAGAATACAAACGTTTAGCAATTAAACAAAAAACATTCCGCTGTTTTAACAATTTTAAATTGTCTCTTTGCAAATAAATGTTTTCATCTTTAACTTTAACTAATTCCGACTCTTTTAACTCGATCCACATTCTTCGTTCCTCACTCTTCGATGCCACCCTGCTTAATTGATCAGTTAGGTTAGAATTTGTGACTCGAGTTTGAGTTAAGCTACTATCTAGATGAGAAATTCTTGTATTAACGTTTTTTAGTTCTTTCTCATATGAGGATGGTGGTACTTTGGATGAAATAAAAACAGATTGTACCTTCTTTATCAGTTCATCGAGTTCATTGAATTGTTGGCTGAGTGGTTTGGCTGTAAAGCACATGTCCTCCTGTACCTTCAGTCCATCGCTTCCTCCATCGGTGTTGTATCCCCTCATTTGAGATACGTCAGTCACCATGAAGCATCTTCCTCCACTGCTTTCATCCTTAGCCACACAAGCCTTTCCATGTGTAGGCTTCCTCACTTCATCGTCTTCTGAGTCGGTAGACCAAACTACCGTGCTACCGAACTCGTCATCATTAACCGAACCTTGCACAATGAGAGCATTAATAGAAGGGTTAGCGGTAGACTTCTTCTTTCTCAACTCGTCCAGTCTTTTCTGCAACATGGCGTCCTCATCATTTCCATCATCCTTTTCAGCCATCTTCTTAAGAACACAGTCCTTAGCATAGTGGTTTTTCCCACCACAGTAGAAGCAGCTTACTCCGGAATCGCCATCCACCTTCGGTTCCTTCTTGGGCTCCTCAGCCTTCGGTTCATTGTTCACTTTTTTAGAGCTGTAACTCCCCTGCTAGTTTCGGTTTTTGTTGCTGGGGAATCTCTTCTTTATGAACCTCTTGGGATTGGACACCATCATGGCATAATCCTCAGACGTGAGGTCATATTCCTCCAAGTTGAGGTCTTCATCCTCCATCACAGCTTTACTTTTAGATAGGAGGGCTAACGAACCAAGACTAGAAACGACGTTCTTTTCTTGCAACACAATCTTCTCTTGGGACTTGAGAATACCCACTAGTTTCGCCAAAGAGTATGATTTAAACTGCTCTTGGGCTTTGACTGTGGAAACCACTGCTCTCCATTCAAACCTCAGTCCATTCAAGAAAGTAACCTTCTGTTCGATAAGCTTCCTTTCAATATCATGTTTGATCATCTTGCTGAGAAGATGATTGAAGTGATCAAACGTCTGGGTCACCGTTTCTTCGGCCCCTTGCCTGAATTCTCCAAACTCAGATGAAAGCAAAGTTTGAATAGAATGTTCAAGATCCTCCTCTGTAGAATACAGTTCACGAAGTCTATCCCAAACTTCCTTTGCCGTCGTGCATGAGTTGACCAACCTGAATGTGTCGGACTGAAGGGCGAATCTGATCAACGTTAACGCCTTAATATTGCACTGGAATTTGTCCTTTTCATCTTGTGCAATATCCTTCACTTCCTTTTGACGATCATTGTACTCCTTTTGAGTCTTAATAATTCTGGACGTTGCAGAATGAGAAAACGGTCCATTGATGATGGCTTCCCATATGAGGTACCCATTATCCTCCGATCCAATCACGTAGTCTTCAAAGTGATGCGCCCATACTTCATAGTCATGGGTGTATAAGATTGGAATCTTTGTCGTCGAACCGTTGCTGTTGGAAATATTAATAGGGTTTGATTGCGTCGCGTCCATTATGATCGTAAAAACCTGTTCAAAGATCAGACTTGTAATAAAGCAGATTAGTGCAAAACAATAAATATCAAGATACGTCAATAAAGAGATGACGGCTCAATAAATATTGATAATTGCGGAAAAACCCTAATGGAAATCTTTTTCACAGAAAAGATGTGTATCGATTACACAGCCTCCTGCTTTGATACCAATTGATGAGATTAAACCAACCTTTAATCTACAAAGATCGATTAGATCTAGAACAAGTATGTAAATATAAAACTGTATGAACGCAATAATAAGAACAAGTCAAGATGGAATCAAACGTGTCGAATGATTAAACAAAATCCTCAGAAGAGCTCGATTAAGAACATCAACTGTAGAGGATTGGTAGGTTACAAGAACGATTAAAGAAACCTGTTATTCTCTGGATGAAATGCTATTTCGTTAATCTCTAAAATCGTTAACCTAATATGCATGCAAGCGTAAACTTATATACAAAACATAAAAGGTTCTCGGTTGGACAGGCCCAAACAGGAATACAAAGTAACTTATACTATCGAGCCCAAAAGACGCAATCTTCAAAATAAACTTCAGCCCAACACCGAGCTCTACCTGTACTTATCTGTAGAATAGCTCGTAATGTCGAGCAAGGTCGAGCAGCCATCGACCAGGTCGTGGAGATTGATGCCAACTCTGGTGTCAACACAGTCCGCATTCGCCGTCTCGAAGAAGATATGGAACGGACCCGAAGAACCAATGAAACTCTGCAGCAACGTCTGGTTGCCTCTCAAGCTGAAGTCATGGAACTTTGAGCTCGTCAAAGGGTTCATGAACGACACCTTCAAGAGGTGGTACGTCAAATGAGAGACCTCAGGCTTCTCCCGAGGAATACTCATCGCCGTTAGATGATGTCTAGTACATCATTATCTTTTGGGTTAAGGATTAGACTTTTAACATCTGTGCTCTAAGTAGCACTTATCTGTAAAATATTCCTAACTTTCAGTACTCTAATTAGGAATCTCAGAACTGTCAAACTTTCTGTATGGTATGATGTAAGACCTACTGTTAGGTCAATTTTCATTGAACTCGTTACATCAGTAATACCAGTATTATTGACAACTACCTACTCTGTGGGATGAATCTTTACATTTGGGTTTTCCTACACATCCTTCTGGTTATGAACACAAACACTCATTCAATTGTTGGGCTATGGTTAGTTAGTCCATGTGTCATTCGCACATTACTTACAAATTGATTCTTACCACTTTTCTCATCTTTATAAACTTATAGTTGAAAGATGCCTCCTCGCAAATCTACCCGGAATAACCCTACACCTCCACCACCTCCGGTCATCGATACAGCAGCCCTAAATGCTGCCGTAGCTGTAGTAGTGGCAACTGCCATGGCACAGTATCAATCTACTGATGCCAGCAGAGGTGGAACCTGATGGGTTTTGAGCATTCTAACACTTCCTAAGTGTACATGCAACCCTAATAACCTTGGATCTATGTTTGTCTAATTGTCATGCAAAGTTGATTTCCAAGGTTATATTCCTATCTAGCATACATGGGGAACAATTTTAACATAAAGTATAGATAGAATAACTTACCTTGTTGTTGTTTGTGTTCCTTGAAACCTTGTGAGCCTAGCACCCCAAGTGTGATGCCTCAAATAATTCACACAACACCAAATGCTCTTGGAAGAACTTATGAGAGAATACTCACTTCTTCAAAATCGGCCAAGCCCTCTTGATTCTAAGTGTAGCCAATTTTGGGTGGAGAATATGTTACTTATATAGTGTTGACAAATCTAGGGTTAAACCCTAATGTGTCATGACTCTTCATTTCCATGACCCATGGGTTTGTAACTCCCATGGAGCATCCATGGAGCATCCTATGGGTGGAACCCAACTTGATGAACCATGGAGCCTTTTAGCCCACTATACAAGATATGGATGATTTACTTAATCAACCCATATATTTAATTAGTTATCTTTTGATCACTTAATTAATTCTAAATTAATTCTTGATCAAACTAATCAAATAATATTATTAATATATTAGAACTTATAATATATTAATAATCTCCAAGTGTTATTTCTCTCATTTAGTCTATCCAATTGCATGGTGCCATGCAACCCAAATGGACCATGCCGGGTCGGGTCAAGTACATACCAGAAATAGTTATGGACTTAGACACCTTATCCAACAGTCTCCCACTTGGATAAGTCTAGTAACTATTACTGCAAGTATGACTTCAGGAACCGATCGGCAATCGTAGCTCTTTACAAGGTTTCTCGAAACTTGAGAAGATGATGGTACGCCATTTAAGATAAGTGATCATATAATCCTCTGTTCTAGATATCAGTCGGACAAATACATGGAACAATGTCTTACTTATTGTCCAACATTTGTTTCTTGATTTCCGATTTGTTTGACAAAGAACTTTATTGAACACATCAATTTAGTTCTGACCGGGCCCGGTACATAGGTCAAAACAAAATCATCGAGGGGCCCAGATATCAGCTTCTAATCCAAGAAGGAACAGATAAACTTCGACTCATATGTTTGTTCTACTACTCATTGAATTACACATCAGAGCGCGATTTTATAACATCGAGTTACCAATGCGTTTTTCGTACAATCAATGCATAACCAACTTGTAAGTAACAAATCATATCTCTAGGTTTAAAGACTTATATGATATTACCGTCTCACGATCACTCGAGATAGAATTCCATGAAGTGATTCCAGTGAGCGTGGGTTGAGTCCAATGCTCAGAACTTATGAGCACTCATGATTGTTGTAGCCTTGTCCCAGACCTCTACAACCAAACATGGCAGTCTTGATTCATACCTACTTCCGACATATGACCGACTGTGGAGGTTTGAATAATATGTTATTCCAAACAAAATTATTCTGGAAGTCAAAACATGCAAAAGAAATATAGTAAACGATCGACAAGAGATAGTAACACTTTACTCATAAATAAAACACTTTTATTCATCATCAAATGTCAATTACACTTTACAAATTTCGAGGTTATCTAACTACTAAATCTAATATCATCCTTCAGCCCTATGCTCCGAGCATGCTGGAGATGCTTAACCCGAGTCAGTCCCTTCGTGAGGGGATCTGCTGGGTTCTCATCCGATGATACCCTTTTTGCCACGAGGAGTCCTTCTTCGATCCGATGTCTGATGAAATGGTATTTTCTGTCGATGTGTCTGGATCTCCCGTGATCCCTTGGTTCCTTGGCTAAGGCAACAGCACTTTCACTATCACAGAAAATTTCCATCGGCTCTTTAATAGCTGGTACAACTCCAAGGTCTCCAATGAAGTTCCTCAGCCATAACGCCTCCTTTGCCGCTTCGCTAGCTGCAATATACTCTGATTCACAAGTAGAATCTGCCACTGTCTCTTGCTTGGAACTCTTCCAAGAAATTGCTCCTCCATTTAGGGTAAAGACCCAGCCCGACTGAGAGCGGAAGTTATCCCTATCAGTCTGGAAGCTAGCATCACTATACCCTACAACTCTCAAGTCATCACTCCCACCGAGGGTAAGGACCCAGTCCTTAGTCCTTCGTAGGTACTTGAGAATAGTCTTTACCGCAGTCCAGTGTGCCTTGCCAGGGTTCCCCTGAAACCTGCTAACCATGCTTAAGGCAAAGGCTACATCAGGTCGAGTACACGTCATAGCATACATGATCGAACCTATAGCCGAAGCATAAGGTATTCGACTCATTTCTGCTATCTCAGCCTCAGTGCTAGGGCTTTGTGTCTTACTCAGTTTGGCGTTACTCTGGATGGGCAACTCTCCTTTCTTGGAGTCTTGCATTCTGAATCTCTTCAGAATCTTCTCCAAGTAGGTACTTTGACTAAGTCCAATTAGTCTTTTACTCCGATCTCTCAAGATCCTTATCCCCAAAATATAGGCAGCTTCACCAAGGTCCTTCATAGCGAAACACTTTCCAAGCCAGGACTTTACTTCCTGCAGGGTTGGAATGTCGTTTCCTATGAGTAGTATGTCATCCACATACAATACCAAAAAGCTAACTATACTCCCACTAGCCTTGACATATACACAAGATTCATCTTCACTCCTAGAAAAGCCAAATTCCTTGACCTTTTCATCAAAGCAAAGATTCCATCTGCGAGGTGCTTGCTTTAATCCATAAATGGATTTCTCAAGCTTACACACTCTATTAGGGTACTCATTACTGACAAAACCCTCTGGCCGACTCATGTAAACATCTTCAGCCAACTTTCCATTAAGGAAAGCGGTTTTGATATCCATTTGCCAAATTTCATAGTCATGAAATGCGGCTATGGCTAACAGAACCCGAATAGACTTAATCTTGGCTACTGGAGAAAAGGTCTCATCATAATCCACTCCAGGAATTTGAGAGAAGCCCTTTGCAACTAGTCTAGCCTTATAAGTGTGTACTTTACCATCCATTTCGGTCTTCTTCTTGAAGACCCATTTGGACCCTACAGTCTTTCGACCTGGTACATTCTCAACCAAGTTCCAAACTTGATTGTCATACATGGATTGTATCTCGCTATCCATAGCCTCTTTCCATTTAGCAGACTCGGGGCCTGCCATGGCTTCCTCGTAGCTGTTAGGGTCATCTTGACTTACTAGTGTCCCATCACTAATAAGTGTCTCACCTTCTGCAGTAATATGGAATCCATAGTAATGCTCAGGTGCAGTCCTAACTCTCGTGGAACGCCTCAGAGGTACAGATTCATCAATTGGCTCAACAGGAGTTTCCTCCTCAAGTTGAGGGCTAGAGTTTGAAGTTCCTTCACCACTTGACTCTTGAATTTCTTCAAGATCAACTTGCCTCCCACTGTCTCCTTGGCTTATAAACTCTCTTTCTCGAAAGACTCCTCTTCTTGCTACAAAGACCACATTGTCACTAGGTCTGTAGAAGAGGTAACCAAAGGATTGTTGTGGGTAGCCGATGAAAATACACCTCTCGCTTCGGGGTTCGAGCTTATCATGAGTCTCGCATCTCACGAAAGCCTCGCAGCCCCAAATCTTGATGTGGTCTAGTTTAGGTACTTTACCAGTCCACATCTCGTGAGGAGTTTTGGCAACTTTCTTTGTAGGGACTAGATTAAGGATATGGGCGGCAGTCTCTAAGGCATACCCCCAGAATGAGATTGGTAGCGAAGCTCGACTCATCATGGAACGAACCATGTCCAACAAGGTTCGATTACGCCTCTCAGCCACACCATTCAACTGCGGTGTCTTGGGAGGTGTCAATTGTGAGACAATCCCACATTCCTTTAGATAGTCGAGGAACTCTGAACTAAGATACTCACCACCTCGATCGGATCGAAGCATCTTAATGTTCCTGCCCAATTGATTCTCGACTTCCTGTTTAAATTCCTTAAACTTCTCGAAAGTCTCTGACTTATGCTTGATTAAGTAGACATATCCATATCTACTGTAATCGTCAGTAAAAGTCAAATAATAACGATTAGCATCTCTTGTGGCATGTTTGAATGGTCCACACACATCCGTGTGTATAAGGTCCAACAAACCTTCACCCCTTTCACACGAGCCTGTGAAGGGTGACTTTGTCATTTTTCCAAGTAAGCATGATTCGCAACTATCATTTGACTTTAGGTCAAACGACTCCAAGACTCCATCCTTTTGGAGTTGGCCTATGTGTTTCTTGCTTATATGTCCAAGACGACAATGCCATAATGATGCTTTATCCAAGTTATTATTAGTAGAATCAATACACAAAACATTATTTCCTAAGTTATCTACAATAGATACAGCTTCATACACACCATCACAAGGTAATGCTTTAAAATAAAGTACATTATTAAAGAAAGCATTAATCGAACCAACTTCATTATCAAACGAAAAGGTGAAACCTTGTTTGTACAATGCATGAAAGGAAATAATATTTCTTGCCCTTTCTGGCGAATAACAACATTTATTCAAATCTAAATTTAACCCACTGCTTAGCGATAAAGTATAAACTCCAATCTTGGTGACAGGTGTAAATTTCCTATTCCCCATGATTAAGTTTAGTCTTCCTTGCTCCACATTCTCACTTCTTCCTAGTCCCTGCAAGTCACAACAAATATGAATACCGCAACCTGTATCAAGGACCCAAGATTTCGAATGGGGTGAGTTATTAGAAATGATAGTGTAAATACCTGCATGGTTGGGTTTGACTTTCCCATCCTTCACATCTTGCTGGTACTTTGGGCAGTTCCGCTTCCAATGAGCTTTTTCATGGCAATAGAAGCATTCAGCCTCTTTTAGGTCAGAAGAAGGAGTAATGAAACCTTTCTTGGTTCCACTTGAAGAAGAGCCATCAAGGGTCCGAGCCTTGGTACCCTTTGAAGATCTCTTTCTCTTCCTCCCTCGACTTTTCCCGATTGCCAAGACCGGAGTTGAGTCTGGAGTAGGAGTGATAGCAACCGACTTCCCCTTAAGACCTGTTTCTGCGGTCTTGAGAAGTCCCTGAAGTTTGCTGAGGGTGACCTCTTCCTTGTTCATGTGATATGTCATGCGGAATTGATCATAGCACGATGGTAAGGAGTGCAAAATGATATCTATTGCAAGCTCCTCAGGGAAGTTCACATTGAGCTTCAGCAAACGATCCACATACCTTTGCATTTTCTGCATGTGGCTCGTGACGTACTCTCCGTCCTTCATCATGGTTGTTATCATGGAGCAGATGACTTCGTACCTCTCTTGTCATGCACTTTGATGGTATCTTTCCATCAAAGCTTGGTGCATTTCATAAGGGTAGAAATCTTCATAAGACTTTTGGAGTTCAGCTGTCATGGTGGCTAACATGATGCAAGCCACCTTGGTTGCATCTCTTTCATGAGTATGAAAGTCAGCGATCTCCTGGGGAGTTGCAGTGGACTCGTCAATTTCCTTAAGCTCCTTGTCAAGGACATATTCTTTGTCCTCGTAGCGGGTAATCATCCTGATGTTTCTGATCCACTTATTGAAGTTGGATCCATCAAAGGTGACTTTCCCACACAGACTCATAAGAGTAAAGGAGCCATTAGGATTCGAGCCAGAAGCATTATTTGAAGACATCTGAAAAAGAAGAACAAGTTTAGTTTAGATTTGAGAGAGTCCTTAATAAAACACCCAAATGTAATATTAAGGCTAGGATCCAATCACAATATAATATAACTTAGAAGAGGTATGCCGTAATCTAAGCTATACCATATTTGAAAGGTAGGTGAATGACGATTCACCAATTTCCACCACGAAAACCGAAATATTAAATATTTAGTTTTTATTGGTTTTTAGAAATTCCTAGATTCTTTGAGATCCAATGAACTTTTCAAAGGCATGTTTCAATCTCGGGAGTGCCCTCCAGGTTTTGTGACTGGGATGCCGAGGATCACAAAACGAGGTGTGAAGTAACCATGCAAATCACTTGGTACCCTTAAAGTTTATCACTCAATCGATGTGTCGGTAAACCACACACGCTCCACCGATACTATAATAAACCTTAAGTCACCCTTTACCTACCTTGTTAAGTCCAAGTTAGTGTGCCGGTTAACCACACACGCTCCACCAACGACTTAGACAAAGTGTAAAGTGTAATTTCATGGATTAGCACCTTATTCACATTTTTCCTAAAGTAACTAAGATTGGGAATTTAATAAACATTTAGTTACTTTATTATATTCATCATACTTTGAATGAGAATTTATAAGTCCTTGTCTTACCCGTTCGGCTAACGACTCTCCACCAGTCAAGCAAGCGGTGGGTGAGAATATTCACCCATTAAGTCACCATTTTATAGGCAACAACCTTATACCCACCTTATAGACCGGCTTCGTGAAAGAGGCGTACTAGCGGTAAGACGACTTTATTCTTATACATATATATATATAATTATTAAATTATCATAATATAAGTATAAGGGTTGAATTTTAACTTTTAAAATTCTAGGGGTTGGGACTTAAAGTTTTAACTTAACTTTACTTGTTCCAAAACTTGAGGGCAAGTTTTGTAATTTTCAAAACTTTTCATTTCTTGTAACTTATGAGTTTAATAGAGTAATAAAATGAAGACTCTTCATTTTTTATAACTCTTGTGTTTTCTTAATGGTTTTAACTCAAGTGTGACTCTTGGTTTTCCATAACTTAAGAATAAGTTATGGACTCCATTAAAACACATTATGATCAAGAATTAAACTACCAAATAGGTTACAAATAATTCCTATGATCACCTTGAACATCATAAGAACAAGAACATGAATATGAACACAATCAAAAATTACATAAAACTTTGTAATTTTGATAACTAGTTGTTGTAAATGAATTAGCAAAGACATTACACCACCAAAAACAAGTTTACAATTACCAAAACAGTTTAGGGTAATGTTTCTAATTCATTTTCCAGCAACTGAATCGAAATTCTGCACTCATTCGACCCTACTCGCTGAGTGCATAAACTGACTCGCCGAGTTGGTTGAAGATACTCATGGACTCGACGAGTCCCCCTTATAGACTCGACGAGTCCATTCGCAGACAGCAAATTTCCGATTCTGTTTTCAACTTTTAAGCACAAATAAGAACAAACAAACCTGTCTCTGATACCACTGATGGGTTTTGAGCATTCTAACACTTCCTAAGTGTACATGCAACCCTAATAACCTTGGATCTATGTTTGTCTAATTGTCATGCAAAGTTGATTTCCAAGGTTATATTCCTATCTAGCATACATGGGGAACAATTTTAACATAAAGTATAGATAGAATAACTTACCTTGTTGTTGTTTGTGTTCCTTGAAACCTTGTGAGCCTAGCACCCCAAGTGTGATGCCTCAAATGCTTCACACAACACCAAATGCTCTTGGAGGAACTTATGAGAGAATACTCACTTCTTCAAAATCGGCCAAGCCCTCTTGATTCTAAGTGTAGCCAATTTTGGGTGGAGAATATGTTACTTATATAGTGTTGACACATCTAGGGTTAAACCCTAATGTGTCATGACTCTTCATTTCCATGACCCATGGGTTTGTAACTCCCATGGAGCATCCATGGAGCATCCTATGGGTGGAACCCAACTTGATGATCCATGGAGCCTTTTAGCCCACTATACAAGATATGGATGATTTACTTAATCAACCCATATATTTAATTAGTTATCTTTTGATCACTTAATTAATTCTAAATTAATTTTTGATCAAACTAATCAAATAATATTATTAATATATTAGAACTTATAATATATTTATAATCTCCAAGTGTTATTTCTCTCATTTAGTCTATCCAATTGCATGGTGCCATGCAACCCAAATGGACCATGCCGGGTCGGGTCAAGTACATACCAGAAATAGTTATGGACTTAGACACCTTATCCAACAGAACCCCGGTTAGCTCCATTCTGGTTGAAACTCCTGTGCGCTCGAGAGAGTGCTCTTACAAGGATTTCACCAACTGTAAGCCGAAACCCTTCCATGGGACCGGCGGAGTCATTGCTCTCTCGCAATGGTTCGAGAAGACTGAATCAGTCTTCGAAATTTGTTCTTGCCCTGCTGCGAGCAAAGTCAAATATGCCGCATGCAGCTTCGAAGGGAAGGCACTGACGTGGTGGAATAGCCACGTTAAATCTCTAACTCTCGTCGTGGCCAACAACATAGGCTGGGATACGATGAAAGACCTCATGATTAAGGAATACTGCCCGAGGGGCGAGATCCAGAAACTAGAACAGGAGCTTTGGAGCCTGACCATGAAGGGCACCAACATTATCGCTTACACTACCCGGTTTAGTGAACTGGTGGCCCTCTGCCCTAATATGGTTCCCACTGAAGGGAAGAAGATTGAAAGGTACATATGGGGGCTAGTTCCTCCGTATCATGGGAATGTCCTATCATCAAACCCTGCTACCTTCGACAGTGCCAAGCGACTGGCACAACGACTCATTGACCATGGTGTCAAAGCCCCTGCAACCACAACAACCCTAGCCATCTCAGAACCATCCAAACCCGCTGACACCAAGCGGAAGTTCTGGGATGACAAGAAGAGGCAGCGAGCTGCCAAGAAGCAGCAAATTGTGGCAGTACATGCCGCAGTAACCCCTGCTGCTACTGCCCCGACGAAGCAGTATGCTGGAAGTTTGCCGAAGTGCAACAAATGCAACTTCCACCACAACGGCCCCTGCCGTGAAATGCAGTGCTCTAACTGCAACAGGAAAGGACACACCGTCCGTTTCTGTAAATTCCCGGTGCAACCGATCATGCAAGTCCCTGGCTCTGGCGCGAGCCCAACTTGCTATGGATGTGGCGAAACAGACCACTATAAGAGGGTCTTCCCCAAAGCGAGAAATGATGGAGGAGCAGGGAGGGTACTAGCTATAGGCCACGGGGAAGCAGTCGCTGACCCGACAGTGGTGACTAGTACGTTCCTCCTCGATAACTCCTATGCATGCATTCTGTTCGATAGTGGAGCGGAGCGAAGCTTCGTAAACCACAAATTTGCTCGCATGCTTAAACCACAACCACACGCACTTAAAGAAGAATTCACAGTTGAAATGGCTAACGGCAAAACAGAAAACACCAGTAGCATATACTTAGGATGTATCCTAACCCTAGATAACCATTCATTCCCAATCGACCTCATGCCGGTCTCAATAAAAATCTTCGACGTTATCATCGGCATGGATTGGTTGAGTCTTCATCGCGCCGACATCATGTGCTTCGAGAAAGCAGTCCGACTAAACCTTCCATCTAACGAAACTCTTGTAGTCTACGGCGACAAACCTGATGCGAGTCTTCGCATTATATCAAGTATTCAAGCACAGAAATATCTGCGAAAAGAATACCACGCATTCCTTGCTCACGTCGTCGACACGAACCTCGAAACGAAAGAACTCAAGAACATTCCAGTAGTGAGCGACTTTCCCGACATTTTCCCAGAAGAAATGCCTGGATTACCTCCGCAACGACAGGTCGAGTTCCGTATCGACTTAGTCCCAGGAGCTACCCCAGCAGCCAAGTCGCCCTACCGATTGGCACCAACGGAGATGCAGGAATTATCTGGTCAACTTAACGAACTACTCAGCAAGGGATTCATAAGACCAAGCTTCTCACCTTGGGGAGCACCAGTCTTGTTCGTTAAGAAGAAAGACGGATCATTCCGTATGTGTATCGACTACAGAGAACTGAACAAACTGACGGTCAAAAATCGTTACCCTCTACCTCGCATAGACGATCTATTTGACCAACTGCAAGGGGCGAACTATTTCTCCAAAATTGATCTAAGATCCGGATATCACCAGTTACGAGTGCTAGAAGAGGATGTTCCAAAGACAGCCTTCCGAACTAGTTACGGACACTACGAGTTCGTGGTGATGCCATTCTGATTGACCAATGCGCCAGCAGTTTTCATGGACCTGATGAACAGAGTATGCCGACCTTACTTGGATCAGTTCGTCATCGTTTTCATTGACGACATCCTGATCTACTTCCGAAGTAAGGAAGAGCATGGCGATCACCTATGACTAGTTTTAGGAACTTTACGAATGGAGAAACTTTATGCGAAGTTCTCGAAATGTGAATTTTGGATCCGGAGAGTCGAATTCTTAGGACAGGTGGTAAGCGAAGAGGGAATCCACGTGGACCCATCCAAAATTAAAGCCATTGAGAACTGGTTAGCACCCAAGACGCCGACAGAAATTCGTCAATTTCTAGGTCTTGCTGGCTACTACCGCAGATTCATTCAGAACTTCTCCCGAATAGCGAAACCTCTTACAACCCTGACCCAGAAAGGTGTGGCCTTTGACTGGGAAGAGAAACAAGAGAGAGCGTTCCAAACGCTCAAACGAGCCTTGTGCACCGCGCCAATACTATCTCTCCCCGAAGGGATAGAAGACTTCGTAGTCTATTGCAATGCATCGAACCAAGGGCTCGGGTGTGTTCTGATGCAACGAGGTAAGGTCATCGCCTACGCCTCCCGACAGTTGAAGACACACGAAGTTAACTATACGACACACGATCTTGAACTGGGAGCAGTGGTGTTTGCTCTGAAGATCTGGAGACATTACTTGTATGGAACGAAGAGCACTATCTTTACCGACCACAAGAGTTTACAACACATATTCGATCAGAAGGAGCTCAACATGAGACAACGACGGTGGGTCGAACTACTCAGTGATTACGAATGTGATATTCGTTATCATCTGGGTAAAGCCAACGTAGTAGCAGACGCCCTGAGTCGGAAAGAATATTCTGGTCGCAAGGTCAAGTCATTATCAATAACCATCCATTCACACTTGTCTAAACAAATTCAGGCGGCCCAACTTGAAGCCATGAAACCTGAAAATGTGACGAGTGAATCCCTTAGAGGAATGGACAAGAATTTAGAAGCCAAGGGTGACGGAGCCTTATACTTCATGGATCGGATCTGGACACCGAAACACGGTGGTTTTCGAGACTTAGTCATGACCGAGGCGCACAACACTCGGTATTCCGTCCACCCAAGTTCAGATAAGATGTATCTGGATCTTAAAAAGATATACTGGTGGCCTAATATGAAAGCAGAGATTGCTACCTTCGTAAGTAAATGCTTTACTTGCGCAAAGGTAAAGGTCGAGTACCAGAAGCCCTCTGGTTTACTGCAACAACCAGAGATTCCAGAATGGAAGTGGGAGCGGATCACTATGGATTTCATAACCAAGTTGCCCAAGACAACGGGTGGACTTGATACCATATGGGTCATCGTTGATAGATTGACCAAGTCTGCACACTTCCTGCCTATCAAAGAAACCGACAAGATGGAGAAACTTACGAGAACATACATTAGGGAAATCGTACGACTACATGGTGTGCCTATATCCATTATCTCCGATAGAGATAGTAGGTTCACCTCAAGATTTTGGCAATCACTGCAACATTCCCTAGGAAGAAGGCTGTAACAGCCCGGAATTTCAGGTATTGCTTTAAACTATTTTTGGGGCATAATTAGGAGGGGACTCGGCGAGTTGGTGCCTGACTCGCCGAGTAGGACCACGGTCTTGGACACAGATTCGCGACTGGACTCGACGAGTCCATTAGGGACTCGGCGAGTCGACGCTGTTCAGCTGAAACCCTAGCCGTTTTGATTCTGGATCGTATATAATGCCTTTAGGGCCGTCATGTCTCGTCTTTTGGCCGATTGAAGATAACCAAAAAGTCTGTGGGCATCTGGAACAAGGGTAAAGGCTAGTGGAAGCTTGAAGAGGTTGTTAGGCAAGGAGAGTCAAGGTGGTGATCAAAGGAGAATCAAGGGGTCGAGCTCTGAAGGTTGGGGACACAGGGAACACGTTTTCCAGGTAATCCTTGGATCATATCTGTAGTTTTGGCGTTGTATATGAATCTAGGGTTTAGGAAACCCATTTAAAGATTTGATAGATTATAGTGTTGTTACAAATGTTTAAACCCCTGTAATAGTATATGTGAAGGTCTAGGAAGCCCCATATCTATATATTACGGAATCATGCGAATTACAGGAGGCAGTTGATTGACTGCATGGCGAGGACTCGCCGAGTCCAATGATCAGACTCGGCGAGTAGCTTGAAGATTCACTAGGACTCGCCGAGTTGTTCTTCAGACTCGGCGAGTAGCTTGAAGACCTACTGGAACTCGTCGAGTCGTTCTTTAGACTCGGCGAGTGGAGTCGGGGTGTTTAGACTCGCCGAGTTGCCTTTGCACTCGACGAGTCCGGTCAAGTTGACCGTTGACCTGTATGTAATTTAGTAGGGTCAGTTGTCTTGTTTGATAAGATCATTAATAAAGGTATGTGGTATTATAGGGAGCCTGCAGATTAGCGGATCGAGTGCGAGTAGCTCGAAGGGTTTATAGCTTGCATACTACGAGGTGAGTCTTCTCACTATACTTCACCCGGAAGGGTTTGACTGCGTGACCGGAAGGTCGTATGTGTTATATTTATGCTATGTCTAGAGAGTTAGATGCTTTATATGTGATGTATGCTTATATGTGATGTATGCTTATACGGGCCGGAAGGCGAGACTTTATGTGATGGAAAGAACGGTATGATGTATGACTTATGTGTTATGTGTGATATGTTATATGTGTTACGTTTTATACTATTATGGGCCGGAAGGAAAAATACTATGGGCCGGAAGGCAATATAATACGGGCCGGAAGGCGATATGTTATGGGCCGGAAGGCGATTATGTTACGGGCCGGAAGGCAATGTTATGTGGATCGAAAGGTCCGGGCCGGAAGGCGTATGTGGGTAAGTTGTATACTGGGGAACTCACTAAGCTTTTATGCTTACTACTTGTGTTTATGTTTTATTCAGGTACTAGTGATGACCGTGGGAAGGCGCCGGCGTGACACGTACACACTGCCATTGTTGAAGATCTTGGGGATTCGTTATTTATATTTTTGCAATAAACTTGGAATAAATTCTTTTGTCGAATAATAATGTTTTAATTTAAATGAAAAATTTATTTGAAAATTTGAGCTGTTACAATTGGTATCAGAGCCTTGGTTTGAGGGATTCGGGTGTACTTTCGGGTGCAACTGAACTCAGACCGGGGATTTGAGCAAAAACCTTTTTTTAAAATAATAAGGACATAACATTTCATAAATGGTAAAGCGGTAAAACAAGAATGGAGCAGTGTGTACGATCAGCCAGCGCCCGAACGGTAAAGATCCCCAGAATACCTTACAGTGTTATATTATGCACTGAATTATGAATTGTTATGCATGCTAGAAGACTAGGTATACATGATAGGACTAGAATGGCCTGTTTTGTGATGCCTTAGTCTAGGGGGATTGCTTATTTGAGATAATTGGTAGCGTGCAAGTAGATAGTGCATACTAGAGGTATAGTACTCATGATTCGGGATTTGGGGAGGAAGATTTGGGACGAATACTGATATGGTGTGGTCGGTAGTATTGGGCCCGTACTACCGAAGACACCGGATCGGTGGAAGACCCAAGTAAGAATCCCTGGAAATCGGAGACTGAGTAGGGCGCGTATCGAGTACAATTGTACTTGGTGGAGTCTCTGATGATTTTATGTTGTATTTCAGAGACATCATGGTCATCACACGCAATGGGGCGAGTTCGAGCGGTGCGAGTGACGAGGAGATTCGTCAGATTATTCAGGAAGAGGTAGCTGCGGCGGTTCGGGCTGAGATCCCGGAGATGTTTGGGTCTATTAAGACCACCCTGATGGAGGAGTTTGAGGAGCGGTACGCCGCACTTATTGAAGCTGCAGTCGCTGCCGCTACCGCAGCTGTGGCTGCTGCTAGGCCGCAAGGGGATGATTCGTTGTTATTCAGGGAATTCAGCAACACGAAACCCCCTGAGTTCGATGGGACGCAGGATCCGATTGCGGCTATGAGGTGGATCGCCGACATTGAGGGGTGCTTCTATACTTGCTCATGCCCGGAGCACTTGAGGGTACGGTTCGCCTTGAACCAGCTCCGTCTGGGAGCGAAGGATTGGTGGAAGTTCGTGACGGCGAACTTCACTCAGGCGGAGATTTCAGCGGTAACATGGGAGAGGTTTACGGAGATATTCAGGGACGAGTACGTTCCCCCGGTGGAGAGGGAGCGATTGATTCAGGAGTTCTTGACCCTTAAGCAGGGTACTGATTCCGTGGCGGTGATCACGCGGAAGTTTCATGAGAGGGCAATGTTCTGCCCCGAGCTGGTATCTACAGAGCAGTCGCGGATGAGCCGGTATTTGGGCGTTTTGAAGAAGGAGATCCGGGAGTTTGTGTCAAACTCCACCTATCGTACTTTCACTGAGCTTCAGGCGAACGCCAGGAAGCGCGAGATCGAGTTGGAGACTCAGGCGAGGGAGGAGGCTCAGTCTCGGCAGGTGGATCGGCGGCCGGCTCAGTCTCAGCCGGCAGCCAAGCGGACTAAGTTCGCTGATTCGAGGATGGGAGGTCCGAAGGGTCGCACTTGCGCGAAGTGCGGCAGGAGTCATGAGGGGGGGTGTCGAGCTGGTGGTTGCTACAAGTGTGGCAAGGAGGGACATATTGCCAGGGATTGCCCTAAGGGGTTTATGGTTTGCTTTCACTGCAACCAGACAGGCCATCGGAAGGCCGAGTGTCCGCAGCTTCGTCAGGGAGCTACACCTACTACCAGGATTACTGAGACCCGACCGGCGAAGGTCGAGGCCCCGAGGGCTCGCGGGAGAGCCTTTCAGCTGACTGCGGAGGAGGTCCGCGCTGCACCCGATGTTGTGGCAGGTATGTTATCTTTCGCGTATTTACTTAAAGGTCGAAATGTTATGCTTATGTTAATGTATGTGTAGGTACTTTTCTTGTGAACTCTATGCCTGCTCTAGTGTTATTTGATTCGGGTGCGAGTCGATCGTTTTTATCGTTAACCTTTAGTCAGCATATCGGCACTAGTCGTGAGCCGTTAAGTCGACCTTTGAGTGTTTCTATTGCGGCCGAGAGGGTGGTTTGTGCTACGGAGGTTCTTCGGGGATGTATGCTAGAGATCTTCGGGTCGCGTTCCCGATTGACCTAGTTCCTATTGCGATGGGGGACGTCTGTGTCATCGTAGGCATGGACTGGTTAAGCCGATTCAGCGCTGTCATCGACTGCGAGCGCCAGCTGGTGACTATACGAGACCCTAGTGGGGGAGTTCTTACGGTATACGGCGAGGGTACCCGTTCGGGATCAGCTTTTTATTCGGCCGCTAGGGCGAGGCAATGCATACAGCGAGGATGTAACAGTTTTGTGGCGTATGTAATGGATACGCGGAAGACTTCCGAGAGGCCGAAGACAGTGGAGGAGGTTCCAGTGGTGCGCGAGTTTCCAGATGTTTTTCCCGAGGATTTGCCGGGAGTACCTCCTGCGAGGCAAGTAGAGTTTGGTATCGATCTAGTTCCAGGGGCTGCGCCTATTGCGAAGGTGCCTTATCGTCTTGCACCTCCAGAGATGCAAGAGTTGTCCTCGCAACTTCAGGAGTTGTTGGGAAAGGGATTTATTCGGCCGAGTAGCTCGCCGTGGGGAGCACCGATTCTGTTCGTCAAGAAGAAGGATGGTTCACACCGGATGTGTATCGATTACCGGGAACTGAACAAGGTGACGGTCAAAAAACCGATATCCGTTACCGAGGATCGATGATCTATTCGATCAGTTGCAAGGGGCATCTTGGTTTTCCAAGATTGATTTGAGATCAGGGTGCCATCAGGTAAGGGTGCGGGATGAGGACGTCCAGAAGACAGCATTTAGGACGCGGTATGGGCATTACGAGTTCGTGGTGATGCCTTTTGGGCTCACCAATGCTCCAGCAGTGTTCATGGATCTCATGAATAGAGTATGCAGGCCGATGCTGGATCGGTCTGTGATTGTATTTATCGACGACATCCTGGTGTATTCGCGGTCTAGAGAGCAGCATGAGGGACATTTGAGGGAGGTCCTTGAGGTGCTGAGGTCGGAGAAGCTATATGAAAAATTCTCCAAATGTGACTTCTGGTTACGGGAGGTCCAATTTCTGGGGCACGTTGTAAATCAGGCAGGGATATTGGTTGATCCGGCCCAGGTGGAAGCAGTGATGAGTTGGGAGGCACCGAAGTCACCTTCTGAGATCAGGAGTTTCCTTGGGTTGGCGGGGTACTATCGGAGGTTCATCAGGGACTTCTCCAAGATCGCGGTGCCGCTCACCAGATTGACCCGGAAGGGTGTTACATTTTCATGGGGACCCGAGCAGCAGACTTCCTTCGAGACACTTCGTCAGAGACTGTGCGAAGCCCCAGTATTAGCTCTCCCGGAAGGGATGGAGGACTTTGTCGTATATTGCGACGCATCAATTTCGAGGCAGCTGAAGCCTCACAAGGCGAGGTATCCCACGCATGACTTAGAGTTGGGGGCAGTAGTGTTCGCCCTCAAAATTTGGCGTCACTACCTGTACGGAGTTCGTTGTACCATATACACGGACCATAAGAGTTTGAAGTATTTGATGGATCAACCCAACCTAAATATGCGTCAGAGGAGATAGTTAGACGTGGTTAAGGATTACGACTGTGAGATCCTATACCACCCAGGCAAGGCTAATGTGGTAGCCGATGCATTGAGTCGTAGGGCGAAGAGCACTCCATTGCGGGACGTATGTTTGAGATTGACGGTGATGACTCCGGTATTAGATGCTATTCGTGGGGCACAGGCCGAGGTTGTGAAGTCTGGGATGCAGAAACAGGAGCGGGTCGTCGGGTTGATTTCAGAGTTCGTTATGGATGGACGGAGACTTCTGACATTTCAGGGTCGGATCTGGGTACCATTCGTGGGCGGTACGCGTGTTACTTTGATGGAGGAGGCACACAGATCGAAATTCTCGATCCATCCCGGTGCTACGAAAATGTATTTGGATTTGAGAAAGGAGTACTGGTGGCCTTGCATGAAGAGAGACGTCGCCTGGTTCGTTGAGAGGTGTTTGACCTGCCGTAGGGTTAAGGCTGAGCACCAGAGACCGCACGGTAAGTTGCAACCCTTGGAGATTCCTGAGTGGAAGTGGGAACAGATCACGATGGATTTCATCACCAAATTGCCGAAAACTGCCAGGGGAGTCGATGCGATTTGGGTGATTGTGGATAGGCTAACAAAGAGTGCACACTTCCTTGCCATTAGCGAAAGTTCATCAGCAGAGAAGTTGGCAGAGTTATACGTGAGAGAGGTAGTATCTCGGCATGGAGTGCCGACCTCGATTGTTTCGGACCGCGATGTACGTTTCACTTCCAGGTTCTGGAAGAAATTCCATGAGGAGTTGGGTACTAAATTGCAATTTAGTACCGCATACCATCCCCAGACCGACGGTCAGAGCGAGCGGACGATTCAGACATTGGAAGACATGCTTAGAGCGTGTGTGTTAGACTTCGGGGGTAGCTGGGATGCGCATTTGCCGTTGGCTGAGTTTTCCTACAACAACAGCCATCATTCGAGCATTGGTATGCCACCTTTTGAGTTGTTGTATGGTAGGAGGTGTCGGACTCCCATTTGCTGGGGAGAAGTGGGACAGAGAGTGATGGGCAGTATAGAGATCGTACTTCAGACGACCGAACAGATTCAACGGGTGAGGCAGAGGTTATTGACCGCCCAGAGCCGACAGAAGAGTTATGCGGACAGACGTCGGTCCGAGCTCGAATTCCAGGTTGGCAATTTCGTTCTCCTAAAGGTTTCTCCTTGGAAAGGAGTGATTCGGTTCAGAAAGAGGGGCAAATTGGGGCCCCGGTTCATAGGTCCATTTCGGGTAATTGCAAGGGTAGGTCGGGTAGCTTATCGGTTGGAGTTGCCAGCGGAGCTGAGTCAGATTCACAATACCTTTCACGTATCACAGTTGAGGAAGTGTATAGCCGATGAAGCGGCAATGGTTCCGTTAGAGGATATTCAGGTGGATGCGAGCCTGAATTACGCCGAGAGACCGGTAGCTATCAGGGATCGGAAGATCAAGGTTCTACAGAACAAGGAGATACCTCTGGTGTTGGTTCAGTGGCAACATCGGAAGGGATCGGAGATGACTTGGGAGCCGGAGAGTGAAATGCGGGAGCAACATCCGGAGTTATTCGCAGAATGAGACTTCGAGGGCGAAGTCTAGTTCTAGTGGGGGAGAGTTGTAACAGCCCGGAATTTCAGGTATTGCTTTAAACTATTTTTGGGGCATAATTAGGAGGGGACTCGGCGAGTTGGTGCCTGACTCGCCGAGTAGGACCACGGTCTTGGACACAGATTCGCGACTGGACTCGACGAGTCCATTAGGGACTCGGCGAGTCGACGCTATTCAGCTGAAACCCTAGCCGTTTTGATTCTGGATCGTATATAATGCCTTTAGGGCCGTCATGTCTCGTATTTTGGCCGATTGAAGATAACCAAAAAGTCTGTGGGCATCTGGAACAAGGGTAAAGGCTAGTGGAAGCTTGAAGAGGTTGTTAGGCAAGGAGAGTCAAGGTGGTGATCAAAGGAGAATCAAGGGGTCAAGCTCTGAAGGTTGGGGACACAGGGAACACGTTTTCCAGGTAACCCTCGGATCATTTCTGTAGTTTTGGCGTTGTATATGAATCTAGGGTTTAGGAAACCCATTTAAAGATTTGATAGATTATAGTGTTGTTACAAATGTTTAAACCCCTGTAATAGTATATGTGAAGGTCCAGGAAGCCCCATATCTATATATTACGGAATCATGCGAATTACAGGAGGCAGTTGATTGACTGCATGGCGAGGACTCGCCGAGTCCAATGATCAGACTCGGCGAGTAGCTTGAAGATTCACTAGGACTCGCCGAGTTGTTCTTCAGACTCGGCGAGTAGCTTGAAGACCTACTGGAACTCGTCGAGTCGTTCTTTAGACTCGGCGAGTGGAGTTGGGGTGTCTAGACTCGCCGAATTGCCTTTGCACTCGATGAGTCCGGTCAAGTTGACCGTTGACGTGTATGTAATTTAGTAGGGTCAGTTGTCTTGTTTGATAAGATCATTAATAAAGGTATGTGGTATTATAGGGAGCCTGCAGATTAGCGGATCAAGTGCGAGTAGCTCGAAGGGTTTATAGCTTGCATACTACGAGGTGAGTCTTCTCACTATACTTCACCCGGAAGGGTTTGACTGCGTGACCGGAAGGTCGTATGTGTTATATTTATGCTATGTCTAGAGAGGTAGATGCTTTATATGTGATGTATGCTTATATGTGATGTATGCTTATACGGGCCGGAAGGCGAGACTTTATGTGATGGAAAGAACGGTATGATGTATGACTTATGTGTTATGTGTGATATGTTATATGTGTTACGTTTTATACTATTATGGGTCGGAAGGCAAAATACTATGGGCCAGAAGGCAATATAATACGGGCCGGAAGGCGATATGTTATGGGCTGGAAGGCGATTATGTTACGGGCCGGAAGGCAATGTTATGTGGATCGAAAGGTCCGGGCCGGAAGGCGTATGTGGGTAAGTCGTATACTAGGGAACTCACTAAGCTTTTAATCTTACTAGTTGTGTTTATGTTTTTTTCAGGTACTAGTGATGACCGTGGGAAGGCGCCGGCGTGACACGTACACACTGCCATTGTTGAAGATCTTGGGGATTCGTTATTTATATTTTTGCAATAAACTTGGAATAAATTCTTTTGTCGAATAATGATGTTTTAATTTAAATGAAAAATTTATTTGAAAATTTGAGCTGTTACAAAGGCTGGACATGAGCACAGCCTACCATCCACAGACTGACAGGCAGAGTGAGAGGACAATCCAGACTTTAGAAGATATGTTGCGTGCTTGTGTAATTGACTTTGGAAAAGCGTGGGATAATCATTTACCCCTCGTCGAATTTTCCTACAACAACAGTTATCACACGAGCATAAAAGCAGCACCATTTGAAACTCTCTACAGCCGAAAGTGCAGATCCCCTCTGTGCCGGGCTGAGGTGGGTGATACCCAATTAGCTAGGGGGCAAGCTTCCGACAGTACTCTCACTGGTCCGGAAATCATTCGGGAAACGACAGAGAAGATCGTTCAGATTCGTGAACGATTGAAAGCCTCTAGAGACCGACAAAAGAGCTACGCTGATAAACGTAGAAAACCTTTGGAATTTCAGGTGGGAGACCGAGTCCTTCTCAAAGTCTCACCCTGGAAGGGCTTCATACGCTTCGGTAAGCGTGGGAAGCTAAATCCTAGGTACATAGGGCCTTTCGAGATTCTCGCAAGAGTCGGCCCCGTAGCTTACAAACTTGATTTACCCGACACAGTTCGTGACGTACATTCTACATTCCACGTATCTAACTTGAAAAAGTGTCTGTCCGACGAGACTCTCGTAATCCCACTTAACGAGATCGAGATCAACGAGAGCCTCAACTTCGTGGAAGAACCTGTAGAGATCATGGACCGTGAGGTCAAGCAGACGAAGCAAATCCGTATCCCTATCGTGAAGGTTCGCTGGAACGCCAAGCGAGGACCAGAATTCACTTGGGAACGCGAGGATCAGATGAAACTGAAATATCCTCATCTTTTCGCTTAGTTATTTGTAACTTATTATTTTCTTAAATTCTAATTTCGGGACGAAATTCCTTCTAACAGGGGGATGATGTGACAACCCGAAATTTCCATTTGTACGAACATTATCTATTCAATAGAAGCTAGTCCAGTTTTTGTAATTTTCAGACTTGTCCGAACAAGTTTGTGTACATTAGGGTTTACGTTTCCGGACATATCCGGAGAATGGATGCTCCTGTAATCGTGAAACTTGAACATTGTAAGTTTCACAATGTTATAGTCTGACTTCCGGAATAAAAATATTTTCTGTCAAAATATTCCTGGACTATAAATAGATTTCTGAATTTAATTAATTCATTATTCACAATTCCAACTAGAGAAAAGCCAATTCTCTCTGACGGATCTTCGGGTTTTCATCCCGGATTGTGAGTCTACTTTCCTAAATGTGTTTTAATACTTGTTATATGCTTTATAACATCAATTACATGTCCAAAATACAAGATCCATGAGTTTACCGCCCAAGAACGTTCTTGGGGAGTAAACTCCAAAATGGAACTTTAAGGCTTCCTAGTCCCGATTCCGTGATAGACAACTTGTAAAGGACCTTGTGTATGATCTTTAGAGACTATAAAGCATCCAAAATTAACAAGTTAGAGGAGTTTACGGCCAAGGAACTTCTTGGGCCGTAAACCCCTTTTTAAGGGTCAAAAATGCCCTAACTTGCCTCCCTGAGCCTAAGGACTTTAACCACTAATACTTGTGCTTATTTTGAACTTCAAAACACTTCAAAATGATAGAATTATAGGAGTTTACGGCCAAGGAAGGATCTTGGGCCGTAAACCCCTTTTCTAAGGGTGAAATGCACCACAAACACCCCTAAGGCCTTAAGACAATTTACCTTGAACACATGGGATTGAATAGGGATCAAAGAACTTCATAATCACTCCTTAAAAGGAGTTTACGGCCAAGGAACATATCTTGGACCGTAAACTCCAAGTGATGACCTAAATGTGTGCATCTTGTCCCCATTAGCCTTAGATAAAAGTATGAAAGCTATCCTACACATGCAAGGGCCTCAAATGAATTAAAAGCCATCACCCATAGGAGTTTACGGCCGTAAACTCTAGGTTATATGGACTATAGGCCATAAACTCCCCTATGGGGCATTCTAGGGCCTTAAACTACTTCATGTATTATTCCAACAAAGCTAGGAGTGTTCTTGGATCAAGATAACACTTTAAAACACCCAAAACCACCATATGAGGAGTTCACGGCCATAAACCCATGAGTTTACGGCCGTAAACTGCAAAGGGTGGGGTTTGTTGGGTGGTGAACTCTTATGCAAGGCCATTTGATGTTTCAAACCCTTTTGCCTTGTCCCGTATCAACTTAGATGCAACCATTAGGACCTATAACACTTATACAAAGTGTATACATGTTCCTAATTGTGTTAACTTACTTTGTTAAGTTATTATGTGGCTAATTAGTTATATATATGCTTATTATATGATAACTAGGCTCGAACGTGTGAACAAGTCTCCGTTTGACACTTAGCACGGTACCCGATACATCAATTCAATCTACTCACCACACGTGAGTTTATACCGCTTTAATCAACCTTTGAAATACTTTTAAATGTTTTAAATACTTTATGGGGGGGGGGAGGGAATACAAGTCAAATACTTATAGTTATTACATCAATCACATGTGATTACATTAATCACATGTGATTAATAACTAGAAAACCAATGATTTTATCACTGTTCAACTGTTTATCAAACTGTTTCACTTCAAATGTTTTACAAACTCTTTTTACTTATCAAATACTTTTATTAAACTTTGTTTTATTTCTTATAAATTGCATGCCCATATATGTATATATATATATATATATATATATATATATATATATATATAAGTAATGTTTAAAGGGCTTAGGAAGGCCATCCGCCCTATTTCCTTTTTGCGCACTGAGATGTGGTCTGGTGGGATTTCGGGTGACCATCCGAAGGTCGTTTCAACACTAGTTAAATATCATATATACATGTATAGGCATAAAAGTACTCCATATTCATATTTATCAGTACATCAATAGTTAGTTACCATCGGGGTAAAACAATACATATACAATGATACTAGAAACAATACATATACATATACATATACTAGAAACAATACATATACAATGATGCTAGAAACAATACATATACAATGATGCTAGAAACAATACATATACAACTATACTAGAACGAGAAACAGTACATATACATGAATACTTTATTATTGTGATTTAAATCGGAGCATGACTTAACTGTCATGGCTCGAGTTGTAGCCAGAATTCTCTTGAAGGGAGAGCGTGAGTTTGCGTATAGATCTATACTGGATTGACAATCCTACACCTTGCTGCTAGCTACAGCCGGACCTGCAGGTCTGCGGGTGCCAAACGTCATTTCGTTATTACGACCATTCATTTGTCGTTGTTACTAGTCGATAGTATGGTGCAATTTATCACGTAGTGCCTTAATATAAATCCGGTTTAACGTAGTTAGTACAACAGTAGTTCTTATAATACAAGGCTACAGTACTACAATAATTTACCCATTACATATTTTTAGTGATAACCTCACTTAAACGTTTATGTACAAACTATATTTTGTTAAATGATAGTTACATTTGGGAAATTACACACTTTTACATCAAACGAGCATACAAAACAGTTAAGCCTTGGTAGAAGGCTACTTTAATAGAAAATATAGGTTTTTCTGATAGATTCAAACTTTTACAAACAATTGCAAATCTTTACATACATTTTACAAACTTATACTTTATACATGTTCAAACATTTGGATGAAGAATACCGACACTAAAATACTTATGAACTCACCAGCTTAATGCTGATAAACTCTTTCAAAATAACTTGTATTCTTAGGTCATCAGTAGACAGGTACCGAGGCCAGCTTTTGAGAAGATGGAGCGCATTCAAGACTCATCTTATTATTTTGATATACGTTATTTTTGGTGTCTATACTGTACAGAACACGCTTCTATTAAAATTATATATTTAATGCAATGGATGATGTTGTTTGCTTATTTACATTTACTGTGTGGTGATACTTACATGACGTCCTCCGCCCGCAGAACGTTTCCGCCGTTCTTGGTTTTGGGGTGTGACACATTACTTTATTTAACATCTAGTAGACCTTACAAAATGTTTTCTGTGTGTAATTTTTCAAGGTTTCAAGATAATCCACAAGAAATTCAAATGACGGCGGTGAAGAATATATTTAGATATCTTTGCAGAACTACTTCTCTAGGGTTGTGGTATCCGACTAATACAGTTTTCTTTGTGCAGGCTTATTCTGATGTAGAATTGGGTGGATGTGGACTTGATTCAAAGGCACATCAGGTGTTTGTCAATTATTGGATAGTAAACTCATAAGTTGGCAATCAAAGAATCCAACATGTGTTTCAGGTCTACTGTAGAATCTAAATACATCGTTGTTGCATCTTGCACATTCCAAATTATATAGATTCAAAGACAACTGTGAGACTATGGTTTGAGTATGAAAAATTTCCCATTGTACTTTGATTTAGAAAGCACAATTCGCATATGTCATAATCCAGTACAACAATCAAAGACAAAGCATATTGCAATCTGATATCATTTTATTAAGGATCATGTTGAAGATGGAAATGTGAAAGTAAATTTTCTAAGATCATCAGATCAATTGGATAATATTTTCATAAATGCATTACCAAAATCAACATTTAATCGTATTCCTCCAAGGCTGGGAATGATGGAGGCTGAATCTGTTCCTAAATCGTGTTAATTTGAAACAACGACAAGAAGTTACTATTCATATGCAAAGGCATGTGAGACGTCACAACTCATTACATTTTTTCATCATCGCAGTTACACCTTGACAAGGAAACATTTTTATGTTTCATATTATCATGAACAATCAATATCTCTGGAAGCATGCTGCATCATGTTGTCCTAAGTCTTAATGAAATTTCTTGGTCTAAGATTTTCTTCAAAATAAGCTATATTTACAGAGACAAAAGAGTTAACCATCTCTACTTATATGTGAAGTTATGGTATTTTTTGGTCCATATTTCAAGAAGGGTACAATTATTTCTTTCTTTTACCAATCTAAAAGCCCTTAATGTCTCAAGTATAAACCAACTTAAAAACAGGCTTCACAATTCCATGTCAATGATCTTTAATCATGGTCACCATGATTTTAGTAAGATACAACCATCTTTACACATAATGAATTGACTATGAATTTAGTAACAAATTCTAGCATGAAACTATATGAATTGGCGGAATAAATGAACTATGTTTCGAAGTACCGACTAAACTTCATACATTTCTTTCATTCATATCTCTATCACAAGTTCATTTAAAATCCTTGATGTTTTAGGTTAATTCCAACTTGAAACTTATGTTTTATAAATTATGTATTGACGATCTTTCTACTATTAATGTATTGAATATGAGACATCAAAACATTAACTACTTCTTTATATATAGTCTGTAGCAAAATCACACACTTGCATTTAAAATCTATAAGGTTACAAGTCTAAAACAACTTAAGCTACAATTTTACAAAGTCTGAGTTTATGATTATATATGACTATCATCATGATATATATTAGGCTCCTATCAATACCAACTTCTTTCTATATTTCTATCGCACATTTACACAAATAAACTTAAAATCCTTGAGGTCTTAAGTAAAACCAACTTGTACCAAGATTTTACAAATTCTGCGTTTATGATTCCAATCACTATCAACATGATTGCAATAAAATGCCACAAAATTTACCCTTCTTTTGGTTACGAAATGTTTCTGATACGTAACAATTGTTATGGTGCTGGCCTATATTGCGAGAACCTAATTGATCTTCAAACTGCGAAGATCGTTTTTGCAAAGATGATGGCGAAAAAATTCATCTTATCATTACATGCATGATGAGCTGGTAAAGTTTTAATGGGTCATTATAAAAAGTGATGATAAGCATGGGTTACAATGCAGTTACTCTGACATGGGATTGGACATTTATTTAATGCGTATCTTTGGTGGTTTCTCTGTCCACTTATTCTGGTGCTTTTGAAATTTAAATTTTAAACCTTTGGTCTTCCTATACCTTTAAATCCCTAATTCCAAACCTATTTCCAAATTTATACTTTTCAAATTGTTTACTCGAACCTACTAACAAACCCTTTTGAATCTTCAAGTGTTCTGATTTTCCTCTCAAGCATTCATCAATGATTTCTTCTACTGAAAATATTTCCTTTATGGATCAGAATGTATACTCAATTACTCTCGTTGTGAAGCCTCGTTAGAATATAAATGTTGATATATATTCTTCAAAATACTCCAATGTTGTTCAAACATTGAATAAATTTCTCAATCACCTAGTTCTAAATAATTCTCTAACTCATTACAAATAACTTCCTTTTTTGGCTTTGACTCTAGCTTACTCAACGGCGGTTTACAATTCATCTTTGGAGATGATGAATTTTGAAGTTGAAGGTCACAAGATGGCAAACTCTATGTCTAATTCCTGCAAGTTACTAAGGAAATCTATTGGAAAGGCATATTTAAACCAAGATGTAAGCTTTAAAAGTACTCCATGGATGATGACAATGGCCCCCTTAATGAAGTGTAGGTTAAAAGCCCAAGACTTGTCTTTTCCCAATAAATAGTCATGTATTATTCATAATTAGGGATAAGAGTGAGGCAAAATGTATCTGCCACATGAGGTTTCTTATGTAGTGTTAGATTCTTTAGTCTATGCTGAAAGTGTAATTTATTCCTCTTGTTTGAATCAATCGAGTGGTCATTCGACCTAATCTTCATATTTGTGTTTGTTCTTATTTTCCGCATCTTGTTCATCAAATCTCAATTAGGGTTCTAATCCCAACAGGTAGTATCAGAGCAGGTCTTTGAAGATCTATTGATTTTTGAAGTATTGGTTCTTAATTTGGTGATTTTCCGCACATATATTGAAGATTATTGGTGTTTTGGCGGTATGGAATCAAGATTTTTGTACAAGTTACTGTTCATGGAGATTTATACTGTTCATCTAGTATTTTTTCGATTCATTCTTCTGTTCATATTGGATCTGGTCGTTAGCTTAATCAAAAAATCTATTGATGTTAGTCATTTGTTTTGACCCAACTTGATCTATTCGATTCTAATTTTGATTTGGCCCATATTCTTGTTCGACTCACTGTTCATGGTCCACATATTTGTTAAAGATCTAGTTTTTCTTTGGCCCTAACATTATATCTACTTTCTGATTGCGTCTTCTGTGTTCAATTCGAGCATCGATCGTTTCTTTGATGCTGCCTTATTCCACTTCATCTTTGTTCTTCCATTGATGAATTGTAATATGTAAATGATAAAATTGTCAAAATCGATTCTTTCACTGAATGTATATGTTGAATAGTGACTTGATTGATCTGAAAAAAAGGCGATTTTGGTATTGATCGATAATCGCTTTTGATGGTCCTAGAAAGAAAAGTCAAAATTGGAGGTGTGAATATATTCTTTTTGATCGGAACTGTAAAATCAGATTGTTGGAATAGAAATTGGAATGAAGGAGATTTTTGGTCCTTGTCAGATCTTGAATCGTGATTTGGATTGACATCCTATTCACTTCGCCAAGCAGGTCTCTTAATAGAGGCTTAATAACATCAATTGAATGATGTTGGATTCACAATCTTACCAACAAACGAACGAAATTGACTATGATATGGGTGTTACATGAACTGCAAATGAATCAATCTCAATTAGGATGAACATTGGTCAACAGAAAAGTAAAAATCGCTGTGAAATCCTTACCTATGAACGCTCGTTTACTGTGCTTCTCATAGGGGTATAATCGACGAAATTGAAGCGAATCTATGATTGGGTATGTTGCCTTGGAACAATAAAAGGGAAGACAGAAAGCAAACTTGTGGTTCGGCTTGGCAAATGTTTCTCTCTTTCTTTGCATCGTCATGCTTGTTTTTGCTTTTGTATCAATGGCCTTGGAACGTACCTGGAACGAACGCGAGTTCGGTTGGTAGCTCTTGGAACGAAAGCACTTGGAATAAAGAATGTAGGACCGAAAGCGAACCTATGCTTGGACCGAACATGGTTTCGGTTCAAAGAACGTGGACCGAACTTGGTTTCGGTTGCTTGTACTTGGAACGAATGTATAATTTTGGGGTCTCGCATTTGTTCCAGTCGATATATCCTTATATCAGGCGTCTAAATGGGGAAGTATATGCTTTAATGTTTCATATTTGATCCCTATAACTCTAGCGAATCGGCACTTTTGGTCCCTGTTGATTTCACAATTTAATATTTTTGGACCAATCTCAGAAATTGTTACAAATAAAGGGGTATATTGATGCAGAATTACCATTCCATCCCCTATCTTTCAGCAAGTGACAGTTTCGGCCCAATATTCAGAAGAGTTTACTACTTTGAGGGTCGGTGAGCAGTTTTGGATTTTTCAATGCACATATTTTTTTCGTGAACTGGAAATTATAGATTCGATCAGGTCTTGGCGGTTCGGAAAGTCGTTTTTCGCGATATCATCAAATTTTCACGACTTTTTTGGATTCTATACTTCATCGTTAATATCATTTTGTCACGGGGGAGCTTAGTAAATTTTTATCCATTCAAGATCATTCTCATGACCATTTAAAGGCTTTATAATCATGTTTTTGATTATAAATCGGGGGAGAATTTGGTATGGTCATTCGAAATTGGATTTGTGACTTTTCAAAGTTGAAGATTTTTTATAAAGCTTGTGGTAGAATTATGAAGGTAGCTTTTACTCTGCTAAATCTTTTACAGAGAAGTATCCTTTACAATGGAAGTTCTTTATTGAGCTCTGCTAACGACTTGTTATATCTCCGACTTCTAGTATTTCTTGATCAAGTGGCATTATGAATCTTAAAGTTTGGGTTGTTACACGATATTTTTTGATGGCTTATATCATTAGATTATTTGAAGATCGTTGTGACTTGGAGGGGGAGCTCTTCAAAGACAAGAAGTGATTCGGTTTCTTTGTTATGAAATGGGTTTTTATGGCGGGTTTGGTTTTGATGTAATTTTTTTGGGATTACATTCAAAAGTGAAGTTTAAAGACATTACTTCGGTGCTTGATTTATATATCCTAGAGCCAATGTTTGAAGACTATTGAAAAATTAAGATTCGTGGATTGCTTCATCTATTCCTCTTTGCAAGTTCTTTCTATTCACTAGATTCTTGTTTTGGAAGTTAAAACATTGTCATCCATTCCATACTTTGAGTGTGAGATTGTAGGGTTTCAAAGCACTCCATGGATGATGACAATGGGCCCCTTGATGAAGTGTAGGTTAAAAGCCCAAGACTTGTCTTTTACCTATAAATAGTCATGTATTATTCATAATTAGGGTTAAGAGTGAGGTAAAATGTAGCCGCCACGCGAGATTTCTTATGTAGTGTTAGATTCTTTATTCTATGCTGAAAGTGGAATTTATTCCTCTTGTTTGAATAAATCGAGTGACATTCGACCTAATCTTCATATTTGTGTTTGTTCTTATTTTCCACATCTTGTTCATCAAATGTTAATTAGGGTTCTAATCCTAACACTAGAACTTGTTCCTAATGCAAATAAGATTAAGGGTTTTCATCAAATAGGTTATAGTCCAGTGTTGATGGTGTTATCTCGTTTCAAGAAGTTGTGTGTACCAGCTGTTTCGAATGTGAAGTTTATAATCAGTTTCAAGTGTTTCTCTAAATGAACAACGAGATCAGATAATGTAGGAAATTTGTTTCATACTTTAATGTATAACCTACACACTGGTGAACATATTGATATTGGTTAGGTACTCTAGACTCAACTTGGTCAAACTAGTACTTCTGCTACGAAGAAATCAGAAATATCATGTGCTAGGTTTTGGTCAATAGTGGTAAAATATGCTTGTGATCATTATCGTGTTCCTCCACCTGATGGTGTTCGTGTGGTTGTCATTTCGAAGATGAATACTAGCACATTTGTGACTACTGATGATACCAATTTTTCACATACTGGATCTATTCTAAAAATCAAGGAAATTCTCAAGATATATAAGAAAACTCCTATGCTTGGTGAATGGAGTATTCCACATTAATTGCAAGTTGTTCTTGAAACTGGTATTACACAAAGAAAGGCTGGTGAAAAACAAAAAGAGAAATCAGTTGAAGAACATGTTCCTAAGAAGCCTAGATCAAAGAGGAATATTAAGAAAAAGGCAATAGTATCTGTTTTGGATGAAGAGATGGATGATGAAGTTAAACAAACAGTTATTGATACTTATCTTGCAAATAATCATCAAAATGATGATACTACAAAATCATTAACATAACAAATGGCTACTGAGCAACCAATAACTTCTGCGATACCAATTTCTCCTATGAATCAAAAATCTTTTCATGATGATAAGGTGTCACCTGTTTCTACCAATATCACTACTTCTTCTATACAACAAATTAAGAGAAAGATTTTACAACAACAGTTAAATGAACTTATTATTATTTTTCCTCAATCTCTACCTCCTGTCATGCCAAACATCCCTAATCCACCTCTTACTTCACCAATTCTATCTACTCTAGTCTTCAATGTTGGATTAGGTGTCTAATCCCATAACTATAATTGGTATGTACTTGACATTAGAGTAGCATGGTCCATTTCGGGATGCCTTCATCAATACAATTTGATAGGATGGATATTTGAGGAAGAGGTTATTTGTGATTTATTAATATACTATAAGAATAATATATTAATTGAGAAATTACATTATTTAACTAGTATTGGTCAAGAATTAATATGAAATTAATTTAGTAATTAAAAGAGACTAATTAAATTTGTAGTAACTAATTAGTTAATTCAATAATATTTACAGTTTGGGATAATGATCCATGTTGATTAGTGATGGGATAATTCTATGTTAAAGTCCATGAAGAGTTAGTCCAAAGGACCTATCATATGGATCATTGGATTACCAATTGTTTTAGGGTTTTATGTATGAAATCCTAAAGATTCCAAATTATAAATTAAACCCCTAAGCTTTCAAAATCAGGCACTAGTACTCCAAGGTTAAGGCCTTGCCGATTCTGAGCTCCTAAAACTCTCTCTCATTATCCTTTACTTGTTCATGGTGTTGGTGACTTGTTTGCGTCATCATACATGAGGTGTTAAGCTCTTGAAAGGTGAAGAACTGCATGCTACAACAAAAGGTAATCATATAACTAGTTTTTATGATTCATAAATCAAATTTGTATGCTAGTTATAGGTTTCACGCTTTGGATAATTTTTGGTGCATGTATAACTAGAGAAAACTTTGATCCAAAACATTAGGGTTGTATGTGCACCATAAGAGTGTTATAATACTTAAAACCCAACATTTAATGATTCTACAATTTCACAAATCACCCCTTTCAAGATACAAAAATTGTTCCACAAACTATACAAGCAACAACAACTCCACAAACTCCACCAAAAAATGACTATTGTTCCACCCACACCTCCAGTTGTTCTTATTACTACTTTTGATTCATTACAAATAGATTATGTGTCAAATGATGATTATCATTCTGATGATAATGAAGTTGATTTTGTTTTCAACGAAGAGGTGGAGAATCATCAAGATTCTTTTGAAGGTTTTGTTAATCTAGTTCTTGCATCGAGTCGTATTGATGATAAGAGGGATTTGGATGAAGAACATGTGTATGATACTAAAAAGCTATGGCATATTCATATTGAGTTGAATCAGAAAGATGTTGAGATGCGAGAAAAAGAATGTAAAGGCAAATTTAAAAGCACTATGGCCAAAATTGACAGTAAATCGAATGACAAATGAAGTAGTTAAACATGTGGAGGAGTATTGATTAAATCTAGAGTCTTCTTTTGAGATTGATAATAAAAGGGCCTCTCAAATGGATCTTCCAATGACTATGTACTCCATCTTGTTCAGGGTTTTTCCTGATCCAGTTGATCTGGCGATATCCAATGCAACCATGAACAAAAAGCTTTTCACGTTTTATGTTTCAAAGCAAGGCCTCGATATGAGTGTGGAGTTTGAAAACGATTCTGGTTGTATGAGAGTGTGTTTAAGAGTAGATATATGATTTTGTGAACTACAAATTCACAATATTAAGAGGAATTAACAACGATGAATCTTAATTATCTTTTGATGATTGCCATTCATTATACCTTATGATTGGATTTTTTTGTTCAAAGTTCTTTAATGGGAAAAGCGGAGATACGAGATACAACTCAGTCACTTAAAAATGATTCATTTTTATTGTTTGGATCTTTATAAAATTGATGTAGGTTACAAGTGTGATTAATAGGATGACAAACAAAGGTCCTTTTCCACAATTAGATAATATTCAAGAAATATGATGTCCCAAACCCAAAACGAGAATGGCGGAAACATCTGGGGGTGGGTGACTTCATGTACAATATCATAACAATTGAATAATAGAGATCAATGCATCACAACCATCATATTGATAAATTATAAGTTTTTACATTATATTCGAATCGTTGTTTGTTTGATTGCCAAATACATATGACAAAAATATGTGACCTGACGCTGCTACGCCCCATCTTCAAAAATCCGTATGGGTACCTGTATACTGATTTCCTGAGAGTACAAGTAGTTATGAAAAATTGTCAACAATTAAGTTGGCGAGTTAATAAGCATTTTGTATGAGAAAAATCTGTCATTTTTTCATGTAAGATGAAAGAGTGTGACATCCAGAAAATCCAATATTTTCTTGTAAAATGAACTGTAGGTCTTAATCCCAAGACCAAAATGAGAAGTAGTGTTGTACTGGAAAATAGTACAATGTAGTTTTATCATTTTGTAACACTGATTGAATACAATGTATTTCCTTGTAAACTGATAGAGTGTACTTCCAAAAAATCCAATATTTTCTTTTAATGAGTAGACATAGAATCCTAAAGACTGGTATGTATAAGTATTGTAATTGAAAATAGTATAATGTACTTTTATCATTTAAATAAAACTAATTCAAGATAGTGTAAGTTAGCCCTGTATATCAAATGTATTATTAATACCCCATGTGAGTTATTATAACCGTGCTAAACGACATAGATGGCCTGTTACAACGTTCTTCAGGCATCAGAATGCTATGACATGTCACCCAGACCCACCGGTCTAACTGTAGGTAACAGTTTTTGTGTGAGATTTTCATTCCCATATAGATCACACAAGTATCACACTCTCTTATGGGAGATTCCAGTTATAATACTGGACTTTAGTATGTACTCTCGAAAGTATGTGAAGATAGTGTCACACAACCGTGTATTAACAAGTTTACGTATAGTGTAATGAAAACCCTTTTTTGTTTGTAAATGAAGGTATTACTCTTCCGATAGTGGTTACATAGTGTAAAAATAATTATACCTTTAAATAATTAGTTCTTCGTCCCGAAAGCCAAAATAGTTTGTATTCCCCATGAACTATACTTATCATAGTTTATAAAATGTTTCGTTATAATGAAGAATATGTACAATTATCATTTTTCCATGATAATGAAGTGATATAATAATATATGTATTTTTATATAATTAAACACTTTTGCTCAGCATGTTACAAAAGTGTTAAAGGCTAAAAAACTTTTTTTTATATAGTTTATTATCGTAATCAAATTTATACCCATTATATATATATATATATATATATATATATATATATGTGTGTGTGTGTGTGTGTGTGTGTGTGTGTATGTGTACAAATAACATAGTGTGTTGTACTTATATTTCCCAACTTTGTGTTTTTAGTAAAACTTTGTATGTAAAAGTACGCATGTCTTGAGGTAAAGCTGTTTCATGAGTGTAGCATTTTTTTACAAACGGTAATAAACACGTATTTAAACCATTTTGTATTTTAACACAAGTTCTCTTGTGTTTTACTTGTATTCCCCCTAAAACATAGAAAATCGAAAAAATTATAGGGGTATGAACTCACCTTGAGTGTGCTTGTGGTTGGATAAAAAGGTGACGGTGATGATCTTGAAGCTTAAAACACTCGAAAAAAGTTGTATCCTATGAGTTGTTAACACATAGTAATGTGTGTAAATTAGATAAATTATCAAGAATGTGTTGTAAAAACATTAGATTCATAAGGAAACTTACAATAATTCTTAAGAATCAACTTGCAGAATGGTTTCCTAGGAATGTGAGAGTGATGTGATGTTTGCATTAGTTTGTGTAATTTATCTCATTGGGAAAAGATCCACCAATCTGTTGGATAAGGTGTCTAAGTCCATAACTATTTCTGGTATGTACTTGACCCGACCCGGCATGGTCCATTTGGGTTGCATGGCATCATGCAATTGGATAGACTAAATGAGAGAAATAACACTTGGAGATTATTAATATTTTATAAGTTCTAATATATTAATAATATTATTTGATTAGTTTGATCAAGAATTAATTATGTGATCAAAAGATAACTAATTAAATATATGGGTTGATTATGTAAATCATCCATATCTTGTATAGTGAGCTAAAAGGCTCCATGGACTATCAAGTTGGGTTCTACCCATAGGATGCTCCATGGATGCTCCATGGGAGTTACAAACCCATGGGTCATGGAAATGAAGAGTCATGACACATTAGGGTTTAACCCTAGATGTGTCATCACTATATAAGTAACATGTTCTCCACCTAAAATCGCCTACACTAAGAAACAAGAGGGCTTGGCCGATTTTGAGAAGTGAGTGTTCTCTCATAAGTTCTTCCAAGAGCATTTGGTGTTGTGTGAAGCATTTGAGGCATCACACTTGGGGTGCTAGGCTCACAAGGTTTCAAGGAACACAAACAACAACAAGGTAAGTTATTCTATCTATACGTTAAGTTAAAATTGTTCCCCATGTATGCTAGATAGCAATATAACCTTGGAATTCAACTTTGCATGATAATTAGACAAACATAGATCCAAGGTTATTAGGGTTGCATGTACACTTAGGAAGTGTTAGAATGCTCAAAACCCATCACAATCATGTTGTAGCACCACCAAAATCACCATCTAATTACCACCGAAATCACCAAATGATTTTGGTCCAAGCTCCAAACGATAACCCACTTTAAGCCACCAAAATCACATGTGATTTCGGTCCAAGTGAAACCAAAATCCAAAGGTTTTCGGTGTTGTTGCCTATAAAATGGCAGCTTAATGGGTGTCCACTCTCACCCACCGCTTCCTTGATTTGTGGAGGGTTGTTTGTCGAATAGGTAGGACAAGGACTATAATTCTCATCATAAGTATAACGATAAATATAAAGTAATTAAACCTTTTAGAAATTCCCAATCTTAGTTACTTTAGGAAATGTGAATTTGATGCTAACCCATGAAATTACACTTTGTACCTTACCAAGTCATTGGTGGAGCGTGTGTGGGTAACCGGCACACTAACATGGACTAGTAAGAGTGGGAAAGGGTGACTTAGTGTTTATCATAGATCCGTTGAGTGTGTGTGGGTAACCGACACATCGATTAGGTGATAAAAATTAAGGGTACTAAGTTAATTTGCATGGTTATTCATACGTTGTTCGTGATCCTTGGCATCCCAGTCACAAACTTGAGAGGGCATAATCGAGATTTAAACCTGCCATTGGAAAGTTCAATGAATCTCCAAAGATCTAGGATTTTCAATCCAATTAAAACCTAATACCTATTTCGTTTTTCCTGGTGCAAATTGGTGAATCGTCATTCGCCTACCTTCAAATATTTTGTAGCTTGGATTACGACATCCCTCTTCCAAGTTATAAAATATTTTATTGGGTCCTAGCCTTAATATTTCATATTGGGTGTTCTATAAAGGACATAAATCAACTAAGTTGCATTTCTTCCATTGTAGATGTCTGGTTCAGACAACTATGTGTTGGATTAGATGTCTAAGCCCATAACTATTATTGGTATGTAGTTGACCCGAGAGTAACATGGTCCATTTGGGTTGCATATCATCAGGACAATTTGTTAGGATGGACTTTTGAGAGAAGGTTATTTATGGTTTATTAATATATTATAAGTTATAATATATTAATATGAAATGATATGTTTTAATTAGTATCGATCAAGAATTAATTTGGAATTAATTTAGTGATCAAAAGAGACTAATTAAATCTATGGGGACTAATTATGATAATTATTTATATTTATATGTGTTGGGCTTATGATCCATGTTGGACCAAGTTTATGTATGGATGCATAAACAGTTGGGCCACATGAACCATGGATCATAAAACCTATGGGTATGGATTATGGGTTATACCCATGACCCTTGGAATCCTACATATAAATAGGTTACTCCGTAGCCAAAATCACCACTTCTTTTCATAGAGAAATATGGGGGTGTTTTGGTGCAAGGAATTCTCTCTCAAGAACCACCTTTGACCTAGGTGTGTTGTGATTCCATTTGAGGCATTTCATACTATTGGTGCTAAGCTCTTAAAACCAAATACATCAAGACTTCAAGCCACATAAAAGGTACGTTTCCCTAACTAGTATATTGTATGGTTTATGGAAAATGCATGCTAGTTATAGGTTTAATGCCTTGGAAACCGTTTGCATTTATAATTAGTGAAAACATAGATCCAAGGTATTTAGGGTTGTATGTGCACCATAGGATGTTGTATTATACAAAAACCCAATAGTGGTATCAGAGCCATGGGTTGTTTTCTACTATATTTGATGCAAATGTATTTTTTTACAAGTTGGTGGAAAAAAAACATGAAGCTTGTTAAATTTTATGATAATTACTTGATTTTATGAAAAACTAATTATTTATAAAATTTGAGTCACTTTAGTACAAGAGTTGAATTAGGTCAATTTATTAAAAGATAGAATGATATGATTATTTTATTTGTTTTAAAAGTTTGATCTAAGTGGTTTTAAGGAGTTACAAATTTTGTTATAAAATTTTGGAACTCAAAAGTTTTTTTAATGTTATGATCTTAAGAGTTTTGAAACTTCCATAAGTTATGGATGTGAAATGTCTCATTTATGAACTCTTTAGGTTATGAAGTCCAAGAGTCTTCAAAGGATAATTGTCAAAGTTTCAAGATTTGTATTAGTGTATATGATTATCTAATTTCTTGAAAATTGTTGATGTGAATTAACTTTACTTATGAGTTTAATCTAGATCATAGAAAAATTATTTGATTATTGTGTTAATTGGAATATTTGATCTTAATGGTTTTTATGAGCTCCATAACTTGTCCTCAAGTTATGGAAAGTGAAGAGTTTTTCTTTTTAAAGTGCCATTAAGTCTCATAGATTATGAAAATAGAAGAGTCTCTATTTTTAATGTCATCATTAAGTTGTTTAATGTCTTCCATAACTTGTCCTCAAGTTTTGGAACTTGATTTTTTTTTTACATTAAACCTTAATTAAATTCATAAGTTAAGAAAAAGACAAGAGTTTTGAAAGGTTTCAAAACTTGTCATCAAGTTTTGGAATTTGTTAAGTTACCCCCATGTATACGTTAATTCCAAACTAGACCTTAGAATTTTAAAAGTTAAAATCAAACCTTATACTTTATAATATTATAAGTTAATAATATTTATATATATGTATAAGAGTAAAGTCAGTCTTACCGTTAGTAGGCCTCATTCACGAAGCCGATCTTTAAGGGGGGTATAAGATTACTGCCTATAAAATGGCAGTTTAATGGGTGTCCACTCTCACCCACCACTTCCTTGACCGGTGGAGGGTCGTTAGCCGAACGGGTTGGACAAGGACTATAATGTCCCTTCATTAAAAGTATTAATGATAAATAGTAAGTAACTAAACCTTTTATAAATACCCAATCTTAGTTACTAAGGAAAATGTGAATAAGGTGGTAATCCATAAAATTACACTTTGCACTTTGTTTAAGTCGGTTAGTGGAGTGTGTATGGTTAACAGGTACACTAACTCGTATTTAACAAGGAAGGCAAAGGGTAACTTAATATTTATCATAGTATCGATGGAGCGTGTGTGGTTAACCGACACATCGATTGAGGGGTAAACAATTAAGGGTGCCAAGTAATTTGCATGGTTACTTCACACCTTGTTTTGTGATCCTCGACATCCCAGTCACAAAACCTGAAGGGCACACTCAAGATTGAAACATGCCATTAAAAAGTTCAATGAATCTCAAAAGATCTAGGAGTTTGAAATCCAATTAAAACTTAATAAATTATTTTGTTTTTCTTGGTGGAAATTGGTGAATCGTCATTTGCCTACCTTCAAATATTCTATAACTTGGATTACTACATCCCTCTCCCAAGTTATAATATAGTTTGTTGGGTCCTAGCCTTAGTATTTCATATTGGGTGTTATATTAAGGACTTTAAATCAACTATCTTGAATATCTCCCAAAAGATGTCTAGTGCAGACATCTATGATCTTCCCAAATATCGTGGAACTTCACTTCCTCCACCTCCTCCAATTTTTCTCCCTAACCCACAAGTTCAAAGTCACTCAAGCCCTATTGGCAAGGCAAGGTCTAGGTGTGATCACATCTTGGAGATGAAGTCACATACTGACAAGGCAGGAGAGTTGGGTGTCAAAGTCTTAAGAAAGTTAGTGGTTCAATCACTTTCTAAGTCACATAGTGAGTTCCTTGGGACTCCTATGAAACAGACTATGATAAGACCCATAATAATCTTATTTATCTGCTTGGTGCTGCTAAATCAGAAATGATTTAGTGTACTAGTAAAGCAAATTTGATTAGGAGATCAACTTCCCAAAACTTTATGGATAGGGACAATAGTGACACAGGAAATCCAGAAAAGCATTCTCTTCCCAATGGAAAGGGATCGGCCATAGTCAACTCGGTTGACCAAATGGTAAAGAGAAAGGCTAAGTCTGAGATAGTCCCATGTACTATTACCTAAGGGTCCATATGGTCCTATTGCCAAAAGGAAAGGTAATTTGTTGCGAAGCTGTCAATTTTACTTGAAAGATCATAAGGCTAGTAAAGTCAATAAGTTTGACTCTATTTCAGGTAAGGTCAACTATCTAACTCAGTTAAGTTTCTATTCTGAGATTCTTATTACAAGATGTGACCGGGTCACATGTTGATGTTTAAGAATCAAAGGAAAATTGAAGGAAAGTTAAAGAAAGAGTATGTTGAATCTGATCGCGAAGATGGATTTCTATCTCTTGATTGAAGATTGGATTCTTGAGCTACTCTTAGGAGTTATGATAGATTGCTAGGAAACAAATAATAACATAGTTTTCATTTCAAGTTACATTGTAAGGAAAAAGTTTTTTCCGCATTTTAAAATAAATAAAAGTTTGTTTTACTTTATTTTGTCTCCTTACAATGGCATTCATGAAAACTTGATGTTTGTATGTTTATAGCAATATTGGAAATATGAATTTGATTCGTTCATTTATGGTAGTGTCTAAATTTACCAAATAAGGAAAGATTCTCATCACTCAAGTTTCAATTGGACCGAAACTTGGAATCATGCAAGTTGTATAGTATGATGAATGAGAACTTTCGAGCATTGGAAAAATTAAGACTAACTACTTGTTCACATGGATGTGTGAGTCAGGAGAAGGACTAAGGGATCAAGTACACTTTCTTGTGCATTTGTCAAAGTCCGCCACAAAAGATGGATAAGACTACTCGTCATGATTTACTAAGGTTTAGTAAATATGATTATACTTACAGGCTTAAGTATAATTATGAAACGTTGGAAAATTTTCAATGTATGACACAACGAATAAGAAGAATCAAATTAGGGAGAAGGATAAAAGTTTCTCAAATTTGAAAAGATGGGAGAGTACTTTAGTATCATGTTTTAAAGTCATCTTAATGATTTTTTAACCTTATCACAATTCATCCTCTAAGTACATTCTGATAGTTAAGAAGAGGAGTTATGAATTGTTGTAGTGGTTAAATCAAGAAGATGATTCATACTTCATTCCAAAACAATTCTTAGAGTTATACTCTAAGGTTGTAACTTGAGTGACATGTCTTAATATGGTTTAAAACACTTGTCAAATGTAAGAGTAAAAGTTTTCTATTCTTGTACATTTCAAATTGGTAAGCTGTGGTGTTTTGGATAAAACAAAGACCAACTAATGCTAATTGTGTTAAGTGTCTATCTTGATTAGAATCCACACCATCTCTTGAATATTTGGCAAGAAAGTCGTATAGGTCAAGGAGACAGTGGGAGTCTAAAAGATCCTGAAAAAGGTTTCAAGAAGTAATCAAGAATAAAACTTGTATTTCATCGCTAGCACACAAGTAGAGGTTTATAACCCATCATGCTGACATTTCTGTGCCCATTCCAATTAAGTTGGCTATACATTTAAGTTCTACATGTTCTCAATTGTTTGCATAAGTACTTGGAAGCAATGGAAGGCCCTTGAGCTGCCAGGTGGCAAGAAGTTAAGATTGCACAAGTTCAATCCATATGAGTTTGGATTTGTCATTATCCTTGTCTTATGACTATGGTTTTGACAATTCACATGGCTAAAAACACATACACCATTAAATCTAAGTGTCATAAGGTTTCTATTCGATTCATGAAAATGATGGTAAGGAAACTCTTTCACTAAGTAGATTTTGAGTAGATAACAATTGTGAGAATGACAAAAGGTCTAAACATTATGATTACGGCATCCCTCTTCATAATTGTTTAGACACACATGTAAGCTATCTAAGAGAGGTGTATGATATTGATAAAGTCTTATCAAGGAAATCTAGTATCAGAAATCTAAACTTTGGTAAGAAAGTCAATAAAGTATTGTGGGTACATGTCAAAGTGTGACATCCCCAAAATCTCGACAAGAAAAGACCGATTTTCATTTATGCTTTTAAAATAATTTCAGAGTAAATCCTTTTGATTTGAAAGAGTTGCGGAATTTGTTCCTAAAAACAAAACATGATAAAACAATCTTTACCAAAGCATTTCATAAAAGAAATGTATTTTCATTATATAATCAAAACTCGGGGTGTCATCTTCCGATGCAGACCATTAAGCATAAACAATAACATTACAAGTCATTTAACAAATATATACATATACAGACTTGTAAACAAAACAACTTGATGGTTCATCCATCTTACTTGCGCCACTTCATGTAATACAAATAAAACTGAGTGGGTCAGGCTTGGGAGCCTGGTGAGCATATAGGGTTTTCAACCCTCAATAAATAAATTATATTTAGTTTCACTAACCAATCACTATCCCGATTACCCATTCTCGTTATCCTCACTTTACATCCCTAAAACAACATCTATCTCAAGGGACCTAATCTAGGATTTTCATCGGGACGGACATTACTGCTAAGGGGTTTCCTTAACAATAGATATTCTAAAGGCAACCATGAGGGGGATAGAGTACACCAGTGAACACATCGTTCACAACACCTACTGGTTATGAACCAGCTAGCATTCCATGAGAGTGTCTAGAAGGAGTTTGTGGTCCTTATCCATACTCCACTGAATAACTAGGTCAACAACAACAACATCGAGGCCTCTCATCTGTTCATTACACACCAACTATCTACCCATGTTCTACCCAACATATCAGTAGATAAAAATATATATTTTTATACATAGTTTAAAACCTGTATAGCATATTCATTCAATACATATTTCACATAACAGATGAGGCATACCCACATAACACGTATTTCATAGAAAACAAACCAGATCTATGAGATTGAAGAGAGTGAATATACATTCACGCACATAACAACAAAATTATACACATAACACGTATTTTGTATAAAATACTTCATAATTATGTGTTAGAAGAAAGTAACTACACACTCACTTGATCAGAAGATGATCGGACAGCACTACGGCTTGTAGAAGTAGTAATCCTCAGCAGATCTGGAAGATCTCTACAAAAATCGAACTTCTCGCGGGCAGAGCTTCGGCTCGGAAACCGCACCTCTCGGGATCTTAGGGATCTCGGGACTTGCTTCAGGACTCGGGAATATTATCAGGGCTTCGGGGTACTTTTGGCACGCAAAACGATGCAAAATAGGAGAGAGAAGAGAGAAAAATAGCAAAGAAACTCGGCAGCCTCGCATCCTATTTATAGGAGGCTAGAGCCTCGGAGTACGCGGGGCGTATAGCCTTACGCAGGGCGTACTGCCTCCGAAACGTAAGCGCATGCGTCATCCGAAGTCCTCAAGTGTGAGTGTCGACATTCTTCGCTGTACGCGGGGCGTACTCCGGATGAGTCCGGTGACTCACCTCCGGATAATACCGAGGTTTAATAATTAAATTTAATTATTAGTTATTTAATAAACTTCGAAAATTCATATATTCGTCATACGAACTCCGTTTTCGACGTTCTTTATATCCACGCGAAGGTGAGACTACGATCTACAACTTTCGCTTAGACTCTGTCGGCTAATTTTGAATTTATTTTTATTATTTATTTTTAATAGGCCGGGACAGAAAATTTCATTATAAATTCATAACTTCTTCGTTTGACGTCCGTTCTCGCCTAAATTTTTATCTCTGTGATACTAACAACGAGATCTTTGAATCTCATTTAGATCACTAAGGCTAAATATCGCTCTAACGTAAATTGCACTTTTTATGTCATTTAGTGTTGCCGCTTCTGTCGCGAAACTTCGACAAGTCATAACTTCTTTGTTATAACTCGGATTTCGGCATTCTTTATATCCTCGGAAACCTTGTTTCAACTACTACAACATTATCTAAAGACATCAAGTTTATTTTATACTTAAATTTTGATGCTTATTTTTATTCTTAATTAATCAAACCACATAATTAAGCAATTAAGCACAAAACGCATAATACTCAAATAATACACTTCTATTATTTCAAAATGGGTTACAAAGGTGAACCTAGACTATTATATCATCATTAATGATAGGCCCAGAAACACAGGCGTTACAATTCTCTCCACCTTAGAATGATTCCGTCCCCGAAATCACACATCAACAAACAAATGCGGATAGCGACCCATCATGTCACTCTCCGTCTCCCAGGTGAGATTCGGCCCATTCGTGTGTTTCCATCGGACAACCACTAACTCAACCGTCTTGCGTTGCAACTTCTTAGTCTTTCGGTCAACAATTGCCTCTGGTTCTTCAATCAAGCTTTTGTCCTCATCGATTCTCAACTCCGAAATTGGAATCATGTCGGGAACTTCCCCGTGAACTTCCGTAAATAACACACACGAAAAGTGTTATGAATTCCATTCAGTTCTTCTGGTAGTTCGAGCTTGTAAGCTTGGTTCCCAATTCTCTGAAGAACTTTAAATGGTCCAATAAACCTTGGACTTAATTTTCCCCTTTTACCGAATCTTATAAGTCCCTTCCACGGTGAGACTTTAAGCAAAACCAAATCCCCAACTTCAAAAGTCATCGGTCTTCGCTTTTTGTTAGCATTGCTCTTTTGACGATCCTGAGCTGCTAACATTCTTTCCCTAATTATTTTCAACTTTTCAGCAGTTTGATGAACCAACTCCGGTTCCATAAACTGCTTTTCCCCAGCCTCAAGCTGTGACAGCTGTCAAATTTCGGTCAAGTCAAAGTCAACTAAAGTCAACAAGTCAAACCGTTTGACTCAATTTGCCCTTAGGTACTAGAATTTACATTATGAAATTTCTACACAACTCTCTATTCTAATGAGAGATCATAAAGCCAAAAGTGCCAACATGTAGATATCCTTAACCTTAAACTATGGTACGTGGCGAGCCCAAACCGATAATACAATGATGCATACTCATCGGGAGTGTGTAAGACCCTTAAACAAGGCTTAACAGGGTTTACGAACCTTAAATTGCAAAGTCGGACACTCACAAATGCCACACATGAAACCTCTCTCAATCGTTTTCACTCTATCTCTTCTTATCAAGAATCTCTCCCAAAGCTCTCCAAGTATGTGAAACCTCTCTCAAATATCTCTTTGTATGAGAAATCTCTCCAAGAATGTCAAATCTCTCCCAAATCTCTCCAAGTATGTGAAATCTCTCTCAAATATCTCTTCGTTTGAGAAATCTCTCCGAGAATGTTAAATCTCTCCCAGATCTCTCCAAGTATGTGAAACCTCTCTCAAATATCTCTTTGTATGAGAAATCTCTCCAAGAATGTCAAATCTCTCCCAAATCTCTCCAAGTATGTGAAATCTCTCTCAAATATCTCTTTGTATGAGAAATCTCTCCAAGAATGTCAAATCTCTCCCAAATCTCTCCAAGTATGTGAAATCTCTCTCAAATATCTCTTTGTAGGAGGAATCTCTCCAAGAATGTCAAGTCTCTCCCAAATTTCTCCAAGTATGTGAAATCTCTCTCAAATCTCTCTCAAAAGATCCAGTAACTTTTTGGAATCATTCGGGTCATTCCGACCCTTAACCGGGTCAAAAACAGCTCAAAACGGAGTCAAAATGAGTAAAATAGGCTTTAGGAACCGAAAGCCTTCTTAGGAACCGAAACCCTTCGTAGGAACCGAAACCCTTCTTAGGAAGAGAAGCCTCTCGGACCGAAAGTAAGGAGAGAAGCCTCTCGGTCTCTGCTCCTCGCCTCTCGGTCTCTGTCTCTCTACTCGCCTCTCTGTTCTCCTTCCCTCCTCTCGGCTCTCTGCTTCGCTTCTCGCACTCTCTGTCGCTTCTCTGCTTCTGTTCGCCTTCCGCCTCTCTGCTCTCTCTTCCCTCCTCTCGGTCTCTGCTCCTTCTCTCCTCTCTGTCTCTTCGCGCCTCTCTGTTCTCTTCTCCCCTCTCGGTTCCTGCCCTCTCTCTTCTCCCTTCTCGGTTCCTGCCCTCTCTCTTCACCCCTCTCGGTTTCTGCCCTCTCTCTTCTCCCCTCTTGGTTTCTGCCCTCTCTCCTCTCGGTTTCAGCATCAGAAGGCCGAACTTCGACCAAATTTCGAAAATTTGTCACTTTTAGCCCCTTTTTGATATTTTTAACATTTTAAGCCCGTTTTTCGTGATTTTAAAGCGGGATTTTCTCCAGAAATTGTATTTTAACATAATAAACCCTAAATATTCATAATTTAAACATATTTTGATTAAAATCATTATCTAAATAATAAAGATCTAATGGGGGATTTATTTAAGGTGGAGTGTTGACTTTGCCTTAACTTATGTCACAAGCAACCACTCCACACCCACTCTATGACCAGCCATACCTCCCCACCTTACCTAGGTCACTTCAATGTCCCTTACACTCAATTTACACTCATTCCCACGTTTTTAGAGCTGGAACAAACATCCTCTCTCCTTATTTATCTCATTTGCTCTCATTTCACTAAGTATCAAACACCACTTTTCTCTCAAACTTTTTCTCCACCAAACTCGAGATTCAAGGATGATTATCAAGTGTTCTTCAACATTTGGTAAGCATAATCCATTCTCCTTATGATTATCTCACTTATTTCCACTCAAATCATGGATATCTTACACAAACTCCATCATATTTGTGTTAGAGCTTCGAATCTCCAAGTGATTCATCAAGTGTTCTTGGGTTGGACACTTCTCTTCATCAACACTTATCTACTGAAATCACTCAAGGTGAGTTCATACCCCTACATTTTCATGTTTTCTCAAGTTTTCAGGGGGGAATACAAGTTAAAACACCAAGAACATAACTAAAATTTTCTAACAGCCTTCATCAGAAAAGTTCAACTCCATTCACAGACTGTTTTGGGCACCTTAAACATTTTTGTTTTCAAAACTGTACAAGGTTCAAATAGTTCAAGTTCTTAGCTTTAAAATGACTACTTGCACATCCTCGTACGATTTTTCTAAAATTTATGGTGATTTTTACAAAACTGCCTATCATTTCAATCAACAATCCAGACCAGTCTGTGTTTATGGATTTTTTCGCCCAAGTTGGAGGTCATTAAAAATCGTGATAAAAATTATGAGTAAATTAGACACATTTTTCGAACTCTCAGAATTTACTGATCTAGTTTTCGAATTCGTATGATTTTTCCAAAATAGTGCAGAATGGCTAAAATTAGCCAACAGCATGTAAATATCATAACACTTTGTATTATGTTGAGCAAAGTATATAATCATAAGTTCAAATTATTGAATGTGTTTCAGTGTTAGTTTATCATCATGAACTGAAACTAAGTCATTCATAATAAATATTATTCATTCATTTTAGAACACGTATATTAAACTATAAAAGGTATAGTTTAATAAATTCATAACACTAATACATTTCCATAAAAGAGTTCATACATATTACAAACGTTTTAGATAAACTATAATAGGTATAGTTTATGATACATCACACAACACACTCGTACAAAAAGGGTACATTCATACATAAAATATTTATATTCACACACATTTCACGTAAACTTGTTAACCTATATTGTGAGACATTCTCTCGCCGTACGTCCGAGTGCGGGATATAATTCCTGGTACTTATAATCAGAATCTCCTTGAGGGAGAATGTGATACTTGTATATAGATCTATATTGGGTTTGAAACCCCACACCTTGCAGCTAGCTACAGTGGGACCTGCAGGTCTACGGGTGACATATGTCATTTCAGTTTTCGCGACGCCTGAGAAACGTCGTGGCAGGTTCACATAGTCATAGTATGATTATAGCGAATCACATAGGGATATAACAATCCATAAAGTTTACGGGATTTTATTTATAAAACCTAAATGAGTTTTATGTCGATTTAAAATCACTTTTATCTCAATGAGTACAGATATTACTTTACACTTTTGGTTTTGGTAGTTATGACTACACATCATTTGAAACCACATTTATACCTTTAAGTATAGTCAATACTTGTTCTTTCTCGGTCCTCGGATTTAGGACTACATATACATAAAGTATTAACAAACATGAGAACATACGGAAATTTCATTTAATTCAAACGCGTCCTTGTCCATTTAAACACCTAACATTTTCTATTAGTAAGAAAGGTTACTTATACATTTTGGTCTTCGGTCATAAGACTACATTACACAGATTTTAAAGAAAATATCGGGTTTTCTGGATACATATTCTAACGCTTTTACAAGGAAAATGGTTTACTTTTCTAACAAAATCTCTTATGAACTCACCAACCTTTGTGTTGACACTTTTCAAAACTACTTGTATTCTCAAGAATTCAGTGAAAACAGGAAATCAACAACGTTTTGAGGATGGGACGATTAATCGTCAAACAGTTCATTTTGTATCATAATGTAATTGATGTGAATCATGTAAACATGTGCTTTGATGTAATGTTTTCAATTATATTTGTGTTGGTTGTATTTACTTTGAGCGCTATTATACTCATTGTTGTGATACTCTACATGAAGTCCTCCACCCCAGACGTTTCCGCCATCCTTGGTTTGGGGGTGTGACAGATTTGTATCAGAGCATTGTTTATAGTGAACTCAGTATATCAAACCACATAAGATATACAAGCTATAAATGCATTGGGACTAAGTCTCTGATTTAAAGTTTCAAAACAACTATACTTTTAGAAATAAATAGTTTCTTATTAAAGGTATACATGCATGCATACATATTAAGGTCAGCACCACTCCAGAACAAAACAAAAGTAATGATTGTTGAATATCACAGGTAAGCTTGGGGATGTATGGTTAGTCTTGGGAGTGGCATAGCCTGATCAACTATGCTGGTCCGAGGAGTGATTAGCACATGCCCAAGAATAGTTGTGATATGGCAACAAGTCTAAAAACTTACCAACACTACCACAATGAGAACATTAGAACATAACATAAGTTTAAAAATACTATAGGAGTATTTTGTAATATCATAACTTATATGAAAACTAAATAGATCCTTAATAATAGGTCTATAGTCCCTAAGTGGATACTTTAAGGTTATATATAACTTAGAAATTATAGACTTAGAATTTGTGGTCATTACTTTACTTTCTCTTCCTTGTTTGGATGTGGACCTAGAGTGGGATCACTTATTCAAAGGTCTATCGTATCTTGTTATATGTAAGTAGTATGCACTATGTCATTATAGAAGTAAATAATAAGGATCACCCCTATAAGTAAGTGATAACAGAGTTAGACGCATAGTACTTATCTCCTCCACTTCTATTCTCGCAAATACGGCATAGCAAAATCCTACTTACCGGACGACCCTTACTTTCCTAATCCGAACTCAAGGAATGGTGAATGGTTATGAGAAGAATCATAAGCGGGACCGGAGGTAATCAATTGTACATGCATAGCAAGGGTTCTACGAACCGTTTCGACTATATCGAACCTGTACCCCGTTGGACAATCGTGAACGAGGGTTGAATGTCGACAACAATGATAACAACCACCATGTGGAGACCAACGAGGGCAACTCTCTTATTAGGACCTTATCGCCACTCGTGAAGAGGAAAGAAAGCAACAGGGTAGGACACACAGCATTCATAGAAAGGATGATTGTAGCCAAGCGTTGATTTGCAAAGCTACAAAATTACATCGACCTTGCCTCAAGCATCACAAGGGATGGATCATCGTAAGTAGAGTTCATGCCGCTCACCAGACCTGGTAAATTAGCTTAATAAGTATGCGCTGGTGCTACTCTATTGTAAGTAAAAATCACGACACTACAGACTAAATGGTCATACTAATCGAGAAATCTATCTACTATCAAAACCTGCCCATGCACAAATGTGAAGTAGACCTGCATCGAGGTCAAATTTTCACAAAAATCATGATTACTAAAGTCATATTAACAAGATGGGCTTAGGATGTACCTAACAGACTCGAAGGACTATCCAGCCTTAATTATATAACTAAGCATACATCAATAGGTTGTGATAAGGACCTAGCTTGGGTCAAGTATAAGGTTTCACTTGGATACAGAGCTACTAAAATACATGAGTTTATTATACAAAGAATCTCGTTATAAATTGTTTCCAGAACACCCTAAACAATTGAACTTTGATACAAATCGATATGAGATAAACTTAGTTAGAAAACTCGCGACATATAGCCATTCTAAAAACTCATTATTGTCTCACCTTTAAACATTTGTTGAGAAGTTTCTTCTTCATAGACCTATGGAGTGCGAACGTTCCAGCACTAATGCACCGGATCCCATCAAGATTCCTCAGCCAAGTGTGTTCGGAAAAACATGATTCTAAGAGGAGTAAAGCTTAACGTCCATATGAAACCTACTCCTACCTACTGCCATAACTCCATCTCAGGAGCGTTAGCAGAAACACTAAGAATAGTACAGTAATGTGCAAAAATTTATATGCGTAAATATAAATTGTAAGGATGCACTTAAGACAATCATTTCCACTAACGAAGTCGTTTTTCGTCATGAAACAGAGTTATGTCTTCACCAAGAGGCAACAAACCAACTAGCAAGGTGCCAACACTGCAGATAGACACTGCTACTTTTCAAGCTGCAGTCACGGCAACCGTGGCAGCCGTCATGGTGCATTTCAATACTAACAACGTCAGCAGGGGTGGAAGTGGTACTAACAATACAAATTGTGGTAACAATCAGGGACACCAATGGGTACCTACCAACAAAAATACCTCAGGCCACGAACCTACGAACAAGAAGAGAAAGTTTTGGAACATGAAAGAGCGCCACCAATCTCAAGGATACACTAAAAGATAACAACCTAGGGCCGCCCCTACCATTACAACAGCAGTCATGACACATGCCTCGACACTAGCCACGGGGTCTGCCACCCAAATGCCTGCCAGACCATATGAGGGATCACTCCCAAAGTGCAACCAATGTGGCTTTCATCACCATGGGGCTTGCCGGGAGATGCACTGTAAAAACTGCAACAGGAAAGGGCATACCATCAATTTCTGTAGGGCCCCGACCCATCACCTCCCTTCAATCACCTGCACCAAGGTAGGCCCAGTATACTACCTATGCGGTGAAACAGGACACTTCAAGAGAGAATGTCCAACTGAGAAGAACAGCGAAGGAACAGGAGGAATGTGATGAACACACTAACAGGAGAAGCAAGGGAACCATGTTAGGACTTTTGTAATGTTCCCAACGACAAAACGTTTAAGTACTATATGTTTGTAATGAATTTGGTACGCTTACTAAAGTAACCTTCCTGCTAAAAAGTAGTGAAAATATTTTCTCTCTCATACAAATCAAACCAAAGACATTCATATGTGACCTTAGGAGCATTACTTGTAAGTTGTGATGACCTTGTCCATACATCGGGGTTAATTTAAAATCAAAATACTAAAGTCTTGAAACAGATAATTCCATCCTGACTCCGATTCCATGTCTAGTATTAGGGGTTGAGTGGGGTCACCCACTCGACGATTGCACGATATCAATTTACATACGACGATCATATACCGCTCGATCATGAGGAGACCTGTCAGGAATCATGATATCAAGTATCATTACTGGCTATCGAAAACACACCCACTACCAGTGCTAGACACTGTGGTATGAATCATCTGCAATAATCATAACATTTAACAAAACGGAACACACAGAAAAGAAATACAGGACACTCTATCACTCTAGTGATCTTTTCCTTCGAATACAACTTATCTCATGTTATCTAAAAAGATAGTGTTGTCGTTATCCAATTTTGATTGAGATAGCCCTCGTCTTCCCGATTTAACGACTACAAAAGGGCCCTTCGCCTAACCCCCCGAATATCGAAACTATCATCTCTCATAAACATCCAGCATGGACCTTTAGGTCATCTCTCGCTGTGGAACTCCAAAACACGCACCAGAGGAGTGTTATACTTCCCGAAGCCTTATCACATCTATATAAAGGAGACCTTCGGGAATGTCGCGCATAAGCATAGAAGCTTGGGACAGATATGGTACGAGTCCTGCCATGAGCTTCGGGCTAAGGTTGCCCAGAAGGACGAGTAAATGTCTTACCATTCAAAAAGGCCTAGTCGCGTAAACCAAACCCACATACTTCCTACCGAGCTACAAGAGCTGTCAGGTCAAACCTGTCAAACTACTCCACAATGAAATTGAAGAACCAAGCTTCTCACCCTGGAAAAAATCTGGTCTTATTCGTCAAATAGAAAAGCAAATTGCTCATAATTCCATCGATTTCAGAGGCCCCGACAACATCTCCACTAGAAACCTTTACTATCTGCCTCGCATAGACAAATATGCCGACCAACCGCAAGGAACGAGGTACCCTTCAGGAATTGGACCTGAGATCTGAATATCACCAGTCACGAGTATTGAAGAAGGATGTCCGAGAACAATCCTCCAATTTCGATGCAGACGCTGAAAGTTTGTAGTGATAAACCTCGGATATAACCAAACCCACTCGTAGGATTCATGAACGTAATAAATAGGATATACCGTTCTTGCTAGGATCAGTTCATCATCGTCATTACAAATGACTTACTTATCTACCCTCGTAGTAAGAAGGAAACCAAGGAGAGCAGCTACAACAAACCACAGAAGCAATTCGATCAGAGAAGTATTACCCAAAGTTCTCTAGATACGAGTTTTGGAATTGAGGAGTTCAATTCTCAAGACACATCGTTATCAAAGTGGAAATTCATAAGGACCCTTTCAATTGATCAAAACCGTTGAGAAACAGTCAGCACCGAAGGCATTAGTAGGAATACACAAAAATTTTGGGTCTCGCTGACCTACCGTCTTAGTTCCTTTGGAACTTCTCGAAAAAGACGGACCCCCCTCCCAACTTTGACCCTAAAGGGAGCAACCCTTGACAGGAAGAGAAGCAAGAGGAAGAAACCTTTATAACTCCAGTATAACCGATCAAATTCCTCTAGAAACACTCACTCTGGGAAGGCTTAGTACGCTTCAGAAAGCATGGAAAGCCAATACCCCAAATAATTGTGTCTTTCGAGATTCTTGTCAGAATCAGCCCTGTAACTCGCTACTTCAATCTACTCCCGTGAGCTTGGTAAAGTACACTCTACCCAACACGTCCCAAATGTACAAGAAGTATCTATCCGAAGAGACTCTTGCAATTCCCCTCGACGAGATCGAGTTCTATAAGAGCCTCACCTTCTTGGAAGAACCATGGTGACCATGGACCGAGGTCAAGCGGATGTGACAATGCCACTTCCCATTAGTGAAAGTTCGCTGGAATTCTAACCAAGGACCTAAAGTCACATGGGAGCGCGTGAGTCAGTCGATTAGGAAGTATCCTCACTTGTTGGCTTGATTATTCATGCCTACTTCTTGCCTAAATTCAAATTTCGGGACGAAATTCCCTCTAAATGGGGGATGATGTGACAACTGTCAAATTTCGGTCAAGTCAAAGTCAACTAAAGTCAACAAGTCAAACCGTTTGACTCAATTTGCCCTTGGGTACTAGAATTTACATTATGAAATTTCTACACAACTCTCTATTCTAATGAGAGATCATAAAGGAAAAAGTGCGAACATCTAGATATCCTTAACCTTAAACTATGGTACGTGGCGAGCCCAAACCGATAAAACAATGACGCATACTCATCGGGAGTGTGTAAGACCCTTAAACACGGCTTAACAGGGTTTACGAACCTTGCATTGCGAAGTCGTACACTCAAAAATGCCACACATAAAACCTCTCTCAATCGTTTTCACTCTATCTCTTCTTATCAAGAATCTATCCCAAAGCTCTCCAAGTATGTGAAACCTCTCTCAAATATCTCTTTGTATGAGAAATCTCTCCAAGAATGTCAAATCTCTCCCAAATCTCTCCAAGTATGTGAAATCTCTCTCACATATCTCTTTGTATGATAAATCTCTCCAAGAATGTCAAATCTCTCCCAGATCTCTCCAAGTATGTGAAACCTCTATCAAATATCTCTTTGTATGAGAAATCTCTCCAAGAATGTCAAATCTCTCCGAAATCTCTCCAAGTATGTGAAATCTCTCTCAAATATCTCTTTGTATGAGAAATCTCTCCAAGAATGTCAAATCTCTCCCAAATCTCTCCAAGTATGTGAAATCTCTCTCAAATATCTCTTTGTATGAGGAATCTCTCCAAGAATGTCAAATCTCTCCCAAATCTCTCCAAGTATGTGAAATCTCTCTCAAATCTCTCTCAAAAGTTTCCGTAACTTTTTGGAATCATTCGGGTCATTCCGACCCTTAACCGGGTCAAAAACGGCTCAAAACGGAGTGAAAACGAGTAAAATAGGATTTAGGAACCGAAACCCTTCTTAGGAACCGAAACCCTTCTTAGGACCGAAACCCTTCTTAGGAAGAGAAGCCTCTCGGACCGAAAGTAAGGAGAGAAGCCTCTCGGTCTCTGCTCCTCGCCTCTCGGTCTCTGTCTCTCTACTCGCCTCTCTGTTCTCCTTCCCTCCTCTCGGCTCTCTGCTTTGCTTCTCGCACTCTCTGTCGCTTCTCGCACTCTCTGTCGCTTCTCTGCTTCTGTTCGCCTTCCGCCTCTCTGCTCTCTCTTCCCTCCTCTCGGTCTCTGCTCCTTCTCTCCTCTCTGTCTCTTCGCGCCTCTCTGTTCTCTTCTCCCCTCTCGGTTCCTGCCCTCTCTCCTCTCCCCTCTCCCCTCTCGGTTCCTGCCCTCTCTCTTCTCCCCTCTTGGTTTCTGCCCTCTCTCCTCTCGGTTTCAGCATCAGAAGGCCGAACGTCGGCCAAATTTCGGAAATTTGTCACTTTTAGCCCCCTTTTGATATTTTTAACATTTTAAGCCCGTTTTTCGTGATTTTAAAGCGGGATTTTCTCCAGAAATTATATTTTAAGATAATAAACCCCAAATATTCATAATTTAAACATATTTTGATGAAAATCATTATCTAAATAATAAAGATCTAATGGGGGATTTATTTAAGGTGGAGTGTTGACTTTGCCTTAACTTATGTCACAAGCAACCACTCCACACCCACTCTATGACCAGCCATACCTCCCCACCTTACCTAGGTCACTTCAATGTTCCTTACACTTAATTTACACTCATTCCCACGTTTTTAGAGCTGGAACAAACATCCTCTCTCCTCATTTCTCTCATTTGCTCTCATTTCACTAAGTATCATACACCACTTTTCTCTCAAACTTTTTCTCCACCAAACTCGAGATTCAAGGCTGAGTATCAAGTTTTCTTCCACATTTGGTAAGCATAATCCATTCTCCTTATGATTATCTCACTTATTTCCACTCAAATCATGGATATCTTACACAAACTCCATCATATTTGTGTTAGAGCTTCGAATCTCCAAGTGATTCATCAAGTGTTCTTGGGTTGAACACTTCTCTTCATCAACACTTATCTACTGAAATCACTCAAGGTGAGTTCATACCCCTACATTTTCATGTTTTCTCAAGTTTTCAGGGGGGAATACAAGTTAAAACACCAAGAACATAACTAAAATTTTCTAACAGCCTTCATCAGAAAAGTTCAACTCCATTCACGGACTGTTTTGGGCATCTTAAACATTTTTGTTTTCAAAAATGTACAAGGTTCAAATAGTTCAAGTTCTTAGCTTTAAAATGACTACTTGCACATCTCCATACGATTTTTCTACAGTTTATGGTGATTTTTACAAAACTGCCTATCATTTCAAACAACAATCCGGACCAGTCTGTGTTTATGGACTTTTTCACCCAAGTTGGATGTCAGTAAAAATCGTTATAAAAATTATGAGTAAACTAGACACAGTTTGTGAACTCTCAGAATTTACGGATCTAGTTTTCGACTTCGTATGATTTTTCTGTGATTTCTCCAAAACAGTGCAGAATGGCTAAAATTAGCCAACAACATGTAAAGATCATAACACTTTGTATTATGTTGAGCAAAGTGTATAATCATAAGTTCAAATTATTGAATGTGTTTCTTTGTTAGTTTATCATCATGAATTGAAACTAAGTCATTCATAATAAATATTATTCATTCATTTTAGAACACGTATATTAAACTATAAAAAGGTATAGTTTAATAAATTCATAACACTAATACATTTCCATAAAAGAGTTCATACATATTACAAACATTTTAGATAAACTATAATAGGTATAGTTTATGATACATCACACAACACACTCGTACAGAAAGGATACATTTATACAGAAAAGATTTATATTCACACACATTTCACGTAAACTTGTTAACCTATATTGTGAGACATTCTCTCCCCGTACGTCCGAGTGGAGGATATAATTCCTGGTAGTTATAATCAGAATCTCCTTGAGGGAGAACGTGATACTTGTATATAGATCTATATTAGGTTTAAAACCCCACACCTTGCAGCTAGCTACAATGGGACCTGCAGGTCTACGGGTGACATATGTCATTTCAGTTTTCGCGACGCCTGAGAAACGTCGTGGCAGGTTCACATAGTCATAGTATGATTATAGCGACTCACATAGGGATATAACAATCCATAAAGTTTATAGGATTTTATTTATAAAACCTAAATGAGTTTTATGTCGATTTAAAATCACTTTTTATCTCAATGAATACAGATATAACTGTACACTTTTGGTTTTGGTAGTTATGACTACACATCATTTGAAACCACATTTATACCTTTAAGTATAGTCAATACTTGTTCTTTCTCGGTCCTCAGATTTAGGACTACATATACATAAAGTATTAACAAACATGAGAACATACGGAAATTTCATTTAATTCAAAGCGTCCATGTCCATTTAAACACATAACATTTCTATTAGTAAGAAAGGTTACTTATACATTTTGGTCTTCGGTCATAAGACTACATTACACAGATTTTAAAGAAAATATCAGATTTTCTGGATACATATTCTAACACTTTTACAAGGAAAACGGTTTACTTTTCTAACGAAATCTCTTATGAACTCACCAACCTTTGTGTTGACACTTTTCAAAACTACTTGTATTCTCAGGAATTCAGTGAAAACAAGAAATCAACAATGTTTTGAGGATGGGATGATAAATCGTCAAACAGTTCATTTTGTATCATAATGTAATTGATGTAAATCATGTAAACATGTGCTTTGATGTACTGTTTTCAATTATATTTGTGTTGGTTGTATTTACTTTGAGCACTATTATACTCATTGTTGTGATACTCTACATGAAGTCCTCCACCCCCGGACGTTTCCGCCATCCTTGGTTTGCGGGTTTGACCCAAGCCAACAAGACGGCGTACAACACTTTTATCCATACAAAGCTTGGTAAGGTGCCATCTTAATGCTCGAGTGAAAAATATTATTGTAGGAAAATTCTACCAACGGTAAATGTTCATCCCAGTTACCTAGGAATTCCAAGGTACATGCTCTTAGCATATTTTCAAGTGTTTGTATTGTTCGTTTGCTTTGGCCGTCAGTCTGCGGATGGTAAGCTGTACTTAAACACAACTTGGTACCCATTTCCTCTTGTAGACTTTTCCAAAACCTCGAGGTGAAACGGCTCTCACGATCCGATACAATCGTTAATGGAACACCGTGAAGCCTCACAATTTCTTTCACATAAGAATTTGCAAGCTTTTCCATAGACCATTTCTCCTTGGCTGCTATGAAATGCGCACTCTTAGTGAATCGATCAACGACCACCCAAATCATATCGTGACCATTCTTTGTTCTGGGCAGTTTAGTGACAAAATCCATAGCAATGTCTTCCCACTTACCCATAGGCACATGCAATGGTTCTAAACTCCCGTACGGTTTCTGATGTTGTGTCTTTACTCTCGCACAAGTCACACACTCAGCCACATACTTTGCAACATCAAGCTTCATCGTTGGCCACCAATAGTAGGGTTTTAGGTCCCTATACATTTTAGTGCTACCGGGATGAATCGAGTACATGGTTTTGTGAGCTTCTTTCATAAGAAGATCTCTGACTCCTCCTGTCTTAGGTATCCAAATCCGATCTTGGAACACCGTCAGTCCATGACTGTTTACACCGAACACCAAAGTTTTGCCCAAACGTTCCTCCTTTCGATCATTCTTCTCAGAAGCTTCACTTTGAGCTTTCTTTATACATTCCAAAATAGTCGAGACAACTTCAATTCTCAACGCTCTTGGACTTTTTCTCTCAATATTGACTTTCCGACTGAGAGCATCAGCAACAACATTAGCTTTACCGGGATGGTAAAGTATCTCACAGTCGTAGTCCTTGAGTAACTCTAGCCAGCGATGTTGCCTCATATTTAACTCTTTCTGATTGAAGAGATATTTATGATCAGTGAAAAGTTTGTACTTCGTGCCATAGAGATAATGCCTCCGTATCTTCAGAGTGAAAACTACCGCTGCCAACTCAAAATCATGAGTCAGGTAGTTCTTTTCATGCTCTTTCAGCTGTCGAGATGCATATGCTATCACCTTTTCTGTTTGGATCAAAACACAACCCAATCTAACCCCAGACGCATTGCTATAAACAAAGAAGTCTTCCACTCCATCGGGCATAGAAAGTATCAGTGCCTCGCATAGTTTCTTCTTTAGCTTCTCGAATGCTTCTTTATGCTTATCATTCCAAGCATAAGTAGCTCCTTTGTGGGTCAAAGCTGTCAATGGAGTAGCAATCGAAGAAAAGCCTTGGATAAACCTTCGGTAATATCCGGCTAATCCTAAAAAGCTTCGGATCTCTATGGGACTCTTCGGTTGTTCCCACTTCATTACAGCTTCAATCTTTGCTGGATCAACCATTATCCCTTCTTGGTCGACCACGTGACCCAAGAATTGGACTTCACGAATCCAAAAATCACATTTGGAGAACTTAGCATACAACTTCTCCTTCTTCAAGACTTCTAACACTTCTTGAAAGTGTCTGCCATGCTCCTCCTGGCTTTTCGAGTAAATCATAATGTCATCTATAAACACTATCACAGATTTATTTAGGAACGGATTACAAACTCTGTTCATTAGATCCATGAATGCCGCCGGAGCATTGGTTAGTCCAAACGACATAACCAAGAACTCGTAGTGTCCATATCTAGTTCTGAACGCAGTCTTCTCTATATCCTGCTCTCTTACTTTCAGCTGATGATATCCTGACCTTAGGTCGATCTACGAGAAATAGCTCGAACCTTGTAGTTGATCGAATGGGTCATCAATCCTCGACAACGGATATCTATTCTTTATTGTTGCCTTATTCAACTCTCGGTAATCAATGCACATTCTCATACTTCCATCTTTCTTCTTTACGAATAGTACCAGAGCTCCCCAGGGTGATGAACTAGGTCTAATGAAACCTTTGTCCAATAACTCCTGAAGTTGCATCATCAACTCCTTCATGTCCGTCGGTGGTAATCGATAAGGTGCTTTTTCAATTGGCGTTGTTCCTAGTAACAAGTCAATTCTGAACTCCACTTGTCTATTAGGTGGTAATCCAGGAAGATCTTCGGGAAATACTTCCGGATAATCACATACAACAGGAATACTGTGCATCACCTTCTTTTCCTTCTTAGCATCAATCACGAATGCTAAATATGATGTACATCCCTTGGTCAAACACTTTCTGGCTTTCATTAGGGAAATGATTCCATAATTCACTCGACGTTTGTCCCCATACACCATAATCGATTCCTTCCCAGGCGGGTTCACTTTAACTATCCTCTTCTTGCACAATATCTCGGCATCATTGGCACTAAGCCAATCCATTCCCAACATGATGTCGAAACCATTAAGTTCGATGGGTAATAATTCTTCGTGAAACTTATTCCCATTAAGGTCGATTAAGATTTTTTTCATACGATGGCTAACAGGTACAAACTTGCCACTAGCAACTTCGACTAATAAAGCATTATCTAGTCGATCAACAGGAAAGGCTAGTTTTCTACCAAATTCATGCAATATAAAGGAGTAGTTGGCTCCAGAATCAAATAAAATTTGGGCAGGAAAATTGTTAACGAGAAAGGTACCTAAAGCGACATCAGCTTCATCTTTAGCAGTTTCAAGTGTCATCTGGAATGCTCTCGCCTTTGGCTTTGGCGGAATGTTGGGTCTAGCTGCCTCCTTCTTCTTTGGGCAGTCCCTCTACTGTTGGGTTTTGAGCAATCTAACACTTCCTAAGTGTGCATGCAACCCTAATAAACCTTGGATCTATGTTTGTCTAAATACATGCAAAATAATAGTTTTCCAAGGTTTATAACCTATCTAACATGGCATGGGGAACATTTCAACATAAAAGAGTTAGAAGAGATTACATACCTTTTGGTGAGTTTGGTTCTAAGGAGTTTGAGGGCCAAGCACCAATAGTGTGAATGCCTCAAATGGAATCACAAACACCACAAACTCTTGGAAAACTTTGAGAGACTATACACCTTGTATAAAATCAGCCACACACATGCACACACACACACTAGTTCACTAGTTTTCTCTTAGGCTCCATTTCATGCTCCATAAGCATGCTTATATAGTGTGCATGGTTAGGGTGAAACCCTAATAACCCATGTCTTTTCCTTTTCCAAGGATCCATGGGTTAAAAGCTCCATGGATCATCCATGGACTTCCACATAAGCCTAGCCCATTAACAAATGAGTATTAGCCCACACTATATAAAACAAATAGCCCATAATTTAATTAGTATTCCTTTTAATCTCTAAATTAATTCATAATTAATTTAAGACTAAAACTAATTAAATAACGTAACTTCATATTAATATATTATAACTCATAATATATTAATAAACATATGTGTATAACTCTCATAAAATTATCCATAATAGTTTGGATGAGATGCAACCCAAATGGACCATGCCGGTCGGGTCAAGTATATACCAAATAAGTTATGGACTTAGACACCTTATCCAACAGACTCCCACTTGGATAAGTCTAATAACTATATTTGCCTATAACTTCAGGAACCAACCAACAATCATAGCTCTCGAAAACTTCCTCGAACAATGAAGACTCTGTTGAACTATGAAGCGCCATTTTAGATAAGTGATCATATAATCCTCTGTTCTCATGATATCAGCCGGACAAACACATGGAACTATGTCTTGCTTATTGTCTAGCAGTTGTTTCTCGATTTTCCGATTTGTTTGACGAAGAACTTCACTGAACACATCAGTTTAGTTCTGACCAGGCCTGGTACATGGGTCAACACAAAATCATCGAGGGGCCCAGATATCGCATCTATTTCTAGAAGGAACAGATAAACTTCGACTGATATGCTTGTTCTACTACTTATTGAATTGTACACAAAGGCACGTTTTATAACATCAAGTTACTGATGCGTTTACGTGCAATCAATGCACAACCAACTCATAGGTAACAACTCATATCTCTAGGTTTAAAGATTTATATGATGTTATCGTCTCACGATCACTCGAGATAAATTCCATGAAGTGATACAAGTGAGCGTGGGTTTATACCAATACTCATAACTTATGAGTACTCATGAATGTTGCAGCAACCATTGCCATGTCTAAACAACTTTAAGGCATCTACAAACCCAATTCATGACAATCTTGATTCATACCTACTTCCGACGTATGATCGATTGTGGAGGTTTGAATAAATTAATTATTCTGGAAGTCAAAACATGCAAAACTGAAACAATAGTAAATAATTGACAATGATAGTAACACTTTACTCATAAATAAATCACAAATTTTATTCATCATCAAACGTCGATTTCATTTTACAAGTTTCAGGAAAACTATCTAATCTGTAAAACTAATATCATCCCTCAGCCCGATTCGTCTCGCAAGCTGAAAATGCTTAACCCTCGTGAGTCCCTTCGTAAGGGGATCTGCAGGATTCTCATCCGATGATATCCTCCTTGTCACAAGGATTCCTTCTTCAATCTTGTGTCTTATGAAGTGATATTTTCTGTCAATGTGTCGGGATCTGCCATGATCTCTTGGTTCCTTGGCTAAGGTAACCGCACTATTGTTGTCACAGAAAATCTCTATAGGTTCCTTAATAGCTGGTACAACTCCAAGGTCTCCGATGAAGTTCTTTAGCCATATCGCATCCTTCGCTGCTTCACTCACTGCTATATACTCTGATTCACAAGTCGAATCAGCCACCATCTCCTGCTTGGAACTCTTCCAAGAAATTGCCCCTCCATTTAAGGTAAAGATCCAGCCTGACTGAGAGCGGAAATTATCCCTATCAGTCTGAAAACCAGCATCACTATACCCTAATATTCTCAAGTCATCACTACCACCAAGGGTAAGGATCCAATTCTTAGTCCTCCGCTGGTACTTGAGAATGTTCTTTACCGCGGTCCAATGAGCCTTGGCAGGGTTCCCCTGAAATCTGCTGACCATGCTCAAAGCAAATGCCACATCAGGACGGGTAAAAGTCATAGCATACATGATCGAGCCAACTGCGGAAGCATATGGTAATTGGCTCATCTCAGCTATCTCTGCCTCTGTACTCGGACTTTGAGTCTTACTCAGTTTGTTATTGCTTTGGATCGGTAAATCTCCTTTCTTGGAATACTCCATGTTGAACCTTTTCAACACCTTATCCAAGTAGATACTCTGACTAAGTCCAATTACTCTTCTACTCCTTTCTCTTAATATCCTTATCCCTAGGATATAGGTAGCCTCCCCTAGGTCCTTCATAGCAAAGCACTTCCCAAGCCAGGACTTAACCTCCTGCAAGGTTGGGATGTCATTTCCTATGAGTAGTATGTCATCCACATACAGTACCAAGAAGCTAACTATACTCCCACTAGCTCTGACATACACGCAAGACTCATTTTTGCTTCTCAAAAAGCCAAACTCTTTTACTTTCTCATCAAAACAAAGATTCCAGCTACGAGATGCTTGTTTTAATCTATAAATGGATTTCTCAAGCTTGCATACTCTATTAGGGTACTCTGCATTGACAAAACCCTCTGGCTGATTCATGTACACATCCTCAGCCAACTTTCCATTAAGGAAAGCGGTTTTGACATCCATTTGCCATATTTCATAATCATGAAATGCTGCAATGGCTAACATAACCCTAATAGACTTAATCTTTGCTACCGGCGAAAAGGTTTCATCATAATCAACACCTTGAGTTTGAGTAAAACCCTTTGCAACCAGTCGAGCCTTATAAGTATGCACTTTTCCTCCCATGCCTGTCTTCTTTTTGAAGATCCATTTGCACCCGACTGTTTTACGGCATGGTACATTGTCAACCAAGTTCCAAACTTGATTGTCATACATGGACTGTATCTCGCTGTCCATAGCCTCCTTCCATTTAGCAGACTCCGGGCCTGCCATGGCTTCCTTAACACTGCTAGGTTCATCCAAATTTACTAGTGTACTATCACTAATAAACGTATCACCTTCCGTAGTAATATGAAAACCATAATAAAACTAAGGTGTGTTCCTAACCTGTGTGGAACGCCTCGGAGGTACAGACTCGTCAGCTGGATCAACAGGAGTTTCCTCCTCAGGTTGATTGCTAGTGTCTGAGGTTCCTTCACCAATTGATTCTTGAATTTCTTCAAGATCAATCTGCCTCCCACTGTCTCCTTGGCTTATAAATTCTTTCTCGCGAAAGATCCCTCTTCGTGCTACAAAGACCACATTCTCACTGGGTCTGTAGAAGAGGTAACCGAAGGATTTCTGTGGGTAGCCGATGAAAATACACCTTTCACTTCGGGGTTCAAGCTTATCATGAGTTTCGCGCCTCACGAAGACTTCACAACCCCAAATTTTGATGTGGTCCAAATTGGGAACCTTCCCAGTCCACATCTCATGAGGTGTTTTGGTAACCTTCTTTGTAGGGACTTGATTAAGGATATGGGCGACAGTCTCTAAGGCATACCCCCAAAAAGAGATTGGTAACGAAACTCGACTCATCATAGAGCGAACCATGTCCAACAAAGTTCGATTACGCCTCTCAGCCACACCATTCAACTGTGGTGTCCTGGGAGGAGTCAATTGTGAGACAATCCCACACTCCTTAAGGTAGTCAAGGAACTCGGTACTAAGATACTCACCACCTCGATCGGATTGAAGCATCTTAATGTTCCTGCCCAATTGATTTTCTACTTCCTGCTTGAATTCCTTAAACCTTTCAAAGGTTTCGGACTTATTTTTGATTAAGTAGACATACCCATATCTACTAAAATCATCAATAAAAGTCACATAATACCGATTAGCATCCCTTGTGGCGGTTTTGAATGGCCCACATACATCAGTATGTATTAGGTCCAACAAACCTTCACCCCTCTCACAAGTTCCAGTGAATGGTGATTTTGTCATTTTTCCAAGTAGACAAGATTCACAACTATCATCTGATTTGAGGTCAAATGATTCCAAGACTCCACTCTTTTGGAGTTGACCTATGCGTTTCTTGTTTACATGTCCAAGACGACAATGCCACAATGATGCTTTATCTAGGCTAGTAGAAGAATCAATATACAACACATTATTTCCTAAGTTGTCCAGAATCGACACAATTTCATACACACCATCACAAGGTAATGCTTTAAAATAAAACACATTATTAAAGAAAGCATTAATACCACCACATTCATTATCAAACGAAAAGGTAAAACCTTGTTTGTCCAAAGCATGAAAAGAAATAATATTCCTCGCCATTTCAGACGAGTACACACATTTATTTAAATCTAATTTTAACCCATTATTAAGCAACAAAGTATAAACTCCAATCTTGGAAATAGGTGAAGCCTTCCTATTTCCCATAATTAAGTTTATCTTCCCGTGCTCCACATCCTCACTTCTTCTTAGGCCCTGCAAATCAGAACATATGTGAATACTGATGGGTTTTGAGCATTCTAACACTTCCTAAGTGTACATGCAAACCTAATAACCTTGGATCTATGTTTGTCTAATTGTCATGCAAAGTTGAATTCCAAGATTATATTCCTATCTAGCATACATGGGGAACAATTTTAACATAAAGTATAGATAGAATAACTTACCTTGTTGTTGTTCGTGTTCCTTGATACCTTGTGAGCCTAGCACCCCAAGTGTGATGCCTCAAATGCTTCACACAACACCAAATGCTCTTGGAAGAACTTATGAGAGAACACACACTTCTCAAAATCGGCCAAGCCCTCTTGTTTCTTAGTGTAGCCGATTTTAGGTGGAGAACATGTTACTTATATAGTGTTGACACATCTAGGGTTAAACCCTAATGTGTCATGACTCTTCATTTCCATGACCCATGGGTTTGTAACTCCCATGGAGCATCCATCGAGCATCCTATGGGTGGAACCCAACTTGATCGTCCATGGAGCCTTTTAGCCCACTATACAAGATATGGATGATTTACATAATCAACCCATATATTTAATTAGTTATCTTTTGATCACATAATTAATTCTAAATTAATTCTTGATCAAACTAATCAAATAATATTATTAATATATTAGAACTTATAATATATTAATAATCTCCAAGTGTTATTTCTCTCATTTAGTCTATCCAATTGCATGGTGCCATGCAACCCAAATGGACCATAACTATTACTGCAAGTATGACTTCAGGAACCGATCGGCAATCGTAGCTCTTTTCAAGGTTTCTCGAAAGTGAGAAGATGATGGTACGCCATTTAAGATAAGTGATCATATAGTCCTCTGTTCTAGATATCAGTCGGACAAATACATGGAACAATGTCTTACTTATTGTCCAACAATTTGTTTCCCGATTTCTTATTTGTTTGACAAAGAACTTCATTGAACACATCAATTTAGTTCTGACCGGGCCTGGTACATAGGTCAAAACAAAATCATCGAGGGGCCCAGATATCAGCTTCTAATCCAAGAAGGAACAGATAAACTTCGACTCATATGTTTGTTCTACTACTCATTGAATTACACACAAGAGCGCGATTTATAACATCGAGTTACCAATGTGTGTTTCGTACAATCAATGCATAACCAACTTGTAAGTAACAAATCATATCTCTAGGTTTAAAGACTTATATGATATTACCATCTCACGATCACTCGAGATAGAATTCCATGAAGTGATTCCAGTGAGCGTGGGTTGAGTCCAATGCTCAGAACTTATGAGCACTCATGATTGTTGTAACCAAACATGATAGTCTTGATTCATACCTACTTCCGACATATGACCGACTGTGGAGGTTTTGAATAATATGTTATACCAAACAAAATTATTCTGGAAGTCAAAACATGCAAAAGAAATATAGTAAACGATCGACAAGAGATAGCAACACTTTACTCATAAATAAAACACTTTTATTTATCATCAAATGTCAATTACACTTTACAAATTTCGAGGTTATCTAACTACTAAATCTAATATCATCCTTCAGCCCTATGCTCCGAGCATGCTGGAGATGCTTAACCCGAGTCAGACCCTTCGTGAGGGGATCTGTCGGATTCTCATCTGATGATACCCTCTTTGCCACAAGGAGTCCTTCTTCGATCCGATGTCTGATGAAATGGTATTTTCTGTCGATGTGTCTGGATCTCCCGTGATCCCTTGGTTCCTTGGCTAAGGCAACAGCACTTTCACTATCACAGAAAATTTCCATTGGCTCTTTAATAGCTGGTACAACTCCAAGGTCTCCAATGAAGTTCCTCAGCCATAACGCCTCCTTTGCCGCTTCGCTAGCTGCAATATACTCTGATTCACAAGTAGAATCTGCCACTGTCTCTTGCTTGGAACTCTTCCAAGAAATTGCTCCTCCATTTAGGGTAAAGACCCAGCCCGACTGAGAGCAGAAGTTATCCTTATCAGTCTGGAAGCTAGCATCACTATACCCTACAACTCTCAAGTCATCACTCCCACCGAGGGTAAGGACCCAGTCCTTAGTCCTTCGTAGGTACTTGAGAATATTCTTTACCGCAGTCCAGTGTGCCTTACCAGGGTTCCCCTGAAACCTGCTAACCATGCTCAGGGCAAAAGCTACATCAGGTCGAGTACACGTCATAGCATACATGATCGATCCTACAGCCGAAGCATAAGGTACTCGACTCCTTTGTGCTATCTCAGCCTCAGTGTTAGGGCTTTGTGTCCTACTCAGTTTGGCGTTACTCTGGATGGGCAACTCTCCTTTCTTGGAGTCTTGCATTTTGAATCTCTTCAGAACCTTATCCAAGTAGGTACTTTGACTAAGTCCAATTAGTCTTTTACTCCGATCTCTCAAGATCCTTATCCCCAAAATATAGGCAGCTTCACCAAGGTCCTTCATAGCGAAACACTTTCCAATCCAGGATTTTACTTCCTGCAGGGTTGGAACGTCATTTCCTATGAGTAGTATGTCATCCACATACAATACCAAAAAGCTAACTATTCTCCCACTAGCCTTGACATATACACAAGATTCATCTTCACTCCTAGAAAAGCCAAATTCCTTGACCTTTTCATCAAAGCAAAGATTCCATCTGCGAGGTGCTTGCTTTAATCCATAAATGGATTTCTCAAGCTTACACACTCTATTAGGGTACTTGATACTGACAAAACCCTCTGGCTGACTCATGTAAACATCTTAAGCCAACTTCCCATTAAGGAAAGCGGTTTTGACATCCATTTGCCAAATTTCATAGTCATGAAATGCGGCTATGGCTAACAGAACCCGAATAGACTTAATCTTGGCTACCGGAGAAAAGGTCTCATCATAATCCACTCCAGGAATTTGAGAGAAGCCCTTTGCAACTAGTCTAGCCTTATAAGTGTGTACTTTACCATCCATGTCGGTCTTCTTCTTGAAGACCCATTTGCACCCTACAGTCTTTCGACCTGGTACATTTTCAACCAAGTTCCAAACTTGATTGTCATACATGGATTGTATCTCGCTATCCATAGCCTCTTTCCATTTAGCAGACTCGGGGCCTGCCATGGCTTCCTCGTAGCTGTTAGGGTCTTCTTGACTTACTAGTGTCCCATCACTAATAAGTGTCTCACCTTCTGCAGTAATATGGAATCCTTAGTAATGCTCAGGTGCACTCCTAACTCTCGTGGAACGCCTCAGAGGTACAGATTCGTCAATTGGCTCAATAGGAGTTTCCTCCTCAAGTTGAGGGCTAGAGTTTGAAGTTCCTTCACCACTTGACTCTTGAATTTCTTCAAGATCAACTTGCCTCCCACTGTCTCCTTGGCTTATAAACTCTCTTTCTCGAAAGACTCCTCTTCTAGCTACAAAGACCACATTGTCACTAGGTCTGTAGAAGAGGTAACCAAAGGATTGCTGTGGGTAGCCGATGAAAATACACCTCTCGCTTCGGGGTTCGAGCTTATCATGAGTCTCACGTCTCATGAAAGCCTCGCAGCCCCAAATCTTGATGTGATCTAGTTTAGGTACTTTACCAGTCCACATCTCGTGAGGAGTTTTGGCAACTTTCTTTGTAGGGACTAGATTAAGGATATGGGCAGCAGTCTCTAAGGCATACCCCCAGAATGAGATTGGTAGTGAAGCTCGACTCATCATGGAACGAAACATGTCCAACAAGGTTCGATTACGCCTCTCAGCCACACCATTCAACTGCGGTGTCCTAGGAGGTGTCAATTGTGAGACAATCCCACATTCCCTTAGATAGTCGAGGAACTCTGAACTAAGATACTCACCACCCCGATCGGATCGAAGCATCTTAATGTTCCTGCCCAATTGATTCTCGACTTCCTGTTTAAATTCCTTAAACTTCTCGAAAGTCTCTGACTTATGCTTGATTAAGTAGACATATCCATATCTACTGTAATCATCAGTAAAAGTCAAATAATAACGATTAGCATCCCTTGTGGCATGTTTGAATGGTCCACACACATCCGTGTGTATAAGGTCCAACAAACCTTCACCCCTTTCACACGAGCCTGTGAAGGGTGACTTTGTCATTTTTACAAGTAAGCATGATTCGCAACTATCATTTGACTTTAGGTCAAATGACTCCAAGACTCCATCCTTTTGGAGTTGGCCTATGCGTTTCTTGCTTATATGTCCAAGACGACAATGCCATAATGATGCTTTATCCAAGTTATTATTATTAGTAGAATCAATACACAAAACATTATTTCCTAAGTTATCTACAACAAATACAGCTTCATACACACCATCACAAGGTAATGCTTTAAAATAAAGTACATTATTAAAGAAAGCATTAATCGAACCAACTTCATTATCAAACGAAAAGGTGAAACCTTGTTTGTACAATGCATGAAAGGAAATAATATTTCTTGCCATTTCTGGCGAATAACAACATTTATTCAAATCTAAATTTAACCCACTACTTAGCGATAAAGTATAAACTCCAATCTTGGTGACAGGTGTAACTTTCCTATTCCCCATGATTAAGTTTATTCTTCCTTGCTCCACATTCTCACTTCTTCCTAGTCCCTGCAAGTCACAACAAATATGAATACCGCAACCGGTATCAAGGACCCAAGATTTCGAATGGGGTGAGTTATTAGAAATGATAGTGTAAATACTTGCATGGTTGGGTTTGACTTTCCCATCCTTCACATCCTGCTGGTACTTTGGGTAGTTCCGCTTCCAATGAGCTTTTTCATGGCAATAGAAGCATTCAGCCTCTTTTGGGTCAGAAGAAGGAGTAATGAAACCTTTCTTGGTTCCACTTGAAGAAGAGCCATCAAGGGTCCGAGCCTTGGTACCCTTTGAAGATCTCTTTCACTTCCTCCCTCGACTTTGCCCGATTGCCAAGATCGGAGTTGGGTCTGGAGTAGGAGTGATTGCAACCGACTTCCCCTTAAGACCTGTTTCTGCGGTCTTGAGAAGTCCCTGAAGTTTGCTGAGGGTGACCTCTTCCTTGTTCATGTGATATGTCATGCGGAATTGATCATAGCACGATGGTAAGGAGTGCAAAATGATATCTATTGCAAGCTCCTCAGGGAAGTTCACATTGAGCTTCAGCAAACGATCCACATACCTTTGCATTTTCTGCATGTGGCTCGTGACGGACTCTCCGTCCTTCATCATGGTTGTTATCATGGAGCAGATGACTTCGTACCTCTCTTGTCGTGCACTTTGATGGTATCTTTCCATCAAATCTTGGTGCATTTCATAAGGGTAGAAATCTTCATAAGACTTTTGGAGTTCAGCATTTCATAAGGGTAGAAATCTTGGTTGCATCTCTTTCATGAGTATGAAAGTCAGCGATCTCCTATGGAGTTGCAGTGGACTCATCAATTTCCTTAAGCTCCTTGTCAAGGACATATTCTTTGTCCTCGTAGCGGGTAATCATCCTGATGTTTCTGATCCATTTTTTGAAGTTGGATCCATCAAAGGTGACTTTCCCACACAAACTCATAAGAGTAAAGGAGCCATTAGGATTCGAGCCAGAAGCATTATTTGAAGACATCTGAAAGAGAAGAATAAGTTTAGTTTAGATTTAAGAGAGTCCTTAATAAAACACCCAAATGTAATATTAAGGCTAGGATCCAATCACAATATAATATAACTTAGAAGAGGTATGCCGTAATCTAAGCTATACCATATTTGAAAGGTAGGTGAATGACGATTCACCAATTTCCACCACGAAAACTGAAATATTAGATATTTAGTTTTTTATTGGTTTTAGAAATTCCTAGATTCTTTGAGATCCAATGAACTTTTCAAAGGCATGTTTCAATCTCGAGAGTGCCCTCCATGTTTTGTGACTGGGATACCGAGGATCACAAAACGAGGTGTGAAGTAACCATGCAAATCACTTGGTACCCTTAAAGTTTATCACTCAATCGATGTGCCGGTAAACCACACACGCTCCACCGATATTATAATAAACCTTAAGTCACCCTTTACCTACCTTGTTAAGTCCAAGTTAGTGTGCCGGTTAACCACACACGCTCCACCAACGACTTAGACAAAGTGTAAAGTGTAATTTCATGGATTAGCACCTTATTCACATTTTCCTAAAGTAACTAAGATTGGGAATTTAATAAAACATTTAGTTACTTTATTATATTCATCATACTTTGAATGAGAATTTATAAGTCCTTGTCTTACCCGTTCGGCTAACGACCCTCCACCAGTCAAGCTAGCGGTGGGTGAGAGTAAACACCCATTAAGTCACCATTTTATAGGCAACAACCTTATACCCACCTTATAGACCGGCCTCGTGAATGAGGCGTACTAGCGGTAAGACGACTTTATTCTTATACATATATATAATTATTAAATCATCATAATATAAGTATAAGGGTTGAATTTTAACTATTAAAATTCTAGGGGTTGGAACTTAAAGTTTTAACTTAACTTTACTTGTTCCAAAACTTGAGGGCAAGTTTTGTAACTTTCAAAACTTTTCATTTCTTGTAACTTATGAGTTTAATAGAGTAATAAAATGAAGACTCTTCATTTTTCTAACTCTTATATTTGTTTTAATGGTTTTAACTCAAGTGTGACTCTTGGTTTTCCATAACTTAAGGATAAGTTATGGACTCCATTAAAACACATTATGATCAAGAATTAATCTACCAAATAGGTTACAAGTAATTCCTATGATCATCTAAAACATCATAAGAACAAGAACATGAATATGAACACAAACAAAAATTACATTTAAAACTTTGTAATTTTGATAACTAGTTGTTTGTAAATGAATTAGCAAAGACATTACACCACCAAAAACAAGTTTTCAATTACCAAAACAGTTTAGGGTAATGTTTCTAATTCATTTCCAGCAACTGAATCGAAATTCTGCACTCAGTCGACCCTACTCGCCGAGTGCATGAACTCACTCGCCGAGTTGGTTGAAGATACTCATGAACTCGACGAGTCCCCCCTATAGACTCGATGAGTCCATTCGTAGACAGCAAGATTTCCGATTCTGTTTTCAACTTTTAAGCACAAATAAGAGCAAACAAGCCTAGGCTCTGATACCATTGATGGGTTTTGAGCATTCTAACACTTCCTAAGTGTACATGCAACCCTAATAACCTTGGATCTATGTTTGTCTAGTTGTCATGCAAAGTTGAATTCCAAGATTATATTCCTATCTAGCATACATGGGGAACAATTTTAACATAAAGTATAGATAGAATAACTTACCTTGTTGTTGTTTGTGTTCCTTGAAACCTTGTGAGCCTAGCACCCCAAGTGTGATGCCTCAAATGCTTCACACAACACCAAATGCTCTTGGAAGAACTTATGAGAGAACACACACTTCTCAAAATCGGCCAAGCCCTCTTGTTTCTTAATGTAGCCGATTTTAGGTGGAGAACATGTTACTTATATAGTGTTGACACATCTAGGGTTAAACCCTAATGTGTCATGACTCTTCATTTCCATGACCCATGGGTTTGTAACTCCCATGGAGCATCCATGGAGCATCCTATGGGTGGAACCCAACTTGATAGTCCATGGAGCCTTTTAGCCCACTATACAAGATATGGATGATTTACATAATCAACCCATATATTTAATTAGTTATCTTTTGATCACATAATTAATTCTAAATTAATTCTTGATCAAACTAATCAAATAATATTATTAATATATTAGAACTTATAATATATTAATAATCTCCAAGTGTTATTTCTCTCATTTAGTCTATCCAATTGCATGGTGCCATGCAACCCAAATGGACCATGCCGGGTCGGGTCAAGTACATACCAGAAATAGTTATGGACTTAGACACCTTATCCAACAAATACCACATCCTGTATCAAGCACCCAAGAGTTAGAATATGTTGAGTAATTAGACAATATAGTGTAAATACCTGCATAGGTGGCTTTCACTTTCCCATCCTTTAGATCCTGCAAGTACTTAGGGCAGTTTCGCTTCCAGTGTGCCTTTTCATGGCAATAAAAGCATTCAGCATCCTTGGGAATGGCAGAAGGAGTGACAGAACCGTTCTTATTCTTTGATAAGGAGCATTCAAGAGACTTTCCCTTGGTACCCTTCGAAGGGTGCTTCCTCTTTTTCCCTTTGCCTTGCCCAATAGCTAAAACAGGGGTAGAAGTTGGAGTAGGAGTAGTAGAGGTAACAACCGCTTTACCCTTAAGACTGGTTTCAGCGGTCTTCAAGAGTCCTTGAAGCTTGCTGAGGGTAACTTCCTCCTTGTTCATATGATATGTCATTCGAAAATGATCATAACAAGAAGGCAAGGAGTGCAAAATGATGTCAATTGCCAACTCCTCGGGGATGTTAACATTCAGCTTCAGCAAACGGTCCACATACCTTTGCATCTTTTGCATGTGGCCCGTGACGGATTCACCATCCTTCATGCGGGTAGTTATTATGAAGGAGATTATTTCATACCGCTCCTGACGAGCACTCTGATGGTACCTTTCCATCAGGTCTTGGTGCATCTCAAAAGGGTAGAAATCTTCATACGACTTTTGGAGCTCGGCTGTCATCGTGGCGATCATGATACATGCCACATTAGTAGCATCTCTCTCATGAGTCCTGAATTCAGCAATCTCCTCAGGAGTAGCAGTAGACTCATCAAGTTCTTTTAACTCCTTATCGAGGACATATTCCTTGTCCTCGTAACGAGTTACCATCCTGATGTTCCTAATCCAATCCATGAAGTTGGAACCATCAAAGATGACCCTCCCACAAAGATTCATGAGAGAGAAAGAACCAGTTGGGTTAGAGCCTGAAGCATTAGTGTTGGAAGACATCTGAAAGAAGAAAGTAAGTTTAGATTAGATATTTAGGATCCTTAATAAGACACCCAGATGTAATATTAAGGCTAGGATCCAATCACAATATATTACACTTAGAAGAGGGATGCCGTAATCTAAGTAATAATATATTTGAAAGGTAGGTGAATAACGATTCACCAATTTCCACCATGAAAACGAAATGATTTATTAGGTTTAATTGGATTTGAAATTCCTAGATTCTTTTGAGATTCATTGAACTTTTCAAAGGCATGTTTCAATCTCGATTGTGCCCTTCAAGTTTTGTGACTGGGATGCCGAGGATCACAAAACAAGGTGTGAATAACCATGCTAATTCACTTGGTACTCTTAATATTATCACCTAATCAATGTGCCGGTTAACCACACACGCTCCATTGATCTATGACAAACATTAAGTCACCCTTCGTGATCCTTACTAGTCCTAGTTAGTGTGCCGGTTAACCACACACGCTCCACCAACGACTTGGTAAGGTACAAAGTGTGAATTCCATGGACTAGCACCATGTTCACATTTTTCCTAAAATAACTAAGATTGGGAATTAAAAGAGTTTAGTTATTTTATAATATTCATTATACTTTTAATGAGGATTTAAAGTCATTGTTCTACCCGTTTGGCTAACGACCCTCCACCGATCAAGCAAGCGGTGGGTGAGAGTATACACCCATTAAGTCGCCATTTTATAGGCAACAACCTTATACCCACCTTATAGACCGGCTTCGTGAATGAGGCCTACTAACGGTAAAATGACTTATTCTTATACATATATATAATAATTAACCATTAATGTTATAAATAGTATAAGGGTTGAATTTTAACTATTAAAACTCTAAGGTTTGGAATTAAAGTTTATTAAAGTGTGTGAAACTTTACAAATTCCAAAACTTGAGGGCAAGTTTTGTAACTTTGCAAAACTCTTCATTTCATAACTTATGAATTAAAGGTTCATAAAAATGAAGACTCTTCATTTTCATGTAACTTATGTGTTTTAAGTGTGTGTTAAATGAAAGTGACCTTTGGTAATCCATAACTTGAGGACAAATTATGGACTCCACTAAAACACATAAATGATAAAGAATTAATCCTAAACAATTTAGCAAATAATTCCTATCATTTTCTAAATTCATAAGAACATGAACATGATCATCAAAAATTCAAGAATTATATGAACACATAAAATCATGGAATTTTGAGATATGCTATTGCAAATGGATTAGAACAACAATTACACCAACTAAAATAAGTTTTATAACACCAAAACAGTTTAGGGTAATGTTTCTAGTCCATTTCCAGCAGCAAAAGTCGAGAATCTGCACTCTTTCGATCCTACTCGACGAGTGCATGAACTTACTCGCCGAGTAGGTTGAAGTTTGCCTTGGACTCGTCGAGTCCCCCCAATGGACTCGGCGAGTCCACCATGCTGACAACAACGATTTCGACTTTTTTCACTATTTTGCATCAAGTATCAAACTAGCAAGCCTAGGCTCTGATACCACTGTTGGGTTTTGAGCAATCTAACACTTCCTAAGTGTGCATGCAACCCTAATAAACCTTGGATCTATGTTTGTCTAAATACATGCAAAATAATAATTTTCCAAGGTTTATAACCTACCTAACATGGCATGGGGAACATTTCAACATAAAAGAGTTAGAAGAGATTACATACCTTTTGGTGAGTTTGGTTCTAAGGAGTTTGAGGGCCAAGCACCAATAGTGTGAATGCCTCAAATGGAATCACAAACACCACAAACTCTTGGAAAACTTTGAGAGAGTATACACCTTGTATAAAATCGGCCACACACATGCACACACACACACTAGTTCACTAGTTTTCTCTTAGGCTCCATTTCATGCTCCATAAGCATGCTTATATAGTGTGCATGGTTAGGGTGAAACCCTAATAACCCATGTCTTTTCCTTTTCCAAGGATCCATGGGTTAAAAGCTCCATGGATCATCCATGGACTTCCACATAAGCCTAGCCCATTAACAAATGAGTATTAGCCCACACTATATAAAACAAATAGCCCATAATTTAATTAGTATTCCTTTTAATCTCTAAATTAATTCATAATTAATTTAAGACTAAAACTAATTAAATAACATAACTTCATATTAATATATTATAACTCATAATATATTAATAAACATATGTGTATAACTCTCATAAAATTATCCATAATAGTTTGGATGAGATGCAACCCAAATGGACCATGCCGGTCGGGTCAAGTATATACCAAATAAGTTTATGGACTTAGACACCTTATCCAACATCTACATGTGTCCCTCCTCACCACAACCATAACAGACTTTCTTAGTGAGGGTACATTCATTGGCATAGTGACCTGGCTTTCCACACTTGTCTCATGTGGCCACTACCTCACATTTTCCACGATGCTTCTTATTACATTTGTCGCACCATTTCGCTTCGCCTCCACTTCCCCTCGAACCAGACTTCGAGAACTTATTTTTCTTATTGGACCCTAAAGTTCCATCGAACTTCCTCTTTTCACCAACTTCTATCCTTTCTAGACCCTTTTCCTTCTACTGGGCCTCCACATTCTTAGCTGCACGAATAGCCGTTTTCAGAGTAGTTGCCATCTTGACTGTACGACCAAAGTCGGCAGACAGTCCATTAGCAAACCTCTCAATCATGGAGAGTTCCTTTGGCACTAGGTACGGAAATAATTTCATTTTCTCAGTGAATGCCATAGCATAGTCGTCGATGCTCATCCTCCCCTTCTTCAAGTTTTGGAACTCATTGTTCAGATCAATCATATCTATCTCTGAACAATATTGTACCTTAACTGTTCCAAGAACTCCTCCCAAGACATTTTCAAAGCTTCTCCTCGTGGCATAGTATCTGCCAACAACTTCCACCAACTTAATACTTTAGTGTTTAGTTGTCTGACTGCAAAGATAGTCTTCTATTTGTTTCTACAGTCGCAACTTTCAAATACCATCTCCATTTCAGTGATCCAATCCATTATTTCAATAGGCTTTGGGCTCCCAGAAAGACTTGGCGGTTTGGCAGCCAAGAAATTTTTGTACATTCGCCCATCGTTGTTGTTTCTCCTTTCCGGATTGTTCCTTCGTTCTTCTTGAGTCCCAACTTGACTCATAATGCGACTATTGTTCCCTTCCTCCGATTGCTCGGGAATCAATTCAGGTTCCTCAACAGGTATGATAGGTTCGTCCCTATTATTATGCAACATTTGTCGCATCTCCTCCCTTTGTTCGGCTAACATAGCCCGAATCATGGCTTGCACTCCAGCCATGGTGATCTATTCTGGTGCTGCTGCTACAACAGGTGCTTGCTCAATCACTGGCGGTTGATTCCTGTTTTCATCCGCGTTTCCAACGCCACTCCTTGTTCTCACCATTTTTGATCTACACACCGAATAAGGTGAAATTTAGATCTTCATTCATGATAGATTTCAAATCATCCTTATCACTCCGAAACAATTACGTGCTAGTTCTAATATCGTATACATACGCTTAGAATCCTAAACACATAAACCTTCAGATCCGGTTGGCAACAAACCGTAGGTCCGAACAAATAATATCATATATGGCAACATATAACATTTAGCACATAAAAGCATTTTAGGCAACTTTCCTAAAATAAACTAGTGCTTGTGTCTAAAATTTAACAGACACACACCTCGCAATCTCCACTTAGCATTCTAAGTTTAAGTTTAGAAATCCTACAAATTCCTAGTTCGCTTAAACTAATTCTCTGATACCAACTGTGATATCCCCAAAATCTCGGCCAGAAAAGACCGATTTTCATTTATGCTTTTAAAATAATTTCAGAGTAAATCCTTTTGATTTGAAAGAGTTGCGGAATTTATTCCCAAAAACAAAACATGATAAAACAATGTTTACCAAAGCATTTCTTAAAAGAAATGTATTTTCATTATATAATCAAAACTCGGGGTGTCATGCTCCGATACAGAACATTAAGCATAAACAATAACATTACAAGTCATTCAACAAATATATACATATACAGACTTGTAAACAAAACAACTTGATGGTTCATCCATCTTACGCCCTTGCGCTACTTCCTGTAATACAAATAAAACTGAGTGGGTCAGGCTTGGGAGCCTGGTGAGCATATAGGGTTTTCAACCCACAATAAATAAATTATATTTAATTTCACCAACCAATCACTATCCCGATTACCCATTCCCGTTATCCTCACTTAACGTCCCTAAAACAACATCTATCTCAAGGGACCTAATCTAGGATTTTCATCGGGACGGACATTACTGCTAAGGGGTTTCCTCAACAATAGACATCCTAAAGGCAACCATGAGGGGGATAGAGTACACCGGTGAACACATCGTTCACAACACCTACAGGTTATGAACCTGCTAGCGTTCCACGAGACTATCTAGAAGGAGTCTGTGGTCGTTATCCATACTCCGCTGAATAACTAGGTCAACAACAACAACATCGAGGCCTCTCATTTGTTTATTACACACCAACTATCTACCCATGTTTTACCCAACATATCAGTAGATAAAAATATACATTTTTATACATAGTTTAAAACCTGTATAGCATTTTCATTCAATACATATTTCACATATCATATGAGGCATACCCACATAACACGTATTTCATAGAAAACAAATCAGATCTACGAGATTAAAGAGAGTGAATATACATTCACGCACATAACAACAAAATTATACACATAACACGTATTTTGTATAAAATACTTCATAATTATGCGTTAGAAGAATGTAACTACACACTCACTTGATTAGAAGATGATCGGACAGGACTACAGCTTGTAGAAGTAGTAATCCTTAGCAGATCTAGAAGATCTCTACAAAAATCGAACTTCTCGCGGGCAGAGCTTCGTCTCGGAAACCGCACTTCTTGGGATCTTCGGGATCTCGGGACTTGCTTCGGGACTTGGGAATATTATCGGGGCTTCAGGGTACTTCTGGCACGCAAAACGATGCAAAACGGGAGAGTGAAGAGAGAAAAAATAGCAAAGAAACTCGGCAGCCTCGCATCCTATTTATAGGAGGCTAGAGCCTCGGAGTACGCGGGGCGTACAGCCTTACGCGGGGCGTACTGCCTCTGAAACGTAAGCGCATGCGTCATCCGAAGTCCTCGAGTGCGAGTGTCGACATTCTTCGCCTCCGGATAATACCGAGGTTTAATAATTAAATTTAATTATTAATTATTTAATAAACTCCGAAAATTCATATGTTCCTCATACGAACTCCGTTTTCGACGTTCTTAATATCCACACGAAGGTGAGACTACGATCTACAACTTTCGTTTAGACTCCGTCGGCTAATTTTGACTTTATTTTTATTATTTATTTTTAATAGGCCGCGGACAGAAAATTTCGTTATAAATGCATAACTTCTTCGTTTGACGTCCGTTCTTGCCTAACTTTTTATCGCTTTGATACTAACAACGAGATCTTTGAATCTCATTTAGATCACTAAGGCTAAATATCGCTCTAACGTAAATTTTACTTTTTACGTCATTCAGCGTTGCCGGTTCTGTCGCGAAACTTCGACAGGTCATAACTTGTTTGTTATAACTCGGATTTCGGCATTCTTTATATCCTAGGAAACCTTGTTTCAACTACTACAACATTATCTAAAGATATCAAGTTTATTTTATGCTTAAATTTTGACGATTATTTTTATTCTTAATTAATCAAACCACATAATTAAGCAATTAAGCACAAAACACATAATACTCAAATAATACCCTTCTATTATTTCAAAACGGGTTACAAAGGTTAACCTAGACTATTATATCATCATTAATGACAGGCCCATAAACACAGGCGTTACACAAAGCTAGTGGGAGCATAAGTGTTATGCTAATAATCATGATGTTAGTGGGAGCATGATAATTATGATAAGTATTGCAAGTTAGCAATGTTAATTATAGAAAACAAAAGTTTCAATTCGTGAGGTTGAAGGGGTTGAAAAAGTTGTTTTTCTATAATTAAGCGAGAGGAAATTATACTTCATCTCAAATCTAAAAGCTTAGATTGAGGTCTTAATCGTATTTAGTCAAGAATATATATGAATTTCATGTTGGGATGGCTCAACATAAAGAAATTCTATATATGGGTTCATTATTTGCATTCTAAAATTCGATTATGATTACGACATCCCTTTTCATAATCTAAATTATGAGAACTTGGCAAATAGAAATGGAAATATTACAGCAAAAGACTGGTTTAGTCTTTATGTGAGACATCATGAATCGTGTCCCATATTCTTCGGATATAGGATCGATTACATGTGCTATATTCACTCTTTCTATATTTTTCCAAATGCCTGGGGCATGAAGAAGGGAAAAAGGTCTAGAAATTGATATGACTAAAATGATTAAGCAATTGTTGAGGACAATCTAAGGTTTACCAAAGATTGGTTTCTCAAGGACAGTTGGAAGTATAGTATTAATTCTGGAAGGACCATATTGACATAAGCTGTAAGGAGGCAACTCTTGTTCAGAAGTGATAGTCAAAATGGAATATGGAAATGCTTCAAAGTTAGAGAGTATTCAATCTGTATGATTAGGAAACTTAATGCAAGAAGGATGTTTCCAAGGAGTTGATCTCCTTTGGAATACTCTGTAATGATTGTTGCCAATTCTTTGTGAATTTGTGCATAATCATTACAAGAGGATCAATGCATATAAGTTTAGAATCTAACAGATTTCAGTAAATGCCATGAATTTGGAATTCTTGCATTTGCAATAAGATTTGGGACTGTGAAATGAGAATCATTGGATTTATGTTCAATTGATCTATTTCACAAATTAAAGATCATAGACAAACATAGTATGCATACTTGGTGTGTGGCATGACTAGTGTTTAGAAAAAACATAGTGTACATGCTTGGAGCATGGGACAACTATTGTTTTAATTCAAGAATAAAGTTCATAGCTGAAACAGTATACAATGAATAATGTGTAATCATATGGTGATAAATAAAAGGTGTTTTATTTATATTCATAAGTTTTGAGACCATATTGGATTTGATTATTATTGTGTTTCACTTTGTATGTTTTGACTTCAAGAATAACGAGGTCATTGTTCTGATTGACTAAGTCATTCAAACTATCCACAGTCAGTCATATGTTGGAAGTAGATATGAATCAAGACTGTCATGGGTTGGGTTTGTAGAGGTCTAAGACGTTGGACAAGGTGGTGCTGTTGGGTTTTGAGCAATCTAACACTTCCTAAGTGTGCATGCAACCCTAATAAACCTTGGATCTATGTTTGTCTAAATACATGCAAAATAATAATTTTCCAAGGTTTATAACCTATCTAACATGGCATGGGGAACATTTCAACATAAAAGAGTTAGAAGAGATTACATACCTTTTGATGAGTTGGGTTCTTAGGAGTTTGAGGGCCAAGCACCAATAGTGTGAATGCCTCAAATGGAATCACAAACACCACAAACTCTTGGAAAACTTTGATGAGAATATACACCTTGTATAAATCGGCCACACACATGCACACACACACTAGATCACTAGTTTTCACTTAGGCTCCATTTCATGCTCCATAAGCATGCTTATATAGTGTGCATGGTTAGGGTGAAAACCTAATAACCCATGTCTTTTCCTTTTCCAAGGATCCATGGGTTAAAAGCTCCATGGATCATCCATGGACTTCCACATAAGCCTAGCCCATTAACAAATGAGTATTAGCCCACACTATATAAAACAAATAGCCCATAATTTAATTAGTATTCCTTTTAATCTCTAAATTAATTCATAATTAATTTAAGACTAAAACTAATTAAATAACGTAACTTCATATTAATATATTATAACTCATAATATATTAATAAACATATGTGTATAACTCTCATAAAATTATCCATAATAGTTTGGATGAGATGCAACCCAAATGGACCATGCCGGTCGGGTCAAGTATATACCAAATAAGTTATGGACTTAGACACCTTATCCAACAGACTCCCACTTGGATAAGTCTAATAACTATATTTGCCTATAACTTCAGGAACCAACCAACAATCGTAGCTCTCGAAAACTCCCTCGAACAATGAAGACTCTGTCGAACTATGAAGCGCCATTTTAGATAAGTGATCACATAATCCTCTGTTCTCATGATATCAGCCGGACAAACACATGGAACTATGTCTTGCTTATTGTCTAGCAGTTGTTTCTCGATTTTCCGATTTGTTTGACGAAGAACTTCACTAAACACATCGGTTTAGTTCTGACCAGGCCTGGTTCATGGGTCAACACAAAATCATCGAGGGGCCCGGATATCGCTTCTATTTCTAGAAGGAACAGATAAACTTCGATTGATATGCTTGTTCTACTACTTATTGAATTGTACATAAAGGCACGTTTTATAACATCAAGTTACTGATGCGTTTACGTGCAATCAATGCACAACCAACTCATAGGTAACAACTCATATCTCTAGGTTTAAAGATTTATATGATGTTATCGTCTCACGATCACTCGAGATAAATTCCATGAAGTGATACAAGTGAGCGTGGGTTTATACCAATACTCATAACTTATGAGTACTCATGAATGTTGCAGCAACCATTGCCATGTCTGAACACCTTTAAGGCATCTACAAACCCAATTCATGACAATCTTGATTCATACCTACTTCCGACGTATGATCGATTGTGGAGGTTTGAATAAATTAATTATTCTGGAAGTCAAAACATGCAAAACTGAAACAATAGTAAATAATTGACAATGATAGTAACACTTTACTCATAAATAAATCACAAATTTTATTCATCATCAAACGTCGATTACATTTTACAAGTTTCAGGAAAACTATCTAATCTGTAAAACTAATATCGTCCCTCAGCCCGACGCGTCTCGCATGCTGAAAATGCTTAACCCTCGTCAGTCCCTTTGTAAGGGGATCTGCAGGATTCTCATCCGACGATATCCTCCTTGTCACAAGGAGTCCTTCTTCAATCTTGTGTCTTATGAAGTGATATTTTCTGTCAATGTGTCGGGATCTGCCATGATCTCTTGGTTCCTTGGCTAAGGTAACCGCACCATTGTTGTCACAGAAAATCTCTATAGGTTCCTTAATAGCTGGTACAACTCCAAGGTCTCCGATGAAGTTCTTTAGCCATATCGCCTCCTTCGCTGCTTCACTCGCTGCTATATACTCTGATTCACAAGTCGAATCAGCCACCGTCTCCTGTTTGGAACTCTTCCAAGAAATTGCCCCTCCATTTAAGGTAAAGATCCAGCCCGACTGAGAGCGGAAATTATCCTTATCAGTCTGAAAACCAGCATCACTATACCCTAATATTCTCAAGTCATCACTGCCACCAAGGGTAAGGACCCAATCCTTAGTCCTCCACAGGTACTTGAAAATGTTCTTTACCGCGGTCCAATGAGCTTTGCCAGGGTTCCCCTGATACCTGCTGACCATGCTCAAAGCAAATGCCACATCAGGACGGGTACAAGTCATAGCATACATGATCGAGCCAACTGCGGAAGCATATGGTAATTGGCTCATCTCAGCTATCTCTGCCTCTGTACTCGGACTCTGAGTCTTACTCAGTTTGGTATTGCTTTGGATCGGTAAATCTCCTTTCTTGGAATTCTTCATGTTGAACCTTTTCAACACCTTATCCAAGTAGATACTCTGACTAAGTCCAATTAGTCTTCTACTCCTTTCTCTTAATATCCTTATCCCTAGGATATAGGTAGCCTCCCCTAGGTCCTTCATAGCAAAACACTTCCCAAGCCAGGACTTAACCTCCTGCAAGGTTGGGATGTCATTTCCTATGAGTAGTATGTCATCCACATACAGTACCAAGAAGCTAACTATACTCCCACTAGCTCTGACATACACGCAAGACTCATCTTCGCTTCTCAAGAAGCTAAACTCTTTTACCTTCTCATCAAAACAAAGATTCCAGCTACGAGATGCTTGTTTTAATCCATAAATGGATTTCTCAAGCTTGCATACTCTATTAGGGTACTCTGCATTGACAAAACCCTCTGGCTGATTCATGTACACATCCTCAGCCAACTTACCATTAAGGAAAGCGGTTTTGACATCCATTTGCCATATTTCATAATCATGAAATGCTGCAATGGCTAACATAACCCTAATAGACTTAATCTTTGCTACCGGCGAAAAGGTTTCATCATAATCAACACCTTGAGTTTGAGTAAAACCCTTCGCAACCAGTCGAGCCTTATAAGTATGCACCTTTCCTTCCATGTCTGTCTTCTTTTTGAAGATCCATTTGCACCCGACTGTTTTACGGCCTGGTACATTGTCAACCAAGTTCCAAACTTGATTGTCATACATGGACTGTATCTCGCTGTCCATAGCCTCCTTCCATTTAGCAGACTCCGCGCCTGCCATGGCTTCCTTAACACTGCTAGGTTCATCCAAATTTACTAGTGTACTATCACTAATAAACGTATCACCTTCCGTAGTAATATGAAAACCATAATAAAACGAAGGTGTGTTCCTAACCCGTGTGGAACGTCTCGGAGGTACAGACTCGTCAGCTGGATCAACAGGAGTTTCTTCCTCAGGTTGATTGCTAGTGTCTGAGGTTCCTTCACCAATTGATTCTTGAATTTCTTCAAGATCAATCTGCCTCCCACTGTCTCCTTGGCTTATAAATTCTTTCTCGCGAAAGATCCCTCTTCGTGCTACAAAGACCACATTCTCACTGGGTCTGTAGAAAAGGTAACCGAAGCATTTCTGTGGGTAGCCGATGAAAATACACCTTTCACTTCGGGGTTCAAGCTTATCATGAGTTTCACGCCTCACGAAGGCTTCGCAACCCCAAATTTTGATGTGGTCCAAATTGGGAACCTTCCCAGTCCACATCTCATGAGGTGTTTTGGTAACCTTCTTTGTAGGGACTAGATTAAGGATATGGGCGGCAGTCTCTAAGGCATACCCCCAAAAAGAGATTGGTAACGAAACCCGACTCATCATAGAGCGAACCATGTCCAACAAGGTACGATTACGCCTCTCAGCTACACCATTCATCTGTGGTGTCCTGGGAGGAGTCAATTGTGAGACAATCCCACACTCCTTAAGGTAGTCAAGGAACTCGGTACTAAGATACTCACCACCTCGATCGGATCGAAGCATCTTAATGTTCCTGCCCAATTGATTTTCTACTTCCTGCTTGAATTCCTTAAACCTTTCAAAGGTTTCGGACTTATGTTTGATTAAGTAGTCATACCCATATCTACTAAAATCATCAATAAAAGTCACATAATACTGATTAGCGTCCCTTGTGGCGGTTTTGAATGGCCCACATACATCAGTATGTATTAGGTCCAACAAACCTTCACCCCTCTCACAAGTTCCAGTGAAGGGTGATTTTGTCATTTTTCCAAGTAGACAAGATTCACAACTATCATCTGATTTGAGGTCAAATGATTCCAAGACTCCACTCTTTTGGAGTTGGCCTATGCGTTTCTTGTTTACATGTCCAAGACGACAATGCCACAATGATGCTTTATCTAGGCTAGTAGAAGAATCAACATACAACACATTATTTCCTAAGTTGTCTACAATCGACACAGTTTCATACACACCATCACAAGGTAATGCTTTAAAATAAAACACATTATTAAAGAAAGCATTAATACCACCACATTCATTATCAAACGAAAAGGTAAAACCTTGTTTGTACAAAGCATGAAAAGAAATAATATTCCTCGCCATTTCAGACGAGTACACACATTTATTCAAATCTAATTTTAACCCATTATTAAGCAACAAAGTATAAACTCCAATCTTGGAAACAGGTGAAGCCTTCCTATTCCCCATGATTAAGTTTATCTTCCCGTGCTCCACATCCACACTTCTTCTTAGGCCCTGCAAATCAGAACATATGTGAATACCACATCCTGTATCAAGCAACCAAGAGTTAGAATATGTTGAGTAATTAGACAATATAGTGTAAATACCTGCATAGGTGGGTTTCACTTTCCCATCCTTTAGATCCTGCAAGTACTTAGGGCAGTTTCGCTTCCAGTGTGCCTTTTCATGGCAATAAAAGCATTCAGCATCCTTGGGAATGGCAGAAGGAGTGACAGAACCGTTCTTAGTCTTTGATGAGGAGCCTTCAAGAGACTTTCCCTTGGTACCCTTCGAAGGGTGCTTCCTCTTTTTCCCTTTGCCTTGCCCAATAGCTAAAACAGGGGTAGAAGTCGGAGTAGGAGTAGTAGAGGTAACAACCGCTTTACCCTTAAGACCGGTTTCAGCGGTCTTCAAGAGTCCTTGAAGCTTGCTGAGGGTAACTTCCTCCTTGTTCATATGATATGTCATTCGAAAATGGTCATAACAAGAAGGCAAGGAGTGCAAAATGATGTCAATTGCTAACTCCTCGGGGATGTTAACATTCAGCTTCAGCAAACGGTCCACATACGTTTGCATCTTCTGCATGTGGCCCGTGACGGATTCACCATCCTTCATACGGGTAGTTATTATGGAGGAGATTATTTCATACCGCTCCTGACGAGCACTCTGATGGTACCTTTCCATCAGGTCTTGGTGCATCTCAAAAGGGTAGAAATCTTCATACGACTTTTGGAGCTCGGCTGTCATCGTGGCCATCATGATACATGCCACCTTAGTAGCATCTCTCTCATGAGTCCTGAATTCAGCGATCTCCTCAGGAGTAGCAGTTGACTCATCAAGTTCTTTTAACTCCTTATCGAGGACATATTCCTTGTCCTCGTAACGAGTAACCATCCTGATGTTCCTAATCCAATCCATGAAGTTGGAACCATCAAAGATGACCCTCCCACAAAGATTCATGAGAGAGAAAGAACCAGTTGGGTTAGAGCCTGAAGCATTAGTGTTGGAAGACATCTGAAAGAAGAAAGTAAGTTTAGATTAGATATTTAGGATCCTTAATAAGACACCCAAATGTAATATTAAGGCTAGGATCCAATCACAATATATTACACTTAGAAAAGGGATGTCGTAATCTAAGTAATAATATATTTGAAAGGTAGGTGAATGACGATTCACCAATTTCCACCATGAAAACGAAATGATTTATTAGGTTTAATTGGATTTGAAATTCCTAGATTCTTTTGAGATTCATTGAACTTTTCAATGGCATGTTTCAATCTCGATTGTGCCCTTCAAGTTTTGTGACTGGGATGCCGAGGATCACAAAACAAGGTGTGAATAACCATGCTAATTCACTTGGTACTCTTAATATTATTACCTAATCAATGTGCCGGTTAACCACACACGCTCCATTGATCTATGACAAACATTAAGTTACCCTTCGTGATCGTTACTAGTCCTAGTTAGTGTGCCGGTTAACCACACACGCTCCACCAACGACTTGGTAAGGTACAAAGTGTGAATTCCATGGATTAGCACCATGTTCACATTTTCCTAAAATAACTAAGATTGGGAATTGAAAGAATTAGTTATTTTATAATATTCATTATACTTTTAATGAGGATTTAAAGTCATTGTTCTACCCGTTCGGCTAACGACCCTCCACCGATCAAGCAAGCGGTGGGTGAGAGTATACACCCATTAAGTCGCCATTTTATAGGCAACAACCTTATACCCACCTTATAGACCGGCTTCGTGAATGAGGCCTACTAACGGTAAAACGACTTATTCTTATACATATATATAATAATTAACCATTAATGTTATAAATAGTATAAGGGTTGAATTTTAACTATTAAAACTCTAAGGTTTGGAATTAAAGTTTATTAAAGTGTGTGAAACTTTACAAATTCCAAAACTTGAGGGCAAGTTTTGTAACTTTGCAAAACTCTTCATTTCATAACTTATGAATTAAAGGTTCATAAAAATGAAGACTCTTCATTTTCATGTAACTTATATGTTTTAAGTGTGTGTTAAATGAAAGTGACCTTTGGTAATCCATAACTTGAGGACAAATTATGGACTCCATTAAAACACATAAATGATAAAGAATTAATTCTAAATAATTCAGCAAATAATTCCTATCATTTTCTAAATTCATAAGAACATGAACATGATCATCAAAAATTCAAGAATTATATGAACACATAAAATCATGGATTTTTGATATATGCTATTGTAAATGGATTAGAACTACCATTACACCAACTAAAATAAGTTTTATAACACCAAAACAGTTTAGGGTAATGTTTCTAGTCCATTTCCAGCAGCAAAAGTCGAGAATCTGCACTCTTTCGATCCTACTCGTTGAGTGCATGAACTGACTCGTCGAGTAGGTTGAAGTTTGCCTTGGACTCGTCGAGTCCCCCCAATGGACTCGGCGAGTCCACCATGCAGACAGCAACGATTTCGACTTTTTTCACTATTTTGCATCAAGTATCAAACAAGCAAGCCTAGGCTCTGATACCACTGTTGGGTTTTGAGCAATCTAACACTTCCTAAGTGTGCATGCAACCCTAATAAACCTTGGATCTATGTTTGTCTAAATACATGCAAAATAATAATTTTCCAAGGTTTATAACCTATCTAACATGGCATGGGGAACATTTCAACATAAAAGAGTTAGAAGAGATTACATACCTTTTGATGAGTTGGGTTCTTAGGAGTTTGAGGGCCAAGCACCAATAGTGTGAATGCCTCAAATGGAATCACAAACACCACAAACTCTTGGAAAACTTTGATGAGAATATACACCTTGTATAAATCGGCCACACACATGCACACACACACTAGATCACTAGTTTTCACTTAGGCTCCATTTCATGCTCCATAAGCATGCTTATATAGTGTGCATGGTTAGGGTGAAACCCTAATAACCCATGTCTTTTCCTTTTCCAAGGATCCATGGGTTAAAAGCTCCATGGATCATCCATGGACTTCCACATAAGCCTAGCCCATTAACAAATGAGTATTAGCCCACACTATATAAAACAAATAGCCCATAATTTAATTAGTATTCCTTTTAATCTCTAAATTAATTCATAATTAATTTAAGACTAAAACTAATTAAATAACGTAACTTCATATTAATATATTATAACTCATAATATATTAATAAACATATGTGTATAACTCTCATAAAATTATCCATAATAGTTTGGATGAGATGCAACCCAAATGGACCATGCCGGTCGGGTCAAGTATATACCAAATAAGTTATGGACTTAGACACCTTATCCAACAGGTGCTACAACACTCATGAGTGCTCATAAGTTCTGAGTATTGGATTCAACCCACGCTCATTGGAATCACTTCATGGATTTTATCACGAGTGATCATGAGATGATAATATCTTATATTCTTCAAACCTAGAGATATGAGTTGTTACTATGAGTTGGTTATACATTGATTGCACGAAAACGCATTGGTAACTCGATGTTATAAAACGCGCCTTTGTGTATGATTCAACAAGTAGTAGAACAAGCCATATGAGTCGAAGTTTATCCATTCCTTTTACCTTCGGGATAAAAGCGATATTTGTGGGCCGCTCGATGATTTGATGGTGACAAATGGAAGTGCTCGGCCGGGCCAGGACTGATTTGATTTGTTCAATTAGTCAGTCGTCATAAATCGGAAATCGGGAAACAACAAATGGACAGAGAGAATGATTATAATCCATGTTTCAGTCGATATGATATCTAGAATGGAGGAATATATGATCCCTTATCTAATGGACGTGTCATGGATTTGTTCAGAGTGCGACAACGACTTTAAGAGCTATGATTGCTAGTTGGGTTATGAAGTCGTACTTGCAATAATAGTTTTAGACTTATCCAAGTGGGAGACTATTGGATTAGATGTCTAAGCCCAAAATTATTATTGCTATATACTTGACCTGAGAGTAGCATGATCCATTTGGGTTGCATATCATCAGGACAATTTGTTAGGATGGACTTTTGAGAGAAGGTTATTTATGGTTTATTAATATATTATAAGTTATGATATATTAATATGAAATCATATGTTTTAATTAGTATCGATCAAGAATTAATTTGGAATTAATTTAGTGATCAAAAGAGACTAATTAAATGTATGGGGACTAATTATGATAATTAGTTATATTTATATGTGTTGGGCTTATGTTGGACCAAGTTTATATATGGATACATAAAGAGTTGGGCCATATGAACCATGGATCATAAAACCTATGGGTGTGGATTATGGGTTATACCCATGACCCTTGGAATCCTACATATAAATAGGTTACTCTATAGTCAAAATCACCACTTCTTTTCTTAGAGAAATATGGAGGTGTTTTGGTGCATGGAATTCACTCTCTAGAGCCACCTTTGTCCTAGGTGTGTTGTGATTCCATTTGAGGTATTTCATACTATTGTGCTAAGCTCTTAAGACCAAATACATCAAGATTTCAAGGCACATAAAAGGTATGTTTCTCTAACTAGTATATTATATGGTTTATATCAAATGCATGCTAGTTATAGGTTTAATGCCTTGGAAATCATTTGCATGTATAATTAGTGAAAACATAGATCCAAGGTATTTACGGTTGTATGTGCACCATAGGATGTTGTATTATACCAAAACCCAACACTATGGTCTTCCTAAATCTCTTGGAACAAGCTTTCCTAATGAATATGATGTACCACGATTAGATCATGGAACTCATACTTCTCTTCTTCCACCTGCTCCAATTATTCTCCCTGACCCACAAACTCGAAGAGTTGAAAAGTTCAAGATCACTCAAGCTTTACTTGCAAAGAAACATAAAGATGGAACACCTCTGTGTACTCATGTCTTAGAGATGAAGTCACACATTGACAGGCTGAGAATGTTGGGTGTCGTTTTCCCAAGGAAGTTGGCTATTGACTAGGTTTTTCAGTCACTTCCTGAGTCGTATAGTGAGTTCATTAAGGACCACTATGTGACAGATCACGACATGACCCTTATTGATCTTTCTTATTTGTTTGTTGCTACGGAATCAGAAATGTTTTGGAGCACTGGAAAAGTAAATTTGGGTGGAAGGTCTATTTCTCAAACTTCCATGGACATTAACAATGGTAATATTGGAAGTCCAGAAAAGCTTTGTCTTCCCAATGGAAAGGGATCGGCATTGGTCAACTCGGTTGACCAAAAGGTAAAGGGAAAGGCTAAGTCTGTGATAGTCCCATGTACCATTCCCAAAGAGTATATGTTTTTATTGTCAAGAGAAGGGGCATTGGTTGGAAGCTGCCCTAACTACCTAAAAGATCTAAGAGAAGGTAGGATCAAAAAGTTTGACTCGACTTCAGGTAAGTCCGCTATATAACTCTATTAAGTTTCTAATTGATGATTCTTGATACATGATGTGACTAGGTTGCGTTTTGATGCTTTTTAGGATCAAGCAAAGGGAAGGAAGCATAAAAGAAGAGTATGCTAAATCTATTCGCAAAGATGGATTTTAATCACATGGTCCGAAGATCGGAATTTTGAGCTACTGCATAGGAGTTGTGATAGATTGCTAGGAAATATGTAATAGTATAGTTTTTCACTTGTAATTGCATTGTAAGGAAAACTTTTTTTGCATTTTATAAATAAATAATTTTTTGTTTTATTTTATATCACCTCGCAATGGCATTTATGAAAAATTCATGTTGGTATGTTTCTAGGAATATTGGAAGAATGAATTTGATTCTTTCATTGGTGGTAGTGTCAAAAATTACCAAATAAGGAAAGAATCTCATCATCCAAGTTTCAAATACACAGAAACTTGGAATCAAGCAAGTTGTATTGTATGATGAATGAGAATTTTCATCTTTGGAAAATTAAGACTAATTCCTTGATCACATGTAGATGTGAGTCAAGTGAAGGACTATGGGACCGAGTACACATTCTTGTGCACTATTCCAGTCCAACACAAAGATCGATAAGACTATTTGTCATGATTTACTAAAGTTCAGTAAATATGGTTATACTTACAAGTTTAAGTATAATTCTGAAACATTGGAAAAGTGTCTATGTATGGTAGAACGAATGAGAAGAATCAAATTAGGCAGAATGATAAATGTTTCTCAAATATGAAAAGATGGGAGAGTACTCTAGTATCATGTTTTATAATCATCATAATGATTATGAAATCATATCACAATTAATCCTCTAAGGACATCTTAGTGCATTCTTATGGCTAAGAAGAGGAGCCATGAATTGTTGAAGTGGCTAAATCAAGAAGATGAGTCGTACTTCATTTCAAAACCATTCTTAGTGTCATACTCCAAGATTTTAACTTGAGTGACATATCTTAATGAAGGTTTATAACACCTGTCAAATATAGAGTAAAATGTTTTCTACTCTTGTACATTTAAAATTGGTAAGCTGTGGTGTTTTGGGTAAAACAAAGAGCAACTAAGGCCAATTGTGTGATGTGTTTGTCTTGATAAGAATCCACACCATCTGTTGAATATTTTTTATCAAGAAATGGTTCTTGTCAAGAGAGTCTTATATGTCAAGAGGACAGCGGGAGTATAAAAGATCCTGAAAGAGTTTCAAGAACTAATCAAGAATAAAACCTGTAGTTTATCACTAGTGCATGACTTTAGGTTTGTAACCTATTGTGTTGACATGTTCTTATTTCTATGCCCATTCCAGTTAATGTTGAGCATGCATCTGAGCTCTACAAGTTCTTAATTGTTTGCATAAGAACCTCGAAGCATTGGTAGGTCTTGTTATTGTTGGGTTTTGAGCATTCTAACACTCCTAAGTGTACATGCAACCCTAAATACCTTGGATCTATGTTTTCTCTATTATACATGCAAATAAGAACATCCAAGGTATTATCCTAATCTAGCATACAAAACAATGAGTGTAACAAGATAGAATACATACCTCTTTGATGTATAAAGTCTTCATGAAGCTTGAGTGCCTAGCCCCAATAGTGTGGAAGCCTCAAATGGAATCACAATCATCAAAACACTTAGAATAACTTGAGAGAGTTCTACACTTCATGAAATCGGCTAGCCCTCTTCTTCACTTTCTAATGTGATTCTAGTGGCCAATTTTTGTCAAGAATAAGATCATTATATAGTGTTACAATTAGGGTAAATCCTTAATTGTCATGGCTTTCCATTTCCTTGGATCCATGGGTTCAAAAACACCATGGAGCATCCATGGACCATCCTATGGGTTTTAGCCCAACTTGATTATCCATGGAGCATTAGCCCACTATATAAGTATGGATGATTTAGACAATCTACCCATATATTTAATTAGTCTTCTTTTGATCACTTAATTAATCCTAGATTAATTCTTGATCAATACTAATTAAATAATCTTATTATTCTTATTATTAATATACTAGAACTTATAATATATTAATAACCATAAGTGTCTTATTTCTCTCATTATAGTCTATCCAAGTGCATGATGGTATGCAACCCAAATGGACCATGCCGGGTCGGGTCAAGTCGTACCAATTATAGTTATGGACTTAGACATTAATCCAACAGTCTCCCACTTGGATAAGTCTAAAACTATTATTGTGTATGACTTCAGGAACCAACTAGAAATCGTAGCTCTCAAAAGCTTTCGTCAAACTCTGACCTTGTAGATGAACTCTGATCTTGTCAATGACTTGTCCATTAGATAAGGGATCATATAATCCTCTGTTCTCATGATATCAGCCGGACAAATACATGGAACAACGTCATACTTATTGTCCAGCAGCTTGTTTCCCGATTTTCGATTTGTTTGACAAAGAACTTAATCGAACGCATCAATTCAGTTCTGACCGGCCGGTACATAGGTCACAACAAAATCATCGAGGGGCCCAGATATCGCTTCTATTTCTAGAAGGAACAGATAAACTTCGACTCATATGCTTGTTCTACTACTTGTTGAATTGTACACAAAGGCATGTTTTATAACATCAAGTTACTGATGTGTTTACGTGCAATCAATGCACAACCAACTCATAGGTAACAACTCATATCTCTAGGTTTGAAGATTTATATGATATTACCGACTCACGATCACTCGAGATAAATTCCATGAAGTGATACAAGTGAGCGTGGGTTTATTCCAATACTCATAACTTATGAGCACTCATGAATGTTGTAGCAACCATTGCCATGACTAAACTCATTTAGCCATCTACAAACCCGATTCATGACAGTCTTGATTCATACCTACTTCCAACATATGAACGATTGTGGAGTGTTTAAAATAACTTAGTTATTCGAAAAGAATAACCTAGCTATTTTGGAAGTCAAAACATGCAAAGTAAAACACAATAATAATCGAATCTAATATGGTCTCAGAACCCTTTTGAATATAAATAAAACCACTTTTTATTTATCACCATATTGATTACACATTATTCAATGTTTCAATTAATCAACTTAACATTTGAATAAAACAATAGTTATCCCATGCTCCTAGCATGTACACTTTGTTTTTCTAAACAATAATTATGCCATACCCCAAGTATGCACACTATGTTTGTCTATGATCCTTACATTGTGATGTAGATCAATTGAACATGATTCCAATGATACTCATTTCACAATCCCAAATCCTTATTGTAAATGCAAGAATTCCAAATTCATGTCATTTACTGAAATCTGTTAGATTCTAAACTTATATGCATTGATCCTCTTGTAATGATTATGCACGAAGTCAGAAAGACTTGACAACAACCATTACAGAGCATTCCAAAGGAGATAAGCTCCTTGGGAACATCCTTCTTGCATTAAGTTTCCTAATCTTACATAGATTGAATAATTTCTAACTTTGAAACATTTCCAGATCCCATTTTGACTATCACTTCTGAACAAGAGTTGTCTCCTTACAGATTATGTCAATATGGTCCTTCCAGAATTATCACTATACTTCCAATTGTCCTTGAGAAACCAATCTTTGGCAAACCTCAGATTGTCCTCAACAATTGCTTAATCACTTTAGTCATATCCAGTTCTAGACTTTTCCCTTCTCAATGCCTTAAGCATTTGGAAAATTTAGAAAGGATAAATATTATAGCACGTGAAATCGATCCTATATCCGAAGCATATGGGACACGATTCATGATGTTTGACATAAAGACATGATACTAGACCAGTCTTTTGCTACAATATTTTTTATTTGCCATGTTTTCAAAATTTAACTATGAAGAAGGATGCCGTAATCATAATCGAATTTTGAAAATGCAATATATATAGAATTTCTTCAAGTTGAACCATTCCAACACAAAATTCATATATATTCTTGACTAAAGATGATTAAAATCTCAATCTATGCTTTAGAATTGAAATGAAGTATAATTTCCTCTCCCTTAATTATAGCAAAACAACTTTTCAACCCTTGCAACTTCACGAATTGAAACTTTGTTTTCTATAATTAACATTGCTAGCTTGCAATACTAATCATAATAATCATGCTCCCACTAACATGATGATTATCAGCATAACACTTATGCTCCTATTAGCTCTGACATATTTTTCAGAAGTCTGCTGGACTTCTAAAATTTAGATTCATACACCTTTCCGTAGATAGCTCAGCTATGTGTCTAAGCAATTTTCAGAACTATGAAAAGGGATGTCGTAATCATAGTCTCAATTGCTTAGGCATTTGCCATTTCTCACAAGTCCATGTTAGTGTGCCGGTTAACCACACACGCTCCACTAACGACTTTTGAAAATGCAAATAATACAATTGATATCTACGTAAAATCTACTTAGTGAAAGCGTTTCCTCACCATCATTTTCATGAATCGGAGAGAAACCTTATGACACTTAGATTTTATAGTGTATGAGTTCCTATCCATGCGAATTTGTCAAAACCATCATCACAAGACAAGGTTAGTGACAAATTCAGCCTTACATGGATTAAAGTTATTCAATCTTACTTTCTTGTCACCTTGGTAGCACAAGGCCCACCAATGCTTCCAAGTTGAACTCTGATAACTCACATGCAAATTCAACTTATTTGAAGTAGGTACAGAAATAAGAATTATGTCAACACGATAGGTTGCAAACCTTAAGTCGTGTGCTAGTGATAAATTACAGGTTTTACTATTGATTAAATCTTGAAAACTCTTTCAGGATCTTTAAGGCTCCCACTGTCCCCTTGACATATAAGTTTTCCTAGTCAAGAAGCATTACTTGACAAAACAAATATTCAAGGGATAGTGCGGATTCTTATCAAGACTAACACTTCACACAATTGGTCTTAGTTGGTTTTTGTCTCATCTAAGACATCACAACTTACCAATCTCAAATGTACAAGAGTAGAAACATTTCACACTACATTTGATAAGTGTTTTAAACCTTACTTTATGTCACTCAAGGTTACAATCTTGGAGTATGACTCTAAGAATTGTTTTGGAACGAAGTATGACTCATCTCCTTGATCTTAACCAATCCAACAATTCATGACCTCTCTTCTTAGCCATAACAATGCACTAAGACGTCCTTAGAGTATGAATTTGTGATATGGTTTCTAATCATTAAGATGATCATGAAATATGATACTAAAGTACTCTCCCATCCTTTCAGATTTGAGAAACTTTTATCTTTCTGCCTAATTTGATTCTTCTCATTTGTTTTGTCATACATTGTAACCTTTCCAATGTTACAGAATTATACTTAACCTTATAAGTATAATCATATTTACTAATATTTAGTAAATCAGGACAAATCAATCTTTGTGGTGGACCTTGACCAGCGCACATCTAGTGTACCTAATTCCTTAGTCCTTCAATTGACTCACATATACATGTGATCAAAGAATTAGTCTTAATTTTTCAAATATGAAAATTCTCATTCATCATACAATACAACTTGTATGATTCCAAGTTTCCGTCCAATTGAAATTTGGGTGATGAAAAACTTTCTTCATTTGGTAAATTCAGACACTACCACAAATAAAAGAATCAAATCCACTTTCCAATATTGCTATTACTGGAAACATATAAGCAACACTTTTTTTTCTATTATTTTAAAACTTTGCGGAAAAACTTATCCTTACAATCCACTTAAAAACCTTGTTGTTATCTATTCACAAGCAATATATTATAACTCCTAAGAAGTAGCTCAAGAATCCGATCTTCAAACTACGCGATAGAAATCCATCTACGCGATCAGATTCACCATATTCTTTTTTAAGTTTCTTTACCTTTTCTTTGACTCTTAAAACATCACCATGTGACCCAGTCACATCATGTATCAAGAATCTCAGAATAGAAACTTAATAGAGTTAGATAATGGACTTTACCTAAAGTAGAGTCAAACTTATCGACTTTAATATCCTTAGGTAAATTATGGCAACTTTGCAACCAATGCCCCTTTCTTTGGCAATATAAACATATGGACCCTTTGATAATGGTACACGGGACTATCACAGACTTAGTTTTTCTCTTTACCATTTGGTCAACCGAGTTGACTATGGCCGGTCCCTTTCCATTGGGAAGAGAATGCTTTTCTGGATTTCCTGTGTCACTATTGTCAATATCCATCAAGTTTTGAGGAAGTTGATCTTAACAAATAGATAAAATCATTAAGGGTCTTGTCATAGTCTTTTTCATAGGTGTTCCAAAAGAACTCACTATGTGACTTAGAAAGTGATTGAACCACCAACTTTCTCAATACTTTGACACCCAACTCTCCCGGCTTGTCAATATGTGACTACATCTCCAAGATGTGACCACACCAAGACCTTAACTTGACAATAGGGCTCGAGTGACTTTAAACTTTTCAAGAAGTTGTGGGTGAGGGAGAATAATTGGAGGAGATAGAGGAAGTGAAGCATGATGTTGAGGAACATCATCTTCAAGAGATTTGGGAAGATCATAAATGTCTAAACCAGACATGTTTTGGGTGATATTCAAGATAGTTGATTTAAAGTCCTTAATATGACACCCAATATGAAATATTAAGGCTAGGACCCAACACAATATTTTATAATTTGGAAGAGGGATGCCGTAATCCAAGCTACAAAATATTTGAAGGTAGGCGAATGACGATTCACTGAACTTTTCAATGGCATGTTTCAATCTCGAGTGTGCCCTCTCAAATTTTGTGACTGGGATGCCGAGGATCACAAAACAAGGTGTGAATAACCATACCAATTCACTTGGTACCCTTAATATTATCACCTAATCAATGTGTCGGTTAACCACACACGCTCCATTGATCTATGACAAACATTAAGTCACCCTTCGTGGTCCTTACTAGTCCAAGTTAGTGTGCCAGTTAACCACACACGCTCCACCAACGACTTGGTAAGGTACAAAGTGTGAATTCCATGGGCTAGCACCAAATTCACATTTTTCCTAAAGTAACTAAGATTGGGAATTATTAAGATTTTAGTTACTTAGTATTTATCATTAATACTTTTAATGGAGGGAGAATTTAAAGTCATTGTCCTACCCGTTCGGCTAACGACCCTCCACCAGTCAAGCAAGCGGTGGGTGAGAGTGGACACCCATTAAGTCGCCATTTTATAGGCAACAACCTTATACCCACCTTATAGACCGGCTTCGTGAATGAGGCCTACTAATGGTAAAACGACTTGTTCTTATACATATATATAATAGTTAACCATTAATGTTATAAATAGTATAAGTGTTGAATTTTAACTCTTTAGAATTCTAAGGGCTAACTTGGAATTAAAGTATTCATAAGTGAAAACTTTTCAAATTCCAAAACTTGAGGGCAAGTTTTGAAACTATTCAAAACTAATTAATTCCATAACTTATGTGTTTAAAGTAGTTTTAATCTAAAAAACTCTTCAAGTTCCATAACTTATGGAAGACTTTAAACTAATAAAAGAATTAACTTTTCTTTATTTTTATAACTTATGGAATTAATTAAGGTTACAATTTATTTATTTGTTTATTTATTAATGAAGTGACTCTTGAACTTCCATAACTTGAGGATAAGTTATGGAGTCATAAAAAAAATATTCAATGACACAAGACTCTTCATTTTTGTAACCATTACCAACTTTTATGAGTTTTATGAGTCTTTAATGTGACTCTTCATGTAACTTGAGGACAAGTTACACAAACACATTTTATACTCAACTCTTAGATTAAAATGGATTGAAAACAACTATTTCAATTAACTTTTCTATTAATCTAAGCAACTTATAAGAACAAGATAATTCATATCAAACTTCTTCATGTAATTAGTCTAAACCTTAAACTAATACAAAACATGAATCTATTGACAATTATCTTTGAAAATGGATTAGCATGAACATTACCACATTAAAAAACAAGTTTATAAGTTCAAAAACAACTTAGGGTAATATTCCTAGTTCATTTCCAGCCAAAAACCTTGAAAATATGTTGTCTGGGGTCCAACTCGTCGAGTGCATGAACAAAACTCGGCGAGTTGGATGCATTTTGCCTTGGACTCGTCGAGTCCCTTCATGGACTCGGCGAGTCTGCTGGGCTGACAGCATCAAAACTCGATTTTTCAGCTCCATTTGCAAGTATAACAAGAAAACAAGCCTAGGCTCTGATACCACTGTTGGGTTTTGAGCATTCTAACACTCCTAAGTGTACATGCAACCCTAAATACCTTGGATCTATGTTTTCTCTATTATACATGCAAATAAGAACATCCAAGGTATTATCCTAATCTAGCATACAAAACAATGAGTGTAACAAGATAGAATATATACCTCTTTGATGTATAAAGTCTTCATGAAGCTTGAGTGCCTAGCCCCAATAGTGTGGAAGCCTCAAATGGAATCACAATCATCAAAACACTTAGAATAACTTGAGAGAGTTCTACACTTCATGAAATCGGCTAGCCCTCTTCTTCACTTTCTAATGTGATTCTAGTGGCTGATTTTTGTCAAGAATAAGATCTTTATATAGTGTTACAATTAGGGTAAATCCTTAATTGTCATGGCTTTCCATTTCCTTGGATCCATGGGTTCAAATACACCATGGAGCATCCATGGACCATCCTATGGGTTTTAGCCCAACTTGATTATCCATGGAGCATTAGCCTACTATATAAGTATGGATGATTTACACAATCAACCCATATATTTACTTAGTCTTCTTTTGATCACTTAATTAATCCTAGATTAATTCTTGATCAATACTAATTAAATAATCTATCTAAGAAAGAGGTATGATTTTGATAAATTCTTGTCAAAGCATCTCGTATCAGAAATATGAACTTTGGTAAGAAAGTCAATGAACTATTGATATCAAGAAGTCCAGCTGATTTCAGGATACATGTCAAAGCTAGTGGGAGCATAATTGTTATGCTAATAATTATGATGTTAGTGGGACAGTGATAATTATGATAAGTGTTGCAAGTTAGTGATGTTAATTATAGAAAGCATAAGTTTCAAATGGGAAAAGTTGTTTTGCTATAATTAAGGGAGAGGAAATTGTACTTCATTTCAATTCTAAAAGTTTAGATTGAGATTTTAATCATTGTTAGTCAAGGATATATATATATATATATATATATATATATATATATATATGAATTTTATGTTGGAACGGTTCAACATAAGAAAATTCTATATATATTGCGTTCTCAAATTCGATTAAGATTATGACATCCCTCTTCATAGTCGAATTATGAAAACATGGAAAATAAAAACTATTGTAGGAAAAAGCTGGTCTAGGATCATGTCTTTATGTGAGACATCATGAATCGTGTCCCAAATGCTTCGGATATAGGATTGATTACATGTGCTATAATATTTATCCTTTCTAAGTTTTCCAAATGCCTAGGGCATTGAGAGGGGAAAAGGTCCAGAATTGGATATGATTAAAATGATTAAGCAATTGTCGAGTATAATATGAGGTTTACCAAAGATTGGTTGCTCATGGACAGTTGGAAGTATGGTGTAAATTTTTGGAAAGGACCATATTGACCTATTCTGAAAGGAGGAAACCCTTGTTCAGAAGTGATTGTCAAAATGGGAGTGTGGAAACATTTCCATAGGTGGAAGTTACCATTAAATCTGTATAAGATTAGAAAACTTAACGCAAGAAGAATGTTCAAAGGAATCTACTTTGAACTTGAGGCTTTGTTTCCATGGAATTGCTTTCCATTAGAATACTCTATATTGTCTGTTGACAAGTCTTTGTGATTTTATGCATAGTCATTACAATAGGATGAATGCATATAAGTTTAGAATAACAGATTTCGGTAAATGTCAAGAATTTGGAATTCTTACATTTATGATAAGGATTTGGGATTATGAGATGAGCATCACTGGAATCATGTTCAATTTATCTATTTCACAAATTAAGGATCATAGACAAACATAGTGTTCATACTTGGAGTATAGCATAACTATTGTTTAGAAAACATAGTGTACATGCATGTTTTGACCATATTGGATTCAATTATTCTTGTGTTTCACTTTGTATGTCTTGACTTCCTGAATAACTAGATTATTCAAACTCTCCACAGTTGATCATACTTTGAAAGTAGGTATGAATCAAAACTATCATGAAGTGGGCTTTTAGATGTCTAAAGTTTTTAGACGTAGCAAAAGTTGCTACAACATTCATGAGTGCTCCTGGAATGAGATTCGAGTATTGCCTTAAACCCATGCTCATTTGAATCACTTCATTGATTTTATCACGTGTGATCATGAGATGATAATTTCTTATATTCTTCAAATGGAGACGTGTGAGTTGTAGTTGCGTGTCAGTTGCACATTGACATATGTAAACGCAAACAGTAACTTGGTTGTTATAAAACATATCGTTGTGTGTAATTTGATGAGTAAGTACAAGCGAACATTTGGGTCGAACTTTATCCATTCCATTTACCCTTGGAGGGATAAAAGTGATATATGTGGGCCCCTCGATCATTTAGTGACGACACCCCTAATTTCTTGGCCAAGCCTGGATTAATTTGATTTATTCAATTAGCCAGTCTCATAAATCGGAAATTAGGAAACAACAAATGGAAAGAGAGAATGATTATAGTCCATGTCTCAGTCTATATGATGTCTAGAATATTGGAATATATGCGTAACACCCCGTTCTTCGAGTGTTCAACTATAAGTCCCTGAAGGTTAAGAGAAAGGTAATTCTGGTCCTTTTCGAGAAGTGAGTTTCATCCGAGAAGGTTTCGGGCGAGTGTATGTGTTAGAAGTATTGGGGCTTCTCGTCACCCTCGTTTGAATGTAAAGTTATTTGAGAGTGGGTTTAGATTAGAGGAGTTACGGTGCCTCGAAGTTGACCATTGCGTATAGTTCTTTGTGGGATAAGAAGGAAATGGTTCCATGCATGCATGCTTATGTGTTTTGAAAGATGGCTGGGTACGCCCAGCGTAAGCTGGACGTACACCCAGCGTAATGGCTCGAATAGTTGCAAGTATTCGAGTGAGTACGCCCCGTGTACCAGGGAGGTATGCCCCGGGTACTCTCAGGAATCCCAAACCCTATTTTTAGGGTCAGCTACTATATAAGGAATATGATGGTTCACCCTTCAGCCTCCTTATACTCATCTTCAACCTCAGAGAAACCCTAATCTCGTATGCCCTCCATATTTGAGTGTGTTTGACCTTGAAAAGCTTGTATTGGCAAAAGAAGGGCTTGAAGGAGAAAAGGGAAGTTGTCAAAGAAGAAGAAGAACGTGTGGAACTTGTGGATCTGAAGAAATACCACCCTTTAGAGCTGGTTTAAGGTATAAAGCTTCTTGCTTGGCCTTCATATTGCTTGGATCTATGTATTTTGAAGCTTTGTTATCATTCGTGTCCCTAAAGTCTTCATCTTGTTGCATAGTCCGATTTGGTCAAGTGTAGCTGTCCTTTCAGACCTTTGGAGAGGTCTTGAGTGATAAAAATGAGGTCCCAAGGGTTGTAGCTATTTCATGTATGAGTTATGTGGGTCTTAATGGATTAAGACCTTAAGGACGTCCGAAGTGATAAAGTCTGAGACTTTATGATTTCTAATCATATTTGGCCTATGGATCTAAAGTTTGGGCTTAAGAGCTTAAGCCATTAAGCTGTAAGAAGGACTTAATAGAGTTCGTAGTTACGCCCCGCGTAGCGGGCCAGTGCCCCGTTTCACTTTAGCGATCTTTGCTGTACGCCCCGCGTACCAAGGAGAGTACACCCCGCGTACTCCTCCTGTGGACTTCCTTTTGGGCCTTTGTGTTTGGCTATTTGTGGGTTATTGGTGTTTGGGCCAAGTCTAGGAATTATGAATAGAGTATTTTGGGCCCAATTAATATTATGAATATTGGATCTAGGCCCATTTGGTGAGGTGGGCCCAATTTGGTAAATTGGGCCAATGTTTGGACTTTGTGTGAGATTGGGAATTTGGTCTTGGCCCGATAAGTGGAAGCATGTTGACCTAATGCTTATGCTTGTTATGTTGGTTAGTTCGGGATTTGCGGTGAGCTGGTGGTTCGAGAGCTTGCTTATTCCGTTCAGAGTATCGACATTTGCGAGGTGAGTTATCCTCACTATATCGACAGGGCCTAAGGCACCAAGGCCGGCCCTTTATTGGATTATGATTCGGATATGGTTGTTATGTTATTTCTTGACATGTCTGCATCCTGGTAGCTAGGATGGTATATGCTAGAGACCTGATTAAAGTCAGTTTCCTGATATGTAGAGTGATGCTATGTTGGTGACCGGTTAGGTCGGTAACCTGGTTAGGGTAATGCTATGTTATGTGATATGCTTGATCGGTTTGTTGACTATGACTGTTATATGATTGTATGTCATGAGCACATGGACTAGAGATAGGTTGATGCATGTCCTGCTTTGTGTTGTAGGCCAAGATACCCAGGGCGGACCGGTTGTTCCGAAGGCCCTGTGAGCGGTCCGGATAGCCTGTAGGGCCCACGAGGGCGGACCAGACGTGCCGAGGCTCGGAGAGTGGACCAAGCTGACTAAAGGCCCGATGCAGGCGGACCATTCATACTGTAGACTCAGAGAGTGGACCAGGTGGGTTGAAGGCCCGGTGCGGGCGGACCAACCACATTGTAGACTCGAAGGACATGACTAGACTCGGATGGTGGATCCGGTGGACTGAAGGCCCAATACGGCGGACCAGTCACACAGTAAACCCGATATGCATGGCTGTTCTATGTTCTGTTATGTTATGTATGCTTTTTATGCTATGGGCCGGAAGGAAATATGTTATGGGCCGGATGGCAATATGTTTTGGACCGAAGGTCATAGCCTGGAAGGGCGTATATGTGGTTGGTATTTTGGGGGTATCTCACTAAGCTTTCGGGCTTACAGTTGTGGCTTAATGTTTTTCAGGTTCTTCAGGAGACTGTGGCAAGGCAAAGGCGTGATCGTACCGTTCCTCGCGTTTATGTTTTATGAAATGGACTTGGGAATATTATGATAAATAATGTATTGAAAACCTTTTATTAAGAATGTTATTAAAATGAATTGTTTTGAAAAGTTTAAATTATGTTGAAACTTTTGGTCGTTACAAGTTGGTATCAGAGCCTTGGTTTGAGTGAATTGGAGGAACACTCGTGTGACTCCAGTCTCAAATTGAGGAGGGTTTTAAAAAAAAGAGAGAAATTAAAATGGTTTTCAAATTAAGTAAAAGGAGGACGTGGAGGTACGATCAGCCGGAGCCAGTAAGTAACCCCAAATTACCATTCATGATATCTTTTTTTTATTGAGCTTGATAGAACAACATGCTAGTGATAGGCTAGGGATCTTCAGGATTTCATGATAATGTTGCTTGTTTTGTGATGCCTGCTAGCCTAGGGCTTTCCTTTGTTGAGATTTCCAGTGTTCCTCTAGGAGTGAGGATCGAGCGCTTGCTATGTATATTTGTCGCTAGGGTGTTGTGGTAGTACTTCATTTAAATATGGGTAGGTGTGGAAGGTATTATGTGCCCGTACTACTGGAAGCACAAGACCCATACGCGTATCAGGGAAACCATGACCTCTAGGGTTGGGTTGAGAGTTGGTTCCAGAGATAGTGGGAAGTGTCTGAGGTTTTGTGGTTTACTTTCAGTATGGAGATTTCAAGGCATGCTGGGAGTGGATCAGGGTCAGGATCGGGTGCAGGAGAAGGAGTTGCAGACGAGTCAGTACCGCCCGAGGTTATCGGTCAGATGAGTACGCACGAGTTGGATGCGAGGATTCGGGACATCCTGCATGATGAGGTTGTTGCATTGTTCCGGGCCGAGCTGTCGGAACTGTTTGGGTCGATCAAGACAGCCATGGTGGAGTATTTTGATGAGCGCTATGCAGCTCTCACGGAGACGGCTGCCGCGGTGGCTACATCGGGTGTAGCAGCGGCAGGGGGTGGAGCTAGTAGAGGTTTTCACTATCAGGACTTTGATAATACGAAGCCTCCCACCGTCGATGGAGTTCAGGATCCGATCGTTGCTATGAGATGGTTATCAAACATGGAGAGGTGTTTCTTCACATGTTCATGCCCTGCTGATCAGAGGGTGAGGTGTGCTCTGAACCTGTTAAGGCTCGAGGCAAAGGATTGGTGGAGATTGACCACGGGGTCATACTCGGATGCGCAGAGGGCTACGATTTCATGGTATCAGTTCAGAGAGATGTTCAGCACTCGCTATGTTCCGCAGGTCGAGAGGGAGAGATTGGCTCAGGAGTTCCTTGAGCTGAAGCAGGATACGGAGTCGGTGACGGAAACCACCAGGATGTTTACTGAGAGGGCGATGTTTTGCCCTAAGTTCGCTTCGGAGCAGGCTCAGATGTCCTGATATCTAAGTATGCTAAAGAGGGACATCAGGCAGTTTGTGTCCGCGCAGAGGTGCAAGACCTTGTTGGAATTGCAGGAGGCCGCCAGGCGGCGTGAGTTGGAGATTGAGTTGCAGATGCGTGAGCTGAGGCAAGCTCCGATTCAGTCGCAGCCAGCAACGAAACAGTCTAAGACCATTGATTTCAGGATGGGAGATCAGGGCAGCCACGTTTGTCGAAAGTGTGGGAGGGGTCACGCCAGAGTTTGTCGGTCCGGTGGTGCATGCCGCAAGTGCGGAAAGGAGGGGCACTATGCGAGGGATTTTCGGTAGTCAGTGCCGGTTCGGGATTTAAGGATCTGTTATCATTGTCATCAGGTTGGGCACTTGAGGATCAACTGCCTACAGCTTGTTGCAGGACCGGTGCAGGCTCCAACACCGGCCACTTTGAGGATCACAGGTGGAGGTCAGGGTGGAGCAGAGCCCCCAAGGGCTTAGGGTCGTGCTTTTTAGCTTGCAACGGAGGAGGTTAGAGTAGTGCCGAATGAAGCTACGGGCATGTTTCTTCCTTGTTGTTTTGTTTATTTATGATTATTGTGGAGTATCGTTTATCTGCTAGTCTCAATGGGTTGTTTTCGTTTTCGTATTCGTTGTTCCTTGAGAGTTTGGCATGGTTATGGGGTAGTGGTTCGAGTTTTCGTTTTGGTATTCGTTGTTCCTTGAGAGTGTGGCATGGTTATGGGGTAGTGCTTCGGGTTTTCGTTTTGGTATCCGTTGCTCCTTGAAGGTTTAGTATGGTTATGGATTAGTGTTTCGGGCTATCGTTGGTTATCATTCGTGAAGGTTATTAGTGGAGATGTGGCGATGGTTTGAATGTCGGGTAGCATCGACAGTTTGAGGAGTGGTTAGCTAAGTATTGTGTACTTTTGGGCGGAATAGTCAGTGTGGGAATGTGTTTTGCGAAGGATGCTAAGGCTAGTGGGAATCAGTCTTCTTGAGATTAAACCAACCTTTAATCTACAAAGATCGATTAGATCTAGAACAAGTATTTAAATATAAAACTGTATGAAAGCAATAATAAGAACAAGTCGAGATGGAATCAAACGTGTCGAATGATTAAACAAAATCCTCAGAAGAGCTCGATTAAGAACATCAACTGTAGAGGATTAGTAGGTTACAAGAACGATTAAAGAAAACCTGTTATGCTCTAGATGAATCGCTATTTTGATAATCTCTAAATCGTTAACCTAATATGCATGCAAACATAAACTTATATACAAAACATAAAAGGTTCTCGGTTGGACAGGCCCAAACCGGAATACAAAATAACTTATACTATCGAGCCCAAAAGACGCAATCTTCAAAATAATCTTCACCCCAACAATCTCCCCTTTTGCGTCAATTTGGAGCGAGACCTTCACTCTCTTTTGACAGCAGAGGCCTTTTTTACCGTCTCAAAAATCTTCGGTATTATAGCCAGAATGTGATGCCTGAAGGTGATATACCAACGAAGCATGTCAGTGAAGTTCTTCTTGTCTGCTATTGTGTTCTGTTTGCATCGGTGAATGATATTAATAATATGCTCCAGACAATCTGTAGAAAACAGATGTTTGTCTACCAAAGCAAACAGAAACTTATGCTTGTCTCCTCTGGTGAACATGACCGTCAGATTGGAAGAATCAATTTGCCCTACCTTCATTTTATGAACATCTCCTATCTTGGAAGTAGGCTTGACGGTCGGTTTCTTGTTCACAACTTTTGCTATTTTCTGATCCATAGTGGCGAGCTCATGGATGTAGGAAGCCAACATTCTTTTAAGATGTTTAAGAATCGGTTCATACTCTTTATGGTTGGAGAGAAGAATGTTGTATAGCAGAATCCAATCATGTGGATTCAGACTGGGAAGATCTACCAGAGAAATAAGATGTTCTGTGTTGGCCGTTCCTCTGTTGATTTTGAAATTAACGTTCACAAATTTCCCAGCCTGTGTTGGTTTTAGTACCTTGACTTTAATGATTTTCTGAGCGCTCCATGTCAAGTACTGCGGTTGACCATATTTCAGATAGAAATCTATTAGCTCTCTGTCAACCTTCAGTTTCGGATGAGGGACATCGGCAGTGACATCAAAGCAATGAAATGTGAAAGCTTTTCGCGTGATTGGCATGTCGAACTGCGAGTCTTTTCTATTTTCACACTCGAAGGATGCAATCGGTTCCAATCAATATATGGAAGGAAACTCAATCGCTTGAGTGATGAGTGTGTCTCTGTCCCAATCTGGGAACAGAGTCTTCTTAGCTTGAATAGCATCCTCATCCTCCCTGATCTTTCTTTCCCTGGCCTCGGCCTCTCGAGCTATCTTTAGAGTTTCATCAAGCTCTTTGTCCCTTTTCTTGCGTTGAAGAGCTTCAGTGATAGTTTCATCTGAATCTGATTCGCTCTCAACAAGGACTTGTTTCCCAGAACCCGAAGCTACATTAACCTTCGGTTCTGTCTTGGACACACCTTCCTCTCCCCCTTGTCGCGGAAGAACAAGCTTCTCCGAGACACCCTTCATTTCACTCAGGATGTTAATAGCAGGAAGGAGTTTCGCCTGGAGATGCTGTCTGATAGTGAGGGTTAGGAAGGGATCATGAGTGTCAAGAACATTTGTTAACATATTGTTGACATCACCATCGCAACTTTGAAGAACTGCCCGCTGAGTCTTTAGCAAAAAAATTTCTTGTTGTGCCTGGGCCAGTTGGATCTTTTGTAGGTCGATGGTTGCTTGGTGCTTGACAAGATCTTCCTTCAGGGTGCTCTCAGCTACCAGAGAAGCAAAACGTGAATCCAAAGTTTTGAGAAATGATGTGGATTCAGTTTTGAGATCAGCGCGCAGAGCCTCAAATTTGGTGGTTTCACCCTGAAGGGTAGCCGCGAAAGAGTCGACGGACGCCTGAAACTTGGCTGCTCTGGAGTCAGCATGAGCTTTTAGAGAATCAAGAAAGATCTGAGTTGTGTGAACAACCTCAGAAACTTCCTTGGTGGCTTTGGAGCATGAAGCAGCTGAGTTATCTATGGCATTAGTTGAACGATCCAAAGCATCAGTGTACGTCTTGATCGCAGACTCAATGAAGGCTTTGAGCATAACACCCCCGTAGGCTTTATTATCAGCCAGCAGACTATCATGTTTGTCGTGAATTTCCTGAATCTGCTGACTAGTAACAGGGGTATCGGCATCTGTGTCTGTAGGAATCCGGTAGGGGCTATAATAAATAGAGTCAAACTCTTCATCATCGCCCCCAAGGTAGCACCGGAGTTGGAGGATGGAGAAGGAGATTGGGGAAAGTTGATGACCGGGGTTTCAACCACAGTAGCAGCCCCTGTATTAGATACATTGACTGTTACTTGTGGTTGGGAAGAGGTGATGGTAACGGATTCGGTGATAATGGGTGTGGAGATAGAGGATGAAGGTTGAGGAACAGATAAGGGAGTGGTAGGTTCTGTTGTGGTTGGGGGGATGGTTATAGGAACAGAAAGTGGGACCTTCTGTGTTGGTGATTGGAGTGGGGTTGGAATTTTTGGAGAAGTAGGAGGAGTGGGTGATTTGGTAATTTGGGGAGATGTAGGTGGAGAGGGTGATTTGGGAATTTGGGGAGATGCTGGTGGAGAGGTTAGATGAGTGCCCGCAGGAGAAGATGGTTGTTGAGGAGACTGAGTAGGTGTTGTTTCGGTTTGAGGAGCAGCAACCTCTGTGTCTGATAGGGAATTAGGAGCAGAGTCAGGAGAAGGAGACCCTTTGGCTCTTTTAGCCATCTTCTTGACCTTTTTGGATTTTGACTGAGAAGGTTCCTCTGCCTCAGATTTGCGTTTGGAGGATCTTCTCTTTCTCTCCTTCTTTGGTTCAGTTTCTTTCTTCTCCGCTTTCTCCTTTTTGGTTGCCCTCTTGCCACGGTTGGCAGGTTGATCGAGGGCATCAAGAGCAGCACGTTGTTCATCGGACAGAACCCTTGGAGGCAAGGGTGTTCTGGTGCTGTAGTCAGCCATGATTTTGCTGTGTGGCGTGACGCACCTATACATGGACTCAGGGATCAATCCATAATGAAGAAACTTACTTGGATCGGCGACGATGATCTTCTTAGTGTGGTAAGAGGAAATTGAAGCCGTAAGAGCATCCTTCATTACCGGGATTTCAAGGGAATCCATGGCCCTTCTGGTAATAAGCGTCCAAAACCTGCCGCATGAGATCTCGGAGTACCTGGCAGTTGTGTTGAGACTCTGAACGACTTGAGACCAGATTATGGAGCCATAATCTAGATTGATGCCGTTGTAAAGACCATACAGGATGGTCAGAAACCCTTTACTTGTGGTGTCAGAACCACCACATCTCTCCGCTAAACCCTTAATAAGAAGGGTAAGCAATCTGTTCCACTGAGACGGAAGACAAGATTTCTTGACTTTCGCAATGGTGGTAAGAACATCCGTATACCCCATTTCATACATCATTGAAAAAAGTTGCGCAGTGGTGATAAAGTCCGGTGAGATGACGGAGGAGTCGACAGCAAGCCCTAGAAGAGAGCAAAACCTTGTTTTGGATACATAGGTTTTCTTGTCATGAATGGTGAAGAAGATGCGATCCTTGTGTTTGTCGTAGTTGGCCGTTGTGTAAACTTGGGAGAGTAGGGACATGGGAACGGCCTCCACCTGCATAAGTGCCAACAACAATGGGGAATATTTGAGGCATTCCACCACGTGTAGCATGTATGAGTCATATAAGAATGGGGTCATCTCTATGATCAAATTTTGATTAGGTTTGATTGAGAGCAAAGAGGAGGATGCAGTTTGATCTTGTACGGAAGAAGAAGTCGCCATTATTGAGTTGTGGAAGAAGATGAACAGTGGAAACTTTTTCAGAGAGAGAATTCGTGAGAGGTAAATGCCAAAGAACACGATCACCCCATATTTATACCATTCACAGGAGAGAGAAAATCGTGATGATGAAGAAACCAAAACGTCGCCTGAAAAAGCGCGATTGGAAGTTATGGTGTATCCCAGGAATACATCAGCACACATGGGTGTGAAACGAATCAATCGCACGCGCCCAAATCATTTTCATACCGTTTGAAATTCCTTGAGCCCTTGTTTGGTTACAACTGAAACTTAAAACCACATACCAAACAGCAATCAGAATGTTGGAAAATAAATTAATTTTCGTGCATAAGAGTGTGAAAGATAAAGAAATAAATCAAAGGTGTTTGGGATGTGAGTGTTGTCTATTAAGAAGACAGAAAGCGGAAGATTTCGGGCAAGAATCGCTTCCTTCAAAGCCAAGAGTGACCTGAAGTGCTTGTGTGGTTTCCCAAGAAATACGATCAATTGTCTTTTAAGAAACAATGAAAGGCATCTTTTGAAAATGGGCTGAAGGGTGGCTGAACTCAAACCGAACATCAAGTCTTAACATAAAACTGAGTGTTGGTAGAGATACCTGTGAGACCGATGTGATCTGTTGAACAGGTAGGTGGGAAGTATTTCGTGACGTGAATGGTATAGACAGAAATCTCAAAGAAAAAAAATAAATTGGACCTCTTTGGGAAGAAATGTCTTAGGTGGAGACAATTTCATAAAAGATCACACAAAAAAAATGAGATTTCCCAGTAATAGCTTGAGTTTATCACTCACCGTCAAATCATTTCAGGTATTGGATTTTGGGTTTCACTTAGAACGTGGTAAACGAATCCAAGATCATAAACACAGATGTTGTGCAACCATAAGCCTCAGTGGTAAAGACCGAAAGCATCAAGGGTTACTTTGGGGAATCGAAGGTAAATGAAGAAGATGAGGAGATGGTTAAGAGACCAAACGTACCTTCTGCTACAGAATAGGGACAAAGCAGAGCAACTCATGTTTCAGATGAGTAGAGGAAGGTAGCTCTAGACCGAGTGTGAGAAAGTAGCCTGATTGGGAAGAAACGATAGGTATTGATCGAATCATTAAGGCATGCTCGAGGTCATAGAGGCTTGCGACAACATACAGCGGCATGCTTCTAGGGACGTCTAACTAGTCTGATAAAGATAAAACATACCTGGGTAAACACTACAGAAGAAGATGCTTGTATTCACCTGTGCAAAACGTACACCGACCAGAAAGATAAAATGTTTTTGTAATTTTGGGATTTTTCTGAAAAATAAATAAAAACAGAAAGATAAAATGTTTTTGGAATTTTGGAATTTTCTTAAAAATAAATAAAACAGAAAGATAAAATGTTTTTGTAATTTTGGGATTTTCTGGAAAAAATAAAACAGAAAGATAAAATTTGTACAACATAAAAAAAATTAGGAAGTAGAGATAGACCGAGCGATCTGGGTATTTCGGTAACAATTTCATAATCGAGAGGAGCCGAGCGGTCTGTCTAGTTCGGTTCAGGAAACCCTTAGAGCAGAAAGAGACCGAGCGTGTTGTTTGCGTGGATGCCTTTAAATTACTAGGACAAAGAGAGACCGAGCGGTCTGGTTGCTTCGGTTCCTTTATTTCACCAGAGTAGAGAGAGACCGAGCGGTCTGGTTGCTTCGGTTCTTTTATTTCACCAGAGCAGAGAGAGACCGAGCGGTCTGGTTGCTTCGGTTCTTTTATTTCACCAGAGCAGAGAGAGACCGAGCGGTCTGGTTGCTTCGGTTCTTTTATTTCACCAAAGCAGAGAGCAACCGAGCGGTCTGTTTGCTTCGGTTCCGTTAAAGCACCAGAGCAGAGAGCAACCGAGCGGTCTGTTTCGTTCGGTTCGGTTGGTTTCGGTTCTAGAAAGTTTTGAAAAACCGAACCCGAACCTTAGGTTGGTTTCGGTTTAGGAAAATTTTGAAAAACCGAACCCGAACCTTTGAAGTAATGAGCGAGTCAGATGGTTGAACCGAACCCGAACGTTCGGTTGGTTTCGCTTCATACGTTTGAGGTTGAGAGGTAGTGTGAGGTACTGACTCTGATTCCATCATACCTAGCCCTTGCAATATTTTATTGAATGATGCTTCAGGAAGAGCTTTGGTAAAGACGTCAGCCAGTTGATCAGTGGTTCTTACGAAGTGAACTTCGACGTTTCCATCTTCCACGTGATCTTTGATGAAGTGATACCTCAGTTCTATGTGTTTGGTTTTAGAGTGTTGCACTGGGTTATGACAGATCCTAATTGCACTTTTAGAGTCACAATATAGTGGGATCTTCTTCATATTGAGTCCATAGTCTCGAAGTTGACTCTGGATCCAAATCACTTGAGATGTGCAGGATGCAGCGACAATGTATTCCGCTTCAGCAGTAGACAACGACACACACGTTTGTTTCTTGGATTGCCAGCTGACCAACTTCCCGTCAAGGAATTGACAGCCACCAGTTGTGCTTTTACGGTCGAGTCCACATCCTCCAAGGTCAGCATCAGAATAGGCTTGAACGAAGAAGCCTGAGTTGGATGGATACCATAGACCTAAGGAGGTGGTTCGCTTGAAACCCTTGTTCAGAAGTGATTGTCAAAATGGGAGTGTGGAAACATTTCCATAGGTGGAAGTTACCATTAAATCTGTATAAGATTAGAAAACTTAACGCAAGAAGAATGTTCAAAGGAATCTACTTTGAACTTGAGGCTTTGTTTCCATGGAATTGCTTTCCATTAGAATACTCTATATTGTCTGTTGACAAGTCTTTGTGATTTTATGCATAGTCATTACAATAGGATGAATGCATATAAGTTTAGAATAACAGATTTCGGTAAATGTCAAGAATTTGGAATTCTTACATTTATGATAAGGATTTGGGATTATGAGATGAGCATCACTGGAATCATGTTCAATTTATCTATTTCACAAATTAAGGATCATAGACAAACATAGTGTTCATACTTGGAGTATAGCATAACTATTGTTTAGAAAACATAGTGTACATGCATGTTTTGACCATATTGGATTCAATTATTCTTGTGTTTCACTTTGTATGTCTTGACTTCCTGAATAACTAGATTATTCAAACTCTCCACAGTTGATCATACTTTGAAAGTAGGTATGAATCAAAACTATCATGAAGTGGGCTTTTAGATGTCTAAAGTTTTTAGACGTAGCAAAAGTTGCTACAACATTCATGAGTGCTCCTGGAATGAGATTCGAGTATTGCCTTAAACCCATGCTCATTTGAATCACTTCATTGATTTTATCACGTGTGATCATGAGATGATAATTTCTTATATTCTTCAAATGGAGACGTGTGAGTTGTAGTTGCGTGTCAGTTGCACATTGACATATGTAAACGCAAACAGTAACTTGGTTGTTATAAAACATATCGTTGTGTGTAATTTGATGAGTAAGTACAAGCGAACATTTGGGTCGAACTTTATCCATTCCATTTACCCTTGGAGGGATAAAAGTGATATATGTGGGCCCCTCGATCATTTAGTGACGACACCCCTAATTTCTTGGCCAAGCCTGGATTAATTTGATTTATTCAATTAGCCAGTCTCATAAATCGGAAATTAGGAAACAACAAATGGAAAGAGAGAATGATTATAGTCCATGTCTCAGTCTATATGATGTCTAGAATATTGGAATATATGCGTAACACCCCGTTCTTCGAGTGTTCAACTATAAGTCCCTGAAGGTTAAGAGAAAGGTAATTCTGGTCCTTTTCGAGAAGTGAGTTTCATCCGAGAAGGTTTCGGGCGAGTGTATGTGTTAGAAGTATTGGGGCTTCTCGTCACCCTCGTTTGAATGTAAAGTTATTTGAGAGTGGGTTTAGATTAGAGGAGTTACGGTGCCTCGAAGTTGACCATTGCGTATAGTTCTTTGTGGGATAAGAAGGAAATGGTTCCATGCATGCATGCTTATGTGTTTTGAAAGATGGCTGGGTACGCCCAGCGTAAGCTGGACGTACACCCAGCGTAATGGCTCGAATAGTTGCAAGTATTCGAGTGAGTACGCCCCGTGTACCAGGGAGGTATGCCCCGGGTACTCTCAGGAATCCCAAACCCTATTTTTAGGGTCAGCCACTATATAAGGAATATGATGGTTCACCCTTCAGCCTCCTTATACTCATCTTCAACCTCAGAGAAACCCTAATCTCGTATGCCCTCCATATTTGAGTGTGTTTGACCTTGAAAAGCTTGTATTGGCAAAAGAAGGGCTTGAAGGAGAAAAGGGAAGTTGTCAAAGAAGAAGAAGAACGTGTGGAACTTGTGGATCTGAAGAAATACCACCCTTTAGAGCTGGTTTAAGGTATAAAGCTTCTTGCTTGGCCTTCATATTGCTTGGATCTATGTATTTTGAAGCTTTGTTATCATTCGTGTCCCTAAAGTCTTCATCTTGTTGCATAGTCCGATTTGGTCAAGTATAGCTGTCCTTTCAGACCTTTGGAGAGGTCTTGAGTGATAAAAATGAGGTCCCAAGGGTTGTAGCTATTTCATGTATGAGTTATGTGGGTCTTAATGGATTAAGACCTTAAGGACGTCCGAAGTGATAAAGTCTGAGACTTTATGATTTCTAATCATATTTGGCCTATGGATCTAAAGTTTGGGCTTAAGAGCTTAAGCCATTAAGCTGTAAGAAGGACTTAATAGAGTTCGTAGTTACGCCCCGCGTAGCGGGCCAGTGCCCCGTTTCACTTTAGCGATCTTTGCTGTACGCCCCGCGTACCAAGGAGAGTACACCCCGCGTACTCCTCCTGTGGACTTCCTTTTGGGCCTTTGTGTTTGGCTATTTGTGGGTTATTGGTGTTTGGGCCAAGTCTAGGAATTATGAATAGAGTATTTTGGGCCCAATTAATATTATGAATATTGGATCTAGGCCCATTTGGTGAGGTGGGCCCAATTTGGTAAATTGGGCCAATGTTTGGACTTTGTGTGAGATTGGGAATTTGGTCTTGGCCCGATAAGTGGAAGCATGTTGACCTAATGCTTATGCTTGTTATGTTGGTTAGTTCGGGATTTGCGGTGAGCTGGTGGTTCGAGAGCTTGCTTATTCCGTTCAGAGTATCGACATTTGCGAGGTGAGTTATCCTCACTATATCGACAGGGCCTAAGGCACCAAGGCCGGCCCTTTATTGGATTATGATTCGGATATGGTTGTTATGTTATTTCTTGACATGTCTGCATCCTGGTAGCTAGGATGGTATATGCTAGAGACCTGATTAAAGTCAGTTTCCTGATATGTAGAGTGATGCTATGTTGGTGACCGGTTAGGTCGGTAACCTGGTTAGGGTAATGCTATGTTATGTGATATGCTTGATCGGTTTGTTGACTATGACTGTTATATGATTGTATGTCATGAGCACATGGACTAGAGATAGGTTGATGCATGTCCTGCTTTGTGTTGTAGGCCAAGATACCCAGGGCGGACCGGTTGTTCCGAAGGCCCTGTGAGCGGTCCGGATAGCCTGTAGGGCCCACGAGGGCGGACCAGACGTGCCGAGGCTCGGAGAGTGGACCAAGCTGACTAAAGGCCCGATGCAGGCGGACCATTCATACTGTAGACTCAGAGAGTGGACCAGGTGGGTTGAAGGCCCGGTGCGGGCGGACCAACCACATTGTAGACTCGAAGGACATGACTAGACTCGGATGGTGGATCCGGTGGACTGAAGGCCCAATACGGCGGACCAGTCACACAGTAAACCCGATATGCATGGCTGTTCTATGTTCTGTTATGTTATGTATGCTTTTTATGCTATGGGCCGGAAGGAAATATGTTATGGGCCGGATGGCAATATGTTTTGGACCGAAGGTCATAGCCTGGAAGGGCGTATATGTGGTTGGTATTTTGGGGGTATCTCACTAAGCTTTCGGGCTTACAGTTGTGGCTTAATGTTTTTCAGGTTCTTCAGGAGACTGTGGCAAGGCAAAGGCGTGATCGTACCGTTCCTCGCGTTTATGTTTTATGAAATGGACTTGGGAATATTATGATAAATAATGTATTGAAAACCTTTTATTAAGAATGTTATTAAAATGAATTGTTTTGAAAAGTTTAAATTATGTTGAAACTTTTGGTCGTTACAAGTTGGTATCAGAGCCTTGGTTTGAGTGAATTGGAGGAACACTCGTGTGACTCCAGTCTCAAATTGAGGAGGGTTTTAAAAAAAAGAGAGAAATTAAAATGGTTTTCAAATTAAGTAAAAGGAGGACGTGGAGGTACGATCAGCCGGAGCCAGTAAGTAACCCCAAATTACCATTCATGATATTTTTTTTTTATTGAGCTTGATAGAACAACATGCTAGTGATAGGCTAGGGATCTTCAGGATTTCATGATAATGTTGCTTGTTTTGTGATGCCTGCTAGCCTAGGGCTTTCCTTTGTTGAGATTTCCAGTGTTCCTCTAGGAGTGAGGATCGAGCGCTTGCTATGTATATTTGTCGCTAGGGTGTTGTGGTAGTACTTCATTTAAATATGGGTAGGTGTGGAAGGTATTATGGGCCCGTACTACTGGAAGCACAAGACCCATACGCGTATCAGGGAAACCATGACCTCTAGGGTTGGGTTGAGAGTTGGTTCCAGAGATAGTGGGAAGTGTCTGAGGTTTTGTGGTTTACTTTCAGTATGGAGATTTCAAGGCATGCTGGGAGTGGATCAGGGTCAGGATCGGGTGCAGGAGAAGGAGTTGCAGACGAGTCAGTACCGCCCGAGGTTATCGGTCAGATGAGTACGCACGAGTTGGATGCGAGGATTCGGGACATCCTGCATGATGAGGTTGTTGCATTGTTCCGGGCCGAGCTGTCGGAACTGTTTGGGTCGATCAAGACAGCCATGGTGGAGTATTTTGATGAGCGCTATGCAGCTCTCACGGAGACGGCTGCCGCGGTGGCTACATCGGGTGTAGCAGCGGCAGGGGGTGGAGCTAGTAGAGGTTTTCACTATCAGGACTTTGATAATACGAAGCCTCCCACCGTCGATGGAGTTCAGGATCCGATCGTTGCTATGAGATGGTTATCAAACATGGAGAGGTGTTTCTTCACATGTTCATGCCCTGCTGATCAGAGGGTGAGGTGTGCTCTGAACCTGTTAAGGCTCGAGGCAAAGGATTGGTGGAGATTGACCACGGGGTCATACTCGGATGCGCAGAGGGCTACGATTTCATGGTATCAGTTCAGAGAGATGTTCAGCACTCGCTATGTTCCGCAGGTCGAGAGGGAGAGATTGGCTCAGGAGTTCCTTGAGCTGAAGCAGGATACGGAGTCGGTGACGGAAACCACCAGGATGTTTACTGAGAGGGCGATGTTTTGCCCTAAGTTCGCTTCGGAGCAGGCTCAGATGTCCTGATATCTAAGTATGCTAAAGAGGGACATCAGGCAGTTTGTGTCCGCGCAGAGGTGCAAGACCTTGTTGGAATTGCAGGAGGCCGCCAGGCGGCGTGAGTTGGAGATTGAGTTGCAGATGCGTGAGCTGAGGCAAGCTCCGATTCAGTCGCAGCCAGCAACGAAACAGTCTAAGACCATTGATTTCAGGATGGGAGATCAGGGCAGCCACGTTTGTCGAAAGTGTGGGAGGGGTCACGCCAGAGTTTGTCGGTCCGGTGGTGCATGCCGCAAGTGCGGAAAGGAGGGGCACTATGCGAGGGATTTTCGGTAGTCAGTGCCGGTTCGGGATTTAAGGATCTGTTATCATTGTCATCAGGTTGGGCACTTGAGGATCAACTGCCTACAGCTTGTTGCAGGACCGGTGCAGGCTCCAACACCGGCCACTTTGAGGATCACAGGTGGAGGTCAGGGTGGAGCAGAGCCCCCAAGGGCTTAGGGTCGTGCTTTTTAGCTTGCAACGGAGGAGGTTAGAGTAGTGCCGAATGCAGCTACGGGCATGTTTCTTCCTTGTTGTTTTGTTTATTTATGATTATTGTGGAGTATCGTTTATCTGCTAGTCTCAATGGGTTGTTTTCGTTTTCGTATTCGTTGTTCCTTGAGAGTTTGGCATGGTTATGGGGTAGTGGTTCGAGTTTTCGTTTTGGTATTCGTTGTTCCTTGAGAGTGTGGCATGGTTATGGGGTAGTGCTTCGGGTTTTCGTTTTGGTATCCGTTGCTCCTTGAAGGTTTAGTATGGTTATGGATTAGTGTTTCGGGCTATCGTTGGTTATCATTCGTGAAGGTTATTAGTGGAGATGTGGCGATGGTTTGAATGTCGGGTAGCATCGACAGTTTGAGGAGTGGTTAGCTAAGTATTGTGTACTTTTGGGCGGAATAGTCAGTGTGGGAATGTGTTTTGCGAAGGATGCTAAGGCTAGTGGGAATCAGTCTTCTTGAGATTAAACCAACCTTTAATCTACAAAGATCGATTAGATCTAGAACAAGTATTTAAATATAAAACTGTATGAAAGCAATAATAAGAACAAGTCGAGATGGAATCAAACGTGTCGAATGATTAAACAAAATCCTCAGAAGAGCTCGATTAAGAACATCAACTGTAGAGGATTAGTAGGTTACAAGAACGATTAAAGAAAACCTGTTATGCTCTAGATGAATCGCTATTTTGATAATCTCTAAATCGTTAACCTAATATGCATGCAAACATAAACTTATATACAAAACATAAAAGGTTCTCGGTTGGACAGGCCCAAACCGGAATACAAAATAACTTATACTATCGAGCCCAAAAGACGCAATCTTCAAAATAATCTTCACCCCAACAATCTCCCCTTTTGCGTCAATTTGGAGCGAGACCTTCACTCTCTTTTGACAGCAGAGGCCTTTTTTACCGTCTCAAAAATCTTCGGTATTATAGCCAGAATGTGATGCCTGAAGGTGATATACCAACGAAGCATGTCAGTGAAGTTCTTCTTGTCTGCTATTGTGTTCTGTTTGCATCGGTGAATGATATTAATAATATGCTCCAGACAATCTGTAGAAAACAGATGTTTGTCTACCAAAGCAAACAGAAACTTATGCTTGTCTCCTCTGGTGAACATGACCGTCAGATTGGAAGAATCAATTTGCCCTACCTTCATTTTATGAACATCTCCTATCTTGGAAGTAGGCTTGACGGTCGGTTTCTTGTTCACAACTTTTGCTATTTTCTGATCCATAGTGGCGAGCTCATGGATGTAGGAAGCCAACATTCTTTTAAGATGTTTAAGAATCGGTTCATACTCTTTATGGTTGGAGAGAAGAATGTTGTATAGCAGAATCCAATCATGTGGATTCAGACTGGGAAGATCTACCAGAGAAATAAGATGTTCTGTGTTGGCCGTTCCTCTGTTGATTTTGAAATTAACGTTCACAAATTTCCCAGCCTGTGTTGGTTTTAGTACCTTGACTTTAATGATTTTCTGAGCGCTCCATGTCAAGTACTGCGGTTGACCATATTTCAGATAGAAATCTATTAGCTCTCTGTCAACCTTCAGTTTCGGATGAGGGACATCGGCAGTGACATCAAAGCAATGAAATGTGAAAGCTTTTCGCGTGATTGGCATGTCGAACTGCGAGTCTTTTCTATTTTCACACTCGAAGGATGCAATCGGTTCCAATCAATATATGGAAGGAAACTCAATCGCTTGAGTGATGAGTGTGTCTCTGTCCCAATCTGGGAACAGAGTCTTCTTAGCTTGAATAGCATCCTCATCCTCCCTGATCTTTCTTTCCCTGGCCTCGGCCTCTCGAGCTATCTTTAGAGTTTCATCAAGCTCTTTGTCCCTTTTCTTGCGTTGAAGAGCTTCAGTGATAGTTTCATCTGAATCTGATTCGCTCTCAACAAGGACTTGTTTCCCAGAACCCGAAGCTACATTAACCTTCGGTTCTGTCTTGGACACACCTTCCTCTCCCCCTTGTCGCGGAAGAACAAGCTTCTCCGAGACACCCTTCATTTCACTCAGGATGTTAATAGCAGGAAGGAGTTTCGCCTGGAGATGCTGTCTGATAGTGAGGGTTAGGAAGGGATCATGAGTGTCAAGAACATTTGTTAACATATTGTTGACATCACCATCGCAACTTTGAAGAACTGCCCGCTGAGTCTTTAGCAAAAAAATTTCTTGTTGTGCCTGGGCCAGTTGGATCTTTTGTAGGTCGATGGTTGCTTGGTGCTTGACAAGATCTTCCTTCAGGGTGCTCTCAGCTACCAGAGAAGCAAAACGTGAATCCAAAGTTTTGAGAAATGATGTGGATTCAGTTTTGAGATCAGCGCGCAGAGCCTCAAATTTGGTGGTTTCACCCTGAAGGGTAGCCGCGAAAGAGTCGACGGACGCCTGAAACTTGGCTGCTCTGGAGTCAGCATGAGCTTTTAGAGAATCAAGAAAGATCTGAGTTGTGTGAACAACCTCAGAAACTTCCTTGGTGGCTTTGGAGCATGAAGCAGCTGAGTTATCTATGGCATTAGTTGAACGATCCAAAGCGTCAGTGTACGTCTTGATCGCAGACTCAATGAAGGCTTTGAGCATAACACCCCCGTAGGCTTTATTATCAGCCAGCAGACTATCATGTTTGTCGTGAATTTCCTGAATCTGCTGACTAGTAACAGGGGTATCGGCATCTGTGTCTGTAGGAATCCGGTAGGGGCTATAATAAATAGAGTCAAACTCTTCATCATCGCCCCCAAGGTAGCACCGGAGTTGGAGGATGGAGAAGGAGATTGGGGAAAGTTGATGACCGGGGTTTCAACCACAGTAGCAGCCCCTGTATCAGATACATTGACTGTTACTTGTGGTTGGGAAGAGGTGATGGTAACGGATTCGGTGATAATGGGTGTGGAGATAGAGGATGAAGGTTGAGGAACAGATAAGGGAGTGGTAGGTTCTGTTGTGGTTGGGGGGATGGTTATAGGAACAGAAAGTGGGACCTTCTGTGTTGGTGATTGGAGTGGGGTTGGAATTTTTGGAGAAGTAGGAGGAGTGGGTGATTTGGTAATTTGGGGAGATGTAGGTGGAGAGGGTGATTTGGGAATTTGGGGAGATGCTGGTGGAGAGGTTAGATGAGTGCCCGCAGGAGAAGATGGTTGTTGAGGAGACTGAGTAGGTGTTGTTTCGGTTTGAGGAGCAGCAACCTCTGTGTCTGATAGGGAATTAGGAGCAGAGTCAGGAGAAGGAGACCCTTTGGCTCTTTTAGCCATCTTCTTGACCTTTTTGGATTTTGACTGAGAAGGTTCCTCTGCCTCAGATTTGCGTTTGGAGGATCTTCTCTTTCTCTCCTTCTTTGGTTCAGTTTCTTTCTTCTCCGCTTTCTCCTTTTTGGTTGCCCTCTTGCCACGGTTGGCAGGTTGATCGAGGGCATCAAGAGCAGCACGTTGTTCATCGGACAGAACCCTTGGAGGCAAGGGTGTTCTGGTGCTGTAGTCAGCCATGATTTTGCTGTGTGGCGTGACGCACCTATACATGGACTCAGGGATCAATCCATAATGAAGAAACTTACTTGGATCGGCGACGATGATCTTCTTAGTGTGGTAAGAGGAAATTGAAGCCGTAAGAGCATCCTTCATTACCGGGATTTCAAGGGAATCCATGGCCCTTCTGGTAATAAGCGTCCAAAACCTGCCGCATGAGATCTCGGAGTACCTGGCAGTTGTGTTGAGACTCTGAACGACTTGAGACCAGATTATGGAGCCATAATCTAGATTGATGCCGTTGTAAAGACCATACAGGATGGTCAGAAACCCTTTACTTGTGGTGTCAGAACCACCACATCTCTCCGCTAAACCCTTAATAAGAAGGGTAAGCAATCTGTTCCACTGAGACGGAAGACAAGATTTCTTGACTTTCGCAATGGTGGTAAGAACATCCGTATACCCCATTTCATACATCATTGAAAAAAGTTGCGCAGTGGTGATAAAGTCCGGTGAGATGACGGAGGAGTCGACAGCAAGCCCTAGAAGAGAGCAAAACCTTGTTTTGGATACATAGGTTTTCTTGTCATGAATGGTGAAGAAGATGCGATCCTTGTGTTTGTCGTAGTTGGCCGTTGTGTAAACTTGGGAGAGTAGGGACATGGGAACGGCCTCCACCTGCATAAGTGCCAACAACAATGGGGAATATTTGAGGCATTCCACCACGTGTAGCATGTATGAGTCATATAAGAATGGGGTCATCTCTATGATCAAATTTTGATTAGGTTTGATTGAGAGCAAAGAGGAGGATGCAGTTTGATCTTGTACGGAAGAAGAAGTCGCCATTATTGAGTTGTGGAAGAAGATGAACAGTGGAAACTTTTTCAGAGAGAGAATTCGTGAGAGGTAAATGCCAAAGAACACGATCACCCCATATTTATACCATTCACAGGAGAGAGAAAATCGTGATGATGAAGAAACCAAAACGTCGCCTGAAAAAGCGCGATTGGAAGTTATGGTGTATCCCAGGAATACATCAGCACACATGGGTGTGAAACGAATCAATCGCACGCGCCCAAATCATTTTCATACCGTTTGAAATTCCTTGAGCCCTTGTTTGGTTACAACTGAAACTTAAAACCACATACCAAACAGCAATCAGAATGTTGGAAAATAAATTAATTTTCGTGCATAAGAGTGTGAAAGATAAAGAAATAAATCAAAGGTGTTTGGGATGTGAGTGTTGTCTATTAAGAAGACAGAAAGCGGAAGATTTCGGGCAAGAATCGCTTCCTTCAAAGCCAAGAGTGACCTGAAGTGCTTGTGTGGTTTCCCAAGAAATACGATCAATTGTCTTTTAAGAAACAATGAAAGGCATCTTTTGAAAATGGGCTGAAGGGTGGCTGAACTCAAACCGAACATCAAGTCTTAACATAAAACTGAGTGTTGGTAGAGATACCTGTGAGACCGATGTGATCTGTTGAACAGGTAGGTGGGAAGTATTTCGTGACGTGAATGGTATAGACAGAAATCTCAAAGAAAAAAAATAAATTGGACCTCTTTGGGAAGAAATGTCTTAGGTGGAGACAATTTCATAAAAGATCACACAAAAAAAATGAGATTTCCCAGTAATAGCTTGAGTTTATCACTCACCGTCAAATCATTTCAGGTATTGGATTTTGGGTTTCACTTAGAACGTGGTAAACGAATCCAAGATCATAAACACAGATGTTGTGCAACCATAAGCCTCAGTGGTAAAGACCGAAAGCATCAAGGGTTACTTTGGGGAATCGAAGGTAAATGAAGAAGATGAGGAGATGGTTAAGAGACCAAACGTACCTTCTGCTACAGAATAGGGACAAAGCAGAGCAACTCATGTTTCAGATGAGTAGAGGAAGGTAGCTCTAGACCGAGTGTGAGAAAGTAGCCTGATTGGGAAGAAACGATAGGTATTGATCGAATCATTAAGGCATGCTCGAGGTCATAGAGGCTTGCGACAACATACAGCGGCATGCTTCTAGGGACGTCTAACTAGTCTGATAAAGATAAAACATACCTGGGTAAACACTACAGAAGAAGATGCTTGTATTCACCTGTGCAAAACGTACACCGACCAGAAAGATAAAATGTTTTTGTAATTTTGGGATTTTTCTGAAAAATAAATAAAAACAGAAAGATAAAATGTTTTTGGAATTTTGGAATTTTCTTAAAAATAAATAAAACAGAAAGATAAAATGTTTTTGTAATTTTGGGATTTTCTGGAAAAAATAAAACAGAAAGATAAAATTTGTACAACATAAAAAAAATTAGGAAGCAGAGATAGACCGAGCGATCTGGGTATTTCGGTAACAATTTCATAATCGAGAGGAGCCGAGCGGTCTGTCTAGTTCGGTTCAGGAAACCCTTAGAGCAGAAAGAGACCGAGCGTGTTGTTTGCGTGGATGCCTTTAAATTACTAGGACAAAGAGAGACCGAGCGGTCTGGTTGCTTCGGTTCCTTTATTTCACCAGAGTAGAGAGAGACCGAGCGGTCTGGTTGCTTCGGTTCTTTTATTTCACCAGAGCAGAGAGAGACCGAGCGGTCTGGTTGCTTCGGTTCTTTTATTTCACCAGAGCAGAGAGAGACCGAGCGGTCTGGTTGCTTCGGTTCTTTTATTTCACCAAAGCAGAGAGCAACCGAGCGGTCTGTTTGCTTCGGTTCCGTTAAAGCACCAGAGCAGAGAGCAACCGAGCGGTCTGTTTCGTTCGGTTCGGTTGGTTTCGGTTCTAGAAAGTTTTGAAAAACCGAACCCGAACCTTAGGTTGGTTTCGGTTTAGGAAAATTTTGAAAAACCGAACCCGAACCTTTGAAGTAATGAGCGAGTCAGATGGTTGAACCGAACCCGAACGTTCGGTTGGTTTCGCTTCATACGTTTGAGGTTGAGAGGTAGTGTGAGGTACTGACTCTGATTCCATCATACCTAGCCCTTGCAATATTTTATTGAATGATGCTTCAGGAAGAGCTTTGGTAAAGACGTCAGCCAGTTGATCAGTGGTTCTTACGAAGTGAACTTCGACGTTTCCATCTTCCACGTGATCTTTGATGAAGTGATACCTCAGTTCTATGTGTTTGGTTTTAGAGTGTTGCACTGGGTTATGACAGATCCTAATTGCACTTTTAGAGTCACAATATAGTGGGATCTTCTTCATATTGAGTCCATAGTCTCGAAGTTGACTCTGGATCCAAATCACTTGAGATGTGCAGGATGCAGCGACAATGTATTCCGCTTCAGCAGTAGACAACGACACACACGTTTGTTTCTTGGATTGCCAGCTGACCAACTTCCCGTCAAGGAATTGACAGCCACCAGTTGTGCTTTTACGGTCGAGTCCACATCCTCCAAGGTCAGCATCAGAATAGGCTTGAACGAAGAAGCCTGAGTTGGATGGATACCATAGACCTAAGGAGGTGGTTCGCTTGAGATAGCGTAAGATGTTCTTCACTGCAAGCATGTGAGGTTCGCGTGGGTTTGCCTGAAATCGAGCACAATAACACACAGAAAACATGATATCAGGTCTGCTAGCAGTTAGATACATCAGTGAGCCTATCATTTTACGATAGAGCGTGATATCGACAACCGGTTTGTCTAGAGATGGGGTAAGCTTGGTGCCGAATGCCATTGGGACTTTGACTTTTGAGTCTCCCATCATGCCAAACTTTGCTAGGAGAGTCTTCGTGTAAGCTTCTTGATTAATAAAGATGCCTTCGGGTCCCTGTCTTATGTTTAAACCAAGGAAAAAGTTAATAGGACCCATTGAGCTCATTTCAAACTTAGTCTCCATCAGCTTTCTGAATTCAGCTGTTAAGCTGGGATTCGTGGAGCCAAAGATGATGTCATCATAAATTTGAACTATCATAAGGTGGTTACCTTCCTTTTTGCAAAAGAAGGTTGGGTCAACCGAACCTTGTTTAAATTTAGACATCTTTAAAAATTTTGTAAGCGTTTCATACCAGGCTCTCGGAGCTTGTTTGAGGCCGTACACAGCTTTATCCAGAATATAGCAATGATTTGGATGCTTTTCGTTCACGAACCCAGGAGGTTGCTCCACATACACAGTTTCTTCGAGTTCTCCATTGAGAAATGCACACTTGACGTCCATTTGGAAAACTTCAAAGTTTTTGTGAGCAGCATAAGCCAGAAATATTCTAACAGATTCTAGCCTAGCTACTGGAGCGAAAGTCTCTTCATAGTCTATGCCTTCCTCCTGACAGTATCCCTTTACCACCAAACGAGCCTTGTTCCTTGTAACATTACCTTCCTTGTCCATTTTGTTCCTAAAAACCCATTTGAGACCAACAACCGAAGCATCTGGAGGAGTTGGAATGAGGCGCCAGACTTTGTTCCTTTCAAATTCGTTCAGTTCGTCTTGCATTGCTTGAACCCAATCAGAGTGATCTAGGGCAGTGTTAACTGTCTTTGGTTCAACTTTTGATACGAATGAGTTAAACATACAAAACTCAACCTTTGAAAATAAGGATGTCTGTTTTGCGTTCAGTTGTGATCGGGTCAGAACCTTTTCAGATACATCACCAACTACTTGAGAGATGGGATGATCTCTGGTCCATTTGGTAAGAGGAGGGTAATTCGGATCAAAGGTTGGGTCTACTTCAGCATTGATCATTTCTTCTGGCTCAGATTGGCTATCGTAATCAAGTGTCATATCATCATGTTCCCCCTCAATTGATGAGCTTTGAGAAACATGAGGTTCAGGTGTTTCTTGTGGTACTGAGCTTCCAGGCGTTGAAGCACCTTCGGTTGGAGAGGTATCTTCGGTTGGAGAAGCACCTTCGGTTGGTGAAGGACCTTCGGTTGAAGTTGTAGAACTTGGCTCCCCCTGGACTTGTGAGCTTGGCTCCCCTTCGACATGAGAGTTTGGCTCCCCCTCGACATGAGAGCTTGGCTCCCCCTCGACATGAGAGCTTGGCTCCCCCTCGACATGAGAGCTTGGCTCCCCCTCGACTGAAACGTTGTTGGATGGAGAGTCATTAGTGGTCGATCCTCCTTCATGCATTATTCTTGCAGCATCTTCGACAATCCGCTTCATATGATCAACTTTGTTGTCTGCTGCACCTGCTTCGGAGAGTGAAGCTTTCTCTGGTTCGTCAAAGAGCTCCAGAAATTTCTCGTATAAATTGGCGACCGAGACTGTGACTTGGCCAGTTAGAGGAAAGATTTCCCCAGCGGTGTCTTCTTTGGCCAGTAGCTTCTTGACATAGCTATCTGTTGGATTAATGTCTAAGTCCATAACTATAATTGGTAATACTTGACCCGACCCGGCATGGTCCATTTGGGTTGCATGGCATCATGCACTTGGATAGACTATAATGAGAGAAATAAGACACTTATGGTTATTAATATATTATAAGTTCTAGTATATTAATAATAAGAATAATGAGATTATTTAATTAGTATTGATCAAGAATTAATCTAGAATTAATTAAGTGATCAAAAGAAGACTAATTAAATATATGGGTTGATTGTGTAAATCATTCATTCTTATATGTGTGGGCTTGTGATCCAAGATTCCTTATATTGGACTAAGTCCATGGGGTGACCCATGGATACTCCATGGAGGTTAAAACCCATGGAGCATAAGGAATGGGTAAAGTCATGAGTTACATGGTGTAACCCTAATAGCCACCATATAAAAGAAACCCATGGCTCAAGAAATCGTTACACTAACACTATGTGTATGTATGAGGGCTACACGATTTCATGAAGCGTTCTTATTTCTCTCTAAGTTATTCCAAGTGCTTATGGTGTTGTGTGAACCATTTGAGGTGTCACACTTGGGGCACTAAGCACTCAAGCTTCATGAAGACAAGCACTATCAAAGAGGTATGTATTCTATCTTGTTATATTCATTATTTTGTATGCTAGATTAGGATAATACCTTGGATGTTCATATTTGCATGTATAATAGAGAAAACATAGATCCAAGGTATTTAGGGTTGCATGTACACTTAGGAGTGTTAGAATGCTCATAACCCAACAGTGGTATCAGAGCCTAGGCTTGTTTTCTTGTTATACCTGCAATAGAAGCTAAAAAAATCGAGTTTTGATGCTGTCAGCCCAGCTGACTCGCCGAGTCCATGAAGGGACTCGACGAGTCCAAGGCAAAATGCATCCAACTCGCCGAGTTGTGTTCATGCACTCGACGAGTTGGACCCCAGACAGCATATCTTCGAGGTTTTTGGCTAGAAATGGACTAGGAACATTACCCTAAGTTGTTTTGAACTTATAAACTTGTTTTTAAATGTGGTAATGTTCATGCTAATCCATTTTTAAGATAATTGTCAATAGATTCATGTTTTGTATTAGTTTAAAGGTTAGACTAATTACATGAAAAAGTTTGATTTGAATTATCTTGTTCTTATGAGTTGCTTAGATTAATAGAAAAGTTGAGTGAAAAAGTTGTTTTCAATCCAAATTAATCTAAGAGTTGAGTATAAAATGTGTTTGTGTAACTTATCCTTAAGTTACATGAAGAGTCACATTAAAGACTCATAAAACTCATAAAGTTGGCAAAGGTTACAAAAAAGATGAAGAGTCTTGTCCTTAAGTTATGGAGGTTCAAGAGTCACTTCATTAATAAATAAATAAATAAAATATGTAACCTTAATTAATTCCATAAGTTATAAAATAAAGAAAAGATTAATTCTTTATTAGTTTAAAGTCTTCCATAATTTGTCCACAAGTTATGGAACTTGAAGAGTTTTTGGATTAAAACTACTTTAAATACATAAGTTATGGAATTAATTAGTTTTGAATAGTTTCAAAACTTGCCCTCAAGTTTTGGAATTTGTAAAGTTTTCTCTTATGAATACATTAATTCCAAGTTAGCCCTTAGAATTTTAAAAGTTAAAATTCAACCCTTATACTTTATAATATTATAAGTTAATAATATATATATGTATAAGAGTAAAGTCGGTCTTACCGCTAGTACGCCTCATTCACGAAGCCGGTCTATAAGGTGGGTATAAGGTTGTTGCCTATAAAATGGCAACTTAATGGGTGTCCACTCTCACCCACCGCTTGCTTGACTGGTGGAGGGTCGTTAGCCGAACGGGTTTGACATGACTTTATTTCTCCCTTCATTAAAAGTATTAATGATAAATACTAAGTAACTAAACTCTAAATAATACCCAATCTTAGTTACTTAGGAAAAATGTGAATAAGGTGCTAATCCATGAAATTACACTTTGCACTTTGTTTAAGTCGGTTAGTGGAGCGTGTGTGGTTAACCGGCACACTAACTCGTATTTAACAAGGTAGGCAAAGGGTAACTTAATGTTTATCATAGTATCGATGGAGCGTGTGTGGTTAACCGGCACATCGATTGAGGGATAAACACTTAAGGGTACCAAGTAATTTGCATGGTTACTTCACACCTTGTTTTGTGATCCTCGGCATCCCAGTCACAAAACCTGAAGGGCACACTCGAGATTGAAACATGCCATTGAACAGTTCAATGAATCTCAAAAGATCTAGGAGTTTCAAATCCAATTAAAACCTAATAATACATTTCGTTTATCTTGGTGGAAATTGGTGAATCGTCATTCACCTACCTTCAAATTGTTTTATAGCTTGGATTACGGCATACCTCTTCTAAGTTATAAAATAGTTTGTTGGGTCCTAGCCTTAATATTTCATATTGGGTGTCATATTAAGGACTTTAGATCAACTATCTTGAATATCTCCCAAAAGATGTCTGGTTTAGACATCTATGATCTTCCCAAATCTCTTGAAACAAGCATTTCTAATGAAGATGATATCCCATGGAAATCATACTTCTTTCACCTCCTCCAATTATTCTCCCTACCCCACAAGTTCTTAAAAAAAGTTTAAAGTCACTCGAGCCCTATTGGCAAGTAAAGGTCTTGGTGTGATCACATCTTGGAGATGTAGTCACATATTGACAAGCCGGGAGAGTTGGGTGTCAAAGTCTTGAGAAAGTTGGTGGTTGAATCACCTTCTAAGTCACATAGTGAGTTCCTTTGGGAAACCTATGAAATAGACTATGACAAGACCCTTAATGATCTTATCTATTGTTAAGATCAACTTCCTGAAACTTTATGGACATTGACAAGTTGACACTGGAAATACAGAAAAAGCATTCTCTTCCCAATGGAAAGGGATCGGCCATAGTCAACTCGGTTGAACAAATGGTAAAGAGAAAAGTCTAAGTCTGTGATAGTCTCGTGTACCATTATCAAAGGGTCCATATGTTTATATTGCCAAAGAAAGGGTCATTAGTTGCGAAGCTGCCTAATTTACCTAAGGATGTTAAAGTCAATAAGATTGACTCTACTTCAGGTAAAAGTCCACAAATCTAACTCTGTTAAGTTTCTATTCTGAGATTCCTGATACATGTTGTGACTGGGTCACATGGTAATGTTTTTAAGAATCAAAGAAAAAGTAAAGGAACTTAAAGAAAGAATATGCTGAACCTGATCGCATAGATGGATTTCTATCGTGTAGTTTGAAAAATCGGATTCTTGAGCTAATTCTTAGGAGTTATGAGATATTGCTTAGGAATAGATAACAACAAGTTTTCATATGGATTGTAAGGATAAGTTTTTCCGCATAGTTTTAAAATAAAAGAAAATTTTGGTTTTATTTATTTTAAAATATCCTTACAATGGCATTTGAGGAAAAATTGTTGCTTATACGATTCCATTAATAGCAAGAGTGGAAATATGAAATTGATTCTTTCATTTGTGGTAATGTCTAAATTTACCAAACAAGGAAAGATTCTCATCATCCAAAGTCTCAATTGGACCGGGATTTGGAATCATGCAAATTCTATAGCATGATGAATGAGAACTTTCAAGTATTGGAAAATTAAGACTAATTACTTATTCACATGGATGTGTGAGTCAAGTAATGGACTAAGGGATCGAGTACATAGTCATGTGCACTGATTCAGTCCACCACAAAAGATATAAGGCTATTCGTCATATTTTACTAGAGTTCAGTAAATATGATTATACTTACAAGCTTAAGTGTAACTCTGAGACATTGGAAAAGGTTCCAATGCATAGCAGAGCGGATAAGAAGAATCAAATTAGGCAGAAGGATAAAAGTTTCTCAAATCTGAAAAGATGGGAGAGTACTTTAGTATCAGTTTTGTGATCATCTTAATGATTAAGAAACCATATCAAAATTAGTTCTCTAAGGAAGTCTTAGTGCATTCTTATGACTAAGAAGAAGGGATCTTGAATTGTTGAAATGGTTAAATCAAGAAGATGAGTCATACTTCGTTCCAATACAAGTCTTAGAGTCATACTCCAAGATTGTAATTTGAGTGACATGTCTTAAAGAAGGTTTACAACACTTGACAAATGTAAGAGTAAAAGTTTTCTACTCTTGTACATTCAAAATTGGTAAGTTGTGATGTTTTGGATAAAACAAACACCAACTTAGGCCAATTGTGTGAAGTGTTTGTCTTGATTAGAATCCACACTATCTCTTGGATGTTTGACAAGGGAGTCTTATAGGTCAAGAGGACAGTGGGAGTCTTAAAGGTCTTGAAATTCTCAAGAACTAATCAAGAATGAAACCTGAAGTTCTTCACTAGCACACGACTTGAGGTTTATAACCTATCGTGTTGACATATTCTGTGCCCATTCTAGTTAAAGTTAGCTTTGCATATGAGTTCTTAGAGTTCTCAATGTGTTGCACAATAACTTGGAAGCAATGGTAGGCCCTTGAGCTGCCAGGTGGCAAGAAATTAAGATTGAGTTCAGTCCATATGAGTTTGGATTTGTCATTATCCTTGTCTTGTGACTATGGTTATGACAATTCACATGGATAAGAACACATACACCATTAAATCTAAGTGTCATAAGGTTTCTCTCCGATTCATGAAAATGATGGTGAGGAAACACTTTCACTAAGTAGATTTAGTTAGATAGCAATTGGGATATTTGCATTCTCAAAGTCGTTAGTGGAGCGTGTGTGGTTTACCGGCACACTAACTTGGACTTGTGAAAAATGGCAAAGGTCAAAACGATCAAGACTATGATTACGGCATCCCTTTTCATAGCTCTTAAAATTGTTTTGAGACACCCATGAGCTATCTAAGGGAAGGTGTATGTTTTTGATAAAGTCTTATCAAAACAATCTAGTATCAGAAATCTGAACTTTGGTAAGTCAATAAAGTATTGATTTCTAGAAGTCCAGCTGATTTCTGAGTACATGTCAAAGCTAGTGGGAGCATAAGTGTTATGCTAATAATCATCATGTTAGTGGGAGCATGATAATTACGATAAGTATTGCAAGCTAGCAATGTTAATTATAGAAAACAAAAGGTTTCAACTGGGAAAAAGTTGTTTTGCTATAATTAAGGGAGAGGAAATTATACTTCATCTCAAATCTATAAGTTTAGATCGTGAGGTTTTAATCATTTAGTCAAGGATATATATGAATTTCATGTTGGAATGGCTCAACATAAGGAAATTCTGTATATATGGGTCCATTATTTGCGTTCTTAAATTCGATTATGATTACGGCATCCCTTTTCATAATCTGAATTATGAGAACTTGGCAAATTGAAATGGAAATGTTATAGCAAAAGACTGGTTTAGTCCTTATGTGAGACATCATGAATCGTGTCCCATATGCTTCGGATATAGGATCGATTACATGTGCTATATTCATCCTTTCTAAAAATTTCCAAATGCCTGGGGCATTAAGAATGGAAAAGGTTTAGAACTGGATATGACTAAAGGATTAAACAATTGTCGAGGACAATCTAAGGTTTACCAAAGATTGGTTGCTCAAGGACAGTTGGAAGTATAGTGATAATTCTGGAAGGACCATATTGACATAATCTGTAAGGAGGCAACTCTTGTTCAGAAGTGATAGTCGAAATGGAATCTGGAAATGTTTCAAAGTTAGAATTTTCAATCTGTGTAAGATTAAGGAAACTTAATGCAAGAAGGATGGTTCCAAGGAGTTGATCTCCTTTGGAATGCTCTGTAATGATTGTTGTTAAGTCTTTTTTGACTTTGTGCATAATCATTACAAGAGGATCAATGCATATAAGTTTAGAATCTAACAGATTTCAGTAAATGACATGAATTTGGAATTCTTGCATTTGCAGTAAGGATTTGGGAGTGTGAAAAGAGAATCATTGAAGTTATGTTCATTTGATCTAGTTCACAAAATAAATATCATAGTCAAACATATTATGCATACTTGGTGTATGGCATGACTATTGTTTAGAAAACATAGTGTGCATGCTTGGAGCATGGGACAACTATTGTTTTAAATTCAAGAATAATGTTGATAGCTGAAACAATATACAATGAATAATGTGTAATCATATGGTGATAAATAAAAGGAGTTTTATTTATATTCATAAGTTCTGAGACCATATTGGATTCAATTATTATTGTGTTTCACTTTGCATGTTTTGACTTCCTGAATAAACTAGGTTATTCTTCCGGAATGACTAAGTTATTCAAACCATCCACAGTCGGTCATATGTTGGAAGTAGATATGAATTAAGACTGTCATGGGTTGGCTTGTAGAGGTCTAAGTTGTTGGACAAATGGCTACAACACTCATGAGTGCTCATAAGTTCTGAGTATTGGATTCAACCCGCGCTCATTGGAATTACTTCATGGATTTTATCACGAGTGATCATGAGACGATAATATCTTATATTCTTCAAACCTAGAGATATGGCGACCGAGACTGTGACTTGGCCAGTTAGAGGAAAGATTTCCCCAGCGGTGTCTTCTTTGGCCAGTAGCTTCTTGACATAGCTATCTGTTGGATTAATGTCTAAGTCCATAACTATAATTGGTAAGACTTGACCCGACCCGGCATGGTCCATTTGGGTTGCATGGCATCATGCACTTGGATAGACTATAATGAGAGAAATAAGACACTTATGGTTATTAATATATTATAAGTTCTAGTATATTAATAATAAGAATAATGAGATTATTTAATTAGTATTGATCAAGAATTAATCTAGAATTAATTAAGTGATCAAAAGAAGACTAATTAAATATATGGGTTGATTGTGTAAATCATTCATTCTTATATGTGTGGGCTTGTGATCCAAGATTCCTTATATTGGACTAAGTCCATGGGGTGACCCATGGATACTCCATGGAGGTTAAAACCCATGGAGCATAAGGAATGGGTAAAGTCATGAGTTACATGGTGTAACCCTAATAGCCACCATATAAAAGAAACCCATGGCTCAAGAAATCGTTACACTAACACTATGTGTATGTATGAGGGCTACACGATTTCATTAAGCGTTCTTATTTCTCTCTAAGTTATTCCAAGTGCTTATGGTGTTGTGTGAACCATTTGAGGTGTCACACTTGGGGCACTAAGCACTCAAGCTTCATGAAGACAAGCACTATCAAAGAGGTATGTATTCTATCTTGTTATATTCATTATTTTGTATGCTAGATTAGGATAATACCTTGGATGTTCATATTTGCATGTATAATAGAGAAAACATAGATCCAAGGTATTTAGGGTTGCATGTACACTTAGGAGTGTTAGAATGCTCATAACCCAACACTATCATCAAAGGTCACATAGTATGTCTCTTCAATCCTTCTCGAACGCTTGTTTAGGACCCTGTACGCCTTGGATGTGAGCGAGTAACCCAGAAAAATTCCCTCGTCGGCTTTGACATCAAACTTGTTGCGGTGTTCTTTAGAGTTAAAGATGAAACACCTTGAGCCGAACTAATGGAAAAATTTCACATTGGGCTTTCTGTTGTTCAGTATCTCATATGGTGTGAGCGTGAATCGCTTGTTGAGATAGGACCTGTTCTGTGTAAAACAAGCAGCCGAAATAGTGTCAGCCCAAAAATAAAGAGGTAAGGAAGCGAAACTTAGCATAGTTCGGGCAGCTTCACACAAAGATCTGTTTCGTCTTTCGACTATTCCGTTCTGTTGTGGTGTGTAGGGAGCTGAGAAATTGTGACTAATTCCCTTTTCTGCAAGAAACTCTTCAAACTCCTTGTTCTTGAATTCAAGACCATGGTCGCTCCTGATGTTGCGAACAACCTTCTTGAGCTGTACTTCAATTTGCTTGATAAACACTTTCAGCTTTTGAGTCGCTTCAGATTTGAGCTTTAGAAAGAATACCAATGTAAATCGTGAAAAGTCATCAACAATAACAAGAATATACTTGCTACCACCGATGCTTTCGATAGATGAAGGACCACACAAATTGAGATGAAGTATTTCGAGTGGTTCAACAACTTTTGTGTTGATTATAGATGGGTGACTTTGACGACTCTGCTTCCCCATTTCGCATGCATCACACAAATGATCTCTGTCGTACTTGAGCAATGGAAGACCCCTAACATGACCTCCAGTGACAAGTCGGTTGATATCTTTAAAATTGAGATGAGAGAATCTTCGGTGCCACAACCAGCTTTCGTCGGATTGAGCTTTTGATAACAGGCATATAGCTGGGTTTCCTTTGATGGGTTTAAGGTTTAAGGGAAACATTTCACCCTTTCGCTCTGACTTGAGAATCACTTTCTTTGTCTTTTTCTCTATGATTTCAGAACCTTCATCATCGAATGAGACTTTGAGACCTGTACCTCCAACAAGCTGAGATACACTAATGAGGTTGTGTTGGAGTCCTTCCATATAAGCCACCTTCCTTATAGTAAAGTCCCAATTTGTTATCATCCCGTATCCCTTTATGGTGCCGAAAGAATTATTTCCAAACTTGACGTTGCCACCATTTGCAAGAGATATGTATTCCCTAAGCTCCTTTTTCCTCCCTGTCATGTGACGTGAGTAGCCACTATCGATGTACCATTCTTCGTCGAACTGCTCGTCACTTATAACCTGCAAAAATTAGGCAGATTTAGGAACCCAAAGTTTCTTGGGTCCACGTGAGCTTTTCATGGGAACGGGAACAGTAAGAGAGATGTCAACTAGATATGTTCGTTTTATAAGAGTTGTTTCATCCTTCATTTTAATGGTAAAAACTTTTATTTTGTTAGGATTGGGTGTGTTCAGTTTGGACTCTGGTTTGGATTCATTGACCTTCTGCTTTCCCTTTTGTTCAGCTAACGAATGAGATTTTTGAGAAAAAGCAGAATTAGCTTTAGAGCAAGATGGAGATGAATCGGTGGAAGTAGAAGAATTAGAAGAATGAGAAGAATTAGAATGAGAGGGTTTGGATTGAGATAACTTCCTGGCTGGAGACTCTAGGTGACCCTTTTGCTTTTGATCGTTGGAGGGACTGACCTTAGAGTCTTGTTCTCTTTTGACTTCCGAACCGAACCTTTGCGTTCGGTTGGAGCTGTTCTTGGAACTGAACCTTTGGTTTCGGTTGAAGTCTTTTTCAGAACCGAACCTTTGCCTTCGGTTGATATTTTCTCGTGAACCGAACCTTGGCTTTCGGTTGTTGTGACTTTCAGGCTTTCCTACAGGATTGTTTTCATACTTCAGATTCTTGTCTTGGTGTGAGAACTATGCATTCTGGGATTGCCAGAATTATTTCCTTTCCGAAAGGTTCTTCCTGTATCTTTGGTTTCTTTCTCACTTCCTATTCCTCATCTGCTTAGGTTGATGATAAACATTCGCTTTTGTTTTTGGTGTCTCCTTGGCTGGTTCCTTTTGAACTGCAGGAGTTTTACTTTGAGCCGAGGGAGCAGAGGTAGTGTTTTCTTTTGCCGAACGATCATCCTCCTGAGGAATATCTTTCATACCACTGGTGCTTGGCTCATCGAAATTGTCCGGCTTATTAAAGGGTTCAAGTATGTATCTTCCTTTACTCATCCAGGAGGTTCTTTCAGATAAGCCAACGGTTTCATTTGCATTATCTATTGGAGCGTCCCATAAGTACTCATCGCAGCCATCAGCATTGTCTTTGTTTACAATAGCTGTGAGTTCAGCTGTTTGATGTTCGGTTACTCCAGTCACCTTGTATACTTGATTCGGAGTGGTCCTGACCTTTTGATACACAACTGCTTTCTCAACTAATATTGGGGACTTTTGTTGGGACAATCGAGCGAACTCCACTGAATTTTCAGAAATAAGATTCTTGTGGTTTTCAGGTTCGCTTTTAATAAATTCCGAGCAGTCAACCGTGTCCTCTACAGAAATTTCACTCATATTTTCGTCCTCGTTAAGCTCAGATGCATTTCCAACATCAATTTTGTTTTCTGAGCTTACGTTGGCGTTTAAAGAGTCAAATTTTTGCATGGTTTCGGTTCTCAGTTTAAGTCTGTCATTTTCATCCAAAAGGTTTTTAAGCATGTCCTTGTGGTCCTTGGATTTAATGAAGGACTCAATTTTGTCCAGTCCATACATGTAGGTCGGATTGACATCATCAGACGATATCACACTCTCACAATTGTAGGCTTCGGCATCGATTTCATCCTCCTTAAATTCTAGGAAGGGCAAAATCATGCGATGGATCTTTTGGCCTATTTCACAATCCAAGTGAAGCTGAGTAATATTATAATACAAACGTTTAGCAATTAAACAAAAAACATTCCACTGTTTTAACAATTTTAAATTGTCTCTTTGCAAATAAATGTTTTCATCTTTAACTTTAACTAATTCCGACTCCTTTAACTCGATCCACATTCTCCGCTCCTCACTCTTCGACGCCACCCTGCTTAATTGATCAGTTAGGTTAGAATTGGTGACTCGAGTTTGAGTTAAGCTACTATCTAGATGAGAAATTCTTGTATTAACATTTTTTAGTTCTTTCTCATATGAGGATGGTGGTACTTCGGATGAAATAAAAACAGATTGTACCTTCTTTATCAGTTCATCGAGCTCATTGAACTGCAGGCTGAGTGGTTTGGCTGTAAAGCACATGTCCTCCTGTACCTTCGGTCCATCGCTTCCTCCATCGGTGTTGTATCCCCTCATTTGAGATACGTCAGTCACCATAAAGCATCTTCCTCCACTGCTTTCCTCCTTAGCCACATAAGCCTTTCCATGGGTAGGCTTCCTCACTTCATCGTCTTCTGAGTCGGTAGACCAAACTTCCGTGCTACCGAACTCGTCATCATTAACCGAACCCTGCACAATGAGAGCATTAATAGAAGGGTTAGCGGTAGACTTCTTCTTTCTCAACTCGTCCAATCTTTTCTGCAACACAGCTTCCTCATCATTTCCATCATCCTTTTCAGCCATCTTCTTAAGGACACAATCCTTAGCATAGTGTTTTTCCCACCACAGTAGAAACAGCTTACTCTGGAATCGCCATCCACCTTCGGTTCCTTCTTGGGCTCCTCAGCCTTCGGTTCATTGTTCACCTTTTCAGAACTGTAACTCCCCTGCCAGTTTCAGTTTTTGTTGCTAGGGAATCTCTTCTTTATGAACCTCTTGGGATTGGACACCATCATTGCATAATCCTCAGATGTGAGGTCATATTCCTCCAAGTTGAGGTCTTCATCTTCCATCACAGCTTTACTTTTAGATAGGAGGGCCAACGAACCAAAACTAGAAACGACGTTCTTTTCTTGCAGCACAATCTTCTCTTGGGACTTGAGAATGCCCACCAGTTTCGCCAAAGAGTATGATTTAAACTGCTCATGGGCTTTGACTGTGGAAACCACTGCTCTCCATTCAGACCTCAGTCCATTCAAGAAAGTAACCTTCTGTTCGATAAGCTTCCTTTCAATATCGTGTTTGATCATCTTGCTGAGAGGATGATTGAAGCGATCAAATGTCTGGGTCACCGTTTCTTCGGCCCCTTGCCTGAATTCTTTAAACTCAGATAAAAGCAAAGTTTGAATAGAATGTTCAAGATCCTCGTCTGTAGAATACAGTTCACGAAGTCTATCCCAAACTTCCTTTGCCGTCGTGCATGAGCTGACCAACCTGAATGTGTCGGACTGAAGGGCGAATCTGATCAATCTTAAAGCCTTAATATTGCACTGGGATTTGTCCTTTTCATCTTGTGCAATACCCTTCACGTCCTTTAGCAGATCATTGTACTCCTTTTGTGTCTTAACGATTCTGGACGTTGCAGAATGAGAAAACGGTCCATTGATGATGGCTTCCCATATGAGGTACCCATTATCCTCCGATCCAATCACGTAGTCTTCAAAGTGATGCGCCCATACTTCATAGTCATGGGTGTATAAGATTGGAATCTTTGTCGTCGAACCGATGCTGTTGGAAATATTAATAGGGTTTGATTGCGTCGCGTCCATTATGATCGTAAAAACCTGTTCAAAGATCAGACTTGTAATAAAGCAGATTAGGGCAAAACAATAAATATCAAGATACGTCAATAAAGAGATGACGGCTCAATAAATATTGATAATTGCGGAAAAACCCTAATGGAAATCTTTTTCATAGAAAAGATGTGTATCGATTACACAGCCTCCTGCTCTGATACCAATTGTTGAGATTAAACCAACCTTTAATCTACAAAGATCGATTAGATCTAGAAGAAGTATTTAAATATAAAACTGTATGAAAGCAATAATAAGAACAAGTCGAGATGGAATCAAACGTGTCGAATGATTAAACAAAATCATCAGAAGAGCTCGATTAAGAACATCAACTATAGAGGATTGGTAGGTTACAAGAACGATTAAAGAAAACCTGTTATGCTAGATGAATCGCTATTTTGATAATCTCTAAATCGTTAACCTAATATGCATGCAAACGTAAACTTATATACAAAACATAAAAGGTTCTCGGTTGGACAGGCCCAAACCGGAATACAAAATAACTTATACTATCGAGCCCAAAAGACGCAATCTTCAAAATAATCTTCAGCCCAACAAGTCTGCATGTAAGCGTGGGAATTTGTGCAAGGTTAATTTTTGGGAGGTCAGTGATGGCGATCGGTGGTTGATAGTCAGTGTCTTAAGTGGGGGAGAATTGGAAATTATCCGGATGATCAATAGATTGGAGAGGTTACTTAGCTGCTTAGGTTTCGGCAGTAATTCTTTCAGCCGAGAGCAGGCTGGTATGGGTGAGTAGCGATCGTGTGGGGCGGGATACAGACCTATGGCAGTGATTGTGTAGGGCCTGGGATCAGGCTGAGATCGAGTATGTATGATGGAGTTAGAGTTCGGAACCCCTAGAGGGCTAAAACATAATGCTTGGGAGGATTTCCTGTAGAGATAACTCGGAATGATGAATGCTAGTTGAGCGGTCCGGATAGACTGAAGGCCGGAAGGCATACCAGTCAGACCGAAGGCTCAGGGGATAGTCCAGCCAGACTGAAGGCCCTGGATGGCAGCCCAGATTGGTTGAAGGTTTTGAGAGTGGTCCAGATTGACTGAAGACCTCGTGAGGTGGCCCAGTCATGCTGAAGACTCTGCAGGTATTATCGGATCGGTTCGAGGAAATGGGTTGGGTGCGTTGTGACGTGTTAGCATTAGGAGGTCTGGCCCCAGGTATTAATTGTGAGTAGCAGTGGTGGTGCATGGACTCGAGAGTCCTTGCGAGCAGGTTCAGGACATGTATGTCTCATGGATGGCGGTCATGCTAAGGGATTGTAAATCCACAGAAGTAGAAGCAGCAGCTCAGGTTTGCGATGGGAGTGGCGTAATTATGAACATTGAGCAGCGGGATTTCGACAGTGGTATGGAGCATATCCGGGTTGGATGGTTGCTGAGACTCCGCAGGAATTCATGGATGGAATTCGGAATTTCAGATAGATTTGTTATGTGGTAAAAATGAATCCGGAAAGGGTGCTTGGAATTGTCATCAGTGAATCGGGGTTTTCCTAACCCGAGGACAGTAGAGCACTTTTGGTGCGGTTATGAGATTGCGATGGATAACTCGTGGGAGTTTCTCTAGGGCTGAAGCTCGTTCATTTGGTTGGCAAGAAAGGTAAGTTGGGTTTCGGATCTCGATGGTCGAGTCTTGGGAAGCCTGGTCTGGTGAGCGCCAGGCGGTGTATTGCAAGGTTAGTTCGGAGTAGAGTTGTCACAGGCTTTGAGGGCGAAGCCTAATTTAAGTGGGGGAGAATTGTAACACCCCGTTCTTCGAGTGTTCAACTATAAGTCCCTGATGTTTAAGAGAAAGGTAATTCTGGTCCTTTTCGAGAAGTGAGTTTCATCCGAGAAGGTTTCGGGCGAGTGTATGTGTTAGAAGTATTGGGGCTTCTCGTTACCCTCGTTTGAATGTAAAGTTATTTGAGAGTGGGTTTAGATTAGAGGAGTTGCGGTGCCTCGAAGTTGATCATTGCTTATAGTTCTTTGTGGGATAACAAGGAAATGGTTCCATGCATGCATGTTGATGTGTTTTGAAAGATGGTTGGGTACGCCCAGCGTAAGCTGGCGTACGCCCATCGTAATGGCTCGCGTAGGTGCGGGTAGTCGAGTGAGTACGCCCCGCGTACCAGGGAGGTACGCCCCGCGTACTCTCAGGAATCCCAAACCCTATTTTTAGGGTCAGCCACTATATAGGGAATATGATGGTTCACCCCTCAGCCTCCTTATACTCATCTTCAACCTCAGAGAAACCCTAATCTCGTATTCCCTCCATATTTGAGTGTGTTTGACCTTGAAAAGCTTGTATTGGCAAAAGAAGGGCTTGAAGGAGAAAAGGGAAGTTGTCAAAGAAGAAGAAGAATGTGTGGAACTTGTGGATCTGAAGAAATACCACCCTTTGGAGCTGGTTTAAGGTATAAAGCTTCTTGCTTGGCCTTCATATTGCTTAGATCTATGTATTTTGAAGCTTTGTTATCATTCTTGTCCCTAAAGTCTTCATCTTGTTGCATAGTCCGATTTCGTCAAGTGTAGTTGTCCTTTCAGACCTTTGGAGAGGTCTTGAGTGATAAAAATGAGGTCCCAAGGGCTGTAGTTATTTCATGTATGAGTTAAGTGGGTCTTAATGGATTAAGACCTTAGATTAAGAGCTTAAGGATGTCCCAAGTGATAAAGTCTAAGACTTTATGAGCCTAAGCCATTAAGCTGTAAGAAGGACTTAATAGAGTTCGCAGTTACGCCCTGCGTAACATGGTGGTACGCCCCGCATAGCGAGGCAGTTCCCCGTTTCACTTTAGCGATCTTTGTTGTACGCCCCGCGTGCCAAGGAGAGTACGCCCCGCGTACTCCTCCTGTGGACTTCCTTTTGGGCCTTTGTGTTGGGCTATTTGTGGGTTGTTGGTGTTTGGGCCAAGTCTAGGAATTATGAATAGAGTATTTTGGGCCCAATTAATATTATGAATATTGGACCTAGCCCCATTTGGTGAGGTGCGCCCAATTTGGTAAATTGGGCCAATGTTGGACTTTGTGTAAGATTGGGACTTTGGTCTTGGCCTGATAAGTGGAGGTATGTTGACCTAATGCTTATGCTTGTTATATTGGTTAGTTCGGGATTTGCGGTGAGTTGGTGGTTCGAGAGCTTGCTTCTTCCGTTCAGAGTATCGACATTCGCGAGGTGAGTTATCCTCACTATATCGACAGTGCCTAAGGCACCAAGGCCGGCCCTTTATTGGATTGTGATTCGGATATGGCTGTTATGTTATTTCTTGACATGTCTGCATCCTGGTAGCTAGGATGGTATATGCTAGAGACATGATTAAGGTCAGTTTCCCGATATGTAGAGTGATGCTATGCTAGTGACTGGTTAGGTCGGTAACCTGGTTAGGGTAATGATATGTTATGTGATATGCTTGATCGGTTTGTTGACTATAACTGTTATATGATTGTTTGTCATGAGCGCATGGACTAGAGATGGGTTGAGGCGGGTCCTGCTTTGTGCTGTAGGCCAAGATACCCAGGGCGGACCGGTTGTTCCGAAGGCCCAGCGAGCGGTTCGGATAGGCTGTAGGCCCCTCGAGGGCGGACCAGACGTGCCGAGGCTCGGAGAGTGGACAAGGCCGACTGAAGGCCCGATGTGGGCGGACCAGTCATACTGTAGACTCAGAGAGTGGACCAGGTGGGTTGAAGGCCCGGTGCGGGCGGACCAACCACACTGTAGACTCGAAGGACATGACTAGACTCGGAGGGTGGATCCGGTGGCCTGAAGGCCCGATACGGCGGATCAGTCACACAGTAAACCCGATATGCATGGCTGTTCTATGTTCTGTTATGTTATGTATGCTTTTTATGCTATGGGCTGGAAGGCAATATGTTATGGGCCGGAAGGCAATATGGTTTGGACCGGAAGGTCATAGCCTGGAAGGGCGTATATGTGGTTGGTATTTTGGGGGTATCTCACAAAGCTTTCGGGCTTACAGTTGTGGATTAATGTTTTTCAGGTTCTTCAGGAGACTGTGGCAAGGCAAAGGCGTGATCGTACCGTTCCTCGCGTTTATGTTTTATGCAATGGACCTGGGAATATTCTGATAAATAATGTATTGAAAACCTTTTTGTTATAATGTTATTAAAATGAATTGTTTTGAAAAGTTTAAATTATGTTGAAATTTTTGGTCGTTACAATATGATCCCTTATCTAATGGAGTCAACTTGAATAATAGGTTTAGACTTATCCAAGTGGGATACTGTTGGACTAGATGTCTAAGCCCATAACTATTATTGGTATGTACTCGACCCGAGAGTAGCATGGTCCATTTGGGCTGCACTTCACCGAAACAATTTGTATGGATAGTCTTTTGAGAATAGTATGTTTATGGTTTATTAATATATTATAAGTATAATATATTAATATGAAATCATATTATTTAATTTGTATTGATTAAGAATTAATTTAGTGATCAAAAGGAACCAATTAAATATGGACTCTTATATATATATATATATATATATATATATATATATATATATATAGCATGGGACAAGTTCATTTCGGTTGGGCTAAGCTTGCATGGATAGTCCATGGAGTTTTTAACGCATGGATACTATGGAAATGAAAGGTCATGGGTATCAGGGTTTACATTGATGTAACCCTAATCCTCCATCCTATATAAAAAGGTCTTCGGGACATGAAATGGCACGAGTGTGTGAGAAAACAAGAGTTTGCCTATTTCTAGTGTGATTACTATTCTCTCAAGTATTCCAAGGGGTTTTGGTGATTTGTGATTCCACTTGACGCATCCGCATTATTGGTGTTAGGCTCTGGAAGCTCCAACGAATCAACTACAAGAAAAAGGTATGTCAGCCCACTAAGTTTTATATTACAAGTACCCCATGGTATGTTAGTTAGGATGACAACCTTGGAAAAATCATATTTGCATGTATAATAGTGAAAACGTAAATCCAAAGTTTCTAGGGTTTCATGTACACCATAGGAGTGTTAGAATGCTCAAAACCCTTCAGAAAAAAAACATGTTTCAATTGTTGAGTTCCTGGTCATGTAGCACGGAAACTGTCCAAACCATGCATTTGTTCCTTTTTATACGCAAAGAAGAATGAATGAGTCATGAGGAAGATCTCTTAAGGGGAAAATCCTCGAGATCTCATTCAGTTGACGGTGATCGGAACATCAATAAAGTAAGAAAACGAGCTGATCGTGAAAAGAACAACCATGTTTTAGACAAAAATTCACCGGGTACTTTAACGAGACCAGAAGTGGTTAAGTCAAATTCGGTATCGTCAAAGTCATCGTTTGGGTCCACGGATAATTTTAGACGAAAATCCAAATGATCAAAACAGAAGAAAAATATTTCCAAATCATCTGTAAATGTTTCTAAACATAACTATTGATGGATGCCCAAAATTTCAAATGTTTAATCACCTTAACATTCTATATGTGCATCTGGTAATCAATTTATTTTAACAAATGAAAAGGTGAATTCGTTTACTAACAAGGGAAACCCATTGTTTCTATGACCTAGGTTCCTAAATCTTATTAATCCCGCACATCGTGCATGAACAGGTACGTAGGAATATCGTTAGACCTTCGTATGTTACTAGTGGTTGTTCCAGGCACATGACAGGAGACATCTCCCAATTGCAAGACATTCAAATTTTAATGGGTGGTTTGTTTCCTTTACGGGAGGAGAAGGTGGAAAGATCACTCAAAAGGGTACAATAACAAATGGTGTGCTTAGCTTTGAGAATGTTAACTATGCTCCTGAGCTGAAACATAGTCTGTTGAGCGTATCTCAAATCTATGATAAAGGCCATTTGATTCATTTTACGAACAAACAGTGTCTTATTTTGTAGCCCGGAATCATCATACCTGAAGAATGGATATTAGTTAGATTTGAAAGAGAAGGGGATGCCTATGTTATTGACACGAATCATAACTTTCTTGAGCAAATCATTTATCATTTCTAAAAAGTCTTAGAACACAATGCCATTCTTTAGCATGGTCGTCTCGGCCATGCTAATTCCAGGAACCTCAATCATCTTGGTAAAAATATGATTGTGCATGGTCTTCCAGTCAAAGACTTAATAACCTTTGAAAAGTTTGTAGCGTGTGCTCATGGAAAGCATCATCATAAGACATATTTGAAAAAGTGGGTCAATTCAATCATAAAGGTTCTTCAATTGTTGCATATGGATTTGTTTGGTTTGGTCAACATTCTCAACATCAACAAGAGTTCTTATTGTCTGGTTGTGATCAATGACTACTGACGGTTTACATGGGTTTTATTCTTATCCAACAAGCTTGGGATTGCATACTTTATCAAGAAATTCATTGAGATGATTGAGAATCAAACAAAGGAAAAGGTGAAGGCGCTTCGAACTGATAATGGCATGAAATTCGAGAATGATGTTTTGGATCACTTATGTGCCAAAAAGGGTATATTGCGTCAATACAGTGTTGTTCAATCACCTCAACAAAATGGTGTTGTAGAACGGCGGAACCGTACTTTGATAGACGCTGCAAAGGACGATGCTCTGTAATTCTAAATTGTCGGTCTTCTTCTGGGCTGAGGCGATCAACAATGCTTGTTACGTTCAGAATCGAGTCTTGATTAACAAAGCTCAGATGAAGACCCCGTACGATATATTATACAATAACAAGCCAATGGTTGCTTATTTTAGAATATTTAGGTGTCCTTGCACCCTCCTTCACCTAGAATCCAACCCCAAGTTCAACTTAAAGGCCGATGGCTACTATTTTGTGGGATATGTCGCACGCACAGCTTACCGTGTATAAAACAAAACCACTAAGCAGATTGTGGAGTCTTTTGATGTGCGATGGGTGGAAGAGGATGAAACAAATGCACGAGTTGGACCTGACTAGTTATTTGATTATGCATCTTTATTTAAATCATTTAATGTGTTTTCAAATAATGTTTCAGGTTCTTGCTCAGCTACAAAAGCTATTGTTGATGATGAAGAGGAAGAAGTTGTTTACAGACCACCCCCGGTGACTCTTGAGTCTCCTTCTATGGATGCTGATGTTCCAAGTACCTCCTCTTCTTCAGCAGATCAAAGAACCTGTTTTGATGCTGATGTCACTCCCCTTTCTCCTGAAGAAAGAGAAATCCTGACAATGGATACTTCTGTTGATACTCAATTGTTCATGGAGCTTCTCTTTCTAGAACTAACTTCAAACGAATACGTGGTGAGTACCTCTCATGGTCCTAGACCGTCTGAGGCGATTGATTCATCAGACGATGGTTTTTTTCAACTTTAACAATCTTCCTGTCATAATCAATGGCATCAGCAATCAAATCCCAACTAGAATTCAACGCAATCATCCGTTCTAAAATGTCATCGGCCCACTGGGAGAAGGCATTAAAACGAGAAGTTAGAGTGGAGATGTCAATACATGTCTCTATTCCTACTTTACCTCTGAGATCTAGCCCAAGAGTGTGGCTATGGCATTAAATGAACCAAGCTGGGTTGATGCGATGTATGAAGAGTTAAATCAATTTGAAAAACTGGGTGTTTGGAAGCTGGTTGAGTTTTTAAAGGGAAAGAAGTCTCTAGACACACTCTGGGTTTTTAGAAATAAGGAAGACGATTACGGGGTGGTTGTGTGCTATAAATCTCGTTTTGTCGTTCATGGATTCAGGCAGATAGAAGGTCTAGACTACACATAAGTATATGCTCCTTTTACACGTTTGGACGCCATTCATATATTCCTTGCATATGCTTCATACATGATGTTTACTGTTTATCAGATGGATGTCAACACCGCCTTCTTGTACAGAGCTATGAAGGAGGAAATTTATGTTGATCAACCTCTAGGGTTTGCCAAATCAAAGTTTCCGAATCATGTACACAAATGGTACAAGGCTCTATATGTTGGGTTTTAAGCATTCTAACACTCCTATGGTGTACATGTAACCCTATAAACCTTAGATCTATGTTTTCTCTAAAATACATGCAAATAAGAATTTCCAAGGTTTACATCGTAACTAGCATGTCATGGGGAACTTAATTCATAAAAGTACTAGTAGAATGACATACATTTTAGTAGTGGTTGATTCTTTGAAGTTTGAGAGCCTAGAACCAACAGTGTGGATGCCTCAAATGGAAATCACAAATCACCACAAACTTTGGAAAACTCCTGAGAGAATAATGCACACTCTAGAATTTGGCCACCACTCTTGTACACACACAACTAGTGCCAAATCAAGTGCCAAGGACTCCTTTATATAGTGTGGAGGATTAGGGTTACATCCATGTAAATCCTAATAACCATGACTCTTGCTTTCCAAGGATCCATGGGTTAAAAGCTCCATGGACTCCCATGCAAGCGTAGCCCATTCCAAATGAGTATTAACCCACACTATATAAATACAAGAGCCCATATTTAATTAGTCACCTTTTTTATCACTAAATTAATTCTAAATTAACTTATGATCAATACTAATTAAATAATATAATTTTCATATTAATATATTATAGCTTATAATATATTAAGAAATCATAAACATATTATTCTCAAAATGTTATCCAAATCGTTCGGGTGAAGTGTAACCCAAATGGACCATGCCGGGTCGGGTCAAGTGAATCTCAAATATTGTTGTAGACTTAGACACCTTATCCAACAGTCTCTTACTTGGATAAGTCTAATAACTATATTTTCAGATATGACTTTAGGAACCAACCGACAGTCGTAGCTCTCAAAACTCTGTTGAACTCTGAAGCGTCATTTTAAATAAGTGATCATATAATCCTCTGTTCTAGATATCAGCCAGACAAATACATGGAATAATGTCTTACTTATTGTCTAGTATTTGTTTCCCGATTTCCAATTTGTTTCACATAGAACTTAACTGAATAGATCAACTTAGTTCTGATCGGGCATGGTACATGGGTGAACACAAAATCATAGAGGGGCCCAAACATTGCTTCTAATCCAAGAAAGAATATATATAAACTTCGACTTATATTCTTGTTTTACTACTTGTTGAATTATACAAAAACGTACGTTTTAGAACATCGAGTTACCAATGTGTTTACGTACAATCAATATATAACCAAATCATAGGCAACAAGTCAGATATCTAGGTTTGATGACTTATATGATATTACGGTCTCACAATCACTCGAGATAAATTCCATAAAGTGATGCAAGTGAGCTTAGGTTTATTCCAATACTCAGAACTTATGAGCACTCATGAATGTTGTAGCAACCATTGATATAGATAAACACCTTTAGTCATATACAAACCCAATTCATGACAATCTTAATTCATACCTACTTCCGACATATGACTGACTGTGGAAGTTTGAATAACTTAGTCATTCAGAAAGAATAACCTAGTTATTATGGAAGTCAAAACATGCATAGGGAAACACAAAAATAATTGAATCCAATATGGTCTCAGCACTTATGAATATGAATAAAACACCTTTTATTCATCACCATATTGATTACACATTATTTTGTTTTGATTTATCAACATAAAACTTGAATTAAAACAATAGTTGTCCCATGCTCCAAGCACGTACACTATTTTTTTCTAAACAACAGTTTTGTCATACTCCAAATATGCAAATTATGTTTGTCTATGATCTTTACTTTGTGAAATAGATCAATTGAACATGGTTTCAATGATGCTCATTTCACAATCCAAAATCCTTACTGTAAATGTAAGAATATCAAATTCTTTTCATTTACTGTAATTTGTTAGATTTTAAACTCATATGCATTGATCCTCTTGCAATGACTTTGCACGAAAGTCACAAAGAGCTGGCAACAGACATTACAAAGTATTCTAGTGGAGATCAATTCAATGGAATTGAAGTCTCACATCCAAAGTACATTCCTTTGAATATCCTTCTTGCATAAAAGTTTCTAACTTTTTCATAGATTCTTAAAATCCAACTCCCAATATGGAAAAGATTTCCATATTCCTATTTTGACTATCACTTCTGAACAAGAGCTACCTCTTTTTAGAATATGTCAATATGACCCTCTCCAAAATTTAACATAATCCTTCCAACTGTCCATGAGAAGCCAATCTTCGGTAAACCTCATATTGTTCTCGACAACTGCTTAATCATTTCAGTCATATCCGACTATATTCCTATTTTCCTCTTAATGCTATAGGAATATTTTGAAAAATATAGAACGGACAGATATTGTAGCACATGTGATCGATCCTATACCCGAAGCATATGAGACACAATTCATAGATATTGTAGCACATGTGATCGATTATATACCCGAAGCATATGGTACATGATTCATGATGTCTCACATAAAGACATGATACTAGATCCATCTTTTGCTACAATATTATATTTTCCATGTTTTCAAAAATCGACTATGAAGAGAGATGTCGTAATCATAATTGAAATTTGAGAACACAATATATATAGAGTTCCCTCATGTTGAACCATTCCAACATAAAATTCATATATATATATATATATATATATATATATATATATATATATATATGTATGTATATATATATATTCTTTACTAAAGATGATTAAAATCTCAAACCAAACTTTTAGGATTGAAATGAAGTATAATCTCCTCTCCCTTAATTATAGCAAAACAACCTTTTTCCAAGAGAAACTTTTTGTTTTCTATAATTAACAATACTTATTATTATGCTCCCACTAGCATAATAATTATTTAGCATAACAATTATGCTCCCACTAGCTTTAACATATACTAAAAAATCGACTTCTAGAAATCAATACTTTATTGACTTTCACCACCAAAGTTCAGAATTCTGATTTGAGATGCTTCGAAAAACTTTATCTAAGCTACTCAGACTCATACATCTTTCCTTAGTGTCTAAACAATAATGAAGAGAGATGTCGTAATCATAATGTTTAGACCTATTTGCCATTTCTCACAAGTCCATGTTAGTGTGCCGGTTAACTACACACGCTCCACTAATGACTTTGAGAATGTAAAATATCACAATTGCTATCTACTTAAGATCTACTTAGTGAAAGCATTTCCTCACCATCATTTTCATGAATCGGAAAGAAACCTTATGACACTTAGATTTTATGTTGTATTTGTTCCTATCCATATGAATTTGTCAAAACCATAACCACAATACAATGTTAGTGACAAATTAAAACTCATATGAATTGAACTTGTTCATCCTTGATTTCTTGCCTCTTGGCAGCACAAGGGCCCACCATTTCTTCTAAGTTGTTATGCACACAATTAAGAACTCATAGAACTCATATACATACTCAAATTTACTGGAATAGGAACATAAACAAGAATTATGTCAACACGATAGGTTACAAACCTCAGGTCGTGTGCTAGCCATAAACTATAGGTTTTATCCTTGATTAGCACTTGAAACTTTCAAGACCTTTAAGACTCCCACCGTTATCTTGATATATAAGTTTCTCTTTGTCAAGAAACATTCCATGACAACCAAACAGTTATTCAAGAGTGAGTGCAGATTCTTATCAAGATAAACACTTCACATAATTGGCCTTAGTTCGTCTTTGTTTTATCCAAAACATCACAACTTACCAATTTCACATGTACAAGAGTAGAAAGCATTTTACTCTTACATTTGACAAGTGTTATAAACCTTCTTGAAGATGTGTCACTCAAGTTACAATATTGGAGTATGACTCTAAGACTTGTTTTGGAACGAAGTATGTATAACCTTCTTGATTTAACCAATTCAATAATTCATGACTCCTCTTCTTAGCCATAAGAATGCACTAAGATGTCCCTGGAGGAAGAATTGTGATATGGTCTCATAATCATTAAGATGATCATACAATATGATATTAAAGTACTCTCCCATCTTTTCAGATTTGAGAAACTTTTATTTTTTCTGCCAAATTTGATTCTTCCCATTCGTTCTGCTATACATCGAAACTTTTTCAATGATTCAGAATTTTACTTAAACTATTAAGTATAACCATATTTACTAAACTTTAGTAAATCATGACGAATGTCCCTTTCCTTGGCAGGGCAACTTCGATTCCAATGTCCCTTTCCTTGTCAGTAGAAACACACATGCTCATTTGAGCCAACACATAGAGCACTCTCAGAAATGGCCTTTCTCTTTTGATCATCACTTTTGACCATGGCTAATTCCTTCCCTTTAGGAGAAGGAATCAATTCTGGGATATCCATGTTAGCTTGGGAGGCAGACCTTCCAATCAAATTTGCTTGACCATTGCGCCAAATCTTTATTGATTGAGTAGCAATTAGCCAATAGGTAAGATCTATTAGGGTCATGTCGAGATCTATCACATAGTAGTCTTTAACAAACTCACTATATGACTCAAGATGTGACTGAAGAACCCAATCAATATCCAACTTCCTTGGGAACCCGACACCTATCATCCTTAGCCTGTCAATGTGTGCCTTCATCTTCAAGACATGTGCACACACTGGATTTCCATCCTTGTGTTTACTATATAATAGGACTTGAGTGAGTTTGAATTTTTCAAGTCTTAGAGCTTGTGGGTAGGGTAGAATAATTGGAGGAGGTGGAGAAAGTGAAGCATGATGTTGTGGGACATCATCTTCAAGAGATTTGGGAAGATTATACTTGTCTGAACAAGAAATCTACAATGGGAGAGTTTCAAGTCAGTTGATTTTAAAAAAATCCATAATATGACACCGAATATGAAATACTAAGGCTAGGATCCATGTGTTAAAAGCTCCATGGACAATCCATGGACTCCCATGCAAGCCTATGCCATTCCAAACGAGTATTAGCCCACACTATATACATACAAGAGTCCATATTTAACTAGTCACCTTTTTTATTACTAAATTAATTCTAAATTAATTTATGATCAGTACTAATTAAATAACACGATTTCATATTAATATATTATAACTTATAATATATTAACAAATCACAAACATATTATTCTCAAAAGGTTATCCAAATCGTTCGGGTGAAGTGCAACCCAAATGGATCATACTGCATCGGGTCAAGTGCATCTCAAATATTGTTATGGACTTAGACACCTTATCCAGCACTCTATGGGTTATATCAGCTCCTATGCTTGGTATGCTACCCGAACTAAACATCTGGTCGAGCATGGATATATACGGGGAATGATCGATCTGACCTTATTTATCAAGCATGTGGATGCCGACTTGATTCTTGTATAGATCTACATTAACGACATCCTTTTCGGGTCGACTAGTTCAAAGCTATGCAAAGAGTTTGAGGCTATTATGAAGAAAAGATTTGAGATGAGTTCGTTGGGTGTAATGACTATGTTTCTAGGACTACATGTTTGACTAGATTCGAAGGAATCTCACTCCATCAAGGAAAATACGCCGAAGTAATGCTGGAGAAGTTTGATTTAAAGATTGAAAGATTGCTTTGACTCCAATTTATGAAAGACCGTTGTTGTCTCCAAACCCTGAAGGGGAATCCGTTGATCAACCAGAGTACCACTCGATGATTGGTCACCTGATGTATCTGACAAGCAACAACCCGACATCATGTTTGTTGTCTGTCAATGCGCTCGTTATTAGGTTAATCCTAAACTTTCTTATTTAATTGTTATCAAAAGGATTTTTAGGTATCTTAAGGGTCGCCCTAAATTGGTCTTTGGTATCCAAATAATCCTAATTTCGGTTTATATGTAGTTGTTGACAGCAATTATGGAGGATGTGAGCTTGACAGGAAATCCACATCGGTGGGTGCCAAATTCTAGGAGACCGGTTGGTGTCATGGCAGTGTAAGAAACAACAAACTGTGTCAAACTCAACAGTTGAGGCTGAAAACGTTGTTGGATCCGCCTGTTGCTCCGAAGTCACCTGGATTCAACATCAGCTTTTGGATTATGGTTTGAATTTTCTTGAAACTCCAATATTTTGTGACAAAGATGCCACCATTCAAATTGAAAAAAATCTAGTCCAACATTCCAAAACCAAGCACGGCGATATCAATGTTCATTTTATTAGAGACTATTATGAGTGTTAGCTCATTCGTTTGGAACAGAGTTACACTGATAATAATGTGGCAGATCTGTTCACCAAACCATTCAACAAAGGTCGATTTGATGTGCTTGTGAGATTTTTGAAAATGATATGTTTTAAAGACTATTTTTGTTTTAGATTAGTTTAAATTTGCACATTTAGTTTCATTTCTCTCCTATGCACAAATTTAGGGGACGAAATAAAAACACAAAAAAATTATAAAACAAAAATCTAATTGCCTCAGGATGGTTCATTTGCAGGTTATCATTTGGGAAGTGATATCAAGCAAGTGATAAGGGACAATTTTAACGTGTGTAAAGTATTGAATCTGAATTGTCTAGACTCTATGCTTAATTCGCTGGTAGGCACGAAGAATTTGACTGGACATGACAATGTGAATTTAGATACTTTCATTTGGACTGACCATACGATGCTCGGGTAGATTGAGCAGTGAGATAAACATGAGAACCTACGAGATATGCTAATAGTTAATTATCTAGAACTGTGGCTCAATATTTCCTTGATGTATGGACTTATGTCCTTAATTCCGGTATTGATAGGGCGACTGATGTTTCAGATAAAGTAGGTCTGTAGGAAATTATTTTCTTGTTTCTATCTGTCAATCATATGTTACCTCCTTTGCGCGATTGGAAGATATCCAACCTGGAATGAAACATATGCAACACTATTTATATGCATCTTCTTATCTATGCAATTCTTTACGTCTGTTAGTCGTATGCTGTCTCCTTTGCACGATTGAAATAATCCAGCCAGGAACACAACATATGCAACATTCTACTTCTCAACCCCTCTATCAATGTTAGTCATATGTTGTTCCCTCTACATGATTGGAAGACAATGGGAAACAACATATGCATTTCTATATCTGACTTTTCTTTAAATGATTGAATACTCACCTAAAGTAAAGAGTTCTTTGGAAGTTCTTGATTACAGGGATATGTTGGGAAGTGGGAAATACGTTCTAGTACATTTAAAATTGAACCATATAATAGGTTGTCCGTAGATCTGGCTGCTGAATTTAAGTGGACAACAATATCCTTGGTCGTTGTCAGCCAAATGCCCATTTAGGAATATAGGTGAAAGGTTTTGTCACTTAAAATCTGTCAATTTTGTTAATATCTTTATTATTTTACGTGGACCACAATGCCAGCGATTGACCAGATCTATTCATGAAGGTGAAGGTACTGAAAAACATGTTAAGGTTGTCTTAAAACTTTGATCCCAAAATTATAAAAAATTTCTAATGGTGAAGAGCAATAAGTGTTATTTTATTTTTATTTTTATATTTATTTTTATTTTTATTTTCTAAAAAATTAAAAATAGTAGGTTGAATTTAAATTTTTATATTTTATTAAATTTTTATTTTTTTTTTTATTAATTTTTAAGTCTTCAAAATGTTTTTTGTTTTAATTAAAATTGGATGTATTGGCATTGCACTTAAAGTTTTTGGTTGACAGCCCATGGTTTTTGGGTGGAAAAAGGTATAGGGTATATAGGGAGGGGTTTTCAATTGATAACCTTTTACCCTTCATTTTCTCGTTTGCGGTCGAAAACACATCCCATTTTCTCTCTACCTCAAATGTTTTCAGTCAAAGCTTAATCCATCGATTGATCATCTGTTTGTGTTTTTAATTCGAAATTGATTCACGATTCTTAAAGGTATTTACTTGGCGACCACCATACAGTCATTTATCACTCGAATCGACTTTTTTTTTGTAGGATTTAGAGGCCAAAATGTCTTTTTGACGTTGTTCTTTTTCGTAATCTGGAACAGGGATGTTTTCGGCTGAAAACCGTCTGTGGTCGTAAATCGTTTGCGGCCGAAAACCTTTATTTTAGCTTTATGTAGCATTTTCGAATGTAAACCTTAAATTAACACAATTTTGACTTGAAATCAAATTTAATTGGAGCCTAATCAACTTGTGTTTGACAAAATAAATTATAATTGTTTAAATTCTTTAATCTTATCACTTGGCTCGTTTGATGCAGAACAAATGGCTGACTTGAAGTTCTCCGAGAACCACAACATTGCTGCATACCTGTCTGATCCTCCAACGGCACATAAAATTTTTAGGTCCATGGACTTAAATATTGCAGACTTGCTTATGCCTTTCAAGCCAATCCCATTATCTATTAGGAGTTAGTAAAGCAGTTTTAGGAGAAGGCTTTATTTAACAAAGAAGGAGATAATGGAGAAGGCACAGTGGAATTCTTAATCCAAGGGAAAAAGGTTGTGGTGTCTGAACAGATTACTTGAGAAGTGCGTCAGTTTTCGAATCGTACTAAGATTTCCAACGGAAATTCCTATGGATCAGGTCAAAGGAATACATGATAGGATGGGTTGTGAAGGAGTCTTGCCACCTACGATAAAGAAGTTGTTTCCTCCATACTGGAGTATCCTTGCAAAACCCTTTGGCATATGCATATCTGGCAGAAAAGCTGGTTTAGATGAAATTTCTTTATGGAACACTGACATCATCGTTTCTTTAGTCATGGATCTTGACTTCAATTTCTCAAGATTCGTGTTGAATGAAATGAAGAATAATATACAAGCGTAGAGAAAGGAAACTTTCTTAATGTACTCAAGGTTTATTCAGATGAACTTAGGGGATCAATATCCGGATTTGGGAAGGAGAGGTGAAAGTTTAGACATGAAGTCTCTAGGTCCAAACACATTTGGTCTAATGAAGCAGAAAAGCAAAGGTTCTAAATATGTGGTTAAAGGATTAAAGCCTTTGGAGAAGTTTGGGTGTTTTGTTGAGACTACAGAGGATTCAGAATCATATGAAAACTCGAATGAAGAAGATGAAGAACTTACAGTTTCTGATCAAGATGATACCATTCCTCCTGAAGCAATTGTTGTAGAGGAGCACGTTCCAATGATAAATGTTAATGATGAAAATGATGATGATAAAGGTGATGATGGGATGAATCTAGGGGATAATTCTCTAGGTTATGATGATTGGGATGATGATGAAGCTTAAATGGGTCAAAAAGGTGATTTATCAGGTTTTGATGATGATGAGTTATGTTTTGATTTCGAGCCGAACAATGACGACCTCAGTTCATTCTTTGATGACGTCAATGATGTTGCAAATCCTTCAATAGAGACAGGGGAGACTTTAATATTCTTAAGGTGCCACCTACAACAACCGATCAGATGGCCGATGTTATTGCTAATCTAGATTCTACTGTGAGGATTCCTCTCCGCGCAGATGCTACTCCAGCCACTACGCCATCTGAAAGTGATCTTCATGAGACACAAGCCTACCAGCCTCCAATTAAAAGGAGAAGAGCCGATCCAAGGCCAAGAGTACTTATCAGGGAAAAAGCTCAAGATATTCAATAGTCTGTTGCAGCCGATACACTAACCCAACTAACCCATTATGACAGCCAAACAATTCATGAGAAGCCCAACATTGTTCTCTCATCTTTTGAAGCCGGGAGTTCTTCAGTTCCTTGCTCATCAACTCCCCAACATGCGCACAATGTTGCCTTGAAGAGGCTTGCTAGGTTCTTAGCTCAATAGGATATTGACCCTGCACACCGAGGCAAATGAATATCTATTGGTGTAGGGAGTTCCGGAGGAACAGATCCATCAATTTATGAGATCAAAGCAGAGATTGGAAATTTAAGTAAGAAGATCATTGTGAAAGATGTTTTGATAGGAACTCTAGATGTTAGAGTTTCTGATCTTGAAAAAATAAACCTTGAAAAATCAAAGCAAATTTTAGCTCTGCAGCTCAATCTCGACGCTCTTTCTGCTAGATGCTTCGATCTGAGGAACAAGCTGATAACTGAATTTGGCAACAAATTCGAAACATCCAGCAGAGAGACAAGTGTGATAGAACCCATTTTTTAAATATACGGTGGATGAGGAAGAAAATATATCTCGAGATTTATCGGGTATAAAATATGAACATGAAGAACACATGATGAGAATATCATAGATAAGAAAAGAAAGAGAAAATATGCATAAAAACGTGATAAGAACATGGGAGAGAACATTCTCCCTTGGTGGGGAGGGATCCCACCAATTTCTCTCTCTAGAGATTACATTTTTAGATGTGCACAGTAGGAAAATGACCACCTCTCCCTTTATATAGGAAGGAGAGAAAATCACACCAATAGTACAATAAAGGGAAATAAACAACCTAACCATCACTCATTATTTGTAGAGCATTTCCATGCTCCAACATTCTCTCCCTAAATTCTTACAAATGACGAGAGATAGGATAAGTGATACAAGGCTATAATACAGTAATCCGACTAGCAAGTGTGGTAATGAAATGAAACATAATGAGAACCAAATACTGAAATGTCTCTGAAACTCTGAAGTTTCTGTGAAGTATGAAACTGGCCATCAATCTCTAAAAAAATGAAGGTCTTCTGCTTCAAAGCTCGACGAATGAAGCAGAAAAGTAAGATCCAAATATTCAAACTAGTCATAAGCACCATGAGCAAAAAGAAGATCACCATGTGCAAGTAGAAGATTCAATAAAAGAAACACTTCGGCTTCAAAATGTCTGAAAAACATCTCGAGTTCTCGAATCATAATATACCAAAAAATTTTAAAGAATAACCTGCTTAAAATGTGAAGCATCCAAAAAAAATGAAGTCCGGATAATAAATAATGTGAGTCCAAAGACATGGTCTAGCAATGCCAAAATTTTGATCAATAGATCAAAAATAAGTGCCATGTCACATCACCAAAATAATATTCGTCTTTAAAATATCAAAAATCCAAACTCGAAAAATCATAAGATCTGAACTGGATGCAAATACAAAGAATCATCATGTAATAGAGTCCAAATAATAAATAATTTGGAATCTAGAAACATCTAGTAATGCCAAAAATTTGATCCTTGAAGACCAAAATTAAGTGCCACATCGCATCAATAAATAAGTCACAATCTTTAGAAGTCTTAAAAAAAAATTCAAACTCACACAATCATAAAAGCCAGATCTAGATGATATCATAATCTACCCTCCCTATTTTTGATAACCAAAGACCGGATATCAAAAATAAATATATCATCGGGATGGAGAGTGTTGGATACCAAGAGCTACGAAGGCTCTCCTAAGATGTATGAAGGGTCTCGATAAGACACGAGAAATAGAGTAAAAGAGATACTCTGCGGTCATGAGAAGATGGGTGATTCAGTTGATGAAGCTGCACGGACAAATATCATAGAAAGAAGAATCACTCTGCGTGAAAAAAAAAATAATCTCTGTTGTGCCGAAAATATACCAAAATATTCAAACTGCATTGTTGGAAAACTCAAAATAGTCTTCAATAGAAAATAAAGTCCACATGCTCAAGATACATGATTCCTCAACCGAGGATCAAGAGCGTCAAGTCATAAAATCCCATAAAGAGAAGAATGTGAAACGACTTTGTTGATCAATTGTCGTTGCGGTGCAAGCATCACAAAGAATAATATGAAGTCCAACTTCAGTATATAGTAATCTTCATGGAAAGAATAGAAGTCTTCCAAAATAATCGGGAATAAATGAACCAATGTTACTATCCAAGGTTCGATTGTGGCAAAAATTGGTGTTAAAAAAAATAATTGGTTTTAAAAACAATTGTTTAAATAAAAAAATTAGTGTTCAAAAAATAATTGGTGTTAAAAAAATTAATTAAAAATAATGAAAAAAAAATTAGCTGAATAGAAATATAAATGAAGTTAAAAAACAAGAGGGTTAAAAAAAGGGGCTGAGAAGAAGAAAGGAGGGAAGAGGAAGAATGTAAGGGGGGAGAAAGGAGGAGGGAAGAAGCTGTGAGGAGAAGGGGCGAGGTTGCGGTCCATGAAGAATAACGGATGGAAGGAGACAGGTTGCAGTCGGAGGTGGGAAGAGGGTGAGGAAGGACGGTTGTGGATGTAAGGGCTTGATACAATGCCAGTGGGGAAGTTGTAGGTGAAGTAGTTGCGGGTGATGCGAAGTGGGAGGGTAGCGGATGGAACAGACTGTATTTCGAATGTGCAACTAAGGAGATTGTGGATCAAAAGCAATTGGTGAACCACAAGAGGCTAATTGCGGTCCGAGAAGAGTCCGCAACTGCAGTCCGAGTCTAGGCTGGGAAAATCAATGTGGTCAAAAGGGAAATCTGAGGTTCAGGCACAAGGCAGAGGGGGTTGCAGTTATCAGGGAAAATTGAGGTTGCGGTCTTCTCAGCAGACCTCGGTGAGATTTTTTTTTTTTTTTTATAAAAAGAAGGCTTTGGTCAAGGGAAAAGGAGTGTGTAGGTGGTTTAAATGGGACAAAAGGTGATGGGATGAGACAAAGTCACATGGTTTTCACTTGGGAAGACAATTAAATGTGGAGTACTCTTTACCCAAAAGAGTAACAAGGACAATACGCTTTATGGAAACACAATATTACGTCCAAACACATCAAATTATAGATTCACAGCAACTAAAGTGTGAAGAATAATTGTTTCATACCTCATGAAGATTAGAGTTGCAGGAAAAAAAATTCTTCAACAAAGAAATGTTTTTCTCCACTTTCTTCAAGAATAATAAGCCCGATATATTTTGTGTCTTTACTTCCAAGAATAAAAACTCACTGGAGAAAATTCTTCAACATTTTATAGACCACATAGATCAATTTCTTCTCCAGTATTGTTTTTTCATTTCTTCAACAGGAAAATAAAAAGAACATCAAGAACATGATTTCCAGCAGAAAATTTGAATGACCAGCAACAACAAATTATTCTTCTAAGCAATAATCAACCCAGAAAAATAGAAAAACTCATCAAAAAATTTCCGGTTTGGACCTGATAATTCTTGCAAAAACAGAAAAATCTCAAAGATAATCACCGAACGGGAGTCATTCCCTTGAACTTGTCGATTAAACCTTCAAGGTACGACTCTGATACCAATTGATAGAACCTATTTTTTAAACGAACGGTGGATGTGGAAGAAAAAATATCTCGAAATTTATAGGGTATAAAAATATAAACATGAAGCACGTGATGAGAATATCATAGATAAGAAAAGAAAGAGAGAATATGCATAAAAACGTGACAAGAACATAGGAGAGAAGATTTTCCCTTGGTGGGGAGCGATCCCACAAATTTGTCTCTCTAGAGATTACATTTTTAGAAGTGCACACTAAGAAAATGACCATCTCTCTCTTCATATAGGAGGGAGAGAAAAATGCACCAACAATACAATAGAGAGAAATAAATAACCTAACTATCACTCATTATTTGTAGAACATTTCCATGCTCGAACAAAGTGCATCCGAGACATCCCATGGTGCCCCTGCACTAACCACTCAGGTTTCTCAAGATATATCTCAATCGGCTTGTATATTTCGTATAGTTGATCAATTCGACAAAGAACCTGCTCAAGCCAATCCAAGATTAATTCTAAAGCTTGCTAAAAAAAAGCCAAGTCTCAAGGAAAAAGAGGATTGCTTTTCATGAAAAATTCCTACCAAAACGTTTGTGGAGATCAGCCTAAACTAAGCATTTCTGATCTTGGGCGACATCGGTTCAAGACCAAATATGAAGACCGGTCGGGTATGATAATAAGGGGATTCACGACAAACTAAATATCTGGTTGGTCAAGAGAAAGAGTGGAAATGTGGAGTACTATGCTCATCAGAATGACTTTAGTTCTTGGACTAAAGTTGATCTTACAGAAATATCTGAAGCTCCTTTCCACAATCCTTCAGGTGATCCTTGCGAAACCAAGTTAAAATTCCTCCTTGAAAATAGAGTCAAGAGGAAGTTTGACGTAATGAAGACCGCTGATTCTATCGTGAAGAAATTCAAAGGATTAATTGATCCCAACACCAATTGAACCTTTAAAAATGTTATGTGGCCTCCTACTCGATAGATGGAACAAATTCCTATGGTTCAAAAGCTTCCTGATGGGCATCTGAATTATATGGAATATTGGAGTTTTGATGAGGTCACAGCTTCTGTTGTTATCAAATTCCCGACCAGTTCAATCCACCTCGTTGAAGCGAAGGATCTTCTTCAATTTGGTTAGCGCAACATCCATAATTTTGCAGATCATTAAATTATAGTATAAATGAGCTCTTGGAGGTTGTAACTTATGAATTTATGAGCATGTGGGCTGGTGCCATCGGAAAATCAAATGTGCTTATAGTTCACAAGGATTGAATTCTTGCTAGCCACAAACCAATGGGGAGACCGTTAGGTCATATATTGTTGGTTTGAGCTAGGCATTTGTGTTTTGTTGGCTTTGTATAAGTATTTCATGAGTTTATGGTTGGGTGGACCGAAAACGTTGTTTTCGGTCTAGATGGTGTTTTCGGCCGCAAACCATTTTTGGTTATTGTGCCCTATATATAGTGTCAGTAGTTGTCAGATGTGTGAGAGTAGTTTTTGGTTGTATATATGTGTGTTCTGCTTCCATTGTACCAGTCGATTGAGTTAATTGAAATTGCGTGTAATTTTAGTTGAATTGGCTTCTACTCATTCTTCTTTCATCGTATTTTATCTTGATTTTTTTATCACTAGTTGGTGGTTATTCAGATTTTGTGGGACTTACAGTAACTGTATTTGAATGAAAACATTAGCATGAATTCCTGGATACCACCAGATGTAGTGTAAAACAGTGTATCATTTTAGTGTTTGTATGAAAACCTTGTATGAATGCATGGATACCACCAACTGTATTGTGGGGTAGAGCATCATAGAGTACTGTAGTTCTATATAATACATAAAATAATTGAAGTAGTGTTAATACCGTAAACATTGTTTCTAGTTATAATGTTGTGAGTTTCATATAACCATGCATGATATGACCTACTGACCTCTACGACGTTCTTCAGGCATCTGAAAGTTATGAAATTTGTCACCCTAAGACTGCCGACCTAACTGCAGCTAGTAGTTTAGGTGTAGGATTGTCACTCCTGTATAGATCTATACACAAATCTCATGCTCTCCCTCCAGGAGACAATCGTTATACTGTATAGGATTTAGTTATGTACCTTGATAGATACAATTATAGTTTAAGGCTTCTAAATACAACACACCACATTTTCTGGTTTTAAGGCTTCTAACTGAGCCACTTTAATTTGTGTGTACAAATTGGAATGGATTGTCATGGTTAGTGTCTGCACCCTCCAATAGACTCTCATTATACTATATAGGATTTTGTTCTATATCCTGATAGATACAATTATAGTTTAAGGTTTCTAAATACAATATGCCACATTTTTTGGTTTTAAGGCTTCTAACTGAGCCTCTTTAATTTTTGTGGACAGATTACCAATTATAGTTAACTGTAATGTTCTGTAATGTATTGAAAACATTTTCAATTTAATTGTATGAAAGTAAAATACCCTTATGCTCGACATGCTACCAAAGGTTTAAAAATATACGAATATTTTTAGGAAATGTAACGAATACTCGGTTTGTAATGAGTTGCAAAGGTTTTAAAATTGCTTAAAAGTGTTTGTATAAAAAACACAAAAGTCCTTGTCTTTTACTTGTATTCTGCCTCCGAATAACATTAAAATATCGAAAATATACGGGTATGAACTCACCTTAAATGTGCGTTAGCTTGAATTGGTGAGTTGTAGAGACGATCACTGGGTAAGCGTACATGCGAATAACGTAATCCTAAAAATAATTATATTCGATGTAGTATTTAAATTAATAATACATTAATTTATATAATGAGTTAAATAATGTTGGAAATAATAATTAAAGTGTTAAAAAAACACTTTAATTATGTAAGAAATACTAAAAATAATTATTTGGAATTGTTTGAAATGTTGAAATGGGCTTTCGGTTTAACAATGGGGTTTTCGGTTGGCAGTTATTGTATTTTTCGTTGGATCTTGGTATTCTTGGGCAATATTATGAAGATTTGAATAAATGTTCTTGGTGTTTTAGGTGTAAATAGGGAGATCTGGGCAAGAATCTTATGAATTTATGATGTTCACGGATGGTAGTTGAGAAAAATTTGGGAGTAGTTCACGGTTGAAAATGTGGAGAGATGAATTTGGTTTTCGGATGAACTAATATATATGAAAGTGTTCTCAGTTCAAGTGGGCCTTGGCCTTTGGTATTTACAGTTCTACACCTTTGGGTTTTCGCTCCTAATGGGCTTTGGATTTTTTTTTCGGATTAAAGGCATCTGTAAACACCCCTTTTGTCCCAAGTTCAAATCGTAAACCCTGATTTCCTTAAATTCATGGGCGTGAACTCCTTTTGGAGTAGATTCCTTGGTCGTGAACTCTATTTGGAGTTGATTCCTTGGCCGTGAACTCCATTTGGAGTTTATTTTATTATTTTAAACCTCAGACTATCCATTTATTTTAAGCTATAAGATCATAAATCACTTAGGACTTAAGCTATATTTAGTTATTAGCTTATAATTATGCCCTTGAGATAATTGAGGATAAATATATATATACATAAGGATCGAAATGTAGTTTTAGACTCTTATTGAATTGAGAATGACGGGTTGTTACAAGGGCTTCTAATATTCTATCTTCACCTTGGCGCAATTCAGGCACTTACCCACATAGGTAGCAATTTCTGCCTTCATGTTTGGCTATTAATAAGGTAACCGGGTTGAACGAAGTATTTAGTTTTGTGATCCTCGTTCCTGACAATGTGTCTGTACATCCAAATTTCGGTGTCCAAATTCGGTCCATGAGATAATAAGCTCTGTCGTCCTTAACTGCAAGATTCTTATCCATTCCTCGCAGGGCTTCACACCATGCAGTCGTACTTTGTCTCGGATGTATGTTCTACTTAGCTTCTCTATCTTTTATGTTTCTTTGATTGGAATGAAGTGGACGAAATTGGTTAACCTGTCAACGGTTACCCAAATAGTGTCATGACCACCCGGGGTCTTGGGAAACTTGGTTATTAAGTCCATTGTAATCCGCTCCCACTTCCACTCTAGTATATCCGGTTGTTATAGTAAACCTGAGGGCTTTTGATATTTGACCTTTAGCTTGGCACACGTTAGACACTTGCCCACTTAGGTAACAATTTCGGCTTTCATGTTTAGCCACTAATAGAGTTTCTTGAGATCCCGATACATCTTATCTGAACGTGGGTGAACGGAGTATCGAGTCTTGTGCACTTCATCCATGACTACGTCTCCGTAACCACTGAATGTTGGGGTTCAGATCCGGTTCATGAAATAATAAACTCCATCTCCTTTGATCTCAAAGTTCTTCTCCATTCCTCTTAAGGCTTCACCTGCCACATTATCTGGTTTTAAGGCTTCTAATTGAGCCTCTTTAATTTGTGTGGACAGATTGGAATGGATTGTCATGGTTAGCACCTTCACCCTACGACCCGAGTACTACTTTTGACTAAGAGCATTCGCTACTACATTGGCTTTACCAGGATGATAGAGAATTTTGCATTCGTAATCATTGAGTAACTCTACCCATCGTAGTTGTCTCATGTTAAGTTCCTTTTGATCAAAGATGTGTTGAAGGCTTTTGTGGTCGGTGAAGATAGTAAACTTGGCACCATACAGGTAATGTCTCCAGATTTTTAGTGCAAAGACTATTGCTCTAACTCTAGATCATAAGTAGTGTAGTTGGCTTTGTATTCCTTAAGCTGTCTCGAGGCATAAGCAATAACTTTTCCTCACTACATAAGCAAACAACGTAGCCCCTGATTGGAGGCATCACAGTATACAATGAAATCCTCCGTCCCTTCTAGAAGAGACAAGATAGGTGCGCTGCACATGGCTTGCTTCAAGGTTCGGAACGTAGTGTCTTGTTTCTCTCCCAAGTTAAAAATTACACCCTTCTGAGTTAGGGCGGTAAGAGGTTTAGCGATTCTAGAGAAAGTTTGTATGAATCTGCGATAGTAGCCAACAAGACCTAAGAATTGACGGATTTCTGTGGGCGATCTTGGTGCCGACCAATTTTAGATTTCCTTTATTTTGAAAGGGTCAACGTGTATGCCTTCTTTGCTGACCACATGTCTAAGGAAAGTTAGCTTCCTAGTCTAAAACTTGCACATTCATAATTTCGTGTATAGCTTCTCCGTTCGTAATGTTTCTAGAACTTGTCTAAAGTGCTAACTATGTTCTTCCTTGCTTCGTGAATAGATAAGTATATCATCTATGAATACTATCACAAATTTTTCTAGAAAAGGAAGACACACCCAATTCATTAAGTCCATGAACACGACGGGTTCGTTGGTTAGACCAAAGGGAATTACCACAAAATTTTAGTGACCATACCGGGTTCGAAATGCTGTCTTGTGAACATCACTCTCCTGAACTCGTAATTGATGGTACCCAGATCTCAGGTCTATCTTCAATAGCTCGCTCCTTGGAGTTGGTCGAACAGATTGTCTATTCTGGGTAGTGGGTAGCGATTCTTGATGGTGAGTTTGTTTATTTCGCGATAGTCTATGCACATTCGGAAAGATCCATCCATCTTCTTCACGAACAAGACCGGTGCTTCCCAAGGTGACAAGCTTGGTCTTATGAATCCCTTACTGAGCAGTTCAGGAGGAACTCCTGGAAGATCTTCTGGAAATATATCTGGAAAGTTGCAGACTTCAGGGATGCTCTCGAGGTCTTTAACTTCTTGTTTCTCATTGACTATATGAGCTAGAAATGTGTGACACTCCTTTCGTAGATATTTTTGGGCTTTGATGCACTAAATAATTCGAAGGTTCATGCTGAGTTTCTCACCGTAGATAACGAGGGCTTCGCCATTTGGCAGATTGAGGGAAATGGCTTTTTCGTAACAAAGAATATCAACACGATGAGGACTTAGACAGTCCATGCCGATGATGGCATCGATGCTCTTTATGGAGACCGGTATAAGGTAAATTAGAAAAGAATAGTCCTTTAGAGTGAGGGTACAATGTACGAATATGTCATTAGTGCTCTCTTTTTTCCCGTTAGCCATCTTAACGGTGAATGTTTCATTTAGTGGTTGGGGTTTGTGTTTGAGTAAGTGTTTGAATTTCTGACAAAAAAAACTCCTTTCCACATCACTATCAAAGAGAATGCATGCATAAGAGTTGTAGAGGAGGAATATACCTGTGACTACAGTGGGATCTGCTACTGCCTCTTCCAGGACCTTACGGCAATTCCTCTTGTTGTGCTCGATTTCACCACACCCGTAATAGGCCTGGCCTATTCCAACGCCAGGGGTCTGAGCATTAGGCTGCCTAGGTGCTTTGCGAAAGCGGGTTGTATGCCCCTTATTATTGTAGCTACTGTATTGCAACTACCGACAAGGTCTGCGATGATGGGAGTTTCATTTATCGCGCCTCGGGAGGGTTCCAACATATCTACAGGTAGGTGCTTGAGTGGTTGGAACAACAACAGGAATGGTAACGGGTTGGACTGCCACTGTTTGTGGTTTCTTTGAGGGCTCCTGTGAAGATTTCCCTTTTCGCTTGTTCCAGAATTTCTTCTTCCCACTACCTTCTTTTGGTGGTTCGGTAGTGGCTGCCATGGGGTTGTGGTGATCCCCATGATCCACCATGGTCCGTGCCAAACGCTTGGCACTATCAAAAGTGAGTGGTTTAGTAGCTAAGACATTCCCTTAAGTTGGCAGTGTCAATCCCCATATGTATCTTTCAACCTTCTTGCTCTCCGGAGTGACCATCTCGGGACACCGATGAGCCAGGTTACTGAACCTAGCAGTGTAAGTACCAACGTTGTAATCCTTCATATTCAGATTCCATAGCTCCTACTCTAGTTTTTGCATATCGCCCCGCAGGCAGTATTCAGCTAACATCAGTTCTTTCAAATCATCCTAACTCATAGCATTGGCTATCGGGAGAGTTAGGGATTTGACTTGGCTGTTCCATTAAGCTAGAGCTCTGTTAATTAAGGTGCATGCTGCAAATTTTATTTCGTTTGACTTGGGGCATGCATAGATCTCAAATATTGATTCGGTTTTCTCAAACCAACGAGTTAAGGCAATGAAACCTCCAGTGCCATCGAAGGATCGAGGTTTGGCGTTGGTGAAGTCCTTGTATGAACACTCCCTCGGGTGTCTATGAGTGTCTCTGAGGTTAGATAGGTTGGCACCACTACCCTCCCCGCTTGTGCTAATTGCATTGATTTGTGACATAGTGGCAGCCACGGTGGCTGTTACTACTGCTTGGAATACAGCAGGATCGTACCGAGGAGGCTACAACGATGGATTTTTTAGAGGATTGTTGTTCTTTCTGTTGCACTTCTTTGGAGGCATATTTCTCTAAATTTATTTAAGAGAAAATGATGATGAGTCCTCTATAGTGGTCATGAGTCAAGTGATATTGAACAAGGTATATCTTATCCTGATAGTTGTAGGGTTATCTTAAGAGATTTACAATGAAAGTCTACAAATACATGTAAGCAATCGCCATGAAATTAATAGCAACAGTTGGAATGAATTTCTGTAATGTGATGTGTGCCTGTTCCGCCTATAATCACATAGTGTACACAAATTATATATAACTAAAACCAAATAATCACTTATTCTGAGCCTATAAAACATTAATTATATATAACTTATATGTATACCCTTATACATCATAGATCTATTAGTAAGAGTTCTTTGTTTTCACATGTTTGGCTCTAGTATTATAGCACTATAAAATACTTCTATAGTATTTTAACTGTATGTTTGGTTCTAGTGTTTCCTTTGTATGGAGTTTGGTAAGTTTTAGACTTGCCGCAACACCACAATCACTCCAAAACACATGTTGGTCATATCTCAAATAAATATAGTTGATAAGACTATATTTATCCTAGATATGATTACATAACTATCCAGGTTTAACCATAGTGTCCAACATATAAATACATTTGTTATGTTCTTGTGATACTATTCTGGTATGTGTGTATACTTGTATACTTCTTATAAAATACTTAAATTTTAAAACTATACTTTTAGGTCAGCGCGCTGTGGCCCCATAGTGTTTATAGTTGTATATTATGTAAGGTTTGATATACTTAGATCACTATAAACAATGCTCTGATACCAATCTATCACACCTCCAAACCGAAACGATGGAAACTTTTAGGGGCGGAGGATGTCATGTACAATATCACAACAATTGTATAATAGGAATAAAAGCAAACACAACCATTACATTCATAAGGTAAAGTATTGCATTTGTTCAACACATAGTTTGTATGACATCAAAATGTATAGCAAAATAAAGATGCTACTCGACAAGCTCCGTCTTCTCAAAATGTGTGGATGTACTTATCTTACTGTTTGTCACACCCCGGCCGTCGGGTGAAACACCGAATAGTGTAACGTCATTTCTTGTATCATAGATATCAACTTCCTGAAAACACATGCATTTAAAAATATGTCAACGTAAAGTTGGTGAGTTCCCAGGTTTTGACTCCAAGTAGAAATAGTACTTTTTCTCAATTCAAAAGTATAGTTTTGAAAGTATCGTTTTGACTCTCCAACATTTAGTATATATATATCCTAGGTATAATTCTTTACTTACCAAATAAGTAGTATACCTATAAGTCTCATACAACTGTTTGTAATCCCATACAAACTAAGGTTGCAACATATAAATATTATTTCAATTATATACAAGTAAAACCACTACGTATAAATATGTTTTAATTCTCAACGAGTAAGTAGAATAAGTATAGTGGTCTACTTAATATACAAGTAATATACCTACTAGATTCTTATACTTAGAGTATAAGTCTTTGTGAAACTTATACTTAACATTCATACTTGTATATCGACTAAGTATAATGTTTCTAAAGTTGTACTACCATGAGTTTGTAGTTGCGACTATATGACTTAGTTTTATACATCTTATTATTATTACAAGGATCACACCTTGTGGTAGTTACAAGGATCACACATTGTGGTAGTCACATGGATCACACCCTGTGGTAGTACAAGGATCACACCTTGCGGTAGTACAAGGATCATACCTTGCGGTAGTTTTCGAACGCTTCATCGACGTCGGAAGGTAGTAAATTAGGCAACTTCATCACCCGAATACCGTTGGGTTGGAGCTAGAAACATGGGTGGGGTTGTCAACCCATATCTTATTCATACACAACTTCCTCACTCACACGAGATTAACGGTTAAAGGTCAGAGGACTTCCACTAAGTTCCTGAATCTTATATGATGAATACAATAGCTCATGTAGACATTGACGGTGTTCTACAGTTCTAAAAACAAAAGCATTTTCATGTCTAAAACCCTAACTTACTAGACTAAGCTCTTACACATTACTCTAAATTTCGTAACATTTAGGCAGTATAACAACTATAACTTGATGTAAAACCAGGTATTATCTTGACATAAAACGAACAATAGCATATAACATACTTAACAGACAATAGATATAACTCTGAGTCTATTACTCCACATAGTACATAGAACACCGGAGTAAAACTCTTGGGCTACATTCCACATAATATATATATATATATATATATATATATATATATATATATATATATATATATATACATATAATGCTCGAGTATAATTTTGGGTATATATTAGTATAATAACATGCTAACAAGTTTAAGATACTTGTATGATTTCAAAATATCATATATACTTTAGGTATATATGAGACAAAATAACTATATTACAATTAATATAACTATCTATGTTGATACAAACATACTATCATATGAGCATAATATTACCTTATATACAATATTTAGCATGCGTTTTCCCCTGAAAATATTAGAAAGTGGGGTCGTGATACTCACCTTAATATATTACTTTGACGTAATCTAACTGAAAACGTTCAGTTGTTCGCGATCACCAGGCTCGGAAAGCGAAAGGGCTTCAGGAAATGAGAGAGAGAGATAGAGAGAGAGAGAGGAGATTAGGTGTGAGGAGTAGCTGAGGTTGAAGCCTATATTTATAGGCTGATTTTTGGCCCTCACGATGTGAGCATGAAAGATTCACGTTGTGAGCTATGGCAAGACTCATCCCGTAGCTTTAACACGTGTTTTCTAGCGTCGACTAGTGTCCTGCAACTTCCTCACACCGTGAGAAAACCTTCCTCACGTCGTGAGCTTTTAGGTTATCGTTCCATGGACTTCTAGCTTCAAGATGTGGTGGTTTGACTCCTCACGTCGTGAGTGTTTATGCTCACATCGTGAGTCCAACCAAATTAGGCTTTCTGACACGTGTTATGCTCTCTAGATAGTTGTAACTTCGGAAGGTCATAACTTTTGCATACGAACTCCGTTTTTGATGTTCATTATATCCAATAGTGGTTACGTAATGTAAAAATAATTATACCTTTAAATTAATTATTTCTTCATCCCGAAAGGTAAAATTGTGTGTATGCCCCAAAAACTATACTTATCATAGTTTATAAAATGTTTCGTTGTAACGAAGAATCCTTTGTATGTAGCATTATCATTTTTCCATGATAATGAAGTGAGAAAATAATATATATATTTTTATATAATTAAACACTTTTTGTCAACATGTTACAAAAGTTTTAAAGCCTAATAAAATATTTTTATATAGTTTATTATCGTAATCAAATTTGTACCGGTTATATAGCGTGTTTGTACTCATTTTTCCCGACTTTGTGTTTTTAGTATAACTTTATATGTAAAAGTATGCAAGTCTGGAGGTAAAGTTGTTTTATGAGTTTAGCATTTTTGCACAAATAGTGATAAAAACGAATTTAACTCAATTTTTATTTTAACACAACTTCTCTTGTGTTTTACTTGTTACTCCCCCCCTAAAACATAGAAAATCTCGTAAACTGTATGGGTATTAACTCATCTTGATTGTGCTCGTGGTTGGATAAAAAGGTGTACGTGATAATCTTCAAGCTTAGAACACTCGAAAATAATTGTATCCTATGAGTTTTTAACACATAGTAATGTGTGTAAATTAGATAAATTATCAAGAATGAGTTGTAAAAACACCACATTCATATGGAAACTTACTATAATTGTTAAGAATCAACTTCAAGAATGGTTTCCTGTGAATGCTCTTATGATGTTACTCGGAGAAAACGCATGAGCTTTGAAGTTGTTTCCTTGAGAGAAAATGAAGAAGTTTTGAAGATACAAGTGAGGATTTCTGAGGGATGTTCTCGACCCACTATATATATGAGAGGGGGGGGGTGAGGGTGCCGTGATGTTTGCATTGGTTTTTGTAATTTATCTCATTGGGAAAAGATCCACCAATTATGTTGCAGCACCACCGAAATCACCATGTAATTACCACTGAAATCACCAAGTGATTTTGGTCCAAGCTCCAACCGAGAACCCACTTTAAGCTACCGAAATGTGATTTCGGTCCAAGTGAAACCAAAGTCCCAAGGTTTTCGGTTTTGTGCCACCAAAATCTTTAAGGTATTCGGTCCTAGCCACCAAAATCTCATGGTTTTAGGTCCCAACCGAGAACCATAAAAGCACAGTATAATTTATGATTTATGCCCTAACTTTTTGACTTTCGTTAGACTTGCTTGACTTTGGTTGACCTAGAATAGGGGGTTTTCATATATGAAGTGGTTTTATTCAAAAAGATCCTTGGGGGATTGTTTACAAGGTTCATGAGGAACACAAGGTAAATAATTACATGATGTATCTTCTAGATAAACATTGTGCCTCAGATATGAAAAGCTGGTGAATTATAAATCGGAAATTTTGCTCAAGATAGGATATGTAAGGTAAAGTCAAAAAAGTGTCATCAAATGTGTATCAAACGTGATAAGGTGTTGAATTATAGTTTGGAAGTTGAGTATCAACATGATTCTTCAAGTATCAACACAAAGGCGGTGATTGTTAGGTCTCGTACTTTGTAGTATTGTGTTTAATTTTGTTTGTAAACGATCTCACAATTTTATAGATTATGTATTCACTTTATGTGAAATGTGTTAGTGTGATTTCACTTTTTGTATTCTTAGGATTCATAACTTTAATGAGTTAGTGATGACTGGATGTATTAGCTTAGGTGTCATGACCTCATTGGTCATGTCCTACTCGACTCCCTTGTACTAATATATAAGGGTAGTCATAGACACAAAGTCATAAACACATACATATTACATGAACTGTAGCGACGTAAATTTTAAAACCAATTTTTCATTTTTACAAACCTCAAAAACATCGAGTAATAATTTAGATTCCAATGTAAACAATATTGTCACGACCGATTACATAACACAGATCACAAAATAGTTTCCCCCGAGTGTGTATACGATCATGTCGGTGCCTTCCCACGGTCCTTGCTAGTACCTGAAACACATAACACAACAACTGTAAGCATAAATGCTTAGTGAGTTCCCCAAAATACAACCTACGCACATACGCCTTTCTAGGCCCTGACCTTCCGGTCCATGTGTCTCAGGGGACTTCCGTCCCGACTGGGTAAACCTTCCGGTCCTACCCACCTCAACCTTATGGTCCATTTTACAACGCCTTCCGGCCCATGACATAATGCCTTCCGGCCCATATCAAGCATATCATACATGGCACATAAAACGATTAACTTATCACACATAATGCATATATCTCGTATCATATTCGACCTTCCGGTCACACAGTCAAACCCTTCCGGGTACAGTATAGTGAGAAGACTCACCTCTTATATCTCGATAACTTGCGAACCCTGGAAATCACTCGTGCTCGAACCCTCGAGCTATAATCCTCCTATAACATCATTTATCTCTAATTAATACTTGTGCCACTAAGGTTGACCATCGCTATCAAGTCAACACTGGTCAACAGTCAATGGTCAATATGACCGGACTCGGTGAGTGCACTAGAGCGACTCGGCGAGTCTAAGCGTTTTCACCAACTTGCAAGGATTTCCCTTTGACATGTCGAGTACTCCCCTGACTCGACGAGTTCCACCTGGTCATGAATCGCAGGGCCACCGCGACTCAACTCTCCGAGTCGCAAGGACAACTCGGCGAGTTCCAGCTCGACTCAGCCCACCTGTCAATCCCTTCCTGACTCCCCGTGACTCACTAAGTTAACCATAACTCGGCAGGACCACTCACTAAGTGGTTAAGGACAATCTTCATGCTACTCGCTGAGTTTGTTCTTCAGACTCGGCGAGTCCATGCCATGCTTCGACTCAAACTTGCTTCTGAGGTCAGATCCGCTCCATAAACTCATAGATCTGGCCCTCCTAAGCTCATTTATCACGTAAAGTGATAGTCTTGGCCACCATGCAACACTTACGAGGTTCTTTTTGGAGAAATGACCACTAATATGGCAACCTTAGCCTCCAAGCCAAAAGGAACGACATAAAGCATATCATTTGGGACTTTCTGGACCTGCTAAGGTCAAGATCTAGGTACCATATCTCCATAGGACCTCTTACACTTCAATTACAAACCAAATAAGGCAAGAAGGAACCCTAGATTTGACCATATCAACATAAACACGGGAATAAGCTTTGAAAGATACCTCAAGAAGCTTCCCTTGGCGAAATGGAAGTAGATCCAAGCTCCCAACTCTTCTAGCTTGACTTTCCCCCTTCCTTTCTTGCAAAAACACACAAATTTGGTGAACAATAGCCTCTTATCTCACTCAAAGGAGCTCTCAATTGCTTTGGTGTTGTTAAGGATCAAGGTGGCCGCAATGAAGGGCCATAACATCCTTTAAATAGAACATACGACCGGAAAATTAGGGTTTCATCAAATAGCGCGGACTTGCCAAGTCCAGGCGCGAACCCGCGTCCACAACTGCGACCCTACTCGGCGAGTTAGAGCTCCAACTCGCTGAGTCCCCTCACAAAACACCAAAAATATGCGAATAAAAGATACCTGGAAATCCGGGATGTTACAATTCTTCCCCACTAGAACTAGACTTCGCCCTCGAAGTCTCGCTCTGCAAATAGCTCCGAGTGTTGCTCATGCATCTCACGCTCCGGCTCCCAGGGCATCTCTGAACCCTTCCGATGCCGCCACTGGACCAACACCAAGGATACCTCCTTGTTCCTCAAAACCTTGATCTTCCGATCTCTGATGGCCACTGGTCTCTCGGTATAATTCAGGCTCGCATCTACCTGAATATCCTCTAATGGAACCACTGTCGATTCGTCGGCTATACACTTCCTCAGCTGCGACACATGAAAAGTGTCGTGAATCTGCCCCAACTCTGGTGGCAAATCCAAACGGTAGGCTACTTGGCCTACCCTCGCGATCACACGGAAAGGACTAATGTATCGGGGCCCCAACTTCCCCCTCTTCCTGAATCGAATCACTCCTTTCCTAGGAGAGACCTTCAGGAGTACAAGATCGCCAACCTGAAACTCAAGCTCGGACCGGCGTCTATCTGCATAACTCTTCTGTCGGCTCTGAGCGGTCAACAACCTCTGCCTAACCTGCTGAATCTGCTCGGTTGTCTGGAGTACGATCTCCGTGCTACCCATCACCCGCTGCGCCACCTCACCGTAGCAGATAGGGGTGCGACACCTTCGTCCATACAACGACTCAAAGGGTGGCATACCAATGCTCGAATGATGGCTGTTGTTATACGAAAACTCTGCTAAAGGTAGATAGGTGTCCCAGCTCCCTCCGAAATCCAAAACGCATGCTCGGAGCATATCCTCAAGCGTCTGAATCGTCCGCTCACTCTGACCGTCTGTCTGGGGATGATGTGAGGTACTAAAATGCAGTCTAGTACCCAATTCCTCATGGAACTTCTTCCAGAACCTGGAAGTGAAACACACATCACGATCAGAAACAATCGAGATCAGCACCCCATGCCGCGATACCACCTCCCTCACGTATAATTCCGCCAACTTCTTCACAGAAGAGCTCTCGCTGATGGCCAGAAAATGAGGGCTCTTCGTCAATGTCTCTATGATCACCCAAATCGCATCGACTCCCCTCGCAGTCCGCGGCAATTTGGTGATAAAATCCATGGCAATCTGTTCCCACTTCCATTCGGGAATATCTAGCGGGTGCAATTTACCGTGTGGTCGCTAGTGCATGGCCTTGACCTGCTGACAAGTCAAGCATCTCTGAACAAACCATGCAACATCCCTTTTCGTAGCCCCGGGATGAATCGAGAATTTCGATCGATGCGCTTCCTCCATCAAAATAGCATGCGCACCACCCACAAACGGTACCCAAATCCGACCCTAAAAAGTCATAAGCCCTCGGCCATCTGTGACGAATCCTGATACCTGACCTACAACCCGCTCCCTCTTCTGGTTTTCTGGTTTCACAGCCTCATCCTGAGCTCCTCGAATAGTATCCAAAATTGGGGTCATTACCGTCAACCTCGAACAAATATCTCGGATCGGGGCGCTTTCCATCCTACAGCTCAACGCATCGGCTACCTCATTAGCCTTGCCTGGGTGGTACAAGATCTCACAATTGTAATCCTTCACCACATCCAACCACCTCCTCTGTCGCATATTCAGATTTGGCTGATCCATCAAGTACTTCAGGCTGTTGTGGTCCGTGTAGATGGTACACCGAACTCCATAAAGATAATGCCGCCAGATCTTGAGGGCAAACACCACAGCCCCTAATTCCAGGTCGTGGGTGGGATATCTCGACTCATGAGGCTTCAACTGCCTTGATGCATAAGCTATCACATGACCCCCCTGCATAAGCACCGCCCCCAAACCCGATATAGATGCATCACAGTACACCAAGAAATCCTCCATCCCCTCCGGGAGTGCGAGCACCGGAGCCTCGTACAATTTCTGAAGAAGCATCTCGAATGATGACTGCTGCTCCGGTCCCCATGAAAACACAGCACCCTTCCGGGTCATCCTAGTAAGTGGTATAACAATCTTGGAGAGATCCTTGATAAACCTGCGATAATATCCAGCCAAACCCAGAAAACTCCTGATCTCAGTGGGCGATCTCGGCACCTCCCACCTGAATACCGCCTCAATCTTGGCCAGGTCGACCAATATCCCTTTCTGGTTAACAAGATGCCCGAGGAACTGGACCTCTCGTAACCAGAAATCACACTTGGAGAATTTGGCATACAGCCTCTCCGATCTCAATACCCCAAGAATCTCCCTCAAATGTTCCTCATGATGATCCCTAGACCTCGAATACACCAAAATATCATCGATGAATACGATCACCGACCGATCCATCATGGGCCGGCACACCCGGTTCATAAGATCCATGAACGCAGTCGGGGCATTGGTGAGCCCAAAAGGCATCACCACAAACTCATAATGTTCATAACGAGTTCTGAAAGCAGTCTTCTGGATATCTTCCTCTCGAACCCTCATTTGATGATACCCCGAACTCAAGTCTATCTTGGAGAACCAAGATACCCCCTGCAACTGATCGAACAGATCATCGATCCTAGGTAACGGATACCAGTTCATAACTGTCAACTTGTTCAACTCCCGGTAATCGATACACATCCGGTGTGAACCATCCTTTTTCTTGACGAAAAAAATCGGCGCTCCCCAAGGTGAGCTACTCGGTCGAATGAACCCCTTTCCCAACAGCTCCTGAAGCTGCGAGGATAACTCCTGCATTTCCGGTGGTGTGAGACGATAAGGCGCCTTGACGATGGGCGCCGCTCCCGGAACCAAAGCGATACGAAACTCCACTTGCCTCTCCGGAGGCACACCCAGTAACTCTTCGGGGAACACATCCGAAAACTCGCATACAATAGGAACGTCATCAATCTAATTAGGCCTCCCCACGGCCACTCGAGTATCCATCACGTAGGCTATGAATCCATTGCAGCCCTGCTGCAAACTCTGCCTTGCCCTGGCAGCCAAACAAAACACCGACCCACACCGCGTCCCATCGCCATAAACCGTAAGCACTCCCCCAGTAGGGTCTCGAATCGTCACCAGCTGTCTCTCGCAGTCAATGACTACCCCAAACTTACTCAACCAGTCCATGTCCACGATAACGCAGGCATCCCCCATAGCTATAGGAACCAAGTCTATAGGGAACTCGACCCCAAAAATCTCGAGCATGCATCCTCGAATCACCTCAGTGGCGTATACTGCTTTCTCATTTGCTATAGAAACTCGCAGGGGTCGACTCATCACCTCCCGATCAATACTGATGTGCTGGCTAAAAGCCAACGATACAAAAGACCGACTCGCACCCGAGTCAAATAATACCAACGCAGGTACAGAATTTACAAGAAAAGTACCTACGCATATCATAGTATAAGCACAATATCTCAGCATAAAGGTAAATACATGAAAGAATACATACTGGCTACGACATCAGGCGCCGCACGGACCTCCTCCGCAATCAACTGGAAAGCTCTCCCACAATCCTTCGGAGCCTCGGCCTTCACTGGCCGAATCTCGGTAACCCTGGCAGCAGGCCTAGATCCCTGGCGAAGCTGGGGGCACTCGGCCTTCCGATGGCCGGTCTGGTTGCAATGAAAGCAAACCATGAATCGCTTGGGGCAATCCCTAGCAATGTGCCCCTCCTTGCCACACTTGTAGCAAGCACCCGATCGACATGCCCCCTCATGACCCTTGTCGCACTTTGCGCAAGTGCGGCCCTTCTGACCTCCGGATCTCGAATCGGTGGACTTGGTCCGCTTGGCTGCCGGCTGAGACTGAGCCGGCCACCGATCCACCCGTTGAGACTCGACCTCCTCCCAGGCCTGGGTCTCCAACGCGATCTCACGCTTCCTGGCATTCTCCTAAAGCTTAACAAAAGTCTGATATGACGAGTTCGATACGAACTCCCAGATATCCCTCCTCAACACTCCCAGATACCGACTCATCCGAGCCTACTCCGTGGACACCTGCTCGGGGCAGAACATCGCCCTTTCATGAAACTTCCACGTGATCACCGTGACAACATCATTACCCTTTTTGAGGGTCAAAAACTCCTGAACCAACCATTCCTTCTCCACCTGGGGAACGTACTCGTCTCTAAACATAGCAGTAAACCTCTCCCAAGTCACAGCTAAAACCTCTGCCAGAGTGAAGTTCGTCGTCACGAACTTCCACCAATCCTTTACTCCCAGGCGGAGCTGGTTCAAGGCGAACCGCAACCTCAGATGCTCCGAACATGAACAAGTTTAGAAGCATCCCTCGGTATCAGCAATCCATCTCATCGCAGCTATCGGATCCTACGTCCCGTCAAACTCAGGTGGCTTCGTGTTACTGAACTCCCAGAACAGCAATGAATCACCTCCCTGTGGTCTGGCAGCGGCCACAGCTGCGGTAGCTGCAGCGGCTACGGCCTCAGTCAACGCGGCGTACCGCTCATCAAAAGTCTCCATCAGCGTGGTCTTAATAGACCCAAACATCTCCAGAATCTCAGCCCGGATCGCTGCAGCTACCTCCTCATGAATCATCCGACGAAGCTCCTCGTCAGTCACACTACTCGTACCAGGTCTGTGGCGTGGTCCAACCATGATGTCTCTGAAATACAACATAAAAATATTAGAGACTCTATCGAGCATAATCGCACTCGATAACGCAGTCCTACTCAGTCTCCGATACCTAGGGATTCTTACTTGGGTTGCCCACTGACCCGGTGTCCTTAGTAGTATGGGCTCAATACTACCAACTACACTGCGTCAGTATTCACCCCAAGTCCTCCTCCCCAAACCCCGAATCCTGAGTACTCTATTCTTTCCATGCACTAGTTACCCACTCGCTCTCAAAGCACCTCATAGAAGCAGGTTTCCCTAGACTAAGGCATCACAAATCAGGCCACTCTAGTCCTAATATGAATACCTAGTCTACTAGCATGTGTATCATATCATATGATATCTCATAACACATATTGTAAGAGTATTTTGGGGATTTTACCGTTCGGGCGTTGGCTGACCGTACACACTCCTTCTTCTTTGGTTGTTTCAAAAATCACTTATCAAATTTTATTGATTTATTAATTAAAATTTTCTCAAATCCCCGGTTTGAGTTCAGTTAGGCCCGAAGGTGTACCCGAATCCCTCAAACCAAGGTTCTGATACCAACTTGTAACGACGTAAATTTTAAAACCAATTTTTCATTTTTAAAAACCTCAAAAACATCGAGTAATAACTTAGATTCCAATGTAAACAATATTGTCACGACCGATTACATAAAAAAGATCACAAAATAGTTTCCCCCGAGTGTGTGTACAATCACACAGTACCTTCCCAGGGTCCTCGCTAGTACCTGAAACACATAACACAACAACTGTAAGCATAAATGCTTAGTGAGTTCCCCAAAATACAACCTACGCACATACGCCTTTCCAAGCCCTGACCTTCCGGTCCATGTGTCTCAGGAGACTTCCGTCCTGACTGGGTAAACCTTCCCGTCCTACCCACGTCAACCTTACGGTCCATTTTACAACGCCTTCCGGCCCATGACATAATGCCTTCCGACCCATATCAAGCATATCATACATGGCACATAAAACGATTAACTTATCACACATAATGCATATATCTCATATCATATTCGACCTTCCGGTCACACAGTCAAACCCTTCCGGGTACAGTATAGTGAGAAGACTCACTTCGTATATCTAGATAACTCACAAACCCTGGAATTCACTTGTGCTCGAACCCCCGAGCTATAATTCTCTTATAACATCATATATATCTAATTAATACTTGTGCCACTAAGGTTGACCATCCCTATCAAGTTAACACTGGTCAACAGTCAATGGTCAATTTGACCGGACTCGGCGAGTGCACTAGAGCGACTCGGCGAGTCTAAGCGTTTTCACCAACTCGCAAGGATTTCCCTTTGACACGTCGAGTACTCCCCTGACTCGACGAGTTCCACCTGGTCATGAATCGCAGGGCACCGTGACTCAACTCTCCGAGTCGCAAGGATAACTCGGCGAGTTCCAACTTGACTTAGTCCACCTGTGAATCCCTCCCTGACTCCCCGTGACTCACTGAGTTAACCATAACTCGACATGACCACTCACTAAGTGGTTAAGGACAATCTTCATGATACTCGCCGAGTCTATTCTTCAGAATCGGTGAGTCCATGCCATGCTTCGACTCAAACTTACTTCTGAGGTCAGATCCGCTCCATAAAATCATAGATCTGGCCCTCCTAAGCTCATTTATCACGTAAAGGAATGACATAAACCATATCATTTAGGACTTTCTGGACCTGCTAAGGTCCAAATCTAGGTACCATATCTCCATCGGATCTCTCACACTTCAATTACAAAGCAAATAAGGCAAGAAGGAACCCTAGATTTGACCATATCAACATAAACACGGGAATAAGCTCTGAAAGATACCTCAAGAAGCTTCCCTTGGCGAAATGGAAGTAGATCCACGCTCCCAACTCTTCTAGCTTGACTTTCCCCCTTCCTTTCTTGCAAAGACACACAAATTTGGTGAACAATAGCCTCTTATCTCACTCACAGGAGCTCTTAGCTGCTTTGATGCTCTTAAGGATCAAGGTGGCTGCAATGAAGGGCCATAAGATCCTTTAAATAGAGCTTAGGACCGGAAAATTAGGGTTTCATCAAACAGCGCGGACTCACCGAGTCCATCCCTTGGACTCGTCGAGTCTAGGCACGAACCCGCGTCCAGAACCGCGACCCTACTCGGCGAGTTCGAGCTCCAACTCGCCGAGTCCCCTCACAAAACACCAAAAATATGCGAATAAAAGATACCTGGAAATCCGGGCTATTACATGAACCATTATGTTTTTTCACACATTCATATGGAAGGGGAAAACTTCAATTAATTGGTATGTTGCTTATTATAAATGTAAAATTTTATTCCTTCATGACTACTAGTTTTTGATTAGCATAAATTCAAGGTTTAAGATGGGAATTACAACATATTTGACGCTTTGCATATATTAATGGAAGGCTTTTTAAAGTGAGAAGAAAATAAATTTAAGTTGATCTATTGGAGCTCAGTGAATGAAGTGATTAAATTTTGCTTTTTGTATGGTGGTGGAAGTGTTTGTCTCAAATTGGTCATTTCCTTTGTTAGATTATGGTTTATGTACATAAATTTGGAAAATACCTTACAACTCGAAGCCCCAGATCATGTGAATGCTTTTGCTTTGTCTTTGTTGGTCACATATTGTGTATATATTATAAATGGTTGTAGTTGTACAATATTTTGTATAAATCTTCATCAATCATATTCATATATATTATCAATTATCAACTAGATACACTTTATTCAGCAAAAAATAGACCATAAGGGTATATTGGTCATTTTCAGTAGTAGGAACAGCCAGGTTGATGCGTGATCAAACAACATTGTTTCAGTCAGAAGTAGATGCAGTCAGTGCTTTAGAACCAGACAAAACCTGAACCAACGAAATCAAACAACCCCTTACTCTCTAATCAAATCAAAATCTTAATTACCTTGTTGTGCTGATTCGATTTCATCTTTGCAATGACGATTTCTATCTTTTAGAAACTTAACAATCCTACATTTGATAATTATGTTATTAAATATACAATGAGAAAGTTGTATGATTCAAGTGTGGGGTAGGATGTTATATGTGAAATAAAATTTATGTGATTTAAGTGTGGGGTAGGATGTTACATGTGAAATAAATGATTAAAAAATTTACAAAGCATGTTAGATGAAAGTTAAAATCTAAATAAAATTTTTATGTCAATAAAGTTATGTAGGATAATGTGAAATAATCCTGAGGTTTTATTTAGTAGATATGTTATAGTATATTTGTGGATTTCTAGATTTAGTGAAATCATGAAACAAAATGTGAACTTATGTGGTATAAAGGATACTATATATTTTGCGTTATTTGTTGAAATGCACCCCCACATAAAAATATATTTTAGCCAATACATGTTGATATCAAGTTTCCAATTAGGATTGAAAGGAAGAAAAGAAAAGTTCCAAATATGAAATATATGAAACGTGAAAAAATTAAAATTTTCTAGTTGAGCTCTAGAGGAGAAGTCAATATGTGGCCTCTACAATTCTAGACATGAAAACCTTAAGGAAACTAAATGTCGAGTATCTATGAGGCATCTGGTAAAGAATCACCAGGTATAATTCTTGTTAAATGGATTGTATTAAAAGTCATGGATTTCTTTTAGTGGCCTTTGAGAAGAACAATAACATGTATCCAAAAATCTTTCAGAGAAAGTCACAAGCTAAAGCGAGTAAATTTGGTATTATATGTAATAAAGTTATATCAAGGAGAAATTTATGTAACAAGGAAATATGGAAAGTAGTATCTCAAATAAAAACATCATTCTAGAATAGTTTCTAAGGTATGATAACTTGATAAAAATACCTAGAGATTAGGGAGTTATTAATAATGGTATATTCAAAGGGATGCAAAAAGTGTGTATTGTTCATACTAAGTGGGGAACATTTAAGAAGATTGTGAGTATTTAAAGTTTGGAAAGTTATTAGGTTTTAAACATAGATATGCACATTGAAGCTGAATGAAATTGGTAGGTTTAGACTAGGGTTATATTATGTAATATACACTAAAAATATGGCATAAATTATTCTATATTCTGCTTGGGGATAAGCAAAAGCAAAGTGTGAGGTATTTTGATATATCCTAAAATATAAATATTCTAAGGGAAATTTCTTGGCATTTTTGTAAGAAATATGGCACAAAAGATACTTAATTCATTATTAATTGTATAATGTAGGTAAAACTGGTGTTTTGGTGAAAAAGAAGCTAAAAACAGTTGAAAATGAGTTAGACTGCATATGATTCAAGAAATAGTTGGAAACATCTTCTACGCTCTGCATAGAAGCTCTATGCATCGCGTAACTTCCACCTCGACAAATAAAATTTAGAGGTTTACGTGATATTTCCTTAACTTAGAAGCAATGCTAGTTTTACCTAAAACGTGTCGTGATCTTTATGTTGTCCTGAGAAATAAGTCGGTCACAAAATGCTATGAATATATCTATTTTTTGTCTATAACATACGTAACACATAATAGAATTTAGTAGGGCAATTTAAAAAAACTCTAGAGATGTAGAAGACGATCCAGAGAGGTAGTTTCGAGAGTCTCTCGGTGGTATCACTGGATAGGTTGATACAAAAGCCTGAATATGAAGATCGAATTAAGAATCATTAGGTTATCCATTTTTTTACTTTTTTTATCTATAATTAGTCAAATATTTGGTTTCCTATATGAAAATCTAGTTTCACTGATTGATTGATATTTGGTTATTTGAAGGTTGTTTAACTTGTTATGTTTATGATTATTAAAAGACCCATGTGTATTGATGTTGATTGTGTAATGTTTATGTAATTGAGTGCATGATCTAAGATTAGGTTTAGATTATGTATCTTGTATCATGCTATTTTTCTAAAATTAGTGCCCCAAAACTCCATTAATGATGTAGGAAATAGGACCAGTGGCCGACCAGATACCTAGGTTAAACATAATATAATTTAGTTAATGTTCATGATTAATCTGATAAATTGGACAATTTTATAAGTTTCCACTAACCCTGGGACTGATCACACTAATTTATTTATTACATAATATACTGAATAGACTGGGCTAGTGGACTTATCCTTGATGGTAGACAACTTATAATCACAAGATTAATGACTTGACCATCTTATCTAATCAATGTAGGGATCATTGAACAACATACTAATATCGATTGCACACAATAGAAAATAGAATGAGTTGTGATTAAATAGAATTACGAATTCATTTAGATTATGTTATCTATATCGTTAGTCGTGATTTATACAAATAGTTGTTATTTGCTTATTTGTTTATTTGTGTTTTGGTTTATTCGAGTGACATTTATAATAAATACATTTATATGCTTTATTTTAAGATGGATTAATAATATGATATTGATATGTTAGTACACTTATGTTCTTTATGTGTTCGACACACTTGCTTACTTAAGTTATGTTGTCGTTGATCAGTTCCAGTGTATGGTGTAGATAGTTAGTTTGGTTTGTTAATAACTATAAATGTAAAACTAGATTTGTATTTTTAATTCTAGATCTTCTATGTCATAAGGTTTTGGTGCCATTAGCAAATGGAATGGTTTTCAATTTATATTAACTTTATAGACTATTTTTACAGATCATTAGCCAACAGAAATAGAATCACCTACAATGTTCTTAACTAAGATTTTGCAATTTCACCTCATCTGTGACAACCCGAACCTTTATCCGTTAAAGTTAGCCATTTTCCATTAAATAAATTTCATATTTTTTAACTGTTCCATTAATTTCTATTGTTTGGAAAATCATTAAGTTTTATATAATTAAATTTATATACGAGTCGGAACCAAAAATCGCGCAAACAACCTGAGTTTCCTTTGAAAAATCTGCAGTTTTCAGCCTGAGCGGAGTTCACGACTGGTGCACTCGACCACCAACCATGAAACCCCCTATATATACGTGATCCTTACTCTTATTTGAACTTTTCTGGCCGCGAACACACTTTCTCTCTCTAAAAATCATCACCCGAAAACGCAAGAAAACACAAAATTTCTCTTCATTTATCATTCTATCCGCATTGGAACTAGTTTTGGAGCACCAAATCATCAGTTTGTCATCGAGATCCAGTGTTGTTGTTCTTGAATTTACGGCAGTACACCCTTCAAATCTTCAAACCTTCAAGGGCCCCAAATCGTTTACGGTTGTGCACCCATCAAAAGTTCATATTTCCTTCAAGAACATCGTTCACGACCATAAACCCTTCAAGGGGCTGTTCACACCCGAGAACAATTCAAGGCCGTAAACCCCCTTCATGGCGTCAGACCTTTCCAAAATCCATGAATCTTGGCTGAAAACCCGCTTTCCCCGATTGAATCAAGTCCCGGTAACATTCCTAAACCGAAAGCAGGTGTTTCTCTAACACTTTTTCTAACGAAATCGCTAATATAGATGCTTATGTGTAATTAAATGTTATTAGGATTCCGTGAAGTGCCACATACATCAACTCGAGGGTCTTCATTTTCAGTTTCATTGTTCGACATTTCATGTAGACAAACAGCAAGTTCATACCCCTACAATTTGATGGTTTTTAAACATTTTTCAGGGGGGGAATACAAGCCAAACACAAATGATTTTGTGAACTAAAACAAATGGATTTCAACAAGGTTAAAAGTTATACAATTGATACAGTCAAACGATTTCCTCATTTTATAAAATACTTAGATATTTTAGCCCTTTTGTAATATGTGAGCATAAGGGACACTTTCAACTTGATATTATAATTGCATAGTTTTCAGAAAAATTCATAAGCCAAGTACGTAACATTTCAGGGAAACTATAATGGGTATAGTTTGGGGAATTCATTACACAATATTTACTGATTCAGACTAAATACATGGCAAACAAATTAACTATGACAACTTTAGTTTATGATAATCATTACTAATTTCGGATAACAAGAGTATAACACCAAATTATTATTTAAGTATAATTATCAATACTCTACCAAGTATACAAACGGTTCCAGTTAAGAGAAAATAATACAAAACTATACATAAACTAGTTAATATACGATTATGAGAAAACTGTTCTATTGTATCCTTCGGGGTATTGGTAAAATCCTCAACATTTAGTGTAACTCGAGTCTACGAGAAGGAGAGCGTGAGATTTGTGAATAGTTATATTCGGGACTGACAATCCCACACCTAAACTGCTAGCTACAGTTAGGCAGGCATGCCTGGGGTGACAAATATCATATTGTACGATGCCTGAAGTGTTCGATTAGTGTCTAAGTCCATAATTATAATTGATATGTACTTGACCCGATTTGGCATGGTCCATTTGGGTTGCATGGCATCGGAAAAATTGGATAGACAAAATGAGAAAAAGGATACTTATTATTTATATTAATATATTATTAGTTTTAATATATTAATATGGAATGATATTATTTAATTAGTACTGATCAAGAATTAATTTAGTGGTCAAAAGGAACTAATTAAATATGGACTCTTATATATATAGCATGTGACAAGTTCATTTAGGTTGGGCTAAGCTTTCATGGATAGTCCATGGAGTGTTTAACCCATGGATCCTATGGAAATGAAAGGTCATGGGTATTAGGTGTGACAACCCAAAATTTCTAGCTTACATTCTTCTTTTATATCAAAGTTAGCTTCGTTTTGCTATTTTATAATGAAGTTTTGGGTCTAAAAGAGTGCTTAACGCTTAGTATAACTGAGATACGTGTCACAGGATGGGTTAGTTTGGTTGTAGCATTGGAAAAACCAGCCAAACACACCGAAAACTGTTGTGTGCGACCGCACACTAGGGTGTGCGGCCAGCCAGCCGCACACAGGCCAACCACACACACCTCCAACCGCACACACACTCCTATAAGCACTATCCTTGGTCATTTTGATCATTTCTTTCACCAAGAACACCAAGAAAACCAAGAACACCATGTTTTCTGGCAGCACACACTTCTGGCCGCACACCTAGCCGCACAAATGTGCTGACAGCACACATGGCCGCACACACACATATAGTGTGTATTTTGGCCATACACTCTCTTGTATAGCCTTTTAACCCTTCGTACAATCATTTATGGTTGTAACACTTCAAAAGAAGTGTTTACTAGTCCCTAAGGTGGTCCCAATTCGTTAATTAGTTGCTCATAACACTAATTATATTCATATATGTGCCAATATATGCTAAATAGGATTCGCGTGTGTACTCAAGTCACCACTTGATACTTAGCAACAGATCCAACTTTGTCATCAGAACCACTCACTACAAGTGAGTTCATACCCCTAAATTAACCTTTGAAATGTTTTTAAATGCTTTTATGGGGGGGGGGGGATACAAGTTGAACAATTATAATTATTACATCAATCACATGTGATTAATGACTACCAAACAAATGGTTTACTTACTTTCCAAACTATTTATCAAACTGTTTTACCTCAAATTGTCTTGCAAACTCTTTCAATGGTCAAATACTTTTACTTAAACTCTTTTAAACTTATATTTTGTGTATCTATATAAATATAGTTATATAAGTAGGATTGAAAGGACTTAGGACTGCTAGTGTACCATGCTTCCTGTTCTTGTTTGATGTGGTTTTAGGGTATCAAGGTTAGTTGTCCGAAGGTCGTTTGAATCCGAGTTATATATTATGTATATGTATATAGATATAAAAGGTTATTTCTTTCATCGAAATTCATGCCCTTGGGTAGCAAGGGCATACAGACATGTTCATACTTTACTAGGAAGCTACCATAGGGGTAGTTTAGGAAGATACTATTACTAGAGCAATGAAACATACAATGAGTCAGTTCATACATGAGTCGATACATACTATGATGAGAATCAAACATGAAACAGAGTGAGGAGAAACAAACAATAGACACTATGACGAGAAACAAACATACATGCTAGATAGAGAAAGAACGCACAATACAGCTAGCACACATATACATTACATATACATTATATATACATAAACACAGTTATGTGAGCCATTAAGCAGGGCATGGCACTACCTGCCATGACTGTTTTTGTATCAGAATCTCCTTAATTGGGGAGCGTATGAGTTTGTGTATAGATCTATACTAGATTGACTATCCTACACCTTACTGCTCACTACAGTGATACTTGCAAGTCTACGGGTGCCAAACGTCATTTTTGTGGCATCTTACATTGTCACTTTACTATTGAGTCGGTAGCAAGATACAGGCCGATCACATGTTACCTTAAAACATATAATTGGCTTAAGGTAATTAATATAGTAGTAGTTTACTTAAAACTACGTTACAGTACTAAAACATTTTCCCTTTACATTTTACTTTGTGATATTCACACGATGCACGGTAATGTAGAAACTATATTTTTGGTTAATGATAGTCGGAAATGGGAAAATATATATTTTTACAAGAGACACACACACAGACACTAGATGCCTTGGTAGAAGGCTACTTTTAGTAGGAAACATAGGGTTTTCTAGAGTAGATCAAACAAACACAAAACCTTTACAAACATACACAATACATCTTACAAAACATCTTACAAATGCTTTCATACAAACTCAGACACTAATATACTTATGAGCTCACCAGCTCTAAAGCTGATACTCGCTTTCAAAATAACTTGTATTCTCAGTTCACCAATAGACAGGTACAAGTGTCGGATTTTGAGAAGAAGGAGCGTGTTCAAGACTCCTCTTTTATTTTGATGTATATTTTTGGTGTCTATATAACTTGACAGAACAAACTTGTATGAAATTAAATTATTAATGCAATGGATGATGTTGTTGCTTTTTTACTACTTTACATTGTTGTGATACTGTACATGACGTCCTCCACCCCAGAACGTTTCTGCCGTTCATTGGTTTTGGGGGTGTGACAGATTGGTATCAGAGCATTGTTTATAGTGAATCGAGTGTATCAGCCGATAAAAGATATACAAACTATAAACACAATCAGGATTAAAACACTCTGATAAAGAGTTTATACTTTTAAATAATAAAATATATGATTAAGTATACGTGCTTGCATTCATACTGAAATTAGTGTCACTAGGACAGCACAAAAGTATTACGATTGTTGGACTGCACAAGTAGACTTAGAGACATATGGTCAACCCTGGGAAGATGTAGCCTTATCAACTACATTATCCGAGGAGTGATTAGCATGTGCCTATGTATGGTTGTGAAGCTGCAACAAGTCTAAAAAATTACCAACACTACTACAACGAGAACAGTAGAACAGAACACTAAACTTAAAATACTACAGGAGTATTTTGTGTTACAATAGCTGCTTATGTGAGAATTAAAGATCTTTATTTGTATGTCAATAGTGGCTTAGTGGATACATTACGGGTATATTTGCCTACGATGTCATAGCCTAAGAATCTGTAAATATTTGCTTTACTTCCTGTTCTTGTTTGATTGTGGGCTTAAAGTTAGGATTTACTTAATCGAAGGGCTATCCTGTCATGAGCATATATAGCTGGTATGCACTAAACCAGTATTGGAGTAACTGACAAAGATCATCTAATAACTATCTAGTTAGTTTGCCTATTACTTATTTCCTTATCCCTATTCTCGCATAGATTAAATGGCTGGATTCCATATCCTCGGAGACCCGTACTTCCCCAACCACAGCAATGCAGGATGGCTAGAAGAGGAACCGGAAGATGATCACCCGATCCTTTTTGATGATCATGAAGCTGATGGCTTTTCTGATGGTTTTGACTCGGAACCCGAAGTCAACAATCTACCTCAAGTAGGCCAAGCCCCGAATAACAATCCCCGACATGCATTTCATGGACCCACACCTCTGTGGGCAACCAACTTGAATACTTAGAGCCATGAACAGGGTCAACCCATTCCCTACAATGGAGACAGAAGTTTCTACAACCTCACTGAGGGAGGTTCTGCAGACAGAGTTTTACCCATCATGGTTAGAAGGATGTCACAGAACACGATAATGGGGAAATCATCTATCACTCGAATCTTGGAGATTGATGCCAACACTTGTGTTAACACTGTTCACATTCGCCAACTAGAGTCTGCACAGAAAAGGGCTCAGGTCAACATTGCAATGCTTCAGAGTGAGCTTGCTGAAACCCGAGCTGAAGTCAGGGAACATCAAACTCAGCAGGCTAGATCGGATAGGCATATAAGGGACATCGAGCGTCTTCTGTCGGATTCGAGGACTCACTCTAACGGTTCTCGTCGCCAATAAGATCTTATTAAATTTTCTTTTGGATATAACCTAGTTATGTACAAACTTTAGGCTAATTTCCTATCCTTGTAAATCTTAGACCCGATAGGTCATGATTATGTCGAAGTCTGTCAAAATTTTCCATTATGGTTGATGTAAGGCCTCTTTATGTTGGCTGTTTTTCCCAAACTTGTTACATCTACAATTCCAGTAATATTGACAGATATTTAATCTTATGGGAATTATTATCCAAATGTCATCATCTATTAGTTCTAGACCAACATTAAATCGTGTTGTTGGGCCATCTAGAGTTAGTCCACGAGTCATATTCACAAACTCTTCCATTAAATTCTTATCAATGTTTGCATCTTCATAAACTTATAGATCAAAGATGCCGCCTCGCAGAAATCCAAGGAGAAACCCTAATAACGAAACACCACCTCCTCAACCACCTACTCCTTAGTTCGACACGATAGCCTTGAATGCTGCTGTAGCTGCAGCTGTGGCTACAGCCATGGCTCAATACCATTCATCAGGTTCTACTGGAGGAGGAACCCCTGTTCAGTTTGTTCAAGTTGAAGCCCCTATGCGCTCGAGAGAGTGCTCCTATAAGGACTTCACGAACTGCAAACCGTTGTCCTTCAATAGGATGGGCGGAGTCATTGCCCTCTCGCAATGGTTCGAGAAAACCGAATCAATTTTCGAAATCTGCTCTTGTTCCGAGGATAGCAAGGTGAAGTACGTTGCTTGCACCTTCGAAACTAAAGCCCTAATATTGTGGAATAGCCATGTTAAGTCATTATCTCTAATAGTGGAAAATGATATGGGCTGGGGATCTTTAAAAGACCTCATGATAGAGGAGTACTGCCCGAGGGGCGATATCCAAAAGCTGGAGGAAGAACTATGGGGTCTAACCATGAAGGGCTCCAACGTAGTCGCCTACACCGCCAGGTTCTGTGAACTGGTGGCCCTCTGTCCCAACATGATTTCTTCAGAGGGAAAGAAGATAGAGAGATACATATGGGGACTGGTGCCCCCATACCAAGGAAATGTATTGGCTTCACATCCAGCTACATTTGATAGTGCCAAGTGATTGGCACAGCGCCTAGTTGATCATGGGGCTAGTACCCCGGCTGCAACAACAACAACTACCCTGGCCATCTCAAAGCCTACAAGAACCGCTGAGTCCAAGCGGAAATTCTGGGATGACAAGAAAAATAACAAGGGTGCCAAGAAAAGGCAGGTCGTGGCCGTGCATGCGGCGACAACACCTGCCACTGCTGCTACTCCGTTAAAGCAGTATTCTGGAAGCATACCGCTCTGCAACAAATGTAACTACCACCATGTGGGAGCCTGTCGGGATATGCAGTGTGTAAACTGCAACAGGAAGGAGCACACTATCAGTTTCTGCAAACCTTTGGCGAGGCCAATCACCTAAGTCCCCGACACTGGAGTGGGCCAAACTTGCTACGGATGTGGCGAGGTAGGCCACTTCAAAAGAAACTGCCCGAAGGCAGGGTTTGCCGGTGGATCGACAAGAGTTCTGGCCATAGGTCATGAGGAAGCTGTTGCCGACCCCACAGTGGTCACTGGTATGTTCCTCCTCGATAACTCTTATGCATGTATTCTATTTGATAGTGGAGCAGAGAGGAGTTTTCTGAACCAAAAATTTGCTCATTTACTTAGGCAAAAATCACAAGCACTAGTTGAACCATTCACTATAGAGATGGCTAATGGAAAGACAGAAAGCACTAGCAGCATATTCATAGGGTGTACCCTAACTTTAGATAGCCATTCATTTTCGATCGATCTCATGCCGGTCTCAATTAAAAGTTTCGACGTCATTATCGGCATGGATTGGTTGAGTCGTCATCGTGCCGATATCATGTGTTACAAAAAGACGGTTCACCTAAATTTATGGAGACAAACCCAGCACAAACCTTCGTATCATCTCGAGCATCCAAGCTCAAAAATTCTTGCGAAAGGAATGTCGTGCATTTCTCGCTCATGTGGTTGATGTGAGCCACGAAACGAAGGACATTCAGAACATCCCAGTGGTACGCGAATTTCCCAACATCTTTCCAGAAGAACTCCTAGGATTACCTCTGCAACGTCAAGTCGAGTTCCGAATCGACTTAGTTCCAGGGGCTACACCAGTAGCCAAATCACCCTATCGTCTAGCGCCTGCAGAGATGCAAGAACTGTCCGATCAACTTAACGAACTGCTCATCAGGGGCTTTATAAGACTAAGCTTCTCACCATGGGGAGCTTCAGTCTTGGTCATCAAGAAGAATGATGGATCGTTTCTGTCACACCCCCAAACCAAGGATGGCGGAAACGTCCGGGGGTGGAGGACTTCATGTATAGTATCATAACCACAATTTCAAAAGTAATTTAAGCTAACACAACCAACATATATATAATTGAAAAAGTTACATCACTTGTATGAATTACATGTTTCAAAATCAATTACAATATGTTGACAAAATATGAAAAGTTTGACGCCTTAATGTCGCATCCTCAAAAGGACTTGATTAACTGTTTAGTGATTTCCTGAGAATACAAGTTGTTTGAAAAGTGTCAACACAAAGGTTGGTGAGTTCATAAGTTTTGCTATAAAACTTAATAGAAGTCTTTCTCATGTAAATGTCGCGTTTGTTTCAGAAAAATCCGATATTTTCCTTAAAATCCGTATAATGTAGCCTTATGACCAAAGACCAAAATGTATAAGAAATCATTCTTACTTAGTAGAAATGTCATGAGTTTGAATTGATATAAAAAGTGAATTTAAATCAACGTAAAACCTACTTAGGTTTTATGAAATCCCGTAAACTTTATGAATTGTTATCTCCCTATGTGAGTCGCTATAATCATACTATGACTATGTGACCCTGCCACGACATTTCTCAGGCGTCGCGAAAATGAAATGATATTTTTCACCCGTAGACCTGCAGGTCCCACTGTAGCTAGCAGCAAGGTGTGGGGTGTCAAACCGAATATAGATCTATATACAAGTATCACGTTCTCCCTCCAGGAGACTCTGATTATAACTACCAGGAATTATATTCCGCACTCGGACGTACGGAAAGAGAGATTGTCTCACAATTTAGGGTAACAAGTTTACGTATAATGTGTGTGAGTGTAAATCTTTTCTGTATGAATGTACCCTTTTAGTACGAGTGTGTTATGAAATATATCATAAACTATATCTATTATGGTTTATCTAAAACGTTTGTAATACGTAAGAACTCTTTTATGGAAATGTATTAGTGTTATGAATTCATTAAACAATACCTTTTATACTTTAATGTACGTGTTTAAAATGAATGAATAGTATTTATGATGAATGACTTAGTTTCAGTTCATTATGATAAATTAACAAAGAAACACATTCAATAATTAGAACTTGTGATTATACACTTTGCTCAACATAATACAAAGTGTTATGATATTTACATGTTGTTGGCTAACTTTAGCCATTCTGCACTGTTTTGGAAAAATCATAGAAAAATCATACGAAGTCGAACACTAGATCCATAAATTCTAAAAGTTTAAAAAATGTTTCTAGTTTACACATAATTTTTATCACGATTTTTAATGACATACAACTTGGGTGGAAAAGTCCATAATCACAGACTGGTCCGGATTGTTCTTTGAAATGATAGGCAGTTTTGTAAAAATCACCATAAATTGTAGAAAAATCGTATGGAGATGTGCAAGTAGTCATTTTAAAGCTAAGAACTTGAACTATTTGAATCTTTTACAGTTTTGAAAAAAAAATGTGTTAGATGCCCAAAACAATCCGTGAATGGAGTTAAACGTTTCTGATGAAGGCTGTTAGAAAAATTTAGTTATGTTCTTGGTGTTTTAACTTGTATTCCCCCCTTAAAAACTTGAGAAAACATGAAAATGTAGGGGTATGAACCCACCTTAAGTGATTTCAGTAGATGATTGTTGAAGAATGGAAGTGTTTAACTCAAGAACACTTGGAGATGCCTTGAAGATTTTCAAGAATCTAACATCATAGTTATGGAGTTTGTGTAAGAAATCAATGATTTGAGTAGAATGAAGTGAAATAATCATAAGGAGGATGAATTATACTTACTAAGAGTGGAAGAACACTTGAAAATCAGCCTTGAATCTCGAATTTGGTGGAGAAAAGTTTGAGAGAAAAGTGGTGTTTGATACTTAGTGAAAGGAGAGCAAATGAGAGAAATGAGGAGAGAGGATATTTGTTCCAGCTCTAAAAACGTGGGAATGAGTGGAAATTGAGTGTAAGGGACATTGAAGTGACCTAGGTAAGGTGGGGAGGTGTGGCTGGTAATAGAGTGGGTGTGGGGTGGTTGCTTGTGACATAAGTTAAGACAAGGTCAACACTCCACCTAAAATAAATCCCTCATTAGATCTTTATTATTTAGATAATGATTTTCATTAAAATATGTTTAAATTATGAATATTTAGGGTTTATTATGTTAAAATATAATTTCTGGAGAAAATCCCGCTTTAAAATCACGAAAAACGGGCTTAAAATGTTAAAAATATCAAAAAGGGGCTAAAAGTGACAAAATTGCGAAATCTGGCCGAGTTTCGGTCTTCTGATGCTGAAACCGAGAGGAGAGAGGGCAGAAACCGAGAGGGGAGGAGAAACGGAGAGAAGAGATCAAAGAGAGGGAGCATTGACCGAGAGGTGGGAGAAGAGAGAACAGAGACCGAGAGTAGGGAAGAGAGAACAGAGACCGAGAGGTGGGAGAAGATAGAACAGAGACCGAGAGGAGGGAAGAGAGAACAGAGACCGAGAGGTGGGAGAAGAGAGGACAGAGACCGAGAGGAGGGAAGAGAGAACAGAGAGGCGCGAAGAGACAGAGAGGAGAGAAGGAGACATAGAGGCGAGAGGCGAACAGAGACAGAGAGGGGCGAGGAGACAGAGAGCCGAGAGGAGGGAAAGGAAGCCGAGAGGCGGGCATGGGGACCGAGAAGGGACAAAGACCGAGAACAGAGGCTCTGTCCTCGCGAGTTTCGGCCCGAGAGGTCTCTCTTCTTGGTTTCGGTTCCTAAGAAGGGTTTCGGTTCCTAAAGCCTATTTTACTCGTTTTCACTCCATTTTGTGCCGTTTTTTACCCGGTTAAGTGTCGGAATGATCCGAATGATTCTAAAAAGTTACGGAAACTTTTGAGAGGGATTTGGGAGAGATTTCACGTACTTGGAGAGATTTGGGAGAGATTTGACATTCTTGGAGAGATTTCTCATACAAAGAGATATTTGAGAGAGATTTCACATACTTGGAGAGAATTGGGAGAGATTTGACATTCTTGGAGAGATTTGTCATACAAAGAGATATTTGAGAGAGATTTCACATACTTGGAGAGATTTGGGAGAGATTTGACATTCTTGGAGAGATTTCTCATACAAAGAGATATTTGAGAAAGATTTCACATACTTGGAGAGATTTGGGAGAGATTTGACATTCTTGGAGAGATTTCTCATACAAAGAGATATTTGAGAGAGATTTCACATACTTGGAGGGATTTGGGAGAGATTTGACATTCTTGGAGAGATTTCTCATACAAAGAGATATTTGAGAGAGAGTTCACATACTTGGAGAGATTTGGGAGAGATTTGACATAGAGAGAGAGAGATAGAGTGAAAATGATTCAGAAAGGTTCCATGTGTGACCATTGTGAGTGTTTGGCTCCGCAACGCAAGTTTCTTGAGCCCCGTTAATTCATGATTAGGGATCCTACACACTCCCGATGAGTATGCAACATGGTTTTATCAGTTTAGTTCATTGATTAGCACTAAGGCTCAGGAAATTTTAACACAAGACTTTTCCCAAGTGATGTTTTCCCATTAATATAGCAAGTTATACAGTATGTACATAACACAAACCCTAATACACAAGGTTTAATCGAGTTGACCGGTTTGACTTGATGACTTGACTTGACTCTAGATTGACGATTGTCACATCATCCCCCCGTTAGAGGGAATTTTGTCCCGAAATTTAAACTCGGATGGGACTTCAAGGGTTTGGGAAAAGATGCGGATACTTTTGCTTCATTTGATCTTCGCATTCCCAGGTAAACTCAGGCCCTCGTTTCGTGTTCCAACGAACCTTTACTATGGGAATGCGACTATGTTTCGTTCTCTTGATCCCTCGATCCATGATCTCGACGGGTTTCTCCACAAAGTGGATATTTTCATTAAATTCGATTTCTTCAAGCGGTATTACGAGTGTCTCGTCAGACAGACACTTCTTTAAGTTGGATACGTGGAAGGTAGGGTGTACGTTACTAAGTTCTTGTGGTAGTCGGAGTTTGTACGCCACAGGACCAATCCTATCAAGGATTTCGAATGGTCCGATGTACCTTGGGTTTAGTTTCCCATGTTTACCGAAACGTATCATCCCTTTCCAGGGGGAAACTTTTAGTAGTACTCGGTCTCCGACCTGGAATTCTAAAGGTTTGCGTCGCTTATCTGCGTAACTCTTTTGTCAATCACGAGATGCCTTCAGTCTTTCTCGAATTTGAATGATCTTTTCTGTGGTTTCCCTTATGATTTCAGGCCCAGTAAGGGTGCTATCAGGGATTTTCCCTCTGGCTAGCTGAGTATCCCTGACTTCGGCCCAACACAGAGGTGATCTACACTTGCGACCATAGAGAGCTTCGAATGGAGCGACCCCAATGCTAGTGTGATAGCTGTTATTATAATAGAATTCGATAAGCGGTAGATGGGTATCCCATGCCTTACCAAAATATATCACACAGGCTCTCAGCATGTCTTCCAATGTCTGAATGGTTCTCTTGCTTTGCCCGTCGGTTTGTGGATGGTAGGTCGTACTCATGTCAAGCCTAGTTCCCAGAGACTTCTGTAGGGACTGCCAGAACCGCGAGGTGAATCTACTATCTCGGTCAGAGATAATGGATATAGGTACACCATGCAGTCGCACGATCTCTTTAATGTACGTCCTGGTTAACTTCTCTATCTTGTTTGTTTCCTTTATCGGCAGAAAGTGCACGGACTTGGTCAATCTATCTACGACAACCCATATGGTATCCAGCCCACCTGATGTCTTAGGCAGTTTGCTTATGAAGTCCATGGTTATTTGCTCCCACTTCCACTCGGGTATATCCGGTTGTTGAAGTAGTCCTGATGGCTTCTGATATTCTACCTTGACCTTGGCACATGTGAGGCACTTGCTCACATAAGCAGCAATTCCATCCTTCATGTTTGGCCACGAGTATAACCTTTTGAGGTCTAGATACATCTTGTCTGACCCAGGATGGATGGAGTATCGAGTCATGTGGGCCTCCTTCATTACAACGTCTCGGTACCCACCGAACTTTGGTGTCCAGATTCGATTCATGAGATAACGAGTTCCATCCTCTTTGACTTCCAAGTTCTTGTCCATCCCTCTTAGTGCTTCGTTTGTCACGTCTTCTGGTTTCAAGGCTTCTAACTGGGCATCCTTGATCTGCGTGGCCAGTTGGGAGTGGATGGTCATGACTAGGGATTTTACTTGGCGACCCGAGTATTCTTTCCTGCTTAAGGCATCAGCTACTACATTGGCCTTGCCCGGGTGGTAGCGAATTTCACATTCATAGTCATTCAACAATTCTACCCATCTTCTTTGGTGCATGTTCAGTTCTTTCTGATTGAGAATATGCTGAAGACTTTTGTGATCAGTGAAGATGGTGCACTTGGTGCCGTAAAGGTAGTGCCTCCAGATTTTCAGGGCGAACACCACTGCTCCCAGTTCAAGGTCGTGGGTGGTATAATTAACTTCGTGTGTCTTAAGTTGCCTTAATGCGTAAGCGATGACTTTTCCCCTTTGGATGAGCACACAACCGAGGCCTTGATTCGAAGCATCACAATACACCACAAAATCATCGGTTCCTTCTGGAAGAGACAAGACTGGTGCGCTGCATAGGGCTTGCTTTAGTGTCTGGAAGGCGGCTTCTTGTTTATCTTCCCATTTGAACACTACACCTTTCTGAGTCAAGTTGGTGAGGGGCTTGGCGATCTTAGAGAAGTTTTGTATGAATCTTCGATAGTAGCCTGCGAGTCCCAGAAATTGCCGGATTTCTGTTGGCGTTGTAGGTGCTGACCAATCTTTGATTGCTTTGATCTTTGAGGGATCCACATGTATTCCTTCCTTGCTTACTATGTAGCCAAGGAATCCTACCTCACGGAGCCAAAATTCACACTTTGAGAACTTGGCGTAAAGCTTCTCAGTTCTTAAAATCTCCAGAACTAGTCGTAGGTGTTGTCTGTGCTCTTCTTCGCTTCTCGAATAGACCAAGATATCGTCGATGAATACGATAACGAATTTATCCAAGAAGGGTCGACACACTCGGTTCATCAAATCTATGAGCACCGCAGGCGCGTTTGTTATCCGAATGGCATCACTACAAATTCGTAGTGTCCATAGCGAGTTCTGAATGCCGTCTTAGGGATATCCTCTTCTTGAACTCGTAGTTGATGATAGCCCGACCTCAGGTCGATTTTGGAAAAGTAGCTGGCTCCTTGGAGCTGGTTGAAGAGGTCATCGATTCGGGGTAGGGGATAACGGTTCTTGATAGTGAGTTTGTTTAGTTCTCGGTAGTCTATGCACATGCGAAAGGATCCATCCTTCTTCTTTACAAACAGGACTGGTGCTCCCTAGGGTGAGAAGCTTGGCCTGATGAACCCTTTGCTCAACAGTTCATTCAACTGGCTGGACAGTTCTTGCATTTCTGCTGGTGCTAAGCGGTATGGAGCCCTGGCGACGGGGGTAGCTCCTGGGATTAAGTCGATCCGAAATTCGACTTGTCGTGCAAGTGGTACACCTGGCAGATCGTCTGGGAATACATCAGGGAAGTTGCATACTTCTGGAATTTCTTTGATGTCCTTCACCTCTTGTTTCTTGTCTACGACGTGGGCTAAGAATGCATGGTATTGCTTTCGGAGGTACTTTTGGGTTTTAACACAAGAGACGATTTGTAGGTTCGCACTAGGTTTATTGCCATAAACGGTGAGGATGTTGCCATTCGGCAGATTGAGGCGGACGGCCCTTTCATAACATAGAATGTCGGCACGATGAAGGCTTAAACAATCCATACCAATGATTATGTCAAAACTTTTTATGGTGACCGGCATAAGGTCAATTATGAACAAATGGTTATCTAGAGTGAGAGTACACCCTATGTAAATATCATTAGCGCACTGAAACTTTCCATTTGCCATTTCTACGACGTAAGAATCTTCTAGTGGCCGGGAATTTTGCTTAAGTATATGTTTGAATTGGTGACTTACGAAACTTCTTTCTACCCCACTATCGAAAAGTACGCACGCATAAGAGTTATTGAGGAGGAACGTACCAGTAACCACAGAGGGATCCTTGACTGCTTCTCCATGCCCTAAAGTTAGGACTCTTCCTACACCCCCAGCATTAAGGGCTCGTGCCTTGGGGCAGTTCCTCCTGAAGTGTCCCGTTTCACCACATCCATAGCAGGTTTGGCTTGCTCCGGTGTTGGTGGTCGTAGCGGCTTGAGCGGCGGGTTGGGTAGTCGCTCTATAGAATCGTGCGGTGTGTCCCTTCTTGTTGCAGTTATTGCAGTGTAACTCTCGACAAGCACCGTTATGGTGGTAGCTACACTTGTTGCACTTGGGAAGAGTTCCCGTGTACTGTTTCGGTAGCGCTGGAGTGACAGCAGTAGTGGCGGCACGGACAGCAACAATCTGTTACTTTTTGGCGGGGTCCTGCATCGATTGTTTCTTTTTATTGCCCCAAAATTTCTCTTGTTGTTCCATACTTTTGTTCGGTCGGTAGTGGTTATCACAGTACCACGGCTAGCCCTGTGATCTATGAGTTGTTGTGCCAATTCCTTGGCACTCTCAAAGGTAGTGGGTTTCGAGGCCAATACACTATCTTGCATCTGGGATGACAACTCCAGAGGTATCGTTCCACCTTCTTCTCCTCTGGAGTGACCATTGTTGGACAGAGGAGTGCTAGGTCATTGAAACGGGCAGTATGAGTTTCAAGATCAGTGCCTGTCATTCTGAGGTTCCAAAGTTCCTCTTCAAGTTTTTGTATTTCGCCCCTCGGGCAACATTCCTTTAACATTAAGGCTTTCAAATCCTCCCAGCTGATAGTGTTAGCTACTGCAGGAGTAAGTGATTTAACTCGGCCATTCCACCAAGTAAGTGCTTTTCCAGTGAAAGTGAATGCCGCATACTTGACCTTGCTCGCTTCGGGACAAGCGCAGATTTCAAAAACTGCCTCGGTCCTTTCGAACCATTACACCAGCGTGATGAGGCCCCTGCTTCCATTGAAAGGGCCAGGCTTGCCATTCGTGAAGTCTTTGTAAGAGCACTCCCTCGTACGCCCCGTGTTGTCCCCATGAATGGAATTGGTAGCTCCGGATCCAGAACCGCCAGAACCATTGGTACCCATTTGCGACATTGCTGCCACCACGGCTACCGTTACTGCAGCCTGAAACATCGCAGGATCAAACTGCGGAGGTGGTGGTGGAGGCGGCACTGTGTTGCCGGAAGGTCTTGGTCTTCTCCTTGGTGGCATGGTTCTGTCATAATAAAAATGACCAGTCGATAAGACTTCAATAGTGATAACGAGTCGAGTGTTACTAGTTTCATATCTCTTGTATTTTATCAAAACTTTATTATTCGTAAACTGTTTGTGTGATCAGGTTATGATGTCTAGTGCCAAACATTCAATAAATAAAACACATGCCAAAATTCATTGATAAACTTTTAGTACATAACATTTAGAGGGAAAAGTGTGACCACATAAGGGTCTACATTACATTGTTACAAAAGATAGCTTTGACATTACAAAAGCCCTTTGAATAGCGTAATCACTTAGTCACAGGGTCGACCTACATACAAAGAGTAGCACCAACGCATACTCATAAAATTTTACTACCAAGACGTGAGAATAGTAACGAGTTCTAATCACGACGACCCTTCTTCGACGGAGTCTACGATGATGTCGATGCGCCCTGTAGTTCTACCAATCTCCGTTTGGCTGCAACCATTCTCTCTTCGAGTGCCATGTATGTTTCTCGATACTCTCTTGTTTCTGCTCGAGCAGCGAGAAGGTCTTGAATGAGTTGGTCTCTGTGGTGGGAGTCTCGTTCCAGGTCTCTGGTACGATCAGTGGTAGACTGTATGATGGCGCTTAGTTCCCGGACCTAATCGGTTGTCGTCCTACCACGATCATCCATACTTGCTATTCGCTGTATCGTGGCGGTGAGGGCCCTGTCAGCCGGTCCACCATGGGTGAGATCATAATAACCTCGTTGGTATCCATATGGTGAGCGCTGGCGTTGTTGTCGGCTCCACCTTTCGATCGTCGTTACCCAAGGGGGTTCAGGTCTGTTGTATCCAAAACGGTGTGCGGGTACCCTCACGATGTAAGGAGGGTTGAATACTTTCGGTTGTTCTGCCATTTCGTTCCCAAACATGACTATATCATCATCTTCCTCTTCTTTTTCTTTGTCTTCCTCCTCTTCGTCTTGTTCGTCTTCCTCTTCTTCTTCTTGTTCGTCTTCCTCTTCGGGATCCTCTTCGAGATACTTCTCAGGATCCTCTTCGATTTGTTGCTCGGGCTCATCATCGATCGACCCCGCGTTTCCCTGATTAGGAAAGTATGGCTCCCCGGGTATGTGAAATCCTGGCATGTCGTCTGCACGAGAAACGGGGGGGGGGGGGGGGTGGGGTTAAGAAGCACATATCGGAAAATAATAACATGGCGCTATAGAAACGTACAAATACTCCTATAGTATTTTTAAATGTTTATATTTGGTTATTAGCGTGTTCTTTGTAGAGTGTAATTAGGTTATTAGATTTGTCGCCGATTACGAATATTCCCTAGTGTGCGTAAGTTACTTCTCAGACGGATATAGTTGATCAGGCTATATCCTTCCCAGAACTGAATACAAATGCTAAGGCGTACTAGTAATGTTAAACTCCTCCTCTTTTTATTTATGTTCTCCTTAGTTATGACACTACGCGAGTATATAATGCATGTAAGTATACTTTAAAACAAGAAATTATTTGTTTTCTAAAAGTACAACTCGTTAAAGCGTTTTACGAATCAGAGACTTTTAGTCCCAAATTTGTTTATAGTTTGTATATCTTATGTGGTTTGACATACATAATTCACTATAAACCGTGCTCTGATACCAATCTGTCACACCCCCAATCCAAGGATGGCGGAAACGTCCGGGGGTGGTGGACTTCATGTATACTATCATAACCACAATTTCAATAGTAATTTAAGCAAACACAACCAACATATATATAATTGAAAAGGTTACATCAATTGTATGAATTACATGTTTCAAAATCAATTACAATATGTTGACAAAATATAAAAAGTTTGACGCCTTAACGTCCCATCCTCAAAAGCACTTGATTACCTGTTTAGTGATTTCCTGAGAATACAAGTTGTTTGAAAAGTGTCAACACAAAGGTTGGTGAGTTCATAAGTTTTTGCTATAAAACTTAATAGAAGTCTTTCTCATGTAAATGTCGTGTTTGTTTCAGAAAAATCCGATATTTTCCTTAAAATCCGTATAATGTAGCCTTATGACCAAAGACCAAAATGTATAAGAAATCATTCTTACTTAGTAGAAATGTCATGAGTTTGAATTGATATAAAAAGTGAATTTAAATCAACGTAAAACCTACTTAGGTTTTATGAAATCCCGTAAACTTTATGAATTGTTATCTCCATATGTGAGTCGATATAATCATACTATTACTATGTGAACCTGCCACGACGTTTCTCAGGCGTCGCGAAAATGAAATGATATTTGTCACCTGTAGACCTACAGGTCCCACTGTAGCTAGCAGCAAGGTGTGGGGTGTCAAACCGAATATAGATCTATATACAAGTATCAGGTTCTCCCTCCAGGAGACTCTGATTATAAATACCAAGAATTATATTCCGCACTTGGACGTACGGAAAGAGAGATTGTCTCACAATTTAGGGTAACAAGTTTACGTATAATGTGTGTGAGTGTAAATCTTTTCTGTATGAATGTACCCTTTTAGTACGAGTGTGTTATGCAATATATCATAAACTATATCTATTATGGTTTATCTAAAACGTGTGTAATATGTAAGAACTCTTTTATGGAAATGTATTAGTGTTATGAATACATTAAACTATACCTTGTATACTCTAATATACGTGTTCTAAAATGAATGAATAATATTTATTATGAATGACTTAGTTTTAGTTCATGATGATAAATTAACAAAGAAACACATTCAATAATTAGAACTTATGATTATACACTTTGCTCAACATAATACAAAGCGTTATGATATTTACATGCTGTTAGCTAACTTTAGCCATTCTCCATTGTCTTGGAAAAATCATACGAAGTCGAAAACTAGATCCGTAAATTCTAAAAGTTTAGAAAATGTGTCTAGTTTACTCATAATGTTTATCACGATTTTTAATGACCTCCAACTTAGGTGAAAAGGTCCATAATCATAGGTTGGTCCGGATTGTTGTTTGAAATGATAGGCAGTTTTGTAAAAATCACCATAAATTGTAGAAAAATCGTATGGAGATGTGCAAGTAGTCATTTTAAAGCTAAGAAATGGAAATATTTTCATCTTCTACATTTTTGAAAAAACAAATGTTTACGATGCCCAAAACAGTCCGTGAATGGACTTAAACTTTTCTGATGAAGGCTGTTAGAAAATTTTAGTTATGTTCTTGGTGTTTTAACTTGTATTCCCCCCTTAAAAACTTTAGAAAACATGAAAATGTAGGGGTATGAACCCACCTTAAGTGATTTCAGTAGATGATTGTTGAAGAATGGAACTGTTTAACTCAAGAACACTTGGAGATGCCTTGAAGATTTTCGAGAATCTAACATCATAGTTATGGAGTTTGTGTAAGAAATCAATGATTTGAGTAGAATGAAGTGAAATAATCATAAGGAGGATGAATTATACTTACTTAGAGTGGAAGAACACTTGAAAATCAGCCTTGAATCTCGAATTTGGTGGAGAAAAGTTTGAGAGAAAAGTGGTGTTTGATACTTAGTGAAAAGAGAGCAAATGAGAGAAATGGGGAGAGAGGATGTTTGTTCCAGCTCTAAAAACGTGGGAATGAGTGGAAATTGAGTGTAAGGGACATTGAAGTGACCTATGTAAGGTGGGGAGGTGTGGCTGGTCATAGAGTGGGTGTGGGGTGGTTGCTTCTGACATAAGTTAAGGTAAGGTCAACACTCCACCTTAAATAAATCCCCCATTAGATCTTTATTATTTAGATAATGATTTTCATCAAAATATGTTTAAATTATGAATATTTAGGGTTTATTATGTAAAAATATAAAATCTGGAGAAAATCCTGCATTAAAATCACGAAAAACGGGCTTAAAATGTTAAAAATATCAAAAAGGGGCTAAAAGTGACAAAATTGCGAAATCAGGTTGAGTTTCGGTCTTCTGATGCTGAAACCGAGAGGAGAGAGGGCAGAAACCGAGAGGGGAGGCGAAACCAAGAGAATAGAAGAGAGGAAGCAGAGACCGAGAGGTGGGAGAAGAGAGAACAGAGACCGAGAGGAGGGAAGAGAGAACAAAGACCAAGAGGTGGGAGAAGAAAGAACAGAGACCGAGAGGAGGGAAGAGAGAACAGAGAGGCGCAAAGAGATAGAGAGGAGAGACGGAGACAGAGAGGCGAGAGGCGAACAGAGACAGAGAGGGGCGAGGAGACAGAGAGCCGAGAGGAGGGAAAGGAAGCCGAGAGGCTGGCATGGGGACCGAGAAGGGACAGAGACCGAGAACAGAGGCTCTATCCTCGCGAGTTTCGGCCCGAGAGGCCTCTCTTTTTGGTTTCGGTTCCAAAGAAGGGTTTCGGTTCCTAAAGCCTATTTTACTCGTTTTTACTCCGTTTTGAGCCATTTTTGACCCGGTTAAGGGTCGGAATGACCCGAATGATTCTAAGAAGTTACGGGAACTTTTGAGAGAGATTTGGGAGAGATTTCACATACTTGGAGAGAATTGGGAGAGATTTGACATTCTTGGAGAGATTTGTCATATAAAGAGATATTTGAGAGAGATTTCACATACTTGGAGAGATTTGGGAGAGATTTGACATTCTTGGAGAGATTTCTCATACAAAGAGATATTTGAGAGAGATTTCACATACTTGGAGAGATTTGGGAGAGATTTGACATTCTTGGAGAGATTTCTCATACAAAGAGATATTTGAGAGAGATTTCACATACTTGGAGGGATTTGGGAGAGATTTGACATTCTTGGAGAGATTTCTCATAAAAAGAGATATTTGAGAGAGATTTCACATACTTGGAGAGATTTGGGAGATTTGACATAGAGAGAGATAGAGTGAAAACGATTGAGAGAGGTTCCATGTGTGACCATTGTGAGTGTTTGGCTCCGCAACGCAAGGTTCTTGAGCCCCGTTAAGTCATGATTAGGGATCCTACACACTCCCGGTGAGTATGCAACATGGTTTTATTAGTTTAGTTCATTGATTAGCACTAAGGCTCAGGAAATTTTAACACAAGATTTTTCCCAAGTGATGTTTTCCCATTAATATAGCAAGTTATACAATATGTAGATAACACAAACGCTAATACACAAGGTTTAATCGAGTTGACCGGTTTGACTTGATGACTTGACTTGACTCTAGATTGACGATTGTCACAGTTTCGTATGTGCATCAACTATAGGGAGCTCAACAAACTGACGGTCGAAAATCGTTATACCATACCTCGGATAGACGATTTGTTCGACCAACTGCAAGGGGCGTACTTCTTTTCAAAAATTGACTTAAGATCCGGATTTCACCAACTACGAGTGCTAGGGTACGATGTTCCGAAGACAGCCTTCCGAACTCATTATGGGCACTATGAATTCGTAGTGATGTCGTTCGGATTAACAAATGCGCCCGCAGTATTCATGGACTTAATGAATCGGGTGTGTCGTCTTTACTTGGATCAGTTCGTCATTGTTTTCATTGATGACATACTTATCTACTCTCATAGTAAGGAGGAGCATAGTCAACATTTGCGACAAGTCCTCGAAACATTACGTTCGGAGAAGCTCTACACAAAGTTCTCGAAATGCGAATTTTGGATTCGACGAGTCAAATTCTTAGGGCACGTGGTTAGCGAAGAGGGAATACACGTGGAGCCTTCCAAAATTAAATCAATTGAGAGCTGGTCAGCACCGAAGACGCATAGAGAAATTCGTCAATTTCTAGGCCTCATTGGCTATTATTGTAGGTTTATTCAGAACTTCTCCCGCATAGCTAAACCTCTTACAACACTTACCCAGAAGGGCGCATCCTTTGACTGGGGAGAGAAGCAGGAAAGAGCGTTTCAAACGCTCAAACGAGCCTTGTGCACCACGCCAATACTATCCCTTCCTGAAGGAATAGAAGACTTTGTGGTCTATTGCGATGCATCGAATCAAGGACTCGGATGTGTTTTGATGCAGCGAGGTAAGGTCATCGCCTATGCCTCGAGACAGCTGAAGACACATGAGGTCAACTATACAACCCATGATCTTGAACTAGGAGCAGTTATGTTTGCTTTGAAGATCTGGAGACACTACTTGTACGGTACGAAGAGCACTATCTTTACAGACCACAAGATCTTACAACTCATCTTCGACCAGAAGGAGCTCAACTTGAGAGAACGATGGTGGGTCGAGCTACTCAGTGACTACGAATGCGAAATTCATTATCATCCCGGCAAGGCGAATGTAGTAGCGGACGCCCTTAGTCGGAAGGAATATTCTGGTCATAGGGTCAAATCATTGACTATGATTATCCATTCACACGTATCCACACAAATACTGGCGTCCCAACTCGACGCTTTGAAGCCTGAAAACGTGGCGAGTGAATCCCTGAGAGGAATGGATAAGAACTTGGAGGTAAAGGGTGTCGGAGCTTATTATTTAATGGACCGGATCTGGACCCCGAAACTAGGTGGTTTCAGAGACTTGGTCATGAACGAGGCGCACAACACTCATTATTCCGTCCACCCAGGTTCAGATAAGATGTACCTGGATCTTAAAAAGTTATACTGGTGGCCTAACATGAAAGCAGAGATTGCTACCTTCGTAAGTAAATGCCTTACTTGCGCCAAGGTTAAGGTCGAATACCAGAAACCCTCAGGCCTCCTACAACAGCCAGAGATCCCGGAATGGAAGTGGGACTGGATCACTATGGATTTCATTACCAAGTTGCCCAAGACAATAGGTGGACTTGATACCATAGGGGTCATCGTCGACAGATTGACCAAGTCTGCACACTTCCTGCCGATCAAAGAAACATACAAGATAGAAAAAATTTCCAAGAGCTTACATTAGGGAGGTAGTACGACTGCACGGTGTTCCCATATCCATTATCTCAGACATAGATAGTAGGTTCACTTCTAGGTTCTGGCAGTCGCTACAGAATTCCCTAGGAACTAGGCTGGACATGAGTACAGCCTACCATCCGCAGACAGACGGACAAAGTGAGAGGAGTATTCAAACCTTGGAAGATATGTTGTTAGCCTGCGTGATTGACTTTGGGAAGGCATGGGATACTCATTTACCCCTTCTCGAATTTTCCTACAACAATAGTTATCACACAAGCATAAAGGCTACTCCCTTCGAGGCCCTCTATGGCTGCAAGTGCAGATCCCCTCTGTGTTGGGCTGAGGTGGGTGATACCCAGTTAGCTAAACGACGAGTTCCTGAAAGCACTCTCACAGGTCCGGAGATCATACGGGAAACAACGGAGAAGATCGTTCAGATCCGTGAACGATTGAAAGCCTCCAGAGACCGACAGAAAAGCTACGCTGATAAACGTAGAAAACCGTTCGAATTCCAGGTGGACGACCATGTACTATTGAAGGTCTCACCCTGGAAGGGCTTGATACGCTTTGGAAAGCGTGGAAAGCTAAATCCAAGGTACATTGGGCCTTTCGAGATTCTCGCCAGAATCGGCCCAGTAGCTTACAAACTCAATCTATCGAGCGAACTTAGTAACGTACATTCTACCTTCCACGTATCGAACCTGAAAAAGTGTCTGTCCAACGAGACTCTTGTAATCCCACTCAACGAGATCGAGGTCAACGAGAGCCTCAATTTTGTGGAAGAACCAGTAGAGATCATGGATCGAGAGGTCAAGCAAACGAAACAAAGTCGTATCCCAATAGTGAAGGTTCGTTGGAACGCAAAGTGAGGACCCGAATTCACTTGGGAACGAGAGGATCAGATGAAACTGAAATACCCTCATCTTTTTACTTAATTGCTTGTAATTGCTTATAATTGTTTAAATTCTAATATTGCGACGAAATTCCTTCTAAGGAGGGGATGATGTAACAGAGGATGTGATAGTGTAATTGCTTGTAATTGTTTAAATTCTAATTTCGTTTTGCTATTTTATAATGAAGTTTTGGGTCTAAAAGAGTGCCTAAAGCTTACTATAACTGAGATGTGTGTCAGAGGATGGGTTAGTTTGGTTGTAGCATTGGAAAAACGAGCCAAACACACCAAAAACTGGTGTGCGGCCATCCAGCCGCACACAGGCCAACCACACACACCTCCAACCGCACACATACTCCTATAAGCACTATCCTTGGTCATTTTGATCATTTCTTACACCTCTACTAAGCTAAGACTCGAAAATCCTCTCAAGTATCATCCGGAAAGGTAACATCTTTCACCAATAACACCAAGAACACCATGTTTTCTGGCAGCACACCAGGTCGGACACCTGGCCGCACACATGTACTGGCAGCACACCTGGCGGAACACGTGGCCGCACACACACATATAGTGTGTATTTTGGCCATACACTCTCTTATATAGCCTTTTAACCCTTCGTACAATCATTTATGGTTGTAACACTTCAAAAGAAGTGTTTACTAGTCCCTTAGGTGGTCCCAATTTGTTAATTAGTTGTTCATAACAGTAATTATATTCATATATGTGCCAATATATGCTAAATAGGATTCGCGTGTGTACTCAAGTCACCACTTGATACTTAGCAACAGATCCAACTTTGTCATCAGAAAAACTCACTACAGGTGAGTTCATACCCCTAAATTAACCTTTGAAATGTTTTTAAATGCTTTTATTGGGGGGGGGGGGGGATACAAGTTGAACAATTATAGTTATTACATCAATCACATGTGATTAATGACTACCAAACAAATGGTTTACTTACTTTCCAAACTATTTATCAAACTGTTTTACCTCAAATTGTCTTACAAACTCTTTCAATGGTCAAATACTTTTACTTAAACTCATTTAAACTTATATTCTGTGTATCTATATAAATATAGTTATATAAGTGGGATTGAAAGGACTTAGGACTGCTAGTCTACCCTGCTTCCTGTTCTTGTTTGATGTGGTCTTAGGGTATCAAGGTTAGTTGTTCGAAGGTCGTTTGAATCCTTGTTATATATTATGTATATGTATATAGATATAAAAGGTTATTTCTTTCATCGAAATTCATGCCCTTGGGTACCAAGGGCATACAGACATGTTCATACTTTACTAGTAAGCTACCATAGGGGTAGTTTAGGAAGATACTATTACTAGAACAATGAAACATACAATGAGTCAGTTCATACATGAGTCAATACATACTATGATGAGAATCAAACATGAAACAGAGTGAGGGGAAACAAACAATAGACACTATGATGAGAAACAAACATACAGGCAAGATAGAGAAAGAACACACAATCCAGCTAACACACATATACATTACCTATACATTATATATACATAAACACAGTTATGTGAGCCATTAAGCAGGGCAAGTCACTACCTGCCATGACTGATTTTGTATCAGAATCTCCTTAATTGGGGAGCGTATGAGTTTGTGTATAGATCTATACTGGATTGACTATCCTACACCTTGTTGCTCGCTACAGTGGGACTTGCAAGTCTACGGGTGCCAAACATCATTTTTGTGGCATATTACATTGTCACTTTACTATTGAGTCGGTAGCAAGATATAGGCCGATCACATGTTACCTTAAAACATACAATTGGCTTAAGGTAATTAGTATAGCAGTAGTTTAGTTAAAACTACGTTACATTACTAAAACATTTTCCCTTTACATTTTACTTTGTGATATTCACACGATGTGCGGTAATGTAGAAACTATATTTTTGGTTAATGATAGTCGGAATTGGGAAAATACACATTTTTACAAGAGACACACACACACATAAACTAGATGCCTTGGTAGAAGGCTACTTTTAGTAGGAAACATAGGGTTTTCTAGAGTAGATCAAACAAACACAAAACCTTTACAAACATACACAATACATCTTACAAAACATCTTACAAATGCTTTCATACAAACTCAGACACTAATATACTTATGAACTCACCAATAGACAGGTACAAGTGCGGGATTTTGAGAAGAAGGAGCGTGTTCAAGACTCCTCTTTTGTTTTGATGTATATTTTTGGTGTCTATATAACTTGACAGAACACACTTGTATGAAATTATATTATTAATGCAATGGATGATGTTGTTGCTTGTGTACTATTTTACATTGTTGTGATACTGTACATGACGTCCTCCACCCTAGAACGGTTCCGCTGTTCATCGGTTTTGGGGGTGTGACATTAGGGTTTACATGGATGCAACCCTAATCCTCCATACTATATAAAGAGGTCTATGGTTCATGAAATGTGGGCTATGGACTAGTATATAGTACATAAGAGGGCAAAACCAATTTCATAAGTGTGAACCTAAGTATTCTTCTTCTCAAGTTATTCCAAAGGTTTTTGGTGTTGTGTGAACCATTTGAGGTGCAACACTTGGGGCAATAAGCTCTTAAAGATTCAAGACTTCAAGCTCCATCAAAAGGTATGTCGTTCTACTAGATTTTTGTATTGTATATACTTCATATTATTTTAGTTAGAATGAATCCTTGGAATATTGAATATTTGCATGTGTAACAGAGAAAACATAGATCCAAGGTTTATAGGGTTGCATGTACACCATAGGAGTGATAGACTGCTCAAAACCCTTCATTAAGAACGTCGCTAAGGTCATCAGCCATATCAAGCATGGTTATACGAACTAATAATTGTATAAATTAACCTATGTTTACGGGATTTCATTCTTCATTAGTTTTATTTTTATTAATAGAACTACTATACACTACTGGAGGATTCTAGGGGATACAATACATTGTTTTATATTAATTAATAAAACTATTATACATATTGTTGGTAACTAGGGTTTTCAACCAGAACATTCTATACATTACTTGTAATAGCCAAGGTTTTCATACAAGAGTTTTTCATTCAAAACAATGATAAAACCATTACGTGATACACTACTCAAAGCAAAGTAACAAACATATATGTAAGAAAATATTGGATTTTCTTTGGCAAAGATACATACATTTTTACAGAATTCAATGACAGGTTTGTTGGATTAATGTCTAAGTCCATAACTATAATTGGTAAGACTTGACCCGACCCGGCATGGTCCATTTGGGTTGCATGGCATCATGCACTTGGATAGACTATAATGAGAGAAATAAGACACTTACGGTTATTAATATATTATAAGTTCTAGTATATTAATAATAAGAATAATGAGATTATTTAATTAGTATTGATCAAGAATTAATCTAGTATTAATTAAGTGATCAAAAGAAGACTAATTAAATATATGGGTTGATTGTGTAAATCATTCATTCTTATATATGTGGGCTTGTGATCCAAGATTCCTTATGTTGGACTAAGTCCATGGGGTGACCCATGGATACTCCATGGAGGTTAAAACCATGGAGCATAAGGAATGGGTAAAGTCATGAGTTACATGGTGTAACCCTAATAGCCACCATATAAAAGAAACCCATGGCTCAAGAAATCGTGACTATGACTAACACTATGTGTGTGTATGAGGGCTAGACGATTTCATGAAGTGTTCTAATTTCTCTCTAAGTTATTCCAAGTGCTTATGGTGTTGTGTGAACCATTTGAGGTGTCACACTTAGGGCACTAGGCACTCAAGCTTCATGAAGACAAGCACTATCAAAGAGGTATGTATTCTATCTTGTTATATCCATTATTTTGTATGCTAGATTAGGATAATACCTTGGATGTTCATATTTGCATGTATAATAGAGAAAACATAGATCCAAGGTATTTAGGGTTGCATGTACACTTAGGAGTGTTAGAATACTCATAACCCAACAGTGGTATCAGAGCCTAGGCTTGTTTTCTTGTTATACCTGATATAGAAGCTGAAAAATCGAGTTTTGATGTTGTCAGCCCAGCTGACTCGCCGAGTCCATGAAGGGACTCGATGAGTCCAAGGCAAAATGCATCCAACTCGCCGAGTTGAGTTCATGCACTCGATGAGTTGGACCCCAGACAGCATATCTTCGAGGTTTTTGGCTAGAAATGGACTAGGAACATTACCCTAAGTTGTTTTGAACTTATAAACTTGTTTTTAAATGTGGTAATGTTCATGCTAATCCATTTTTAAGATAATTGTCAATAGATTCATGTTTTGTATTAGTTTAAAGGTTAGACTAATTACATGAAAAGGTTTGATTTGAATTATCTTGTTCTCATGAGTTGCTTAGATTAATAGAAAAGTTGAGTGAAAAAGTTGTTTTCAATCCAAATTAATCTAAGAGTTGAGTATAAAATGTGTTTGTGTAACTTATCCTTAAGTTACATGAAGAGTCATATTAAAGACTCATAAAACTCATAAAGTTGGCAAAGGTTACAAAAAAGATGAAGAGTCTTGTCCTTAAGTTGTGGAGGTTCAAGAGTCACTTCATTAATAAATAAATAAATAAAATATGTAACCTTAATTAATTCCATAAGTTATAAAATAAAGAAAAGATTAATTCTTTATTAGTTTAAAGTCTTCCATAATTTGTCCACAAGTTATGGAACTTGAAGAGTTTTTGGATTAAAACTACTTTAAATACATAAGTTATGGAATTAATTAGTTTTGAATAGTTTCAAAACTTGCCCTCAAGTTTTGGAATTTGTAAAGTTTTCTCTTATGAATACTTTAATTCCAAGTTAGCCCTTAGAATTTTAAAAGTTAAAATTCAACCCTTATACTTTATAATATTATAAGTTAATAATATTTATATGTATAAGAGTAAAGTCGGTCTTACCGCTAGTACGCCTCATTCACGAAGCCGGTCTATAAGGTGGGTATAAGGTTGTTGCCTATAAAATGGCAACTTAATGGGTGTTCACTCTCACCCACCGCTCGCTTGACTGGTGGAGGGTCGTTAGCCGAACGGGTTTGACATGACTATAATTCTCCCTTCATTAAAAGTATTAATGATAAATACTAAGTAACTAAACTTTTAATAATACCCAATCTTAGTTACTTAGAAAAATGTGAAGAAGGTGCTAATCCACGAAATTACACTTTGCACTTTGTTTGAGTCGGTTAGTGGAGCGCGTGTGGTTAACCGGCACACTAACTCATATTTAACAAGGTAGGCAAAGGGTAACTTAATGTTTATCATAGTATCGATGGAGCGTGTGTGGTTAACCGGCACATCGATTGAGGGGTAAACACTTAAGGGTACCAAGTAATTTGCATGGTTACTTCACACCTTGTTTTGTGATCCTCGGCATCCCAGTCACAAAACCTGAAGGGCACACTCGAGATTGAAACATGCCATTGAACAGTTCAATGAATCTCAAAAGATCTAGGAGTTTCAAAACCAATTAAAACCTAATAATACATTTCGTTTATCTTGATGGAAATTGGTGAATCGTCATTCACCTACCTTCAAATTGTTTTATAGCTTGGATTACGGCATACCTCTTCCAAGTTATAAAATAATTTGTTGGGTCCTAGCCTTAATATTTCATATTGGGTGTCATATTAAGGACTCAAAGATCAACTATCTTGAATATCTCCCATAACATGTCTGAATTAGACATTTATGATCTTCCCAAATCTCTTGAAACAAGCTTTCCTAAATGAAGATGTTATCCCATGGATATCATACTTCTCTCTCCTCCTCCAATTATTCTCCCTAACCCACAAGTTCTTGAAAAGTTTAAGGTCACTCGAACCCTATTGGCAAGACAAGGTCTAGGTGTGATCACATCTTGGAGATGTAGACACATATTGACAAGCCGGGAGAGTTGGGTGTCAATGTCTTGAGAAAGTTGGTGGTTCAATCACTTTCTAAGTCACATAGTGAGTTCCTTTGGGACACCTATGAAATAGACTATGACAAGACCCTTAATGATCTTATCTATTGTTAAGATCAACTTCCTAAAACTTTATGGACATTGACAATGGTGACACTGGAAATACAGAAAAAACATTCTCTTCCCAATGGAAAGGGATCGGCCATAGTCAACTCGGTTGAACAAATGGTAAAGAGAAAAGCTAAGTCTGTAATAGTCCTGTGTACCATTATCAAAGGGTCCATATGTTTATATTGCCAAAGTAAGGGTCATTAGTTGCGAAGCTGCCTAATTTACCTAAGGATGTTAAAGTCAATAAGATTAACTTTACTTCAGGTAAAAGTCCACAAATCTAACTCTGTTAAGTTTCTATTCTGAGATTCCTGATACATGTTGTGACTGGGTCACATGGTAATGTTTTAAGAATCAAAGAAAAGTAAAGGAACTTAAAGAAAGAATATGTTGAATCTGATCGCATAGATGGATTTCTATCGCGTAGTTTGAAGATCGGATTCTTGAGCTACTTCTTAGGAGTTATGAGATATTGCTTAGGAATAGAAAACAACAAGTTTTCATATGGATTGTAAGGATAAGTTTTTCCGCATAGTTTTAAAATAAAAGAAAATTTTTGATTTTATTTATTTTAAAATATCCTTACAATGGCATTTGAGGAAAAATTGTTGCTTATATGATTCCATTAATAGCAAGAGTGGAAGTATGAAATTGATTCTTTCATTTGTGGTAATGTCTAAATTTACCAAATAAGGAAAGATTCTCATCATCCAAAGTCTCAATTGGACCGGGACTTGGAATCATGCAAGTTGTATAGCATGATGAATGAGAACTTTCAAGTATTGGAAAAATTAAGACTAATTACTTATTCACATGGATGTGTGAGTCAAGTAATGGACTAAGGGATCGAGTACATAGTCATGTGCACTGATTAAGTCCACCACAAAAGATTAATAAGACTATTCATAATAGTTTACTAAAGCTCAGTAAATATGATTATACTTACAAGCTTAAGTGTAACTCTGAGACATTGGAAAAGGTTCCAATGCATAGCAGAGCGAATAAGAAGAATCAAATTAGGCAGAAGGATAAAAGTTTCTCAAATCTAAAAAGATGGGAGAGTACTTTAGTATCAGTTTTGTGATCATCTTAATGATTAAGAAACCATATCAAAATTAGTTCTCTAAGGAAGTCTTAGTGCATTCTTATGACTAACAAGAAGGGATCTTGAATTGTTGAAATGGTTAAATCAAGAAGACGAGTCATACTTCGTTTCAATACAAGTCTTAGAGTCATACTCCAAGATTGTAATATGAGTGACATGTCTTAAATAAGGTTTAAAACACTTGACAAATGTAAGAGTAAAAGTTTTCTACTCTTGTACATTTGAAATTGGTAAGTTGTGATGTTTTGGATAAAACAAAGACCAACTTAGGCCAGTTGTGTGAAGTGTTTGTCTTGATTAGAATCCACACTATCTCTTGAATGTTTGACAAGGAAGTCTTATAGGTCAAGAGGACAGTGGGAGTCTTAAAGGTCTTGAAAGTCTCAAGAACTAATCAAGAATGAAACCTAAAAGTTCTTCACTAGCACACAACTTAAGGTTTATAACCTATCGTGTTGACATATTCTGTGCCCATTCCAGTTAAAGTTGGCTTTGCATATGAGTTCTTAGAGCTCTCAATGTGTTGCACAACAACTTGGAAGCAATGGTAGGCCCTTGAGCTACCAGGTGGCAAGAAATTAAGATTGAGTTCAATCCATATGGTTTTGGATTTGTCATTATCCTTGTCTTGTGATTATGGTTTTGACAAATTCATATGGGTAGGAACTCATACACCATTAAATCTAAGTGTCATAAGGTTTCTCTCCGATTCATGAAAATGATGGTGAGGAAACACTTCCACTAAGTAGATTTTAGCTAGATAGCAATTGTGATCTCAAAGTCATTAGTGGAGCGTGTGTGGTTTACCGGCACACTAACTTGGACTTGTGAGAAATGGCAAAGGTCAAAACGATCAAGACTATGATTACGGCATCCCATTTTCATAGTTCTTAAAATTGTTTTGACACACCCATGAGCTATCTAAGGGAAGGTATATGTTTTTGATAAAGTCTTATCAAAACAATCTAGTATCAGAAATCTGAACTTTGGTCAATAAAGTATTGATTTCTAGAAGTCCAGCTGATTTCTGAATACATGTCAAAGCTAGTGGGAGCATAAGTGTTATGCTAATAATCATCATGTTAGTGGGAGCATGATAATTACAATAAGTATTGCAAGCTAGCAATGTTAATTATAGAAAACAAAAGGTTTCAATTGGAAAAAAAAATTGTTTTGCTATAATTAAGGGAGAGGAAATTATACTTCATCTCAAATCTATAAGCTTAGATCGTGAGGTTTTAATCATTTAGTCAAGGATATATATGAATTTCATGTTGGAATGGCTCAACATAAGGAAATTCTGTATATGGGTCCATTATTTGCGTTCTTAAATTCGATTATGATTACGGCATCCCTTTTCATAATCTGAATTATGAGAACTTGGAGAATTGAAATGGAAATGTTATAGCAAAAGACTGGTTTAGTCTTTATGTGAGACATCATGAATCGTGTCCCATATGCTTCGGATATAGGATCGATTACATGTGCTATAGTTATCCGTTCTAAAATTTTCCAAATGCCTAGGGCATTAAGAAGGGAAAAGGTTTAGAACTGGATATGACTAAAAGGATTAAACAATTGTCGAGGACAATCTAAGGTTGGTTGCTCAAGGACAATTGGAAGTATACTGATAATTCTGGAAGGACCATATTGACATAATCTGTAAGGAGGCAACACTTGTTTAGAAGTGATAGTCAAAATGAATTCTGGAAATGTTTCAAAGTTAGAATTTTCAATCTGTTTAAGATTAAGGAAACTTAATGCAAGAAGGATGGTTCCAAGGACTTGATCTCCTTTGGAATACTCTGTAATGATTGTTGTTAAGTCTTTTTGACTTTGTGCATAATCATTACAAGAGGATCAATGCATATAAGTTTAGAATCTAACAGATTTCAGTAAATGACATGAATTTGGAATTCTTGCATTTGCAGTAAGGATTTGGGAGTGTGAAAAGAGAATCATTGAAGATTATGTTCAATTGATCTAGTTCACAAAGTAGAGATCATAGACAAACATAGTATGCATACTTGGTGTATGGCATGACTATTGTTTAGAAAACATAGTGTGCATGCTTGGAGCATGGGACAACTATTGTTTCAAATTCAAGAATAATGTTGATAGCTGAAACAATATACAATGAATAATGTGTAATCATATGGTGATAAATAAAAGGAGTTTTATTTATATTCATAAGTTCTGAGACCATATTGGATTCAAATTATTATTGTGTTTCACTTTGCATGTTTTGACTTCCTGAATAAACTAGGTTATTCTTCCGGAATGACTAAGTTATTCAAACCATCCACAGTCGGTCATATGTTGGAAGTAGATATGAATTAAGACTGTCATGGGTTGGCTTGTAGAGGTCTAAGTTGTTGGACAAAGGGCTACAACACTCATGAGTGCTCATAAGTTCTGAGTATTGGATCCAACCAGCGCTCATTGGAATCACTTCATGGATTTTATCACGAGTGATCATGAGACGATAATATCTTATATTCTTCAAACCTAGAGATATGAGTTGTTACTATGAATTGGTTGTACATTGATTGCACGAAACTGCATTTGGTAACTCGGTGCTATAAAACGTGTCTTTGTGTATGATTCAACAAGTAGTAGAACAAGCCATATGAGTCGAAGTTTATCCATTCCTTTTACCTTCGGGATAAAAGCGATATCTGTGGGCCCCTCGATGATTTGATGATGACAAATGGAAGTGCTCGGCCGGGCCAGGACTGATTTGATTTGTTCAATTAGTCAGTCGTCATAAGTCGGAAATCGGGAAACAACAAATGGACAGAGAGAATGATTATAATCCATGTCTCAGTTCATATGATATCTACAATGGAGGAATATATGATCCCTTATCTAATGGACAAGTCGTTGACAAAGATCAGAGTTCATCTACAAGGTCAGAGTTTGACAGAAGCTTTTGAGAGCTACGATTGCTAGTTGGTTCCTGAAGTCATACGCAATAATAGTTTTAGACTTATCCAAGTGGGAGACTGTTGGATTAATGTCTAAGTCCATAACTATAATTGGTAAGACTTGACCCGACCCGGCATGGTCCATTTGGGTTGCATGGCATCATGCACTTGGATAGACTATAATGAGAGAAATAAGACACTTACGGTTATTAATATATTATAAGTTCTAGTATATTAATAATAAGAATAATGAGATTATTTAATTAGTATTGATCAAGAATTAATCTAGTATTAATTAAGTGATCAAAAGAAGACTAATTAAATATATGGGTTGATTGTGTAAATCATTCATTCTTATATATGTGGGCTTGTGATCCAAGATTCCTTATGTTGGACTAAGTCCATGGGGTGACCCATGGATACTCCATGGAGGTTAAAACCATGGAGCATAAGGAATGGGTAAAGTCATGAGTTACATGGTGTAACCCTAATAGCCACCATATAAAAGAAACCCATGGCTCAAGAAATCGTGACTATGACTAACACTATGTGTGTGTATGAGGGCTAGACGATTTCATGAAGTGTTCTAATTTCTCTCTAAGTTATTCCAAGTGCTTATGGTGTTGTGTGAACCATTTGAGGTGTCACACTTGGGGCACTAGGCACTCAAGCTTCATGAAGACAAGCACTATCAAAGAGGTATGTATTCTATCTTGTTATATCCATTATTTTGTATGCTAGATTGGGATAATACCTTGGATGTTCATATTTGCATGTATAATAGAGAAAACATAGATCCAAGGTATTTAGGGTTGCATGTACACTTAGGAGTGTTAGAATGCTCATAACCCAACAAGGTTTTCACTATAATAACATCCTTATGAACTCAGCAGCTTAATGCTGATACTCTTTCAAAATCACTTATATTCATCAGGTAGTCTTGCAGCATTTTGAGAAGACAGAGCATTTAGAGTCATGTCTTTTACTTATTTTGTCATACTTTTGATGTATAAAAACTATGTACCAAATAGATGTAAATATTCATATCTTAATGTTATGGTTGTGTTAATTTGATTCCTATGATGCAATTGTTGTGATATTATACATCGCATCCTCCACCCCCGAACGTTTCTACCATTTATGTTTGGGGGTGTGACAGATTGGTATCAAAGCCATTGTTTATAGTGAACTAAGTATACTGAACCTTACATGGTGTACACCTATAAACGCTAAGGGGCTGAAGTGCTCTGAAGTTTTTTGCTGGCTGGACAGGGGACTCGACGAGTCCATGTGTAAAATCATCCAACTCGTCGAGTTGGTTCATGCACTCGACGAGTTGGATCCCCTGACTGCATAATCGAGTTTTTTGGCTGGAAATCGACTACGAACATTATCCTAAGCCGTTTTTGAACTTGTAAACTTGTTTTTGATGTGGTAATGTTCATGCTTATCAAATTTCAAAAGATAATTGTCAATAGATTCATGTTTTGTATTAGTTTAATGGTTAGGCTAATTTCATGAAAATTGTTTGATTTAATTATTTTATTCTTATGAGTTGTTTAGAGTAATATAAAAATTATGAGATAATTTATGTTCATCATATGTGTTTCTGTAACTTGTCCTCAAGTAAATATGAAAGTCACATTTATGATTTTCAAACTCATAAAATTTTCATAAGTTATAAAAAATGAAGAGTCTTATTTTTAAATGTTTTAAAGTCTTCCATAACTTGAGGACAAGTTATGAAACTTGAAGAGTATATTCATTAAAACTACTTTAAAGTCATAAGTTATGAAATTGAAAAAGATTTTGAAATGTTCAAAACTTGCCCTCAAGTTTTGGTATTTGTAAATTTTCGCCTCATGAATACTTTAATTTCAAGTTAAATCCTTAGAATTTTAAAAGTTATAATTCAACCCTTATACTATTATAATATTAATAGTTAATAGTTATATATATATATATATATATATATATATATATATATATAGAAGTAAGTTCATGCGAAAATATAAATATTCTGCGAAAACGCGAAAACAGATTTTATCTTATGAAAATTAAACACATGTACTATAAAAAAGTAATTTTATTAGCAATAAATTAAAGATAGTAAGTTTGAATTGGATGGTGTTATGGTAATATAGATTTAAAGACGGTTTTTATAATTATATTTTTTTCACGTCTTTAATCATTTTTAAATTCATGTTTTCATAATAAAAATGTTAAAAATCATACTTTGCTAATATGAAACAGTTTATCATCTATCATCGATTATCATCATGTATTTCAAAGTTTGGATGAATTATTTTCCAAAATATAATGTTGAGGTGACATAATATCATAGGTTTTTATTGTTTTCGCGTTTTCGCAAATTATTTGCATTTTCGCGTGAACCCTATATATATATATATATATATATATATATATATATATATATATATATATATATATATATATATATATATATATATACATATATGTGTGTATATATATATATATATATATATATATATATATATATATGTTTGTATGTATAAGAACAAAGTAAATCTTACCGTTAGTAGGCCTCATTCACGAAGCCGGTCTATTAGGGATGTATAAGGTTAATGCCTATAAAATGACATATTAATGGGTGTCCACTCTCACCCACCACTTCCTTGACTGGTGGAGGGTCGTTAGCCGAACGACTTTGAGAGGACTCTAATTCTCCCTTTCATTAAAAGTATAATCATAAATACTAAGTAACTAAACACTTATAAATTCCCAATCTTAGTTACTTCAGGAAAATTTGAATTTGGAACTAACCCATTAAATTACACTTTGCACCTTGCCTAAGTCGTTAGTGGAGCGCGTGTGGTTAACCGGCATACTAACTTGGATTTAACAAGGTTGGCAAAGGGTGGCTTAAGGTTTATCATAGATTGGTGGGGAGCATGTGGTTAACTAGCACATCGATCAGGTGATAAAAATTAAGAGTACCAAGTATATCTGCGTGGTTATTCTTACCTTATTTGTGATCATCGGCATCCTAGTCACAAACTTGAGAGGGCACAATCGAGATTTAAACATGCCATTGAAAAGTTCAATGAATCTCAAAAGATCTAGGAGTTTCAAAACCAATTAAAAACTTATTCCTTTTTCATTTTTCATGTTGGAAATTGGTGAATCCTCATTCTCCTAACTTCAAATATTTTGTAGCTTGGATTACAGCATCCCTCTTCCAAGTTATAATCTATTGTGTTGGGTCCTAGCCTTCATATTTCATATTGGGTGTTCTATTAAGGATTTAAATTAACCAACTTGAACTTCTCCCACTATAGATATCTGGTTCAAACAATTATGATTCCCAAATCTCTTGGAACAAGCTTTCTTAATGAAGATGATGTCCCGTGATTAAATCATGGAATTCATACTTTTCTTCCTCTACCTCCTCCAATTATTCTCCTTGACCCACAAGCTCGAAGACTTGAAAAGTTCAAGATCATTCAAGCCCTGCTTGCAATGAAACAAAAAGATGGAAGTCTTTTGTGCACTCATGTCTTAAGAATGAAGTCACACATTGATAGGTTGAGAATTTTGGGTATTGTTGTCCCAAGCAGGTTGGATATTGACTAGATTCTTCAGTCACGTCATGAGTCATATATTGAGTTCATTAAAAACTATATGTGACAGATCACGACATGACCCTAATATATCTTTTTTATTTGCTTGTTGCTGCTGAATCAGCAATGATTTTGCGCAATGGTCAAGCAAATTTGGGTGGACGGTCTATTTCTCAAACTTCCATGGGCATTGACAATGGAAACATTGGAAGTCCAGAAAAACTTTCTCTTCCCAATGGAAAGGGAATGGTCATGGTCAAACTAGTTGACCAAATGGTAAAGAGAAAGGCTAAGTCTGTGATAGTCCCATGTACCGTTCCTAAAGAGTATGTATGTATTTATTGTCTAGAGAAGGGACATTGGAAGTGAAGCTGTCGTAACTGCCTAAAGGATCTGAGAGAAGGAAGAATCAAAAAGTTTTCCTCTGCTTTAGGTAAGTCCACTATCTAACTTTGTTAAGTTTATAATTGTTGAATCTTAATACATGATGTGACTAGGTTACATTTTTATGTTTGGCAGGATCAAGGAATGGGAAGGAAACTGAAAGGAAGAGTATGATGAATCTAATCCCGAAGATGGATTTCAATCGCATGGTTCGAAGATCGAATTCTTGAGTTAGTACTTATGAGTTATGATAGATTGCTAGCAAATATGTAATCACATAGTTTTCATTTAAAGTTACATTGTAAGGAAAAAGTTTTTTTTTTCTGCATTGTAATAAATAAATAAAATTTTGTTTTACTTTATTTTATATCTCCTTGCAATGGAATTTATGGAAAATCGATCTTTGTATGTTTTTAGCAATGTTGGAAATATGAATTTGATTCTTTCATTTGTGGTAGTGTCTAAATTTACAAAATAAAGAAAGATTTTCATCACCCACGTTTCAATTGGACCGAAACTTAGAGTCGTACTCCAAGATTGTAACTTGAGTGACATATCTTAAAGAAGGTTTATAAAACTTGTCAAATAAAAGAGTAAAATGTGTTCTACTCTTGTACATTTGAAATTGGTAAGTTGTGATGTTTTGGAAAAAACAGAGACCAGCTAACGCCAATTTTATGAAGTGTTTGTCTTGATAAGAATCCGCACTATCTGTTGAATATTTGTTTGTCAAGGAATGGTTCTTAGCAAGAGAGTCTTATATGTCAAGAGGACAGTGGGAGTCTAAAAGATCCAGAAAGAGTTTTCAAGATCTCATCAAAAATAAAAACCTATAGTTTATCACTAGCACACAACTTGAGGATTGTAATGTATCGTGTTGATATATTCTTATTTATGTGTCCATTCTAGTTAAAGTTGACTATGCATCTGAGTTCTACAAGCTCTTACTTGTCTGCATAAGTACTTGGAAGCAATGACAGGCCCTTGTGCTTCCAGGTGGCAAGAAGTTAAAATTGCACTAGTTCAGTCCATATGAGTTTGGATTTGTCACTGACCTTGTCTTGTGATTATGGTTTTGAAAAACTCACATGGATAGGAACCCATACACCATAAGAACTAAGTGGAATAAGTTTTCTCTCCGATTCATGAAAATGGTGGTGAGGAAATGCTTTCACTGAGTAGATTTTAAGTAGATAGCAATTTGTGATATTTGTGTTGTCAATGTCGTTAGTGGAGCGTGTATGGTTAACTGGCACACTAACATGGACTTGTGAGAAATGGCAAAGGTCTAAACATCCGAGACTCCGATTATGACATCTTTTTTTATAGTTCTAAAAAAATTGTTTAGACACACATGTGATCAATCTAAAGAAAGGTGTATGGTTTTCATAAGGTTGTATCAAATCATCTCGTATCAGAAATCCGAGTAAGAAAGTCAATAAAGTATTGATTTCTAGAAGTCCAGCTGATTTATGTATACTTGTCAAAGCTGGTGGGAGCATAATTGTTATGTTGGTAATTATCATGCTAGTAGGAGCATGATAATTATTATAAGTATTGCATGTTAGCAATGTTAATTATAGAAAACAAAAGTTTCAATTGGGAAAAGTTGTTTTGCTATAATTAAGGGAGAAGAAATTATATTTCATTTCAGTTCTTAAGCTTAGATTGAGATTTTAATCATCTTTAGTCAAGGATATATATATATATATATATATATATATATATATATATATATATATATATATATATATATATATATATATATATGAATTTTATGTTGGAATGGTTCAGCATAAGGAAATTCTATATATATATATATATATATATATATATATATATATATATATGTATATATATATATTGCGTTCTCAAATCGATTATGATTAGAGCATGGCTCTTCATAGTCGAATTATGAAAACATGGCAAATAAAAATTATTGTAGCAAAAGACTGATCTAGGATCACGTCTTTATGTGAGACATCATGAATCGTGTCCCATATGCTTCGGATAAAGGATCGATTACATGTCCTATAATATTTATCCTTTCTAAATTTTCCAAATGCCTAGGGCATTAAGAGAGGAAACGGTCTAGAATTGGATATGACTAAAATTGATTAATCAATTGTTGAGGAGAATATGAGGTGTTACCAAAGATTGGTCGCTCAAGGACAGTTCGAAGTATGGTGTAAATTTTTAGAAAGGACCATAATTGACACATTCGGAAAAAAGAGGCAACTCTTGTTCAGAAGTGATAGTCAAAATGGGAATATGGAAATGTCTCCACAGGTGGAAGTTATTCAGTCTGTGTAAGATTAGAAAAAACTTAATGCAAGAAGGATGTTCAAAGGAATGTACTTTGAATTTGAGACTTCGTTTCCATTGAATTGATCTCCATTGAAGTACTTTGTAATGTTTGTTGCCAAGTCTTTATGACTTTGTGCATAGTCATTACAAGAGGATCAATGGATATGAGTTTAGAATCTAAATGATTTCGGTTAATGGCAGGCATTTGGAATTCTTACATTTACGATAAGGCTTTGGGATTGTGAAATGAGAATCAATGGAGTTATGTTCAATTGATCTATTCCACAAAGTACGGATTATAGACAAACACAATGTGCATACTTGCCGTATGGCATAACTATTGTTTGGACAAACATAGTGTGCATGCTTGGAGCATGAGATGACTATTGTTTTAATTCAATTATTAGATTTATAAATCAAAACATTATAAAATGAGTAATGTGTAATTAATATGGTGATAAATAAAAAGGTGTTTTATTTATTTTCATAAGTTATGAGACCATATTAGATTTGATTATTCTTGTGTTTCACTATGCATGTTTTGCTTCCAGAATAACTAGGTCATTCTTCTCGAATGACTAATTTATTCAAACTATCCACTGTTGATAATACGTTAGAAGTATATATTAAGGCAAGACTGTCATGAATTGAGTTTGTAGATGTCTAAAGTGTTTAGACATAGCAAAAGGTTGCTGCAATATTCATGACTGCTCCTGGAATGAGATTCGAGTATTGTATTCAACCCACGCTCATTTGAATCACTTCATGGATTTTATCACGAGTGAATCATGAGACGATAATATCTTATATTCTTCAAACCTAGAGATATGATTTGTTGACTGTGAGGTGATTATACATTGATTGTACGAAAACGCATTGGTGACTCGATATTATAAAATGTGCCTTTGTGTATGATTCAACAAGTAGTAGGACAAGCATATGGGTTTAAGTTTATCTATTCCTTTTACCCTTGGAGGGATAAAAGCGATATATGTGGCCCCTCGATGATTTACTGATGACATCCCTAAGTGCTTGGCCAGGCCTGGACTGATTTGATTTGTTCAGTTAGTCAGTCGTCATAAATCGGAAATCGGGAAACAACAAATGAACAAAAAGAATGATTATAATCCATGTCTCATTCCATATGATATCTAAAATGGACGCATATATGATCTCTTATTTAATGGACAAGTGATTGACTAGGTCATAGTTCAACATAGGCTTTAAGGGCTACGATTGTTAGTCGGGTTTTAGAGTCATACCCAATAATAGTTTAAGTCTTATCCAAGTAGGAGACTGTAACGCCCGCAGATCCGGGCTAGTCAATTTAGAGGCAATAAGGGTCGAAAATGACTTTTCGACAAAAGATTATTTAGAATAAATAATCTTAACCAAGTTGTAGTATATGTCACAAGGTTTCCGTACATATAAATAACGCCGAAATCCGAGTTATAACGAAGAAGTTATGACCCGTTGAAGTTTCGCGACGGAACCGGTACGATACCGGAAAGCGTAAATAGTGAATTTATGATAGAGCGAGATTTAGCCTTAGCGATCTAAACGGAAGTCGTAGAATATGTTAAACTATGATCATCAATAAAAAGAACGCCCAAATCTGACTTTGTATGAAGAAGTTATGATTTTTCGATGTTTCGGATTAGCAATGTACAGCCCGAAATTCGAATATTAGATCGACTGATTTTTAGCCGACACGAACTAAACGAGAATCGAAGATCTTGTTGAGAGTAGCGTAACGAGAAAAAGATGGGCGAAAACGGATGTCGGATGAAGAAGTTATGAGGATTTAACGGACCAATCGTGTCCCGGCCCGTTAATAATATAAAATTTAAAATCGAGCCAAAATTAGTCGACAGAGTCTAAACGAAAGTTGTAGAATAGGTTCCCACCTTCGCGTGGATATAAAGAACGTCGAAAACGGAGCTCGTATGCGAAAGTTACGAATTTTTAAAGTTGAAGCATGAAAATGCGAAACCTGTTGCGAAGTCGATGACGTGGCACAATCCTAGCCGTCGCTTGCGGCCCACGGTCTCGCTTCGGATGAGTGACACACCCCCTTCGTATTGCGCCCCGCATACGAGGTCCGGTACGCCCCGCATACCTTCACTTCCCATCGACCGGTGTGCGAAACAGCTGGCTGCAAGCTGGCATCCATATACGAGACTACGCCCAGCGTAGCCTCGGTACGCCCTGCGTAAATGCGAGCTTCGGCCCCTATAAATACCATGCGAATTCTTCCGGATTTTGCACACCTTTCCACCTTCTTTCTCTCACTACTTTCTCTCTCTATGGTTTTGAACCCTCCCTAAAGTCTAGGTGAACCCCTAGCACCCTAAGGAAGCCCCGAGGCTCCCGGAGTCCCGAGAAAAAGGAGTTTTTCGGTTTCGAAACGCTGCTCCAATTAAGTCCCGGTTTTCGATAAAATTCGTTGTAAGTGTGCTACGCTTACGCAATTTTTAATATAGCTTTCAAATAATTATAGGAATGTTATTAGGTCCTTAAAATAATTATTTGGGCTATTATTATGAGATATATCGAGTATTATTAATGCTTAATAATACTCAGACTAATTAATTTGTCGCGGTTATCATTAAACTAAACCCTAGTGGTATCGATACTAGATTTTATCAAAGGAATATCATTTTGAGAGTATCGAAGCGCTGTCCGAGTGCTGAGTCACCACCTAATCAGGTGAGTGCATGGTCCCTTTCATCTTACACATAGATATGAAGTATTTTAATATAAATTACGTGCTATGTGTACATATTGTCTGAATACTTGTTGTCTATGCTGGATGAATGATTTATACATGTTTTAAATGATTTAAACTGTATATATCTACAAATATGTTGGAATAAAACACGGGTAGATGAAATAGTTGGTGAGTGATGAAATAAAATAATGAGAGATAGGAGATGATAGGAAGGTGATGATAGATAGGTGATCATGAATCGGTGATGTAGGATACTACAATCTTGTCCGACAATTTGGAGATGTAGTCATCTACCAGAGTATAGATGGCGACCGCAGACTATTATAATCAACCCCGTGGAAACACCAGCAGGCTAGTAACCTGTAGGTGATGAAATACGAGTTCAGGCGATGTTGTAACTACGTATTCATGCGATGATAGTCTAACCCGTATTATGAATTACGAGTCCAGGCGATGTTGTGGCTACGTATTCATGAGATGATAGACTAACCCTTATCATGATTTACAAGTCCAGGTGATGTTTTGGCTGTGTAATCATGCGATGATACCCTAAATCTTGCTAGACACATATTGAGGGAGTAATCCCCGGAATAGTATTGTCTATGCATGTAGGCGATGATCCTTAGGTAAAATTCGTAGGAACAATCATATAAGGAAATACGATGTAACGAGATGAGAAGTAAAAATGATATAGGAGATGACCCTTGAGATAATATCTTTAGGGAGACTAAAAGAAGATAATGGGGATGGGTAATTGGGTTGAGTGTTTGATTGTTTAAACATAATAACTATATTATTGTGGGTTGAAAACCCTATGTACTCACCAGGTTTCCCAACCTGACCCACTCAGTTTATTTACATTACAGGTGGCGATATGAAGTGACATTACACTGAGAGATTTAAAGAGGTGTAGATCACTAATGTAAATAATTGTAAGTTCTGTTTATGCTTATGTTTCTGTATTAACGATGACATCCCAAACGTTTTAAGATGAATAAAAATACGTTTCTTCGAAAATGTTTTAATAACGTATTTTTCGTGTTTTTTCTGGGAACAAATTCCGCAACCTTCTTATAAAATGAAGTACTTTGATTTTTATAAAGCATAAACAAAATCGGTCTTTTCTGGCCGTGATTTTGGGGATGTCACAGTTGGTATCAGAGCATTAGTTTAAGTGAACTAGGAATATGGATTTATTTCTAGACTTAAACTTAGAATGCTAAGCGATGATTGTGAGGTGTGAGCACTAGCTTATTTTAGGAATTATGCCTAAAATGCTTTGATGTGCTAAATACTTGTGCCTGATATGTTGTTAGTTGTTCGGATCTATGGTCTGTTGCCGACCGGATCTGGAAACCTTATGTGTTTAGGATTCTAAACGTACGACTATGATATTAGAACTAGCATATAAACGTTTCGGAGTGATAAGGATGATTTAACCGTCAATCCTAAGTAAAGATATAGATTCACCTTATTCGGTGTATAGATCAAGATGGCAAGAACCCGTAGCGGAAACGTAAATGCAAATGGGAACAGAAACCAACCCCCAGTGATTGAGCAAATACCGGTGATGGAAGCCGCTGCTGAGCCAGTCTCAATGGCCGGAGTGCAAGCAATGATCCAAGCGATGTTGGATCGTCAAATGGAGGAAACTAGGCGTTTGCTCCAGCAAAATCGAGAGAAAGCGACCGTTCAGATCGAACAGCCCGAGTTGAACGAAGGGCAGATTGAGGAGGGAAACTACAGTGGGACTGTTGGTCAAGCCAACCCACCAATAGTTAGGCAAAACCACCAGGATGAAGGAAATGATGGACGTGGATGCAAATACAAGGATTTCATGGCATCCAAACCACCGAGTCTATCTGGAAGCCCGACGCCGGTGGAAGTCATAAACTGGATCTCCGAGATGGAGACGATGTTTGAGAGTTGTGAGTGTAGCAACAGGCAAAAGACCGCTCTCGCGGTTCCTCTGTTGAAATCTGGAGTACTAAGCTGGTGGAAGCTACTAGCTGATTCGATGCCCAAAGGAGAAGCGAGCAAAATGTCATGGGAGGATTTTCTGGTGCAACTAAAAATGCAGTACTGCTCTGAACAGGATCTTCTGGAAATCAACAACGAGTTTCAGAATCTAAAGAAGGGAAAGATGAGTGTCATCGAGTATGCTGCAAGTTTTACGGAGAAAATGAAGCTTGTTCCTTATCTAGTTCCAACTGAACTCTCCAAGGTCAATAAGTTTTCCCACGGATTACCAGCAGACTTTGGTCCAATGGTCAAACAAGCAACCACTTTGAAAGCCGCCATCTAGGCAGCCAAGAATGTCGAGACCCAAATAAGAGAAAAGGGTCTGGAGAAAGTTGAAGTTAGTGAGAAGAGGAAGTTGGAACGATCCTCAAGACCTGATAATAAGGGAAAAGTTCTCAAAGTCTAACATGGACGACTGAAGGAATGAAGCCAAGTGGTGTGAGAAGTGCAAGAAGAAGCACTTCGGATGATGCGATGGAGAAGTGACGTGCTATAAGTGTGGTAGGACCGGTCACTATTCCAGAGATTGTACATTCGACAACAAGAAGTGCTACGAATGTGGAAATAATGGGCATATTTCAAAGAACTGCCCAAAGAAAAATAAAGCATCAAGACCAGAAACGCCACCAAGGCCAAGGGCATTTCACATGATCCTCGACGAAGAAGAAAACCGTGCGAGGAATCAAGGATGTGGACTTCTTAACCGAAGAACGGATTACGCAGTAGCCATAGTTTCGTATGATGTAGCCTAGTAGAGGCATAGTCTAGGGTAAACTTGAACACCTATGTAATAGTTTCGAGAAATAATAAAATCTTCGTTTTGTTATCTGATGTGTGAAATTGTTGTGTGATTTGCTGGATGGTGACTTGGGAAACTGCGGGACAATACTTGGGACAAGTATGAGTAGGTGTGAATGGTAGTAAAGGCCTATACTACTGGAAGCACATGACTCACACTTGGATCAGGGAAAGTCACAAGGTTACCAAGAAGCCAGTAATTGATTTTGTTTTATTCAAGTATGTCGTTACCATCGTTTTAGTAATGACTAAGACGATTGTTGATATTCGGACCGTAGTGGTCATATCAAATTGAGTCCGACTATGATGAGTATATTACGTGGTTCAGAGAACCAAGTTCTATGTAGCACCGAATTAAGCCAGAAGAATTAATCAAAGCGATCAATAGAAGTATCATGGTGGTCGCTAGAGATGCTACCTTTTAAGATGTGACTAGAACATGAAGGAAGGTATAGACTGTTCTGGAATTTGACTCTAAGAGACCTGAGTCTGAGCATTGCAACATACGATGATAGGTCATTAGAATATGACACATCGATCCATAGTAGTAATAAAAGAAATCATATCAAGTTCGTATCCAGTAAGGATTGAGATTGTGACTTGAAGATCATAATTGGGAATCTAGCCTGTGGTAGAGAGCAGGTGCACGATCGAATACTCTTACAGTCAATGGGATTAAGAGATAGACTTGAAGGAATATAGAAGTTATAATTATTACCTAGGATGAAGAGATGATGCATGGAGTCATTATACGACCCTGTTTCGTTGATGATTCTGGGACGTAATCATCCTAAGGGGGAGATAATTGTAACGTCCGCAGATCCGGGCTAGTCAATTTAGAGGCAATAAGGGTGGAAAATGACTTTTCTACAAAAGATTATTTAGAATAAATAATGTTAACCAAGTTGTAGTATATGTCACAAGGTTTCCGTACATATAAAGAACGCCGAAATCCGAGTTATAACGAAGAAGTTATGACTCGTTGAAGTTTCGCGACGGAACCGGTACGATACCGGAAAGCGTAAATAGTGAATTTACGATAGAGAGAGATTTAGCCTTAGAGATCTAAACAGAAGTCGTAGAATGTGTTAAACTAAGAACATCAATAAAAAGAATGCCCAAATCTGACTTTGTATGAAGAAGTTATGATTTTTCGAAGTTTCGGATTAGCAGTGTACAGCCCGAAATTCGAATATTAGATCGAGTGATTTTTAGCTGACACGAACTAAACAAGAATTGAAGATCTTGTTGAGAGTAGCGTAACGAGAAAAAGATGGGTGAAAACGGATGTCGGATGAAGAAGTTATGAGGATTTAACGGACCAATCGTGTCCCGGCCCGTTAATAATATAAAATTTAAAATTGAGCCAAAATTAGCCGACAGACTCTAAACGAAAGGTGTAGAGTAGGTTCCCACCTTCGCGTGGATATAAAGAACGTCGAAAACGGAGCTCGTATGCGAAAGTTACGAATTTTTAAAGTTGAAGCATGAAAATGCCAAACCTGTTACGAAGTCGATGACGTGGCACAATCCTAGCCGTCGCTTGCGGCCCACGGTCTCGCTTCGGATGAGTGACACGCCCCCTTCGTATTGCGCCCCGCGTACGAGGTCCGGTACGCCCCGCGTACCTTCGCTTCCCATCGACCGGTGTGCGAAACAGCTGGCTGCGAGCTGGCATCCATATCCGAGACTACGCCCAGCGTAGCCTCGGTACGCCCCGCGTAAATGCGAGCTTCGGCCCCTATAAATACCATGCGAATTCTTCCGGATTTTTCACACCTTTCCACCTTCTTTCTCTCACTACTTTCTCTCTCTAGGGTTTTGAACCCTCCCTAAAGTCTAGGTGAACCCCTAGCACCCTAAGGAAGCCCCGAGGCTCCCGGAGTCCCGAGAAAAAGGAGTTTTTCGGTTTCGAAACGCTGCTCCAATTAAGTCCCGATTTTCGATAAAATTCGTTGTAAGTGTGCTACGCTTACGCAATTTTTAATATAGCTTTCAAATAATTATAGGAATGTTATTAGGTCCTTAAAATAATTATTTGGGCTATTATTATGAGATATATCGAGTATTATTAATGCTTAATAATACTCAGACTAATTAATTTGTCGCGGTTATCATTAAACTAAACCCTAGTGGTATCGATAGTAGGTTTTATGGAAGGAATATCATTTTGAGAGTATCGAAGCGCTGTCCAAGTGCTGAGTCACCACCTAATCAGGTGAGTGCATGGTCCCTTTCATCTTACACATAGATATGAAGTATTTTAATATAAATTACGTGCTATGTGTACATATTGTCTGAATACTTGTTGTCTATGCTGGATGAATGATTTATACATGTTTTAAATGATTTAAACTGTATATATCTACAAATATGTTGGAATAAACATGGGTAGATGAAATAGTTGGTGAGTGATGAAATAAAATAATGAGAGATAGGAGATGATAGGAAGGTGATGATAGATAGGTGATCATGAATCGGTGATGTAGGATACTACAACCTTGTCCGACAATTTGGAGATGTAGTCATCTACCAGAGTATAGATGGCGACCGCAGACTATTATAGTCAACCCCGTGGAAACACCAGCAGGCTAGTAACCTGTAGGTGATGAAATACGAGTTCAGGCGATGTTGTAACTACGTATTCATGCGATGATAGTCTAACCCGTATTATGAATTACGAGTCCAGGCGATGTTGTGGCTACGTATTCATGAGATGATAGACTAACCCTTATCATGATTTACAAGTCCAGGTGATGTTTTGGCTATGTAATCATGCGATGATACCCTAAATCTTGCTAGACACATATTGAGGGAGTAATCCCTGGAATAGTATTGTCTATGCATGTAGGCGATGATCCTTAGGTAAAATTCGTAGGAACAATCATATAAGGAAATACGATGTAACGAGATGAGAAGTAAAAATGATATAGGAGATGACCCTTGAGATAATATCTTTAGGGAAGACTAAAAGAAGATAATAGGGATGGGTAATTGGGTTGAGTGTTTGATTGTTTAAACATAATAACTATATTATTGTGGGTTGAAAACCCTATGTACTCACCAGGTTTCCCAACCTGACCCACTCAGTTTATTTACATTACAGGTGGCGATATGAAGTGACATTACACTGAGAGATTTAAAGAGGTGTAGAACACTAGTGTAAATAATTGTAAGTTCTGTTTATGCTTATGTTTCTGTATTAACGATGACATCCCAAACTTTTTAAGATGAATAAAAATACGTTTCTTCGAAAATGTTTTAATAACGTATTTTTCGTGTTTTTTCTGGGAACAAATTCCGCAACCTTCTTATAAAATGAAGTACTCTGATTTTTATAAAGCATAAACAAAATCGGTCTTTTCTAGCCGTGATTTTGGGGATGTCACAGAGACTGTTGGATTAGTGTCTAAGTCCATAACTATAATTGGTATGTACTCGACCCGATTTGGAATTCTCCATCTGGGTTGCATGGCATCGGAACAATTGGATAGACAAAATGAGAAAAAGGATATTTATGATTTATATTAATATATTATTAGTTCTAATATATTAATATGGAATGATATTATTTAATTAGTACCGATCAAGAATTAATTTAGTCGTCAAAAGGAACTAATTAAATATGGACTCTTATATATACATATAGCATGGGCCAAGTTCATTTAGGTTGGGCTAAGCTTTCATGGATGGTCCATGGAGTGTTTAACCCATGGATCCTATGGAAATGAAAGGTCATGGGTATTAGGGTTTACATGGATGTAACCCTAATCCTCCATACTATATAAAGAGGTCTATGGTTCATGAAATGGGGCTAAGGACTAGTATATAGTACATAAGAGGGCAAAACCAATTTAATAAGTGTGAACCTAAGTACTCTTCTTCTCAAGTTATTCTAATGGTTTTTGGTGTTGTGTGAACCATTTGAGGTGCAACACTTGGGGCACTAAGCTCTTAAAGATTCAGGACTTCATGCTCCATCAAAAGGTATGTCATTCTACTAGATTCTTGTATTGTATATACTTCATATTATTCTAGTTAGAATGAAACCTTGGAATATTGAATATTTGCATGTATAACAGAGAAAACATAGATCCAAGGTTCATTAAGAACGTCGCTGAGGTCATCAACCATATCAAGCACGGTTATACGAACTCACAATTGTATAAATTAACCTATGTTTACGGGATTTCATTCTTCATTAGGTTTATTTTTATTAATAGAACTACTATACACTACTGGAGGATTCTAGGGGATACAATACATGGTTTTATTTGAAGTAATAAAACTGTTCTACATATTGGTGGTAACTAGGGTTTTCAAACAGAACATTCTATACATTACTTGTAATAGCTAGGGTTTTCATACAAGAGTTTTTCATTCAAAACAATGATAAAACCATTATTTGATACACTACTCAGAACATAGTAACAAACATATATGTAAGAAAATATTGGATTTTCTTTGGAAAACATACATACATTTTTACAGAATTCAATGACAGGTTTTCATTACAAAAACATCCTTATGAACTCACCAGCTTAATGCTGATACTATTTCAAAATCACTTGTATTCTCAGGAAATCAGTGATCAGGTACTCATGCAACATTTGGAGAAGACGGAGCATTTTGAGATACGTCTTTTACTTATTTTGTCATACTTTTGATGTATACAAACTATGTATCAAATAGATGTAAATATTCATATCTTAATGTTATGGTTGTGTTTACTTTGATTACTATGATGCAATTGTTGTGATATTATACATGACATCTCCACCCCCGAATGTTTCTACCATTTTTGTTTGAGGGTGTGACAGATTGGTATCAGAGACATTTTTTATAGTGAAGTAAGTATACCGAACCTTACATGGCGTACAACTATAAACGCTAAGGGGCCGAAGTGCTCTGAACTAAAAGTATACTCTTAAAATATAAGCATTTTATAAGAAGTATACAAGTATACATATGTACCAGAAATAGTATCATAAGTAGAACAAAACAAAAGTATTTGGATGTTCGACACTGCGGTTAAACCTGAATAGTTATGTAATCATGTTTGAGGTCAATATAGTCGGATCAGCTATATTTATTTAAGACATGACCAACATGTGTTTGGGAGTGACTGTGGTGTTGCAGCAGGCCTAAAACTTACCAAGCTATATACAACAAGATATCGATAGAATAGAGCATATAACTTAAAATACTATAGGAGTATTTTAGCTAGAGCCAAATATAGTATAGAGAGTCATTCCAAGTGTGTATACTTATTTCTTGCTAGCGAGAGTTTACTTGCATTGGTCACTTTTCCTTGATTATCGCATAGTAGAAAACTTTATCTTTTAGGCTGAGATATATCTTGATTCAAAATCTAGGGGACTTACCATCCTATTCTTCCGGATTATTTTTAGAACAAGATGCCTCCGAAGAAAAGACCAAACAGAAAGAACAACAATCCCCCGACAGATCCGACACAAGGAACCCTCAGTTCGATACTGCCATGTTCCATGCAGGAGTTACATCCATTGTGGCTCCCTCAATGTCGCAGATTAACTCTAGCGGCTCTAGTGGGTTGGGAAGTTGTACCCATCCCCTTAATCTTGATGGTAGTTAGGGACATCAGAAGGAGTGTTCCTACAAGGATTTCATGAATGTGAAGCCCATATGCTTCGACAACAATGGAAGAGTCATTGCCTTAACCCGGTGGTTCGAGAAGATCGAATAAATTTTCGAGATTTGTGCTTATTCTGAGGCCAGCAAGGTAAAGTTTGCCGCCAGCACCTTCACCAAAAGAGAATTGACTTGGTGGAATAGCCAGGTCAAATCCCTAACTCTGCATGTAGCAAACGCCATGGGTTGGGAGAGTTTTAAGGAACTCATACTTGTTGAGGACTGCCCAATGGGTGAGATGCAGATGTTGGAACACGAGATTTGGAATCTGAAGATGAAGGGTTCCGACATTGCCACCTATATAGCTAGATTCCGCGATCTGGCTCTTCTCTGTCTGGGGATGGTCACCTCGGAAAGCAGGAAAATAGAGAGGTACATTTTGGGATTGACGCCCCTAACTCAAGGTAATGTTTTGGGATTGGCGCAGACCCTAATAAATCACGGGGTTGTTCTTGATGCAATGGCAACTGTTCCCGAACCATAGAAGGCGTGTCGTGGGAAGAAAAAGTTTTGGAATAAGCATAAGGGCCAGTCTTCGTTGGATCCCTCCAAGAAATAGCAAGTAGTGGCAGTTCATGCTACTAGCATTCCCACCGTCGTTCCTGCAGCTCAAGCACCTACCAGTAGAAATGTTGGTACCCTTCCTCGGTGCGACAAGTGCAACTACCATCATCACGGGCCCTGACATGAAATGTTGTGAAACAATTGAAGTAAGAAGGGGCACACAACTCGAGTTTACAAGACACTGGCCCAACCAACTAATTAGGCTCCTGGAGCAGGCATTGGTCAAGCCTGTTATGGCTGTGGAGAGATCAGGCACTTCAAGAGGAATTGTCCTAAGGCAACAATAGCTAGCAGCATAGGGAGATTGCTGGCTATATGCCAGGAGGAAGCAGTTGTTGATCCCACCATTGTTATGGGTACGCTCCTCTTTGACAACTCTTATGCATGCATTCTCTTCGATTCTGGTGCAGAGAGAAGTTTTGTTACTCATGCATTCAAGCATTTACTCAAGCATAGACCCCAACCTTTAACTGAAACATTCACCATTGAGATGGCAAACAGAAAGAAAGAGAGCACTAACGGCATATTCATAGGTTGTACGCTTACCCTAAATAACCATTCCTTTCTAATCGACCTTATGCTGGTTTCCATAAAAAGCTTCGACATCATCATTGGCATGGATTGGTTGAGCCCGAATTGTGTTGATATCCTTTGTTATGAAAAATCCATTTGCCTTAATCTTCCCTCTGGTGAAGCCCTCATTATTTATGGTGATAGACTCAACTCAAACCTCCGTATCATTTCATGCATCAAAACCCAGAGATATTTACGAAAGGAGTGCCATACATTCCTAGCCCATGTCGTTAATGAGAAACATGAACTTAAAGACCTTGATAGCATCCCCAAAGTCTACAACTTCTGTGATGTCTTTCCGGAAGAGCTTCCCGCAATCCCTCCCGAACGCCAAGTCGAGTTCCGAATCGACTTAATACCCAGAGCTATTCCTGTACCTAAATCCCCATACCGTGTACCGCCAACGGAAATACAAGAGTTATCCATCCAATTCAATGAGCTACTCAACAAGGGATTCATCAGACCGAGTTCCTCACCACGGGGATCCCCGGTCGTATTTGTGAAAAAGAAGTATGGATCTTTTCGGATGTGTATTAATTATCGTGAACTGAACAAACTTACTATCAAAAATCGTTATCCTATACCTCGAATCGACGACCTCTTCGATAAACTTCATGGAGCCAACTACTTTTTTAAAATAGACCTAAGATCGGGATACCATCAACTACAAGTCCAACAGGGTAATGTTCCTAAGACAACATTTCAGACTCGTTGTGGTCACTACGAGTTCGTGGTAATGCCCTTTGGTCTAACTAACGCACCGACGGTATTCATGAATCTGATGAATCGGGTTTGCCACCCTTTCCTAGAGAAGTTCGTGATAGTGTTCATTGATGATATACCTATCTATTCACAAAGAGAGGAAGATCATAGACAGAACTTAGGGCTAGTGCTACAAACTCTAAGGACGGAGAAGCTTTATGCAAAGTTTTCAAAGTGCGAATCCAGTATCTGAAAGGTAACTTTCCTTGGTCACATGGTTTGTGAGGAACGCATACACGTAGACCTTTCCATGATCAAAGAAATAGAGAATTGGTCGGCACCGAAGACGCCCAAATAAATACATCAATTCTTGGGCCTTGTTGGCTACTATCGCAGGTTTATTCAAAAAAAATTCCTGAATTGTTAAGCCTCTAACCACCCTAACTCAAAAAGGTTTACCCTTTAGTTGGGGAGAAAATCAAGATGTTGCATTCCAAACATTGATGCAGGCTTTATGCAGCGCACCTATCCTGTCTCTACCAGAAGGGACGGAAGACTTCTTTGTCTATTATGATGCATCCAATCAAGGCCTAGGCTGTGTGCTGATGCGGCGTGGAAAGGTCATTGCTTATGCCTCAAGACAACTAAAAGCACACAAAGTCAGTTATACACCTCACGACTGTAGTTGGGAGTAGTGGTCTTTGCTTTAAAAATATATAGACATTATGTGACAACCGTCAAATTCTAGTCAATTCCAAAGTCAAATAAAGTCAACAAGTCAAACCGGTCAGCTTAACTAACCCTTGTGTACTTGGACTTACGTTCAGTATTTACTAAACAACTCACTATTCTAATAAGAGAACATAAATCGAAAAGTACGTACAACTAGATCTCTTTAACCTAAAAACTATGCTACGTGGCGAGCCAAACCGATAAAACAATGTTGCATACTCATCGGGAGTGTGTAAGATCCTAAAACAAGGCTTAACAGGGTTTACAAACCTTGCCTTGCGAAGCTAGACACTCACAAATACCACACTCGAAACCTCTCTCAATCGTTATCACTCTACCTCTCTCTATTTGAAATCTCTCTAAGTATGTGAAACCTCTCCCAAAACTCTTTTTGTATGAGAAATCTCTATAAGTATGTTAAATCTCTCCCAAATCTCTCTAAGTATGTGAAACTTCTCCCAAAACTCTCTTTGTATGAGAAATCTCTATAAGTATGTTAAATCTCTCCCAAGTCTCTCTAAGTATGTGAAATCTCTCCCAAATCTCTCCAAGTATGTGAAATCTCTCTCGAATATCTCTCTGTATGACAAATCTCTCCAAATATGTGAAACCTCTCTCAAATATCTCTTTGTATGAGAAATCTCTCCAAGAATGTCAAATCTCTCCCAAATCTCTCCAAGTATGTGAAATCTCTCCCAAATCTCTCTCAAAAGCTTCCCGTAACTTTTTAGAATCATTCGGGTCATTCCGACCCTTAACCGGGTCAAAAACGGCTTAAAACGGGATAAAAACGAGAAAAATGGACCTTAGGAACCGAAACCCTCTTATAAGAGGCGAAGTTCCTTAGGACCCGAAGGTCCTCTTAGGGACCGAAAGTGAGAGGACCGAACCGAGCCAGGAGGAACCGAACCCAAGAAAAGGAGAAACCGAACCCAAGAAAAGGAGGAACCGAAAGTACTGTTCACCCGAACCGAAGGTACTGTTCACCCAACCGAAACCTCTTGAGCCGAACCGAAAGTACTGTTCACCAAACGAACCGAAGGTACTGTTCACTACTATTCACTACAGTCCGTTCGGTTCGCACGTTCTCGCCTCTTATTCCCGAACCGAACCCCCGCCTTCTCTCGCTTCTCGCCCAGTCTCTTCGCGCCCTCTGTTCTCTCCTCCCTCTCTCGGTTCCTTCCCTTCTCTCTTCTTCTTCTCTCGGTTTCTGCCTCCCTCTCTCTCGGTTCAGCACCAGAAGGCCGAACCTCGGCCAGAATTTCGCATATTTGCCACTTTTAGCCCATTTTTGATATTTTTAACATTTTAAGCCCGTTTTTCGTGATTTTAAAGCGGGATTTTCTCCAGAAATTATATTTTAACATAATAAACTCTAAATATTCATAATTTAAACACATTTTGATGAAAATCATTATTTAAATAATAAAAATCAAATGGGTGAATTATTAAAGGTGGAGTGTTGACTTTGCCTTATCCAATGTCACAAGCAACCACCCCACACCCACTCTTTGACTAACCACACCTCCCCACCTTACCTAGGTCACATCAATGTCCCTCACACTCAATTTACCCTCATTCCCACGTTTTTAGAGCTGGAACAAACATCCTCTCTCCTCATTTCTCTCATTTGCCCTCATTTCACTAAGAATCAAACACCACTTTTCTCTCAAACTTTTCCCACTCCAATTTCGAGATTCAAGGCTGATTTTCAAGTGTTCTTCCACTCTTAGTAAGTATAATTCATCCTCCTTATGATTATTTCACTTCATTCTACTCAAATCATGAATATCTTACGCAAATTCCATCATATTAACGTTAGAGCGTCGAATCTTCAAGTGATTCTTCAAGTGTTCTTGGGTTGAACACTTCTCTTCTTCAACAATCATCTACTGAAATCACTCAAGGTGAGTTCATACCCCTACATTTTCATGTTTTCTCAAGTTTTCAGGGGGGGAATACAAGTTAAAACACTAAGAACATAACTAGATTTTTCTAACAGCCTTCATCAGAAAAGTTCAACTCCATTCACGGACTGTTTTGGGCATCTTAAACATTTTTGTTTTCAAAACTGTACAATGTGAAAATAGTTCAAGTTTTTAGCTTTAAAATGACTACTTGCACATCTCCATACGATTTTTCTATAATTTATGGTGATTTTTACAAAACTGCCTATCATTTCAAACAACAATCCGGACCAGTCTGTGATTATGGACTTTTTCACCCAAGTTAGAGGTAATTATAAATTGTGATAAAAATTATGAACAAACTAGACACATTTTTTGAACTCTCAGAATTTACGGATCTACTTTTCGACTTCGTATGATTTTTCTAGGATTTTTCCAAAACAGGGCAGAATTGATAAATTTTGCCAACAACATGTAAATATCATAACACTTTGTATTATGTTGAGCAAAGTGTATAATCATAAGTTTTAATATTTGAATGTGTTTCCTAGTTAGTTTATCATTATGAACTGAAACTAAGACATTCATATTAAATATTATTCATTCATTTTGGAACACGTATTATTTAACTATAAAAAGTATAGTTTGAATATATTTATAACACTAATACATTTCCACAAAAGGGTTCATACATATTATCTACATTTTAGATAAACTATAATAGGTATAGTTTATGATACATCACTCTACGCACTCGTACAAGAAGTGTACATTCATATAAGAAAGATTTCTATTCGCACACATTTCACGTAAATTAATCTATGGGTTGATAAATTCACAACACTAATACATTTCCATAAAAGAGTTCATACATATTACATACATTTTAGATAAACTATAATAGGTATAGTTTATGATACATCACTCTACGCACTCGTACAAGAAGTGTACATTCATATAAGAAAGATTTCTATTCGCACACATTTCACGTAAGTTAATCTATGGGTTGATAAATTCACAACACTAATACATTTCCATAAAAGAGTTCATACATATTACATACATTTTAGATAAACTATAATAGGTATAGTTTATGATACATCACTCTACGCACTCGTACAAGAAGTGTACATTCATACAAGAAATATTTATATTCACACACATTTCACGTAAACTTGTTACCCTATATTGTGAGACTCTCTCTCTCTCTCTCCCCGTACGTCCGAGTGCGGGATATAATTCCTGGTAGTTATAATCAGAATCTCCTTGAGGGAGAACGTGATACTTGTATATAGATCTATATTGGGATTGACACCCCACACCTTGCTGCTAGCTACAGTTGGACCTGCAGGTCTACGGGTGACAAATGTCATTTCATTTTTCGCGACACCGAGAACGTCGTGGCAGGTTCACATAGTCATAGTATGATTATAACGACTCACATAGGGATATAACAATCCATAAGTTTACGGGATTTTATTTTTAAAACCTAGATGAGTTTATGTCGATTTAAAATCACCTTTTTATCTCTATGAGTACAGATATTACTGTACACTTTTGGTTTTGGTAGTTACGACTACACATCATTTGAAACCACATTTATACTTTTAAGTATGGTCAATACTTGTTATTACTCGGTCCTCTAATTTAGGACTACATATATATAATGTATTAACAAACTAACGTTCATCTAGAACTGTTAGACTTCAACTATAATCGTTGACCGTACATGTTTGAGTCATATAAGAATTTAGTCTTGATTGGCCTAGAATTGGTGGTGCCCGCCTCATCTCCTGTTCCTTGTTTGGTTGTGGACCTAGGGCAGACCCACTATATTCAACGTTTTATCTAATTTAAACCTTATATAACTTATATACGCTGGACGATTATAGAGGAACTCTACGGGTCGTTCTAGGATTCATTAATGCATCATATAGGAATATTTCTATTCACACTTAAATAAGAAAATATTGGATTTTCTGGAAATCAAACTATATCGATCTTACAAGGAAAAACGGTTTCTACTTCAAACAAAACTCTTATGAACTCACCAACCTTTGTGTTGACACTTTTTAAAACTACTTGTATTCTCAGGAAATCAGTGAAACAGGAAAACTTCATCGCTTTGAGGATGGGACGTTAAACCGTCAACAATTTATTTTGTCATCATAATGTAATTGCTTTTGAAACATATAAACATATACTTTGGTGTAACTTTTGCAATTATATATATATGGTGGTTGTTTTTACTTTGAGCACTATTATACACGTTGTTGTGATACTGTACATGAAGTTCTCCACCCCCAGACATTTCCGCCATCCTTGGTTTGGGGGTGTGACAGATTGGTATCAGAGCATTGTTTATAGTGAACTAAGTATATCAAACCACATAAGATATACAAACTATAAATACATTGGGACTAAGGTCTCTGATTTTAAGATTTCAAAACCACTATACCATTAAGAATAAATAACTTTTGTTAAAAGTATACATGCATGCACACATACTAAGGTCAGCATCATTTTAGGACAAAACAAAAGTAATGATTGTTGGATATCACAGGTGAGCCTGGGGATGTATGGTCAGTCTTGGGAGTGGCATAGCCTGATCAACTATGCTGGTCCGAGGAGTGATTAGCATATGCCCAAGAATGGTTGTGATGTGGCAACAAGTCTAAAAACTTACCAACACTACCACAATGAAATACCATATGGGTATTTTGGCATTATTAAAATTACAAATGTGAGAACTAAATAGATCTTTATCAATAGGTCAATAGTTGCTTAGTGGATACATTAAAATTTTATGTATCCAGGACGTCATAGACTTAGAATCTGTGGATCTTTGCTCTACTTCCTGTTCTCGTTGGATTGGGGATTTAGAGTTAGGGTCGTTTATTCGAAGGTCTATCCTGTCCCGAATACATATAATTAGTATGCACTAAACAATTTGTTGCAGTACCTGATAAAGATCATCATATAATTAGCTAATTAGTAAGTTTGCCTAGTTATTTCTTATATCCCCATTTCTCGCGAAGATATCATGGCTGGATTCCATCCACACGACGACCCGTACTACCGTAACCTCGACAATACCAAATGGCTCGGAGAGGAGCCAGAGAATGATTACCCAACCACTGGAAATGGTCACCAAACTGAAGGCTATGCTGATGGTTCTGACTTCGACTCTGAAGTGGAGAACTTAACCCCGATGACACTTGTTCCAAATCCTAACCCTTGTTCAACTTTTCAAGGCCCGACGCCTCCTTGGGTAGAGTGCTTGGAAACCTGGAGCGAAGAACAAGACCAACATATGTCGTTTAATAGAGAACGAAGTTTCTACAACATAAACGAAGGAAGCTCAGCAGATAGAATTTTTCCAATCCTAGTCTATAGAGTTGGCCGAAACGAGATTCGGGATAGAACAACTCTCCATAGTATCGCAGAGGTTGATGCAAATGCAAGAATACATACGACCCGCACCAATCGCCTTGAGCACACTCGTGAAAAATCTAAGAGAAACCACAAAACCTACTAACTCGTGAAGTTCATTCATATGGACTTCCTTTATGAACTATATATAAGGAATTCTTAAATCGAAGAATAATGCAGGGAAAATCTAATTCTATAACAACTGACTTGTCTTCACTAGTAGAAACTTACCATCTGATCATTTTCTTTTTGCAAACTCGTGACAGAACGATGCCACTAAGGAAAAGACCCAGACCTTCGGGCAGCACAGCGCCACCACCTCCGACGCCACCTCCCCAGCTTGATCCTGAAATGTTCCAAGCTGCAGTAACAGCAGCCGTGGTAGCTGCAATGTCACAAATTGGCACAAATAGCACTGGTGGTGCTGGATCTGGAGCCACAAACTCTAACCACGGGGATAGTGCAGGACGTACAAGGGAATGCACTTACAAGGACTTCACAAATGGCAAACCCGATTCCTTCGATGGAAGTGGGGGTGTCCTCGCACTAATTCAATGGTTCGAGAGGACCGAAGCAATCTTTGAGATTTGTGCTTGCCCCGAAGCGAGCAAAGTCAAGTACGCGACATTCACCTTCATCGGAAGAGCTCTCACTTGGTGGAACGGCAAGGTTAAGTCACTTACGCTTGCAGTGGCTAACTCGTTAAGCTGGGAGGACTTAAAGAAGATGATGCTGAAGGAATATTGCCCAAGAGGTGAAGTGCAAAAGCTGGAGCAAGAACTATGGAATCTCAGAATGGCAGGCTCCGACCTTGTAACTTACACCAACCGATTTTGTGATCTAGCACTCCTTTGTCCCGCTATGGTCACCCCGGAAGATAAAAAGTTGGAGCGTTACCTCTGGGGATTGTCCCCCGAAATTCAAGATAGCGTGTTGGCCTCAAGACCAACTACCTTTGACAGCGCCAAGGAGTTAGCACAACAGCTCATTGACCATCATGCCCACCATGACACTATGACAACCACCCTTACCCAAGCAAGAGGAGGGAACAACGAAAGAAATTTTTGGGACAACAAGAAGGACCAATCAACCCAAGGCCTCGCTAAGAAGCAACAGATCCTTGCGGCTCATGCTGCCACAACCCTCACCACGCCGACTCCCAAGAAACCATACGCTGGAACACTTCCGAAATGCAACAAGTGTAACTTCCATCACACTGGGGCTTGCCGAAAGTTGCATTGCAAAAACTACGACAGAGAGGGGCACACTGCTCGTTTCTGTAAGGCACCAGCACGACCCATCAACCAGGTACCTGGCTCTGGAGTAAGCCCAACCTGTTACGAGTGTGGAGAAACGGGACACTTTAAAAGGGAATGCCCAAGGACAAGAGATGCCGGTGGTGGTGGGAGGGTGCTTGCAATCACCGAGGGAGAAACCACTCCGGAACCGCCCGCAAATATCAGTACGTGTTTCTAACATCGACATTTAAATCCCGAATTTCTTTATATGCTAAATCTAGCATCGATTAAAGCATGCATTGTAGTAATCAAATTCTTGTACTGCGAAAAGTTATCGCCACCTTTCCCCTAAATCCCTGGATCCCCATTCGAAGTGCAAATTTCGGGACGAAATTCCCTTTAACGGGGGGATGATGTGACAACCGTCAAATTCTAGTCAATTCCAAAGTCAAATAAAGTCAACAAGTCAAACCGGTCAGCTCAACTAACCCTTGTGTACTTGAACTTACGTTCAGTATTTACTAAACAACTCACTATTCTAATAAGAGAACATAAATAGAAAAGTACGTACAACTAGATCTCTTTAACCTAAAAACTGTGCTACGTGGCGAGCCAAACCGATAAAACAATGTTGCATACTCATCGGGAGTGTGTAAGATCCTAAAACAAGGCTTAACAGGGTTTACAAACCTTGCCTTGCGAAGCTAGACACTCACAAATACCACACTCGAAACCTCTCTCAATCGTTATCACTCTACCTCTCTCTATTTGAAATCTCTCTAAGTATGTGAAACCTCTCCCAAAACTCTTTTTGTATGAGAAATCTCTATAAGTATGTTAAATCTCTCCCAAATCTCTCTAAGTATGTGAAACTTCTCCCAAAACTCTCTTTGTATGAGAAATCTCTATAAGTATGTTAAATCTCTCCCAAGTCTCTCTAAGTATGTGAAATCTCTCCCAAATCTCTCCAAGTATGTGAAATCTCTCTCGAATATCTCTCTGTATGACAAATCTCTCCAAATATGTGAAACCTCTCTCAAATATCTCTTTGTATGAGAAATCTCTCCAAGAATGTCAAATCTCTCCCAAATCTCTCCAAGTATGTGAAATCTCTCCCAAATCTCTCTCAAAAGCTTCCCGTAACATTTTAGAATCATTCGGGTCATTCCGACCCTTAACCGGGTCAAAAACGGCTTAAAACGGGATAAAAACGAGAAAAATGGACCTTAGGAACCGAAACCCTCTTATAAGAGGCGAAGTTCCTTAGGACCCGAAGGTCCTCTTAGGGACCGAAAGTGAGAGGACCGAACCGAGCCAGGAGGAACCGAACCCAAGAAAAGGAGAAACCGAACCCAAGAAAAGGAGGAACCGAAAGTACTGTTCACCCGAACCGAAGGTACTGTTCACCCGACCGAAACCTCTTGAGCCGAACCGAAAGTACTGTTCACCAAACGAACCGAAGGTACTGTTCACTACTATTCACTACAGTCCGTTCGGTTCGCACGTTCTCGCCTCTTATTCCCGAACCGAACCCCCGCCTTCTCTCGCTTCTCGCCCAGTCTCTTCGCGCCCTCTGTTCTCTCCTCCCTCTCTCGGTTCCTTCCCTTCTCTCTTCTTCTTCTCTCGGTTTCTGCCTCCCTCTCTCTCGGTTCAGCACCAGAAGGCCGAACCTCGGCCAGAATTTCGCATATTTGCCACTTTTAGCCCATTTTTGATATTTTTAACATTTTAAGCCCGTTTTTCGTGATTTTAAAGCGGGATTTTCTCCAGAAATTATATTTTAACATAATAAACTCTAAATATTCATAATTTAAACACATTTTGATGAAAATCATTATTTAAATAATAAAAATCAAATGAGTGAATTATTAAAGGTGGAGTGTTGACTTTGCCTTATCCAATGTCACAAGCAACCACCCCACACCCACTCTTTGACTAACCACACCTCCCCACCTTACCTAGGTCACATCAATGTCCTTCACACTCAATTTACCCTCATTCCCACGTTTTTAGAGCTGGAACAAACATCCTCTCTCCTCATTTCTCTCATTTGCCCTCATTTCACTAAGAATCAAACACCACTTTTCTCTCAAACTTTTCCCACTCCAATTTCGAGATTCAAGGCTGATTTTCAAGTGTTCTTCCACTCTTAGTAAGTATAATTCATCCTCCTTATGATTATTTCACTTCATTCTACTCAAATCATGAATATCTTACGCAAATTCCATCATATTAACGTTAGAGCGTCGAATCTTCAAGTGATTCTTCAAGTGTTCTTGGGTTGAACACTTCTCTTCTTCAACAATCATCTACTGAAATCACTCAAGGTGAGTTCATAACCCTACATTTTCATGTTTTCTCAAGTTTTCAGGGGGGGAATACAAGTTAAAACACTAAGAACATAACTAGATTTTTCTAACAGCCTTCATAAGAAAAGTTCAACTCCATTCACGGACTGTTTTGGGCATCTTAAACATTTTTGTTTTCAAAACTGTACAATGTGCAAATAGTTCAAGTTTTTAGCTTTAAAATGACTACTTGCACATCTCCATACGATTTTTCTACAATTTATGGTGATTTTTACAAAACTGCCTATCATTTCAAACAACAATCCGGACCAGTCTGTGATTATGGACTTTTTCACCCAAGTTAGAGGTCATTATAAATTGTGATAAAAATTATGAGCAAACTAGACACATTTTGTGAACTCTCAGAATTTACGGATCTAGTTTTCGACTTCGTATGATTTTTCTAGGATTTTTCCAAAACAGGGCAGAATTGCTAAATTTTGCCAACAACATGTAAATATCATAACACTTTGTATTATGTTGAGCAAAGTGTATAATCATAAGTTTTAATATTTGAATGTGTTTCCTAGTTAGTTTATCATTATGAACTGAAACTAAGACATTCATATTAAATATTATTCATTCATTTTGGAACACGTATTATTTAACTATAAAAAGTATAGTTTGAATATATTTATAACACTAATACATTTCCACAAAAGGGTTCATACATATTATATACATTTTAGATAAACTATAATAGGTATAGTTTATGATACATCACTCTACGCACTCGTACAAGAAGTGTACATTCATATAAGAAAGATTTCTATTCGCACACATTTCACGTAAGTTAATCTATGGGTTGATAAATTCACAACACTAATACATTTCCATAAAAGAGTTCATACATATTACATACATTTTAGATAAACTATAATAGGTATAGTTTATGATACATCACTTTACGCACTCGTACAAGAAGTGTACATTCATATAAGAAAGATTTCTATTCGCACACATTTCACGTAAGTTAATCTATGGGTTGATAAATTCACAACACTAATACATTTCCATAAAAGAGTTCATACATATTACATACATTTTAGATAAACTATAATAGGTATAGTTTATGATACATCACTCTACGCACTCGTACAAGAAGTGTACATTTATACAAGAAATATTTATATTCACACACATTTCACGTAAACTTGTTACCCTATATTGTGAGACTCTCTCTCTCTCTCTCCCCGTACGTCCGAGTGCGGGATATAATTCCTGGTAGTTATAATCAGAATCTCCTTGAGGGAGAACGTGATACTTGTATATAGATCTATATTGGGATTGACACCCCACACCTTGCTGCTAGCTACAGTTGGACCTGCAGGTCTACGGGTGACAAATGTCATTTCATTTTTCGCGACACTGAGAACGTCGTGGCAGGTTCACATAGTCATAGTATGATTATAACGACTCACATAGGGATATAACAATCCATAAGTTTACGGGATTTTATTTTTAAAACCTAGATGAGTTTATGTCGATTTAAAATCACCTTTTTTATCTCTATGAGTACAGATATTACTGTACACTTTTGGTTTTGGTAGTTACGACTACACATCGTTTGAAACCACATTTATACTTTTAAGTATGGTCAATACTTGTTATTACTCGGTCCTCTAATTTAGGACTACATATATATAATGTATTAACAAACTAACGTTCATCTAGAACTGTTAGACTTCAACTATAATCGCTGACCGTACATGTTTGAGTCATATAAGAATTTAGTCTTGATTGGCCTAGAATTGGTGGTGCCCGCCTCATCTCCTGTTCCTTGTTTGGTTGTGGACCTAGGGCAGACCCACTATATTCAACGTTTTATCTAATTTAAACCTTATATAACTTATATACGCTGGACGATTATAGAGGAACTCTACGGGTCGTTCTAGGATTCATTAATGCATCATATAGGAATATTTCTATTCACACTTAAATAGGAAAATATTGGATTTTCTGGAAATCAAACTATATCGATCTTACAAGGAAAAACGGTTTCTACTTCAAACAAAACTCTTATGAACTCACCAACCTTTGTGTTGACACTTTTTAAAACTACTTGTATTCTTAGGAAATCAGTGAAACAGGAAAACTTCATCGCTTTGAGGATGGGACGTTAAACCGTCAACAATTTATTTTGTCATCATAATGTAATTGCTTTTGAAACATATAAACATATACTTTGGTGTAACTTTTGCAATTATATATATATGGTGGTTGTTTTTACTTTGAGCACTATTATACATGTTGTTGTGATACTGTACATGAAGTCCTCCACCCCCAGACGTTTCCGCCATCCTTGGTTTGGGGGTGTGACACATTATCTCTAAGGAAAGAGTTGAATATGAGACAACGGTGATGAGTGGAGCTACTAAGTGATTATGAGTGTGAGATACGCTATCATCCAGGCAAGGCCAATGTGTTAGCAGATGCCCTAAGCCGAAAAGAGTATCCAGGTCATTGGCTAAAGGCACTGACAATGACCATCCATTCCCATTTATCCGCTCAAATCAGAGAGGCTTAGTTGGAAGCCTTGAAACCAAAGAATAGGTCAGATGAAGCCTTGAGGGGAATTGAAAAGAACTTAGAGATCAAGGGAGACAGAGTCTATTATTTCATGAACTGGATATGGACCCCAAAGTTTGATGGTTACAGAGAGGTTTTCTGGAGCAAAACTCATAAGACTCGATATTCCATTCACCCAGGTTCAGATAAGATGTATCTGGATCTCAAAAAGCTCTATTGGTGGCCAAACATGAAAGCAAAGATCGCTACTTTCGTAGGAAAGTGATTGACTTGCGCCAAAGTGAAAGTGGAACATCAAAAACCCTCAGGTCTACTTCAGCAGCCAGAAATACCTGGGTCGAAGTAGGAAAGGATTGTGATGGATTTTATCACTAAGTTGCCTAAGTCTCCGAGTGGCTACGATACCATATGGGTAATTGTCGATCGATTAACATAATCCTCCCACTTCCTACCAATTAAAGAAACCTTCAATATGGAGAGACTGACCCGGATATACATTCGATAGATAGTCCGTCTTCATCATGTGCCTGTGTCTATTATCTCCGATCGGGATACCAGATTCACCTCCAGATTTTGGCAGTCACTGTAGAAAGCTCTTAGAACTAAGCTGGATATGAGCACAACTTACCATCCACAAATTGATGGGTAGAGTGAGAACCATTCAGTCCTTGGAAGAAAGGTTGAGAGCATGTGTTATAGAGTTTGCTAAGTCATGGGACACCCATTTTCCCGTGGTTGAATTCTCCTACAACATCAGTTATCATACTAGTATCACGGTTGCACCATTTGAAGCCCTTTATGGTCGCAAGTGCAGATCTCCTCTGTACTGGGCTGAGGTAGGCGACACACAACTAGCCAAGGGGCAAGTCCCCAACAACACTCTCACAGGCCTAGGAATCATCCGTGAACCCACAGAAAAGATAGTACAAATCTGAGAAAGATTAAAAGCTTCGAGAGATAGAGAAAAGAGATCTGCCGATAAGAGACGAAAACCGTTGGAGTTCCAGGTTGTTGACCGTATTCTATTGAAGGTCTCGCCCAGTAAAGGCATGATATGTTTTGGAAAGCATGGAAAGCTAAATCCGAGATACATAGGACCATTCGAGATCCTCACTAGGATCGGTCCGGTAGCATACAAACTTGGTTTACACCAAGAGCTTAACAGTATTCATCCCTTCTACCACGTTTCGAACCTTAAAAAATGTTCATCCGACAAAACCCTTGTGATTCCCCTTGATGAGATCGAGATCAATGAGACTCTTAACATCATGGAAGAACCAGTCGAAATCATGGATCAGGAAATCAAACGAACGAAACAAAATCGAATACCGATAGTGATGGTCCACTGGAATGCCAAGCGAGGACCTAAATTCACTTGGGAGCGTGAAGACCATATCAAACAGAAGTACACACATATTTTTCCGTGTCCATGATTTGTATTTTGTGTTTGGATTCCGAGAAGAAATTCCCTTTATCGGGGGAATGATGTGATAACCCAAACCTTTATCCATTTAAGTTAGCCGTTTTCCGTTAAATAAATTTCATATTTTTTAACTGATCTGTTAATTTCTATGGTTTGGAAATTCATTAAGTTTTATATAACTAAATTTATATATGAGTCAGAACCAAAAATTGCGTGAAAAACCCAAGTTTCCTTCGAAAAATCAGTAGTTTTCGGCCTGAGTGGAGCTCACGACCGTAAACCCGTTTACATCTGTAAACTAATTCACAGCTAGTGGACCCCAACACGGACCATGAAACCCTCTAAATATATGTGATCCTTACTCTCATTTGAACTTTTCTGGCCGTGAACACACTTTCTCTCTTTAAAAATCATCACCCGAAAACGCAAGGAAACTAATGAGTTCTCTTCATTTATCGTTCTACCGCCTTGGAACTCATTTTGGAGCACCAAATCACTAGTTTTTCATCGAGATCAAGTGTTTCTGTTCTTGAGGTTACGGTCGTACACCCTTCCAATCTTCAAACCTTCGAGGGCTGCAAACCATTTTCAGCCGTACACCCTTCAAAAGTTCATATTTCCTTCAAGAACACCGTTCACGGCAATAAACCCTTCAAGGTTGTTGATGGGCGAGAACGGTTCACATTTGTAAACCCCCTTCACGGCTGCAAACCCTTCCAAAATTTGTGAATCTTGGTTGAAAACCCGCTTTCCCCCAATTCAATCATGTCCCGGTAACATTCCTTAACCGAAAGCAAGTGTTTCTCTAGCACTTTATCTAACGAAACCACTAATATAGATGCTTATGTGTATTTAAATGTTATTAGAATTCCGTTTAGTTCCACGTACATCAACCCGAGGGTTTTTATTTCCATTTTCATTGTTTGACATTTTACGTAGACAAACAGTGAATTCATACCCCTAAGCTGTTATGGTTTTTAAACATTTTCGGGGGGGGGGGGGGGGGGGGGGATACAAGTCAAACACAAATTATTTTGTGAACTAAAACAAAGGGATTTCAACAAGTTTAAAACTTATGCAATTGATACATTTTAACGATTTCCACATTTTATAAAATATTTATATATTTTATCCCTTTTGTAATATGTTGAGCATAAGGGACACTTTCAACTTGAAATCATAATTGCATAGTTTTCAAAATAATTCATGAGCCAAGTACATAACATTTCAGGCAAACTATAACGGGTATAGTTTGGGGTATTCATTACACAATTTTTATTGATTCAGACTAAATACATGACCAAACAAATAAACTATGACAACTTTAGTTTATGATAATCATTACTACGTTCGGATAACAAGAGTATAACACCAAATAATTATTTAAGTATAATTATCAATACTCTACCAAGTATACAAACGGTTCTAATTATGAGAAAAGAATACAGAACTATAAGTAAACTAGTTAATATAGGATTGTGAGACAACTCTTCAATTGTACCCTTCAGGGTATTGGTAAAATCCTCAACATTTACTATAACCAGAGTCTCCTGGAAGGGGAGCGTGAGATTTATGAATAGATCTATTCGGGTCTGACAATCCCACACCTAAACTACTAGCTACAGTTAGGCAGGTGTGCCTGGGGTGACAAATATCATATCATACGATGCCTGAAGAACGTCGTTGAGGTCATCAGTCGTATCAAGCATGGTTATACGAACTCACAACTGTATAAACTAACCTTTGTTTATGGGATCTCATTCTTCATTAGTTTTATTTTAATTAATAGAACTACTATACACTACTGGAGGATTCCAGGGGATACAATACATGGTTTTATTTTAAGTAATAATACTATTATATATACTGGTGGTAACCCGGGTTTTCAAATAGAACATTCTGTACATTACTAGTAATAGTCAGGGTTTCCATACAAGAGTTTTTCATTCAAAACAATGATACACGATACAACTGGTGGTAGCCAGACATACAAACCATTACTTGATACACAACTCACAACACAGTAACACACATATTTGTAAGAAAATAACATACATACATTTTTATAGAATTCAATGACATGTTTTCACTACAAAAACAACCTTATGAACACACCAGCTTAATGTTGATACTCTTTCAAAATCACTTTTATTCTCAGGAAATCAGTAATTTGGTACTCCTGCAGCATTTTGAGAAGATGAAGCATTTAGAGACACGTCTTTTACTTATTTTGTCATACTTTTGATGTATACAAACTATGTATCAAAAAAATGTAAATATTCATATCTTAATGTAATGGTTGTGTTTACTTTGATTACTATGATGCAATTGTTGTGATACTATACATGACGTCCTCCACCCCCAAACATTTCCGATATTTCCGTTTGGGGGTGTGACATCATCCTTCATTCAAAATTCTTAGTTCCTTTATTGATTTCAATTACAACCATGTACTATTACAAATTATCCCCAATGCGCAAGTAAGTAACATATAAGTAGAACTCTATCAAATGGATACCCATAATTGTTATGTTGGGAATTGTTACTTACATGTCACCTCATAAATATTAAAGTATCACTCACATTAATATTACAATTCAACAATTAGACTTTTGGACTATCAAAACATACCCTTTTTTGTTTTTCAACTTTATTTGCATCTAGACACCTTTAGTTAACATACACATGTTTTAAACCTATCAACGTTTACTATCATCTTTCTTGATATACTCAACCAAAAGCTCGCCTTCTTCCTCTCTTCAATCTCGGTTTATCAAAATACCGTATTTTTCCAATTATTTCGTCTAGATCGAGATCTCCATCTTGATAGCTCTTAATGGACTTCATTACTCCACAATCTCACCTATAAATTTTTTGTTGTTCACTTTTCACCAGTTTGTGTTGTCCTCGTTGTTCGGTATAGAACTCGTTAACCATGGATATTTAAATGATCGCTTAGTCTATTATCAATTTAATATTTAATCAACTGATAAAATTTCATTGCAACTTACAATCGTCATGGTTAAATATTTCACCTATCGATAATCATTATTGATTAATTAAATATTCGACAATTGAGACTACTAATATTCCACATATAATTATTTACAAATTTTAAATCTAATAATTTAGTAGTATTTGACCTACTACTATCGATAATACCTTTAAACTGATTTATAATTTTCTAATACTTTTTCCTTACTTAGTTACAACTTTTAGCTATTATTATTTATCTATCTCAATACTTACACAAATTATTCTCGAATACAATATTGTACATTGTTGGTTGTACCTATCGAATAAGCACTTAACACCCGTTAGGTGTTATTAACAATATTGCATTTATAAGGCTCACCAATACAACATATACAATCACATGACACGGGTGGTAAATTTACACCTTTTAAAGATTACTACTCACTGTTGGGTTTCCTAAGTTACAATTAAAATATATTTTCACAATGGAATTTACATAAAACAATTTGTGGGCACACGCAACCCATATATATATATATATATATATATATATATATATATATATATATATATATATATATATATATATATATATATATATATATATGCCATTGTCTCACTATAGCAACATACTATGAGGCAATTGATCCAATCGACTATAATCAAATATCAACTAGATTATAATACATATCTTCTAGTATAATTGAATATACTAACTCCTTTGATCTTCAATTGCTCATGGAAAGAAAGCGCCAATAATGTGAATGCCTCTAATGACTCACACCCAATACCCTAAAACCCTAGAAATCGAAAGGAGATATGAGAAAGAAATGAAAGTCATATTTCACCTCAAGGTATAATTAACCATGAAAATTGCATGATAATGAATCATATTTATAATTAATGAATATGTAAGATAAGCTTTGATTTGAATAATAAAATAATAATATTTCATCTATTAAAATCCTTACCACATCAGCAACCAGCAGGCTTTTGGAATCCTTTTAGAAGTCCTCCAAAACTGTCCACGTGATGGAGAGTTCTAGAATGTCTTCCTTACTCAATAATTTAATGACTACAATTTAACCTTTGCACCACTAATTAATTCTAATTAATTGTAAATTCATTATAGATTAATTCTGACCAATAACTAATTAATTCTAACAATTTCTAATTAATTTATTAATCATATAATAAATTAACAAATTATTTCATCTCTCTCCGAAAGTCATTTCTAGCTATTTCAAGTTATTGACGGCAACCCCTAAAAAACTTTACTTTTACTCATTAAGATTATACAAATTTAGTTAAGAACTTAGTCTCCCACTTGGATAAGTTGTCAACTACAAATGCAAGTATAAACTTTGAATAACTAGTAAAGAGTGTTTTCCAAATCCACTGCCAAAGTCTGATTAAATCAGATGCCAACCCAAAGATAAATGATCAACTATTCCTTCGTTCTTTAACATATCATATGGAAACGATACATACATATATATATATATATATATATATATATATATATATATATATATATATATATCAATATCATGTTCCCTGATTCTATTTCATGATTTTCGATTTATAATGAGCGAATTTAGACTACTAATTGAACATATGAATTTAGTCTAGACAAGGCCTTGCACATGACTGTCAACATTAAAATGCCATGGGGCCTAAAGATATCACATTTTCTGTTAAGACAAAAGAACAAATAAAATTTGACTACATAATCATAACTTTTACTCATCATAACATACATGGAATCACATTTTATAACACCTAGTTACAATGTGTTCATATAAAACTAGTTCATAACAGATTTGAAAACTATCACTTATATATTTACATTTGAAGAATAGAAAATATTATTGTCTTAGAATTACTCATGATTGAATCGATGAAGTAATCTCTAAGTGCGGGTTTATCCAATAATCAAAACCCCCATTTAAGTACTCGTGAGTATAACATCAATCTATATGTCATGTCCAATCACCATGGACAATGTACTAATACTCCATGATAGTATTAAATCATAACTTACTCCCAAAATTATTATCGACTGTATAATTTCAAGTAAAGAAATTACTCAGGAAAAACAGGAAAAATGAAACCCAATAATAAACTAATTGTCTATGGTATCATACTTATTACCATAAATAAATCTCCATTATTTAATCACAATACATTTACAGATTTATTGATTGTATGAATGTTTCGTGGTAATTAACTTAACAACAAAATTTATCAACATTTCTCTTCCGAGCACTCTTAACATGTACATCATGATTTCTTTAGGTTGTTATTATTGTGAATGAATCATTAGGAAGACACTCACTTCACAACTAGATCTCCATTCTCAACTTTATCTTGAATGTAGTGGAATTCCCTCCTTCTAGGCATTGGCCTTCTGTGATCTTAAGGATCATTAGTCAACACAACTGCACCTTCACATAATATTTCTAATGATAATTTGTTACTAAAAAACAATTCCAAGGTCAACTATGAAGTTTTATAGTCTAGGTACGTTCCTTGGATACTTCTCTTACACTAATGTAATCCGACTCATATTGTTTAGTCCACCACTTTCTCCTACATGATTCCTTTCATGTTACAATTCAAAATGAATGTCCATTTAAACTATAACTCAAATTCATCCCTAAAAAATCATGTTACATAGATTTTCTTAATTATGTTATCTATTGTCAAACAACCAGTCATTGGTATCTCTCAAAGACCTCATAATGTCCTTGATAGTTTTCTAGTGATTCAGTCGCACAAATTTATAATGCAATCTCACGATGCTAAAAAAATTTGAGACTTCAGAACAAGCACTATTGATTTCATACACAGTCGATCCTTTATACAATGCATATAGGACTTGACTCATCCTATCATTTTCATTATTAGAATGAAAGACTTTGAGATTCTCTAAAGTCCTTGATATGATGAAAATGAACAATCTTTTTTACTGGAACTTTCCATGTTGAAACTTTTCAACACATATTCATATATATGCTTTAATTGAATCCTATTAAACATTTGATATATACTATTAGATATAAAGTCCAAGAATCAATATCGCTTCCCCTATGGCCATCATAGTGGAACAATTCCTGAGCTTTTACACATTGCAAATTAGGGACATTGTTTCCGATGAGCAGTATTGTCACCAACATACAGTTCTAGGAATACAACAACACTTCAAATAGCTTTTACATGTCCTCCACACTCATCTAGACTTCTGGAAAGACAATAATCTTTGACTTTTTTCCAGGAAACACAAATTCTTCACATGTGATGCTTGTTTTAATCTATAAATAGGTTTCTCAAGTTTCCAAATTTTGTTTGGATACTTTGTATGTTTAAATCCTTTTAGAATGTGTCATACATCCTTCGAAGGTTACTTGTTAAGGAAAGTCGTTTAAACATCCAGTTTACTATATTTTAAAATCAAAGAAGGCAGTAATGGTAAATATCTTTGAATGTGAGCACATTCCTATCCATGTTACTCTTCACAATGAAGATCTAATTACAACCCATTTTCATAAGACTAGGTTTAAGATCAAACAGTTTCAAACCTAGTAATCGTTCATGGACTAAACTTTGCTATCCTTAGACCTTTCTCATTTGTAGCCTCAATGCCCTTCATTTATGGGTTTTCTAGATTACTTCTATGTACTTGCAGAATTTGACATAACAATATATGGGCACATGCAACCAATAAATTTTATGGATTTTATCATAATAGCAAAAAACTTTGAAAAACTAAATAACCCTAGAAAAATCGAAAATCACAAACGTTTGATTACATACCTTATTGTTATTATCGAAAATGGAAATGTAGTTTGAAGAACCCTTCTTGGAATGCTAGCCCCAATAGTGTGGAAGCCACTAATGAATCACACCCCAAACGCTAACAAATCTCCAGGATCGAAACAAGAAAGACATACAGAGGGATTTCGAAATTTCCTTGTGTTATGCAAGGTTCTTAGGTCTTATGGAGGTCCGTATTTATAGTTATAGGAAACCCTAATTTGAATTCAAATTACTAATTTTATACTACATTTCAAATTCACTTTCTTTATTGACCAATGAGGCTTCCAGAAGCCCTAGAAAGGGCTCTATAACCACCCCTCCTAGGGAGGTTCTAGAATGTTTCCTTGTTCAAATTTTGAACAATTATAATCTAACCATTAAACCTATTAATTAATTCTAATCAATCCAAAACAATTAATTAAATTAAATCTGATTAATTTGTAATTAATTATTTCTATTTCTAATTAATATATTAATACAATAATATATTAACAAAGTACATCTCTCTCTCTCTCTCTCTCTCTCTCTCTCTCTCTCTCTCTTTCTCTCTTTTAATATTAATCCATACCATTTCCATGTTTCGAGGAAAACCAAAAAATGACTTTACTATTATTCATTCAATATTCCAATTTAGTTAATAACTTAGACACCCTAATCCAATAGTCTCTTACTCGGGACTATAATTGCAAAAATAGCTCTCTGAATAACTAGTAAAGAGTACAATCCAAACCACTACTAAGCTCTAATTAAATCCGATGCCAATCCTAAGATAAGTGATCAATTATACCTTCGTTTTCATAATATTGTATGGACACGAGACATAGATTATAATCAATCACATGGTCTAGGATTCTGTTTCTCAATTTTCCAATTTGTAATGACGTCATCAGACTGCTAATTGAATACATCAATTCAATCTCTGTTGGGCCCAACACTACAATATCAACATCAAAACACTGAGGGCCAAGATATCACTTTTCCAAAATAGGTAAAAGGAACGGCTAAACATTGACTATATAATCATTCATTTTACTTTTCATGTCATACTTGGCTATACACTTTATAACATCTAGTTACGAATGCGTAGATGGAAACCAATGTATAATAGATAGTAAACTATTATTTATATATCTCTGTTTTAAGAATTATAGCTATTATAATATTAGAATTACTTGTGACTAAAATCCATGAAACAATCTCTAAGCACAGGCTCAAACAATACTTAAAATCCCCATTTTCAAAGTACTAATGAATATTTCAACAATCATGTTAGGTGCACGAATTCCACCTTTTTATAGGTTAATTTAATGGTTATTTATAGCATTGCATTGCAACTTTTAGTGTAAGTTTCACACATTTTGCATTTAGGGACATTATCGAGGATCTTTTGATATATCACCATTTTGTAGATGTTTCAGGGTTATTCAAAGATTGGAGCATGCTTAGGATGGTCAAGCGAAGCTCTCAGTGAAATTTCAGAATTTTCAGAGCTAAGTTGAAGAAATGAATAAAATCAGAAAATGGCTACTTTGTACTGCATTACATGGCCCGCACTTTGGCAAGGGATGCATTACATGGCCATATTTTGCATGTTATTTAGCACTGGAGGGCCATGACATGGCTGTGTAACGGCAAGGCATGCGTTACACCGGGCGTGTAATGTTATATGAAGGAATTTGAAATTGTAACTTTTGGTTTTTCTTTGGTAGGTGGCACATTAACACAGAACTTCGGGTTGGGACTTCAAGAGGGAGATCTTGGGATATCATACCACTATTTTAGCACTTTGGAAACACTTTAATTTGCATTTGTAAGTTTAATTGAAGATCAACACTTGTTGAATTTGTAGTTTGATGTAGCCATGTGTGGCTAACTTTTCTATCATTTTCGATTCCAGATTCTTAAGTGTTTATTCTTAGAATGTAATTTGCACTTGATTTTATGTTTATCATCTAGTAATCTTTGATTTGATCTTAAACATATGTTTAATTGGTTATCTTTTCACTTGATCAATGAATTAGGGTTCTTATCAATCTAGTTAGTCAACTTGTGAAATTCGTATATGTTTTATGATTTGATGTTTGTAACATGCACTTGATTTATTGTAAACAGATCAAAACTAGTGTAATCAAAGATTAGATGTTCATATTCCTGAGGTTATGAGGAATGTTGGACATTGTTGTTAACTATTGAAAGAACCTAATGTCATTTAATGATTTAATGAAAGAGCTTATTTGAATTGAATCAACTAAATGAAGTTTTATTTGAAAAACATGTTTTGAATGAAACCTTTTTGTCAACTTGGATATTAGAACTTATTAATATCTAAATTTCCAACCTAGATTAATGATGAATAACAGTCATATTACATCTTACATAACAACACATGTAAAGGAATCAGAATCAGAAATGTATTTCTCTTATTGAATTTTAGTATTAATTTTTTTATGAAGTTTAATTTGAATTCAAACACAACCCCCCCCCCCATTTTAACATTGATTGTATGAATTGTGAGAATATGGCTAAATAATAAGTCTCTATTCATGTGGACCGATCCTGCTTACTCTATACTATCTTTAGTGTAAGTAGTAGCAGTGACTTGTATTTTGTTGTTATTATTTTATCCCATTGTTTGCTGGTTTTACAACCAAGCAAATTGGTGTTGTTGCCAGGGATACGGTAGTACTAATTGTTTATGCCAAGTTCGCTTCTTACAAGTACACCTTTACTAGTTGATTTGGAGATAGAGAAATCTAAAAAATAAAGAGAGAAGCAAGCTAAACTTTTAAAGAAACAACGACAATCCGTAGCTTCTTCATCAAATCCATCAACCATATATTCACCAACATCCAAAAATTCCACTCCCATCTTCACGTAAACCAGAGTCTGAAACTTTTATTTTGACTCCTACCATGGGAGACAACCATGGAGGACATCAAGATCCTCCAAATCTACCACCTGAACAAACATTTAGATAGTGGACTACCCAAGATGTTACCCAACAACCATTGTGCATCAATTATCCTATAGCAATAAACTTTGAACTCAAATACGGACTCATTCATTAGTTTCCTTCATTCTATGGTATACAGAATGAAGACCCACACAAATTCCTTAAGGAATTTCATGTTGGTTGTGTGGGGATGAAGCTACATGAAGTTACTGAAGATCAAATCAAGTTAAGGGAATTCCCCTTTGCTTTACAAGATTCAGCCATGGAGTGGTTATATGACTTACCACCGGGGCCAGTCACAACATGGAATGAACTTACAAGGATGTTTTTGGACAAATATTTGCTAGAAATGAGAGCTTCAACCATAAGCAGTGAAATTATTGGCATCAAGTAACAGAAGAGAGAAGCCTTGCATACTTATTGGGAACAATTCAAGAAATTGTGCTCAAGATGTCCAAAACATAGGATTTCAGAGTATCAATTGTTGCAATATTTTTATGAAAGAATGTCATCTTGGGATGGAAAAATGCTCAATGCATTAAGTGGTGGATCAATAGATGGTAAAACTCTAACAGAAATCAGAGCTCTTATCAAGAACATGGCAGAAGAGTCCAAGCATACAACTCAAGAAGAAGAATGGTACAGTGATGAACCAAGAGGAGTGAAAGAAATTTCTAACCTAAAAATCTAGAGTCAACTTTCTGAGTTGACTAAAGTAGTGATGATGCTTGCTAAGGACAAGGGTGTGCAGCTACCAGCAGTTAGACCTTGTGCTATTTGTACCCAAGTTGGAGACCCTAATGATATGTGCCCAATCTTACAAGAAGATATAGAGCTAGTTCATGCTATGGGATTTTCTAATCAACAACAAGGATACATTTAGCCAATAGGCAATCCGAATTGGCATCAACCCAATGCCAATTTTCATCCAAGGCCACAACCTTATCAACCAAGACCTCAATTTCAAAATCAAATGAATCACCAACAAAATTATCAACCAACTTTCCAACTCAATCAACCTCCTCATCAATCTCAATTCCATCCTCAAAATATGCAACAAGGAAGTAGTTCAAGTGGATCAGGAATGTCTTTGGAAGACATTGTTAAGAGTTTAGCCACAAGTACATAAAATTTTCAAAATGAAACCAAGGTGACTATCAAGACTTTGGAGCAACAAATGACTCGACACACCAGTTCAGTGAGTAAATTCGAGTCACAAGGCAAACTACCCGCACAAACTGAAAAGAATCTAAAGCATAGTGCATGTGCCATCACTGTGAGGAATGGTAAAGAGTATAAAGGTCCAAATATGATTGAAGAAGAAGAAGAGATGGAGTTAGAGAAAGAAGAAGAGAAGTCAAAAGCACCTTTAAAGCAAGTACCCATTGAAGTAAAAGTCACTCCTCCCCATTTACCATAAGGTTAAGCACGTCAAACCATGAGAGAGAAGACAATGAGATCATGGAGATGTTCAGAAAGGTTAAGGTAAATATTCCTCTTATTGATGTCATCAAACAAGTCCCTAGGTATGCTAAATTCTGTAAGGAATTCTACACATCAAAGAAAATATTAAAAGGGAATGAAAGTGTCAAAGTAGGTGAAAAAGTATCTGCAGTGTTACATAAAATATTACCTAAAAAATGTAAGGATCCAGTTCTTTTCACGATTCAATGCAAATTGTGTAATCTTCATGTTTCATGAGCTATGCTAAACCTTGGAGCTTCTATCTATTTTTTTTGGTCATATTCTATTTTCAAAAATTTAAATATTGGCATATGGAAAAAGACCGTGGGAATCATTCAATTGGTTGACTGGTGTTTAGTACATCCAAAAGGTGTGCTGGAAGATGTGTGTGTCCAGGTGAAGGAACTAGTATTTTCGGCAGATTTTTATGTCCTTGACATGGATGATGATGACTCACCAAATTTGACTTCAATTCTTTCAGGAAGACCCTTTAACAGCCCAGAAAAAAATTGATGTTTATGATGGTACATTGTCCATGGACTTTGATGGATAGGTGATAAATTTCATCATCTATGATGCTGTGAGATATCCAAGTGATATCTCATATTAGAATTTTGTGGAAGTCATTGAACCATTAACCGAAGAGTGTTTTGATTTGTCTAATCTCGATGTGTTAGCTCTCATTTTAGACTGAAATCTTCAAAAGTATGGAGTGGAAAAACTTTCCAAGCAATTCAAAATTGATGAAGAGATTATGGAAGTTGTATCATGCATGGATCAACAGAAGAAAATGAGGTTTGATGCTCCAAAACTGAAATTATCAATGCCTATTGAGAAACTTGTTCCTTCTATCATACATGCACCCGAATTAGAACTAAAGACTTTACTAGAGCATCTCAAGTACGCGTATCTTCGACAGAAATAGACTTTACCCGTGATAATTTCCACAAAATTGACAACAAAGGAAGAAGAGAGTTCATCACAACTTTGAAAGAGTATAAGGAAATTGTTGGGTGGACTATCGTCGACATCGAAGGGTTAAGTCCTGCTGGGTTATGAGCATTCTAACACTCCTAAGTGTACATGCAACCCTAAATACCTTGGATCTATGTTTTCTCTATTATACATGCAAATATGAAGATCCAAGGTATTATCCTAATCTAGCATACAAAACAAGGAATATAACAAGATAGAATACATACCTTTTTCAGGTAGAAAGTCTTCATGAAGCTTGAGTGCCTAGTGCCCCAAGTGAGACACCTCAAATGGTTCATATAACACCAAATACACTTGGAATAACTTGAGAGAATTCTACACTTCATGAAATCGGCTAGCCCTCTCTAGAATCATACTAATGGCCGATTTATGTCAAGAATAAGATATTTATATAGTGTTACAATTAGGGTAAACCCTAATTGTCATGACTTTCCATTTCCTTGGATCCATGGATTCAAATACACCATGGAGCATCCATGGAGCATCATATGGGTTTTGGCCCAACTAGATAATCCATGGAGCATTAGCCCACTGTACAAGTATGGATGATTTACACAATCAACCCATATATTTAATTAGTCTTCTTTTGATCACTTAATTAATCATAGATTAATTCTTGATCAATACTAATTAAATAATCTTATTATTCTTATTATTAATATACTAGAACTTATAATATATTAATAACCATAAGTGTCTTATTTCTCTCATTATAGTCTTATCCAAATGCATGATGCCATGCAACCCAAATGGACCATGTTGGGTCGGGTCAAGTCTTACCAATTATAGTTATGGACTTAGACATTAATCCAACAGTCTCCCACTTGGATAAGTCTAAAACTAATATTGCGTATGACTTCAGGAACCGACTGGCAATCGTAGCTCTCAAAAGCCTCTGTCGAACTCTTGACCTTGTAGATGAACTCTGACCTTTGTCACTGACTTGTCCATTAGATAAGGGATCATATATTCCTCCATTCTAGATATCATATGGACTGAGACATGGATTATAATCATTCTCTCTGTCCATTTGTTGTTTCCCGATTTCCGATTTATGACGACTGACAAATTGAACAAATCAAATCAGTCATGGCCCGACTGAGCACTTCCATTTGTCATCATCAAATCATCGAGGGGCCCACAGATATCGCTTTTATCCCGAAGGTAAAAGGAATGGATAAACTTCGACTCATATGGCTGGTTCTAATACTATTTGAATCATCCACAAAGGCACGTTTTATAGCACCGAGTTACCAAATGTGTTTTCGTGCAATCAATGTACAACCAACTCATAGTAACAACTCGTGATAAAACCCATGAAGTGATTCCAATGAGCACGGGTTGAATCCAATACTCAGAACTTATGAGCACACATGAGTGTTGTAGCCCTTTGTCCAACACCTTAGACCTCTACAAGCCAACCCAAGACAGTCTTAATTCATATCTACTTCCAACATATGACCGACTGTGGATGGTTTGAATAACTTAGTCATTCTGGAAGAATAACCTAGTTTATTCGGGAAGTCAAAACATGCAAAGGGAAACACAATAGTAATTGAATCCAATATCGTATCAAAACCTATGAACATAAATAAAACACCTTTTATTTATCACCATATGATTACACATTGTTCACTGTATACTGTTTCAGCTATCAACTTTATTCTTGAATTTAAAACAATAGTTGTCTTATGCTCTAAGCATGTACACTATGTTTTCTAAACACTAGTCATGCCATACACCAAGTATGCATACTATGTTTGTCTATGATCTTTACTTTGTGAACTAGATCAATTGAACATAACTTCAATGATTCTCTTTTCACACTCCCAAATTGTTACTGCAAATGCAAGAATTCGAAATACATGCCATTTACTAAAATCTATTAGATTCTGAACTTGTATGCATTGATCCTCTTGTAAGGATTATGCACAAATTCACAAAGACTTGGCAACATTCATTACATAGTATTCCAAAGGAGATCAACTCCTTGGAAACATCCTTCTTGCATTAAGTTTCCTTAATCTTACACAGATTGAAATTTCTTACTTTGAAACATTTCCATATTCATTTTGACTATCACTTCTGAACAAGAGTTGCCTCCTTATAGTTTATGTAAATATGGTCCTTCCAGAATTATCACTATACTTCCAACTGTCCTTGAACAACCAATCATTGCTAAACCTTAGATTGTCCTCGACAATTGTTTAATCCTTTTAGTCATATCTAGTTCTAAACCTTTTCCCTTCTTAATGCCCCAAGCATTTGGAAAATTTTAGAAAGGATGAATATAGCACATGTAATCGATCCTATATCCGAAGCATATGGGACACGATTCATGAATTCTCACATAAACACTAAACCAGTCTTTTCCTATAACATTTCCATTTCTTTTTGCCATGTTCTCATAATTTAGATTATGAAAAGGGATGCAGTAATCATAATAGAATTTTAGAACACAAATAATGGACCCATATACAGAATTTCCTTATGTTGAGCCATTCCAACATGAAATTCATATATATATATATATATATATATATATATATATATATATATATATATATATATATCCTTGACTAAATGATTAAAACCTCACGATCTAAGCTAATAGATTTGAGATGAAGTATAAGATCCTCTCCCTTAATTATAGTAAAACAACTCTTTCCCAATTGAAACCTTTTGTTTTCTATAATTAACATTGCTAACTTGCAATACTTATCATAATTATCATGCTCCCACTAACATGATGATTATTAGCATAACACTTATGCTACCACTAGCTTTGACATGTACTCAGAAATCAACTGACTTCCTTACCAAAGTTCAGATTTCTGATACTAGATTGTTTTGATAAAACTTTATCAAAATCGTACACCTTCCCTTAGATAGCACAGTTGTGTGTCTAAACAATTATGAAGAGGGATGCCGTAATCATAATGGTTAGACCTTTTTGCCACTTCTCACAAGTCCAAGTTAGTGTGTCGGTAAACCACACACGCTCCACTAACGACTTTGAGAATGCAAATATCACAATTGCTATCTAGCTAAAATCTACTGAGTGAAAGTGTTTCCTCACCATCATTTTCATGAATCGGAGAGAAACCTTATGACACTTAGATTGAATGGTGTATGTGTTCTTATCCATGTGAATTATCAAAACCATAGTCACAAGACAAGGATAATGACAAATCCAAACTCATATGGACTGAACTCAATCTTAATTTCTTGCCACCTGGCAGCTCAAGGGCCTGCCATTGCTTCCAAGTTGTTGTGCAACAAATTGAGAACTCTAAGAACTCATATGCAAAGCCAACTTTAACTGGAATGGGCACAGAATATGTCAACACGATAGGTTATAAACCGCAAGTCGTGTCCTAGTGAAGAACTTCAGGTTCTATTCTTGATTAGTTCTTGAGACTTTCAAGACCTTTAAGACTCCCGCTGTCCTCTTGACCTGTAAGACTCCCTTGTCAAACATCCAAGAGATAGTGTGGATTCTAACCAAGACAAACACTTCACACAATTGGCCTAAGTTGGTCTTTGTTTTATCCAAAACATCACACCTTACCAATTTCAAATGTACAAGTGTAGAAAACTTTTACTCTTTCATTTGATATGTGTTTTTTTAAACCTTCCTTTGAGACATGTCACTCAAGTTACAATCTTGGAGTATCACTCTAAGACTTTTATTGGAACGAAGTATGACTCATCTTCTTGATTTAACCATTTCAACAATTCAAGTTCCTCTTCTTAGTCATAAGAATGCACTAAGATTTCCTTAGAGAAATAATTTTGATATGATTTCTTAATCATTAAGAAGATCACAAAAACTGATACTAAAGTACTCTCCCATCTTTTCAGATTTGAGAAACTTTTATCCTTCTGCCTAATTTGATTCTTCTTATTCGCTCTGTCATACATTGGAACCTTTTTCCAATGTCTCAGAATTACACTTAAGCTTGTAAGTATAATCATATTTACTGAGCTTTAGTAAACTATGACGAATAGTTTTATCAATCTTTTGTGGTGGACTTGACCAGTGCACAAGAATGTGTACTCGATCCCTTAGTCCTTCACTTGACTCAGACATCCATGTGAACAAGTAATTAGTTCTTAATTTTCCAATACTTGAAAGTTCTCATTCATCATGCTATAACCCTTACATGATTCCAAGTCTCGGTCCAAATGAAACTTGGGTGATGAGAATCTTTCCTTATTTGATAAATTTTTGACATTACCACAAATGAAAGAATCAATTTCATATTTCCACTCTTGCTATTAATGGAATCATATAAGCAACAATTTTTTCTCAAATGACATTGTAAGGATATTTCTAAAATAAATAAAATCAGAAATTTTCTTTTATTTTAAAACTTTGCGGAAAAGCTTATCCTTACAATCCATATGAAAACTTGTTGTTATCTATTCCTAAGCAATATCTCATAACTCCTAAGATGTAGCTCAAGAATCCGATTTTCAAACTACGCGATAAAAATCCATCTATGCGATCAGATTCAACATATTCTTTCTTTAAGTTTCTTTTCTTTGATTCTAAAACATCACCATGTGACCCAGTCACATCATGTATCAAGAATCTTATAATTGAAACTTAACAGAGTTATATAGTGGACTTTACCTGAAGCAGAGTCAAACTTATTGACTTTAACATCCTTAGGTAAATTTGGCAGCTTCGCAACTAATGACCCTTCCTTTGGCAATATAGACATATGGACCCTCTGATAATGCTACACGGGACTATCACAGAATTAGCTTTTCTCTTTACCATTTGGTCAACCGAGTTGACTATGGCCGATCCCTTTCCATTGGGAAGAGAGAGCTTTACTAGATATCCAATGTCATCATTGTTAATGTCCATAAAGTTTTAAGAAGTTGATCTTAGCAAATAGATAGGATCATTAAGGGTCTTGTCATAGTTTGTTTCATAGGTGTTCCAAAAGAACTCACTATGTGACTCAGAAAGTAGTTGAACCACCAACTTTCTCAAGAATTTGACACCCTTTTCTCCTAGCTTGTCAATATGTGACTACATCTCCAAGATGTGATCACACCTAGACCTTGCCTTGCCAATAGGGCTTGAGTGACTTTGCACTTGTGGGTTCGGGAGAATAATTTGAGGAGGTGAAAGAAGTATGATTTCCAAGGGACATCATCTTCATTTAGGAAAGCTTGTTTCAAAAGATTTGGGATGATCATAAATGTCTAAACCAGACATGTTTTGGGAAATATTCAAGATAGTTGATCTAAAGTCCTTAATATGACAGCCAATATGAAATATTAAGCCTAGGACCCAACAAACTATTTTATAACTTAGAAGAGGGATGCCGTAATCAAAGCTATATAATATTTGAAGGTAGGTGAATGACGATTCACCAATTTCCACCATGAAAAACGAAATAGTAATTAGGTTTTTAATTTGTTTTGGAAACTCCTAGATCTTTGAGATTCATTGAACTGTTCAATAGCATGTTTCAATCTCGAGTGTGCCCTTCAGGTTTTGTGACTGGGATGCCGAGGATCACAAAACAACGTGTGAAGTAACCATGCAAATTACTTGGTACCCTTAAGTGTTTACCCCTTAATCGATGTGCCGGTTAACCACACACGCTCCATCGATACTATGATAAACATTAAGTTACCCTTTGCTTACCTTGTTAAATACGAGTTAGTGTGTCGGCTAACCACACACGCTCCACTAACCGACTTAAACAAAGTGCAAAGTGTAATTTCATGGATTAGCACCTTATTCACATTTTCCTAAGTAACTAAGATTGGGTATTTATAAGAGTTTAGTTACTTAGTATTTATCATTAATACTTTTAAGGAAGGGAGAATGCTAGCCCTGTCAAACCTGTTCGGCTAACGACCCTCCACCAGTCAAGCAAGCGGTGGGTGAGAGTGGACACCCATTAAGTTGCAATTTTATAGGCAACAACCTTATACCCACGTTATAGACCGGCTTCGTGAATGAGGCGTACTAGCGGTAAGCCTGACTTTACTCTTATACATATATATATATATATATATATATATATATATATATATATATATATATATATATATATATATATATATATTATTAACTTATAATATTATAAAGTATAAGGGTTGAATTTTAACTTTTAAAATTCTAAGGGCTAACTTGGAATTAAAGTATTCATAAGAGAAAACATTACAAATTCCAAAACTTGATGGCAAGTTTTGAAACTATTCAAAACTAATTAATTTCATAACTTATGTGTTTAATGTAGTTTTAATCCAAAAACTCTTCAAGTTCCATAACTTGAGGACAAGCTATGGAAGACTTTAAACTAATGAAAGAATTAACTTTTCTTTATTTTATAACTTATGGAATTAATTAAGGTTACAGTTTTTTTATTTATTTGTTATTTAATGAAGAGACTCTTGGTCCTCCATAACTTGAGGACAAATTATGGAGTCATAACACCAATTAATTAGAAATAGACTCTTCATTTTGTAACCTTTGCCAACTTTTATGAGTTTTATGAAACATAAATGTGACTTTTCATATAACTTGAGGACAAGTTACAAAAACACATTTTAGAATCAACTCTTAGATTAATTTGGATTGAAAACAACTATTTCACTCAACTTTTCTATTAATCTAAGTAACTCATAAGAACAAGATAATTCAAATCAAACTTTTTCATGTAATTAGTCTAAACCTTAAACTAATACAAAACATGAATCTATTGACAATTATCTTTGGAATTGAATTAGCATGAACATTACCACATCAGAAACAAGTTTATAAGTTCAAAAACATCTTAGGGTAATGTTCCTAGTCCAATTCCAGCCAGAAAGTCGAATTTATGCTGTCTGTGGGTCCAACTCATCGAGTGCACGAACCAACTTGGCGACTTGGATGCTTTCTGCCTTGGACTCGGCGAGTCTGCTCGACAGACAATATCAAAACTCGATTTTTCAGCTCCATTTGCAAGTATAACAAGAAAACAAGCCTAGGCTCTGATACCACTGTTGGGTTATGAGCATTCTAACACTCTTAAGTGTACATGCAACCCTAAATACCTTGGATCTATGTTTTCTCTATTATACATGCAAATATGAACATCCAATGGATTATCCTAATCTAGCATACAAAACAAGGGATATAACAAGATAGAATACATACCTTTTTCATGTAGAAAGTCTTCATGAAGCTTGAGTGCCTAGTTCCCCAAGTGTGACACCTCAAATGGTTCACACAACCCCAAATACACTTGGAATAACTTGAGAGAATTCTACACTTCATGAAATCGCCTAGCCCTCTCTAGAATCATACTAGTGTCCGATTTTCGTCAAGAATTAGATCTTTATATAGTGTTACAATTAGGGTAAACCCTAATTGTCATGACTTTCCATTTCCTTGGATCCATGGGTTTAAATACACCATGGAGCATCATATGGGTTTTGGCCCAACTAGATAATCCATGGAGCATTAGCCCACTATACAAGTATGGATGATTTACACAATCAACCCATATATTTAATCAGTCTTCTTTTGATCACTTAATTAATCATAGATTAATTCTTGATCAATACTAATTAAATAATCTTATTATTCTTATTATTAATATACTAGAACTTATAATATATTAATAACCATAAGTGTCTTATTTCTCTCATTATAGTCTTATCCAAATGCATGATGCCATGCAACCCAAATGGACCATGCCGGGTCGGGTCAAGTCTTACCAATTATAGTTATGGACTTAGACATTAATCCAACAAGTCCTTTACTTTGCATGCACAAGATCCTTATGGAAGAAGACTACAAGCCGTCACAAGAAACTCAAAGGAATTTGAATCCTCCGATGATGGAGGTTATGAAGAAAGAGATTCTAAAATTGTTGAATGAAGGAATGATCTATCCTATATCGGATAACAAATGGGTAAGATTTGTCCAGGTTGTACCAAAGAAGACAGGTATTACTGATACAAAATTAGTCCCCACTCATGTGCAAAACAGGTGGAGAGTTTGCATAGACTATATACGAATCAATTCCTCAACCCAAAAAGATCATTTCCCACTTCCCTTCATCGATCAAATGTTGGAAAGGTTAGTGGGAAAAACACACTATTGTTGCTTGGATGGGTATTCCGGTTTCCACCAAATACCCGATGGACCCGAGGATCAAGAAAAAACCACTTTCACATGTCCCTTCGGAATATTTGCATATATACGAATTGCTTTTGGACTTTGCAATGCTCTTGAGACTTTTCGGAGGTGCATGGTATGTACTTTTTTAGTCTACATTGATGAAATCATTGAAGTGTTTATGGTCAGTGTCACTATTTATGGTAATTATTATCACAAATGTTTGGGTAATTTGAAATTTTTTTTGTAATGATGTATTGATACCAACCTTGTTTTGAATTATGAAAAATGTCATTTTATTGTTGATAAAGGTCTTATACTTGGCATGTTGTGTCTTCTAAGAGTCTATAGATAGATAAAGCAAAATATGACATTAAGTCATTACCTTATCCCACTTGTGTTCGCGAGGTACGCTCGTTTCTTGGTTATGCAGGTTTTTATAGAAGATTTTGTTGGATCTGTGTCTTAGCCCATAACTATATTTGGTAAGTACTTGACCCGGTTGTGCATGGTCCTTTTGGGTTGCCTTCACCAAAGCAACTTGACAGCGTGATTTTTGAAGAGAGAGGTTATTATAGTTTAATTAATATTAGACAAGAATTAATTATGTAGATAAAAGACATTAATTAAATAAAGAGGACTAGAGCAATCAATTATTTGATAGTTGAATATTGGGTTGGGAAGCCTTGTGGATTAGGTATGGACGAAATAAAGGATGAGTCCATCCTAAATTTCGGCCATTGAGGCCTTATTCCAGAAGGTTCCTGAGACTGCTTAAGGCCTATGTTGTCCATTAGGGTTTTGACTGAAACCCTAGCAACACAAGTATAAATACACCCCTTACGAATCAGTTTTCGACCATTGGAAACCCTACAAGAGTTTTGTGACATTTCCAATTTCACGTCACAAAAAGACCGATTTTGTTTATGCTTTATAAAAATCAGAGTAATTCTTTTAATAAAAATGTTATTGAATTTGTTCCGAGAAAAACATGATAAATTTGTTATCAAAGTATTTCCGAAGAAATGTATTTTTATTCATCATAAAACATTTGGGATATCATCCTCAATACCGAAACATAAGCATAAACAGAACTTACATTTATTTACACTAGTGATTTTACATCTCCTTTAATCTCTTAGTACAACGTAGCTTCGTATCAACACCTGTGATACAATTAAATTGAGCGGGTCAGGCTTGGGAGCCTGGTGAGCATATAGGGTTTTCAACCCACAATAAATAAATTTATTATGTTTAAAAATCAAACAATCAACCCAATTTCCCATCCCCATTAACTTCTATATTCTTAAAGATCTTAAGAATCATCTATCCTTCACTCATTCATTCCTAAGGATTATCCTAAGGAATAGGCACGAAGTCCATCGCTGCTCGAGATTTATACAACATGTACCAAGTCTGTAGCTACCAAGATAACCAAAGGAATAAGCACGAAGTCCATCGTTGCCCGAGATTTACACAACAGACACTAAGTCTATAGCTACCAAGATAACCAAAGGAATAGGCACAAAATCCATCACTACCCAAGATTTATACCACAAGCACTAAGTCCATAGTTGCCAAGATAACCAAAAATATAGGCACGAAGTCCATCACTGCCCAAGATTTATACAACAAGCACTAAGTCCATAGATGCCAAGGTACTAAATCCATAACTACCGATGTTAATCTATACAGTACTAAATCCATAACTACCAACGTACATTTATAAGGTACTAAATCCATAGCTACCAACGTACATCTATACTATCCTTCATCCATCATTCTTTATCCACGCATGTTTTACCCAACATATTTGTAGATTAAAAATACATCTACAATTTAAAAATTATATAAATCATTCATTCAACATCCATCTCGAATAAACAAACAACATATATACACATAACATGTATGTTATATAAAATACTGCATATCTATATGTAACATGAAAGTGACTATACACTCACTTGATAAGACGATGATTAGACAACGCTTCGTCCCTTAAAACAATATTCTTCTATGAAACTGGGATGTTTCCTCAAAAACCGGACTTCACGCGGGTAGAGTTTCGGCTCAAAAACTCTTTTTCTCGGCATCTTCGGGGCTTCGGGACTTTCTTCGGGTGTTGGGATGTTACTGGGACTTCGGGGGGCTAGAAGTAGGCTTAATGATGAGAAAAGTAGGAGAGAGGTTGAAAAATTAGCAACCAAAACCGGCTGCCTTCAATTTCTATTTATAGGGTGAAAATTTGAGGTTCATCTCGTGAACCAAGTATGTTCACCTTGTGAATTCAATCCTAATCATATCATAGGCTTGTCGTGTATCTTCAAGCCTCAAAAGGTGTCATGCAACGAATTCACCTCGTGAACCAAGTATGTTCACCTCGTGAAGGTCTTGAAGTTTGTGCCCCGAACTTCAAGAATCCATATCTTTCACATACGAACTCCATTTTTTATGTTCTTTATATCCACGCGTAGGTGAAGTTATGCTCTACAACTTTCATTTAAACTCGTCGGCTAATTTTAATTTCATTTTTATTAATATATTTTTAAAGGCCAGGACAAGAAAAGTTCATTAAAAATTCATAACTTCTTCATCTGATGTCCGTTTTTGTCTGTCTTTTTACCGTTGAATTACTATCAACAAGATCTTCGATTCTCATTTAGGGTGTTTCGGCTAAAAATCACTCGATCAAAATTTTGATTTTTTAGTTGTATACGACTATATCGAAACTTAGAAACATGATAACTTCTTCATACGAAGTCAGATTTGGACGTTCTTTGTATGCATACGCTCGGTTTAACAAACACTACAACATTCGTTTAGATTACTTAGGCTAAAAACCATTCTATCGTAAATTCACTATTTACGTCACGCATTGGCGAGCCGGTTATGTCGCGAAACTTCGACGGATCATAACTTCTTCGTTCTAACTCGGATTTCAGCATTCTTTATATGTACGGAAACCTTGTCACATATACTACAACTTAGTTAAAATTATTTATTCTAAATAGTCCTCTATCAAAAAGTCATTTTTGCCCTCGTCATCTCTAAATTAACTTTCCCGAATCTGCGGGCGTTACAAGTTCATAGCCGAAAATTGTGCCTCTTACCTATCTCCAAAACAATCCTCCTTCTTGTGGTATTGGTAAGCCATTAGAGTAGTGACATTTGTGACTCTAAGCTACAAGAGAAGAAGATTCAAGCATTCTTGAAGACGTAATCATCTAGATCTGATTTCAATATGATCTTTTCGAAATATGTATGCTAGATCTTGGGTTTATATGTCTTTGATGAATTGCATGTACAATAGAGAAACCTAGATCCAAGCTTTAAGGTTTGCATGAGCACATAGGATGTTCTTTTCTGTAAAACCTATCAGTAGTATCCAAGCCTTGATTGGTTTCTATTGTATTGATGCCTTGTATGTTCATTTTTCTGAAAAAATCATTTTTCTGCCCTCTGCCTGACCTGATTCGGCGAGTCACTTGCTGCACTCGATGAGTTGACCTAACTCGGTGACTCCAATGTGTGACTCGGTGAGTTGGGGAGTTAGAAAGAGGCATACTCGGGATTTGTTGTTGTTTTGCTGAAGGATAATTACCAAAATTGTTTTTGACAAATAAAATCAAAAATTTATTATTATTATGTGATTATCCTTACCAAAACAATAGATAATTACCAATTAACTGAATAATAAATTTCTTATATGATAAAACTTAATTATTTGATTTATTTGATGAATTATCTTGTGAGTAAAATGGAATAGATCAAATTTAGATAATCATTAAATGAAATGATTGATTTAAATTATTTGCACTTTGATCCTATGTGTTTTAAAAAGTTCAAAACTTGCCCTCAAGTTTTGGAATTAAAATTTTTTTATTAAAAGTTTAATTTGAATTATTTAAATTTCAAACCCTAGAATTTTTCAAGTTTAAAATTCACCCTATACTATTATAATATTATAATAATTATTATTATATATGTTTAACTTAAAATGCTAGTCATACTGTTAATAGGCCTCATTCATGAGGACGGTTTATAAGGGAGTATGAGGTTATAGCCTATAAAATGGTCATTTAATGGGTGTCCACTCTCACCCACCGCTTCCTTGATTTGTTGAGGGTCGTTAGCCGAACGGGTAGGATAGGAAAAACTCTTTCCTCATTAAAAGTATAATGAATTATAAAGTAACTAAATGTTTTTACAAAATTCTCAATCTTACTTACTATAGGCAATAGTGAATTTGATGCAATTCCACGAAATTACACTTTTTACCCTTGCTAAGACGTTAATGGAGCATGTGTGGTTAACTGGCACACTAATTGGGCTATAAGGAAAGGTGGAAAAGGGTGACTTTATGTTTTTCATAGATCGATGGAGCGTGTGTGGCTAACCAGCACGTGGATTAGGTGACTTTAACATTGAGGGCACCATGTACATTTTCATGGTTATTCACACTCGGTTTGTGATCCTCGGCATCCCAGTCAAAAACTTGAGGGGCATATCGAGATTTAAATATGTCATTGAAAAGTTCAATGAATCTCAAAAAGATCTAGGAGTTTTCAATACATTTTAAAGTTAATCTCTTTTTTGTTTTTCGTGGTGGAAAATTAGTGAATCATCATTCACTTACCTTCAAATTATTTACATGTTAGATTATAGCATCCCTCTTCTAATTTGTAAATAATTTTGTTGGATCCTAGCCCTAATTTCTCATTTGGGTGTTTAATTGGGATTAATTTCTAATCAAACGTGTCTGTTTTCTATTTCAAATGTCGAACGTTAACAACAATGCTTCCAGCTCAAATTCCTCTGGCTTGTTCTCACTCATTAATTTTTATCGGAGAGTGGTCTTTCACGGGTCCAATTTCAATGATTTGATCTGTAACATCCGAATGGTCACTCGTTATGAAGACAAAGAGTATGTACTCGATGAAAAGCTAAAGGAAATCAACATCAACAATGCCTCTAATGAAGAGATTGCTGCCTTTGAAGCCGATGAGCGTAATGCTATGGAAGTCCATTGCATTATGCCGACAACTAGGACTGCAAAACTCCAGAAGTCCTATGAGGACATGTATCCCTATGAGATGCATCAAGATCTATTGGACCGGTACCACCAAAGTGCTAGGCAAGAAAGTTACGAGATCATCACTTCGATGATCACTGCCAAAATGGATAATGGAGAGTCCCTTACTTCTCATCTGCAAAAGATGTAGAGATATGTTGATCGCTTGCTAAAGTTAAAAGTTAACTTTGATGAAAATTTGGAAATTGACATCGTCCTTCACTCCTTGCCTCCCTGCTACAACCAGTTCCGCATGAACTACCACATAAACAAGGAGGAGGTCACTTTGAGCAAGCTGTAAGGCTTGTTGAGGACTGTTGAGACCAACCTCAAAGAAAAATCTATTGCATCAACTCTTACTCCTATTGCAACCCCGGTCTTGGAAATTAGGCAAGGAAAGGGCAATAAGAGGAAGGCTCCCTCAAAGAGCAACCGTAAGGGAAAGTCCCAAGATGGTACCTCTTCTAGTGGAACCAAGGTTGGTTCTTCTAAACCCAACTCCAACCCCAAGAGGCAGAGTGCCACTACTGCCATGAAATAGGGGATTGGAAACGAAACTACCCAAAGTATCTGCAGGATATCCAGGATGGAAACATCAAGTTGTCCTTCGTAGGTATTTACACTATTAAATCTAATGATTTATCACATGCTATTTCTTAGGTTCTTGATATAGGGTGTGGTTTTCACATTTGTTCCGATTTGCAGGGCCTAAGAAGAAATAGGGATGTGGAGTATGGGAAGATAAACTTGATCATTGGGAAAAGAATATCATCGCCTGTCACCAAGATTGGAGTTTACTCTTTAGTGCTTAGTAATGGATTAGGATTATATTTAGATAATCGTTGCTATTCACCATATATGGCAAGAAGCATCATTTCTTTTCAAGGTTTATATAGACAAGGATTTAGATATTCATTTGATAATGAAAAGGGTTCTATTAATGCTTATCTCAATGGTGTTTTCTATTTTGAAGCATTGCCTTGTAATGGAATATATGAAACTGTGATGATTGTAGATATTTTACGAAATGATTTGTTTTGTATCGATTCTTCCAATAGTTTGGATAAAGCATGCTTGTGGCATTGTCTTCTTGGACACATCAACAAGAAATGCATAGCCCAAATCCAAAACGATGGTGCCATGGAGTCATTTGACCTTAGGTACGATGATGTGTGCGCCTCTTGTTTACTTGGAAAGATGACCAAATCACCCTTCACTGGTACTTCTGAAAGGGGTGACAGTTTATTGGATCTTATGCACACTGATTTGTGTGGGCTCTTTAGATCCACCACAAGGGATGCGAATCGCTTCTATGTGACTTTCACTGATGATTATAACAGATATGGGTATATCTACTTAATCAAGCACAAGTCAGAAACCTTTGAAAAGTTCAAAGAGTTTAAACAAGAAGTGGAGAATCAGTTGGGCAGGAAAATGAAGATGCTTCGATCCGATCGAGGTGGAGAGTAGGTATGTCTTGAATTCCATGACTACCTCAAGGAATGTGGAATCGTTTCGCTATTGACGCGACCTAGGACACCGCAGTTGAATGGTGTGGCTGAGAGGTGTAATCGAACCTTGCTATACATGTTTCATTCCATTATGAGTCGTGCTTCGCTACCTATCTCATTCTGGGGGTATGCCTTAGATACTGCCCCCTATATCCTTAACTTAGTCCTTACCAAGAAGGTTGCCAAAACACCTCATGAGATGTGGACAGTGAAAGCTCCTTCGTTGGCACATATCAAGGTTTGGGGTTGCAAGGCTTTCATAAGAAGAGAGACTCATGAAAAGCTCAAACCTCATAGTGAGTGGTGTATTTTGATCGGCTACCCGCAGAAGTCCTTTGGATATCTCTTCAATAGAGCAAGTGATAATGTTATCTTCACTGTGACAAGAGGGAATTTTCAAGAATGATAACTCATAAGCCATTGGGACACTAGGATTCAATCAGTCTTCAAAAGATTCGAGAGTCAAGCGATGAAGGAACCTCTAACACTGGTGCTCAACCCAAGGAGAAAACTCGAGTTGAACCGATTGACGAGTCCTTACCTCTTAGACATTCCGAAAGAGTTAGAGTTCAACCCCAGTTTTATGGTTTTCATATTACTACAGAAGGGGATACATTCATTAGTGATAACACTAGTGAGTTTGGACAAACCAAACAGCTACAAGGAAGCCATGGTAGGCTCGGCGTCTACAAAGTTGAAAGAGGCGATGGACAGTGAGATTTAGTCCATGTACGATAACCAAGTTTGGAGCTTAGTTGATAATGTGCTAGGTCGTAAGATGGTCAGGTGCAAGTGGATCTTCAAGAAGAAGACTGACATAAATGGGAATGTGCACACTTATAAGATGTGATTGGTTGCGAAGGGCTTTACTCAAACTCGTGGAGATGACCATGATGAGACCTTCTCACTAGTTGTGAAGATAATGTCTATTAGGGTGATGCTGGCCATTACTGCATTTCATGACTATAAGATATGACAGATGGATGTCACAACTGATTTCCTTAATGGAACGTTGGTTGAGGATGTTTACATGAATCAGCCAGAGGGTTTTGTCGATGTGAAGCTCCCCAATGGAGTGTGTAAGCTTGTTAAGTCCATTTATGGACTAAAACAAGCATCTCGCAAATGGAATCTTTGTCTCGAAGAGAAAGTCAAAGAGGTTGGTTTTCTGCGAAGCGAGGATGAATCATGTGTATTTTTCAAATCCAGTGGGAGTATAGTAAGCTTCCTCGTATTATATGTCGATGACATACTACTCATAGGATACAACATCTCAACCCTGCAGGAAGTCAAGTCGTGGCTTGGGAAGTGTTTCGCTATGAAGGATCTCGGAGAAGCGGCTTATATTTTAGGAATAAGGAGAGTGAGAAATAGAAGCAAAAGACTAATAGAACTTAGAACATACTCAGGACACTTACTTGGACGAGGTACTAAAGAGTTTTATTATGGAGAATTCCAAGAAAGGGAAGTTACCGATCCAAAGCAACACCAACCTGAGTAAGACTCAGTGCCCGAGTATAGAGGATGAGATAGCAGAAATGAGTCAAGTACCTTACGCTTCTGCAGTTGGATCGATCAAGTATGCTATGACTTGTACTCACCCCGATGTGGCCTTCTCATTGAGCATGGTCAGCAAATATCAACGTAACCCTTATAGAGCCCATTGGACCGCAGTCAAGAATACTCTTAAGTACCTTCGGAGGACCAAGGAATGGTTTCTAGTCCTCGGTGGGAGTGATGACTTACGGGTGCGAGAGTATACTGATGCTACTTTTCAGACTGATAGGGACAACTACCGTTCACAGTCGGGCTGGGTCTTTATCCTTAATGGAGGAGTAGTGACTTGGAAAAGTTCCAAGCAAGAGACTGTAGCTGATTCAACGTGTGAATCAGAGTACATTGCAACGAGTGAAGCGTCAAAGGAGGCAATATGTGTAACACCATGTTTATTTATTAGATAAATAAATAAATTAATGATGGAATGGTAGCCATAAAATAAATTTTTATATATCAAAGGATGGTTTCGAGGAGTTAACTATCATGATTTTAGAGGTTAGGGGTTAAAAGTGTAAGTTCCAGACTCAGTTTGTAAATATTTTTAAAGGCAAGGGCTCCGTGGTAATTATTGGGACTTAATTCGAAAGAAAAGAGAAGAGAGGGTTGAAAATGTCATAATTGGGAATTGAGGGTTGAAATAGATAAATTCTAGATTAGCTTTGTAAAGATTTTAGAAGATAGGGGCTGCATTGTAAATGTCGGACCTGATTTGTAATATATTTAGTTGGCAGGTGTTGGAAGGGTAAAATATGGGCTGAATTTGAAAAGGAATGAGAAGGGAAGGACTGTTTGTGACATTATGGGAAAAGGTCTAAAGGTACCGGGTATATATTAATCTAACCCTAACCCTAGTCGTCATTCTCACAGCCGCATCCCTCCATCCATAGAACCTCTCGTCGGCGGCCACTTCCACCCTTACAATTCCCGGAGCTGCGCCACCTTGTGGCTCCCTAATCGCCTCCTCCTTTCATTTTGTTTTTCCGATCAGAGAATGGGCGAGAGTAACCGCAGGACTGCCACCACCTTTAAACTCCTCTCCAGCCGCCGTCGATGGCCATTTTCAGGAAGGAAAAAGAAACGCCTTGGTGTTGGTCGTTGTTGTTGCTCCCGGAGATGGATCTACTCTCCTCTCCGTTTGGTTTTATTGCTACGTCGTCTGCTGCCAACTGCAGGTGTGTCCGTTAGCCTCCTAGCTGCCATAGGAGTCGGAATAATCCGCCATGGTGTCGGATGTTGCTGCTGTGAACCGCCACTATGCTGCAACTTGGAAGACGCGGTCGGAGCTGCTCCATGTCTCCTTCTTCTTTCGTTCTGCCACCTTGCGAACGTCAAGCCGCCACCTTAAGCCGCTGCTGTTACCACTTGTGTTGTTGCTACCGTCGCCAACCGCCACCATGTGGGTGGCTGGGGTGTTTGTTACAATTAGAAGCATGTGTTTGTGTTGTGTGTGACTTCGTTTGACTGGAAAAGCCACTGCCACCACCGTGAGGTGGTGGCTGCCGCCGTGTACCACCATGGGTAGGTATATTTTCGTGTGTATGTGTTTTTAATTAGATTAGGGTGTGCGTGTGTTGATCGGATGGGCTTTGTAACTGTAAAAACAAATTTGATTAATGAAAGAAAACTAAAAACCGCCACCTTAGGGTGGTGGCTGCCGCCACTGGCCGCCGTGTCGGGTGGCGGTGTGCTTAGCTGTGATGGGATTGCTAGTTTAGGGATGTTTGGTCAAGGGACTAAAACCCTAATGGGCCTTGAAACCCTAATGGGCCCAATGAGGCTTAATGGGTATAAAAACCCAAACATGTATCTAATGGTCTTAATGGACCCTAATGGATCCAAGGACTTAACTAATGGGCGTATTGGGATAAGACAGGTTGGAAACCCTAATTAGGGTTTAGAAAACCCTAATATTGAATTTATGGGCTTGGACTTATTGAGACCCAGTTGTGGGCCATTGGAATAATGGAATTGTGTGATTAAGTCCAATCACACCATATGACTTATTTAGAAGAATGATGGACTTAATAGATTAAGTCCTTGATGGGTTAAGTGAGAAACACTTAACCCTAATCGTCATTTTATGTGAAACCCTAATTTCTCTTGGGTTTATTGTTGGGCCTTTCTATTGGACCTTGATGATTGGATTATTATTGGGCCATCCAAAGTGAAGCAATTGGACTAGAATAATTAATGGGCTTTGAGGTATTTTGGGAAGCTCACTAAGCATCCGTGCTTACCGTGTTATGCGTTATGTGTTTCAGGTACATTGTTTCAAAGGAAAGGAGACGGCTTGGTCGCAGCGCATCACACTATGTTTTCCGCACGCGGGATCTTTGGGATTACACTCTGATATGGTTTTATGATACTCTGTTTGATTAATGACACTTTAGTTTTTGATATGACATATTATTATGAAAGTTTTTATATCAATCACTTTTATGCAATAACGTAAATAAAAATGAAATTTTTGGTCTTGAATTTTGGGATGTTACAAGTTGGTATAAGAGCCTTGGTTTGAGGGATTCGGGCACACTCTCGGGTGTGTCTGGACTCAAATTGAGGGCTTGGTATGAAAATTTTCGAAAGAAAATCATTTTATAAAAAGAATTTGAAAATAATTTGGAAGGAGAAAAGAACTTTGAAAAGAAAAAGGTGTGTGATGCATGCAATCAGTCGAGCTCAAGTGAGTTTTCCCCTAGATAACCATACATGTTGTGTTATGATATGATATGATTGTGAGAACTGCATGCTAGACTAGGGCTACGGATCTAGGAAGGTGCCTTATGTGCTTGTTGTATGTGTTTGCTGAATTACATGATAGTATTGATCAGTTAGTGATAGGATAGCCTGTTTAGGTTATGCCTGATTGTGTGAGCCTCATAATTGCATGCTAGTATAGATCCCTAACAAGAGGATAGACTAATCTGATTGGAATATGTTGGTGAGATTTTCCATTGTCTGAATGCTATTTGCTTGGTGCTTGGAGGGAATCTTAGTAATGTGAGCTAGCTACTAAGTGGATATGCTAAGTCGTGAATGGCTATTTTCATGAGGTAGCTAGTTGACATTAGTGGGAAGTTCTTTAGCAGCTGAGGACTGGGTGAGTACGGGAAGCTAGGAAAGCCTAGGATATGCTCAATGGGTTAGTAGTGAGGTTCAGTGAGACTTGGGTGTACCAGTTGAGGAAGTGACTTGGAGGATTCGGGAGGATTGCTGAGGAAAGTATGGATAGGTGTGGAAGGTAGTATTGGGCCCATACTATTGAAAGCATATGATCCATACTCAAATAGTGAGAGTCTTGGAGAATCTAAGAAGCTTCAGGGAAGAGTTTGTGACCTAGTGTGGGGACAGAGGATGTTCCAGTTGTTGCAACTTAGCCATTGGCAAGCGAGCTAGTGAGCATGACAGGGTGTCAGACCCTGAAGGATATGATTTCCAAGAGTTGCAGATGCAGCATCGATTTGGGAGCACCCTGGAAAGAGAGGTGTGTGCCAGGTGCGTATAGCAGAGGGTCCTGGGAAGAGACCCATGACTTCAGATCATCGGGTGAAAGGCCAGCAGGGCCTGAGTCAGTGCAGCGCGTACGAGAATGTACACGAGGGAGTTTGTCACTCCAAGGGTTTAGGCTGCTACCGGGTAGCGGGGTTGGTCATGTCAGCAGAAGGGGATCGGATTTCAAGAGTACTCATCGAGGTTACCGAGGATTGGAGATCTCAAGGTTTAATCGGTGATTAAACGCTAGCATGGGCAGGTACAGGTTGTCGTCAGTGGCATATTAGAAAGCGAGGAGGATTGGGAATCCTTCAATTATGATGTAATGTGAAGACTTAGTCGAATCTAAGTGGGGGAGAGACTTTTATAAAGTTCTCCAACTGTGAGTTCTGGTTACGCGAGGTGCAATCTCTTGGGCACCTTGTCAACCAGAAGGGCATTCTCATTGATCCGGCCGAGATAGAGACAATGATGCAGTGGGAGATTCTGAGGTCTCCAACCGAGATTCGTTGTTTTCTGGGTCTAGCAGGTTATAATCGGAGGCTTTTACAGGACTTCTCCGAGATTGTGGGTCCTTTGACCCGACTGACCAAGAAGTCGACGAACCTTCATTGGGGGGCTGGGCAACAGGTAGCCTTCGAGGCTCTCAAACAGTGGTTGTGCGAGGCACTGATTCTCACCCTGTCAGAGGGTGTAGATGATTTCATGGTTAACCGTGATGCTTCGATCACGGGCATGGGTGCGGTATTGATACAGTGGGGTCACATGATAGCATATTTCGGGAACTAGGTTAGAGTTTTGGTTAGGACTAAATTTCAATTGAGGGTTAGGTCGAGTGCGTGTTCGACCCGGTTTGGAAAGTGTTGTAAGACTGCGGGGGTAGCTATAGCATTCATTAGCGATCAGGTAGTATGGAAAGTGTTGTAAGACTATGGGGTAGCCGTAGCATTCACTAGCGATTAGTTAGCATGAGAAGTGTTGTAAGACTACGGGGGTAGCCGTAGCTTTCACTAGCGATCAGTTAGCATGGGAAGTGTTGTAAGACCGCGAGGGTAGCCGTAGCAATCACCAGTGGTTAGTTAGCATGGAAAGTGTTGTAATATTGCGGGTGTAGCCATAGCATTCACTAGCCGCTAGATAGGGATAGAGTGTTGTAAGTCAGCGAGTGTAGCCGTAGCATTCACTAGGTTGGTAGATGGCATGAGCGTGTAGTTAGAACGCAGAAGGAACAGTAGTACCCACCAGTTCGTGTGCAGCAGTTAGGATATGGAAATCCACATATTGGATTTTGGTATTACCCAAATGGATTAGCTCTGGTTGAGCCAGCGATAAGACTGTAGGAACATCACCACAGTTATGAGATCAGTGAAGTAATGGACTGCTTAAGGGCATTTGTGATGTAAGGCTTCCATTGGTTAGGTGGTAATCACTTTTAGCCTTGGATTGGATGATTTCAGGATTCGACACATGGACCCGATCGGTTAGATCAGAATTTTTTTTTGATCCTCAGTGGCATGATAACTAGTGGCAACTAGTTCCATAGAAGGATTTCGTTCAGAATTCTTGTGAGGTGACTAAGTGGGGGTCCTTTGACTCCGCAGCCGGGCCAGAACCCGATATTTCAGATGATTAGTGAACAAATTGAGACTAGGTAGGTTTCGGTAGATGTTGGGAAGCAATATGTAGCAACATACTGCTTCAGGCAGTTCAGTGTTCGAGCCGTTTCAGCGTCTAGGCAGTTTTAACATTTGTGCTTTAGATTGCGAGTACGGACGGAATAGCTAGATGATTCGGGGAGTGGTAAGTCACTCCCAGCGGGATTAGCTGAGCCTCGACCAAGAATAAGTTATCTGCGGGGATAATTAGGTCTGTGACCTTGAATTATAGTGGAAACCTCGAGTTATCGAAAGTTGAGTAGTTAGTTGAGGGATAAACAGGCTAGATTCAACGATAATGGTTCAATATGAGTGGTCTGCTAGGGATTCAGATCATCTCGAGACAGCAAATTTCTGACGGAATAGATGAGATCTGGTTATGAGGAATTCGTTCACCTATGGATTCTAGGGCTTTACGAGGGTTGGTCACGGCTACCCTGGGAAGGCTAGGGTGTGCCCAGGTTGGTGACAATGCTACTTGAGTAGCTGGGCGAGTAAGTGATGGTAATGAATGATTTCGAGGGCAAAATCTAATTTAAGTGGGGGAGAGTTGTAACACCCTGTTTATTTACTAGGTAAATAAATAAATTAATGATGGAATGGTAGCCATAAAATAAATAGTTATATATCAAAGGATGGTTTCGAGGAGTTAACTATCATGATTTTAGAGGTTAGGGGTTAAAAGTGTATGTTCCAGACTAAGTTTGTAAATATTTTTAAAGGCAAGGGATCCGTGGTAACTATTGGGACTTAATTCGAAAGAAAAGAGAAGAGAGGGTTGAAAATGTCATAATTGGGAATTGAGGGTTTAAAATGATAAATTATGGATTAGTTTTGTAAAGATTTTAGAAGATAGGGGCTGCATTGTAAATCTCGGACCTGATTTGTAATATATTTAGTTGGCAGGTGTTGGAAGGGTAAAATATGGGCTGAATTTGAAAAGGAATGAGAAGGGAAGGACTGTTTGTGACATTATGGGAAAAGGTCTAAAGGTATCGGGTATATATTGATCTAACCCTAACCCTAGTCGTCATTCTCACAGCCGCATCCCTCCATCCATAGAACCTCTCGCCGGCGGCCACTTCCACCCTTACAATTCCCGGAGTTGCGCCACCTTGTGGATCCCTAATCGCCTCCTCCTTTCATTTCGTTTTTCCAATCAGAGAATGGGCGAGAGTAACCGCAGGACTGCCACCACCTTTAAACTCCTCTCCAGCCGCCGTCGATGGCCATTTTCGGGAAGGAAAAAGAAACGCCTTGGTGTTGGTCATTGTTGCTGCTCCCGACGATGGATCTCCTCTTCTCTCCGTTCGGTTTTATTGCTACGTCGTCTGCTGCCAACCGTAGGTGTGTCCGTTAGCCTCCTAGCCGCCATAGGATTCGGAATAATCTGCCACGGTGTCGGATATTGCTGCTGTGAACCGCCACTACACTGCAAGTGGGAACACGCGGTCGAAGCTGCTCCATGTCTCCTTCTTCTTTCGTTCTGCCACCTTGCGAACGTCAAGTCGCCGCCTTAAGCCGCCACTGTTACCACTCGTGTTGTTGCTGCCATCGCCAACCGCCACCATGAGGGTTGCTGGGGTGTTTATTTCAATTAGAAGCGTGTGTTTGTGTTGTGCGTGACTTCGTTTGACTGGAAAAGCCACTGCCACCACCGTGAGGTGGTGGCTGCCGCCGTGTACCACCATGGGTGGGTATATTTTCGTGTGTATGTGTTTTTAATTAGATTAGGGTGTGCGTGTGTTGATCGGATGGGCATTGTAACTGTAAAAACAAATTTGATTAATGAAAGAAAACCAAAAACCACCACCTTAGGGTGGTGGCTGCTACCACTGGCCGCCATGTCGAGTGGCAGTGTGCTTAGCTGTGTTGGGATTTCTAGTTTAGGGATGTTTGGTCAAGGGACTAAAACCCTAATGGGCCTTGAAACCCTAATGGGCCCAATGAGGCTTAATGGGTATAAAATCCCAAACATGTATCTAATGGGCTTAATGGACCCTAATGGATCCAAGGACTTAACTAATGGGCCTATTGGGCTAAGACAGGTTGGTAACCCTAATTAGGGTTTAGGAAACCCTAATATTGAATTTATGGGCTTGGACTTATTGAGACCCAGTTGTGGGCCATTAGAATAATGGAATTGTGTGATTAAGCCCAATCACACCATATGACTTATTTAGAAGAATGATGGACTTAATAGATTAAGTCCTTGATGGGTTAAGTGAGAAACACTTAACCCTAATCATCATTTTATGTGAAACCCTAATTTCTCTTGGATTTATTGTTGGGCCTTTCTATTGGGCCTTGATGATTGGATTATTATTGGGCCATCCAAAGTGAAGCAATTGGACTAGAATAATTAATGGGCTTTGAGGTAAGGCCTATATGAGGAGTGGGCCCAATTTGGAAAATTGGGCCATTTGTTGGGCTTTGATTCCTAATTGACTTTGGGCCTAAGAATTAGGGGTAAAGTAGTAATTACCCAAAGAATGTACTTATGGTTATGTAGTGGGATCCAATTATTAATTTGGTGATGTTTGATAATTGACAGAACGAAAATCTATCATCCAACGGGTGGTCGGAAGGTCTAAGAATTAGGAGTTAAGTCTGCAGGACTTCAGCAGTGTGGGATTGAGTTTGGGCCTAAGAATTAGGAGTTAAGTCTGCAGGACTTCAGCAGTGTGGGATTGAGTGTGTTGGACTTCAATAGTGTCAGGTGAGTCTTCTCACTATACCTTACCTGGAATGGTAACTAGGTGTGACCGGAAGGTCTTATGTGTATGAATGAGCTATGTAACTTATGTGATATGTGATCGGAAGGTCTTATATATTTGTATGAGCTATGTGACTTATGTGATATGTGATCGGAAGGCGTTATATAATTGTATGAGCTATGTGACTTATGTGATATGTGACCGGATGGTCTTATATATATATATATATATATATATATATATATATATATATATATATATATATATATATATATATATATATATATATATATATATATTTGTATGAGCCATGTGACTTATGTAATATGTATATGCTGTATGATTTGGGACCCGAAGGTCGACAGAGATATAGCCGGAAGGCAATCAGAATTATGGCCGGAAGGCAAACAGATTTGAGGCCGGAAGGCAAGCCATGGTAGGGCCGGAAGGTCTACCAGAGTTGTCGGACCAGAGGGTCCCGCTGAGACACATTGACCGGAAGGTCTTACAGAGCTATAGCCTCGAGTGGCTAATATGTTTTGTATGGTATTTTGGGAAACACACTAAGCATCCGTGCTTACCGTGTTATGCGTTATGTGTTTCAGGTACATTGTTTCAAAGGAAAGGAGCCGTCTTGGTCGCAGCGCATCACACTATGTTTTCCGCACGCGGGATCTTTGGGATTACACTCTGATATGGTTTTATGATACTTTGTTTGATTAATGACACTTTAGTTTTTGATATGAGATATTATTATGAAAGTTTTTATATCAATCGCTTTTATGCAATAACTTAAATAAAAATGAAAATTTTGGCCTTGAATTTAGGGATGTTACAATATGGTTGAAGAACATCATTGGAGACCTTGGAGTTCTTCTAGCCACACAGGAGCCTATGGAAATTTTCTATAGTAACGAACGTGCGGTTGCCTTGACAATGGAACCGAGGGACCATGGAAAATCAAGGTATATCGATAGAAAATACCATTTAATTAGAAATCAGGTAGAAGAAGGACTCCTCGTAGTGAAGAGGGTATCATCAGAGGATAATCCAACAGATCCCCTTACGCAAGGACTAAGTAGGGTGAAGCACTTGCAGCACGCTAGGAGCATTGGGCTGAAGGATGATGTTAGCTTGATTAGATAGTTTAGAAACTGTAATAGAAAAATGCAATTAACATTTGATGATTAAATAAATGGGTATTATTGTAACAGCTCGAAATCCAGGTACCCTTCTATTTAGCCCTTCATCTTTGATTTGTTGCCATTTAGGGTTTGCATGTTAGGCGAGTAAGCTCGGCGTACAAGGAGTACGCTGCGCGTACTTGCGTGCTTCATTTGGACGCGTTCACCCTCAGGTACGCTGGGCATAACCGATCCAGATATAAAAACCCTAATTATTTCGGATGGCTATAAAAGGGATGTGTGGCTCAACTCCTCAGCCACCATCCCTCAGAAAGAAACCATAAAAAGAGTGTGCATTCGTTCTTAGGCCATTTGTGAGTATTCTAAGCTTGGTGGTGCCATTTCAAAGTAGAAAAGGAGAAGAAGAACTCATTGAGAAGGCTAGAAGTAGTGTTCAAGTGTGGATCTGAGCTTTGCAAAGGTTGAAGCTTCATTATAAGGTAAAAAGTTCGGATCTTGACATATAGTTCTTGTAATATGCCTTAAGTACCATTTTCTAGGTTTTCAGTCCCAAAGGTGGAGACGTTTTGAGCAAATGGTCTCCATAAGCTTAGATCCATCATATTTATGGTCTATTTGAGTTGTAGACTCATAAAAATGTAATCTTGGACGTGAATGTTGCACCATGCATGAGATCTAGATCCTTGAGTTGGAATAGAATGATGTTAAGGAGTGTAGGAGCCTTTACAGCCATGCCAAGGCTTAAAGGTTTCGACTTTATGGTTAAAGACGCATAAATAAAGCAGGATCTAGAAGTTGGAGTAATGGCTTAACCGATTAAGACCAGAAATGATGTATGCAAAAGTCTGATAGTTACGTTGGGCATAACTCCCAGTACGCGCAGCGTACTGGGTGAAAACCCAGATCAATGGGTTGGCGATGTACGCCCCGCGTACTCAAAAGGTTGACTTTTGTTGACTTTTAGGGTTTTGGTCAACGTGAAGACTTTGAGTCAAGGAAGGGTAAAATGGTCTTTTACCCTCGAGGGAATGATGATAAGGGGTAAAGTCTAGTTGTGGAAGTCTTTAATAATGAAAATGATATTTATTATGTTTAGGCGAGGTAGAGTCGTCGTTTTGATTTGGAGATAGGAAGTATACGAGATTCTAGACTTTCCACGAGGTGAGTTTTCTCACTATACTGTACCCGGAAGGGTTTTCATTGTGTGACCGGAAGCTCGGATATGTTATCAATTATATGCATTGTATATGATAAGTTAATCGTTATATGTGCTATGTATGATATGCTTGATATGGGCCGGAAGGCATATTGTTATGGGTCGGAAGGCGTATATGTTATGGGCCGGAAGGCGTTGTGATGTGGACCGTAAGGTTGACGTAGGTAGGACTGGAAGGTTTACCGAGTCGGGACGGAAGTCCCCTGAGACACATGGACCGGAAGGTGAAGGCCCGGAAAGGCGTATGTGCGTAAGTAGTATTTTGGGGAACTCACTAAGCACTTACGCTTACAGTTGTTGTTGTGTTATGTGTTTCAGGTACTAGTGAGGACCGTGGGAAGGCGCCGGCGTGATTGTACACACTTACGGAGGATCTGTTTTTATGATCATGGGATGTATTTTGTTATGATAACATTGTTCACGTTTGAATTTGGAATATTAAACGATGTTTTTTTTTGACATTGCAAAAATGAAAATTTTGTTTTAAAATTTACGCTGTTACAAGTTGGTATCAAAGCCTTGGTTTGAGGGATTCGGATACACCTTCGAGCGTAACTGAACTCAAAACGGGGATTTGAGGAAAATTTTTAATTAATAAAAGCAATAAAAATTTGATAAGAGATTTCGTAACAACAAAAGGAGAAGCAGTGTGTACAGTCAGCCAGTGCCCGAACGGTTAAATCCTCAAAATACCCTTACAATATGTGTTATGAGATATGTTACGATATGATACGCATGCTGGTAGAGTAGGTATTCGTAATAGGACTAGAGTCGCCTGATTTGTGATGCCTTAGTTTAGGGGAACCTGCTGCTATGAGATGCTTTGAGAGCGAGTGGGTAGCCAGTGCATAGCATGAATAGAGTACTCACGATTCGGGGTTCGGGGAGGAGGACTTGGGGTGAATGATGATGCGGTGTAGTCGGTAGTATTGGGCCCGTACTATTGAAGATGCCGGGTCAGTGGGCAACCCAAGTAAGAATCCTTGGTTATCGGAGACCGAGTATGGTTGCGTTATCGAGTGCGATTATGCTCGATGGAGTCTCTGATATTTTTATGTTGTATTTCAGAGGCATTATGGTTGGACCACGCCACAAATCTGGTACGAGCGGTGTGAGTGACGAGGAGCTTCGTCAGATGATCCACGAGGAGGTGGCTGCAGCGATCCTGGACGAGATTCCGGAGATGTTTGGGTCTATCAAGACCACACTGATGGAGACTCTTGATGAGCGGTACGCTGCGGTGACTGAGGCCGCAGCCGCTGCAGCTACCGCAGTTGTGGCCGCTGCCAGACCACAGGGAGGTGACTCGTTGCTATTCCCGAAGTTCAGCAACACGAAGCCACCCGAGTTTGACGGGACGCAGGATCCGATCGCTGCGATGAGATGGATTGCTGATATTAAGGGATGCTTCTACACTTGTTCATGTCCGGAGCATCTGAGGGTATGGTTCGCTTTGAACCAACTCCGCCTGGGAGCAAAGGATTGGTGGAAGTTTGTGACGGCGAACTTCACTCTTGCGGAGATTTCAGCCGTGACTTGGTAGAGATTTACTTCTATGTTCAGAGACGAGTATGTTCCCCCGATGGAGAGGGAACGGTTGGTTAAGGAGTTCTTGACCATCAAGCAGGGTAATGATTTGGTTACTGTGATCACTCGGAAGTTTCATGAGAAGGCGATGTTTTGCCCTGAGTAGGTGTCCACTGAGCAGGCTCGGATGAGCCGATATTTGGGTAAACTGAGGAGGGATATTCGGGAGTTTGTATCGAAGTCATCATGCTAGACCTTTGCTGAGCTCCAGGCAAATGCCAGGAAGAGAGATATCGAGTTGGAGACTCAGGCTAGGGAGGAGGCCGAGTATCAGCGGGTGGATCAGCAGCCGGCTTAGTCCCCGCCGGCAGCCAAGCGGACCAAGTCCCCCGATTCGAGGACTGGAGGTCAGAAGGGCCGCACTTGCGGAAAGTGTGGCAAGGGTCATGAGGGGGCCTGTCGATCAGGTGTTTGCTACAAGTGTGGCAAAGAGGGGCACATTGCTAGGGATTGCCCCAAGGGATTTATGGTTTGCTTTCATTGCAACCAGACCGGCCATTGGAAGGCCGAGTTCCCTCAGCTTCACCAGGGATCTGCACCTACTGCTAGGGTTACCGAGACTCGGCCGGTGAAAGACGAGGCTCCGAAGGCTCGTGGGAGATCTTTTCAGTTGATCACAGAGGTGGCCGCGCGGCGCCCGATGTCGTAGCTGGTATGTATTCTTTCGTGTATTTACTTTTATGCTGAGATATTATCCTTATATTATGATATGCGTAGGTAGTTTTCTTGTGAATCATGTACCTGCCTTGGTATTATTTGACTCGGGTGCGAGTCGGTCTTTTGTATCTCTGGCTTTTAGCCAGCACATCGGTATTGATCGGGAGGTCATGAGTCGACCCCTACAGGTTTCTATAGCGGATGAGAAAGCGGTATACGCCACTGACGTGATTCTAGGATGTGTGCTCGAGATTTTTTGTGTCAAGTTCACTATAGACTTGATTCCTATAGCGATGGGGGATGTTTGCATCATCGTGGGCATGGACTGGTTGAGTAAGTTTGGGGTAGTCATTGACTGCGAGAGACAGCTGGTGACTATACGAGACCCTAGTGGGGGAGTGCTTACTGTGTATGGCGAGGGGACCCGGTGTGGGTAAGCGTTTTGTTCGGCTTCCAGGGCAAGACAGAGTTTGCAGCAGGGCTGCAGTGGATTCATAGCCTATGTGAAGGACACTCGAGTGGTCGCGAGGAGGCTAATTTCGGTTGACGAGGTTCCAGTAGTATGCGACTTTTCGGATGTGTTCCCCGAAGAATTACCAGGTGTGGCTCGGAAAGGCAAGTGGAGTTCCGTATCGATCTGGTTCCGGGAGCGGCACCCATCGCCAAGGCACCTTATCGCCTCGCTCCACCAGAAATGCAGGAGTTATCCTTGCAGCTTCAGGAGCTGTTGAGAAAGGGGTTTATTCGACCGAGTAGCTCACCTTGGGGAGCGCCGATTCTATTTGTCAAGAAAAAGGATGGTTCACACCGGATGTGTATCGATTACTGGGAGTTGAACAAGTTGACGGTTAAGAACTGGTATCCGTTACCTAGGATCGATGATCTGTTCGATCAATTGCAGGGGGCATCTGTTGGGTTATGAGCATTCTAACACTCCTAAGTGTACATGCAACCCTAAATACCTTGGATCTATGTTTTTCTCTATTATACATGCAAATATGAACATCCAAGGTATTATCCTAATCTAGCATACAAAACTATCAATATAACAAGATAGAATACATACCTCTTTGATGTAGAATGTCTTCATGAAGCTTGAGTGCCTAGTGCCCCAAGTGTGACACCTCAAATGGTTCACACAACCCCATAAACACTTGGAATAACTTAGAGAGAATTCTACACTTCATGAAATCGGCTAGCCCTCTCTAGAATAATCTAGTGGCCGATTTTGGTCAAGAATAGGATGCTTATATAGTTATACAATTAGGGTAAACTCTAATTGTCATGACTTTCCATTTCCTTGGATCCATGGGTTCAAATACACCATGGAGCATCCATGGAGCATCATATGGGTTTTGGCCCAACTAGATAATCCATGGAGCATTAGCCCACTATATAAGTATGGATGATTTATACAATCAACCCATATATTTAATTAGTCTTCTTTTGATCACTTAATTAATCCTAGATTAATTCTTGATCAATACTAATTAAATAATCTTATTATTCTTATTATTAATATACTAGAACTTATAATATATTAATAACCATAAGTGTCTTATTTCTCTCATTATAGTCTATCCAAGTGCATGATGCCATGCAACCCAAATGGACCATGCCGGGTCGGGTCAAGTCTTACCAATTATAGTTATGGACTTAGACATTAATCCAACAGTCTCCCACTTGGATAAGTCTAAAACTATTATTGTGTATGACTTCAGGAACCAACTGGCAATCATAGCTCTCAAAAGCTTTTGTCGAACTCTGACCTTGTAGATGAACTCTGATCTTGTCAATGACTTGTCCATTAGATAAGGGATCATATATTCCTCCATTCTAGATATCATATGGACTGAGACATGGATTATAATCATTCTCTCTATCCATTTGTTGTTTCCCGATTTCCGATTTATGACGACTGACTAATTGAACAAATCAAATCAATCCTGGCCCGGCCGAGCACTTCCATTTGTCATCATCAAATCATCGAGGGGCCCACAGATATCGCTTTTATCCCGAAGGTAAAAGGAATGGATAAACTTCAACTCATATGGCTTGTTCTACTACTTATTGAATCATACACAAAGACACGTTTTATAACATCGAGTTACCAATGCGTTTCGTGTAATCAATGTACTATCAACTCATAGTAACAACTCATATCTCTAGGTTTGAAGAATATAAGATATTATCATCTCATGATCACTCATGATAAAACCCATGAAGTGATTCCAATGAGCGCGGGTTGAATCCAATACTCAGAACTTATGAGCACTCATGAGTGTTGTAGCCATTTGTCCAACACCTTAGACCTCTACAAGCCAACCCATGACAGTCTTAATTCATATCTACTTCCAACATATGACCGACTGTGGATGGTTTGAATAACTTAGTCATTCCGGAAGAATAACCTAGTTTATTCGGGAAGTCAAAACATGCAAAGTGAAACACAATAATAATTGAATCCAATATGGTCTCAGAACTTATGAATATAAATAAAACACCTTTTATTTATCACCATATGATTACACATTATTCATTGTATACTGTTTCAACTATCAACTTTGATTCTTGAATTTAAAACAATAGTTATCCCATGCTCCAAGCATGCACACTATGTTTTCTAAACACTAGTCATGCCATACACCAAGTATGCATACTATGTTTGTCTATAATCTTTACTTTGTGAACTAGATCAATTGAACATAACTTCAATGATTCTCTTTTCACACTCCCAAATCCTTACTGCAAATGCAAGAATTCCAAATTCATGTCATTTACTGAAATCTGTTAGATTCTAAACTTATATGCATTGATCCTCTTGTAATGATTATGCACAAAGTCAGAAAGACTTAACAACAATCATTACAGAGCATTCCAAAGGAGATCAAGTCCTTGGAACCATCCTTCTTGCATTAAGTTTCCTTAATCTTACACAGATCGAAATTTCTGACTTTGAAACATTTCCAGATTCATTTTGACTATCACTTCTGAACAAGAGTTGCCTCCTTACAGATTATGTCAATATGGTCCTTCCAGAATTATTACTATACTTCCAATTGTCCTTGAGAAACCAGTCTTTGGTAAACCTTAGATTGTCCTCGACAATTGTTTAATCCTTACAGATTATGTCAATATGGTCCTTCCAGAATTATTACTATACTTCCAATTGTCCTTGAGAAACCAGTCTTTGGTAAACCTTAGATTGTCCTCGACAATTGTTTAATCCTTTTAGTCATATCCAGTTCTAAACCTTTTCCCTTCTTAATGCCCTAGACATTTGGAAAATTTTAGAAAGGATGAATATAGTACATGTAATCGGTCCTATATCCGAAGCATATGGGACACGATTCATGATGTCTCACATAAAGACTAAACCAGTCTTTTGCTATAACATTTCCATTTCTATTTGCCAAGTTCTCATAATTCAGATTATGAAAAGGGATGCCGTAATCATAATCGAATTTAAGAACGCAAATAATGGACCCATTTACAGAATTTCCTTATGTTGAGCCATTCCAACATGAAATTCATATATATCCTTGACTAAATGATTAAAACCTCACGATCTAAGCTTATAGATTTGAGATGAAGTATAATTTCCTCTCCCTTAATTATAGCAAAGCAACTTTTTCTTAACTGAAACCTTTTTGTTTTCTATAATTAACATTGCTAGCTTGCAATACTTATCGTAATTATCATGCTCCCACTAACATGATGATTATTAGCATAACACTTATACTCCCACTAGCTTTGACATATACTCAGAAAGCTCGACTTCTAGAAATCAATACTTTATTGACTTTCTTACCAAAGTTCAGATTTCTGATACTAGATTGTTTTGATAAGACTTTATCAAAAACATACACCTTCCCTTAGATAGCTCATGGGTGTGTCAAAACAATTATGAAGAGGGATGCCGTAATCATAATGGTTAGACCTTTTTGCCACTTCTCACAAGTCCAAGTTAGTGTGCCGGTAAACCACACACGCTCCACTAACGACTTTGAGAATGCAAATATCCCAATTGCTATCTAGCTAAAATCTACTTAGTGGAAGTGTTTCCTCGCCATCATTTTCATGAATCAGAGAGAAACCTTATGACACTTAGATTTATTGGTGTATGAGTTCCTACCCATATGAATTTGTCAAAACCATAATCACAAGACAAGGATAATGACAAATCCAAAACCATATGGATTGAACTCAATCTTAATTTCTTGCCACCTGGCAGCTCAAGGGCCTACCATTGCTTCCAAGTTGTTGTGCAACACATTGAGAACTCTAAGAACTCATATGCAAAGCCAACTTTAACTAGAATGGGCACAGAATATGTCAACACGATAGGTTATAAACCTCAAGTCGTGTGCTAGTGAAGAACTTCAGGTTTCATTCTTGATTAGTTCTTGAGAATTTCAAGACCTTTAAGACTCCCACTGTCCTCTTGACCTATAAGACTCCCTTGTCAAACATCCAAGAGATAGTGCGGATTCTAATCAAGACAAACACTTCACACAATTGGCCTTAGTTGGTCTTTGTTTTATCCAAAACATCACAACTTACCAATTTCAAATGTACAAGAGTAGAAAACTTTTACTCTTACATTTGATAAGTGTTTTAAACCTTCTTTAAGACATGTCACTCAAATTACAATCTTGGAGTTCAACTCTAAGACTTGTATTGGAACGAAGTATGACTCATCTTCTTGATTTAACCATTTCAAGAATTCAAGATCCCTTCTTCTTAGTCATAAGAATGCACTAAGACTTCCTTAGAGAACTAATTTTGATATGGTTTCTTAATCATTAAGATGATCACAAAACTGATACTAAAGTACTCTCCCATCTTTTCAGATTTGAGAAACTTTTATCCTTCTGCCTAATTTGATTCTTCTTATCCGCTCTGCTATGCATTGGAACCTTTTCCAACGTCTCAGAGTTACACTTAAGCTTGTATGTATAATCATATTTACTGAGCTTTAGTAAACTATGATGAATAGCCTTACATCTTTTGTGGTGGACTTAATCAGTGCACATGACTATGTGCTTGATCCCTTAGTCCATTACTTGACTCACACATCCATGTGAACAAGTAATTAGTCTTAATTTTTCCAATACTTGAAAGTTCTCATTCATCATGCTATACAACTTGCATGATTCCAAGTCCCGGTCCAATTGAGACTTGGGTGATGAGAATGTTTCCTTTATTTGATAAATTTAGATATTACCACAAATGAAAGAATCAATTTCATACTTCCACTCTTGCTATTAATGGAATCATATAAGCAACAATTTTTCCTCAAATGCCATTGTAAGGATATTTTAAAATAAATAAAATCAAAAATTTTCTTTTATTTTAAAACTATGCGGAAAACTTATCCTTACAATCCATATGAAAACTTGTTGCTATCTATTCCTAAGCAATACCTCATAACTCCTAAGAAGTAGCTCAAGAATCCGATCTTCAAACTACGCGATAGAAATCCATCTATGTGATCAGATTCAGCACATTCTTTCTTTAAGTTCCTTTACTTTTCTTTGATTCTTAAAACATCACCATGTGACCCAGTCACATCATGTATAAGGAATCTCAGAATAGAAACTTAACAGAGTTAGAGTAGTGGACTTTTACCTGAAGTAGAGTCAATCTTATTGACTTTAACATCCTTAGGTAAATTAGGCAGCTTCGCAACTAATGACCCTTACTTTGGCAATATAAACATATGGACCCTTTGATAATGGTACATGGGACTATTACAGACTTAGCTTTTCTCTTTACCATTTGTTCAACCGAGTTGACTATGGCCGATCCCTTTCCATTGGGAAGAGAATGCTTTTTCTGTATTTCCTGTGTCACATTGTCAATGTCCATCAAGTTTTGAGGAAGTTGATCTTAACAAATAAATAAGATCATTAAGGGTCTTGTCATAGTCTGTTTCATAGGTGTTCCAAAAAGAACTCACTATGTGACTTAGAAAGTAGTTGAACCACCAACTTTCTCAAGACTTTGACACCCAACTCTCCCGGCTTGTCAATATGTGACTACATCTCCAAGATGTGATCACACCTAGACCTTGCCTTGCCAATAGGGCTCGAGTGACTTTAAACTTTTAAAGAACTTGTGGGATAGGGAGAATAATTGGAGGAGGAGAGAGAAGTATGATATCCATGGGACATCATCTTCATTTAGGAAAGCTTGTTTCAAGAGATTTGGGAAGATCATAAATGTCTAAACCAGACATGTTATGGGAGATATTCAAGATAGTTGATCTTAAAGTCCTTAATATGACACCCAATATGAAATGTTAAGGCTAGGACCCAACAAACTATTTTATAACTTAGAAGAGGTATGCCGTAATCCAAGCTATAAAACAATTTGAAGGTAGGTGAATGACGATTCACCAATTTCCACCAAGATAAACGAAATGTATTATTAGGTTTTAATTGGTTTTGGAAACTCCGAGATCTTTTGAGATTCATTGAACTGTTCAATGACATGTTTCAATCTCGAATGTTCCCTTCAGGTTTTGTGACTGGGATGCCGAGGATCACAAAACAAGGTGTGAAGTAACCATGCAAATTACTTGGTACCCTTAAGTGTTTACCCCTCAATCGATGTGCCAGTTAACCACACACGCTCCATCGATACTATGATAAACATTAAGTTACCTTTTGCCTACCTTGTTAAATACGAGTTAGTGTGCCGGTTAACCACACACACTCCAATAACCGACTTAAACAAAGTGCAAAGTGTAATTTCATGGATTAGCACCTTATTCACATTTTCCTAAGTAACTAAGATTGGGAATTATTAAGAGTTTAGTTACTTAGTATTTATCATTAATACTTTTAATGAAGGGAGAATTATAGTCCTGTCAAACCCGTTCGGCTAACGACCCTCCACCAGTTAAGCAAGCGGTGGGTGAGAGTGGACACCCATTAAGTTGCCATTTTATAGGCAACAACCTTATACCCACCTTATAGACCGGCTTCGTGAATGAGGCGTACTAGCGGTAAGACTGACTTTACTCTTATATATATATATATATATATATATATATATATATATATATATATATATATATATATATATATATTATTAACTTATAATATTATAAAGTATAAGGGTTGAATTTTAACTTTTAAAATTCTAAGGGCTAACTTGGAATTAAAGTATTCATAAGAGAAAAATTTACAAATTCCAAAACTTGAGGGCAAGTTTTGAAACTATTCAAAACTAATTAATTCCATAACTTATGTGTTTAAAGTAGTTTTAATCCAAAAACTCTTCAAGTTCCATAACTTGAGGAAAAATTATGGAAGACTTTAAACTAATAAAGAATTAACTTTTCCTTTATTCTATAACTTATAAAATTAATTAAGGTTACATTATTATTTTTTTTATATTTATTTATTTAATGAAGAGACTCTTGGTCCTCCATAACTTGAGGACAAATTATGGAGTCATAACTCCAATTACTTAGAACTAGACTCTTCATTTTTGTAACCTTTGCCAACTTTATGAGTTTTATGAGTCTTTAATGTGACTCTTCATGTAACTTGAGGATAAGTTACACAAACACATTTTATACTCAAGTCTTAGATTAAAATGGATTGAAAACAACTATTTCACTCAACTTTTCTATTAATCTAAGAAACTCATAAGAACAAGATAATTCAATTCAAACTTTTTCATGTAATTAGTCTAACCTTTAAACTAATACAAAACATGAATCTATTGACAATTATCTTTGAAAATGGATTAGCATGAACATTACCACATTAAAAACAAGTTTATAAGTTCAAAAACAACTTAGGGTAATGTTCCTAGTCCATTTCTAGCCAAAAACCTCGAAAGTATGCTGTCTGGGGTCCAACTCGTCGAGTGCATGAACAAAACTCGACGAGTTGGATGCATTTTGCCTTGGACTCGTCGAGTCCCTTCATGGACTCGGTGAGTCTGCTGGGCTGACAGCATCAATTTCGATTTTTCAGCTTCTATTGCAGGTATAACAAGAAAACAAGCCTAGGCTCTGATACCACTGTTGGGTTATGAGCATTCTAACACTCCTAAGTGTACATGCAACCCTAAATACCTTGGATCTATGTTTTTCTCTATTATACATGCAAATATGAACATCCAAGGTATTATCCTAATCTAGCATACAAAACTATCAATAGAACAAGATAGAATACGTACCTCTTTGATGTAGAATGTCTTCATGAAGCTTGAGTGCCTAGTGCCCCAAGTGTGACACCTCAAATGGTTCACACAACCCCAAATACACTTGGAATAACTTGAGAGAATTCTACACTTCATGAAATCGCCTAGCCCTCTCTAGAATCATACTAGTGTCCGATTTTCGTCAAGAATTAGATCTTTATATAGTGTTACAATTAGGGTAAACCCTAATTGTCATGACTTTCCATTTCCTTGGATCCATGGGTTCAAATACACCATGGAGCATCCATGGAGCATCATATGGGCTTTGGCCCAACTAGATAATCCATGGAGCATTAGCCCACTATATAAGTATGGATGATTTACACAATCAACCCATATATTTAATTAGTCTTCTTTTGATCACTTAATTAATCCTAGATTAATTCTTGATCAATACTAATTAAATAATCTTATTATTCTTATTATTAATATACTAGAACTTATAATATATTAATAACCATAAGTGTCTTATTTCTCTCATTATAGTCTATCCAAGTGCATGATGCCATGCAACCCAAATGGACCATTCCGGGTCGGGTCAAGTCTTACCAATTATAGTTATGGACTTAGACATTAATCCAACAGCATCTTGGTTCTCTAAGATAGACTTGAGGTCGGGTTATCATCAGATGCGGTTCAGGATGAAGATATTCAGAAGACTACATTCAGAACTCGTTATGGACATTACGAGTTTGTGGTGATGCCTTTTGGGCTCACCAATGCCCCGACTGTGTTCATGGATCTTATGAACAGGGTGTGCAGGCCAATGCTGGATCGGTCGGTGATCGTATTCATTGATGATATTTTGGTATATTCGAGGTCTAGGGAGCTGCATGAGGAGCATTTACGGGAAATTCTTGGAGTATTGAGATTGGAGAGACTGTATGCCAAATTCTCCAAGTGTGATTTCTGGTTATGAGTGGTCCAGTTCCTAGGGCGACTTGTTAACCAAAAAAGGATATTGGTCGATCCGGCCAAGATCGAGGCGGTGATGAGATGGGAAGTGCCGAGATCGCCCACTGATATCATGAGCTTTGTGGAATTAGTCGGCTATTATCGAAGGTTTATCAAGGATTTCTCCAAGATCGCCGTGCCGCTTACTAAGATGACCCGGAAGGGTGTTGCATTTTCATGGGGACCGGAGCAGCAGTCCTCATTCGAGACCCTTCATCAAAAATTGTGCGAGGCCCCGGTGCTTGCACTCCCGTAAGGGATAGAGGGTTTTGTGGTATACTGTGATGCATCTATATCTGGATTAGGGGTGGTGCTTATGCATAGGGGACATGTTATAGCGTATGCTTCGAGGCAGCTGAAGCCTTATGAGTCGAGATATCCCACCCAAAACCTGGAATTAGGGGCTATGGTGTTTTCCCTCAAGATCTGGCGGCACTGTCTTTATGGAGTTCGGTGTACCATATACAGGGACCACAGAGTCTGAAGTACTTAATGGATCAGCCAAATCTGAATATGCGACAGAGGAGATGGTTGGACGTGGTGAAGGATTATGATTGTGAGATCTTGTACCACCCGGGCAAGGCGAATGTAGTGGCCGATGCGTTGAGCTGTAGGGCGGAAAGCGCCCCGATCCGAGACATTTGTATGAGTTTGATGGTGATGACTCCAATTTTGGACACCATCCGAGGAGCTCAGGCTGAGGCTGCGAGACCAGTAAACCAGAAGAGGGAGCGGGTTGTCGGTCAGGTATCGGAATTCGTTACGAATGGACGAGGACTTATGACTTTTCAAGGTCGGATTTGGGTACAGTTTGTGGGCGGTACGCATACTATTTTGATGGAGGAAGCGCATCGATCGAAATTCTCGATTCATCCCGGGGCGTACTATTTTGATGGAGGAAGCGCATCATCGAGAGGTGCCTGACTTGTCGTCAGGTTAAGGCCAAGCACCAGTGTCCGCACGGTAAATTGCAGCCGCTGAAGATTCCCGAATGGAAGTGGGAACAGATTACCACGGATTTTATCACCAAATTGCCAAGGACTGCGAGGGGGGTGGATGCAATTTGGGTGATTGTGGATAGATTGACGAAGAGCGCTCATTTTCTAGCCATTAGTGAGAGCTCTTATGCGGAGAAGTTGGCAGAGTTATATGTTAGGGAGGTGGTATCACGACATGGGGTTTCGATGTCGATCGTTTCAGATCAGGATGTACGATTTACTTCCAGGTTTTGGAAAAAGTTTCATGAGGAGTTGGGTACGAGGCTGCATTTTAGTACTGTATACCACCTGCAAATGGACCGACAGAGCGAACGGACAATTCAGACGCTTGAGGATATGCTCCGAGCATGTGTTTTGGATTTTGGAGGGAGTTGGGACACCTATTTACCCTTAGCAGACATTTCGTACAACAACAGCCATCATTCGAACATTAGTATGACACCCTTTGAGCTATTGTATGGGAGGAGGTGTTGCACCCTCATCTGCTGGGGAGAGGTGGGGCATTGGGTGATGGGTAGCACGGAGATTGTACCTCAGACGACCGAGCAGATACAGTAGGTCAGGCAGAGATTGTTGACCGCGCAGAGTGGCCAGAAGAGTTATGCGGACAGGCGTCGATCCGAGCTCGAGTTTCAGGTTGGTGACCTTGTGCTCCTAAAGGTCTCTCCTTGGAAAGGAGTGATACAATTCAGGAAGAAGGGCAAGTTGGGACCCCAATATATTGGACCTTTCAGGGTAATTGCTGGGGTAGGCAGGGTAGCCTACTGGTTGGATCTACTTGCTGAGTTAGGACAGATCCACAACACCTTTCATGTCTCACAGTTGAGGAAATGTATTGCCGACGAGTCGGCAGTGGTGCCATTAGATGATATTCAGGTGGATGCAAGCCTGAACTATGTGGAGAGACCAGTGGCGATCAGGGATCAAAAGGTTAAGGTTCTGAGGAACAAGGAAGTACCCTTGGTACAAGTGCAATGGAAACATCGGAAGGGGTCCGAGCTGACATGGGAGTCCGAGACTGAGATGTGGGATCAGTATCCAGAATTGTTTTCAGTGTGAGACTTCCGGGACGAAGTCTGGTTCTAGTAGGGGAGAATTGTAACATCCCGAAATCCAGGTACCCTTCTATTTAGCCTTTCATCTTTGATTTGTTGCCATTTAGGGTTTTCATGTTAGGTGAGTACGCCTGGTGTACAAGGAGTACGCTGCGCGTACTCGCGCGCTTCATTTAGACGCATTCACCCTTGGGTACGCTGGGCGTAACCGGTCCAGACCTAAAAACCCTAATTATTTCGGATGGCTATAAAAGGGATGTGTGGCTTGACTCCTCAGCCACCATCCCTTAGAAAGAAGCCCTAAAGAGAGTGTGCATTTGTTCTTAGGCCATTTGTGAGTATTCTAAGCTTGGTGGTGCCATTTCAAGGTAGCAAAGGAGAAGAAGAGCTCATTGGGAAGGCTAGAAGTGGTGTTCAAGTGTGGATCTAAGCTTTGCAAAGTATGAAGCTTCATTATAAGGTAAAAAGTCCGAATCTTGACATATAGCTCTTGTAATATGCCTGAAGTACCATTTTCTAGGGTTTTAGTCCCAAAGGTGGAGACGTTTTGAGCAAATGGTCTCCCTAAGCTTAGATCCATCATATTTCGGGTCTATTTGAGTTGTAGACTCATAAAAATGTAATCTTGGACGTGAATGTTGCACCATGCATGAGATCTAGATCCTTGAGATGGAATAGAATGATGTTAAGGAGTGTAGGAGCCTTTACAGCCATGCCAAGGCTTAAAGGTTTCGACTATATGTGTAAAGATGCATAAATAAAGCCGGATCTAGAAGTTGGAGTAATGGCATAACCGATTAAGACCAGAAATGATGTATGCAAAAGTCTGATGGTTACGCTGGGCGTAACTCCCAGTACGCGCAGCGTACTAGGTGGAAACCCCCATCCATGGGTTGGCGATGTACGCCCCACGTATAGCAAGCATTATGCCCTGCGTACTGAAAAGGGTGACTTTTGTTGACTTTTAGGGTTTTGGTCAACATGAAGACTTTGAGTCAAGGAAGGGTAAAATGGTCTTTTACCCTCTGGGGAATGATGATAAGGGGTAAAGTTTAGTTGTGGAAGTCTTTAATAATGAAAATGATATTTATTATGTTTAGGCGAGATATAGTCATCGTTGGGATTTGGAGATAGCAAGTATACGAGATTCTAGACTTTCCACGAGGTGAGTTTTCTCACTATACTGTACCCGGAAGGGTTTTTATTGTGTGACCGAAAGGTCGGATATGTTATGAATTATATGCATTGTATATGATAAGTTAATCATTATATGTGCTATGTATGATATGCTTGATATGGGCCGGAAGGCATTATGTTATGGGCCAGAAGGCTTATATGTTATGGGCCGGAAGGCGTTGTGATGTGGACCGTAAGGTTGATGCAGGTAGGACCAGAAGGTTTACCGAGTCGGGATGGAAGTCCCCTGAAACACATGGACCGGAAGGTCAGGGCCTGGAAAGGCGTATGTGCATAAGTAGTATTTTGGGGAACTCACTAAGCATTTATGCTTACAGTTGTTGTTGTGTTATGTGTTGGAGGTACTAGCGAGGACCGTGGGAAGGCATCGGCGTGATTGTACAAACTGATGGAGGAACTGTTTTGATGATCATCGGATGTATTTTGTTATGATAACATTGTTCACGTTTGAATTTGGAATATTAAACGATGTTTTTTTGACGTTGCAAAAATGAAAAATTTGTTTTAAAATTTACGTTGTTCGAATTATTTATGAGTAAAGTTACTGTCTTATGTTAATTATTTACCTATTGTTTCATTTTGCATGTTTTGACATCCTGAATAATAAAATTATTCGAACAGTCCACAGTCATTCATATGTAGGAAGTAGGTATGAAAGAAGACTGTCATCAGATGGTGTGTAGATTGTCTAAAGTGTATTAGACATAGCAAAAGTTTGCTACAACATTCATGAGTGCTTATGAATTTAATTTAAGTATTGGATTAGACCCGCGTTTGTTGATATCACTTCATGGAATTTATCTTGAGTGATCGCAAGACGATAATATCATATGGTCTTAAAACCTAGATATATGTTTTATTGTTTGAAAGATTGGTTGTTCATTGATAATGCGTAAATATATTAGTAACTTAATGTTATAAAATGCATTGTTGTGCATGATTTGATTTGTGAATGGTAAATGCATGTAAGTCGAAGTTTATTTATTCGTTTGATCCTAAGAGGGTAAAAGCGATATCTGGGCCCCTCAATGATTTGGTTTGATTTATGTGTTGGGCACAGTCAAGACTAATTTTACGTGTTCAATTAACTTCTATGTTAAATGAATCAGAGATTGAGAAACAAAATGTTGGACAATAAGTATGACTATGTTCCATGTAATTATCCACACGATATCCAGAACAAAGGACTATGTGATCCCATATCTAAAGGACATGTTACTGATAAGATCAGAGTTTGACAGCGGCTTTGAGAGCTACATTTGCTAGTTGGATAATATTCACATTTATAGTTACTAGACTTATCTAAGTGGGAGACAGCTGGATTTGTGTTTAATCCCGTAACAATATTTGGTAAGTACTTGACCCAATTGTTCATGGTCCTTTTGGGTTGCCTTCAAAAAAGCAACTTGACAGGGTGATTTTTGAAGAGAGGGGTTATTATGGTTTATTAATATATTATATGGATAATATATTCAATGAGAAATCATATAGTTTAATTAATATTAGACAACAATTAATTATGTGGCTAAAAGATATTAATTAAATAAAGGGGACTAGAACTTTCAATTGCTTGATAGTTGAATATTAGACTGGGATGCCTTTTAGATTAGGTATGGATGAAATTAAGGATGTTTCCATCCTAAATTTCGCCCATTGAGGCCTTATTCTAGAAGGTTCCTGAGACTTCTTAAGGCCTAAGCTGCCATTAGTGTTTTGACTGAAACCCTAGAAGCACAAGTATAAATACACCCCTTATGCATCAGTTTTTGGCCATTGGAAACCCTAAAGAGTTCATAGCCAATAATTGAGCCTCTCCTTTCTCTCCAAAAAAATCCTCTTGCTTGTGGTGTTTGTAAGCCATTAGAGGTGTGGCATTTGTGACTCTAAGCTCCAAGAGAAGAAGATTTAAGCATTATTAAAGAGGTAATCATCTAGATCTGATTTCAATATGATATTTTTGAAATATGTATGCTAGATCAAGGGTTTATAAGTCTTGGATGAATTGCAAGTTCAATAGACAAACCTAGATCCAAGCTTTAGGATTTATAATAACACATAGTGTGTTCTTTTGTGTAAAACCTATCAGATTCATCACAGATGTTTCCAAGACATCTCGTCCCATGTGTAAGCTCCTAAAAAAAGATGCAGAATTTGAATTTTGCGAGGAATGCAAACAGGTTTTTGATGAGTTGAAGGAGATGTTAATCTCAGCACCAATACTTCAATTACCCGATTGTTGTTTGTCATTTAAAATCATGTGTGATGTTAGTAATCATGTGGTTGGTGCAGTGTTGGGGCAAAGAAAAGACCGAGTTCCACATGTCATTTATTATGCCTCAATGACACTTAATAATGCACAAGCCAATTACGCAACAACTGAGAAAGAATTGCTATCTATTGTGTTTGCTTTTGAGAAATTTCATCAATATTTTTTAGGTTCTAAAGTGATTGATTATTCTGATCATGAAGCTATTAGGGACCTTCTTGCAAAGAAGGATTCGAAGCCTAGACTCATTCGATGGGTTTTACACTTACAAGAGTTTGATATTGAAATCAAGGATAAAAGCGAAAAGTCAAATCTTGTGGCCGATCATCTTAGTAGGATTGTCTCTCCTGATGACTCAACTCCCATTCATCATGCATTTCCCGATGAAAATCTATTTTCAGCAAACGTTGCCCCAAGGTATGTCGATATTGTGAACTACATCATGACAAATCAATTTCCACTAGACTTGACTCGATGGTGAAAAGATAAAATCAAGAAAAAAGCCAAGAGGTACATATGGGAGGAACCATATTTGTTGAAATATTGTGTTGATCAAATGATTAGACGATGTGTGGAACAACATGAGCCATCTTCTATCTTAACATTTTGTCACTCTTATGCTTGTAGAGGGCATTTTGGTCAACAAAAAACTACAAGAAAAGTATTAGAGATTGAATTTTATTGGCCAAGTATTTTCTATTACTCTTAATTTTTTTGTGCAAGCTGTGATAAGTGTCAAAAGATGGGTTCTTTAAGCTCAACGAATCAAATGCCCCTTAATGCCATTTTAGTTTGTGATTTATTTGATGTTTGGGACATTTATTTGATGGGACCTTTCCCATCACATTTGTGTTTTACTTACATTCTTTTGACTGTGGATTATGTCTCTAAGTGGATGGAAGCCAAAGCCACCCGTACTAACGATTCAAAAAGTTGTGATAGATTTCTTAAAAGCTAATATCTTTTCTAGATTTGGTGTTCCAAAGGCCTTAATCAGTGATCGTGATTCACATTTTTGCAATTGTATGCTTGGAAATGTCTTGAAAAAGTATGGTGTTACTGATAAAGCTTCCACAACATATCATCCACAAACAAATGGACAACCCAAAGTGCGCAATCGACGAATCAAGTATATTTTAGAGAAAATTGTGAATACAACATGGAAAGATTGGAGTACTCGTCTTGATGATGCTTTGTGGGCGTACCGCACTGCATCCAAAACTCCAATTGGAATGTCTCAGTATCGCATTGTTTTTGGAAAGCCATGTTGATTACCTGTTGAGTTGGATCATAGAGCCTATTGGGCAGTCAAGCAATTCAATATGGATTTAAATGAATTGGGAAAGAATAGAAAGCTTGACATACAAGAGCTTGACGGGATCTGCAATTAAGCATATGAGAATGAAGTTCTTTACAAAGAAAAGACAAAAGCATACCATGACAAGATGATTTCTCGCAAGGTATTTGAAAAAGGTCCCGTCAGGTGAGACCATTTTTTGTTACTAATGTTTTGAGCATGGTGCAAAAGAAATTACAAGATAGAAAACTGGGAAGATCTTTAAGGTAAACGGTCATCCTTTAAAGCCTTATTATGAAGGATTTGAAGTAAAAAATGAGGAAGTGGAGGAAGTAGCGGATCTAAAGTACCAAGATTGATAAATAATTGGGGTTCATGTCGAGCCACCGACTTTAAACATGGGAAGCTACTTGAGAATAATTAATGGAGTCTAAAAATATTTTTTATGAAAATTAGAAGTGAGCGGGTGCGAAAATAAGAAAATTTTTCATGTGTTCTTAGAACCTTACACAAGCCGTGTAATGCATGCCTTTGCAAAACACGGTCGTGTAATGGGCAATGTTATCAGGAATGTTGGAGTTACATGGCAATGCAATAATACCCTTGTGTGACAATAGTCAATTTCGGGTCAAGTCAAAGTCAAACAAAGTCAACAAGTTAAACCGGACGACTCAATTAGCCCTTGTATATTAGGATTTACATTGTGTATTACTAAACAACCTGCTATTTTAATGAGAAAACATCAATTGGATAATTCGTATGTTTAAATTTCCATAGCCATGATAATGCTAAACATTGAACCAGAGCGATAAAACACTATTCACACTCATCGAGAGTGTGTAGGGCACTAAAACATGGCTTAATGGGGTCTACGGACCTTGCATTACGAAGCTGGACACTTAAAATGTCACAAACGAAACCACCGTCAATCGTATTCACTCTATCTCTCTTTATTTAAAATCTCTCTCAAAAGTTCTCGTAACTTTTCATAGTCTTTCAGGCCATCATGACCCTTAACCGGGTCAAAAACGGTTTGAAACAGGGTAAAAACGAGAAAAATAGCCTTAAGGAGCCGAAACCCTGCAACCGAGACCCTACGACCGAAGCCAAGAAGCAGCCGAGACCCTAGGGCCGAAACAGAGAAGCAACCGAGACACTAGGACCGAAGCCAAGAATCAGCCGAGACCCTAGGACCGAAACTGAGATGGAACTGAGACCTTAGGACCGAAACCAAGAAGCAGCCGAGACCCTAGGGCCAAAACTGCGAAGCAGTCGAAACCCGCCTGAACCGAAACTTACCTTCGGCCCCTCCCTTCGCACCTTCGGTTCCTTCTTTCCCTTCTCTCGGTCCCTCTCCAACTTTTGGTCCCATGAACAACCGAAACTCCACTTTCAGTTCTAAGCTTCTTAGGAGCCGAGACCTCAGAACCTCGGCCAAAACTTTGGATTTTTACCATTTTTGCCCGATTTTCAATATTTTTAGCTTTTAAGCCCATTTTTCATCAATTTAAAGCGGGATTTTCAACCAAAACATTATTTTAACATATTAAGACCCATATGTCTTAATTATTCACGTTTTTAATGCACATCTTATCCAAGATTTAGTGGTTGGAGTAATAAAGGTGGAGTGTTGACTTTCCATTACCTTATGACACAAGCAACCCCTCACACCCACACCTTGACCAGGCACACTCCTTCTACCATGTCGAGGTCATGTCAATGTACTTTTTCATCATTTCCAACCCTTTCCCCACATTATTAGAGTTGGAACATCACTCCACACTCCTCCCTTCACTGATTTCTCTCATTTTACCAAAAATCAAACACAACTTTCCTCCCACTTTCTCTCTCTAAAAATTCGAGATTTAAGGATGATCATCAAGCTTTCTTACACTCTTGGTAAGTATAATTCATCCTCCTTGTGATAATTACACTTCATTTTACTCAAATCATTGATTGCTTACACAAACTCCATCATTATTGTGTTAGATTCTTGAATCTTCAAAGTAATCCTTCAATTGTTCTTGAGTTGAACATTTCTCTTCTCCAACATCCATCCACCAAAATCACTCAATGTGAGTTCATACCCCCTATATTTTCATATTTTCTTAAGTTTTAAGAGGGGGATACAAGTTAAACCACCAAGAACACAACTAAATGTTTCTAACAGCTTTCATCAGAAAAGTTGGACTCCATTCACGGATTGTTTTAGTCAACTAAAACATTTTAGTTTTCAAAATTGTACAAGGTGAAATTAGCTCAAGTTATTAGCTTTAAAATGGATACTTGAACATCTCCATATGATGTTTCTACAATTTATGGTGATTTTTACAAAACTGCCTATCATTTCAAGAACCAATCTGGACCAATCTGTGTTTATGGACGTTTTCACCTAAGTTGGAAGTCAATAAAAAATCGTGGGAAAATTTATGTATAACTAGACTCATTTTCCAATCTCCTAGAATTTACGGATTCTGATTTGGATCTGTTATGAATTTTCTATAAATTTTCTAAGAACAGTAATGGAATATGTTAATAACAGAAATATACTAACAATTTCATTTCACCTTGTAACACGTCGAGCAAGGTGTACATCTTTATGGGAATATACGTTATTGAAAATACATGAGATTTTTTCTTGGTATATACTCATGCATCAGTTAATAAATGGATTTTGATACATATATAAAATATAACAAATTGTTATAATCAAAGTACATCCATTTCATACAAACATTTGAATAAACTATGTTAAATATAGTTTACGTACATTACCACTACTACCCTTGTTTTGATAAACTATAATAGGTATAGTTTATGATACATTACACAAGACACTCATACAAAAAGGGTACATTTATACAAAAAGGAGTTTTCATCACATTACACGTAAATTCGTTAATGACTTTGTGAGACATTCGCTTCACATTTACCAATAAGTCTTGTATTGTAACCAAAGTCTCCTGGAGGGAGAGCGTGATACTTGTATATAGATCTATATTGGGTTTGACAAACCCACACCTTAACTGCATGCAACAGTTACACCGGTAGGTCTGGGGTGACAAATGACATAACATTTCCGACGCCTGAAGAACGTCGTTTCAGGCCAACTTGATCATATCATGGTTATAATAACTCACAGAACGTATTAACAAACATAAGAATTTATGGGAATTTCATTGAATTTAAACGCATTTATGTCGATTTAAACTTGCATTATTTTCTAAAAGTAAGAAAGGCTACTTATACATTTCGGTCTTTATATATAAGAGTACAGTAGACATTTTAAGGAAAATATCGGATTTTTATGGAACAAACATGACATTTAAAAGACAAAGGCTTTTATCAAGTTTAAAACAAAAGCTTATGTACTCACCAACCTTTGTGTTGACACTTTTCAAAAAACTTGTATTCTCAGGAAATCACTAAACATGAAACCAAGTGTATTTTGAGGATGGGATGTTAAGGCGTCAACATTTCATATTTTTGTTAGCATATTGTAATTGATTTGGAAACATGTAATTCATACAATGATGTAACTCTTTAAATTATATATATGTTGGTTGTGTTTGCTTAAATTACTATTGCAATAGTGGTTATGATATTGTACATGAAGTCCTCCACCCCTGGACGTTTCTGCCATCCTTGGTTTGGGGGTGTGACAGATTGCTATCAGAGCACGGTTTATAGTGAATTAAGTATATCAAACCACATAAGATATACCAACTATAAACACATTTGGGACTAATACTCTCTGATTTTAAAACATTTTAATGGGTTATACTTTTAGAAAATAAATAGTTTTCTCGTTTAAAAGTATACCTACATGCATTACATACTCGCGTAGTGTCATAACTAGGAGAACATAAAGTAAAAGAAGAGGAGTTGTACACCATGAGTATGCCTTGATATATGTGAATCTAGTCTAGGAGGGATATAGCCTGATCAACTTTATTTGTCCAAGTAGTGATTTACGCATACTAAGGGATAGTCGTAGTGGACAACAAATCTAATAACCTAACTTCACTCTACAAAGAACACTTTAAGAACCAAATCTAAACATTTAAAATTCTGTAGGGGTATTTGTAGGATTGCTATAGCACAATATTATTATTATCAGCCACTATATGCTACTTACACTCCTATTCTCGCACATATAACATGGTAGGATTTCATCTGCCAGGAGACCCATACTATCCCAATCAGGGAAATGTCAGATGGATTGAAGAAGAGCCCTAAGAACCAATCGAAGATGATCCCAAAGAGGAACCTGAGGAAGAACCAGAAGAAGAGGAAGAAGAAGAAGAAGAAGAGGAAGACGTCGAGGTAGACATGGATGGGGACGAAAGTGAAGAAGAACTAGAAGTCTTCAACCCTCCATACATCGCCAAGGTGCCTGCAAACCGCTTTGGCTACAACGGGCCTGAGCTCCGTTGGGAAACAACGATCGAAAGGTGGAGCCAACAACAACGCCAACGGTCACCATATGGTGACCAACGTGGTTACTACGACCTCAGCCACTGGGGACCGGCTGATAGAGCCCTCCCGTTCATGACTTGACAGATAGGGATTATGGATGATCGTGGTAGGACGAAGACCAATTAGGTCCGGGAGCTAAGTGCCATCATAGAGTCTACCACTGCTCGTACCAGAGACCTGGAACGAGACTCCCACTACAAAGACCAACTCATTCAGGACCTTCTCGTTGTTCGAGCAGAAACAAGGGAGTATCGGGAAAGATACATGATGCTTGAGGAGAGAATTGTTGCAACCGAATGGAGATTAGCGAAACTGCAAGGTGCATCAACATCATCCCAAGCTCCACCAGGGAAGGATCGTCATGAGTACGACTCATTACTACTCACACATGTTCGTAGTATAGGTTTTCGAGCATGCGTTGGTGCTACTCTTTTGTATGTAGGTTGACCCTACGACTAAGTGATTACACTATTCAAAGGGCTTTTGTGCTGTCAAATTTTCTCAAAACAATATGTACTAAAAAGTTATCAATGAATTTGGCATGCATTTTACTTCATTGGATGTTGACATGAGATCTTACTATGTGGTATTACAAACAATTTACAACTAATAACTGTAAGATTTTTAAGTGTACCTCGTTGTTATGTGTAATGAAGCAGTAATCGACCTAGAAATGGTGAGTCCACCTTAGGACCTGTTCCTTGTTTGGTTGTGGACTTAGGGAAGACTCATTAGTATCAACATCTTATTAAAATTTTATTTACACATAACTTGGGCACATCGAGCGAATCTTAGGAGTGAGTCAGACACGGAACCAAGCACATGACTCTGTTTGAGTCACCCCTATTTAATTTATAAGTTAAAATTGCATAAAATTTTCTATGAATTATTTGCTAATGTAATAAAGTCAGGATATAATTCAAATGAGATAAAACAAGTAACACTCAACTCGTTATTATAATTGAATTCTTACCGACTTGTTATTTTTAAACTTATGACAGAACTATGCCACCAAAGAAAAGACGAAGACCTTCCAACAACGCAGCACCACCACCTCCGCCGCTGCCACCACAATTTGATCCGACAATGTTCCAGGATGCAGGAACAGCAGCTATGCCGGCAACTAAGTCACAAATCAGCACTAATGGAAATGGTGGATCTTGATCTGGTGCTACACCCTCTAACCAGGGTGACAGTTCGGGGCGCACAAAGGAATGCACCTACAAGGATTTCACAAACAACAAACCGATACCTTCGATGGGAGTGGGGGCATCATCACACTGATGCAATTGTTCAAAAGGACCGAAGCAGTCTTCGAAATCTATGCTTGTCCCGAATCAAGCAAGGTCAAGTGTGCAACATTCACTTTCACTGGTAGGGCTCTCACTTGGTGGAATGGCCGAGTTAAATCACTTACCCCCGCAGTGGCTAACTCCATAAGCTGGGAAGACTTGAAAGTGTTGATGCTAAAGAAGTATTGCCCGAGGGGAGAGATACAAAAACTCGAAGAAGAACTCTGGAACCTCAAAATGTCGGGCACAGATCTTGAAGCTTACACTGCCTGGTTCAATGACCTAGCACTCCTCTATCTAACAATGGTCACTCTAGAAGGGAAAAAGGTGGAACGATACCTCTAGGGACTGTCATCCCAGATTTAAGATAGTGTATTGGCCTCAAAACTCGCTACCTTTGAAAGTTCCAAGGAATGAGCATAAGAACTTATCGATCATAGGGCCAGCCGTGGTACCGTGACCGCCACCACCGACCAAGCAAAAGGAGGGAACAACAAGAGGAAGTTCTTGAACAACAGAAAGAAGCAACCGACACAGGACCCCGTCAAAAAGCAACAGACTGTGGCTGTCCGTGCTGCCACTACTGCTACCAATCCAGCGCCACTGAAACAATATGATGGAACCCTTGCTAAATGCAACAATTGCAACTTCCACCACACTGCTGCTTGTCGGGAAATGCATTGCAAAAACTTCGACAGGAAGGGGCATACCACTCATTTCTGTAAAGCACCAGCGCGACCGATCAACCAAGTTGCCAATGCAGGGGCAAGCCAAACCTGCTATGGATGTGGTGAAGCAGGGCACTTCAGGAGGAACTGCCCCAAGGCACAAGCCCCTAATACTGGAGGTGTAGGGGGAGTCCTGGCGATAGGACATGGGGAAGCAGTCAAGGATCCTACAGTGGTTACCGGTATGTTTCTCCTCAATAACTCTTATGCATGTGTACTATTTGATACTGGAGCGGAGATGATTTTCGTGAGCCACCAATTCAAACAATTACTAAAACAAAACCCCCAGTCATTAAAAGATTCATACGCCGTAGAAATGGCGAACGGAAAGGTTGAGCACACTAATGATATATACATAGGGTGTACCTATTGGATTAGTGTCTAAGTCCATAACTATTTTGGTATGTACTTGACCCGATGGTGCATGGTCCTTTTGGGTTGCCTTCACCAAAGAAACTTGATAGGATGAATTATGGAGGGAAAAGATTAAATATGATTTATTAATATATTATGGGAATAATATATTAAAGGAGAAATCATATTTTTTAATTAATATTAGTCAAGAATTAATAAGAATTAAGTTTGTGACTAAAAGAGATTAATTAAACTTAAGGGTCTGGAATTGTAATTATAAGATAATTGCAATTGGACTATGGATTGCCTTATATTATAAAGCTACACAAATTCCATGGGGAAACCCATTGGAAATCGTCCAAGGCATTTAAGTAAAGGAGTCCATGGGTTGCTTAGGGCTTAAGCATCCAAATTTGGGTTTCCTTGTTAGATAACCCTAATAGCCTCACTATATATAGAACCCTTATGCCTCAAAAACGTGGACAAGCTTCCTTATAGGGTTTTGGACGTTTTTGGGCAGCCTCCTTCTCTTCTCCTCTTCATCCTCTTGCTCTTGGTGTTTGTGAACCATTAGAGGAGTGACATTTGTGAGTCTAAGCTTTCTAAAGTCATTACAAGAAGGAATTATGATTGTTATTGCTACATAACAATCAAGGTAATATCTTAAGCCCATTATTATGTTAATATTGATTATCATATGCTACATCTAGGGTTTATAGTCTTGGATGAATTGCATGTACAATAGAGAAACCTAGATTCAAGCATTAGGGTTTTTATGAGCACATAGGATGTTCTTATGACTAAAACCCATCAGTACCCTCAGAGCCTAGATTGGTTTCTATTATATTGATGCTATATGTTGCTGAAAATCATTTTCTGACCTTCTGTTCGACCTGACTCGGCGAGTCACTACCTGGACTCGGCGAGTCAGCCCTACTCGGCGAGTTCAAGAGTGTGACTCGGCGAGTCGGAGCGTCAAACAGAGGGATTTTCGGATTTTTTTGTTGTTTTGCTTAAGGATAATTACCATATTCGTTTGAAACCTATAAAATACGAATTTTATTATATCTTCATGAATATCCTTGCCAAAACACAAGATAATGATGAAATTAATTGTTTAATTTATATTATTTGTTATTTGATCCTTGTGTTATGAAAAGTTTCAATTTTCCCCTTTAGGTTTTATAATTTAAATTTGAACTTAAAAGTTTTGTTTTTGAAATTTAAATAGTTAAAACCCAAATGTTTTGAATAGTTTCAAAACTTTCCCTCAAGTTTTGGAATTTAAATTTTGATTAAAAGTTTAATTTTGATGTATATTTAAATTCTAAACCCTAATGTTTTGAAATGTTTCAAAACTTGTCCTCAAGTTTTTGAATTTAAATGTTGATTAAAAGTTAATTTAGAAATGTTAAATACTTAAACCCTAGTATTGTTTTGAAAAGTTCAAATCACACCCTTATGGTTTTATTAATTAATTAAGGTGTATAGTTAAAAGAGGTTTAAGAAATCCATAATAGTTTTGGTTTACAATTTAATTGAATTAAAAGTATAATTGTTAAATTTGACCACCTAGTGTTTTAAAAGTGTAAAATACACCCTATAATATATATAACATTAAAAGCCTAACATTATATATATATATATATATATATATATATATATATATATATATATATATATATATATATATATATATGAGTAAAAGTCAGTCTTACCGTTTGTACGCCTCATTCACGAAGCTGCTCTATAAGGGGTGTTTAAGGAAATTGCCTATAAAATGGTGATTGAAAGGGTATCCACTCTTACCCACGGCACTCTTGACTAGTGGAGGATCGTTAGCTGAACGGGTATGATAGGACAAAATCTTCCATTATAAGTATAATGAAGTACAAAAGTAACTAAATGTTTTTACAAATTCCCAATCTTAGTTACTTAGCCAAAAGTGAATTGATGCAATTCCATGAAATTACACTTTGTACCCTTGCGAAGACGTTAGTGGAGCGTGTGTGGTTTACCAGCCCATTAAATGGTTCTAAGAAAAGGTAGCAAAGGGTGACTCAATATTTGTCATAGTTCGGTGGAGCGTGTGTGGTTTACCGGCACATCGAATAGGTGATCGTAACATGTGAGAGCACCATGTAAGTTTGCATGTTTATTCACACCCACTTTGTGATCCTCGACATCCCAGTGAAAAACAAGAGGGGAGTATTGAGATTTAAACATGCCATTGAAATGTTCAATGAATCTTAGAGGATCAAGGAGTTTTCATAGATTTAAAAACATAAATTTCTTTTTCGTTTTTCATGGTGGAAATTAGTGAATCGTCATTCACTTACCTTCAAATATTTTGTAACTAGATTACGACACCCCTTTTCTAGGTTGTAGCGTATTGTGTTGGGTCCTAGCCTTAGTATCTCATTTGGGTGATTTACTAAGGACTTAATCAATCAACTAACTTGAATTTTTTTTTCTCCCGTTTTGTAGATGTCAAAGTTCGGCAACTATGGTCTTCCCAAATCCCGTGGAACAAGCTTTCCACATGAAGATGATATTCACGATTCGATCGAGGAACAAGAAATCATGCTTCACTTCCTCCACCTCCTCCCGTAATTCTCGCTAACCCACAAGATCGAAGAATTGAAAGGTTCAATGTCACTAAAACCCTGTTGGAAATGAAACATGAAGATGGTAAACCAGTGTGTGCCCACGTTCTAGGAATGAAATCACACATTGATAGGTTGAGGATGTTGGGTGTGTTATTCCCGGATAAGTTGGCTGTGAACTGGGTTGTGCAGTCACTTCCCGAATCATATAATGAGTTCAAAAGAAAGTATTATATGATGGATCATGACAAAAGCCTCATTGACCTAAGTTACATGCTCATTGCTGTTGAATCAGAAATGATTTGGCAAAGCAATGGAGCGTATTTGTTGGGAATGTCAACCAACCATGCTTCCGAGGACGTTCTAGGAGAACCGACCTGCGTTTGCTGCCAAGAGAAAGAGCGTTGGATACAAGTTTGCCCTAAGAGCCTGAAGAGTCCATAAGATGGGAGAGTCAAAGAGTATGATTGTGCTTCAAGTAAAATCCACTATCTAACTTGATTAAGTTCCTATTTGTTGATTCTTAATACATAATGTGATAAGATTGCATTTGAATATTTTGCAGGATCGATGAAAGGAGAGGAAGCTTGATGAAATAGAGCAAGATGAGTCTAATCACGAAGAAATGGATCTCGATTGCATGGATTCGAAGATTAGATTTTGAGCTTAGATAGAGTTGTTAGGAATATTTATTACATAGTTTTTCAGTTGATTTTGCATTGTAAGGATAAACGTTTTCCGTTGCTTTTATAAATAAAATAAATTTTGTTTGACGTGTTTATTTATTTCCTTGCAATGAAATCGTTATGAAAAATCGATGTTCAACAAATGGATGTGATTCTCAATTATGTTGTTTGTGGAAATGTCGAGAATTTACCAAATAGGGAAGGTTTCTCATCACCTAAGTGTCTATTGGATAGAAATTTGGAATCGTACAGCAAGAATTGTATAATGAATGAATAAACTTTCACATTTTGAAATTAGACTAATTCATTGACAAAGTGTCAAGTGAAAGACTAGGAGATCGAGTACACAACATTATGTGTTGATCAAGTCCACCACAAGAATAACAAAGATATTCGTCATGATTTACTAAAGGTTTAGTAAATATGATTATACTTATAAGATTAAGTGTGATTTTGAATTGATTGAAAAGGTTTAAATCAATAAGCAGAACGAATAAGAAGAATCAAGTAGGCAGAAAGATAAAAGTTTCTCTATTCTAAGAAGAAGGGAGAGTACATTTTGTTATGTTTTATGATAGGTCTTAATTATTAAGAACCATATCTCAATTGATCCTCTATGTAAGTGTTAGTACAATTGTATGTCTAAGAAGAGGAATCAAGAATTGAAGAAATGGTTAAATCAAGAAGTCAATCATATTTCATTCCAAAACAAGTCTTAGAGTTAACATTGTGACATTGAGTGATAAGTATTAAGAAAGTTTATAAAATTCATCAAATGAGGAAAGTTGTTATGTCTTGGATAAGACAAAGACCAACTAGGACCAATTTATGAAGTGTTTTGATAAAAACTACACTAACTCTTGAATATTTGTTTGTCAAGAAATGTTTATCGACAAGACAATCTTATATGTCAAGGAGTCAGTGGGAATCTTAATGGTCTTGAAATATTTCAAGAACAAATCAAAATAAACCTTATCGATCATCACTAGCAGACAAGTTGAGGTTTAAAACCTACCGTGTTGACACTATTTTGTTTTCTGTGCCATTCCAATTGAGTTAATTATGCGTGTGAGTTCTATGAGTTCTCATTTGAATGCATAAAAGGCAAGGACCTTAATCAATGAAATGTACATTGATAGGAAAAGGTGAGCTGCTTAACTACTTGGAAGACATGGTGGGTAGCCGTGTTACCATAAGGCAAGAAATCAAGATTGAGAATGTTCGGTCCATATGAGTTTGGATTTGTCGCAAACTTTGGTTTTGACAAATTCACATGGATAGGAACACACACATACACCGTTAAAATCTAAGTTTCATAAGATTCCCTCCTTCATGAAAATGACTGTGAGGAAATGCTTTCACTAAGAAATATTTTAAGAAAATAGTGATTGTGAAATTATATTCTCGAATTCGATTATAGTTACGGTATCCCTTTCCATGATTCGAATTGTGAGATTTGACAATTAGTCTGAGTTGTTTAGACACACATATGAACTATCTAAAGGAAAGGTGTATAACCTTATATAAAGGATTATCAAAGCATTAGTTATTAGAAACATGAACTTAAGAAATTCAACAAGTATTGTTTTTCTGAGAGTTAAGTTGTTTCTAAATACAGGTCAAAGCTAGTGGGAGCATAAGTGTTATGTTTATAATAATCATCATGATAGTGGGGGCATAAATGTTATGATTGCATGATTATTAAGGCAAGTATTGCAAGTTAGCAATATTATTTATCAAAAACAAGAGTCATACTTTGCAAAGTTGTAAGGGTTGAATAGTTGTTTTACTATAATTAAGGGAGAGAATATTATGCTTCGTTTCAAATCTAAAGGCCTAGGTTGTGGAATGTTAATAATTTAGTCAAGGATACATAGTGTGTTCTTAAATGTCGATTATTATTACGGGATTCCTCTTCATAATCGAAATTGTAAGAACATAGTACATAGAATATCATGGCAGAAGATTGATAAAGTATCAAATCGTTATGTAAGATATTATGCATCGTGTCCCATACGCTTCGGGTATAGGATCGATTGCAAATGCTATAATATTTGACCATTCTAACAATTTTACAAATGTCTAGCGCATTTAGAGGGAAAAAGGACAAGAATCATTTTGACTAAGATAATTAAACAATTATCAAAGGACAATCCAAAGTTTGCTGAGGATTGGTCGCTTGTGAGTAGTTGGAAGTATAGTATTGAATGGAACATATCGACATTATTATGAATAGATAAGATTCTATTAAGAATCACTTCTCATATGGAAAATATGGAAACGTGTCCATATTTGGAATTGAATATTGAAAATCTATGTCTAGGTTAGAAACTTTTATGCAAAAGGATGTTCAAAGGAATGCACTTTGATTGAGAGACATCATATCTAAGGAATTGTATTCTAACAATCTCCGATAGAGGACTTTGTAATATCGTTGGCAATAGTCTTTGTGACTTTTTGTCCTATGAGATTACGAAAAGGATCATTGCATAAAATGTTAGAATCTAACATATTCTATAAGTGGCAAGAATTTGATATTCTTTCACTTATGAAAAAGGATTTGGAGTTGTGAAATGAGTATGAATGGAAATGTGTTCATTTGATCTATTTCACAAAGTAAGAACCATAAGTAAACATTGTGTGCATGATAAGAGCATGGGACAAGTGTAATAATTCAAGTAAAAAGTTGATTACCCGAAACAACAAATAATGAGTAATCGATATGGTGATAAATAAAAGGTGTTTTATTTATGCTCAAAGGTTTAAGGCCATATGGGATTAGTATTATTCTTGTGTGTCACTTTGCATGTTTTGACATCCTGAATGATTTAATTGGTTTGGAACAATCAAATTATTCGAACGGGCCACAGTCGTTCATATGTTGGAAGTAGGTATGTCATGAATTGGTATGTGGATTGTCTAAAGAGCATTAGACATAAGCAAATGTTTGATGCAACGTTCATGAGTGCTTATGAATATAATTAGATCATTGGATTAAACCCACGCTCACTTGGATCACTTCATGGATTTCATCACGAGTGATTGGTGAGACGATAACATCTTATATTCTTGAAACCGAGATGTGTGAATTGTATCTTGCAAAATCGGTTGCACATTGATGATATGTAAACGCACTAGTAACTTGGTGTTATAAAACATATTGTTGTGTGTGATTCGGTGAGTAAGTGCAAGAAAACATTGAGTCAAATTTTATATGTTCCTTTTATCCAAAGTAGGATAAAAGCGATATCTTTGGGCCCCTCGATGGTTTAGTGATGACAAACGTAAATGCTCGGACGGGATAGGGCTAATTTGATTTGTTCAATTAGTCAGTGGTCATAAATCGGAAATCGAGAAATAGTACAGAGAGAATGATTAGAAATCATGTCTTATACGATATCTAAAATGGACGAATATATGATCCCGTATCTAAAGGACACACGTATCTTGTAGGATTAGAGTTGACAACGGCTTTCGAAAGCTACGATTGCAGATCAGGATCTGAAGTCATACGCGGAATAGTTATTAGACTTATCTAAGTGAGAGACTGTTGGATTAGTGTCTAAGTACATAACTATTTTGGTATGTACTTGACCCAATGGTGCATGGTCCTTTCGGGTTGCCTTCACCAAAGCAACTTGATAGGATGAATTATGGAGAGAAAGGATTAAATATGATTTATTAATATATTATGGGAATAATATATTAAAGGAGAAATCATATTGTTTAATTAATATTAGTCAAGAATTAATAAGAATTGAGTTTGTGACTAAAAGAGATTAATTAAACTTAAGGGAACGGAATTGTAATTATAAGATAATTGCAATTGGACTATGGATTGCCTTATATTATAAGGCTGGACAAATTCCATGGGGAAACCCATTGGAAATCGTCCAAGGCATTTAAGTAAATGAGTCCATGGGTTGCTTAGGGCTTAAGCATCCAAATTCGGGTTTCCTTGTTAGATAACCCTAATAGCCTCACTATATATAGAACCCTTATGCCTCAAAAACGTGGACAAGCTTCCTTCTAGGGTTTTGGACGTTTTTAGGCAGCCTCCTTCTCTTCTACTCTTCATCCTCTTGCTCTTGGTGTTTGTGAACCATTAGAGGAGTGACATTTGCGACTCTAAGATTTCTAAAGTCATTACAAGAAGGAATTGTGATTGTTATTGCTACATAACAATCAAGGTAATATCTTAAACCCATTATTATGTTAATATTGATTATCATGTGCTAGATCTAGGGTTTATAGTCTTGGATGAATTGCATGTACAATAGAGAAACCTAGATCCAAGCATTAGGGTTTGTATGAGCACATAGGATGTTCTTATGACTAAAACCCATCAGTACCCTCACTCTAGATAACCATCCGTTCAAAATCGATCTAATGCCGGTCACCATAAAAAGTTTCGACATCATCATTTGTATGGATTGGTTAAGTTCTCATCGTGCCAACATTCTATCTTACGAAAGGGTCGTTCACCTTAATCTGCCAAACAGCGAGACCCTTCTCATCTATGGCGATAAACCCAGTGCAAATTTTCAAATCATCTCTTACATCAAAGCACAAAATTATCTCCGAAAGGAATACCACGCATTCTTAGTCCACGTCATAGATAAGAAACAAGAGGTGAAGGACATCAAAGACATTCCATAAGTATGAAACTTCCCTGACGTATTCCCAGAAGACTTGCCAGGTGTACCACTCGCACGACAAGTCGATTTCCGAATCGACTTAATTCCCGGAGCTACCCTTATTGCCAAAGCTCCATACCGCCTAGCACCAGTAGAAATGCAAGTTCTGTCTAGCCAATTGAATGAACTGTTGAGCAAAGGGTTCATTAGACCGAGCTTTTCACCTTGGGTAGCACCAGTCCTTTTTGTAAAGAAGAAAGACAAATCATTTCGCATGTGGATCGACTATCGAGAACTAAACAAACTTACCATCAAGAATCGATATCCCCTACCCCGAATCGACGACGTCTTCGACCAACTTCAGCAAGCAAGTTATTTTTCAAAAATCGACTTCAGGTCGGGTTATCATCAGCTGCAAGTTCAAGAAGAAGATATCCCAAGACGGCATTCAGAACTCGCTATGGATACTACGAGTTTGTAGTGATTTCATTTGGATTAATGAACGCGCCTACGGTGTGCATGGATCTGATGAACCGAGTATGTCGACCCTTCCTAGATAAATTTGTGATCGTGTTCATCGATGATATCTTGATCTATTCAAGGAGCGAAGAAGAGCATAGGCAACACCTGCGACTAGTACTAGAGACTCTAAGAGCTGAGAAGCTTTATGCTAAGTTTTCGAAGTGCGAATATTGGCTCCGAGAAGTAGGATTCCTTGGCTACATGGTTAGCAACAAAGGGATACATGTGGAACCCTCAAAAATCAAGGCGATCGAAAATTGGTCAGCACCTACAACGCCAACAGAGATCTGACAATTTTTAGGACTCGCAGGCTACTACCGAAGGTTCATACATAACTTCTCAAAGATTGCTAAACCCCTTACCACTTTGACTCAGAAAAAGTGTGATGTTCAAGTGGGAAGACAAACAAGAAGCTGCCTTCCAAACGCTAACAAGCCCTATGTTGCGCGCCAATCTTATCTCTTCCAGAAGGAACTGATGACTTCGTGGTGTATTGCGATGCTTCAAATCAAGGCCTTGGATGCGTGCTCATGCAGAGAGGGAAGATTATCGCTTACTTGTCAATGCAACTTAAGACCCACGAAGTTAATTATTCTACCCACGACCTCGAACTTGGAGCAGTAGTGTTCGCCTTAAGGATCTGGAGACACTACCTCTACGGCACAAAGTGCACTATCTTCAAAGATCACAAAAGTCTTCAACATATTCTCAATCAAAAAGAGCTCAACATGCGACAAAGAAGATTGGTAGAGCTACTGAACGACTACGAGTGCGAAATCTGCTATCATCCGGGCAAGGCCAATGTTGTAGTCGATGCCCTAAGCAGAAAGGAATATTCGGGTCGTTGGGTGAAGTCATTGACAATAACGATCCATTTGCACTTGTTCACGCAAATCAAGGAAGCTCAACTTGAAACCTTGAAACCAAAAAACGTGACAGGTGAGGCATTGAGAGGGATGGATAAAAACCTAGAAGTCAAGGAGGATGGAGCTCGCTACCTCATGAACCGGATGTGGACACCGAAGTTTGGTGGGTTCTGAGACGTTGTCATGAACGAATCACACAAGACACGATATTCCATCCATACAGGTTCGGAAAAGATGTATCTATACCTCAAGAAGTTGTACTGGTGGCCGAACATGAAAGCTGAGATTGCTACCTATGTGGGCAAGTGTTTGACTTGGGTCAAGCTCAAGGTAGAATACCAACAGCCATCAAGACTACTACAACAGCTGGATATACCTGACTGGAAGTGGGAACGGATAACCATGGACTTCATAACCAAGTTGTTTAAGACATCGGGTGGGCTTGACACCATATGGGTAATCGTAGACAGATTGACCATGTCTACGAACTTCCTGCCAGTAAAGGAAACCAAAAAGATGGAGAAGTTAACCAGGACATACGTTAAGAAGATTGTGTGACTGCATGGTGTACCAATATCCATTGTCTTCGACCGAGATCTTAGATTCACCTCGCCATTTTGGCAGTCCCTACAGAAATCTCTGGGAACTAGGCTAGACATGAGTACGGCCTACCATCCATAAACCGATGGGCAAAGCGAGCACACCATACAAACATTAGAAGACATGTTGAGAACCTGTGTGATAGACTTTGGTAAGGCATGGTATACCCATTTACTACTTATCGAATTCTCCTATAATAACAGCTATCACACTAGCATTAAAGTCGCTCCATTCGAAGCTCTCTACGGTCGCAAGTGTAGATCACCCCTGTGTTGGGCCGAAGTGGGGGATACCCAACTGGCTAGGGGCAAGTCCCTAATAGTGCCCTCATTGGTCCTGAAATCATAAGGGAGACCACGAAAAAGATAGTCCAAATTCGGGAAAGACTAAAGGCGTCTCGTGATCGACAAAAGAGTTACGCAGACAAGCGACGCAAACCCTTGGAATGCCAAGTGGGCGACCGGGTACTACAGAAACTTTCCCCATGGAAAGGAATGATACGTTTCGGTAAACGTGGGAAACTAAAACCAAGGTACATCAGACCGTTTGAAATCCTTGCAAGGATTGATCTCGTGGCGTAAAAACCGTGATTACCACAAGAACTTAATAACGTACACCCTACCTTCCACGTACCCAACTTGCAAAAGTTCCTATCCGACGAGACTCTCGTGATACCCCTCGATGAAATCGAAGTTAATGAGATTCTCCAAATTCGTGGAGGAACCAGTTGAAATCATGGATCGAGAGATCAAGCGGACAAAACAAAGTGGTATTCCCATCGTGAAGGTCCGCTGGAACACGAAACGAGGACCTGAGTTCACCTGGGAATGCGAAGATCAAATGAGACAAAAAATACCCACATCTCTTTCCAAACTCTTGAAGTCCCAGCCAAAACGTAAATTTCGGGACGAAATTCCCTTTAACAGGGAGATGATGTGACAATAGTCAAATTCGGGTCAAGTCCAAGTCAAACAATGTTAATAAGTCAAACTGTATGACTCAATTAGCCCTTGTATATTAGGATTTACATTGTGTATTTACTAATCAACCCAATATTTTAATGAGAAAACATCAATTGGAAAATTCGTATGTTTAAATTTCCATAGCCGTGAATAATGTTAAACATTGAACCAAAGCGATAAAACACTATTACACACTCATTGGGAGTGTGTAGGACACTAAAACATGGCTTAATAGGGTCTACGGACCTTCCATTGCGAAGCCAGACACTCACAAATGTCACAAACGAAACCTCCCTCAATTGTATTCACTCTATCTCTCTCTATTTCAAATCTCTCCTAAATCTCTCTCAAAAGTTCTCGTAACTTTTCAGAGTCTTTCGGGCCATCCAGACCCTTAACCGGGTCAAAAACGGCTTGAAACGGGGTAAAAATGAGAAAAACCAGCCTTAAGGAGCCGAAGCCCTGCAACCAAGACCCTAGGACCGAAGCCAAGAAGTAGCCGAGACCCTAGGACCGAAATTTGGAAGCAACCAAGACCCTAGGAAAGAAGCCAAGAAGTAGCTGAGACCCTAGGACCAAAACTGAGAAGCAAACGAGACCCTAGGACCGAAACCAAGAAGCAGTCGAGACTCTAGGACCGAAACTGAGAAGCAGCCGAAACCCGCCTAAATCGAAACTCACCTTCGGCTCCTCCCCTTCGCATCTTTGGTTCCATCTTTCCTTTCTCTCGGTCCCTCTCCTACTTTCGGTCCCATGAACAACCGAAACCCCACATTCGGTTCTAAGCTTCGTAGGATCTGAGACCTCAGCCAAAACTTCAGATTTTTAGCTTTTTTGCTCGATTTTCAATATTTTTAACGTTTTAAGCGCATTTTTCATCATTTTAAAGCGGTATTTTCACCCAAAACATTATCTTAACATATTAAGACCCATATGTCTTAATTATTCATGTTTTTGATGCAAATCTTATCCAAGATTTAGTGGTTGGAGTAATAAAGGTAGAGTGTTGACTTTCCTTTAGCTTATGACACAAGCAACCCCTCACACCCACTCCTTAACCAGCCACGCTCCTTCTACCATGCCTAGGTCATGTCAATGTACTTTTCATTTTTTCCAACCCTTTTCCCACATTATTAGAGTTGGAACATCACTCCACACTCCTCACTTCACTCATTTCTCTCATTTTACCAAAAATCACACACAACTTTCCTCCCACTTTCTCTCTCTAAAAATTCGAGATTTAAGGATGATCATCAAGCTTTCTTACACTTTTGGTAAGTATAATTCATCCTCCTCATGATAATTACACTTCATTTTACTCAAATCATTGATTGCTTACACAAACTCCATCATTATTGTGTTAGATTCTTGAATCTTCAAAGTAATCCTTCAAGTGTTCTTGAGTTGAACATTTCTCTTCTCCAACATCCATCCACCAAAATCACTCAATGTGAGTTCATACCCCCTATATTTTCATATTTTCTTAAGTTTTAAGGGGGGGGGGGGGTACAAGTTAAATCACCAAGAACACAACTAAATGTTTCTGATAACTTTCATTAGAAAAGTTGGACTCCATTCACGGAGTGTTTTGGTCAACTAAAACATTTTAGTTTTCAAAAATGTACAAGGTGCAAGTAGCTCAAATTCTTATCTTTAAAATGGCTACTTGAACATCTCCGCATGATGTTTCTACAATTTATGGTGATTTTTACAAAACTGTCTATCATTTCAAGAACCAATATGGACCAGTCTTTGTTTATGGACGTTTTCACCTAAGTTGGAGGTCACTAAAAATCATGGGCAAATTTATGAACAAACTAGACTCATTTTCCAAACTCCCATAATTTATGGATTCTGAGTTGAATCTGTTATGAATTTTCTATAAATTTTATAAGAACAGTTGTGGAATCTGTTAATAATAGAAAAATACTAACAATTTCATTTCACCATGTAACATGTCGAACAAGGTGTACATCTTTATGTGAATATTTGTGATTGAAAATAAATGAAATTTTGTCTTGGTATATAGGCATGCATCAGTTAATAAACGGATTTGAATACATATATAAAAGATAACAAATTGTTATAATCAAAGTACATCCATTTCATACAAACATTTGAATCAACTATGTTAAATATAGTTTACGTACATTACCACTACTACCCTTGTTTTGATAAACTATAATAGGTATACTTTATGATACATTACATAACACACTCATACAAAAAGGTTACATTTATACAAAAAAAGGATTTTCATCACATTACACATAAATTCGTTAGTAACTTTGTGAGACATTCGCTTCACATTTACCAATAAGTCATGTATTGTAACCAGAGTCTCCTGGAGGGAGAGCGTGATAGTTGTATATAGATCTATATTGGGTTTGTCAAGCCCACACCTTAATTGCATGCAACAGTTACACCGGTAGATCTGGGGTGACAAATGACATAACATTTCCGACGCTTGAAGAACGTCGTATCAGGCCAACTTGGTCATATCTGATGGGTTTTGAGCATTCTAACACTTCCTAAGTGTACATGCAACCCTAATAACCTTGGATCTATGTTTGTCTAATTATCATGCAAAGTTGAATTCCAAGGTTATATTCCTATCTAGCATACATGGGGAACAATTTTAACATAAAGTATAGATAGAATAACTTACCTTGTTGTTGTTTGTGTTCCTCGAAACCTTGTGAGCCTAGCACCCCAAGTGTGATGCCTCAAATGCTTCAAACAACACCAAATGCTCTTGGAAGAACTTATGAGAGTATACACACTTCAAAATCGGCCAAGCCCTCTTGTTTCTTAGTGTAGCCGATTTTAGGTGGAGAACATGTTACATATATAGTGTTGACACATCTAGGGTTAAACCCTAATGTGTCATGACTCTTCATTTCCATGACCCATGGGTTTGTAACTCCCATGGAGCATCCATGGAGCATCCTATGGGTGGAACCCAACTTGATAGTCCATGGAGCCTTTTAGCCCACTATATAAGATATGGATGATTTACATAATCAACCCATATATTTAATTAGTTATCTTTTGATCACTTAATTAATTCTAAATTAATTCTTGATCAAACTAATCAAATAATATTATTAATATATTAGAACTTATAATATATTAATAATCTCCAAATGTTATTTCTCTCATTTAGTCTATCCAATTGCATGGTGCCATGCAACCCAAATGGACCATGCCGGGTCGGGTCAAGTACATACCAGAAATAGTTATGGACTTAGACACCTTATCCAACAGTCTCCCACTTGGATAAGTCTAATAACTATTACTGCAAGTATGACTTCAGGAACCGATCGGCAATCGTAGCTCTTTTCAAGGTTTCTCGAAACTGAGAAGATGATGGTACGCCATTTAAGATAAGTGATCATATAATCCTTTGTTCTAGATATCAGTCGGACAAATACATGGAACAATGTCTTACTTATTGTCCAACAGTTTGTTTCCCGATTTCCGATTTGTTTGACAAAGAACTTCATTGAACACATCAATTTAGTTCTGACCGGGCCCGGTACATAGGTCAAAACAAAATCATCGAGGGACCCAGATATGAGCTTCTAATCCAAGAAGGAACAGATAAACTTCGACTCATAAGTTTGTTCTACTACTCATTGAATTACACACAAGAGCGCGATTTATAACATCGAGTTACCAATGCATTTTTCGTACAATCAATGCATAACCAACTTGTAAGTAACAAATCATATCTCTAGGTTTAAAGACTTATATGATATTACCGTCTCACGATCACTCAAGATAGAATTCCATGAAGTGATTCCAGTGAGCGTTGGTTGAGTCCAATGCTCAGAACTTATGAGCACTCATGATTGTTGTAGCCTTGTCCAAGACCTCTACAACCAAACATGACAGTCTTGATTCATACCTACTTCCGACATATGACCGACTGTGGAGGTTTGAATAATATGTTATACCAAACAAAATTATTCTGGAAGTCAAAACATGCAAAAGAAATATAGTAAACGATCGACAAGAGATAGCAACACTTTACTCATAAATAAAACACTTTTATTTATCATCAAATGTCAATTACACTTTACAAATTTCGAGGTTATCTAACTACTAAATCTAATATCATCCTTCAGCCCTATGCTCCGAGCATGCTGGAGATGCTTAACCCGAGTCAGTCCCTTCGTGAGGGGATCTGCCGGATTCTCATCTGATGATACCCTCTTTGCCACGAGGAGTCCTTCTTCGATCCGATGTCTAATGAAATGGTATTTTCTGTCGATGTGTCTGGATCTCTCGTGATCCCTTGGTTCCTTGGCTAAGGCAACAGCACTTTCACTACACAGAAAATTTCCATTGGCTCTTTAATAGTTGGTACAACTCCAAGGTCTCCAATGAAGTTCCTCAGCCATAATGCCTCCTTTGCCGCCTCGCTAGTTGCAATATACTCTGATTCACAAGTAGAATCTGCCACTGTCTCTTGCTTGGAACTCTTCCAAGAAATTGCTCCTCCATTTAGGGTAAAGACCCAGCCCGACTGAGAGCAGAAGTTATCCCTATCAGTCTGGAAGCTAGCATCACTATACCCTACAACTCTCAAGTCATCACTCCCACCGAGGGTAAGGACCCAGTCCTTAGTCCTTCGTAGGTACTTGATAATATTCTTTACCGCAGTCTAGTGTGCCTTGCCAGGGTTCCCCTGAAACCTGCTAACCATGCTCAGGGCAAAAGCTACATCAGGTCGAGTACACGTCATAGCATACATGATCGATCCTACAGTAGAAGCATAAGGTACTCGACTCATTTGTGCTATCTCAGCCTCAGTGCTAGGGCTTTATGTCTTACTCAGTTTGGCATTACTCTGGATGGGCAACTCTCCTTTCTTGGAGTCTTGCATTCTGAATCTCTTCAGAACCTTCTCCAAGTAGGTACTTTGACTAAGTCCAATTAGTCTTTTACTCCGATCTCTCAAGATCCTTATCCCCAAAATATAGGAAGCTTCACCAAGGTCCTTCATAGCGAAACACTTTCCAAGCCAGGACTTTACTTCCTGCAGGGTTGGAATGTCGTTTCCTATGAGTAGTATGTCATCCACATACAATACCAAAAAGCTAACTATACTCCCACTAGCCTTGACATATACACAAGATTCATCTTCAGTCCTAGAAAAGCCAAATTTCTTGACCTTTTCATCAAAGCAAAGATTCCATCTGCGAGGTGCTTGCTTTAATCCATAAATGGATTTCTCAAGCTTACACACTCTATTAGGGTACTTGTTGCTGACAAAACCCTCTGGCTGACTCATGTAAACATCTTCAGCCAACTTCCCATTAAGGAAAGCGGTTTTGACATCCATTTGCCAAATTTCATAGTCATGAAATGCGGCTATGGCTAACAGAACCCGAATAGACTTAATCTTGGCTACCGGAGAAAAGGTCTCATCATAATCCACTCCAGGAATTTGAGAGAAGCCCTTTGCAACCAGTCTAGCCTTATAAGTGTGTACTTTACCATCCATGTCGGTCTTCTTCTTGAAGACCCATTTGCACCCTACAGTCTTTCGACCTGGTACATTCTCAACCAAGTTCCAAACTTGATTGTCATACATGGATTGTATCCCATTGTCTCCTTGGCTTATAAACTCTCTTTCTCGAAAGACTCCTCTTCTTGCTACAAAGACCACATTGTCACTAGGTCTGTAGAAGAGGTAACCAAAGGATTGCTGTGGGTAGCCGATGAAAATACACCTCTCGCTCCGGGGTTCGAGCTTATCATGAGTCTCGCGTCTCACGAAAGCCTCGCAACCCTAAATCTTGATGTGGTCTAGTTTAGGTACTTTACCAGTCCACATCTCGTGAGGAGTTTTGGCAACTTTCTTTGTAGGGACTAGATTAAGGATATGGGCGGCAGTCTCTAAGGCATACCCCCAGAATGAGATTGGTAGCGAAGCTCGACTCATCATGGAATGAACCATGTCCAACAAGGTTCGATTACGCCTCTCATCCACACCATTCAACTGCGGTGTCCTGGGAGGTGTCAATTGTGAGACAATCCCACATTCCCTTAGATAGTCGAGGAACTCTGAACTAAGATACTCACCACCCCAATCAGATCGAAGCATCTTAATGTTCCTGCCCAATGGATTCTCGACTTCCTGTTTAAATTCCTTAAACTTCTCGAAAGTCTCTGACTTATGCTTGATTAAGTAGACATATCCATATCTACTGTAATCATCAGTAAAAGTCAAATAATAACGATTAGCATCCCTTGTGGCATGTTTGAATGGCCCACACACATCCGTGTGTATAAGGTCCAACAAACCTTCACCCCTTTCACACGAACCTGTGAAGGGTGACTTTGTCATTTTTCCAAGTAAGCATGATTCGCAACTATCATTTGACTTTAGGTCAAACGACTCCAAGACTCCATCCTTTTGGAGTTGGCCTATCGTTTCTTGCTTATATGTCCAAGACGATAATGTCATAATGATGCTTTATCCAAGTTATTATTATTAGTAGAATCAGTACACAAAACATTATTTCCTAAGTTATCTACAACAGATACAGCTTCTACACACCATCACAAGGTAATGCTTTAAAATAAAGTACATTATTAAAGAAAGCATTAATCGAACCAACTTCATTATCAAACGAAAAGGTGAAACCTTGTTTGTACAATGCATGAAAGGAAATAATATTTCTCGCCATTTCTGGCGAATAACAACATTTATTCAAATCTAAATTTAACCCACTACTTAGCGATAAAGTATAAACTCCAATCTTGGTGACAGGTGTAACTTTCCTATTCCCCATGATTAAGTTTATTCTTCCTTGCTCCACATTCTCACTTCTTCCTAGTCCCTGCAAGTCACAACAAATATGAATACCGCAACCGGTATCAAGGACCCAAGATTTCGAATGGGGTGAGTTATTAGAAATGATAGTGTAAATACCTGCATGGTTGGGTTTGACTTTCCCATCCTTCACATCCTGCTGGTACTTTGGGCAGTTCCGCTTCCAATGAGCTTTTTCATGGCAATAGAAGCATTCAGCCTCTTTTGGGTCAGAAGAAGGAGTAATGAAACCTTTCTTGGTTCCACTTGAAGAAGAGCCATCAAGGGTCCGAGCCTTGGTACCCTTCGAAGATCTCTTTCTCTTCCTCCCTCGACTTTGCCCGATTGCCAAGACCGGAGTTGAGTCTGGAGTAGGAGTGATAGCAACCGACTTCCCCTTAAGACCTGTTTCTGCGGTCTTGAGAAGTCCCTGAAGTTTGCTGAGGGTGACCTCTTCCTTGTTCATGTTATATGTCATGCGGAATTGATCATAGCACGATGGTAAGGAGTGCAAAATGATATCTATTGCAAGCTCCTCAGGGAAGTTCACATTAAGCTTCAGCAAACGATCCACATACCTTTGCATTTTCTGCATGTGGCTCGTGACGGACTCTCCGTCATTCATCATGGTTGTTATCATGGAGCAGATGACTTCGTACCTCTCTTGTCGTGCACTTTGATGGTATCTTTCCATCAAATCTTGGTGCATTTCATAAGGGTAGAAATCTTCATAAGACTTTTGGAGTTCAGCTGTCATGGTGGCCAACATGATGCAAGCCACCTTGGTTGCATCTCTTTCATGAGTATGAAAGTCAGCGATCTCCTGTGGAGTTGCAGTGGACTCATCAATTTCCTTAAGCTCCTTGTCAAGGACATATTCTTTGTCCTCGTAGCGGGTAATCATCCTGATGTTTCTGATCCATTTATTGAAGTTGGATCCATCAAAGGTGACTTTCCCACACAAACTCATAAGAGTAAAGGAGCCATTAGGATTCGAGCCAGAAGCATTATTTGAAGACATCTGAAAGAGAAGAACAAGTTTAGTTTAGATTTAAGAGAGTCCTTAATAAAACACCCAAATGTAATATTAAGGCTAGGATCCAATCACAACATAATATAACTTAGAAGAGGTATGCCGTAATCTAGGCTATACCTTATTTGAAAGGTAGGTGAATGACGATTCACCAATTTCCACCATGAAAACCGAAATATTAGATATTTAGTTTTTATTGGTTTTAGAAATTCCTAGATTCTTTGAGATCCAATGAACTTTTCAAAGGCATGTTTCAATCTCGAGAGTGCCCTCCAAGTTTTGTGACTGGGATGCCGAGGATCACAAAACGAGGTGTGAAGTAACCATGCAAATCACTTGGTACCCTTAAAGTTTATCACTCAATCGATGTGCCGGTAAACCACACACGCTCCACCGATACTATAATAAACCTTAAGTCACCCTTTACCTACCTTGTTAAGTCCAAGTTAGTGTGCCGGTTAACCACACACGCTCCACCAACGACTTAGACAAAGTGTAAAGTGTAATTTCATGGATTAGCACCTTATTCACATTTTCCTAAAGTAACTAAGATTGGGAATTTAATAGAACAAAACACCATTTGCTTATAAAGAAGTTGTAATAGCCTCTTATAAGCCCAAGTTTAATTCAAAATCTAAGCAAAAAAAAATTGGGCTTTGCTTAGAATTCTCGGCCCAAGTGAATCCTAGGCCGAAAACCCATTTTCTGTTGCGCCTTATTGAAACCGAAAACCTTCATATTGGGCCAAATTAAGCCCAAAAGCCCATGCACACTCAAAAACCGAAAACCCTTTAGAGATATAAGATGTTTTCGGCCACCCTAAAAACCAAAAACCTTATGAGATTTCGATTAGGCATAAGACAAAAAACAAAAAAAAAAAAAAAAAAAAAAAAAAAAAAAGGAGGAAACAGAGCTTGCACAAATGGGGTGACACCTGATGCCTTTACACTACTTTACCCTTCATGCTTCCATAACACACATGCAATTACCTTCCATGCCTCCATGCATGGCACCCTATTATCCATCATGCATCAAGAAAAGGTTCTACCCCTCCCCATTTAAGGGTTACGGTCGATAGGCCTTTTCCCTCTCACCATTTCCACATTTTCTCAAATGTTCCCTAGAACAAGCTCAAGCTTCTTCAAATCCTTCAACTCCAAGTTGGATTTAGAGCCCTTTTGGTAAGTATATTTTACCTCTCTCTAGTAGTTGACACAATTATAAGTGTTTCATGCATCTTTATACTAGCATCTCCGTGTTTACACACTCATTTTTCGTGTGCTAGCATTCTAGAACACCAACATCTTCAAGAAGCCCTTCAAGCTCAAAGCTAGGCTCGAAATCTTCTTCACTCTCCTCCCTACCACACATGAAATAACCAAGATGAGCTTCACTCCCCCAAGTTTTTGTGTTTTTCATAAATTTCGGGGAGGGGAGGATACAAGTCAAGTTCCGTTTACCCACAGGATATTTACATGTACCAGCTTGTTATGGAATGATTTGTGCATATGATATCGAAAACCTCATGCATACACACATAAAAATCATGATTTACAAGCTTTTTATAAGTTAAAATGAGTTTGTCCATTGGACACTGGCATGCACTATGATTGTATGTTAAATATACAACAATTGGTTGTATAATATGGTTGATATCATTTGTTAGCATCATGAAAATCGTGACATATGTTAAAATCATCATTTTTAAATCGTGGTTATGGGTATATATATATATATATATATATATATATATATATATATATATATATATATATATATATATACAAGTATAAAAAAACATATGTTTATATAAGTCCAAAACTATTTGATCTTTGGACATTTACATGTCACTACTAGAAAAATACCCTTTAGTGACACACATTGCGTGTCATAAAAGCCACAAACTACACACAAATGTGTGTCAAGGAAGGCCCTATTATAAAGAAAGACGACACACATTAGCATGCTGTAACCTTACGACGCACATTTACGACGTGCTCTTACGACACACAATGCGTGTCAAGCAAGGCCCTGTTATAAAGAATGTGTCGTAATCCTACGACTCACATTACGTATCATAAAAGCCCCTGTCATAAAGAGACATGACACACATTTTTGCAAACATTTATATATATATATATATGATAGATTTACTAATTTTCAAATTAAATATCGTATTTAAAGTCTCATAATACAAAATAAAATACTTATATAACAAAACAATTCATTTCATATAATAAATGTACTAATATTCAAAATAAATAATGTTTAATTGTTTTCTTATTAACATCATTCAACTACAAAAACAAATCTTACTAATCCAAATAACGAAAAACATAAAACACAAACTACGTTGGAAATCATGATCTTTGTTACTTGTGTACAACGTAATATCACCTCTTTTTGTTAACTACCATAATGTTGATTCGGCTTCTTCCACTATTTTAATCATTTATCATTTTTCAAATACAAACCTATGTATGTTATACTACATTGACACAAAACAAAGGTGAAGTGACTGTTTGAGTAGCTGAACCAGAACCACCAAAGAAAAAAAGAAACCATCAAACCAACATTGATTTGATTTGCTCACAAATTTCATTACATACTTGAAATCCTTGGCTACCTACACAACAAGCTAGTTTCCACCATCAACATGGGCAAATCTCTCCAAAAACTATTTGAATGACCTATTTAGCTTTAAATATCATCAAATCAACACTAATTCTCTATGTCTTCTTCATTTTGACAAAAAATAATTAAAAGACCTTGAAAACACACACACACACACACACACACACACATATATATATATATATATATGTACTATAAATACAAAATAATAACTTAATTACCAAATAAAATTACTTGAAATAGTTAGCTTGTTTAACTCTTGATATCCACTACACATCCTAAAGGATCCATCTTTCTGCTTCACGAATAAGACTAGTGCTCCCAGGGTGAGAAGCTTTCTTTAATGAATCCCTTGTCTAATAATTTGTATAGTTGACTAGAAAATTCTTGCATCTCTTTTGGGGCTAATCTGTATGGAGACTTTGTTGCGGGGGCTGCTTTTGTGATTATGTCGATTCTAAACTCAACTTGTCATACACATGGCAACCCCCGGGAGGTCTTTCGTAAACACATTAGGAAGATCAAGGACTTTTGGTATGCCCAAGATTTCCTTCACCTCCTTCACTTGGTTTACTATGTGTTTTAGAAATGCATAATACTCTTTTTGCAAGTGCTCCTTCGCCTAGATGTGTGAGATGATTTGGAGGCCCTTGCAGTTACAACAGTAGGTTCCTGTATTGCTACCTTCGCTCTAATGGCTAAGACTCTACCTTGATCACCTCTACCTTAACACTTTCCTTAGGACAATCCCTCTTGTAATGTTCAATTTCACCACATCCATAACAAGCACGGGTCACCCCTGATTTGGATGTCTGATTGTCACCTTGGGTCGGGGTTTTATAAAATTTGGCATTGTAACCCATTTTGTTTTTAGTTGAAGCAGTACATCTCCGTACATGCGCCAAAGTGATGATAAGGCAAATTGTCGCCTTTTAGGAGAATTCTGGCGTTTGTTTTGGTTGGTTGATGGGTGCACGGGTGGTAGTGGTGATGACTATCAACGCTCCCCGCTTCTTCTGGCGGCCTTTTGGGGGTTTTCTTTCTTTTTATTCCAAAATTCCCTCTTTTTGTTCCTCTCCTTCGAAGGTCGGCTTTTTGAACCTTGGTTTTCCTGGCGGATGCTTTGGTCAGTCAACTGATGACCGATACGCTTTGCACTGTCAATGGTGGTAGGTCGAGAAGAAATGACCATCCATTGGATTTGTTATCTCATGGTGGCCATTTCCTACTCTAATGAGTGTAGGCATTCTGTAATGTTTTCCTGCTCTGCTTATAGGTTCAGCTTGGCATCCGTATGGTGATCTTTTTCCTCATGGATGTATAGAATTTTCACCATCGTGTTTCGGGCTTCACCACTGATCTCCATTACCTCGTGATGGAGGGCCTAAACCCGAGTGTCCAATCGGGATACTCGTGGTACAATCGGAGGTAGTGCTCGGTCTGCAGGAGGTGTTGGGGTCCAGAGCATGGTGTAGTGGGTGTATGTCGAATGTGGATCATAGGCCGTCTTCTCTGGCCTATTCATGCAGTCAGGTTGCCCATTGTGGGGGCGCATCCTAGAAGAGGGAGGTAAAAGGGTCTCATGCCCATTATGGGGCGAATCCTCATTTGATCCTTTCGTGGAATCCTCCTCCTCGTATTCCATCTCTTGGTACTCTTCAGGATCCTCTTCTAGATCCTCCTCCTTGATCCACCTGTTGGCTATTGTAGCAGGGCAGTAGGGGTCTTTGTGACGAAATTCGGCCATGTGCAAGAATAGAGGTATAAGGGACGTATAAGGAATCTAGGTGTATGGTTCTATAGTACCATAAAATACTCCTACAATATTTTAAACATTATGTTTGATTCTAGAGTTTCTTTGTATGGCATGTTGGTAAGTTTTAGACTCATTTTTCACCACGACTATTCCCCAAACACATGTTAGTCATATCTAGCATAAATATAGTTGATCAGACTATATTTATCCCAAATATGAGTACATAACTATCTAGGCTTAATCGTAGTGTTCAGATTATCTATTTTACTTTTGTATTGTTCTTGTTATGACACCATTCTAGTATGTATGTATGTACCTATACTTTTTTAAAAATATCATTATAGTTTAAAAGTATGGTTGTGCGAAAATGTTTAGTCAGAGACTCTTAGTCCCATTGTATTTATAGTTGTATATCTTACATTGTTTGATATACTTAGTTCACTATAAACAATGCTCTGATACCAACATGTCACACCCCCAAACTAGAATTGAGGAAACGTATGAGGGTGGATGACTTCATGAACAGTATCATCACATAATGAATAATAGTGATCAAAGCAGCACAACCATCATAATTATAATTAGGAAATTACATTGTATCCGAATGTTGTTTGTTCCAATTCCAGTTACATTATGACAAATTAATGAATAGTGCGACACTGTAACGCCCATCCTCACAATTTTGTAATTACCTTGCTTAACGAATTCCTGAGAATACAAGTAGTTTGAAAAGTGTCAACAATTAAGTTGTTGAGTTCATAAGAGTTTTGTATGTGAAAAATCTGTAACTTTTCAATGTAGAATAATAGTGTATGCTCCAAAAAATCCAATATTTTCTTAAAATGAGTTGTAGTCTTAAAACCCCTAAGACCAAAAAATGTATAAGTACTTCTACACTTAAAGATAGTATTATGTAGTTTTATTATATAATACCATTTTAGTGTATGTTAGCCCGTAAACAAAATGTGTTGTTAATACACCATTTGAGTTATTATTACAACCGTGCTAAATACATAGATGGCATGTTACAACGTTCTTTAGGCGTTTGAATGTTATGAAAATTGTCACCCCAGACCTACGGTCTAGCTATAGCCAACAGTATAGGTGCGGGATTGTCAGTCCCGTATAGATCTATACACAATGTAGGAACTCTGGTAGGTACACTGAAGACTATGTCTCACAAAATTATATTAACTGGTTTACGTATATTGTACTGAAAACCATTTTTGTAAGTGGAAATTTTTCCTTTCAATACTAAATACATAGTGTAAAATAATTATATCTTTCAATAATTATTTGTAATGTATCCCAAAACAGAAAAATAGTGTCAATGATCCATAAACTATAACTATTATAATTAATTATAAATATTTTGTTGTATCCATTTATATACTCACATATATAAGATATTTTGCATATAGTATAATGAAAACTCTTTTGTAAGTGGAAATATTGTCTTTCCATATTAAATTCATAGTGTAAAATAATTATACCTTTAAATAATTATTTACTTGTATCCCAAAATGGTATAATAGTGTCAATGATCCATAAACTATACCTATTATAGTTTATTATAAATGTTTTGTTGTGTCCATATATACTGACATATATATATATATATATATATATATATATATATATATATATAAGTTGTTTACGTATAGTGTAATGAAAACCCTTTTGTAAGTGGAAATATTGTCTTTCCATAGTAAATTAATAGTGTAAAATATTATACCTTTAAATAATTATTTGTATTATATCCCAAAATGGTAACATAGTGTCAATGATCCATAAACTAGACCTGTTATAGTTTATTATAAATATTTTGTTGTGTCCATGTATTTAGAAAAATTATAGAAAAATCATCGTATGTCAAATTTGGATCCGTAAACTCCCAAAGCTTAGAAAACGAGTGAAAATTGTACATAATTTTTACACTGACCTTATGTGGTTCCTAACCAGAGTGAAAATGCTTATTTTCACATACTGGTCCGATAATATTCTGAAATGATATGATGTTTTGTAAAAATCACCACAAATTGTAGAAAAATCATATTAATGCGTGCGAGTACTCCTTAGAAAGGTATAGACCTGAACTATTTTGATATTGTACAGTTTTAAAATCTATTTAGTTTATGAAGGGTAAAACAGTTCATGAACAGACCATAACTTTTCTGTAAAAAGCTGATATTTACGCTTAGATATGTTTTAGTGACATAACTTGTATTTTTAGTTTGCAAAGAATTTAAATCATCAAAATAGAATTTTGTTTTTTTTAGTTTATATTCTCCCCTAAAACTTGTAAAACATAAAAGGGACCGTAGAAAACTCGCATTTACATAAAACGATATATTTTTAAGTTTTCTTTTTGTAAAACGAAATTTTTGGTATTTTGACTAGTTTCAAGACATATGTTCCAAATAACATATTTTGGTTTATATCCCACAAAAAATGGTGTGTTGACTTGGTTATAACCATTTTTGCTCGAAAATAGATATTATGTTCATAAAAACCATAGTTTTTATAGTTTTGTTTGTGTGACCTTTTTCTCAAGACCATATACTTTGTTTATACTTATTTTTCATAGTTTTGCATTTCTAAACAAACATACTATTGGATTAGAGGTCTAGGCCCATAAGTATTGTTGGTATGTACTCGACCCGAGAGTAGCATGGTCCATTTGGGTTGCATGGCATCAGAACAATTGGTTAGACAAATGAGGAAAAGTTTAATCATGATTTATATTAATATATTATATGTTCTAATATATTAATATGAAATCAAATTATTTAAATAATATTGATGAAGAATTAGTTTAGAATTAATTTGTGATAAAAAAAAAGAGACTACTTAAATATATGGGGATTGATTATGTAAATCATTCATTCTTATATATGTGGGCTTCTGATGCATTGTCCTTCATGTTAGGCTTAACCCATGTGGTAACCCATGGATACTCCATGGAGGTTAAAACATATGGATCATGAAGGAAATGAAAAGGTCATAAGTTACATGGTGTAACCCTAAATGAGCCACACTATATAAAGGACCCCATGGTTCATGAAATGGCACTAGTGCATACACAAAAGAGGGCAAGGCCGATTTTCATAGAGTGAACCTAAATAACCTTCTTCTCAAGTTATTCCAAATTGTTCATGGTGTTGTGTGAATCATTTGAGGTGCAACACTTGGGGCACTAAGCTCTTAAATATTCAAGACTTCAAGCTCCATCAAAAGGTATGTCATCTAACTAGACTTTTGTAGTATAGTTGCCCCATGGTATGTTAGTTAGGATGAGAACCTCGGAAAAATTATATTTGCAAGTATAATAGAGAAAACAAATATCCAAGGTTTCTAGAGTTACATGTACACCATAGGAGTGATAGAATGCTCAAAACCCATCAGTGGTATCAAAGCGTAGGCTTGGTTTTCAACTATAATAGATGCAATGCTGTAAAAATCGAATCTTTGGCTATCTGGATAGTGGACTTGCTGAGTATAAGGCAAAATCCATCCAACTCGCCGAGTTTGTTCCTGCACTCGACGAGTTGGAGCCTCTAAGTGCAAATTTTTGATGTTTTTGGCTAGAATTGGATTAGAATCATTACCCTAAGCTGTTTTTGAACTAATAAACCTATTTTTGATGTGGTAATGATCATTCCAATCCAATTCAAAAGATAATTGTCAAAAGTTTCGTGTTTTGTATTACTTTAAGGGTTAGGCTAATTACATGAGGATTGTTTTATTTGAATTATCTTGTTAATATGAGTTTAATCTAGATCATAGTTGTTCTTGTCATGTTTTTTTGTTTATTAGATGATCTAAATGGCCTTTAATGGATTCCATAACTTATCATCAAGTTATGGAAAACCAAAAGTTCTTTGTTTAAAAGAATTATTAAAGAGTCTTAGGTTATGAACTTGAAGAGTCTTTCCCATAAATTGTTTTATGACCACCATAACTTGTCCTCGAGTAATGGATTTTCAAGATTCTTGCCATTAAAAGCCACATTAAACTCATATGTTATGGATTCCAAAGTATTTTTTAATTGTTCAAAACTTTCCCTCAAGTTTTGGAATTTGTAAAATTTCCCCCCATGAATACTTTAATTCCAAGTTAAACCCTTAGAATTTTAAAGGTTAAAGTTCAACTCTTATACTATTTTAATATTAATAGTTAATATTTATATATATGTATAAGAATAAAGTCAGTCTTATCATTAGTAGGCATTATTAACGAAGCCGGTCTATAGGGGGGGGGGGGTATAAGGTTACTACCAATTAATGGGTGTCCACTCTCACCCACCACTTCTTTGACTGCGGAGGGTTGTTAGCCAAATGCGTAGGACAAGGACTATAATTCTTATTATAAGTATAATGATAAATATAAAGTAACTAAAACTTTCATAAATTCCCAATCATAGTTACTTTAGGAAAATGTGAATTTGGTGCTAACCCATGAAATTACTGTTGGATTAATGTCTAAGTCCATAACTATAATTGGTAAGACTTGACCCGACCCGGCATGGTCCATTTGGGTTGCATGGCATCATGCACTTGGATAGACTATAATGAAAGAAATAAGACACTTACGGTTATTAATATATTATAAGTTCTAGTATATTAATAATAAGAATAATGAGATTATTTAATTAGTATTGATCAAGAATTAATCTAGAATTAATTAAGTGATCAAAAGAAGACTAATTAAATATATGGGTTGATTGTGTAAATCATTCATTCTTATATGTGTGGGCTTGTGATCCAAGATTCCTTATGTTGGACTAAGTCCATGGGGTGACCCATGGATACTCCATGGAGGTTAAAATCCATGGAGCATAAGGAATGGGTAAAGTCATGAGTTACATGGTGTAACCCTAATAGCCACCATATAAAAGACACCCATGGCTCAAGAAATCGTGACTAACACTATGTGTGTGTATGAGGGCTAGACGATTTCATGAAGTGTTCTAATTTCTCTCTAAGTTATTCCAAGTGCTTATGGTGTTGTGTGAACCATTTGAGGTGTCACACTTGGGGCACTAGGCACTCAAGCTTCATGAAGACAAGCACTATCAAAGAGGTATGTATTCTATCTTGTTATATCCATTATTTTGTATGCTAGATTAGGATAATACCTTGGATGTTCATATTTGCATGTATAATAGAGAAAACATAGATCCAAGGTATTTAGGGTTGCATGTACACTTAGGAGTGTTAGAATGCTCATAACCCAACAGTGGTATCAGAGCCTAGGCTTGTTTTCTTGTTATACCTGCAATAGAAGCTGAAAAATCGAGTTTTGATGTTGTCAGCCCAGCTGACTCGCCGAGTCCATGAAGGGACTCGACGAGTCCAAGGCAAAATGCATCCAACTCGCCGAGTTGTGTTCATGCACTCGACGAGTTGGACCCCAAACAGCATATCTTCGAGGTTTTTGGCTAGAAATGGACTAGGAACATTACCCTAAGTTGTTTTGAACTTATAAACTTGTTTTTTAATGTGGTAATGTTCATGCTAATCCATTTTCAAAGATAATTGTCAATAGATTCATGTTTTGTATTAGTTTAAATGATTAGACTAATTACATGAAAAACTTTGATTTGAATTATCTTGTTCTTATGAGTTGCTTAGATTAATAGAAAAGTTGAGTCAAAAAGTTGTTTTCAATCCAAATTAATCTAAGAGTTGATTCTAAAATGTGTTTTTGTAACTTGTCCTCAAGTTATATGAAAAGTCACATTTAAGTTTCATAAAAACTCATAAAAGTTGGCAATGGTTACAAAAGATGAAGAGTCTTGTCCTTAAGTTATGGAGGTTCAAGAGTCACTTCATTAATAAATAAATAAATAAAATATGTAACCTTAATTAATTCCATAAGTTATAAAATAAAGAAAAGATTAATTCTTTATTAGTTTAAAGTCTTCCATAATTCGTCCACAAGTTATGGAACTTGAAGAGTTTTTGGATTAAAACTACTTTAAATACATAAGTTATGTAATTAATTAGTTTTGAATAGTTTCAAAACTTGCCCTCAAGTTTTGGAATTTGTAAAGTTTTCTCTTATGAATACTTTAATTCCAAGTTAGCCCTTAGAATTTTAAAAGTTAAAATTCAACCCTTATACTTTATAATATTATAAGTTAATAATATTTATATGTATAAGAGTAAAGTCGGTCTTACCGCTAGTACGCCTCATTCACGAAGCCGGTCTATAAGGTGGGTATAAGGTTGTTGCCTATAAAATGGCAACTTAATGGGTGTTCACTCTCACCCACCGCTCGCTTGACTGGTAGAGGGTCGTTAGCCGAACGGGTTTGACATGACTTTAATTCTCCCTTCATTAAAAGTATTAATGATAAATACTAAGTAACTAAACTCTTAATAATTCTCAATCTTAGTTACTTAGGAAAATGTGAATAAGGTGCTAATCCATGAAATTACACTTTGCACTTTGTTTAAGTCGGTTAGTGGAGCGTGCGTGGTTAACCGGCACACTAACTCGTATTTAACAAGGTAGGCAAAGGGTAACTTAATGTTTATCATAGTATCGATGGAGCGTGTGTGGTTAACCGGCACATCGATTGAGGGATAAACACTTAAGGGTACCCAGTAATTTGCATGGTTACTTCACACCTTGTTTTGTGATCCTCGGCATCCCAGTCACAAAACCTGAAGGGCACACTCGAGATTGAAACATGCCATTGAACAGTTCAATGAATATCAAAAGATCTAGGAGTTTCAAAACCAATTAAAACCTAATAATACATTTCGTTTATCTTGGTGGAAATTGGTGAATCGTCATTCACCTACCTTCAAATTGTTTTATAGCTTGGATTACGGCATACCTCTTCTAAGTTATAAAATAGTTTGTTGGGTCCTAGCCTTAATATTTCATATTGGGTGTCATATTAAGGACTCAAAGATCAACTGTCTTGAATATCTCCCATAACATGTCTGAATTAGACATTTATGATCTTCCCAAATCTCTTGAAACAAGCTTTCCTAAATGAAGATGATGTTCCATGGATATCATACTTCTCTCTCCTCCTCCAATCATTCTCCCTAACCCACAAGTTCTTGAAAAATTTAAGGTCACTCGAACCCTATTGGCAAGACAAGGTCTAGGTGTGATCACATCTTGGAGATGTAGTCACATATTGACAAGCCGAGAGAGTTGGGTGTCAAAGTCTTGAGAAAGTTGGTGGTTCAATCACTTTCTAAGTCACATAGTGAGTTCTTTTGGGACACCTATGAAATAGAATATGACAAGACCCTTAATGATCTTATCTATTGTTAAGATCAACTTCCTGAAACTTTATGGACATTGACAATGGTGACACTGGAAATACAGAAAAAGCATTCTCTTCCCAATGGAAAGGGATCGGCCATAGTCAACTCGGTTGAACAAATGGTAAAGAGAAAAAGCTAAGTCTGTGATAGTCCCGTGTACCATTATTAAAGGGTCCATATGTTTATATTGCCAAAGGAAGGGTCATTAGTTGCGAAGCTGCCAAGTTTACCTAAGGATGTTAAAGTCAATAAGATTGACTCTACTTCAGGTAAAGTCCACTAATCTAACTCTGTTAAGTTTCTATTCTGAGATTCCGGATACATGATGTGACTGGGTCACATGATAATGTTTTAAGAATCAAAGAAAAGTAAAGGAACTTAAAGAAAGAATATGCTGAATCTGATCGCATAGATGGATTTCTATCGCGTAGTTTGAAGATCGGATTCTTGAGCTACTTCTTAGGAGTTATGAGATATTGCTAAGGAATAGACAACAACAAGTTTTCGTATGGATTGTAAGGATAAGTTTTTCCACATAGTTTTAAAATAAAAAGAAAATTTTGATTTTATTTATTTTAAAATATCCTTACAATGGCATTTGAGGAAAAATTGTTGCTTATACGATTCCATTAATAGCAAGAGTGGAAATATGAAATTGATTCTTTCATTTGTGGTAATGTCTAAATTTACCAAACAAGGAAAGATTCTCATCATCCAAAGTCTCAATTGGACCGGGACTTGGAATCATGCAAATTCTATAGCATGATGAATGAGAACTTTCAAGTATTGGAAAATTAAGACTAATTACTTATTCACATGAATGTGTGAGTCAAGTAATGGACTAAGGGGTCAAGTACATAGTCATGTGCACTGATTAAGTCCACCACAAAAGATGTAAGGCTATTCGTCATAGTTTACTAAAGCTCAGTAAATATGATTATACTTACAAGCTTAAGTGTAACTCTGAGACATTGGAAAAGGTTCCAATGCATGGCAGAGCGAATAAGAAGAATCAAATTAGGCAGAAGGATAAAAGTTTCTCAAATCTGAAAAGATGGGAGAGTACTTTAGTATCAGTTTTGTGATCATCTTAATGATTAAGAAACCATATCAAAAAAAAAATTAGTTCTCTAAGGAAGTCTTAGTTCATTTTTATGACTAAGAAGAAGGGATCTTGAATTGTTGAAATGGTTAAATCAAGAATACGAGTCATACTTCGTTTTAATACAAGTCTTAGAGTCATACTCCAAGATTGTAATATGAGTGACATGTCTTAAATAAGGTTTAAAACACTTGACAAATTTAAGGGTAAAAGTTTTCTACTCTTGTACATTTGAAATTGGTAAGTTGTGATGTTTTGGATAAAACAAAGACCAACTTCGGCCAATTGTGTGAAGTGTTTGTCTTGATTAGAATCCACACTATCTCCTGAATGTTTGACAAGGAAGTCTTATATGTCAAGAGGACAGTGGGAGTCATAAAGGTCTTGAAATTCTCAAGAACTAATCAAGAATGAAACCTGAAGTTCTTCACTAGCACACGACTTGAGGTTTATAACCTATCGTGTTGACATATTCTGTGCCCATTCTAGTTAAAGTTGGCTTTGCATATGAGTTCTTAGAGTTCTCAATGTGTTGCACAACAACTTGGAAGCAATGGTAGGCCCTTGAGCTGCCAGGTGGCAAGAAATTAAGATTGAGTTCAGTCCATATGAGTTTGGATTTGTCATTATCCTTGTCTTGTGACTATGGTTATGCCAATTCACATGGATAAGAACACATACACCATTAAATCTAAGTGTCATAAGGTTTCTCTCCGATTCATGAAAATGATGGTGAGGAAACACTTTGACTAAGTAGATTTTAGTTAGATAGCAATTGTGATATTTGCATTCTCAAAGTCGTTAGTGGAGCGTGTGTGGTTTACCGGCACACTAACTTGGACTTGTGAGAAATGGCAAAGGTCAAAACGGTCAAGACTATGATTACGGCATCCCTTTTCATAGTTCTTAAAATTGTTTTGACACACCCATGAGCTATCTAAGGGAAGGTGTATGTTTTTGATAAAGTCTTATCAAAACAATCTAGTATCAGAAATCTGAACTTTGGTAAGAAAGTCAATAAAGTATTGATTTCTAGAAGTCCAGTGATTTCTGAGTACATGTCAAAGCTAGTGGGAGCATAAGTGTTATGCTAATAATCATCATGTTAGTGGGAGCATGTAATTATGATAAGTATTGCAAGCTAGCAATGTTAATTATAGAAAACAAAAGGTTTCAACTGGGAAAAAGTTGTTTTGCTATAATTAAGGGAGAGGAAATTATACTTCATCTCAAATCTATAAGCTTAGATCATGAGGTTTTAATCATTTAGTCAAGGATATATATGAATTTCATGTTGGAATGGCTCAACATAAGGAAATTCTGTATATGGGTCCATTATTTGCGTTCTTAAATTCGATTATGATTACGGCATCCCTTTTCATAATCTGAATTATGAGAACTTGGCAAATTGAAATGGAAATGTTATAGCAAAAGACTGGTTTAGTCTTTATGTGAGACATCATGAATCGTGTCCCATATGCTTCGGATATAGGATCGATTACATGCGCTATATTCATCCTTTCTAAAAATTTCCAAATGCCTGGGGCATTAAGAATTGAAAAGGTTTAGAACTGGATATGACTAAAAGGATTAAACAATTGTCGAGGACAATCTAAGGTTTACCAAAGATTGGTTACTCAAGAACAGTTGGAAGTATAGTGATAATTCTGGAAGGACCATATTGACATAATCTGTAAGGAGGCAACTCTTGTTCAGAAGTGATAGTCGAAATGGAATCTGGAAATGTTTCAAAGTTAGAATTTTCAATCTGTGTAAGATTAAGGAAACTTAATGCAAGAAGGATGGTTCCAAGGACTTGATCTCATTTGGAATGCTCTGTAATGATTGTTGTTAAGTCTTTCTGACTTTGTGCATAATCATTACAAGAGAATCGATGCATATAAGTTTAGAATCTAACAGATTTCAGTAAATGACATGAATTTGGAATTCTTGCATTTGCAGTAAGGATTTGGGAGTGTGAAAAGAGAATCATTGAAGATTATGTTCAATTGATCTAGTTCACAAAGTAAAGATCATAGACAAACATAGTATGCATACTTGGTGTATGGCATGACTAGTGTTTAGAAAAACATAGTGTACATGCTTGGAGCATGGGACAACTATTGTTTTAAATTCAAGAATAATGTTGATAGCTGAAACAGTATACAATGAATAATGTGTAATCATATGGTGATAAATAAAAGGTGTTTTATTTATATTCATAAGTTCTGAGACCATATTAGATTCAATTATTATTGTGTTTCACTTTGCATGTTTTGACTTCCCGAATAAACTAGGTTATTCTTCCGGAATGACTAAGTTATTCAAACCATCCACAGTCGGTCATATGTTGGAAGTAGATATGAATTAAGACTGTCATGGGTTGGCTTGTAGAGGTCTAAGGTGTTGGACAAATGGCTACAACACTCATGAGTGCTCATAAGTTCTGAGTATTGGATTCAACCCGCGCTCATTGGAATCACTTCATGGGTTTTATCACGAGTGATCATGAGACGATAATATCTTATATTCTTCAAACCTAGAGATATGAGTTGTTACTAAGAGTTGATAGTACATTGATTACACGAAACGCATTGGTAACTCGATGTTATAAAACGTGTCTTTGTGTATGATTCAACAAGTAGTAGAACAAGCCATATGAGTCGAAGTTTATCCATTCCTTTTACCTTCGGGATAAAAGTGATATCTGTGGGCCCCTCGATGATTTGATGATGACAAATGGAAGTGCTCGGCCGGGCCAGGACTGATTTGATTTGTTCAATTAGTCAGTCGTCATAAATCGGAAATCGGGAAACAACTAATGGACAGAGAGAATGATTATAATCCATGTCTCAGTCCATATGATATCTAGAATGGAGGAATATATGATCCCTTATCTAATGGACAAGTCATTGACAAGATCAGAGTTCATCTACAAGGTCAGAGTTCGACAGAAGCTTTTGAGAGCTACGATTGCTAGTTGGTTCCTGAAGTCATACGCAATAATAGTTTTAGACTTATCCAAGTGGGAGACTGTTGGATTAATGTCTAAGTCCATAACTATAATTGGTAAGACTTGACCCGACCCGGCATGGTCCATTTGGGTTGCATGGCATCATGCACTTGGATAGACTATAATGAAAGAAATAAGACACTTACGGTTATTAATATATTATAAGTTCTAGTATATTAATAATAAGAATAATGAGATTATTTAATTAGTATTGATCAAGAATTAATCTAGAATTAATTAAGTGATCAAAAGAAGACTAATTAAATATATGGGTTGATTGTGTAAATCATTCATTCTTATATGTGTCGGCTTGTGATCCAAGATTCCTTATGTTGGACTAAGTCCATGGGGTGACCCATGGATACTCCATGGAGGTTAAAATCCATGGAGCATAAGGAATGGGTAAAGTCATGAGTTACATGGTGTAACCCTAATAGCCACCATATAAAAGAAACCCATGGCTCAAGAAATCGTGACTAACACTATGTGTGTGTATGAGGGCTAGACGATTTCATGAAGTGTTCTAATTTCTCTCTAAGTTATTCCAAGTGCTTATGGTGTTGTGTGAACCATTTGAGGTGTCACACTTGGGGCACTAGGCACTCAAGCTTCATGAAGACAAGCACTATCAAAGAGGTATGTATTCTATCTTGTTATATCCATTATTTTGTATGCTAGATTAGGATAATACCTTGGATGTTCATATTTGCATGTATAATAGAGAAAACATAGATCCAAGGTATTTAGGGTTGCATGTACACTTAGGAGTGTTAGAATGCTCATAACCCAACAATTACACTATGTACCTTACCAAGTCGTTGGTGGAGTGTGTGTGTGTGTGTAACCGACACACTAACATTGACTATTAAGAGTGGCCAAGAGTGACTTAATGTTTATCATAGATCGGTGAAGCGTGTGTGGGTAACCAGCACGTCGACTAGGTGATAAAAGTTAAGGGTACCAAGTTAATTTGCATGGTTAGTCACACCTTGTTTGTGATCCTCGGCATCCCAGTCACAAACTTGAGAGGGCACAATCGAGATTTAAACATGCCATTAAAAAGTTCAATGAATCTCAAAAGATCTAGGAGTTTCATTCCAATTAAAACCTAATGCCTATTTCTTTTTTCATGGTGGAAATTGGTGAATTGTCATTCACATACCTTCAAATATTTTGTAGCTTGGATTATGGCATCCCTCTTCCAAGTTCTAAAATATCGTGTTGGGTCCTAGCCTTAAAATTTCATATTGGGTGTTCTATTAAGGAATTAAATCAACTAACTTGAATTTCTCCTATTGTAGATGTCTTGTTCAGATAACTATGGTCTTCCCAAATCTATTGGAACAAACTTTCCTAATGAAGATGATGTCCCGCGATTGGATCATGCAAATCATACTTCTCTTCCTCCACCTCCTCCAATTATTCTCCCTGACCCACAAGCTTGAAGAATTGAAAAGTTCAAGCTCACTCAAGCCTTACTTGCAACGAAACATAAAGATGGAAGATCTGTGTGTACTCATGTCTTAGAGATGAAGTCACATATTCACAGGTTGAGAATGTTGGATGTTGTTGTCCCAAGGAAGTTGGCTATTGACTGGTTTCTTCAGTCACTCCCTGAGTCGTACAGTGAGTTCATTAAGGACTACTATATGACAGACCATGACATGACCCTTATTGATCTTTCTTATTTGCTTGTTGTTGCTGAATCAGAAATGTTTTAGTGCATTGGAAAAGTAAATTTGGGTGGAAGATCTACTTCTCAAACTTCCATGGACATTGACGATGGCAACATTGGAAGTCCAAAAAAGTTTTCTCTCCCCAATGGAAAGGGATCGGCCTTGGTCAACTTAGTTGAACAAAAGGTAAACGGAAAGGCTAAGTCTGTGATAGTCTGGTGTACCATTCCCAAAGAGTCTATTGTAACGACGTGAATTTTCAAAACAATTTTTCATTTTTCAAACAATATAAACCATCATATAATATTCTCAAATCTCATGTTTAGCAAATGTCATCATAATAAAAATACATCTCAAGATTATAAAATAAATCTTCTGTCAGTGTGTACAAATCATGCTGGCGCCTTCCCACGGTCCTCGCTAGTACCTGAAACACATAACACAACAACTGTAAGCATAAATGCTTAGTGAGTTCCCCAAAATACCACTTACACGTGTATGCCCTTCCGGGCCATGTGTCTCGGGGGACTTCCGTCCCAACCCGGTAAACCTTCCGGTCCTACCCGTGTCGACCTTCCGGTCCATAACTCTGTGACCTTCCGGTCCACACCATAGTGCCTTCCGACCCATAACATGATGCCTTCCGGACCATAACAAGCATAGCATACATAGCACATACAAAACAGTTAACTAATCACACACAATGCATATATCTTATAGCATATCCGACCTTCCGATCACACATAGGTACCCTTCCAGGTACAGTATAGTGAGAAGACTCACCTCTGATATCTCGGTAATCACTGACTTGGTAGAAATATGATCTAGCATCCGCCTAAACACATAAACCAAATACTCCCATAAATATAACTATACTCCAACCTTTCTTCACATTCTCAGAAGGGTAAAAGACCATTTTACCCCTCTTTAGTCTCAAAAGGCCTCACTGTTAACCAAACCCTAAAAGTCAACCAAAGACAACTGTCAAACTTTGACCCGACTCGGCGAGTGCACCTGGGCAACTCGGCGAGTCCACCTGTGCCCACTTAACTCTTTACTCCCATTTAACATGTCGAGTCCCTCCCTTTACTCGCCAAGTCCCCAAGCAAGAATCGTAGGGCTACCCTGACTAAACTCGTCGAGTCCCAAGAACAACTCGGCGAGTACATGCCATGCATATGTTCTATTGACCTCCTGAGGTTAGATTTGTTCCTCAAATCCATAAATCTGACCTTCCCAAGCAATATAATCACGTAAAGCTCGAAACTTGATGCTTATATATATACATAATGGCATCAAATGGTGATTTAGCCCCAAAAATGGTACTCCTAAGTCCAATCACCACACAAGGACACATAAAGCTTAACGGATTGAAGTCTTTGAACCTCTTTCAGTCTAGATCCAAAGCATAGACTCGATAAGGGACCAATTGCTCCACATAAGCATCCTCAAAAGAGGTTAGAAAACCCTAATCTCTAAGTTCAATACCAAAACTGAAGAAGGTCTAAATTAATACCTCAAGTTGAAGTCTTTGGACACTGAAACCACTTGAATCACACCTCCTTCAGTCTCCTCTTGCTCTTGATCACCTTCTTTTTTCCAAACCAAGGATAGAAATATCAATTATGGCTTCTCCTTCCTCCCAAACTATATAGCTCACTAAGGGTGCTCTCATGGGACTGGTAGCCGCAATGGAAGGCTAAGAGTGCCCTTAAATAGGCTCCAACCCCGGAGGATTAGGGTTTCATTACACAGCGTGGACTCGCCGAGTCCACTCATGGACTCGCTGAGTCCAACGCGAACCCAGATGATCAACCACGACCCTACTCGGCGAGTCTAAGCATCAAATTGCCGAGTTCCTTCACAATTTCCAAAAATAAATATTAAAATAATATACCCGGGATTCCGAATGTTACATCTATGCTTTTATTGTCAATAGAAGGGGCATTGGTTGTGAAGCTACCCTAACTACCTGAAAGATCTGAGAGAAGGTAGAATCAAAAACTTTGACTCTACTTCAAGTAAGTCCACTATCTAACTCTGTTAATTTCCTAATTATTGATTCTTAACACATGATGTGACTAAGTTGCATTTTGATTCTTTGCATGATCATGCAAAGGAAGGAAACTTAAAAGAACAGTATGCTAAATTTGATCACGGAGATGGATTTCCATCGCATGGTTCGAATATTGGATGTTTAAGCTAATACTTAGGGGTTATGATAGATTGCTATGAAATATGTACTAGCATAGTTTTCATTTAAATTTGCATTGTAAGGAAAAAGTTTTTTTTTCTGCATTTTATAAATAAATAAAATTTTGGTTTTGTTTTATTTTATATCTCCTTGCGATGACATTTATGAAAAAATAATGTTTGTATGTTTCTAGCATTATTGGAAATATGAATTTGATTCTTTCATTTGTGGTAGTGTCTAAATTTACCAAATAAGGAAAGATTATCATCACCCAAGTTTCATATGGACCGAAACTTGGAATCATGCAACTTGTATTGTATGACGAATGAGAATTTTCATCTTTGCGAAATTAAGAATAATACCTTGTCCACGTGTACATGTAAGTCAAGTGAATGACTATAGGACCGAGTACACTAGTCAAGTCCACCACAAAGATCAATAACACTATTCTTCATGATTTATTAAAGTATAGTAAATATGGTTATACTTACAAGTTTAAGTATAATTCTGAAATACTGGAAAACTTTCGATGTATGGCAGAACGAATGAGAAGAATAAAATTAGGCAGAAACATAATATTTTCTAAAATCTGAAAAGATGGGAGTGTACTTTGGTATCATGTTTTATGATCATCTTTGTGATTATGAAACCATATCACAATTAATCCTATAAGGACATCTTAGTGCATTCTTATGGATAAGAATAGGAGTCATGAATTGCTGAAGTGGTTAACTCAAGATGATGAGTCATAATTCGTTCCAAAACAATTCTTAGAGTCATACTCCAAGATTTTAACTTGAGTGACATACCTAAAAGAAGGTTGATAACACTTGTCAAATGTAGAGTAAAATGTATTCTACCCTTGTACATTTGAAATTGGTAAGTTGTGATGTTTTGAATAAAATAAAGACCAACTAATGCTAATTGTGTGATGTGTTTGTCTTGATAAGAATATGCACTATCTCTTGAATATTTTTTGTCAAGAAATGGTTCTTCGCAAGAGAGTCTTTGTAACAACGTGAATTTCAAACAAATTTTTTTTTCAAATTTTCGCAAAACATAATTCATTTAATATTCATAAAACAACCATATTAATTATCCAACTCAAGTCAATCAAAATCCCAAGATCACAAATGTATAAACTCCGTGTGTGTGTACGGATCAAGTCGGCGCCTTCCCGCGGTCGTCACTAGTACCTGAAACAATAACATCAAACACTGTAAGCACAAAGCTTAGTGAGTTCCCCAAAATACCACATATAACACATATTAGCCACTCGAGGCTATAACTCTGTGGGTCCGTGCACCCAAACTCTGTGAACCCTCAGGTTCTAACTCTGTAAACATGCACAGCATAAATCACATAGAAATAATGCAGTACAACACATAACATACATAGCACATAAATACTCTATCACATAACTCTGGTTACCTACTCAAGGTAAAGTATAGTAAGAAGACTCACCTCGCGTATCTCGGTATCTCACGAATCCTGGAAATCCCTTGTGCTCGATCCTCCGAGCTCTAATCCTCCTATAACATCATATGTCTCTGATTAACACTATATACCTCTAAGGTTGACTATCCCTAAAAAGTCCACACAGGTTAACTTCGGTCAACGGTCAACGGTGAATGGTCAACTTTTGAGCAGACTCAGCGAGTGCGATAGGGCGACTAGACGAGTCTAGACACTTGCACCCAATCTCTAGGATTCCCTTCGTACACGTCGAGTACTCCCCCTGATTCGACGAGTTCCACCTGGAAGAATCGCGGGGCCACCCCGACTCAACTCGCCGAGTCTCAAGAACAACTCGGCGAGTCCCAGTTCGACTCAGTCCACCTGTCGACCCTCTCTAACTCCCTTCACTCACTGAGTCAACCTATGACTCGACTGGACCACTCACTGAGCGAACCCAAGGCAATCTTCAAACTACTCGCCGAGTCTGTTCATCGGACTCGGCGAGTCTATGCCATGCAACCATTCCAACTTGCTTCTAAGGTCATATCTGCTCCCATAATTCATAAATCTGGCCTTCCTAGACTGATTCATCATGTAAAGCCCCTAGCTTGGTGTCCATAACACACCCCATGGTTCATAAATTGCATTTTGACCTAAGGCATAAGGATTCCAATCCAAAACCTCCATTGATTCCCAAAAATCTTGGGCAAAGGGACACTCTGGACCTCCAAGGGTCCAGATCGATGGTTTAAATCGCTGAAGGGACCAAAGGAGCAATAGATCTAGCCACAAGAGGGTTCCACAAACCCTAAATCAAAGTAAACATCAACATGGAAAAGGATAGCTCGAAAATATTACCACAATAGTGATGCTCTGGACTCCAAACTCTCAGAAAATGGCTCCACTTGCTTTCCCTTAGCTGGTTCTCCCTTTCCTTGCAAAAATGACACCTCCAAGATCAATAATGACCTCCTACTTTGCTCCAAACGCTCACACTCGATTAGGGTTTCACTCAAGGGACTGGTGAGCACAAATGATGGCCATAAGGCCCTTTAAATAGGTCCCAAACCCGAGAAATTAGGGTTTCATTAGACAGCGCGGACTCGCTGAGTCCATATCCTGGACTCGCCGAGTCCAGGCGCGAACCCGTGACCAGATCCGCGATCCTACTCGGCGAGTCTGAGCTCCAACTCGCCGAGTCCCCTCTCAGAACACAAAAATCATAAACATAAAAGATACCTGGAAATCCGGCTGTTACAACTCTCCCCCACTAGAACTAGACTTCGCCCTCGAAGTCTCGCTCTAGAAATAGCTCTGGATGCTGCTCTTGCATCACACGCTCTGGCTCCCAGGTCATCTCCGATCCCCTCCATTGTTGCCACTGAACCAACACTATAGGTACCTCCTTATTCCTCAGAACCTTGATCTTCTGATCTCTGATGGCCACTGGTCTCTCGGCATAATTCAGGCTTGCATCCACCTGAATATCCTCTAATAGAACCATTGCCGATTCATTAGCTATATACTTCCTCAACTGCGACACATGAAAAGTGTCGTGGATGCGCCCCAACTCTGTTGGAAACTCCAAACGATAGGCTACCCGGACTACCCTCGCAATCACACGAAATGGTCCAATATACCGGGGCCCCAACATGCCCCTCTTCCTGAATCGAATCACTCCTTTCCAAGGAGAAACCTTCAGGAGAACGAAGTCGCCGGCCTGAAACTCAAGCTCAGACCTGCGTCTGTCTGCATAACTCTTCTATCGGCTCTAGGCGGTCAATAACCTCTGTCTGACCTGCTGTATATGCTCTATCATCTGAATCACGATCTCTGTACTGCCCATCACTCTCTGCCCAACCTCTCCCCAACAAATGGGGGTCCGACACCTCCTACCGTAGAATAGCTCAAAGGGCGGCATACTAATGCTCGAATGATGGCTGTTATTGTAGGAAAACTCTGCCAAGGGTAAATACGCATCCCAGCTACCCCCGAAATCCAACACACATGCTCGAAGCATGTCCTCAAGCGTCTGAATCGTCCGCTCACTCTGGTCGTCTGTCTGGGGATGATATGCGGTACTAAAATGCAATCTAGTACCCAATTCCTCATGAATTTTCTTCCAGAATCTGGAAGTCAAACGCACATCACGGTCCGAAACAATCGAGATCGGCACCCCATGCCGAGATACCACTTCTCTCACATAAACCTCCGCCAACTTCTCTGCCGAAGAACTCTCACTGATGGCAAGGAAGTGAGCGCTCTTCGTCAACCTATCCACAATCACCCAAATTGCATCAACTCCTCTAGTAGTCCTCGGCAATTTGGTGATGAAATCCATAGTGATCTGTTCCCACTTCCACTCAGGAACCTCCAATGGCTCCAACTTGCCATGCAGTCTCTGGTGCTCGGCCTTAACCCTTCGGCAGGTCAAACACCTCTCAATAAACCATGCGACGTCCCTCTTCATACAAGGCCACCAATACTCTTTCCTCAAATCCAAATACATTTTCGTAGCCCCGGGATGGGTCGAAAATTTTGATCGATGCGCTTCATCCATCAAAGTAGTACGTGTACCGCCCACAAACGGTACCCAAATCTGACCCTGAAAATTCATAAGCCCTCGATCATCCGAAATGAACTCTGAAACCAAACCAATGACCCGTTCCCTCTTCTGCATCTCCGGTTGCACAGCCTCGGCCTGTGCCCCATGAATGGCATCCAGAACCGGAGCTATCACAGTCAATCTCAAACATACATCTCGCAGTGGAGTGCTCTCCACCCTGCGGCTCAACGTATCGGCTACCACATTAGCCTTACCCGGGTGGTACAGGATCTCACAATCATAATCCTTGACCACATCCAACCACCTCCTCTGTCGCATATTTAGGTTGGGCTGATCCATCAAGTACTTCAAACTCTTATGGTCCGTGTATATCGTACAAGGAACCTCATACAAGTAGTGACGCCAAATCTTGAGGGCGAACACTACTGCCCCCAACTCTAGATCATGCGTGGGATATCTCGTCTCATGAGGCTTCAACTGCCTCGATGCATATGCTATCAGATGCCCTTTCTGCATCAGCACCGCACCCAGCCCTAAAATCGATGCATCACAAACTACTACAAAATCTTCCATCCCTTCTGGGAGAGCTAATATCAGGGCTTCGCACAACCTTTGGCGAAGCGTCTCAAAGGAGGTCTGTTGCTCGGGACCCCATGAAAATGCAACACCCTTTCGGGTCAATCTGGTGAGTGGCACTGCAATCTTGGAGAAATCCTTGATAAATCTCCGATAATACCCTTCCAACCCAAGGAAGCTCCTGATCTCAGAGGGTGACTTCGGCACCTCCCAACTCATCACCGCCTCAGCCTTAGCCGGATCGACCAATATCCCTTTCTGATTAACAAGATGTCCCAGAAACTGGACCTCCCGCAACCAGAAATCGCACTTGGAGAATTTTGCATAAAGTTTCTCCGATCTCAAAACCCCAAGGACCTCCCACAAATGCTCCTTATGCGGCCCTCTAGATCTCAAATATACCAGAATATCATCTATAAATACAATCACCGACCGATCCAACATCGGCCTGCATACCCTGTTCATGAGATCCATGAACACAGCCGGGGCATTTGTGAGCCCAAAAGGCATCACCACAAACTCATAATGCCCATATCGCGTCCTGAACGCTGTCTTCTGGACGTCCTCATCCCGCACTCTCACCTGATGATAGCCCGACCTCAAATCGATCTTGGAAAACCAAGATGCTCCCTGTAACTGATCGAATAAATCGTCAATCCTCGGCAACGGGTAACGGTTCTTGACCGTCAGCTTGTTCAATTCTCTGTAATCAATACACATTCGATGTGAACCGTCCTTCTTCTTTACAAACAGAATGGGCGCTCCCCACGGCGAGCTACTCGGCCGAATAAACCCCTTCCCCAGCAGCTCCTGAAGCTGCAAGGATAACTCTTGCATCTCTGGAGGTGCAAGAAGATAAGGCACCTTAGCGATAGGCGCGGCTCCCGGAACCAAATCAATACTGAACTCTACTTGCCTCACGGGAGGCACATCCGGTAACTCCTCGGGAAAAACATCTGGAAACTTACGAACCACTGGAACCTCCTCCACTGAACTCGGTCTCTCGAAAGCCACCTGCGTATCCATCACATATGCCACAAAACCCTTACAGCCCGGCTGTAGACACTGCCTTGCCCTAGCGGCCGAACAAAAGGCTGATCCTGAACGTGTACCCTCGCCGTACACTGAAAGAACTCCCCCACTAGGGTCTCGTATGGTCACCCGCTGACGCTCACAGTCAATAACCGCGCCGAATCGGCTCAACCAGTCCATGCCCACAATGACACAGACATCACCCATCGCAATAGGAATCAGATCAATCGGAAACTCAACCCCAAAAATCTCTAACACACATCCCGGAGAACCTCTGTGGCACAAATCACTCTATCGGCAGCTGTGGAAACTCTCAGAGGCCGACTCAATGCCTCACAACTAACACTGATATGCTGACTAAAGGCCAAAGATACAAAAGACCGACTCGCACCCGAGTCAAATAACACTAAAGCAGGCACAGAGTTCACAAGGAAGGTACCTACGCATAACATAATATAAGCATGATATCTCAACGTCAAAATAAATACATGAAAGGAAACATACCAGCCACAACATCGGGCGTGGCGCGGACCTCCTCCGCAGTCAGCTGGAAGGCTCTCCCTCGAGCTCTCGGCGCCTTGGCCTTCACAAGCCGACTCTCTGTAGCTCTGATGGCGGTAGGAGCAGATCCCTGAGATGCTCCGCGCAACTGCGGACACTCCACCTTCCGTTGTCCGGTCTGGTTGCAGTGAAAACACACTGCAAACCCCTTGGGGCAGTCCTTGGCCATATGCCCCTCCTTGCCACATTTGTAGCAAGATCCCGCTCGACAGACTCCATCATGACCCTTGCCGCACTTCGCGCAAGTGCAGCCCTTCTAGCTCCCTGGTTTGGGATCAGCGGGCTTAGCCCGCTTGGCTGCCAGCTGAGACTGTGTCGGTCGCCAATCCCTCCCTTGAGACTCCACCTCCTCCTTGGCCTGAGTCTCAAGCTCAATCTCCCTCTTCCAGGCATTTTCCTGAAGCTCAGCAAATGTACGGTACGAGGAGTTCGCGGCGAACTCCCGAATATCCCGTCTCAAAATGCTCAAGTAGCGGCTCATACGTGCCTGCTCAGTAGACACGTGCTCAGGGCAGAACATCGCCCTCTCATGGAACATCCTCGTGATCGCTGTAACTGACTCAGTACCCTGCTTGAGGGTCAGAAACTCCTGTGCCAAATGCTCCCTCTCCACCTAGGGAACGTACTCATCCCGAAACATGGTAGTGAACCTCTCCTAGGTCACCGCCGAAAGCTCAGCAGGCGTATAATGCACCGTCACAAACTTCCACCAGTCCTTCGCTCCAAAGCGAAGCTGGTTCAGCGCGAACCGAACCTTCAGATGCTCAGGAGATGAGCAAGTGAAGAAGCACCCGTCTATATCAGATATCCACCGCAAAGCTACAACCGGATCCTGTGTCCCATCAAACTCTAGTGGTTTGGTGTTGCTGAACTCCCGAAACAGCAACACATCACCTCCCTGGGGTCTCACAGCAGCGATCGTTACGATAGCCGCTGCAACAGCAGCCTCAGAAAGAGCAGCATAACGCTCGTCAAACGTCTCAATCAGTGCGGTCTTAATAGACTCGAACATCTCTGGTATCTCTGCTCTGATGACCGCAGCCACCTCCTCATGAATGATCTGCTGAATCTGCTCATCACTAGCCCCGACACCCTCCAGCATATGACGTGTCCTCACCATGATCAACCTCTAAAATAGAACATACGATAAATTAGAATCCACTCGAGCATACTCACACTCGACAATCCATCCCTCCTTGATTCTTGGTATTCCAAAGATTCTTATTTGGACCGTGCACCGCCCCTGTGCTTTCAGTAGTACAGGCCCGATACTACTGTCCACACCATCTCAGTACACACCCTAAATCTTCCTCTTCGGATCCCAAATCCCAAGTACTCTATCATGCGTAGACCACTCTCTAATAGATCTCTCATAAGTCCCTCGCTGCTAACTACTCACTCTCAGGCATCTCATAGCAGCTCACCTCTCCCTAGGCTAAGGCATCACAAATCAGGCCACTCTAGTCCTAATAGCAATACATAGCCTACTCTAGCATGCAGATACATCATATCAATATTAATATTACATAATAGAAAGGTATTTTGGCAAATCACCGTTCGGGTGCTGACTGATCGTACACACGTTTCTTCCTGGAATTTTTTTCTTTTTCAAGAAAATCTTTTACTCTTAGAAAAGTTAAGTTTTCTTTTGAAAATATTTTTCCAATCCTCAGTTTGAGTTCAAATACTCCCGAAGGTGTACCCGAATCCCTCAAACCAAGGCTCTGATACCAAATTGTAACACCGTGAATTTCAAACAATTTTTTTTTCAAATTTTTGCAAAACATAATTCATTTAATATTCATAAAACAACCATATTAATTATCCAAATCAAGTCAATACAAAATCCCAAGATCACAAATGTATAAACTCCGGGTGTGTGTACGGATCAAGCCGGCACCTTCCCGTGGTCGTCACTAGTACCTGAAACAATAACATCAAACACTGTAAGCACAAAGCTTAGTGATTTCCCCAAAATACCACATATAACACATATTAGCCACTTGAGGCTATAACTCTGTGGGTCCGTGCACCCAAACTCTGTGAACCCTCAGGTTCTAACTCTGTAAACATGCACAACATAAATCACATAGAAATAATGCAGTACAACACATAACATACATAGCACACAAATACTCTATCACATAACTCTGGTTACCTACTCAAGGTAAAGTATAGTGAGAACACTCACCTCGCGTATCACGGTATCTCATGAATCCTGGAAATCATGCTCAATCCTCCGAGCTCTAATCCTCCTATAACATCATATGTCTCTGATTAACACTTTATACCTCTAAGGTTGACTATCCCTAAAAAGTCCACACAGGTCAACTCCGGTCAACGGTCAACGGTCAATGGTCAACTTTTGAGCAGACTCGGCGACTGCGCTAGGGCGACTCGACGACTCTAGACCGTTGCACCCACTCTCTAGGATTCCCTTCCTACACGTCGAGTACTCCCCCTGACTCGACGAGTTCCACGTGGAAGAATTGCAGGGCCACCCCGACTCAACTCACCGAGTCTCAAGAACAACTCGGCGAGTCTCAAGAACAACTCGGCGAGTCCCAGTTCGACTCAGTCCACCTGTCGACCCTCTCTAACTCCCTTGACTCACCGAGTCAACCTATGTCGACCCTCTCTGTTCATCGGACTTGGCGAGTCCATGCCATGCAACCATTCCAACTTGCTTCTAAGGTCATATCTGCTCCTATAATTCATAGATCTGGCCTTCCTAGACTGATTCATCACGTAAAGCCCCTAGCTTGGTGTCCATAACACACCCCATGGCTCATAAATAGCATTTTGACCTAAGGCATAAGGATTCCAATCCAAAACCTCCATTGATTCCCAAAAATCTTTGGCAAAGGGACACTCTGGACCTCCAAGGGTCCAAATCTATGGTTTAAATCGCTTAAGGGACCAAGGGAGTACTAGATCTAGCCACAAGAGGGTTCAACAAACCCTAAATCAAAGTAGACATCAACATGGAAAAGGATAGCTCGAAAATATTACCACAATAGTGATGCTCTGGACTCTAAACTCTCAAAAAATGGCTCCACTTGCTTTCCCTTAGTTGGTTCTCCCTTTCCTTGCAAAAATGACACCTCCAAGATCAATAATGGCCTCCTACTTTGCTCCAAACGCTCACACTCGATTAGGGTTTCACTCAAGGGACTGGTGAGCACAAATGACAGCCATAAGGCCCTTTAAATAGGTCCCAAACCCAAGAAATTAGGGTTTCATGACACATCACGGACTCGCCGAGTCCATATCCTAGACTCGCCGAGTCCAGGCGCGAACCCGCGTCCAGATCCGCGATCCTACTCGGCGAGTCTGAGCTCCAACTCGCCGAGTCTCCTCTCAGAACACCAAAATCATAAACATAAAAGATACCTAGAAATCCGACTGTTACAGTCTTATATGCCAATAGGACAGTGGGAGTCTAAAATATCCTAAAAGAGTTTCAAGAACTAATCAAGAATAAAAACATGTAGTTTAGCACTAGCGTACAACTTGAGGTTTGTAACCTATCGTGTTCACTTATACTTATTTCTATGCCCATTCCAGTTAAAGTTGACTATGTATCTGAGTTATACAAGTTCTCAATTGTTAGCATAACAACCTGGAAGCAATGGTATGCCTTGTGCTGCCAAGTGGCAAGAAGTTATGATTGCACATGTTCAGTCCATATGAGTTTGGATTTGTCACTAACCTTGTCTTGTGATTGTGGTTTTGACAAATTCACAGGGATAGGAACACATACACCATGAAATCTAAGTGTCATAAGGTTTCTCTCCAATTCCTGAAAATGATGGTGAGGAAACACTTTAACAAAGTAGATTTTAAGTAGATAGCAATTGTAATATTTGCAGTCTCAAAGTCGTAAGTGGAGTGTGTGTGGGTAACCGACACACTAACATGGACTTGTGAGAAATGGAAAAGGTCTAAACAATTGAAACTATGATTACGACATCGCTTTTCATAGTTCAAAATTTTGTTTAGACACACATGTGAACCATCTATGAAAATGTGTTTGATTTTGATAAAGTCTTATCAAAGCATTTCGTATCAAAAATCTGAACTTTGGTAAGAAAGTCAATAAAGTATTGGTTTCTAGAAGTCCAATTAATTTCTGGATACATGTCAAATCTAGTGGGAGTATAAGTGTTATGCTAATAATTAACATGTTAGTGCGAGCATGATAATTATGATAAGTGTTGCAATCTAGAAATGCTAATTATAGAAAACAAAAGTTTCAATTAGGAAAAGTAGTTTTGCAATAATTAAGGGAGAGGAAATATACTTCATTTCAATTCTCTCTCTCTCTATCTCTCTCTCTCTATCTTTCTTTATATATATATATATATATATATATATATATATATATTACATTTTCAAATTCAATTATGATTACGGCATCCCTCTTCATAGTCAAATTATGAAAACATGACAAATAAAAAAAATATTGTAGCAAAAGACTGGTCTAGGATCATGTCTTTATGTGAGACATCATGAATCGTGTTTCATATGCATCAGATATAGGATCGATTACATGTCTTATATTATTTATCCTTTCTAAATTTTCCTAATGCCTAGGGCATTAAGAGGGGAAAATGTCTAGAATTGGATATGACTAAAATGATTAAGCAATTATTGAGGATAATCTTAGGTTTACCAAAGGTTGGTTGATCATGGATAGTTAGAAGTATGGTGTAAATTTTTGGAAAGGATCATACTGACATATTCTGAAAGGAGGCAACTCTTATTCAGAAGTAACAGTCAAAATGGGAATATGGAAATGTCTCCATAGGTGGAAGTTGTTCAATCTAGGTAAGATTAGAAAACTTAATGCAAGAAAGATGTTCAAAGGAATGTACTTTGAATTTGAGACTTCTCATTCATGGAATTGATCTCCATTGTAATACTTTGTAATGTTTGTTGCCAAGTCGTTGTGACTTTTGTACATACTCATTACAAGAGGATCAGTGCATATGAGTTTAAAATCTAATAGATTATAGTAAATGACAAGAATTTGATATTCTTATATTTATCACAAGGATTTCGGTTTGTCAAATGGGTATCATTGGAATCATATTTAAATGTTCTGTTTCACAAACGATCAGAGACAAACATAGTGCGCATACTTGGAGTATGGCATGACTATTGTTTAGAAAAAATAGTGTACATGCTTGGAGCATGGGACAACTATTTTTTTAATTCAAGTATTAAGTTGATAATTCGAAACATTATGAAATGAATAATGTGTAATCGATATGGTGATGACTAAAATGTGTTTTATTTATATTCATAAGTTCTGAGACCATATTGGATTCGATTATTCTTGTATTTGTACTTTCCATGTTTTGACTTATCGAATAACTAGGTTATTCAAACCATCCACAGTCGATCATACTTTGGAAGTAGGTATTGAGGTGAGACTGTCATCAATGGGTACGTAGTTTGTCTGGGACAAAGTGGTTGTAGTGTTCATGAGTACTCCTAGAATTGAGATTCGAATATTGGATTCAACCCACGCTCATTTGAATCACTTCATGGATTTTATCACGAGTGAATCATTAGAATATAATATCTTATATTCTTCAAACGGATACATGTGAGTTGTAGTTACGCATCAGTTGCACATTGACATATGTAAACGCAACCAATAACTTGGTTGTTATAAAACATATCGTTGTGTGTAATTTGATGAGTAAGTACAAGAGAACATTTGGGTCAAAGGTTACCCATTCCTTTTGCCCTTGGAGGGATAAGATCGATATATGTGGGCCCCTCGATGATTTAGTGATGACACCCCTAAGTGCTTGGCAAAGCCTAGGTTGATTTGATTTGTTCAATTAGTCAGTCATCATAAATCAGAAATCGGGAAACAACAAATAGACAGAGAGAATGATTATAACCCATGTCTCAGTCCATATGATATCTAGAATGGAGGAATATACGATCCCTTATCTAATGGACACATCATTTGACTAGGTTAGAGTTAAGAAGCAGCTTTAAGAGCTATGATTTCTAGTCGGGATCTTGGAGTCATGCTTGAATAATAGTTTTAGACTCATCCAAGTGGGAGACTGTTGGATTAGATGTCTAAAACGATAACTATTATTAGTATGTACTTGACCGGAGAGTAGCATGGTCCATTTGGGCTGCATGGCATCAGAATGATTGGATAGACAAATGAGAAAAAACGTGATCCATGATTTATATCAATATATTATAAGTTCTAATATATTAATATGAAATCATATTATTTAATTAGTATTGATCAAGAATTAATTTGAAATTAATTTTGTGATCTAAAAGAGACTAATTAAATATATGGGGATTGATTATGTAAATCATTCATTCTTATATATGTGGGTTTGTGATGCATTGTCCTTCATGTTGGGCTTAACCCATATGGTAATCCATGGATACTCCATGGAGGTTAAAACCTATGGATCATGAAGGAAATGAAAAGGTCATAAGTTACATGGTGTAACCCTAAATGAGCCACACTATATAAAGGACCCTATGGTTCATGAAATAGCACTAGTGCATACAAAAAATAGGGGAAGGCCGATTTTCATAGAGTGAACCTAAATAACCTTCTTCTCAAGTTATTCCAATTGTTGGTGGTGTTGTGTGAACTATTTGAGGTGCAACACTTGGGGCACTAAGCTCTTAAAGGTTCAAGACTTCAAGCTTCATCAAAAGGTATGTCATCTAACTAGACTTTTGTAGTATACTTGCCCCATCGTATGTTAGCTAGGATGAGAACCTTGGAATAATCATACATGCATGTATAATAGAGAAAACATAGATCCAAGGTTTCTAGGGTTTCATGTACACCATAGGAGTGTTAGAATGCTCAAAACCCATTACATACCACATGTAAATGTTCAAATAACTAAGTAATAACATCTTTTCATGAATATAGTATTTTTACACAACTTACAGAAGAAGCATGTATAACAACATGTGTTATTATACAAGTTTACTTATATCCCTCCCCCCCCCCCCCCCTAGAAGTTGGAAAAACTTGAAAATGAAGGGGTATGAGCTAGCCTTATGTGTGTTTTCTTGATGAATGGAAGGTTGTAGTTGGAAGTTTCAAGTCAAGAACACTTTAAAGATTTGAAGATTTGAAGATTATATGAATAGTAATGCATGATAATGTGTGTAGAAGTTTGTATAATCACTAGATTATGAAGGAAGTACTTACCAAAGGCTCAAGAACAATCTTGAAATAAATAAGGGTTGGAGGATAAGAGCTGAAACTTGGAGAGAAAGATGAAAAATGATAAATATGATAGAAGAAATGAGGCATTTTCGCTGAGATTGAGAGAGAGAGAGAGAGAGAGAGAGAGAGAGAGAAAGAGAGAGAGAGAGAGAGAGAGAGAGAGAGAGAGAGAGAGGAGGAGGAGGAAGAGGAGGAAGAGGAGGAGGAGGAGGAGGAGGAAAGCGAGTGGGTGCGGTGGGTTGGGTGAGTGATGAGGGTGTGCATGGGTAAGGGTGAAGTATTAGGTTTCGGGGGAAAAGGTGAGACAGATTTGTCTCCCATGGCTTTTAATTAAAAGCAAAGTCAACTCTTTTTATTTTTATACGCATGTTGGCATTTTTATAAAAGAGTGATATTTTTATAAAAAAATTATTGTATTTTAGAAAGTAAATAGGTATAAAGGATGTACAAAATATTCAATTTGAATTCTAAAAATTCAAATTATTATAAAAAACATTATTATCAAAATAATAATAAGTTATATGAAAGTTTGGTTGAAGAATTCACCAAAAATTTGTAGCATTTAGTGAAGAATTCATCAAAAATTTGTGTTTGTAGCCTTTGTTATGGTTTTTTCCCCATAGTGTCAGGTTTATGAACTCCACTACATTATGTTACGAGTATTATTTATTCCCAAATAATATACAACTGAATTATCGAATTTCACGTTGTTAACCATAAATAGGATTTTTATTAAATAATTGGTGAAGAGAGAGGTACTGTAACATCCCAAATTTTAGAAGTTTGAGTTAAGAGCTTAAAGTGTAGATTGAAGAAGGGACTCGATGAGTAGGTATACTTACTCGTCGAGTCGGAGCTCGATTCGGGTTACAGAATAAGTGACCGACTCGGCGAGTCGGCAAGTTGACTCGGCGAGTCGGTGAGTGGACTCGACGAGTCTGGTCTGGATGAGAAAGCCCTAATCTTAGGGTTTGCACCCTATTTAAAGGACCTTATGTCCTTTCCTTAGCCCCCCTTGTTGGCCATAAGCTTCCTTAAGCAATTCCAAACCCTAATTTGAGTAAGAGGAGGAGGAAAGTGAGCTTGGGGCATTTACAAGAGAAAGATTTGGAGGATTTGACCACTAAGGAGCTGGAGGATTTAACTCTTTGGTTGTGGGAATCAATTTGAAGGTAACAATCTGTCACTTTGCCTTTGTTGCTTCTAGATGTTTTCTTGAATGATGTTTTGGGGCCATTTTACCATGTTAAGGATCCATTTCGAGTTAGAAGTCATAATCTGAGGTTGCTACTTCAGATCTAGGCTTGTCTTGGTCCAAAAACCTGTAAAGTATCAGCCCTTGTTGGTGTTAGTGAAGCATGTTTGCCTTAAACCCTAACCCTAGAGTGTTTTAAGCCTACAGCTCCTTGGTTTCACGTAAAGTTTGCAACTTTACGTGAAGGGTGGGCCTTTGAAGAGTGGATCTATAGTTTGGTCTGATGCAGTTAGCCGGACTTCGGTCTGATGCAGGGGGCAAGGCCCTAGTTAGTCTGGGCTTCAGCCCGATGCAGTTTTCAGACTTTGGTCCGATGCAGGGGCAAGGCCCCGGTTAGTCCGGAATTTGGTCTGATGCAGTGGGCAGGGCCTAGTATATGCTTTATATGTTATTCTATGGTACGTGGTAGTTTGGGGGAGCTCACTAAGTTTTGTGCTTATAGTTTCACTTTTTGTTTCAGGTACTTCCGTAAGCAAGGGGAAGAGCTCGGATTGATGGCATGGCAGACACCACAGTTGTAGTTTATTCCTGGGTGTTTTATTTAGATATTTTGATATGATATTAACTTCAGTTTTGAATTGATACATTCACTATGGCATTTCGAGACATATGATTCATGCTTTTATTATCTAATAGTTGATGTTGCGATTTTTAGTAATAATAAAACAAAAAATTTTGGGTCGTATTTTGGATCGTTACAAGTTGGTATCAGAGCCTTGGTTTGAGGGATTTGGGCACGCTTTCGAGCATGTCTGAACTCAAACTAAGGAAATGGTAAAAGATTTTCAAGAGAGAAACGTTTTTGAAAGGAATTTTTGAAAAAAGAACTTAGTAAGAAAAAGAGTTTTCTTAAAAAGAGAAAAGGGTGTAGTGCATTCGCTCAGCCGAGCTCAAGTAAGTAGTCCCAAATTACCCATAAAAATTTATGTTATGATTATCAATTTTAGTTTCTGTAGAATAGCATGCTAGAATAGGACTAAGGATCTAGGAGGATGTCATGTGTTTCAGCCTTATGAGAACTGGATGCTAGTATTGAGTAGACAGTAGTAGGATAGCTTGTTTAGGTTATGCCTGATATTATGAGCTTAGCATTGTATGCTAGTATAGTTTCTTGTTATGAGGATAGAATTGTTTGAATAGTTTCCTGTGTGAAAATGCTACTTACATTATGCCTTGTGGGACTCCGAGTGATGGGAGTTAGATATTAGGTGAATACGTCACAACACATGTGATCAGGGTTGAATAATCTCAGAGTGCTGGATTTGGCCCTACTGCGCAGCTGTTGTTTGAGTCCAACCATTGTAGGAATGAGTCTTTTACTCGAAGGTTTATCTGAGCCTTGTCACATGTGATGGTATTCAGGTAATGACTAATTGGCATTACAAGGAAGTCTTCAGTAGCTGAGGACTAGTTTGGATAGGGTTAGAGATTTCCCTAGGGCAAGCCTAGGAGGAGAGTAGCAGGGATCCGTATTAGTAGAAGGGACTCGGTTGAGTTAAGGTAACTCTTGAGGAAAGTACGGATAGATGTGGAAGGTAGTATGGGCCCGTACTACCGAAATCAGAGGATCCGTACTCGGTTCAAGAGGGGCTAAGACGAAACTAGAGAGTGGTGGAGTATATATGAGATCCCTCAGTAACAATGAGTATTCTGACAGTTATTGTGATATGTTTTCAGCCTGGTGACGTTGCACGAGATATCAGTCGGCAGTTCAGGTACCGGGGGAGGGATTTGGATCAGGCTCTAAAGCCGGACAGTTTAATGATCAGATGAGAGATGTCATTTCCGCAGAGATTATGCACAACATCATTGATTAGAATCCTATGATATTTGGTTCAGTTAGGGAGGCCATCAATGAGCTTTTGGACAGTCATCTTGAGGCCTTTAGGGCCGGGATAGTTTCAGGGCAGTTTGGTTCTCGTCTAGAGCCTGATTCTTATGCATCTCGGGGATCCATCAGGGAGGGGGATCCTATTTTTGGCTCTTGCAATCAGGGAACGGGAGTGAGTGGGGCACCCTGTCCCCAGGAAAGTCCCATGTATGAATTGGTCGTTGTGGAGGTTTCACAAGTCGTTCGCAAGGAGCTACCCGACATCATCAAGAGGGTCACTGATAGGTTGATCGAGAATCTTCAAGATCAGACAACGGTTGTTCAGACGATTGATGGGAACGATGGGGTAGCGCAGGAGTGAGAGATTTACCGAGAGTCAGAAAGGAAGAGGAAACCAAATGAGATTCAGTAGCCCACAGGTTCGGCTAAAATAACAAAAGGGTCGAGTTCGAGATCGAGAGATTTCTAGGGCCGCAGCCAATGCGGTAACTATGGTAGGACACACAGGGGTGCGTGTAGGAGTAGTAGAGGTGGCCATCCTGGTTGATTCAAGTGCGGCCAGACTGGTCATTTTAGCAGAGATTGTACTACTACCATTGCTCAGGGGCTTGATCCGATATGTTTCCATTGTAGTTAGAAGGGTCACAAGACGGCCCACTGTCTGAGTTTGTATGCAGCAGGGTAGGTGCCAGCTCCTGCCCTTGGGACTTCGAGAACCGCTAGCAGACATCAGGGTCGGGCAAGGGCGCCCACGGCTCGGAGAAGTGTATCCCGGTTGATTTCAACAAGGATTCGAGCAGCAGTGGATATTCGGGGTACGTATATCTTACCTTCCTGTCAATTATGGTTTATGATGTTGTTGTTATGTTACTGCACCGATTTAGTAAATACTTATATTGGAATATTATATTACCTATTTGGGATTGAGTCATATGCCATCTGCATACCTTGGAATCTTGGTTGATAGTTGAGGACGTTCCCCGTAAGCAGGTCACTTCGGATGCAGTAATTGTAGCAAAGTGTGAGTGAGACTCGGTGGTGTCCCACTATTTTCGGGAAGGTGTTAGTTGTGTATCAGTTATATTTTTAGTAGTGATAAGCTTGAGTTCCTAGTGGAGTAACCAGAGGATGATAGGATAGTAGTTCGAAGATGTCCCCCCCCCCCCCCCGCCTTAAGCGTACGTTATCAGGATGCAGTCACTGAAATAGGAACAATCAGAGATTTAAAGGTGCTCGATTCATCGACACTATTTGTAGGTCTAATGAACGGTTAGTTGAAGCACCAACAGAGATAAACGTGGGTTGTCAGCAGATCGACCCCTTTAGATGATAGGAAGGATGGAAAATCCCTTTCAAGTTTTGTGTTGTAAGAATTAGCTGGACAAACGTGGGGGAGAACCCTTCATGGATTCATGGTCAGTAATATGCTAAACTTTGAAAGGGTTGGTAATCTTGTGTATGAAGGAAAAGCATCCCAAAGGGTCTAGTGGGTTCAGGAGTTCATGAGTTGGGAGTTTGGAAAAACTTCCCAATATTGGTTTCATGTATTATGGATTAGTAGACAATTGGTTTGGGAAACCAAGTTGAAGAATTTCTCGACAGAAAGAAAATGTAGCAAGGATATAAGACTACCAGATAGCTGTAGTATTGGATAACTGAGGGCTGGTTGTGGAAATCAGGTTGGGGGATCACTAGCAGGACTCGGGTGAGTCTGGGTGCCCTTAGAATAGTAGTTAGTGTTAGAATCAGCAGGGAGAGTGTTGTAAGTCTGCGGGTGTAGCCATAGCTTTAACTAGCAGCCAGATAGTATTAGAGTGTTGTAAGTCTTTGAGTGTAGCCGTAGCATTCACTAGCAGCCAGATAGTATTAGAGTGTTGTAAGTCTGCGGGTGTAGTCGTAGCATTCACTAGCAGCCAGATAGTATTAGAGTGTTGTAAGTCTGCGGGTGTAGCCGTAGCATTCACCAGCAGGCACATAGTGATAAAGTGTTATAAGTCAACGGGTGTAGTCGAAGCATCCACCAGGATGGTAGATAGCATGAGCACGTTGTTAGGATGTGGAAGGAGCATTAGATCCCAGAACGGGCGTAGCAGTAAGCATGTGGAAATCCACGAATTGGATTTCGGAAATATCTAGATGGATTAGACCTAGTTGAGCCAGAGATAAGACTACAGGTTACTTGTTATATAAGGCTACAATTGGCCATGTAGCAATCATGTTTAGTCGCGATTTGGTAACATCAGGTTTCGTCGCTCAGACCCGATCGGTTGGATTAGGACGATGTTAAAGCCTCGGTAACATGATAAGTGGCAACTAGTTCCTGGGAAGTATTTTGTTCGGAAGTCGTTTGATGCATCAAAAATAGGGAGTCCTTTGGCTCCGCATCGGGGTTGGAACCCAACATTTCAGATGACTGTCGAGGGAATTGAGACCAGGAAGGTCTCGATAGATATAGTTTAGCAACCATGTAGCAGCATGTTGTTTCAGGCAGTTCAACGTTTTAGGAAGTTCAGTGTTTCAGGCAGTTTAGTGTTTCAACCTGTCAGTGTTTAAGGCAGGCAGTGATCAGGTAGTTCAGTGATTGCAGGATGTTTAGTGTTTTCAGAAAGTCTTGGGTCTCCAACGGTGATGGTATTTTGGACTTTTATGGATAGCTTGTGGAGTGGCAAGCCACTCATAGCACAATTATCTAGATTTATGGCCAAGTATAAGTGAATCACTAGGATAAGTGGATCTGTGGAATCTGTTTTTCTAGCGAGAACCTGGGGTAGTTAGCATGAAAGGAATGGATTCATGAAGAGGATAGAATGAGTTCCAACCTTGCGAGTTGCTCGGGTTATCGGCAGATATGGAAAAAGGGAGGATAGTTTGGCACAGGGAGAGGACCTACTAAATTATTGTGGTATATAACTTTGTCAAGTCAGGAAAGTGTGTTCCTGTCAGGAAGGGGACAATATCCTCGGGTGATACTTGCTTGTTATGTGATGACATTGAAGCCGGTGGTCGGCATGGAGTATTGGCAAGGCTGCCATGCGAGAAGAAGTTATTTTAAAAAGGGAGCAGTGGTAGGGTTTGGAAGGACCTGAGTTATTTGGAAATTCGGAGTTTGCAGTGCAAGTGGTTAGTTCGGTAGCATATCATGTAGTAGGCTTCGAGGATGAAGCCTAATTTAAGTTGGGGAGAGTTGTAACATCCCAAATTTCAGAAGTCTGAATGAAGAGATTAAAGTGTAGATTGAAGAAGGGACTCGACAAGTAGGTATACTTACTCGCCGAGTCGGAGTTGGATCCGAGCTATAGAATAAGTGACCGACTCGGCGAGTCTGGTCTGGATGAGAAAAGCCCTAATCTTAGGGTTTGCACCTTATTTAAAGGACCTTATGTCCTCTCCTCAGCCCCTTTGTCGGCCATAAGCTTCTTTAAGTGATTCTAAACCCTAATTTGAGTAAGAGGAGGAGGAAAGTGAGCTTCGGGATTTTACAAAAGAAAGATTTGGAGGATTTGACCACTAAGGAGTTGGAGGATTCAACTCTTTGGTTGTGAGCGTCAGTTTGAAGGTAATAATCTATCACTTTGCCTTTTTTTTTGCTTCTAGATCTTTTCTTGGATGATGTTTTGGGGCCATTTTGGCATGTTAAGGATCCATTTCGAGTTAGAATTCAAAATCCGAGGTTTCTACTTCAGATATAGTCTTGTCTTGGTCCAAAACCCCATAAAGTATCAGCCCTTGGTGTGTTGGTGAAGCATGTATGTCTTAAACCCTAACCCTAGAGTGTTTTAAGCCTATAGTTCCTTGGTTTCACATAATGTTTGCAACTTTACGTGAAGGGTGGGCCTTAGAAGAGTGGATCTATAGTTTGGAGCCCCAGCATGGCTCAAAAAGCCACTATATGGATTAATATCTGAAGTGACTCAGCGAGTTACATGGGTGGACTCGGCGAGTTGTATGAAGATGGGTAGGAACTCAATGAGTTGGAAGAACAACTCGACGAGTCTATTGAAGATTTCCTTGGACTCGGCAAGCCTATTCTTGGACTCAGCGAGTCAGGTCGCAGAACCCCAACCTCTTTTGGTTAAGCTTCGGATCTGTGAGTTGGTTGGCAACTCAGTGAGTTGGTCAAGATGGAATTATGAGATCGTTGAACTCGCCGAATCCTGTGACGACTCGGCGAGTTGAGTCGTCTTATGGGAGTTTTCTGAGTGTAAGAACTCGTCGAGTCAATGGGTTGACTCAACGAGTAGGGTCAATCAGGAAGGTTGACTTTGACCAGGACTTTGACCAAAGTTGACTTAATTAACCCTGGGAAGACAGTTTCGTCTAAGTGTTGTTATTGGTATTGGTTGCACAGGGAGTTAGAGGAGCAGAATTTCGGAGAGTTGTTGGTTAGCAACTGGAGGGTTATCGGCTGAGTTCAGTAGTTCAGGTGAGTTTTCCTTCCAGTAGGAACGGGTCTACGGTCAAAATGTCGACCCGTCTAGTTAGCAGTTGTTTCCGTACTTCGGTCCGATGCAGTAGTTCAGTGTGCTTGATGTCTTTGTTATTCAAGCATGTTTCTGTGCTATGTGTTCCGGACTTCGGTCCGATGTAGTATGCAGTATATGTGTTTATGCTAGTAGTTATGCTTATCCTATGCCATGTTTAGCTAGTTAGTCCAGACTTCGGTCCGATGTAGTTAGCCGGACTTCGGTCCGATGCAGGGGCAAGGCCCCAGTTAGTCCGGACTTCGGTCTGATGGAGTTAGCCAAACTTCGGTCCGATGCAGGGTGCAAGGCCCCATTTATTCCGGACTTCGATCCGATGCTGTTAGTCGGACTCCGGTCCGATGCAGGGGGCAAGGCCCAAGTTAGTCCGGGCTTCACCCGAAGTAGTTTCCGGACTTCGGTCCAATGCAGGGGCAAGGCCCTGGTTAGTCTGGACTTTGGTCTGATGCAGTGGGCAAGGCCCAGTATATGCTATATATGTTATTGTATGATATGTGGTAGTTTCGGGGAGCTCACTAAGCTTTGTGCTTACAGTTTTAGTTTTGGTTTCAGGTACTTCCGCAAGCAAGGGGAAGAGCTCGAATTGATGGCATGGCACACACCACAGTTGCAGTTTATTCCTGGGAGTTTTATATAGATATTTTGATATGATATGAACTTTAGTTTTGAATTGATACATTTACTATCGCATTTCGAGACATACGATTCATGGTTTTATTATCTAATAGTTGATGTTTCGATTTTTAGTAATATTAAAACAAATTTTTTTGGGTCGTATTTTGGGTCGTTACAGGTACTTTGTATTAATACTTGTAAGTTGTACATTAGGAACATTAAGAAACGTAACGCTTATCCTAAAATCCTAATACTAGTCGAGTTGACTTGGTTGACTTTGTTTGACCCAAAAATTGATAGTTGTCACAAGGTATCCCGATGCCCAAGCCTGATTCTGATTTTCATAAGCCCATTCCTGATGCTGCTACGCCAGTGTAGCAAGATCCCATCACGCATCCTGATCATGACATGTATATGACAGAATTTCGTAGGTTGCATGAAGACAATAGGCATTTGCATCATAACTATTCTGAACTTTATGATAGTGTTTGTGAGATAAATATTGAGATGGTAGAGTTTAGAGAAGACTTCTATACCTTTAAAGACAATCAACAAGCACGCAACCAACATGTGGACTCTCTTGTGACTGACATGCATAGTGTACACTGTTTAGGTGGTCAACCTACACGGCCACCTTAATACCCTCAATATCAACAGTACCCTCCACCGTACAATCCATAATTTCCATCTCAATATCCTCCGCTATTTCTACCTCAAGATCCTACTCAATAATTTGTCCCGTTCTCTTCCCAAGCATCGAGGACGATGCATGTTTTTAAGCTTGGGGAGGGTTTATTATATTGCATTGCATTTAATACATATATTTATATATATATATATATATATATATATATATATATATATATATATACACACATATATACATATATATATATATATATATATATATATATATATATATATATTAATACATAAAAATACGAAAAGATTTTTCCTTTCCATTTAGGTTTTTAGGGTCATTTCTTGCATTTTTTCTCCTCTTTATTCTCCTCTTTAGAATGCATTTAACTTTTTGTCACAATACACGGTCAAGTTCAAAGTTTTGTCTGCTTATACCCTGTATACATGTGGTGTCACTAACTTGTGAAACCTTAGAACAATTGAGAACACACTTATTTGTTAATTCACTTAGTGGTGGTGCATTAAGGTATATTATGATAAGCATGTAACAGCCCGGGTTCCCAGGTATTAGTTATTTTGTATTTTGTTGGTGATTTGTGAGGAGACTCGGCGAGTTGGAGTCTAAGCTCGCCGAGTATGATCGCGGGTTCGCGTCCAGACTCGGCAAGTCCAAAAGTGGACTCGACGAGTCCATGCTGTTTAATGAAACCCTAATATCCAGGGTATGAGACTTATTTAAAGGGGATTATGGCCATCATTTGCGGCCACCAACCCCAGAGATAGAACCCTAAAGAGTCTTTGAGCGTTTTGTAAGAGAGAAGAGGAAGATCCTTGATTATTTGTGGGTGTTTAGCTTATAGAAGAGGACCAAGGCAAGAGGAGACCAAAGAAGGTGCTAATCTAGTGATTTCTGAGCTCAGAGACTTCATTTGAGGTAATCATTCGTTCCTTTCTCAGTCCATGGTGTAAATCATAGAGATAGGGTTTCTTTGTGGCCTTTTTGGAATGATCCATGGAGTAAATGGCCTCTTCTCGTGTTGATGATTTAGATCTAGACCCAAAGAGGTCCAGAGACCCTTTTCCCTCAAGCTTTATGAGTGTTAATGGAGGCCATAAGCTTAGAGTAGCATTCTAGAGACCATATCTTCAATTAAGGCCTTTGAACCATTGCATGAGTACCAAGATAGTAACTTTACATGATGTATGAGCTTGGAAGGACTGGATCGATGAGTTATTGGAACGGATCTGACCTCAGGAGTGAGTTTGAGTTGATGCATGGCATAGACTCGCCAAGTCTGAAGAACAGACTCGGCGAGTAGCATGAAGATTGTCCATAACCACTCAGCGAGTGGTCTTGTCGAGCTAAGGGGTTGACTCAGTGAGTCAGTGAGAGTCAGAGAGTGTTGACGGGTGGGCTGAGTCAAGCCGGAACTCGCCGAGTTGTTCTTGAGACTCGGTGAGTTGAGTCGTGGTTGACCCACGACTCATGCCAGGTGGAACTCGTCGAGTTAGGAAAACACTCGACGTGTCGAGAGAGGATCCCAAAGAGTTAGTGGACATGTGTGTACTCGCCGAGTCACCGGAGTGCACTCGGCGAGTTGGGTCAAATCTTGACCGTTGATTTGGTTGACTTTTAGGGTTGGTCAACAATGTGGCCTTTGGGCCAAGAAGGGGGTAAAATGGTCTTTTACCCTTGAGAGGATGCCAAGAGAGGATAGAGTCTAGTCTTGAGAGTTATGTTCATGAGAGCATTTGCCTTATGTGGTAGATGTAGGCGAGTTCGAGATGCAAGCGTGAGGATATTAGCTACCTGCTTACCAGGTGAGTCTTCTCACTATACTTTACCTTGAGTAGGTAACCAGAGTTATGTGACAGAGTTTTTGTATGCTATGTATGTTATGTGTTGTACTGCATTATTTCTATGTGATTTATGTTGTGCATGTTTACAGAGTTAGAACTGGAAGGTTCCCAGAGTTAGAACCTGAGGGTTCACAGAGTTTGGGTGCACGGACCCACAGAGTTATAGCCTCAAGTGTCTAATATGTGTTATGTGTGGTATTTTGGGGAACTCACTAAGCTTCGTGCTTACAGTGTTTTGTTTTATGTGTTTCAGGTTTCTTTCAAGATCACGGAACGACACCGGCTTGATTGTACACAACAGCGAAAGAGTCACATTTTGAGGATCCTGGTTTATTATGCAAGTGAAAATGGAGTTATATTTTGTAATTTGATTATGAATGAGATTTTTAGAAAAGCATTTTTTTTCAAAAATTAAACCATAATGTTTAAATGAAAAATTGTTTTGAAATTTACGGCGTTACAATTTGGTATCAGAGCCTTGGTTTGAGGGATTCAGATGCACCTTCGGGTAAATCTGAACTCAAACTGAGGAAGTAAGAAAGGTTTTCAAAGAAATAATTTTCTAAAGTGAATAAGAGTTCAAAGAGAAGGCAAGAAAGAGCAGTGTGTACAATCAGCCAGAGCCCGAACGGTGATTTCCCAAAATACGATTACTTTTGTGTTATGAGATATTTATGATGCACTTTATGAGATATTAATGCATGCTAGAGACAGGCTAGGTATTTTATATGTTAGGACTAGAGTTGCCTGATTTGTGATGCCTTAGCCTAGGAATTGCTGTTATATGCGATGTGCTTTTGAGTATGTGATGAGTGAGAATATTTAGTTGGAATCCTTTATGGGATTTGAGTAGAGGAGTAATCTAGGGGAGATACCTAGATGAGTACCGTGGTACTTAGCGAAAGAATAGTTAGAACCCACAAGGGAAAGAGTTGCAAAGTTCGGTGGTACTTTCGAGGATGAGCGGAGCAAGTGGAGTTATCACCCAGAGTGAGTCCTATGTATTCTTCGATGCTCAAATGCTGCTTGCTTCATGCTTTGTGGAACTCTCGGTGATGGGAGTCAGCTACCAAGCGAATATGACGATATTCAGGATGTAGATGGTTGGCATCGTTAGGAGCTGTTCAGCAGTTGATGGCAGAGAAGTGTGGGAATCTAGGAAGAGCATAGGGAGTAACCTTAGCCAGATGAGTGTGTTGGCAGAATAGAGAATTTCACTGGGGAGAGAGCACGCGCGACGGAATTGGTAAACGAGAAGGTCGAGAAGCTACTTAGGAGCTCTGAGTAGTTCGTGTGGAAAGTATGGGTAGATGTGTCAGGTAGTATGGGCCCGTACTACTGAAAGCAGAGAACCCATACTTGATACAGGGAGTATTCAGAAGGTTCTAATGAGCGGAATGAGGAGTGATGTTATGGTTCGAGTACCATACATCGGAGCAGATGAACGAGTGATGTTATGGTTTGAGTACCATACATCGGAGTAGATGGAGGAGTGATGTTATGGTTCGAGTATCATACGTCAGAGCAGATGTAGAAGTGATGTTATGGTTCAAGTACCATACATCGGGGCAGATGGAGGAGTGATGTTATGGTTCGAGTACCATACATCAGCGCAGATGGAGGAGTGATGCTATGGTTCAGGTACCATGCATTGGAGCGGATCGAGGAGTGATGTTATGGTTCGAGTACCATACATCGGAACGGATTGAGGAGTGATGTTATGGTTCGAGTACCATACATCGGAGCAGATCGAGGAGTGAAGTTACGGTTCGTGTATCATACATCGGAGCATATTGAGAAGAAATGTCATGGGACGAGTACCATGGTTCGTATTGAATGATGCTCGTGGTTCTTCAGTTATCTGGTCATGATTGATAAGGTAGAGATTGGATGCTATGGGACTTAGGCCAGTGGACCATGATTGAGTTCAAAGAGACGTCCCTTGAAGAGGGAGGTCGAGATCCTTTCAGAGTATTTTGGTAAGGAGCCAGAGGGAGGGAAAATTTCGGTTTGAGTTGAGCAATCAGTCGATAGAGGAGATGTCACCTTCGATGACATGGGTGGTGCTATTTATGTTCGTGTACGAGACATGAGAGGCAAGATGTTTAAGTTTTGGGTTTGGGGGTAAACCCTGCAGGTTGTCATTGAGGATGATTTTCCATCAGAGTATCAGGTAGCATGTGTGCCACGAGGTAGTGATTTACTATGAGTAGATAGTCATTTGGGACTGAGATAGTCGAGGACCACGTTACACCTATTGAGTATAGTAGGGCGTATTGTAGAGGTATCAGTGGGGAGTCCAGTCGAATTTATCAGTGCAGTGGTTTTTCTATCTATATTTGGTATTGAATATGGGAGTGGGTCCCTGTTCTTGGGAAGATCCATGTGATGGAACGTCGGTTGATGAGTCAAGGTGGGGGAGTATGATGATTTCGTGGTCTAGTCTATGGGTCAGTGATATTATTGGATAGTTGAGTCTTTTGGTTTTGGATTGGTACGAGACGAGAAGTTCTTGAGGATTTCATCTGAGGTTCAGAGTATATGACATCGATTGATTTCCTTAAAAGGGATTATCGGCCGTTGCGTAGCACTTTCCAGGGGCAGGTGCGTTATTGCTAGTGAAAATAGTTCGTGAGATTTTTGATGTGTCAAATAGTGATGGTTTAAACCCTAAGTGGGGGAGAACCAGGTGGTTCATTGAGAGAACCAGAGATTTGTGCAAGAGCGGTTAGGGGTTGGATACAGAAACCTGTGACTTGAATTCATGAGATCAGGTCATTGGTGATCAAGGAAAGGTGCAGGACGGGATAATGCATATGGTATATGTCTGAGAAAAGGATGTGTGTCTCCGCTGCAGGAGGTTAATGGTCAGGAATCTGGTGGTGGCCAGAGTCGTTCCAAGTGGAAGACTCGTAATGATGGTATGGGCAGTTGAGAACTTCTAGGTTGAAATATGGGTGGAGGATTGTTGAGTAGCCAGCTCCCAGGCTGGGATGTGTATTCTTGCTTGGATTTTGAGCAGTAGTGGAAAGGGTTTCAGAGGATCATCAGTGTGTTCTGAAGGGTTAGCGCCTTCCTTGTATTCCAATTGAGTGCTTGGATGCACTGACTTGCGCATTAAGTAAAATAGGAAACTATTATGGGATTCAGAGGAAATGTATTGATGTATGTGTATGGTGCTGCGAGTGCGGGAATTAGTGGTAGGGGAAGGACATTGTGGTGCTCTGTTTTGGTGTTCCGTGATTTCCGCGTTTAGCGTCCCGATTTCAGAGTTATTTAGAGTCTTGGGTTTAAGTCGACGAGTGATGTATCATGTATCTGCGGTTCCAGTGGGAGCCCTTCGTGTATTGTCATCAAGAGGGACTATTTAAGGAAATGGATCTCTGCAGCGGTAGGTTCTGTGTTATGGCGGTTGCCGCCAGAGTCTGTAATGCATATCAAGGCAAGTGTGTGTGTAACTATCTGTGATAGTCTTCGGTGCAGGAGTAGTGAGCTTAGTGTGGCATCGTAATGAGAATGAGAGTATAGGGTGAAGCTACGGGGAGCCGTAGTACTCACCAGTCAGAGGGAGTTGTGATGCTATGGGGAGCCGTAGTACTCACACGTCAGAGAAAGAGAGAGAGAGAGAGAGAGAGAGAGAGAGAGAGAGAGAGAGAGAGAGAGTGAGAGAGAGAGAGATAGAGAGAGAGAGAGAGTAGTGCTGCTACGAGGAGCCGTAGTATTCACCATTTAGAGTGTGTTGTGATGCTACGGGGAGCCGTAGTACTCACAAGTCAGAGGGAGGGAGTCGTGGTACTACGGGGAGCCGTAGTACTCACTAGTTAGTTGGCGTTGTAATACTACGGGGAGCCGTATTATCACTAGTCAGAGGCTATCCTAATGTTGCGAGACGCCATAGTGCCCACTAGTTGGCTAGAGATTATAATGATGGAGTGTTCTCCGATGAGTGCATGATGCAGAAAAATTTTAGGCTTAAGTAGCCCTAGTGTTGACTTTATGGAGCCAGTGGTTAAACCGGGGCAAGACTGGAGTCTCCCTCTCTGTCGGGAAGGGTCATCAAGGCACGCAAAAGAATATGCATAGCAGACGCCAGAGGTTAGAGCTGAGTCGATCTTTGGTTGGATTGTACTTTATGGGAAAAAGGGGACTTCGTGACTTGAGTGTTGCTGGGCCGTGATCGTAGTCACGCGGAGGAGGTTAGTGAGATATTTTGGATCATGTTATGTGTGACCCTTGGGGTTCAGCTGTGGGGCCAACAGCTGACCTGGTGATCAGTATCGAAGATGAATATAAGAAATCAGCTAGCATTTGCCATAGGTGATGTTTGTGGACACTTCGGAATGAGCGAACGATTCAGATGCTCGAGGATATACTTCAGGCATGTGTATTAGATTTAGGGGGGGGGGGGGGAATTGTGGCCTGTAATTGCTCTTGGCAAAGTTTTCCTACAACAACAGCCATCATTAGTGCATCGGTATGCCACCCTTTGTGTTGTTGTATGGAAGGAGGTATCGGACCCCATTTGATGGGGAGAGGTAGGGCAACGTGTGATGGGAAGTACAGAGATCGTGCTTCAGACGTCAAAGCAGGTATATCAGGTCAGACAGAGGTTGTTGACCGCTTAGAGTCGCTAGAAAAGTTATGCGAACAGGCGTCGATCCTAGCTTGAGTTCCAAGTTGGTGACTTTGTGCTCCTGAAGGTCTCTCCTTGGAAAGGAGTGATTCAATATAGGAAGAGGGGCAAGTTGGGACCCTGATATATTGGTCAATTCCAGGTGGTCGCGAGGGTAGGCAGGGTAGCTGGGAATTGCCAGTAAAGTTGGGGTATATTCACGACACTTTCCACGTGTCGCAATTATGGAAGTGTATAGCTGACGAGTCGGCGGTAGTGCCATTAGAGGACATTCAGGTGGATGCGAGCCTGAACTACGCAGAGAGACCAGTCCCAATTGTGGACCGGAAGGTCAAGGTTCGGAGGAGCAAGGAGGTACCCTTGGTTTTGGTTCAGTGGCAACATCGGAAGGGGTCCGAGATGACTTGGGAACCGGAGCGTGAGATGCGTGAGCAGCATCTGAAGTTGATTGCAGAGCGAGACTTCGAGGGCGAAGTCTAGTTCTAGCGGGGGAGAATTGTAACAGCCCGGGTTCCCAGGTATTAGTTATTTTATATTTTGTTGGTGATTTGTGAGGCGACTCGGCGAGTTGGAGTCCAAACTCGCCGAGTATGATCACGGTTATGGGTGCGGGTTCGCTTCCGGACTCGGGGAGTCCAAAAGTGGACTCAGCGAGTCCACGCTGTTTAATGAAACCCTAATTTCCAGGGTATGAGACTTATTTAAAGGGGCTTATGGTCGTCATTTGCGGCCACCAACGCCAGAGAGAGAACCCTAAAGAGTCTTTGAGCATTTTGTGAGAGAGAAGAGGAAGATCCTTGATTATTTATGGGTGTTTAGCTTATAGAATAGAACCAAGGCAAGAGGAGACCAAAGAAGGTGCTAATCTAGTGATTTCTGAGCTCAGAGACTTCATTTGAGGTAATCATTCATTCCTTTCTCAGTCCTTGGTGTAAATCTTAGAGATAGGGTTTCTTTTTGGCCTTTTTGGAATGATCCATGGAGTAAATGGCCTCTTCTCGTGTTGATGCTTTAGATCTAGACCCAAAGGGGTCCAAAGACCCTTTTCCCTCATGCTTTATGAGTGTTAATGGAGGCCATAATCTTAGAGTAGCATTCTAGAGATCATATCTTCAATTAAGGCCTTTGAACCTTTGCATGAGCACCAAGATAGTAACTTTACGTGATGTATGAGCTTGGAAGGACTGGATCTATGAGTTATTGGAACGGATCTGACCTCAGGAGTGAGTTTGAGTTGATGCATGGCATAGACTCGCCGAGTCTGAAGAACAGACTCGGCGAGTAGCATGAAGATTGTCCATAACCACTAAGCAAGTGGTCTTGCCGAGTTAAGGGGTTGACTCAGTGAGTCAGGGAGAGTCAGAGAGGGTTGACGGGTGGGCTGAGTCAAGCCGAAACTCGCCAAGTTGTTCTTGAGACTCTGCAAGTTGAGTTGTGGTGGCCCCGCGACTCATGCCAGGTGGAACCCGTCGAGTTAGGAAAACACTCGATGTGTCGAGAGAGGATCCCAAAGAGTTAGTGGACAAGTGTGTACTCGCCGAGTCACCAGAGTGCACCAAGCGAGTTAGGTCAAAGCTTGACCGTTGACTTTTGTTGACTTTTAGGGTTGGTCAACAATGTGGCCTTTGGGCCAAGAAGGGGGTAAAATGGTCTTTTACCCTTGAGAGGATAGAGTCTAGTCTTTAGAGTTATGTTCATGAGAGCATTTGCCTTATGTGATAGATGATGGCGAGTTCGAGATGCAAGCGTGAGGATATCTACTTCCTGCTTTCTAGGTGAGTCTTCTCACTATACTTTACCTTAAGTAGGTAACCAGAGTTATGTGACAGAGTTTTTGTATGCTATGTATGTTATGTGTTGTACTGCATTATTTCTATGTGCTTTATGATGTGCATGTTTACAGAGTTAGAACCGAAAGGTTCCTAGAGTTAGAACCTGAGGGTTCACAAAGTTTGGGTGCACGGACCCACAGAGTTGTAGCCTCGAGTGGCAAATATGTGTTATGTGTGGTATTTTGGGGAACTCACTAAGCTTCGTGCTTACAATGTTTTGTGTTATGTGTTTCAGGTATCTTTCAGGATCACGGAACGACACCGGCTTGATTGTACACAACAGCGAAAGAGTCACATTTTGAGGATCCTGGTTTATTATGCAAGTGAAAACGGAGTTATGTTTTGTAATTTGATTATGAATGAGATTTTAAGAAAAGTGCTTTTTTTTTTAAATTAAACCATTATGTTTAAATCAAAATTTGTTTTGAAATTTACGGTGTTACAAAGCAGCTCCTCTTAAATATAGTGCGTTTTTAAAATACCCGTGAGTACATCATTGTGTGTAAATCGGTAAGGCATAAGGCCGTGCAAAAGTTCATTTGGTTTTCTAGTTTCATTTTTAGTTTTATATTGTTAATCATTTGTATATATGCTTGTTTTTAATTTGATTTGTAGTATTTTTTTTGGTTTAATTGACGTTTTGTTGAATTATATATGATCTTCGCTTGGTTCAAAAAGATTAGTTCAAAAACAAAAAAATAATAATAATAAATTAGGATTTATGCAGCTTCTTCAACATTTGTCTTTTTGCATTTTTAAGGTCAAATCAATTTTTCCAAAAGATAGTTGTTAAGGTTATTTATTATTTTCATTTTAGTTTTCTAGTTTTAAATATTAGAAGTTTATTTTCATTTTAAACCAATTTGTTTCCCAAATTCAAAACCGCAAAGCCATCAAAATGGCGGATTTTAAAGTCAAACATTTACAAATATTTTCGATTTTATAAAAGGGTTCTTCAAAAGTCAATCTATCAAGTTTTGTGTTAAAGTTTTACATATAATAAAAAAGGGGTTTTAGTTTATGTTTTTTTTCATTTCTTTTGTAGTAGTTAAGTTGATTATTTGTATATATATTCATGCCGCTTTCTAGTAAAAAAATCTGAAAAAAAAAAGCAGAACGGAACCAAGCCTTTCCAGATTTATCATGAAGATATTTTCACAGGAAATTCATATGTGTTTGTTTTTGTTGGCTTGTTTAGCATTGAAAGTTTATTTTGAGGCCACCAATCATGTTATACGGTTCTATTTTTCTTGTTTTGTATATATTTGTTGTTGTATATATTTCTTTTGCACTCTTGTTATGGTCATGGATTTATATCCTATTATGGATTGCCGAGAGTTGACACAGGTTTTGGAAGAAGATATGAAAATTGTGCAACCGCAAGTTGTTGAAGAGCATGGATAGAAGACTAAGAATAATGGGATACACCTTACCAGCACCTGAGTTCCTTATACCTTAAATAATGAGTGTAGATTCTTTGATAGGAGTGATTTCACACACATTGTGAAATGAGTTCATACACAAATTGAGTGCTTCAGTGAGCATGTCCTATAGATTGAGATACACCTACCTTGTTAGAAAAAGTTACTAGGAGATGCCTTTATACTATGGCTCTATGCATTTAAGCAGAGTGGTTGGAAAATCTTTGTGTTCCAAACCTTTTACTGTCCTAATTTCGAACGCAGTACATTCGTATGTCTTTGGGGTATAGGTTGACAATTCTTTAATCATGATTATGTTGTCGGGATAAATAACTTGAGGCATTCTTTCTTTTTTTATTTCTATGTTTGCATTTACATTGGCATTTTCATTCATCTATTCCAAGGTTGACTCTTGTTTTATTTTCATGAGGACAAGAAAAGGTTCAAGCATGGGGAGATTTGTTAGGTGCATAATGTCACACCCCAAAACCGGAACGACAGAAACGTTCGGGGGTGGAGGACGTCATGTACAGTATCATAACAATGCAAAGTATTAAACAAGCAACAACATCATCCATTGCATTATATAGTATAATTTCATACAAGTGTGTTCTTTGAATATAATAAGACACCAAAACATGAATCAAAATAAAAGACGAGTCTTGAACATGTTCCGTTTTCTCAAAACCTGGTCGACTGTACCTGTCTACTGATGACCTGAGAATACATGTTCTTTTGAAAGCGTAGATCAACATTTAAGCTGGTAAGTTCATAAGTATTTAGTGTCAATATTTGTATAAGTTCGATGAAAATGTGTGTAAATGTTTGTATATGTTTGAAAACTCCTAGAAAATCCTATATTTTCTACTAGTATAAAAAGTAGTCTTCTACCAAGACCTGACTGTTTTGTATGTTTTTATCTATAAAAGTGAATGCGTTTCCCAAATATGACTATCATTACCAAAATATAGTTTTATATTACCCTTTATGTGAGAAGATCACAATTTCAATATAATGGGAAAATGTATGTGTAATGCAGTATTATTTGTATTAACTACTAAAGTGATAACTACCTTAAAACCAATGGTTTAATTAAGGCAAAATGTGATAAGATTGTTACCATACTAAACTGAGTAAAACACGACGATGAAAGACATCGGAAGAAATGACATTTGGCACTCGTAGACTTGCAAATCCCACTGTAGCGAACAGCAAGGGTGTATGATAGTCAATCCAGTATAGATCTATACGCAAACTCAGGCTCTCCCTCCAGGAAATTCTGGTTGCAAAACATGACACAACGAAATGGTCATTGTTTCATGAAGTAGTGTCTCACATTATGTTATTTCTAAACCTTGTTGTAGTATACTTGTTAAAATAATAGTATTCTATGTATAGTATTTGTATAGTATTCTATGTATAGTATTTGTATAGTATTCTCTGTTATAGTATTCTATGTATAGTATTTGTATAGTATTCTCTAAACTTGATTGATTTGAATGGTTTGTATAAGAAAGAAATTTCGGGTTGTCACATCATCCCCCCCGTTACAGAGAATTTCGTCCCGAAATTAGAGTTTAAGCAAATAAGTACTTACAAATAGCTGTGTAAAAAGATGAGGATATTTCAGTTTCATCTGATCCTTGTGCTCCCAAGTGAATTTAGGTCCTCGCTTGGCATTACATCGAACCTTCACTATCGGGATACGGCTTTGTTTCGTTTCCTTGACCTCTCGGTCCATGATCTATACAGGTTCTTCCACGAAATTGAGGCTCTCATTGATCTCGATCTCGTCGACTGGGATTACAAGAGTCTCGTTGGATAGACACTTTTTCAAGTTCGAGACATGGAAAGTAGAATGTACGTCACTAAGTTTTTTTTTTTGGGGGGGGGGAGGGGTAGGTTGAGTTAGTAAGCTATGGGGTCGATTCTAGCAAGAATCTCGAAAGGCCCTACGTATCTTGGATTTAGCATGCTTTCCAAAGCGCATCAAGCCCTTCTTGGGAAGTTTGTTAAGCTGACTAGAGAGTTCCTGCATCTCTGCTGGTGCTAAACGATAAGGCAATTTGGCTACTGGGGTATCCCCTGCTAAGTCGATTCGAAACTCGACTTGACGCTGTGGTGGTAATCCCGATAATTCTCTTGGAAAGATGTCGGGAAAGTTGTGTACTTATGGAATGTTTTGAATGTCTCTCACTTCTTGGCTTGCATCGATGATGCGTTCAAGGTATGCGTGATATTCCTTCACAAGCACTTTTGTTCCATCTGCATCTCTTGTCCTGATCGGCAGGGAGGGCATTAGTTTGGCTTATAAGTTTATTCTCATGGCAGCACGATCACTCGTAGTCTTCAGTAGTCTCCATCCTGAAGTTCGTAATAGAACTCATACTTGGTTCACCAATCATAGCTTCGTGTATACGAGTCGTATATAATTAAGATTGAAAAGGCAGTCGAATAACTGATTCTTCTTTAAGCTCGCATCCAAACAACGAAAAGAAGTTAAAGCGGAATTATCAATTCTAAGCTTATAGAACCTTGATTATGTACCACCCTTGCGTATACATTTCTTAGCGATAGATTACCCCTATGGGTCTTTGGATTGAACTTAACGTAGTGTACGAGTGCTATTCCGGGGAGGTTTGTTGGGGTTACTTTGGGGAAAGCTACAAAACGTAGCGCACTCTACGCATGAGTACCTCGGAGTTCTGGAACGACGACTTCGCTAGAAAGTCGATTACGAGGATGGAAATTTTCGCACAAAACTGGCAGTGTGAGGATCGAATTTACTCAAGTCAAATGACAATGTCAGACTACTCGGAGTAACTGGCGTTAGACTAGTTTAGAAAGGTGTTACAAAAATACAACGGTGCAACTTATGTTATATTTTCAATACTTTAGTTTCAACTAGGATGATGCTGTTGCGAACAAGGTATATTGCAAAAAGCAAGTACAAACAGCACGAGAGTCCTTAGAACCTATGGAGTCTCATAGAATGATATTATTCGAGTTACACTAGTAGTTTAAAACTCTATAAGTCTAACTTTATTGCTACAGAAAGTACCAGTATTTCATCATGGGTCTTGAGTAGTTTCTCCTACGGCGGTGATCCTTAGTATCTTCCCGTCTACGCCAGAGTTCTTTGTTATTAGACAATCCTCCTTGAGATGTCCTATGTCATCGCACATATGACATATCTGGCTTGCACCAGCATCGGTGGTGGAAGTAATGTGCAGAGTTATGTGGACACGAGCACTTTTGTTTACCTCCCTTTTTGGGTAGTTCCTATTATATTGTCCGGTTTCACCACAACAGAAGCAAGCCTGGCAGGCTCCGATGCTAGTGATTTGGGAGGTGGTTCGTGTCAGCGTTCTAAAGACACGAGCAGTGTGCCCCATTCTGTTGCAATCGCTACATTGAAATTCACGGCAAACTCCCTTAGGATGGAAGATTCACTTGTGACACTTCGGAAGTGTTCCCTCATATTGTTTGATCTGTGATGAAGTGGTAGGGGTCGCCACTTGTTGCTGTTGCATGGAAAGTCTTTGAGATCGCTTGCGCTCCTTTTGATCTTGATGCTTTCATTTCTTATACTCAGATTTGTGGCTTTGGGTGTTTGTGATTGTTATCATTTGTTGATTTCTCGGATTGTTACAACAATTTGAATTGTCAACTCCGTTTCCATCTTTGTTCGCGTTACTAGTGTGAAATTGTGCTAGGACAGCTGTTACGGTGATTTGGAAAGTAGCGACATCTATGTGCAGAATTGAAGTTTCTTTGGCTGAACCGTTATTTCCATGCGAAGAAATGGTTCTGATGCATGAAAGGAAAACAAATTCGTAACTAATTATAGAAATCGATAGATATGATGACTCTTAGTGAAACTCTGTGACCCAATGTTTACAAGTGGTAATTATAAAGACTTTAAGCCTATCACATAGTGGGAGTAGTGTACTGACTACTTCACTAGGTCGTAACGATCCATTAGCTATATTACCAAAGTTCAATAATTTGACTTGGGTGGGATTTACAGAGAGTTCTAATGTTAGAAGGATGAAAGTATTTGGATGTAGGTTTTTTTAGAACTAGCTGACTATCAATGTCATTGGTATTTAAGATGTAACAAGTTCGGGGAAAATGACCTTGGAGTAGGTCTTACATCATATCAGGAGAAGGGAAAACTTTGACCGAATAAAGTCTAATTGAAATAGTACCTATAGTACTGGAATAGTTATATAGAAAAGTGCTACTTAGAGCATAGTTAAGTAGACTTAAACCAAACTAGAAAGGATCAGTAGAACATTTCGAATGACGACGGGCATCATTCGGACGAACCCTAAGTTCAGCCAGCTGAAGCTCCACCTCAAGTAGGTGTCTTTCATACACTCTCTTGCGTACTTGGAGTTCTATGACTTTAGCTCTTGTTTCGGCTAGTGCTTGCAACAGGGTTTCATTGTCTCTTCTATGAGAAAGTTCCAGATTGCGAATTTTATCCGCATTGAAATTTGTGTCAACTTCTAGCTCCATGGTTTGTTGAATGGCTGCCATATTTAGATCAACATTTCAAGCTATTTGGTGAACCCAAATTGGAAGAACTTTGTCCGCAGGTGCTCCTTCACTTACATTGTTGAAGCTTCGATCTCTGCTGTAGGGTAAGGGTTGGCCTTATTCATGGCTCCACCTACCTAAGTACTCAGCCCACATAGGTATCAAGCCCTGAAATGTCAGACGAAGTTCACGATTTGGGATTTGACCTTCCCGAGGAATATTCTCATCTTCCGGCTCGGGGTCAAGATTCTTTGGGAAATCTTCTGTTAGGTTATCGTTTGTGGGGGTTTCAGGTTCCGCCTCTAACTCTGCAGTTAGCCCTCCTTCATTCTCTTGGTCGGGAAGGTAAGGGTCGCCGGGGAAATGAAATCCAGCCATTCTTATCTAAGCGAGAAATAAGGGTAAGAAGAAATTAGCAATTCTAAAATAAATCGGTAAACAGTTTAAAAGTTTCTATAAGAGAAGCTTAATGCAGACTCTAATATGACACTTACTGGTTCCTATCATATCTTTATTTTGTGTTTGATTCTTAAGTTTCTTGTTATTGTATCCTTTTAGTCTTGTTATTGAATAGAATCCTAAAATACTCCTGTAGTATTTTACTTTATGTTTTGTTCTACAGAATTCTTTGGATCTAGAGTTTGGGAAGTTTTAGGTTTGTTGCAACACCCCAATCGCTTCAGAACACACGTTCATAGTATCTCAAATAAATATAGTTGATCAGGCTATATTCATCCTAGATACAATTACATAACTGCCCCGGTTTGACTGTTGCATCCAACAATTAAATACTTTCGCTATATTCTAGTATGTCACTGTTCTGTAGTAAGTATGTAGGTATGTATTTATGTATACTTTTAGTTAAGTATTTTAGTACTTAAAAGGATAAACTCTTGGTTAGAGTATTTTAATCCCTATGTGTTTATAGATTGTATACCTTTTATGGGTTGATATACTCGATTCACTATAAACAATGCTCAGATACCAATTGCTAACACTCCAAAACCGGAACGGCGGAAACGTTCGGGGGTGGAGGACGTCATGTACAGTATCATAACAATGCAAAGTAGTAAACAAGCAACAACATCATCCATTGAATTAATAGTATAATTTCATACAATGTGTTCTTTGAATGTAATAAGACACCAAAACATGAATCAAAATAAAAGACGAGTCTTGAACATGTTTCGTCTTCTTAAAACCTGGTCGACTGTGCCTGTCTACTGATGACCTGAGAATACAAGTTATTTTGAAAGCGTAGATCAGCATTTAAGCTGGTAAGTTCATAAGTATTTAGTGTTAATATTTGTATAAGTTCGATGAAAATGTGTGTAAATGTTCAATGTAAATGTTTGTATGTGTTTGAAAACTCCTAGAAAATCCTATATTTTCTACTAGTATAAAAAATAGTCTTCTACCAAGACCCTACTGTTTTGTATGTTTGTTTCTCTGTAAAAGTGAATGGTTTTCCCAAATATGACTATCATTACCAAAATATAGTTTTATATTACCCGCTATGTGAGAAGATCACAATTTTAATATAATGGGAAAATGTATGTGTACTGCAGTATTATTTGTATTAACTATAGAAGTAATAACTACCTTAAAACCAATGGTTTAGTTAAGGCAAAATGTAATAAGATTGTTACCACACTAAACTGACCAAAACACAATGATGAAAGACTTCGGAAGAAATGACATTTGGCACCCGTAGACTTGCAAATCCCATTGTAACAAACAGCAAGGGTGTAGGATAGTCAATCAAGTATAGATCTATACGCAAACTCACGCTCTCCATCCAAGAGATTATGGATACAAAATGTGACACAACGAAATGGCCGATGTGTCATGAAGTAGTGTCTCACATTATGTTATTTCTGAACCTTGTTATAGTATATTTGCTATAGTAATAGTATTCTATGTATAGTATTCTCTATACAGTATTCTCTATTATAGTATTCTCTGTCTAGTATTCTCTGTTATAGTATTTATATATGATAGTATTCTCCTAAACTATACATATTTTAGTTTACTTGTAATTTATGTAGTTTAAATGAATGAAGGTATACCTTTGCTACCCAAAGGTACTGAACTGATTGATAGTACTTTTATATCTACATATGTATACATAATATAACTAATATTTAAACGACATTCGGACATATAACCGATACTCTCAGGTCACATCCAAACAAGGAAAAGGAAATAAAGCGAGTTATCAGTCATAAGTCCTTTAAAAATTACTTATATAACTATACATATATAGACATGCTTTTGACAATATATAAGTTTAAAAAGAAGTTTTTTGAAACATTTGAAGAGTTTAATAATAAATATTGATGACTTGATGTCAATTCGTAAAACGATTTAAAAGCAATTTGTTTGATAAGATAGTTTAAAGTATAAGAAATCCTTTGTTTGAAACACAGTTAAATTCAATGAAATCCTTTGTTTGAAACACAGTTAAACTCAATGAAATCCTTTGTTTGAAACACAGTTTAAAGTATATGAAATCCTTTGTTTGAAACACAGTTATAAATCACATGTGATTAATTATATAACTAACATGTTTTCTACTTGTATCCCCCCTCCCCCCCCCCCCCCAATAAAAGCATTTAAAAGATAAGTTAAGGGGTATGAACTCACATGCGGTGAGTAAATCAAATGTAAGATCGATATAGGAAGTTGAGTCTCAAATGGAGACTCGAGCACAAACGGATCCTATTAAGCATATAATGACAGATATATCTATATAATTAGTGTATTTACCAACTAATTTATGATAGGGAACCACCTTAGGGACTAGGAAACACTCATATTGAAGTGTTACAATCATATATGATTGCATATAAAGGGTATATGGCCACACAATGGAGTGTGAGGCCAAAATGCACAAGTTTTGTGGGTGTGCGGCCAAGATGTACGGCCCAAGTGGGTGTAAGTCCGTACACTCACTATGAAATGTGCCAAAGTGTGTTTTGAATTCCTATTTCACAACTAGGAAGGGTGTTCTGACCATTGCTTAGCCTTAATGGGAGTTGGATACCATTTTAGGCCTCAAAAAAGGTGTGTATGGCCAGAAAAGGTGTGTGTGGCCGTACACCCATGAAGATCTTGCAAATATGGTGATTTTTATAATGATCATCAAGTGATTCCAGTATATAACAATCTATTGAAAGGGTACTTGCATGTTAGAAGCTTCAAAGGGTGATTTACGGCCAAAAACTTAGTGGGTGTTCTTGGTGTTCTTGATGAACACTTTAAGATCTAAACAAAATGAGTAGTTTCATGGATGAAAACATGGATCTTTACTAGTTATGGCATTGTATAACTAATAATGGAAGAAACACTTACTTATTTGAAGATCCTAGTGAAGAACACGATGATACTTGAGAGAGAATCAGTTTTCTAGCCTTGGAAGTGTGAGATATGATGAATAATGAAGAAATATATCACATATACAAATGAGTGTACGACCAGAAGGGGGTTTACGGCTGTACACCCAGGTGTGCGCACGTACACCCCTTAACAAGGGGTGTTTGGCTCAATTGAAAGGTGTTAAAGTCATATACACTCATCCCTAGACTAATACATTGATTGTACTAGGCTTAGAACACTCAAATAGACTCTAAACAGTGCTAGAAGATAGCAGAACGAGTCTGAACTTGATTGATTTGAATGGTTTGTAAAAGAAAGAAATTTCGGGTTATCACACATAAATTGCAACTTTTCATAGGTTAATTTCATGTTTATTTATAGCATTACATTGCGTTTTTAGTGTAATTGTCATGTATTTTCCATTTAGGGACATTATCCAGGATCTTTCGATATTTCACCATTTTTGTGGATGTTTCAGGGTAATTTGAAGATTGGAGCATGCTTAGGATGGTCAAGGGAAGCTCTCGGTGAAATTTCAGAATTTTTTGAGGCAAATTGCAAAAATGAATAAAATAAAAAAAACGGCTACTTTGTACTGCACTACACGGCCCACGCTTTGACAATGCATTACTTGGCCGTGTTTTTCATGTTATTCAACACAGGAGGGCCATTACACGGTGGTGTAATGGCAATGAATACATTACATGGGCCGTGTAACGTGATCTGATGGAATTTGAAGTTGTAACTTCTGCTTTATCTTTGGTGGCTGGCACATTAACATAGAACTTCGACTTGGGACTTCAAGAGGACGATTTTGGAGATCATGCCACTATTTTAGCACTTTGGAAACACTTTAATTTTCATTTCTTATGTTGAATTGAAGATCAAAACTTATTGAATTTGTAGTTTGACTTAGCCATGTGTGACTAACTTCTCTATCATTTCTTATTCCAGATTCTTAAGTATTTGTTGTTAGAATGTAATTTGCACTTGATTTTATGTTTATCATCTCGTAATATTTGATTTGATCTTAAACATATGTTTGATTGGTTGTCTTTTCACTTGATCAATGAATTTGGGTTCTTATCAATCTAATTAGTCAAATTGTGAAATGCATATATGTTTTATGATTTGATGTTAGTAACATGCACCTGATTAATTGTAAACAGATCAGAACTAGTGTAATCAAAGATTAGATGTTTATATTCCCGAATTTACGAGGAATATTGGACATTGTTGGTAATTTTTGTAAGAACCTAACGCCGTTTAATGATTTGATGCAAGAGCTTATTTGAATTGAATCAATTAAATGAAGTTTTATTTGAAAAATCTATTTTGAATGAAACCATTTTGTGAACTTGGATATTAGAACTTATTAATATCTAAATTGCCAACCTAGATTGAACATGAATTATAGTCATATTACATCTTACATCACAACACATGTATAGGAATCAGAATCGCAAATGTATTTCTTTTATTGAATTTTAGTATTAATTTTGTTTTTTTTATGAAGTTTAACTTGAATTCAAACATAACCCCCCCCCCCCCCCATTTTAACATTGATTGTATGAGTTGTGAGAATATGGATAAATAAGAAGTCTCGTATTCCTGTGGATCGACCCTACATACTCTAGGCTATCTTTAGTGTAAGTAGTTGCAGTGACTTTTATTTTATTGTTATTATTTTATCCCATTGTTTGTTGGTTTGACAAAGAAACAAATCCCTATGTAATTTCCAATTCCTATGGACAATATACAAACATTCACGACAATCTTAAATCAATACCACCTTCCCACAAGTATGGCCGACTGTGGCATTTTGAATAAATAAAATATCAGGAAGTAAAACATGCAAAGTGAAATACAAGAAAAAATTAATTGATAAATGGTATAATAAGCTTTGAACATAAGTAAATCTCATGTAATTAATCACCATTCAATTACAATTTATTTTTGTTACATTGTTTCAAAACTATCAACTAACTACTAAAATATAGAATCTAACATAATCCATTAGCCCAATGCTCTTAGCATGCTCGAAGTGCTTGATCTTGCTTAACCCCTATGTGATAAGATCAGTAGGATTATTCTCTAATGATACTCGACTCACCATGATTTTTCCTTATTCTACTCGATGTCAGATGTAATGGTATTTTCTATCGATGCGGCTTGATCTACTATGATTCTTTAGTTCTTTGGCCATACAAACCGCACCTTCATTGTCGCATAAAATGTCGATTGGTTCTTGGATTGATGTACAATTACAAGATCTCCAATAAAGTTATTCAACCACGTCGTTTCCTCTTTTGCCTCTCTTTCTGCGATGTAATCTGTTTCACAACTAGAATCAGCTACTGTTTGTTTCTTTGAACTCTTCCAAGTAACTACTCCACCGTTCAAGAGAAATGCCCAACAAAATTATGAACAATTGTTATCTAGATCCCTTTGCAAGCTAGTGTCAATAAAACCACTCGCTTTAAGTTCATATTTCCCACCAAAGGCTAAGATAATAACATTTGTCTTTCACAAATACTTAAGTACATTCTTCACTGTTGTCCAATGAGATATGCAAGGATTTCCCTAATATCCGCTAACCATGCTGAAAGAAAAAGATACATCATGTCCAGTACATGTCATAGCATTTATGATAGATTCTATAGATGAAGCATATGGGACTCAAGTTATCATATTTATTTCCTCATCAATATTGGGACATTGATTCTTGCTCAAATTAAAACTATGATGCATGGGTAAATCCCCTTTCTTAGAATTCTCCAAATTGAATCATTTCAATATTTTATGTAAGTAACTAATCTAGATAAGACCAAAAAACGTCTTTGCGTATCTCTATAAATCTGTATTCCAAGTATGTACATGGCCTCTCCTAGATCCTTCACAACTAAACACTTTCCATGCTGTTAGGGTTTAAATGTTGTAATATGTCGAAGTGTTAGTTATTACGAAGGGTCTTTAGTCTTCGTATGAAGATTCTTCAGACGTAATATTACTTTTACTAAGGCATTATAATGAATAGTCTTAATGTCTAGTCCTTAGTATTTTTGGTATGCTTTGGTACTCCTGTAAATAGGGGTCTGTACTAAGTGAGTAAACACTTTTCACTAAGACTTTACAGAATATTCTTTGTACTCTGTAAAATCAAGAGCATAATATGAGCTGAACTAAGATTATATTTACTCTCGTATTCATCGTTTTTCTTCTTACTAAATTCTTACATGAATTGATCTTTAAACTCGATTACAAATCTCATCAATTGGTATCAGAGCAGGAATCCTTTATGTGATCTGATTTTCGTATGATCAAAAAGGTTTTTGAATCTACTGTTTGATTCAAAAGGTTTCCGCCCTTTTTGAATTGAAAAATTCTTTCTGATCTCAATCTAGGATTTGATTATGCAAAAATATTTGTAAATCGAGTGTTTGTTGTGTGATTCTGAATTGAATTATACAATTTGATTTCAATTTTCTCAAAAGTTTTTGTATCATCTTAAAGTTTTTGTCCGTACAACAATGGCGTCATTCAATTTGAATTCGATGACATCATTTTCTCATTTGCTTGGATCATCCACAAAAATTCCAATGCTTATTCCAGAATACTATGATCAGTGGGCAGATAGGATGGAAGATTACTTGAATGGATTGGATGAAGAATTATGGAAATGCATTACAGGAGAAGTCAATCGACCTGCACAAGTTCAGTCAATCGGAATGTCTTCAAGTAGTTCAGATGTTGATAATCAAACCGATCGTCTAAAACGACTGGAGAAGAAATGCAAGAGGGATTTAAGAGCTGCGTTGCCTCCTGTTGTGTACAACTATGTCAGATCATGCAAAACAGCTAAAGAAATCTGGAACAATCTCAAAGACAAATTTCAAGGAAGTGAAAAGACGAAGATCACATCTGTGAAACAATGCCTGGTGGAACTCAAAGATTTCAGACAAAAAGAAAATGAGTCTATCGAAACATACTATGATAGGTTCAACGAGCTAATCTATCGTTGTAACCGTTATAGTATAATCAGGTCACCAATGGAGTACAATTTGATATTTGTAATGGGACTTCGAAAGGAGTGGAGGAGTGTGAGTATGATGGTGAAAAATCAACAGAGATTTGATACTTCGACTTTGAATGACTTGTACAATCAATTAAAATCTCGTGAAAATGAAGTTAATGAAATAGCTGAGGAAGCAAAAGCAAGTCTTGGTGGACCGTTGGCACTAGTTTCGAAGGTCTCAGAAAGAGAGAATGAAAAATTGAAGTCTGATGAAGAAGAAGGTTTTCTAATGAATTCTGATGATGAGGCTGTTGCATTTTACTCAAACAACAGAGTAAAGAAATTTTTTAAGAAACCTTTTAATTCAAAGAAGTCATCAGATTCGAAGAGTAGTTTTGAGAACAAAAACAAACTGGATGAAAAGAAGAAAGAAATGAAGACAGATTCGAAGAATGAAATGGAGCAAATGAAGATGATGTTGAAAGGTGATACAAGGATTAATTGCCATTATTGCTATGGAGCAAATCATTTGGCAGCAGATTGCTTGTTGAGGAAGAATGAAGAAAAGAAAAATAAAACAAAAGATGAAGCATACTACACTGAGAAACTGGAGGAAGTAAAGAAGAAAACAAAGAATTTGTCATTGGTGGCTTATGGAGAAACTGAATCAGATGGCACATATCAAATATGGTCTTCAGGTTCAGATGATGAAGAGATGAAAAATCCAACTCATGGAGCTATGTATGCAAAGATGGAAGAGGATTCAGATGATAAACAGACTGATGAAGTGTGCGGGCAATGCTTCTTTTCGAAGTCAACTGACAGGTCGCCCATGACTACCAAGGTACGTAACATTCTTGAATCTTTTAACATTCCAGTTTCTGCATATAATTCTGAGTTAGTATCTTTTGATGAAACTGTTACTTACTTTGATTCAATCGTTGTGTCTGCTAGCAATAAAGCGAAAAAGTTAAGTGATCATTTACTAGAGACAAGAAAAATGTTGGATTCAAAACTCACTAGAATTGATTACTTAGAATTGCAAGTTTCAAATATTATGGAGGATAGAGAAAAAATAGCAAAAGAAGTAAATTTGTTGTTAGCACAAAGAAATATTTTCTGTAATTCAGCAAAAATATTGTATGGAAAATAAACTGAGTTACATCATTCGTGTGAGATAAGTAAGGAACAACATAGAAAATTACTACCATTTTTAGCTTATGATAGAGTTAAGGTTGATAGTATTTCATATGATTGTGAAAAAGAAATTTCTGATTTCAACAAAATTCCAGATGATAGGTTTAGATATGGTATTGCTAAAGTTAAAGACTATCTTGATGCTAATAATTTAGTAAAAATTGTAAATGAAACCTTATCTAAATCAGAACAACTTCGAATTTTGAAAAAGACTGAGAATTCTACATCTAATTGTGAAACTAATATTGCTGATATTGAAGATAATTCTGATAATATTAGTGAAATTAGTGATTTAGAAGATGTAGATTGTTCTCAATTGTCTGTCATAAATGTAGCAAATTCATTTAAAGGAAAGACAAATGTGAAGATTTATTAATAAAAATTGAAACTGATAAACCCTCAACTTCGAAAGTTTGTGATATGGAATTTGTGGAAATACATGAAAGTCAAACTGATGATAGTGACAATGAGGAAGAAAATACAAATTCGAAGCCTATTCAAAGGTCGGAAGAAATTGAAATTCCTCAAGTGGTTGTTGATCAAGTCTATTTGAATACACAAGAATTTGAGAAAATTCTTAATGAAAAAGGTGTTCATTATCTTGAATCGAATACTGTTGTTTATCCAATTTTCAAATGCACTGATGATGTTGTCTTCCCAAATCAAGTCTTCGTAACAACAGGTAATGTTGAAAACATAAAGCCTGAATTCAAAAAGATGATTGAGGAAGATAATATGCAAACATCAAATGAAGGACTCTTTTCAAATCAAAGTACAGTTGAAAACAATCTTACAAAGAATTCATATAAATTTCAAAATCAAAAATCAAAAAGAGTATGGGTTGAAAAATCAAAAGTTGAAAATATGTTTACAAAACACGAAGGTGTTAAAACAAAAGTTAAAGCAATCAACAAAGTAATAAAATTGAATTCAAAGGAATTTAAAGCTCAAGTTGAAAATTTTTCAAAAGAAATTAATATTTCGAAACGTCAAGCAAGAAAAACATTTTTTTGGCAAACTGTTGAGCCATCAAAAATGAGATCAACAAATTTTTAAAAAAAAAAAAAAAGTTGTTAAAGAAAAATCAAAGTCTCAAATTTTTGAAAAGATAGATGCTTCGTTTTCAAATAATGAATCAAAAATATCAAATGAGACAAAAACTACAATACCAAGAAATTTTTTTCAGAAAAAGGTTGCAACACAGAATTCAAAGTCACACATTAAAACATCTTATCATGAATCATATATTTCAAAACCAAAAGTTGATTATGTTCCAAATTCAGCAAACTGTTATAATCCTTTGAAGAAACAAGCTGACAAAGTTTCATATGCAAAGGGAATAACAACAAAGAGAAATATTGATCATTGGTTGGAAGGAAGAGGAAAAATATACCAATCAAATAAGTTTTCGAAAGAACAAATACATGAAGCATATAACAAATATGTCAATCCTTCAACGAATGGTAGTTCATCATCCAAAGAGTCAAATATATCAATTCAAGCTTGGCAGCCGGTCATAAAAGCAAAAAGTGAAAAATCACAAACTCAAGAAGAGAAGGGTGTAATTAGTGAAAATTTGAAAATAATAAAAACTCATATATCTGACCCTTCGAATGAAAATGTTAACTTTATTGACAGTTTCAAAACCAAAGTTTGTGATTGGGTTAATGGTTGTACTTTACAATTTAAACACAAACCTAATATGAATGGACCCAATAAAGATTGGGTACCTAAATTTTTCCAATGATCGCAGGTACTTTGTGACGAGCAATATGATAACAAATGGTATATTGATAGTGGTTGCTCACGTCACATGACTGGGAAGAAGGAAAACTTGCGTGATTTTCGAAGCCTAGAAAATGGAGGAGTGGTTAAGTTTGGTAATAATCACAAATGCAAAGTCAAGGGTTATGGAAAGATAACAAATGGAAATTTCACTATCAACAGAGTTGCATTTGTTGAAGGTTTACAACACAATTTGATAAGTGTTTCACAACTTGTTGTGGGCACTGGAAATCAAGTTCTTTTTAATGAAGAAGGAAGTGTCATTTCGAATGTTAAGACAAAGGAAGTGTTACTTAAGTCAAAAAGAAAAGGTAATATGTTTACATTGGATATTGTTCCTATTGTAGGCAAACCTGTTATGTGTTTACTTTCGAAGGCTGCTGCTAATGTTAGCTGGTTATGGCACAGGAGATTATCACATCTCAATTTTCAAAGCATCAACAAACTTGTCATACAAGATCTGGTAAGAGGTTTACCCATACTTAAATATGATAATGATAGCTTATGTGCAACTTGTGAAGTAGGAAAATAACACAAACAAGGTCATCCTATCACAATAGATTCGAAGATTGTTGAACCCCTCGAACTTTTGCATATTGATTTATGTGGTCCTTCGACAGTTGCTACTCTTAACAAGAAAAGGTGTTTTATAATGAATCTTAAGGATAATATTTCGAAGTTTCAAACAAAAGGAGATGAAGGAATTTTCTTGGGATATTCACACAATTCAGTTGCTTATAGAGTGTTAAATAAGCGAACTCACAAAGTGGAAGAAACGTTTAATTTGACATTTGATGATCATTACATTAAAAAGTCTAATCATATATTTGCGAATTATCCTATTTTGCAAAATTCTTCAAATAAAGATGATTTAATTGATATGGATGATGTTGATTATGATTCGATTTTTGGTATTTCAAATCAAGCAGTTGATGCAGAAACAAATGCAACTGATAATCAAACATCAGAAAATTCGAAGCATAACAATGATTCAATTTCGAATTTGAATCTAAATCCAAATGAACGAACTGATGATCCAGTGGAGGGGGAGCACTTGGATTCAAATAGTTTTTTTGAGGGGGAGCATTATAGTGAAAGAGATAACATGTCAACAAATGTTAATGTCGAAGAGGAGCAAATTCTTGAAGAAGAGCCGATCAATGAACCAGAGCAAAATATAGAAGAGGAGTCAATCATTGAGGGGGAGCCTATACTTGAGAATGATCAAAATCGTGAAGAAGAAAATTTTGATGATGCTGAATATTCAATTTCCATAATTGGATCAGATGCAGATGAAATGTTCGAAGATGCACTTTTGAATTTTGATCCTAATTATCCACCAATGGATAAATGGACAAGAAATCATCCAAAAGATCAAATTCTTGGTGACCCACAAGCAGGTATAATGACAAGAGCACAACTTCATGCACGAAATCAGGTACTGAATACTCATCAAGAATTATGCATGTTTAATGTTTTTATTTCCATAATCGAACCAAAGACAGTTAAGGTTGCAATGGAACACTCTGATTGGGTTGTTGCTATGCAAGCTGAATTGTCTGAATTCGAAAAAACAAGGTATGGAGATTAATTCCAAAACCTATTGATGTGTCAATTGTTGGACTCAAATGGATTTATAAAAACAAAACTGACAAAGATGGAAACATTATTCGCAATAAGGCTCGACTAGTTGTTAAAGGATATTCTCAACAAGAAGGAATTGATTACGAAGAAACATTTACCCCTGTTGCAAGACTCGAGGTTGTTCGTATTTTTCTGGCTTTTGCAACTCATAAAGATTTTGATGTCTATCAAATGGATGTAAAATGTGCATTCTTAAATGGAGAACTTGAAGAAACTGTTTATGTTGAACAACCTCCAAGTTTTATAAACACAGAACATCCTGATCACGTTTATATTTTAGATAAAGTTGTATATGGGTTAAAAAAAGCACCAAGAGCATGGTATGCAACTTTAACATCCTTTTTAAAACAATCTAAATTTAAACAAGGATCAATTGATCCCACTTTATTTCGAAAGAAAATAGGGAATCATCTGATGCTTGTTCAAATTTATGTTGATGATATACTTTTTGGCTCAACTGACCCTGCTTTGTCTAAAGAATTCAAAGATCTGATGAAAAGCAAATTTGAAATGAGTATGATGGGCAAAATTAATAACTTTTTAGGTTTGAATATTCGTCAAAACAGGGAAGGCATCTTCATTAATCAGGAGAAATATACGAAGAATTTGTTAGAAAAGTTTGGAATGACAAATAGCACAAGGTTACGAATACCAATGGCAACGGGCATAAAGCTAACTCCTTCGTTAGATAAATCAGTTGTTGATATTACTTTGTATCGAAGCATGATTGGGTCTTTATTGTATTTAACTGCAAGTAGACCTGATATTATGTATTCTGTTTGTAATTGTGCAAGGTATCAAACAAATCCACGTGAACCACATCTAACTGCAATAAAGAATATTTTCCGATATTTGAAAGGCACTACTTCGCTAGGATTGTGGTATCCTTCGAAAACAGGGTTCTTTGTACAAGCCTATTCTGATGTGGATCTTGGAGGATGCAGTCTTGATCGTAAAAGCACAACAGGTGGATGTCAATTGCTAGATGGAAAGTTGGTCAGTTGGCAATCGAAGAAACAAACATGTGTTTCAATCTCAACTGTTGAAGCGGAATATGTTGCTGCAGCTGCGTGCACATCACAAATAATTTGGATTCAAAGTCAATTAAGAGATTATGAAATTAATATGAAAAAGATTCCTTTATATTGTGATTCACAAAGTGCAATAAGAATTTGTCATAATCCTGTGCAGCATTCGAAGACCAAGCACATTACTCTTCGATATCATTTCATCAAAGATCATGTTGAAGAAGGAAATATTGAAGTTCATTTTGTAAAAACAACGGAACAATTGGCAGATATTTTTACAAAAGATTTGGATGAAAATTCATTTCTTCGTATCTTAGATGGATTGGGAATGATTGATGGAAATTCACTTCAATCTGATAAAGGCGAAGAGTGATGGGTCTGAATCATTTGGTGTATGGATGGAGAAGAAGATTAAGTGTTCAGAGGTTACTGTTCATGGTCAACGCTTCGAACGCTTCGCATTCGGAAGTTTTTGAAATAAATAATCAGAGGTTATTGTTCATGTCAATGGGTTGCATGCTTCGTATTTGTACACATTTCATCTAAGGTTAGATTTGTAGTTTGTTTATTTTTTTGAAAAACCTGAAAAATCAAAAATATTTTCTTTTATTGAAAAATTAAAAATCCAAAAAGATTTTGTTTCAGTTTGTCCTTAATCTTTTGAAAAATTAAAAAAAAAATACCAAAAATACTTTTCATGATTTTTTAGTTTTAACATGTGTATTGTAAGTTTTGTCAAGTTTCAAATACGAAGGATTCATGCGTCTGGTTTTGAAGGAAATGTATGCTCTTAATACATTTTGGATTAGTTAGAATGTCCCAAGAAGCATGTTGCTGCATGTTGTCTCAAGCCTCGAATGATTCTATGTATGAGAGATGAAAGCCTTGATGAAATTATCTCATGAAAATTTCTACCCAACAAGGCTTGTATTTGCATAAATCAACAAGAGCTACCTTACTCTTCTTAAATGAGTTAAGAGTTTTCTGTTTTGTCCAATATAACAGAGGTACCCTTCGATTCTTAACCAATCTTTTTAAACCAAACAATTCTTACATTCCAAATATTCGAAGATTTGTCCTTGAGGTCTTTGATCAAACCAATCAAAACCTAGACAAATCACAAATCTGTGTTTATGATCTAATATCATGAGTCCGTGATAGAAGTGAAACCCAAAATATCATAAACCTTAAGGAATTGACGGGGAGCCATGTTCCAGATCTTACGAAACATTTGTTTCAGTACCTTTTATACTCCAAATCATATTCATTTCTCTTGAGTGATATTAATCAAACATTCGAAAACCACAATGTTTGTTCCCAACAAGATCCAGCATAAATTTTTTTTATGAATAAGATTTCCGTGTGAGTATATTTTCAAACCTCTAGTTACTTTGAATATTATTCACAACCAAGTTGTCACTAACTACACTGGTTATACAACTAATTTTGTTTACAATTTCTCACCTTATTTTAAGGATGATATGGAACGAAATTTTTGAAGCCACCAGTTTGACCTATAAAAGAAACCCTTCGAAACTTCTTTACAAGTTATCGATTGTAATTCACGGGAAACCAAACAAGCTGTTAATTATCTCTCTTGATAATTTTCGAAGATATCTTTGCCTGGGATAAAATTGTTTTTGTGTAAACAAGAAATTGTTGACATCACAAGTTTTCAAAAGTTTTTTTTTTTGTTTCTCATCTAATTTCTTTTGGAACACAGCACACACGAAATCCTTCAAGTTTGAGTAACACCAACTTAAACTGATGATTTTGAAATTCTGGAAAATGACTTCACTTTTTAAAACCTCAAAGTGAAAGATCCTGACCTCTATTCCGAAGGCATCCGACGGTTACAATTCTTTTGGGGAATACCAAACAGTCCTATCTCTTGATGACGTATGGTGTATGCTAAGCGTGAACGGCGTGTTGATAGTTATGATTGTTACTTTTTGATGAGTACGTTCCGTTTTTCAAGGTTCCATGTCAGCAAGCATTTAATGCATCCCGCTTCAAATTCAAAATTCTAGGGTTACATATAAAAGGGCAAATCAGAACGTATTCACACTTTATGCGATCAAACTCTCTGAAATACAAAATTCTCTGTGCAATTCATCTTCTTCATCAATTCTTTACTCAAATCTTCATCAATGGCGACTACTTCATCACCAACTACAGACGAAATAATCAGTGTTCCAATTCTAAAGATCCAGGGTTCCAACTATCAAGTCGAATTGGATTTCTCAAAGTATCCGGAGGAACTTCACATTCTTGTGGTTGCTTTACAAAATTCAGTTCTGTCTAAAGCAATGTTTGATTCATTTGCTACTCCGATGTCCTGGTTGTCAAAAGCAGGTTCTACTGCCTCATACAACAAGGAGACAGGCTGTGTGGAATTCACAATGGTTACTGATACGAGAATTAGGGTCTCCAAGCGGTTATTTTGCAAGATTTTGGGAATTCCAAATTCTATTCCTTATGTTGAACTTTCTTCTTCTCAAGTGGTGTTCATGTTCAACGAGATGGGTCATCAACCTCCATTGAAGCGAATCAGTGATTTCAAGAAGTCAGGGTTACCAACAATCTGGAATTTTTTATTTGGCATCTTTCTTCGATGTCTTACTAGAAGAACTGCGGGACTTAATAAAGGACGCATGGAGGTGTATGCAATGATAGTTGGGTTGTACTATGATTTGCAAGTCGATTACTCTGAACAATTATGGACAGAGTTCTTAACAAGCATTTCGAAGACGAGTGCAAAGCAGGGGATTTCATGTGCAAGATATTAGAGTCTGATAGTCCAATATGTCTATCACAAAGAAAAAATCAAAGTTCCGTAATACGAAGACAAAGCAGTTTTCCACATGTATGGTAGTTCGAAGGAGGTGCATGATGATCCGGCTATCTTTACAACAGTTGCTCGCATTCTGGATGCGATGCTCAAGAAGGTGGATCCCACGAATAATGTGTTGGAGTCATATTTGCAATCTATTAACACAACAGTTGTTACTGGGATGTTACAACAAGAAGAGAAGAAGAAGTCGAAGAAATCAAAGAAGACAGAGGGTGAGTCTTCGGAAAAAGGGGTGAAAGCAGAACAAAAGAAGCAAGAGCTAATAGTTACATCTCAAACTGTTAAAGAGGTGTCTTCTGTTTTAACTTCAGTGACTGATACACCGCATATCGAAGCCTCTCCATCAAAAGACACGATTCCTTCGAAGACGGGGGTTTTTCGAACACTAAAAATCAAAAGCAAATCTCAGTTGGTGAAGAAAACACAGGTTACTCATCAAGGGGTTACTGTTCGAGAAATTCCAGCTCCGGTGTCTCCATCTTCTAAGAAACGAAGGGCTACAGATATTGCAAAATTTTTGAAGAAAACCCAACGTATAGAAGAAGTGGAACAAGTTCCTAAGACTCCTGAAGCGGAAATTCCTAAAGAAGTAGAGCTTCTTCAGTCTACTAAAATTTCGAAGAGTGATGTTATAAAGCTCATTGAACCAACATCTTTACCTCAGGTTACTTCCACCACTGATTCTCCAACATTCCAATCTATTATGGATCAACCTTTCACCATTATATTCTCAACACAATCAACCGATCCACCAAATTCATCATCACCTATTACTGAAACCATGGTTGTGGATAAGGAAACTGATAACGAAGGATTTGGAGGAACATTCGAAGCTCTTTCTTTTGATAAAGCTGAAGAAGATTTTCCTGACCATATGCTGATGACGATGAAGCAGTTCAAGATATTGAATTCAAAATTAAATTCTATCTTGCAATCTCAAGCGGATATGGGAAGTGTTGGAATCACTATCATGGAAGTTGATTCCTTAATGAAGAAAATGGAAACCAAGATGATTTCGAAGGCATCAGGGTTAATACGAGATTTTGAAAGCCGCATTCTTGAGAAAACTGATCAGAATGATAGTTCTACAGAGAATAGAATCAATTCTTTGAAATCTGATTTTATGAAGGAAGTGATGGATTTGAAGGTTGTTACGAAGGAGCGTCATGTGTTCTTCGTACAGGAAGTGAAGAAGGTTAGAGAAGACGTTAATATGCAAATTCGTGAACTTCGTGAAACAATGACGAAGGAGGTTCAACATATTCAACAAGCGTATGAATCAGCACATCAAAAGATCGATATTATTTGTGATGCGGTTGTTCAATGTATTTAGATGTTCGAACAACTCAATCCTCAGATGATCTCTTTTTCAGCTACAGAAGAACAACATTTTGGAGAGTTGGTGAAATTGCTGAAAGAACTTCAAGAAATATCTTCGAAAGTTTCCTCACCAATTATTTCTCAAGAATTTCTTTCTTAGAAATTCATTCATTTCGAAGCCATTCTACAAAAACATCTTGCTCCATTGCTTCGAATTTCAAGCCTTTTGCCCAACGTATCAGATGCCCCACCTGCTTTCACAGGGGTGCAAGGGGGAGAAAAGGTTGGTCAAGCAAAGGTTGGGGAACATGAGAAGAAAACTGAAGATATGAAGGTGGTAGGAAAGGTTTATCCTTCGAAAGTTGTTGTTAAGCCAACAATTGTTTCAGCTGCTCCAGTTATTTCAACTGTGACTACAACTGTTCCAATTTCAAGACCTATTGCAAAAGGGATTGTAATTGTGAATCAAAGTGATGTCTCTTCGTCAAAGAATGTAGCTCCTCTGAATGATAAAGACAAGGGAAAAGGAGTTTTGGTTGAGAAGTCTAACAAAGAGAAGAAAGCTGAGGTGGCAGATGAAATTGAAAGAATGAGGCAAGTTCAGAGTATAATGCGACAAAGAGCTCTAGAAGGTTTAAATGTTGATAAAGGAGATACTTCAAAACTGTGCAATTACGAAACAATAGAATCCAGGGTGATGTTCGATCACATGTATTCTTTTGAAAAGATTCCAAAGAAGAGCTTTGTGGTAACGAATACTGATTTTGGTCAACTTGATTTTCCAATCAATGAAATGATGTTCATTATGCCACAATTCAAGGCTGAGACAAAGTCTACGGATACTGAAGAGGGAAAGAAGTTGAAGATACGTTTTCATGCAGTATTAGCAAAGGCTCAAGAAGAAGTTTGGTTCTTGGAGAAAATTAAGAAGGTGATATCTATAAAAATGGATGTCATTTTCGAAGAGAAGTTTCAAAATGTAAAATATGTTGTGGCAAGGGCAAGTGGAAAGATACAAGAGTTTACTGTGGCATACTTTCCATTGATGAACACTTATGATCTTATCAATGTTGCACTGATACTTAAAGACAAGTCATTCTCTTTTCTTCAAGATACAGAACCAGAAGTTTTCAGTCTTGGGTGTAGGCATATAAAAATATTCTTGGAGAATTATTTTGAGTGCTTAGCTCAAACTGATGTTGAACTTGCTACTGTTAAAGGCTTTGAAATAACTACACCAATGGCTCCTACGAAGAAGTAGGTTGAGTTGAAAAAGTTTGAAGATGGTGAAATATGTTTAAAGCCATTGGGGATTGTCTTTGCCGGAAAGGATAAAGCTGGAAAAGCTAAAAGATTTTTGTTTCAAACTTCTGAAGAGGAGAGATATACAAATTAACAATATACGAACTTAATTGTTCCTATGAATCATTGCAAGAAGAACTCAGAAGGAGACAAGAAGGAGATAAAGAAAGTTATATCCTGGTATACGGAAATTCGAAGAGTGTTGATGTATGTCGTTCAATTACTAACTTCATGAAGACGTCGACATTTATTCCAAAGGGGGAGATTGTTAGGGTTTAAATGTTGTAATATGTCGAAGTGTTAGTTATTACGAAGGGTCTTTAGTCTTCGTATGAAGATTCTTCAGAAGTAATATTACTTTTACTAAGGCATTATAATGAATAGTCTTAATGTCTAGTCCTTAGTATTTTTGTTATGCTTTGGTACTCCTATAAAAAGGGGTCTGTACTAAGTGAGTAAACACTTATCACTAAGACTTTACAGAATATTCTTTGTACTCTGTAAAATCAAGAGCATAATATGAGCTAAACCAAGATTATATTTACTCTTGTATTCATCGTTTTTCTTCTTACTGAATTCTTACATGAATTGATCTTTAAACTCGATTACAAAGCTCATCACATGCCAAGACTACACCATTTGAAAAGTTGGAATGTTGTTTCCTGTAAGCAAACATCATTGTCTAAATCTATAAATTCTTATATATATATATATATATATATGTGTGTGTGTGTGTGTGTGTGTGTGTGTGGCCTCTCTTTGATCCTTCATAGCGAAACACTTTCCACGCCAAGACTTCACATCTTGAGAAGTTGGAATGTCTTTTCATATAAGGGATATGTCATCAACATACAAAACTAGAAAGGTCACTACACTCCCAATAGATTTGACATATACACATGACTCATCTTCTCTTCTAGAAAACCCAAACTCCTTGACCTTTTCATAAAAGCAAAGATAATCGTTAGTTCATTAAATTATTTAAAAGAACCAAAAACCCAAGGACATAGAGAGCATTCCTAGTTCATCAGTGAGAAAATGTACATAAAATTATTTAAAAGAACCAAAACCCAAGGACATGGAGAGCGTGCCTAGTTCATCAATGAGAAAGATTATCTTTTGTTCATCTAGCGGCTTAGTGAAAGTATCAGGGAGTTATTCATCAGTTAGAATATATATATCAGCTCAATCTTCACTTTTTAAATATTGTCCCTAATAAAATGATGTGTGATCTCTTCTAGAAAAACCAAACTCATTGACCTTTACAGGAAAGAAAAGATAATCTTTCTCACTGATGAACTAGGCATGCTCTCCATGTCCTTAGGTTTTTGGTTCTTTTAAATAATTTTATGTACATTTTATTAAATACTTTTTTGCTTTATTGTAATTTTAGTACTTTATTGCCTAGCTTTCAAAATTACAAAAACTACAAAAAAACAAGGCATTTATTTTCATTATATCAGAAAAACAAAAAAATACAAGTATTGAAGAAAACGTACATAAAGTTATTTAAAAGAACCAAAAACCTAAGGACATGGAGAGCATGCCTAGTTCATCATTGAGAAAGATTATCTTTTGTTCATCTAGTGGCTTAGTGAAAATATCAGTCAGTTAATCATCAGTGGGAATATATATATATATATATATATATATATATGTGTGTGTGTGTGTGTGTGTGTGTGTGTATATCAAATCAATCTTCAAGCAACAGCCCAAAGGAATATTCATTAGTTAGATTAAATTTGTTGTTGATATGCTAACAAAGTTTTCATTCTCTAACTTCAAGCCTACAAAGACTCCAATGTTAACTTCTATGAAGATTTCAACTTATTCGAATGGCCCTAATGCTAATCCCAGTTCATAAAGAGGAATGATTGGTTCTCTTTTTTATCTCACTACAAGTCTCCCTGATTTTACATTTGCTACCAACATGTGTGCTTGTTTTCAAACTAAGCCAAAGAAGTTACCTATTCTCACTGTCAAGCGTATCTTTCGATACCTTAAGCACACTCCAAACCTTTTGGTCTTTGGTACCCTCACAATTCCGATTTTAAATTGTTTAGTTTCACTGATTCTGATTATGTAGGTTATTGTATAGATCAAAAAAGTACATCTTGTTGTTGTTAACTATTGGGAAATAGATTGATAAGTTGGTCCAGCAAGACATAATTATTTGTAGCTTGTTCAACCAATGAAGTTGAGTATGTTGCCATTGGTAGATATTGTGCTCAAAATCTTTGGATTCAGAATTAGCTTCTAGATTATGGAATCAAGATTTCCAAGATTCCCATTTGTTGTGATAATACAAGCATCATTCTCATTAGACAAAACCCTGTCCAACACTCCAGGACCAGGCATATAGAGATCATAGATCATTTTATTAGAGATAATATTTAAAATGTGAAGATTATGTTGATATATATATATATATATATATATATATATATATATATATATATATATATATATATATATATCTTACTATATTATAAAGGGTGGATATTTTTACAAGCCTTTGATACATAAAGTAGAGGCTTGTGATCCATTGGGCAAAAGTAACCTAATAAACATAAGAGTAAATTACCCGAAATCGTCCCTATGGTTTGATCAAAATTGCACGTTTGGTCCCTAACTTTTTTCCCACAAGGATCGTCCCTGTGGTTTGATTTTGTTGCGTTTTTCGTCCCTGTGGTTTGATTTTGTTGCATTTTTCGTCCCTTACATACATAAATTGAGGGACCAAACATGAAACTTTTACCAAACCATAGGGATGAAAAACACAACAAAAGCAAACCACAAGGACGATCCGAGTGCAAAAAAAAGTTAGGGACCAAACATGCAATTTTGACCAAACCACATGGATGATTTCAATAATTTACTCTAAACATAAAGTTGATCTAACGGATGTAATTTTGGTATGTATTCCAAACAAACACAATCACAAGGATTACCAACATGTCATCTTTACAAGTCTCATTAAAACCCAGAAAGTTAAATATGTTTTCTCTCCTCTTCAAAAACACTACAAGAAAACCCTTAACTCATCTCATTATACTTCGATCAAATCTCCTGTTATTCTCTTTTCATCAACTACGTTCTTTTTTGCTGCAATGATTTGCGACCACTTACAGATGCTGTCACACCCTCTCATTGTCGACTCCACAAATCTGAAATAAGCAACCATTGTTCTTGAATGTGTTTCAGTTTTAAATCGCAAAATATTATGTCCCGTCAACTTTCACCCTGAAGACTAACTACTTCGATTTAGATAATAGTACTTTGTATGAAATACTGTTAACTGTGAATGCTAGCTTCAACATAGATAACTTCTTCACTTTTTGTGTTTCGTGTTGAATCCCTTTTGTTTTTCATGAACGATGTGTTCAATAAAATGTATATGTGTTGTAAAAGCAACTATTGTTTTGTAAATTTTTTTATTTTTTTTTGCAAGATATGGATGTGATGATAAGATTTTATACTTTTATGTGAATTACATCATTCAGATATGAATGTGGAAATGAAAGAAAAACCAAACTTATTCTATACCATATATAGTTTATTTTGTGTGTTTTGTGCGGCTAAAAAAAAATTAGTGTGTTTTGTTATTTTTTTATGATTATTTAGATTAGAAATCTTAATAATTACTTTAATATTTTGTTTTGTTTTTTTTTTGGATGATAGATGTGAAAAGCTTAATATTGAATATTTATGGTGTTTTTGTAGACGTCTTGTGTTTGGATCTTTGTGCCGGTTGATATTTGAGATTTTTTTATTATTTAATTTCTACTTTTGTGATTTTTTTTATTATTAACTATTTATATAATATAGCAATTGTTACTGTATTTGTTGTTTGTTAAGATTATATATATGAAGCAATAGATTTCAAAATGAGGGATATGAAAGGTTAAAATTTTGAAGTTAAATATTTGTTGATTTGAAAATTTAATGTAAAGAAATAAGGACTTTATTGTTTTAGTTGTGGATTAAAGTATTTGAAGTTTTTAACTTTCAATTTGCTTTAACGTATGCTATATTAAAGAAGTATAGGCTTGATAATCCTATACATATATACTTGGTAATTAATATAATAAAAGTTAGTCCTTGTTTGGGATTAATTTCAAATCAGTGAAATATAACATATTATTTTATTTTAATACAATTCAAATGATATTATGTATTTATTAATAATATAAAAATGAAAAGAAGTACAAGCATGGTTGAAATAATATTTATTTGCCAAAGGACAATTATCATGGTGGTTATCTTGGGTTAGCCAAACAAGAAAAAAATATAAGAAAGAAAACTAAGATAGTCTATAAATGTTCGTTGGTGTTTTGATAATTTAAAAACCATTTTACATCATAAAAATAGAATACATTGTACTCGAATGTAGTACTTATAGACTGGTCATACTTATTAAAACTTTATGACTTATTATATAAAAATATTATTAAACTAAATAGGTTTATATAAAAAATCATGAGTTGTACTTTTAACCAAAAGAAAATGCATAAGGTAATTCATGATTGTCCATACATGAAAAAGCTATCAAAGCTAAATATAGTTAATAATTGACTTTTATTACAAGTTGTTTCCTAAAATCCACAAAATAAAAAGAAATATAGATGTGGATTACAAATAAACTAAATATATGGAAAATAAAAAGTAGATATAAGGATACATGATACTTACAATTAATTATAATAACTATAGTTTCATATAAATGAATATGTAATAAACGATTTTTTTGCCATCATAAAATATAGATAACAAAAAATAAAATTCTTATAAATGTCCAAACCTTTTCAAATTTTAAAAATTACATGTGGTTAACCAAATTTTTATATAATGGTTTCATTTGTTTATGGTGAAAAACGATGTATTGCCATTTAACTATAAGTAATAATAATGATTGTATAATTCCTTACCTATAATAGCATCAAATTTCTATATATTTATGGATAAAAACATAATGTAGCAAATAAATATGTTGTTTTTATCCGTAACAAAATTCAAATATATTTTTTTATTATGGGTTATATAGTTACATGTTCATTGTTACTACAGATACAATTAATCATCGAAAGGAACAAATAGCCAGAATGAAATAAATCGAAAGGAAATAATTTGACGATCACCATGATGACACTAACTTACATTTGTAAACTAATCGATGGAATAAAACAAATCGCCGCCGCCGCATCATATGAGTACGCTACTAGTGTGTATATATATATATATATATATATATATATATATATATATATATATATATATATTCCCATTGATGATGAACTCACTGATATTTTCACTAAGCTGCTAGATGAATAAAAGTTAATCTTTCTAACCGATGAACTAGGCATACTCTCCATGTCCTTGGGTTTTTGGTTCTTTTAAATAATTTTATGCACATTTTCTTAAATAGTTTTTGCTTTATTGTAATTTTAGTACTTCATGGCCTAGCTTTCAAAATTACAAAATCTACCAAAAACAAGTCACTTACTTTCATTATACCAGAAAAACACAAAAATACAAGTGTTTATTTCTTTTACCAAAGGAGTATACATTTCATATCTATATTTTTATATTAATCCCTAGTGTCTTTTTACACTAAAGCACAAGCCTTAGGATGAATCTTCTTTAACATTTAAAGCTGCTTTGCAACTTTCTCATCTAAAGAAAAGACCAGGCCTTATAATATTTCTAACCTCTTATTGCAAGATCTTATCATTGAGCTTGGTTGCATAACCATCCTCCTTAGATCCGACATCTTCACATCAGCAGGAGCAACCTTCACTTTGCATGTGATGTTTGGTGACTTTGGCACTGAGCATCTTACTGTTGACACAGGAGAAGAAAGAACTGCCATGTAGACCGCTCTTATGAGTTCTCTTCTTGCATCTTCAGTTCCCAACAATTATTACCATGAAGTCAGACGAATATAATAAGCATTGCATGACTAATTTCCATAGACACTCTCACTGCTACACTGACCTCCATATGATCTCCACAGATCTCAATTTCACGAAATTGATTCTTGTCTCTTATTTCGTGGCTCGTAATCTTTTGTTTCCATGATTATTCACTTGTTGATTTTCATAAATTGAAGGTTAAAAAGATTAGAACATTTTAACTCATTGATTACAAAGATTGTGTTCCACCAGATCTCTCTTCATGGTGAATATATGAAGCTTGGATTCCATCAAAATTATGGATTCTTCGAAGAATAAGAACATTTATATCTTCATTTCTTGCATTTAGTTCTATATTTTGATGACTTTAAATGTATGAAATACTTTCTAACATTTCTCACTTTTATAGATAAACATTTTGTGGCAAAAATATTGAAAATTGGATGTACTTTATGAGTATTCAATTCAGAAGATACACCAAATTAGGGTTTTATGATCTTACTAAAAAAGTTTCATGTTTCTTTTTTTTACTATATCCTTGTTAACTATTTCCTTTTGTCTTATTCTATTTATTTATTCATTTATTTAGTTATTTGTTTGTTTTGTTTTGTCTCAAAGGAATTGATGGAGAATCCTTAATTCTAGTATGACACTTTGAGACTAAAATGTCCTTAGAAACATTCTACTAAATGTCTAAAAATGCCTCTAAGTATCTCATCAGCATGACCATCTACTGAGATTGTATTGAGTCACTCACTCATGTTGATGATTTGGCATTATCCATATCTTAATGGTAAGATTGTCTGGTCCTTTTCAAAAAAAAAATTATAAGGCTTGGGTGTTACTTTTACTTTAAGTATTGTCTTTTTATTGTAACCATATCCCTGGAAACATGTTGTCGTATGTACAAAGTCCAATGTTCGATTGAATCATGGTGTATTACCCAATACCTTACCATGATTGTATTGTCGCCGGTGTAAGAGTTACTTGCCAGGTCCTTCAATAACAAAGGGTTATTTATTTCCTTGACCTCCTAGACATAGATATGACATGCTACCATTATGAATTGATGTGTTGGATAAGGTGTCTAAGTCCATAACTTATTTGGTATATACTTGACCCGACCGGCATGGTCCATTTGGGTTGCATCTCATCCAAACTATTATGGATAATTTTGTGAGAGTTATACACATATGTTTATTAATATATTATGAGTTATAATATATTAATATGAAGTTACGTTATTTAATTAGTTTTAGTCTTAAATTAATTATGAATTAATTTAGAGATTAAAAGGAAGACTAATTAAATTATGGGCTATTTGTTTTATATAGTGTGGGATAATACTCATTTGTTAATGGGTTAGGCTTATGTGGAAGTCCATGGATGACCCATGGAGCTTTTAACCCATGGATCCTTGGAAAAGGAAAAGACATGGGTTATTAGGGTTTCACCCTAACCATGCATATTATATAAGCATGCTTATGGAGCATGAAATGGAGCCTAAGAGAAAACTAGTGAACTAGTGTGTGTGTGCATGTGTGTGGCCGATTTTATACAACGGGTATACTCTCTCAAAGTTTTCCAAGAGTTTGTGGTGTTTGTGATTCCATTTGAGGCATTCACACTATTGGTGCTTGGCCCTCAAACTCCTAAGAACCAAACTCACCAAAAGGTATGTAATCTCTTCTAACTCTTTTATGTTGAAATGTTCCCCATGCCATGTTAGATAGGTTATAAACCTTGGAAAATTATTATTTTGCATGTATTTAGACAAACATAAATCCAAGGTTTATTAGGGTTGCATGCACACTTAGGAAGTGTTAGATTGCTCAAAACCCAACAGTGGTATCAGAGCCTAGGCTTGCTTATTTGATACTTGATGCAAAATAGTGAAAAAAAGTCGAAATCGTTGCTGTCTGCATGGTGGACTCGCCGAGTCCATTGGGGGGACTCGACGAGTCCAAGGCAAACTTCAACCTACTCGACGAGTCAGTTCATGCACTCGACGAGTAGGATCGAAAGAGTGCAGATTCTCGACTTTTGCTGCTGGAAATGGACTAGAAACATTACCCTAAATTGTTTTGGTGTTATAAAACTTATTTTAGTTGGTGTAATGGTTGTTCTAATCCATTTACAATAGCATATATCAAAATTCCATGATTTTATGTGTTCATATAATTCTTGAATTTTTGATGATCATGTTCATGTTCTTATGAATTTAGAAAATGATAGGAATTATTTGCTGAATTGTTTAGAATTAATTCTTGATCATTTATGTGTTTTAATGGGATTCATAATTTGTCCTCAAGTTATGGATTACCAAAGGTCACTTTTATTTAACACACACTTAAAACACATAAGTTACATGAAAATGAAGAGTCTTCATTTTTATGAACCTTTAATTCATAAGTTATGAAATGAAGAGTTTTGCAAAGTTACAAAACTTGCCCTCAAGTTTTGGATTTTGTAAAGTTTCACACACTTTAATAAACTTTAATTCCAAACCTTAGAGTTTTAATAGTTAAAATTCAACCCTTATACTATTTATAACATCAATGGTTAATTATTATATATATGTATAAGAACAAGTCGTTATACCGTTAGTAGGCCTCATTCATGAAGCCGGTCTATAAGGTGGGTATAAGGTTGTTGCCTATAAAATGGCGACTTCATGGGTGTATACTCTCACCCACCGCTTGCTTGATCGGTGGAGGGTCGTTAGCCGAACGGGTAGAACAATGACTTTAAATCCTCATTAAAAGTATAATGAATATTATAAAATAACTAAACTCTTTTAATTCCCAATCTTAGTTATTTTAGGAAAATGTGAACATGGTGCTAGTCCATGGAATTCACACTTTGTACCTTACCAAGTCGTTGGTGGACCGTGTGTGGTTAACCGGCACACTAACTAGGACTAGTAAGGATCACGAAGGGTGACTTAATGTTTGTCATAGATCAATGGAGCGTGTGTGGTTAAAGGGCACATTGATTAGGTGATAATATTAAGAGTACCAAGTGAATTAGTATGGTTATTCACACCTTGTTTTGTGATCCTCGGCATCCAAGTCAAAAAACTTGAAGGGCACAATCGATATTGAAACATGCCATTGAAAAGTTCAATGAATCTCAAAAGAATCTAGGAATTTCAAATCCAATTAAACCTAATAAATCATTTCGTTTTCATGGTGGAAATTGGTGAATCGTCATTCACCTACCTTTCAAATATATTATTACTTAGATTACGGCATCCCTCTTCTAAGTGTAATATATTGTGATTGGATCCTAGCCTTAATATTACATTTGGGTGTCTTATTAAGGATCCTATATATATCTAATCTAAACTTACTCTCTTTTTCAGATGTCTTCCAACACTAATGCTTCAGGCTCTAACCCAACTGGTTCTTTCTCTCTCATGAATCTTTGTGGGAGGGTCATCTTTGATGGTTCCAACTTCATGGATTGGATTAGGAACATCAGGATGGTTACTCGTTATGAGGACAACGAATATGTCCTCGATAAGGAGTTAAAAGAACTTGATGAGTATACTACTACTCCTGAGGAGATCGCTGAATTCAGGACTCATGAGAGAGATGCTACTAAGGTGGCATGTATCGTGATGGCCACGATGACAGCCGAGCTCCAAAAGTCATATGAAGATTTCTACCCTTTTGAGATGCACCAAGACCTGATGGAAAGGTACCATCAGAGTGCTCGTCAGGAGCGGTATGAAATAATCTCCTCCATAATAACTACCCGCATGAAGGACGGTGAATCCGTCACGGGCCACATGCAAAAGATGCAAAGGTATGTGGACCGTTTGCTGAAGCTGAATGTTAACATCCCCGAGGAGTTGGCAATTGACATCATTTTGCACTCCTTGCCTTCTTGTTATGATCATTTTCGAATGACATATCATATGAACAAGGAGGAAGTTACCCTCAACAAGCTTCAAGGACTCTTGAAGACCGCTAAAACCGGTCTTAAGGGTAAAGCGGTAGTTACCTCTACTACTCCTACTCCAACATCTACCCCTGTTTTAGCTATTGGGCAAGGCAAAGGGAAGAAGAGGAAGGACCCTTCGAAGGGTACCAAGGGAAAGTCTCTTGAAGGCTCCTCATCAAAGACCAAGAGCGGTTCTGTCACTCCTTCTGCCATTCCAAAGGATGCTGAATGCTTTTATTGCCATGAAAAGGCACACTGGAAGCGAAACTGCCCTAAGTACTTGCAGGATCTAAAGGATGGGAAAGTGAAACCCACCCATGCAGGTATTTACACCATATTGTCTAATTACTCAACATATTCTAACTCTTGGGTGCTTGATACAGGATGTGGTATTCACATATGTTCTGATTTGCAGGGCCTAAGAAGAAGTGAGGATGTGGAGCACGGGAAGATAAACTTAATCATGGGGAATAGGAAGGCTTCACCTGTTTCCAAGATTGGAGTTTATACCTTGTTGCTTAATAATGGGTTAAAATTAGATTTGAATAAATGTGTGTACTTATCTGAAATGGCGAGGAATATTATTTCTTTTCATGCTTTGTACAAACAAGGTTTTACCTTTTCGTTTGATAATGAATGTGGTGGTATTAATGCTTTCTTTAATAATGTGTTTTATTTTAAAGCATTACCTTGTGATGGTGTGTATGAAACTGTGTCGATTGTAGACAACTTAGGAAATAATGTGTTGTATATTGATTCTTCTACTAGCCTAGATAAAGCGTCATTTTGGCATTGTCGTCTCTGACATGTAAACAAGAAACGCATAGGCCAACTCCAAATGAGTGGAGTCTTGGAATCATTTGACCTTAAATCGGATGATAGTTGTGAATCTTGTCTACTTGGAAAGATGACAAAATCACCCTTCACTGGAACTTGTGAGAGGGGTGAGGGTTTGTTGGACCTAATACATACTGATGTATGTGGGCCATTCAAAACCGCCACAAGGGATGCTAATCGGTATTATGTGACTTTTATTGATGATTTTAGTAGATATGGGTATGTCTGCTTAATCAAACATAAGTCAGAAACCTTTGAAAGGTATAAGGAATTCAAACAGGAAGTAGAAAATCAATTGGGCAGGAACATTAAGATGCTTCGATCCGATCGAGGTGGTGAGTATCTTAGTACCGAGTTCCATGACTACCTTAAGGAGTGTGGGATTGTCTCACAATTGACTCCTCCCAGGACACCAAAGCTGAATGGAGTAGCTGAGAGGCGTAATCGAACTTTGTTGGACATGGTTTGCTCTATGATGAGTCGAGTTTCGTTACCAATCTCCTTTTGGGGGTATGCCTTAGAGACTGTCGCCCATATCCTTAATCTAGTCCCTACAAAGAAGGTTACCAAAACACCTCACGAGATGTGGACTGGGAAGGTTCCCAATTTGGACCACATCAAAATTTGGGGTTGCGAAGCTTTCGTGAGGCGTGAAACTCATGATAAGCTTGAACCCCGAAGTGAAAGGTGTATTTTCATCGGCTACCCACAGAAATCCTTCGGTTACCTCTTCTACAGACCCAATGAGAATGTGGTCTTTGTAGCACATAGAGGGATCTTTCGCGAGAAAGAATTTATAAGCCAAAGAGACAGTGGGAGGCAGATTGATCTTGATGAAATTCAAGAATCAATTGGTGAAGGAACCTCAGACACTAGCAATCAACCTGAGGAGGAAACTCCTGTTGATCCAACTGACGAGTCTGCACCTCCGAGGCGTTCCACACGGGTTAGGAACACACCTTCGTTTTATTATGGTTTTCATATTACTACGAAAGGTGATACGTTTATTAGTGATAGTACACTGGTAAATTTGGATGAACCCAGCAGTGTTAAGGAAGCCATGGTAGGCCCGGAGTCTGCTAAATGGAAGGAGGCTATGGACAGCGAGATACAGTCCATGTATGACAATCAAGTTTGGAACTTGGTTGACAATGTACCAGACCGTAAAACAATCCGGTGCAAATGGATCTTCAAGAAGAAGATAGACATGGAAGGAAAAGTGCATACTTATAAGGCTCGTCTGGTTGCGAAGGGTTTTACTCAAACTCAAGGTATTGATTATGATGAAACCTTCTCGCCGGTAGCCAAGATTAAGTCTATTAGGGTTATGTTAGCCATTGCAGCATTTCATGATTATGAAATATGGCAAATGGATGTCAAAAACGCTTTCCTTAACGGAAAGTTGGCTGAGGATGTGTACATGAATCAGCCAGATGGTTTTGTCAGTGCAGAGTACCCTAATAGAGTATGCAAGCTTGAGAAATCCATTTATGGATTAAAACAAGCATCTCGTAGCTGGAATCTTTGTTTTGATGAGAAGGTAAAAGAGTTTGGCTTCTCGAGAAGTGAAGATGAGTCTTGCGTGTATGTCAGAGCTAGTGGGAGTATAGTTAGCTTCTTGGTACTGTATGTGGATAACATACTACTCATAGGAAATGACATCCCAACCTTGCAGGAGGTTAAGTCCTGGCTTGGGAAGTGCTTTGCTATGAAGGACCTAGGGGAGGCTACCTATATCCTAGGGATAAGGATATTAAGAGAAAGGAGTAGAAGACTAATTGGACTTAGTCAGAGTATCTACTTGGATAAGGTGTTGAAAAGATTCAACATGGAGAATTCCAAGAAAGGAGATTTACCGATCCAAAGCAATACCAAACTGAGTAAGACTCAGAGTCCGAGTACAGAGGCAGAGATAGTTGAGATGAGCCAATTACTGTATGCTTCCGCAGTTGGCTCGATCATGTATGCTATGACTTGTACCCGTCCTGATGTGGCATTTGCTTTGAGCATGGTCAACAGGTATCAGGCGAACCCTGGCAAGGCTCATTGGACCACGGTAAAGAATGTTCTCAAGTACCTGCGGAGGACTAAGGATTGGATCCTTACCCTTGGTGGCAGTGATGACTTGAAAGTATTAGGGTATAGTGATGCTGGTTTTCAGACTGATAGGGATAATTTCCTCTCTCAGTCGGGCTGGATCTTTACCTTAAATGGAGGGGAAATTTCTTGGAAGAGTTCCAAGAAGGAGACGATGGCTGATTCGTCTTGTGAATCAGAGTATATAGCAGCGAGTGAAGCAGCGAAGGAGGCGATATGGCTAAAGAACTTCATCGGAGACCTTGGAGTTGTACCAGCTATTAAGGAACCTATAGAGATTTTCTGTGACAACAATAGTGCGGTTACCTTAGCCAAGGAACCAAGAGATCATGGCAGATCCCGAAACATTGACAGAAAATATCACTTCATAAGACACAAGATTGAAGAAGGACTCCTTGTGACAAGGAGGATATTGTCGGATGAGAATCCTGCAGATCCCCTTACGAAGGGACTGACGAGGGTTATGCATTTTCAGCATGCGAGACGCATCGGGCTGAGGGACGATATTAGTTTTACAGATTAGATAGTTTTCCTGAAACTTGTAAAATGTAATCGACGTTCGATGATGAATAAAATTTGTGATTTATTTATGAGTAAAGTGTTACTATCATTGTCAATTATTTACTATTGTTTCAGTTTTGCATGTTTTGACTTCCAGAATAATTAATTTATTCAAACCTCCACAATCGATCATACGTCGAAAGTAGGTATGAATCAAGATTGTCATGAATTGGGTTTGTAGATGCCTTAAAGGTGTTTAGACATGGCAATGGTTGCTGCAACATTCATGAGTACTCATAAGTTACGAGTATTGGTATAAACCCACGCTCACTTTTATCACTTCATGGAATTTATCTCGAGTGATCGTGAGACGATAACATCATATAAATCCTTAAACCTAGAGATATGAGTTGTTACCTATGAGTTGGTTGTGCATTGATTGCACGTAAACGCATCAGTAACTTGATGTTATAAAACGTGTTTTTTTGTACAATACAATAAGTAGTAGAACAAGCATATCAGTCGAAGTTTATCTGTTCCTTCTAGATATAGAAGCGATATCTGGGCTCCTCGATGATTTTGTGTTGACCCATGTACCAGGCCTGGTCAGAACTAAACCGATGTGTTCAATGAAGTTCTTCGTCAAACAAATCGGAAAATCGAGAAACAACTGCTAGACAATAAGCAAGACATAGTTCCATGTGTTTGTCCGGCTGATATCATGAGAACAGAGGATTATGTGATCACTTATCTAAAATGGCGCTTCATAGTTCGACAGAGTCTTCATTGTTCGAGGGAGTTTTCGAGAGCTACGATTGCTGGTTGGTTCCTGAAGTTATAGGCAAATATAGTTATTAGACTTATCCAAGTGGGAGTCTGTTGGATAAGGTGTCTAAGTCCATAACTTATTTGGTATATACTTGACCAGACCGGCATGGTCCATTTGGGTTGCATCTCATCCAAACTATTATGGATAATTTTGTGAGAGTTATACACATATGTTTATTAATATATTATAAGTTATAATATATTAATATGAAGTTACGTTATTTAATTAGTTTTAGTCTTAAATTAATTATAATTAATTATGAATTAATTTAGAGATTAAAAGGAAGACTAATTAAATTATGGGCTATTTGTTTTATATAGTGTGGGGTAATACTCATTTGTTAATGGGTTAGGCTTATGTGGAAGTCCATGGATGACCCATGGAGCTTTTAACCCATGGATCCTTGGAAAAGGAAAAGACATGGGTTATTAGGGTTTCACCCTAACCATGCATACGATATAAGCATGCTTATGGAGCATGAAATGGAGCCTAAGAGAAAACTAGTGAACTAGTGTGTGTGTGCATGTGTGTGGCCGATTTTATACAAGGTGTATACACTCTCAAAGTTTTCCAAGAGTTTGTGGTGTTTGTGATTCCATTTGAGGCATTCACACTATTGGTGCTTGGCCCTCAAACTCATAAGAACCAAACTCACCAAAAGGTATGTAATCTCTTCTAACTCTTTTATGTTGAAATGTTCCCCATGCCATGTTAGATAGGTTATAAACCTTGGAAAATTATTATTTTGCATGTATTTAGACAAACATAGATCCAAGGTTTATTAGGGTTGCATGCACACTTAGGAAGTGTTAGATTGCTCAAAACCCAACATGATGATGGATTGATTCCAAGACTTTTATTATCCACTTCCTTGATGTTTATGATTGGTTGTATAACCAACCACTATTGGGACATCTTTCCCCCTTGTTAATGATCTTGTTATGACACTGATTTGAAGTGAGACATTCTTTTCATTAATGTAAAGGAATTTCTGTATTAAACGATACAGTAAGGAAGTTTCAGCAACCTAGTATTTAGGAACAGACTGTACCACCAATATAGTGTGGGAGACATGACAAAGAAACTAATGTCTAAGAACTGATGTAAGAAAACATACAGTAGTGAACATCAAACTTCCACATGTCAAAGTACTCCTATATTACACCATACAGTAAATGATGCTTAATTTATCCCACATTATTCCGTTTTCTAAATGAGCTCTCATAGATTATATTGTTGCAGTGTGTTTTTATAAACATTAGGCAACAATAACTTTTTTGGTTCGCATAAAAGAGTCGGTTATTGGGATTCGAGATTTAAGGTGAACTTTTCTCAGTCATGATTGTTGATGACGTCATAAGATCGTCATAATCTTTTCATAACTATAAAAGGAAGATAGTTTACTTATTTCAGGGTTTACGGTTATCATCTCTCAAAAGTTATATTCAACAGAAAGACTTGAAGAACCCTAACCTATAATCATGTCTTTATCACTTTACGTCTATGATCCCACTAATAGTATTGTTAAGGATGATAACGCTCTTACTACTTCAATTGTGATCTACGCTATGAATGTTGCATTCTTAGATGCTATTCTCGTTAATCATTAGAACATGGGATTGGAAGATTTTTTCCAATTCTTGGAAAGTCGCCCTCTTAGATATGCAATTGATGACTCTATTAAATTGTTCCTACCACAACATGTATGTGAATTATATTATACTTGCACCTATACCATCATCAAGTAATCTACCACCTCATTCACCACCACCATCAAATGATTAACAACTGCCAAAGAATAACAATAATCCTTCACCTACCCAAATTGATTCTGTTGATTCTCTTGTGGTTGTTGTTACCTCGTGATCTCATGACACTCTTGTAATATATTTCTCTCCGAAGGATTCAGATAATCCTACATCTCCTTCACCACCTATAGAAGTTTGCTATGATAATGTCAAAAGGAGAAAATACATTTTCAATTCTTTAATTTGATCTGTTAAAAACAATGTGTGAATAAATTTTGGCTAACAATGATAAAAGCTCAATCCCTTTTAAATATGAAGAAGGATTTATTGAACTTGACTTCCTTGGTGATTCAGTTCAGGTCCATGCTATTCCTCTCTCAATAATTCTCCTAGCTGATTATTAGGCTGATGAGGAGTCTCGACCTGAAGGGGAGTTTCTAGATTAGGGGGAGCAACATGTCAACAATGAAATTGAATTTGTGATGATTTTCCTCTGTCTAGAAAGCACAAGTCCTTAACCTCAATCTCTAAACATTACGTAGTTAATTAAAGTATATATTGAGTGGGGTTTGTCTATAGAAGATACCAGAGATCTTGTTGTTGAACATAATGTTGCTACATGTTAAGCTATTTGTCTTAGAAAGAATTCTTCCTCATAAGCTCCAAACGTTGCTCCTACTAAAGTATCCACATTAGATACCACTATGACATTCAACGTTCCTCCTCACAAATATTGACATATCCAAATATGTTGATGTCCTCAATCCAAGATTCTTTTGGATTCCATTTTGAAAGTTAGGTGTACTAAAATCAAGGGAGAAAGAATTCGGATTGTGAACTTAATGAGGAAAGACACAGAAGGAGAATATCTTCAAAAGATTCATGTGTCCGATCTTGTCAAATATGGATACATTGAATGGTTAGAAATTCAAGCTATAATTAAAAATCATAAGAGCATTCATGCAAAAAGTGTTGAAGCTTGCCATCATCTTATGTGACAACCCTGAATATATTGTCGTTACAAATCCCATTTTCACTAACGGAATACGTCACTATATGTTAATTCCTGTAATGTTTGGAGTCGTCAATAAACAAATATCTAGTTATTTATATGTCTTGGTATTATCATAAGTAATGATAACTTGTAAATGTTAACCCCGTTTAACTAAATAGAGTTATATTACTTTTTCAACCACTTCACCCGGGTAAAAAGTTTTAACCCCGTTAAACTTTAGCATCGGATAGCCGTGTATCGGGTGCAATACCTGAGACATATATAAACAAATGGACACTACATTTGAACTCTTTTACCACACCTTCACTCTCTCTCACTAGTTTCTCTCTCTAGACCCGAACCTGACTCCAAAACCGCAAATTCCGGCTTCCAAACGTAAGGACTCATTCCCTATCTTATTCTAAACATACTTCATTGTATTTAGAGGCTAAAAATCATAGAAAACAAGGATCAAAAGGGAGTTTACGGCCTAAGAAGCCCCTTAGGCCGTAAACACCTAAAAACTTGCCAAAAGCCTCATTTTTCCTTCCTTTAAGTTTATGTACTAATTAAGAGATATACCTAGGAGAGTTTGGACATTAAAAAACAAGAATTTGAAGCCTAAAAAGGAGTTTACGGCCCAAGCTTATGCTTAGGCCGTAAACACCCAAAACCCTTGTTAAAAGTCCCAAAAACTTATCTAGGGCATGTAAGGAATTTAGCTAAGGCCCTAGGAAGTGTGTTGTACCTTTAAACTTCTCATTTTGAGGCCAAAAGAAGAGTTTACGGCCAAGGCTATACTTGGGCTGTAAACTCCCCAATTTTTATGTCAAAATGTCCCAAAACTCCATCTAAGGCCTTCTAGAATTTACCTAAGGTGAAGGGAAGTGTGTTGTACCATTTAAACATCCATTTTGAGGGGTTAAATGGAGTTTACAGCCCAAGCACAAGTCTTGGTCGTAAACTCCCCAAAATTTCACAAAATGAGGGTTTAAACCCTCTATATTAGTTCAAAACACTTGCTATTAAATTAGGGAAGTGAAATAAGGCCTTAAACTTGCATTTTGGAGGACCACATGAGTTTACGGCCAAGCCTAGGGGGCTTACGGCCGTAAACTCCCAACGAGTGGCCTTTGGGCCGTAAACTCCAAGGGAGTGAGCTCATGGACCCTCCCGTAAATCTTTCTTGGCCTTATACCACTCCCGGGAACCCCTTCTAGGCCCTAAAACCCCAAATTGACACTAAATTGCCTACATACTTTAATGAAAAGCATAGAATGACTTATTCCTTGTAAAATACATATTTCATATGTCACTAGGGTCCTAAAAAGGTTCTCAAGTCGTTATTTGGTACCAAACGTTCAACCGACACTTTTACCCGATTCACCCAATTTACGCGATTTTAGGTGAGTTCATACCCCTTTAATGAACCTTTCAAATGTTTTATATGTTTTAGGGGGGAGATACAAGTTGAATATACATGTTTATGAAAAGTTATACAAGATAATTATTCATGTTACAGAATTAATCACATGTGATTCACTACCTGTAGTTCAAATCACATGTGATTTACCACTATGTTTTATAAATAAATCATTGGTTTTCAAAACTATTTTGGACAAACAAACAAGTTTTAAATGTTTCTTTTGTACAATACTTTTATTTAATAAATCTCCTTATAAAAGTGTAACCACACTGATATATTTATATAAGTAAGACTTGAAGGACTTAGGACCGATAGCTCGCCTTATTTCCTGTTCTTGTTTGATTGTGGGCTTAGGGTAGTGGTTATTCGTCCGAGTATCGTTGATTTCTTACTTATATATCTTGTATATTAAAACGAATTACGAGTATTCCTTATTTCATTAGATGCTTAAATCACTAACCTGACTAGAACCACACACACTAAGTTAATTGTAATAGGTATAGTTAAGGTCTCTATCACTTGTTTTAACTACTACTCTACACTACTATAATTCTCTTTATTATGAAACTATACACTAATAAGATAATACAATATGAGTTATACAAAATACTACTACACTATAATAAAACAGAAAGTACTAATCATGAAATAACTCATTAACCCACTACGAGATACTCTATTCGCTACGCACTACGCCCGAAGTTTTCCAATAGGAAGACGACACTATATGTATAGATCTATACGGGGCAGATGCTATTACATCCCGACTGTTAATTTCAGTCCGAGCCGTACAGGTCCAGGGATGCCTTTACTCCACTACACTGTACATGACCGGGAAGGTCATGGGGGTCCGCTATTATTCACATTATTGGTAACATACAAGAAATACACTGTATCCGCACTAAAATACTAAACAAAAGTTAAAGTTAATATCCCAAAGTAAATAAGTATCTAGTACTAAAGGAAGCTGCACCACTATTATTTACTTCAAGTATAATTTACCATATTGCTTTACTTATTGGTGAGTCACTATTATACTTCCACGATAAATGGTTTTCAAAGATGAAAATGTCATATTTCTTAAAGGTTTTTAACTTACTATACATTTCTGGAAAATATAGGATTTTCTAGGTTTTACTACTACTTATGACTGTAAACTTCAGCTTTCATACTATCGATTCTAATGCTTTTTATATAAGAACTCACACTAAACTCTTATGAACTCACCAGCTGTATGCTGATAATCTTTTCAAAATAACTTGTATCTTCAGGTCAAAGATAGACAGGTACGACTGCAACATTTTTGGAGAAGATGGAGCATGCAAGACCCATCTCTTACTTTTGTTTACTTTTGGTGTTTGTTGAACATTACAAAACACACTTGTAAATATAATCACTATGTAAATGAAATGGCTGTATGTTTCTTGCTTTTACTATTATGCAACTGTGATGATACCATACACTACGTCATCCACCCCGAAACGTATTCCGCCTCTATCGGTTTTGGGGTGTGACAGATTGGTATCAGAGCATTATTTATAGTGAATCAAGTACATCAACCTATAAAAGATATACGAACTATAAACACTTCGGGACTAAAACACTCTGACCAAGAATATATACTGTTAAGTATCTAAAGGATTTAACTAAGTATATATATGTATATACACACATCACTATAAAACACAGAAGTCAGTATCATCCTAGCACAAAACAAAAGTATTAAGATTTTTGGATAGCACAATTGGGCTTAGAGACATATAGTCACATTTAGGGGGATGTAGCCTGATCAACTACGTTTTCCTGGGAGTGACTAGCATGTGCCTAAGCTTGGTTGTGGTGTTACAACAAGTCTAAAACTTTCCAACACTACCACAATAATGTTAACATAAGAATACTATAGGAGTATTCTGTACCTCTAAAAACATATACCTGTGAGAACTAAAAAGGGTCGTTACTGATGGAGCAATAGTTGCTAAATGGATACTTTCCAGTTACATGTGATTAGAGCGTTATAGACTTAGAATCTGTGATCTTTGCTTTACTTCCTGTTCCTTGTTTGGTTGTGGATTTAGAGTTAGGGTCACTTATTCGATGGACTATCCTGCCCCAGTCACATGTAATTAGTATGCATTATCCAAGTATTGGTCTAACTCGTGACGATCATCTTATAAGTAAATTAGGTTAGTGCACCTATTAATCTTCTTTTCCCTTTTCTCGCATAGATATCATGGTTGGCTTCCACCCTCCAGGCGACTCGTACTACCCACACCAGGGTAATGGAGGATGGCTCAGCGAAGAGTCGGACGATGATCACCCAATCCCTCTGGATGACCACCGAGCAGAAGGCTTTCCGGATAACTCCGACTCTGAGCCAGAAGTTAATAACCTACCTCCCGGAGCTCCGAACCCCAACCCCCGTCTGACATTTCAGGGCCCCACTCCTATGTGGGCCATATCCTTGCACAGATGGAGCGAGGAGCAGGGTCAGCCCATACCATACAATGGAGACCGAAGCTTCTACAACATAAACGAAGGAGGATCAGCAGATCGGGTTTTTGTTGGGTTTTGAGCATTCTAACACTCCTAAGTGTACATGCAACCCTAAACACCTTGGATCTATGTTTTCTCTATTATACATGCAAATAAGAATATCCAAGGTATTATCCTAATCTACCATACAAAACAATGAGTGTAACAAGATAGAATACATACCTCTTTGATGTAGAAAGTCTTCATGAAGCTTGAGTGCCTAGCCCCAATAGTGTGGAAGCCTCAAATGGAATCACAATCATCAAAACACTTAGAATAACTTGAGAGAGTTCTACACTTCATGAAATCGGCTAGCCCTCTTCTTCACTTTCTAATGTGATTCTAGTGGCCGATTTTTGTCAAGAATAAGATCTTTATATAGTGTTACAATTAGGGTAAATCCTTAATTGTCATGACTTTCCATTTCCTTGGATCCATGGGTTCAAATACACCATGGAGCATCCATGGACCATCCTATGGGTTTTAGCCCAACTTGATTATCCATGGAGCATTAGCCCACTATATAAGTATGGATGATTTACACAATCAACCCATATATTTAATTAGTCTTCTTTTGATCACTTAATTAATCCTAGATTAACTCTTGATCAATACTAATTAAATAATCTTATTATTCTTATTATTAATATACTAGAACTTATAATATATTAATAACCATAAGTGTCTTATTTCTCTCATTATAGTCTATCCAAATGCATGATGGTATGCAACCCAAATGGACCATGTCGGGTCGGGTCAAGTCTTACCAATTATAGTTATGGACTTAGACGTTAATCCAACAGTCTCCCACTTGGATAAGTCTAAAACTATTATTGCGTATGACTTCAGGAACCAACTGGCAATCGAAGCTCTTAAAAGCTTCTGTCGAACTCTGACCTTGTAGATGAACTCTGATCTTGTCAATGACTTGTCCATTAGATAAGGGATCATATAATCCTCTGTTCTCATGATATCAGCTGGACAAATACATGGAACAACGTCGTACTTATTGTCCAGCAATTTGTTTCCCGATTTTCGATTTGTTTGACAAAGAACTTAATCGAACACATCAATTTAGTTCTGACCGGACGGTACATAGGTCACAACAAAATCATCGAGGGGCCCAGATATCGCTTCTATTTCTAGAAGGAACAGATAAACTTCGACTCATATGCTTGTTCTACTACTTGTTGAATTGTACACAAAGGCACGTTTTATAACATCAAGTTACTGATGCGTTTACGTGCAATCAATGCAAAACCAACTCATAGGTAACAACTCATATCTCTAGGTTTGAAGATTTATATGATATTACCGTCTCACGATCACTCGAGATAAATTCCATGAAGTGATACAAGTGAGCGTGGGTTTATTCCAGTACTCATAACATATGAGCACTCATGAATGTTGTAGCAACCATTCCCATGACTAAACCCATTTAGCCATCTACAAACCCGATTCATGACAGTCTTGATTCATACCTACTTCCAACATATGAACGACTGTGGAGTGTTTAAATAACTTAGTCATTCAGAAAGAATAACCTAGCTATTTTGGAAGTCAAAACATGCAAAGTGAAACACAATAATAATCGAATCTAATATGGTCTCAGAACCCTTTTGAATATAAATAAAACCACCTTTTATTTATCACCATATTGATTACACATTATTCAATGTTTCAAATAATCAACTTAAGACTTGAATAAAAACAACAGTCGTCCCATGCTCCTAGCATGTACACTTTGTTTTTCTAAACAATAGTTATGTCATACCCCAAGTATGCACACTATGTTTGTCTATGATCCTTACATTGTGATGTAGATCATGATTCCAATGATACTCATTTCACAATCCCAAATCCTTATTGTAAATGTGAGAATCCCGGATTCCTATCATTTACCAAAAAAAAACTGTTAGAATTTAAACTTTTATGCAATGTTCCTCTTGTAATGATTATTCACAAAGTCACCAAAACCTTGTCACTAGTCATTACAGAGTATTCCAAAGAAGGTCAACATCTATGGAACGAAAGTCTCATATTCAAAATACATTGCTTTGAACATCCTTCTTGCATTAAAGTTTTTCTAATCTTACATAGATTGAATAACTTCCACCTATGGAGACATTTCCATAGTCCCATTTTGAATATCACTTCCGAACAAGAGTTACTTCTTTTCAGAAAATGTCAATATGGTCCTGCTAAAATTAACACTATACTTCCAAATGTCCTTGAGCAACCAATCTTTGGCAAACCTCAGATTTTCCTCGACAATTGCTTAATCACTTTAGCCATATCCAGTTCTAGACTTTTCCCTTCTAAATGCCTTGAGCATTTGGAAAATTTAGAAAGGATGAATATTATAGCACATGAAATCGATCCTATATCTGAAGCATATGGGACACGATTCATGATGTTTGACATAAAGACATGATACTAGACCAGTCTTTTGCTACAATATTTTTTATTTGCCATGTTTTCAAAATTTAACTATGAAGAGGGATGTCGTAATCATAATCGAATTTTGAAAATGCAATATATATAGAATTTCTTCAAGTTGAACCATTCCAACACAAAATTCATATATATTCTTAACTAAAGATGATTAAAATCTCAATCTAAGCTTTAGAATTGACATGAAGTATAATTTCCTCTCCCTTAATTATAGCAAAACAACTTTTCAACCCCTGCAACTTCACGAATTGAAACTTTGTTTTCTATAATTAACATTGCTAGCTTGCAATACTAATCATAATAATCATGCTCCCACTAACATGATGATTATCAGCATAACACTTATGCTCCCACTAGCTCTGACATATTTTCAGAAATCTGTTGGACTTTTGAAATTTAGATTCATACATCCTTTCTTAGATAGCTCACATGTGTGTCTAAACAATTTTCAGAACTATGAAAAGGGATGACGTAATCATAGTCTCAATTGCTTAGGCATTTTCCATTTCTCACAAGTCTATGTTAGCGTGCCGGTTAACCACACGCGCTCCACTAACAACTTTTGAAAATGCAAATAACACAATTGCTATCTACGTAAAATCTACTTAGTGAAAGCGTTTCCTCACCATCATTTTCATGAATCGGAGAGAAACCTTATGACACTTAGATTTTATAGTGTATGAGTTCCTATCCATGTGAATTTGCCAAAAACATAATCACAAGACAAGGTTAGTGAAAAATTCAGCCTTACATGGATTAAACTTGTTCAGTCTCAGTTTCTTGTCACCTTGGTAGCACAAGGCCCACCAATGCTTCCAAGTTGAACTCTGATAACTCACATGCAACTTCAACTTATTTGAAGTAGGTACAGAAATAAGAATTATGTCAACACGATAGGTTGCAAACCTTAAGTCGTGTGCTAGTGATAAATTACAGGTTTTACTCTTGATGAAATCTTGAAACTCTTTCAGGATCTTTAAGGCTCCCACTGTCCCCTTGACATATAAGTTTTCCTAGTCAAGAACCATTCCTTGACAAAACAAATATTCAAGGGATAGTGCGGATTCTTATCAAGACTAACACTTCACACAATTGGTCTTAGTTGGTCTTTGTCTCATCCAAGACATCACAAATTACCAATCTCAAATGTACAAGAGTAGAAACATTTCACACTACATTTGATAAGTGTTTTAAACCTTACTTTATGTCACTCAATGTTACAATCTTGGAGTATGACTCTAAGAATTGTTTTGGAACGAAGTATGACTCATCTCCTTGATCTTAACCAATCCAACAATTCATGACCTCTCTTCTTAGCCATAACAATGCACTAAGACGTCCTTAGAGTATGAATTTGTGATATGGTTTCTAAATCATTAAGATGATCATAAAACTGATACTAAAGTACTCTCCCATCTTTTCAGATTTGAGAAACTTTTATCCTTCTGCCTAATTTGATTCTTCTTATTCGCTCTGCCATACAATGGAACCTTTCCAATGTTATAGAATTATACTTAACCTTATAAGTATAATCATATTTACTAATCTTTAGTAAATCGTGATAAATCAATCTTTGTGGTGGACCTTGACCAGTGCACACCCAGTGTACCTAATTCCTTAGTCCTTCAATTGACTCACATATACATGTGATCAAAGAATTAGTCTTAATTTTTCAAAGATGAAAATTCTCATTCATCATACAATACAACTTGTATGATTCCAAGTTTCTGTCCAATTGAAACTTGGGTGATGAAAAACTTTCTTCATTTGGTAAATTCAGACACTACCACAAATGAAAGAATCAAATCCACTTTCCAATATTGCTATTACTGGAACCATATAAGCAACAATTTTCCATAGATGCCATTGTAAGGATATTTTTAAAATAAATAAAATTAAAACCCTTTTTTTCTTCTATTTTAAAACTTTGCGGAAAAACTTATCCTTACAATCCACATGAAAACCTTGTTGTTATCTATTCACAAGCAATATATTATAACTCCTAAGAAGTAGCTCAAGAATCCGATCTTCAAACTACGCGATAGAAATCCATCTACGTGATCAGATTCAACATATTCTTTCCTTAAGTTTCATTACCTTTTCTTTGATTTTCAAAACATCACCATGTGACCCAATCACATCATGTATCAAGAATCTCAGAATAGAAACTTAGCAGAGTTACATAGTGGACTTTACCTGAAGTAGAGTCAAACTTATCGACTTTAACATCCTTAGGTAAATTATGGCAGCTTTGCAACCAATGCCCCTTTCTTTGGCAATATAAACATATGGACCCTTTGATAATGGTACACGGGACTATCACAGACTTAGTTTTTCTCTTTACCATTTGATCAACCGAGTTGACTATGGCCGGTCCCTTTCCATTGGGAAGAGAATGCTTTTCTGGATTTCCTATGTCACTATTGTCAATGTCCATCAAGTTTTGAGGAAGTTGATCTTAACAAATAGATAAAATCATTAAGGGTCTTGTCATAGTCTTTTTCATAGGTGTTCCAAAAGAACTCACTATGTGACTTAGAAAGTGATTGAACCACCAACTTTCTCAAGACTTTGACACCCAACTCTCCCGGCTTGTCAATATGTGACTACATCTCCAAGATGTGACCACACCAAGACCTTTACTTGCCAATAGGGCTCGAGTGACCTTAAACTTTTTCAAGAACTTGTGGGGTAGGGAGAATAATTGGAGGAGATAGAGGAAGTGAAGCATGATGTTGAGGAACATCATCTTCAAGAGATTTGGGAAGATCATAAATGTCTAAACCAGACATGTTTTGGGAGATATTTAAGATAGTTGATTTAAAGTCCTTAATATGACACCCAATATGAAATATTAAGGCTAGGACCCAACACAATATTTTATAATTTGGAAGAGGGATGCCGTAATCCAAGCTATAAAATATTTGAAGGTAGGCGAATGACGATTCACCAATTTCCACCATGAAAAACGAAATAATTTATTAGGTTTTAATTGGATTTGAAATTCCTAGATCTTTTGAGATTCATTAAACTTTTCAATGGCATATTTCAATCTCGAGTGTGCCCTCTCAAATTTTGTGACTTGGATGCCGAGGATCACAAAACACGGTGTGAATAACCATACCAATTCACTTGGTACCCTTAATATTATCACCTAATCAATGTGCCGGTTAACCACACACGCTCCATTGATCTATGACAAACATTAAGTCACCCTTTATGGTCCTTACTAGTCCAAGTTAGTGTGCCGGTTAACCACACACGCTCCACCAACGACTTGGTAAGGTACAAAGTGTGAATTCCATGGGCTAGCACCAAATTCACATTTTTCCTAAAGTAACTAAGATTGGGAATTATTAAGATTTTAGTTACTTAGTATTTATCATTAATACTTTTAATGAAGGGAGAATTTAAAGTCATTGTCCTACCCGTTCGGCTAACGACCCTCCACCGATCAAGCAAGCGGTGGGTGAGAGTGGACACCCATTAAGTCGTCATTTTATAGGCAACAACCTTATACCCACCTTATAGACCGGTTTCGTGAATGAGGCATACTAACGGTAAAACGACTTGTTCTTATACTATATATATATATATATATATATATATATATATATATATATATATATATATATATATATATATATATATATAATTAACCATTAATGTTATAAATAGTATAAGTGTTGAATTTTAACTCTTAAAAATTCTAAGGGCTAACTTGGAATTAAAGTATTCATAAGAGAAAACTTTTCAAATTCCAAAACTTGAGGGCAAGTTTTGAAACTATTCAAAACTAATTAATTCCATAACTTATGTGTTTAAAGTAGCTTTAATCCAAAAAACTCTTCAAGATCCATAATTTATGGAAGACTTTAAACTAATAAAAGAATTAACTTTTCTTTATTTTTATAACTTATGGAATTAATTAAGGTTACACTTTATTTATTTATTAATGAAGTGACTCTTGAACTTCCATAACTTGAGGACAAGTTATGAAGTCATAAAAAAAAATTCAATGACACAAGACTCTTCATTTTGTAACCATTACCAACTTTTATGAGTTTTATGAGTCTTTAATGTGACTCTTCATGTAACTTGAGGACAAGTTACACAAACACATTTTATACTCAACTCTTAGATTAAAATGGATTGAAATAACTTATTTCAATTAACTTTTCTATTAATCTAAGCAACTCATAAGAACAAGATAATTCAAATCAAACTTTCTCATGTAATTAGGCTAAACCTTAAACTAATCCAAAACATGAATCTATTGACAATTATCTTTAAAAATGGATTAGCATGAACATTACCACATTAAAAACAAGTTTATAAGTTCAAAAACAACTTAGGGTAATGTTCCTAGTCCATTTCTAGCCAAAAACCTCGAAAATATGTTGTCTGGGGTCCAACTTGTCGAGTGCATGAACAAAACTCGGCGAGTTGGATGCATTTTGCCTTGGACTCGGCGAGTCTGCTGGGCTGACAGCATCAAAACTCGACTTTTCAGCTCCATTTGCAAGTATAACAAGAAAACAAGCCTAGGCTCTGATACCACTGTTGGGTTTTGAGCATTCTAACACTCCTAAGTGTACATGCAACCCTAAATACCTTGGATCTATGTTTTCTCTATTATACATGCAAATAAGAATATCCAAGATATTATCCTAATCTAGCATACAAAACAATGAGTGTAAAAAGATAGAATACATACCTCTTTGATGTAGAAAGTCTTCATGAAGCTTGAGTGCCTAGCCCCAATAGTGTGGAAGCCTCAAATGGAATCACAATCATCAAAACACTTAGAATAACTTGAGAGAGTTCTACACTTCATGAAATCAGCTAGCCCTTTTCTTCACTTTCTAATGTGATTCTAGTGGCCGATTTTTGTTAAGAATAAGATCTTTATATAGTGTTATAATTAGGGTAAATCCTTAATTGTCATGACTTTCCATTTCCTTGGATCCATGGGTTCAAATACACCATGGAGCATCCATGGACCATCCTATGGGTTTTAGCCCAACTTGATTATCCATGGAGCATTAGCCCACTATATAAGTATGGATGATTTACACAATCAACCCATATATTTAATTAGTCTTCTTTTGATCACTTAATTAATCCTAGATTAACTCTTGATCAATACTAATTAAATAATCTTATTATTCTTATTATTAATATACTAGAACTTATAATATATTAATAACCATAAGTGTCTTCTTTCTCTCATTATAGTCTATCCAAGTGCATGATGGTATGCAACCCAAATGGACCATGCCGGGTCGGGTCAAGTCTTACCAATTATAGTTATGGACTTAGACATTAATCCAACAGTTTTGCCCATCATGATCCGAAGGATTGCCAGGAATGTCGAGCAAGGTCAAGCTGCTATAGGTCGAGTTGTAGAAGTGGATGCCAACTCGAATCTCAACACGGTGCGCATCCATCAACTCGAAGAAGCCATGGACAGGACAAGGAGGACCAACGAGGCTCTGCAGCATCAGATGGCTGCCTCCCAAGCCGAAGTTAGGAAACTCCGAGCACGCCAAAGGATTCATGATCGACACCTTCAAGAAGTTATGCGTCAACTAGCGGATCTGAGGATTCTTCCAACAAGTAACCATCGTCAGTAGAAGACGTCTAGTTATCCCATCCTTTTGTTTAAAGGACTAGCCTTTTTCTCTCTATGTTCCGTAGATCTCCCGTCTGTAAACATTCCTAACTTAAAAGTACTCTATTTAAACCTCTAAACTGCCAACATTTTCTCTATGGTTGATGTAAGACCTACTGTTAGGTCAATTTTCATGAACCTGTATTACATCATTAATACCAGTATATTGGCAGTTAACTACTCTATTGTTATGGCTCTCATTCTGATCTTGAATTATGTGATTCAATCCATGAGACACTTTATTCATATTCGCAATAGGCTTTTACTATTGCTATCATTTCTATGATTTTCCAGTAAAGGATGCCTCCACAAAAGCGTCCAAGCAGAGGAAGACCAGCAACCCAAACCCCTCCTCCACCACCTCTTCCTCCGCAGATCGACCCAGTGTTGTTCCAAACAGCGGTGACCGCGGCTGTGACAGCATCCATGGCCCAAATGAACTCTGGGGACGCGAGCGGTGGTAACTCCAGGTTCGGTGAAGTCCATCAAATGGTGCAGGGATGCACTTATAAGGATTTCATGAACTGTAAACCTACCTTCTTCGATGGTACTGGAGGAATTCTGCCATTATCCCAATGGTTCGAAAGAACCGAAGCTGTATTTGAAATGTTCTCTTGCCCTGAAGAGAGCACAATCAAATTCGCTACTGCTACCCTTACTAACAGGGTCTTGACATGGTGGAATGGCCATGTCAGTTTACTCTCCTTGGTCACAGCCAATGCCATGGGCTGGGACACTCTAAAAGACCTCATTAGAGGGGAGTACTACCCTAGGGGCGAAATTCAGAAACTTGAGGAAGAACTCTGGAACCTCAAGATGAAAGGGACTGACATAACAGCTTACACGGCCAGGTTTTGCGACTTGGCGGCTATGTGTCCCAACATAATCCCGTCCGAAAGCAAGAAGATTGAACGGTACATCTGGGGTTTAGTGCCCCCATATCGGGGAAATGTTCTAGCCTCACGCCCTACCACTTTTGACAGGGCCAAAGAATTGGCCCAGAGTCTAATCAACCACGAAATCTCCTCCACTCCAGCAACAGTAACCACAACAACCACTGCACCACCCGCTTCATCTGATAGAAAGAGGAAGCGATTGGATAAGAAGAAGGGCAAGAAAACTCAAACCTCCGCAAAGGACCAACAAATCGTGGCGGTCCATGCTGCCACCATCCCAGCCACTCCAGCCGCACCAACCCCGCCAAAAGCTTATAGAGGGAATTTACCCAAGTGTCCTAAGTGCCCTTTCCACCACAACGGCCCCTGCCGTGAATTGCAGTGTTCCAAATGCGGCCGAAAGGGCCATACTGTCCGATTTTGCAAGGCTCCTCCCAAACCTATCACACAGGTTCCTGGTGCGGGAGTAACCCCGACGTGTTATGGCTGCGGCGAAGCGGGTCATTTCAAGAAGAATTGTCTAAAGACTACAAATGCTGGGGGAACTGGAAGGTTACTCGCTATCGGTCACAATGAAGCGGTAGCGGATCCCACGGTAGTCACGAGTACGTTTCTTCTCAACGACTCCTATGCTTGTGTCTTATTTGATAGTGGTGCAGAAAGAAGCTTCGTAAATCATAACTTTAAACACTTACTCAAACAAACCCCTCAACCACTAAAAGAAACATTCGTCGTAGAAATGGCTAATGGGAAAACATAAAGCTCTAGCGAAATCTACATAGGTTTCACTCTCATGTTAGACGATCACTCATTTCCAATCGATCTTATACCAGTCTCAATCAAAAATTTCGATGTCATTATTGGTATGGATTGGTTGAGTCTTTATCGCGCCGATATCCTATGCTCCGACAAAGCCATTCGCCTGAACCTTCTGAATCACGAAACCCTATTGATATACGGAGATAAACCAAGTACGAGTCTTCGTATCATCTCCAGTATTCAGGCTCAGAAATATTTACGCAGGGAATATCGCGCCTTTCTTGCCCACGTCGTCGACCCTAACCAGAAATCGAAAGATCCAAAAGACATTCCCGTAGTATGCGATTTCCCTGATGTCTTCCCGGAGGATCTTCCCGGCCTACCTCCCAAACGTCAGATTAAGTTCAGAATCGATCTAGTCCCAGGAGCTACCCCCGTAGCTAAGTCGCCCTACCGCCTAGCACCCGCCGAAATGCAAGAACTATCCAGTCAACTCAACGAACTGCTCAGCAAGGGTTTTATAAGACCGAGCTTCTCACCTTGGGGAGCTCCGGTCTTGTTCGTGAAAAAGAAGGATGGATCGCTTCGGATGTGCATCGATTATAGGGAAATCAATAAACTCACGGTCAAAAATCGCTACCCTATCCCTCTTATGGACGATCTATTCGACCAACTACAAGGATCAAGTTACTTCTCCAAGATTGATCTGAGGTCTGGGTATCATCAGTTACGGGTGCTTGAGGAAGATGTTCCGAAGACAGCCTTCCGAACCCGCTACGGACATTTTGAGTTCATAGTGATGCCCTTCGGACTGACTAACGCCCCCGCAGTATTCATGGACTTGATGAATAGGGTGTGCCATCCATACCTAGATCATTTTGTCATCGTCTTCATTGACAATATCCTCGTCTACTCTCGGAGCGAGGAAGAACACAGGGATCATCTACGACGAGTCCTGGAAACGTTGCAATCCGAAAGGTTATATGTGAAGTTCTCTAAGTGCGAGTTTTGGATCTGAAGAGTCGAATTCCTAGGTCACGTAGTTAGTGAAGAGGGAATCCACGTGGATCCCTCCAAAATTAAAGCTATTGAGAACTGGTCAGCACCGAAAACGCCTACGGTCTTTCGTCAATTTCTAGGCCTTGCTGGCTACTATCGTAGATTCATCCAAACTTCTCTCGGGTTGCGAAGCCTCTCACTATGCTGATGCAGAAGGGTGTGTCATTTGACTGGGAAGAGAAACAGGAGAAGGCATTCCAGACCCTAAAGCGAGCCCTATGCACCGCACCAGTATTATCCCTTCCCGAAGGGACAGAAGACTTTGTTGTGTATTGTGATGCATCCAATCAGGGGCTCGGTTGTGTCTTGATGCAACGAGGTAAGGTTATCACCTATGCCTCGAGGCAGCTAAAGACTCATGAGGCGAACTACACTACTCACAACCTCGAGTTAGGAGCGGTAGTCTTCGCACTAAAAATCTGGAGACACTATTTGTATGGGACGAAGAGTGTGGTGTACACCAACCATAAAAGCCTCCAACACATACTGAACCAAAAAGAACTCAACATGAGGCAACGTCGATGGGTCGAGTTCCTTAACGATTACGACTGTGAAATTAGACATCACCCAGCAAAAGCCAACGTAGTAGCAGACGCACTAAGTAGGAAGGAGTATTCTGGTAGAAGGACCAAGTCGTTGACGATAACTATCCATTTGCATCTATCCATGCAGATCAAAGAGGCTCAGCTGGAAGCCTTAAAGCCTAAGAATGTGACGGGAGAATCCCTGCGTGGAATGGATAAAAATCTGGAGGTTAAGGGTGACGGAACCTACTACTTCATGGACCGAATCTGGACTCCACTCCATGGAGGTTTTAGAGATTTGGTTATGAGGGAAGCACACAACACTCGCTACTCCGTCCACCCGGGTTCAGATAAGATGTATCTGGACCTCAAAAAGCTATATTGGTGGCCGAACATGAAAGCGGAGATCGCTACCTTTGTAAGTAAGTGCCTTACTTGTGCAAGGTCAAGGTTGAATATCAAAAGCCATCAGGACTCCTCCAACAACCTAAGATACCAGAATGGAAGTGGGAGCGGATCACAATGGACTTTATAACCAAACTGCCCAAGACAGCGGGTGGATTAGATACCATTTGGGTCATCGTTGACAGGTTGACCAAGTCCGCACACTTCCTACCCATCAAAGAAACAGACAAGATGGAGAAACTCACTAGAACATACCTTAAAGAAATAGTACGACTACATGGCGTCCCCATATCTATTATCTCAGACAGAGATAGTAGATTCACCTCTAGATTTTGGCAATCATTTCAAAAGGCACTAGGGACGAGGCTGGACATGAGTACAGCCTACCATCCGCAAACCGACGGACAAAGTGAGAGGACGATCCAAACCTTAGAAGATATGCTGCGAGCTTGTGTGATTGACTTCGGAAAATCATGGGATACACACTTACCTCTTGTGGACTTTTCTTACAATAATAGTTATCATACGAGCATCAAGGCAACTCCATTCGAAGCCCTCTACGGCCGTAAGTGCAGATCCCCTCTGTGCTGGGCTGAGGTGGGTGACACTCAGCTAGCTAAAGGAAGAGTTCCTGATAGCTCTCTCACTGGTCCGGAGATCATTCGAGAGACGACCGAGAAAATTGTACAGATACGTGAATGACTAAAAGCCGCTAGGGATCGACATAAAAGCTACACCGACAAACGGAGAAAACCCTTGGAATTCCAGGTGAGAGATCGAGTCATGTTGAAGGTCTCGCCCTGGAAGGGCACGATACGCTTTGGAAAGCGTGGAAATCTGAACCCAAGGTACATAGGGCCTTTTGAGATTCTCGCCAGAATCGGCCTCGTAGCTTATAAACTCAACCTACCTCACGAGCTAAGCAACATACACCCTACCTTCCATGTCTCGAACTTGAAGAAATGCCTGTCAGACGAGACTCTCGTAATTCCCCTCGATGAGATTGAAGTCAATGAGAGCCTCAACTTCGTGGAAGAGCCTGCGGAGATTATAGATCGGGAAGTAAAACAAACGAAACAAAGCCGTATCCCAATTGTGAAGGTTCGGTGGAATGCAAAACGAGGACCGGAATTCACTTGGGAGCGCGAACACCAAATGAAACTCAAATATCCCCATCTCTTCGTTTAGTAGTACTGAAATTCTTACCTGTACGAATTCTAAATTTCGGGACGAAATTCCCCTAACGGGGGGATGATGTGACAACCCTGAATATATTGCCGTTACAAATCCCATTTTCACTAACGGAATGCGTCACTATATGTTAATTCCTGTAATGTTTGGAGTCGTCAATAAACAAATATCTAGTTATTTATACGTCTTGGTATTATCATAAGTAATGATAACTTGTAAATGTTAACCCCGTTTAACTAAATAGAATTATATTACTTTTTCAACCACTTCACCCGGGTAAAAAGTTTTAACCCCGTTAAACTTTAGCATCGGATAGTTGTGTATCGAGTGCAATACCTGAGACATATATAAACAAATGGACACTACATTTGAACTCTTTTACCACACCTTCACTCTCTCTCACTAGTTTCTCTCTCTAGACCCGAACCCGACTCCAAAACCACAAATTCTAGCTTCCAAACGTAAGGACTCATTCCCTATCTTATTCTAAACATACTTCATTGTATTTAGAGGCTAAAAATCATAGAAAACAAGGATCAAAAGGGAGTTTACGGCCTAAGAAGCCCCTAAGGCCGTAAACACCTAAAAACTTGCCAAAAGCCTCATTTTTCCTTCCTTTAAGTTTATGTACTAATTAAGAGATATACCTAGGAGAGTTTGGACATTAAAACACAAGAATTTGAAGCCTAAAAAGGAGTTTATGGACCAAGCTTATGCTTAGGCCGTAAACACCCAAAAACCCTTGTTAAAAGTCCCAAAAACTTATCTAGGGCATGTAAGGAATTTAGCTAAGGCCCTAGGAAGTGTGTTGTACCTTTAAACTTCTCATTTTGAGGCCAAAAGAATAGTTTATGGCCAAGGCTATACTTGGGCCGTAAACTCCCCAATTTTTATGCCAAAATGTCCCAAAATTTCACAAAATTTCACAAAATGAGGGTTTAAACCCTCCATATTAGTTCAAGACACTTGCTATTAAATTAGGGAAGTGAAATAAGGCCTTAAACTTGCATTTTGGAGGACCACATGAGTATACTGCCAAGCCTAGGGGGCTTACGACCGTAAACTCCCAACGAGTGGCCTTTGGGCCATAAACTCCAAGGGAGTGAGCTCATGGACCCTCCCGTAAATCTTTTTTGGCCTTATACCACTCCCGGGAACCCCTTCTAGGCCCTAAAACCCCAAATTGACGCTAAATTGCCTACATACTTTAATGAAAAGCATAGAATGACTTATTCCTTGTAAAATACATATTTCATATGTCACTAGGGTCCTAAAAAGGTGCTCAAGTCGTTATTTGGTACCAAACGTTCAACCGACACTTTTACCCGATTTACCCGATTCATCCAATTTACGCGATTTCAGGTGAGTTCATACCCCTTTAATGAACCTTTCAAATGTTTTATATATTTTAGGGGGGAGATACAAGTTGAATATACATGTTTATGAAAAGTTATACAAGATAATTATTCATGTTACAGAATTAATCACATGTGATTCACTACCTGTAGTTCAAATCACATGTGATTTACCACTATGTTTTATAAATAAATCATTGGTTTTCAAAACTATTTTGGACAAACAAACAAGTTTTAAATGTTTCTTTTGTACAATACTTTTATTTAATGAATCTCCTTATAAAAGTGTAACCACACTGATATATTTATATAAGTAAGACTTGAAGGACTTAGGACCGATAGCTCGCCTTATTTCCTGTTCTTGTTTGATTGTGGGCTTAGGGTAGTAGTTATCCGTCCAACTGTCGTTGATTTCTTAGTTATATATCTTGTATATTAGTACGGATTACGAGTATTCCTTATTTCATTAGATGCTTAAATCACTAACCTGACTAGAACCACACACACTAAGTTAACTATAATAGGTATAGTTAAGGTCTCTATCACTCGTTTTAACTACTACTCTACACTACTATAATTCTCTCTATTATGAAACTATACACTAATAAAAGAATACAATACGAGTTATACAAAATACTACTACACTATAATACAAGAGAAAGTACTAATCATGAAATAACTCATTAACCCACTACGAGATACTATATTCGCTACGCACTACGCCCGAAGTTTTCCGATAGGAAGACGACACTATATGTATAGATCTATACGGAGCAGACGCTATTACATCCCGACTGTTAATTTCAGTCCGAGCCGCACAGGTCCAGGGATGCCTTTACTTCACTACACTGTACATGACCGGGAAGGTCATAGGGGTCCGCTATTATTCACATTATTGGTAACATACAAGAAATACACTATAACCGCACTAAAATACTAAACAAAAGATAAAGTTAATATCCCGAAGTAAATAAGTATCTAATACTAAAGGAAGCTGCACCACTATTATTTACTTCAAGTATAACTTACCATATTGCTTTACTTATTGGTGAGTCACTATTATACTTCCACGATAAATGGTTTTCAAAGATGAAAATGTCATATTTCTTAAAGGTTTTTAACTTACTATACATTTCTGGAAAATATAGGATTTTCTAGGTTTTACTACTACTTATGACTGTAAACTTCAGCTTTCATACTATCGATTCTAATGATTTTTATATAAGAACTCACACTAAACTCTTATGAACTCACCAGCTTTATGCTAATATTCTTTTCAAAATAACTTGTATCTTCAGTTCAATGATAGACAGGTACGACTGCAGCATTTTTGGAGAAGATGGAGCATGCAAGACCCATCTCTTACTTTTTTTTACTTTTGGTGTTTGTTGAACATTACAAAACACACTTGTAAATATACTCACTATGTAAATGAAATGGTTATATGTTTCTTGCTTTTACTATTATGCAATTGTGATGATACCATACACTACGTCATCCACCCCGAAACGTATTCCGCCGTTATCGGTTTTGGGGTGTGACATCTTAATGATCAATAAAGTCATAAATCTGGATTTAGTCCCTCTCCCTGATACATCTTTCATTCCTATTACTTTATTCTATAGAATATCTGAAAAAGTTCCCAACATTCAAAGTTCTACCAAATCTTGAAAGGATTCAACATATCTTCATCAGAGAAGCAGAACATGGAATGTTCTATGTTGTCAACAATGACCATATATGCTTCCAACGGCCTCTTAATCTTCATAAATCCGCAACTGAACATCCCTTTCATTTGAGATTGGAATGCAAAGGAAAGTGAAAAGTTGGCTATTGATTATCTCTTATGAACTCAACAAAAGAAGAGATAAATTAGCTTGTGACAATTACCAATGAATTAAGCCCGATATCATCTCAGATGCTGAAAAAGTCATTTTTGAAGATATTTTGGTATAGATTTTGACATTTTCGGATTGGGGGAGATTGTAATGTCAAACCTTATAATATGATGTGTAAAAACTTTATCACGCTGAACACATCATAAACGCCAGAGACATTAATCATGTTTGAAAAGATAGCATGATATAATACTTTTTAGCTAAGTATCATGATTTGTTATTTTTGTGATAGGATCTGTTTTGTATATTATATATCTTTTGTTGGATTAATGTCTAACTCCATAACTATAATTGGTAAGACTTGACCCGACCCGGCATGGTCCATTTGGGTTGCATACCATCATGCACTTGGATAGACTATAATGAGAGAAATAAGACACTTATGGTTATTAATATATTATAAGTTCTAGTATATTAATAATAAGAATAATAAGATTATTTAATTACTATTGATCAAGAGTTAATCTAGGATTAATTAAGTGATCAAAAGAAGACTAATTAAATATATGGGTTGATTGTGTAAATCATCCATACTTATATAGTGGGCTAATGCTCCATGGATAATCAAGTTGGGCTAAAACCCATAGGATGGTCCATGGATGCTCCATGGTGTATTTGAACCCATGGATCCAAGGAAATGGAAAGTCATGACAATTAAGGATTTACCCTAATTGTAACACTATATAAATATCTTATTCTTGACAAAAATCGGCTACTAGAATCACATTAGAAAGTGAAGAAGAGGGCTAGCTGATTTCATTAAGTGTAGAACTCTCTCAAGTTATTCTAAGTGTTTTGATGATTGTGATTCCATTTGAGGCTTCCACACTATTGGGGCTAGGCACTGAAGCTTCATGAAGACTTTCTACATCAAAGATGTATGTATTCTATCTTGTTACACTCATTGTTTTGTATGCTAGATTAGGATAATACCTTGGATATTCTTATTTGCATGTATAATAGAGAAAACATAGATCCAAGGTATTTAGGGTTGCATGTACACTTAGGAGTGTTAGAATGCTCAAAACCCAACAGTTGTATCAGAGCCTAGGCTTGTTTTCTTGTTATACTTGCAAATGGAGTTGAAAAGTCGAGTTTTGATACTGTCAGCCCAGCAGACTCGCCGAGTCCATGAAGGGACTGGACGAGTCCAAGGCAAAATGCATCCAACTCGCCGAGTTTTGTTCATGCACTCGACGAGTTGGACCCCAAACAACATATTTTCGAGGTTTTTGGCTAGAAATGGACTAGGAACATTACCCTAAGTTGTTTTGAACTTATAAACTTTTTTTTTAATGTGGTAATGTTCATGCTAATCCATTTTCAAATATATTTGTCAATAGATTCATGTTTTGTATTAGTTTAAGGTTTAGACTAATTACATGAAGAAGTTTGATATGAATTATCTTGTTCTTATGAGTTACTTAGATTAATAGAAAAGTTAATTGAAATAGTTGTTTTCAATCCATTTTAATCTAAGAGTTGAGTATAAAATGTGTTTGTATAACTTGTCCTCAAGTTACATGATGAGTCACATTAAAGAGTCATAAAACTCATAAAAGTTGGTAATGGTTACAAAATGAAGAGTCTTGTGTCATTGAATTTTTTTATGACTCCATAACTTGTCCTCAAGTTATGGAAGTTCAAGAGTCACTTCGTTAATAAATAAATAAAGTGTAACCTTAATTAATTCCATAAGTTATAAAAATAAAGAAAAGTTAATTCTTTTATTAGTTTAAAGTCTTCCATAAATTATGGAACTTGAAGAGTTTTTTGGATTAAAGCTACTTTAAACAAATAAGTTATGAAATTAATTAGTTTTGAATAGTTTCAAAACTTGCCCTCATGTTTTGGAATTTGAAAAGTTTTCTCTTATGAATACTTTAATTCCAAGTTAGCCCTTAGAATTTTTAAGAGTTAAAATTCAACACTTATACTATTTATAACATTAATGGTTAATATATATATATATATATATATATATATATATATATATATATATATATATATATATATATATATATATATATATATATGTATGTATGTATGTATAAGAACAAGTCGTTTTACCGTTAGTAGGCCTCATTCACGAAACCGGTCTATAAGGTGGGTATAAGGTTGTTGCCTATAAAATGGCGACTTAATGGGTGTCCACTCTCACCCACCACTTGCTTGATTGGTGGAGGGTCGTTAGCCGAACGGGTAGGACAATGACTTTAAATTCTCCCTTCATTAAAAGTATTAATGATAAATACTAAGTAACTAAAATCTTAATAATTTCCAATCTTAGTTACTTTAGGAAAAATGTGAATTTGGTGCTAGCCCATGGAATTCACACTTTGTACCTTACCAAGTCATTGGTGGAGCATGTGTGGTTAACCGGCACACTAATTTGGACTAGTAAGGACCACAAAGGGTGACTTAATGTTTGTCATAGATCAATGGAGCGTGTGTGGTTAACCGGCACATTGATTAGGTGATAATATTAAGGGTACCAAGTGAATTGGTATGGTTATTCACACCTTGTTTTGTGATCCTCGGCATCCCAGTCACAAAATTTGAGAGGGCACACTCGAGATTGAAACATGCCATTGAAAAGTTCAATGAATCTCAAAAGATCTAGGAATTTCAAATCCAATTAAAACCTAATAAATTATTTCGTTTTTCATGGTGGAAATTGGTGAATCGTCATTCGCCTACCTTCAAATGTTTGATAGCTTGGATTACGGCATCCCTCTTCCAAATTATAAAATATTGTGTTGGGTCCTAGCCTTAATATTTCATATTGGGTGTCATATTAAGGAATTTAAATCAACTATCTTGAATATCTCCCAAAACATGTCTGGTTTAGACATTTATGATCTTCCCAAATCTCTTGAAGATGATGTTCCTCAACATCATGCTTCATTTCCTCTATCTCCTCCAATTATTCTCCCTACCCCACAAGTTCTTGAAAAAGTTTAAGGTCACTCGAGCCCTATTGCCAAGTAAAAGTCTTGGCGTGGTCACATCTTGGAGATGTAGTCACATATTGACAAGCCGGGAGAGTTGGGTGTCAAAGTCTTGAGAAAGTTGGTGGTTCAATCACTTTCTAAGTCACATAGTGAGTTCTTTTGGAATACCTATGAAAAAGACTATGACAAGACCCTTAATGATTTTATCTATTTGTTAAGATCAACTTCCTCAAAACTTGATGGACATTGACAATAGTGACACAGGAAATCCAGAAAAGCATTCTCTTCCCAATGGAAAGGAAACGGCCATAGTCAACTCGGTTGACCAAATGGTAAAGAGAAAAACTAAGTTTGTGATAGTCCCGTGTACCATTATCAAAAGGTCCATATGTTTATATTGCCAAAGAAAGGGGCATTGGTTGCAAAGCTGCCATAATTTACCTAAGGATGTTAAAGTCGATAAGTTTGACTCTACTTCAGGTAAAGTCCACTATCTAACTCTGCTAAGTTTCTATTCTAAGATTCTTATTACATAATGTGAATGGGTCACATGCTGATGTTTTAAGAATCAAAAGAAAAGATAGGAAGCGTAAAGTAAGTATATGTTGATTCTAATTGCGAAGGTGGGTTTCGATCGCATGGTTCGGTGATCAGAATTTTGAGCTGTTGCTTAAGAGTTATAATATATTGCTTATGAATAGATAACAACAAGGTTTTCATGTGGATTGTAAGGATAAGTTTTTCCGCAAAAGTTTTAAAATAAAAGGAAAAAAGGGGTTTTAATTTTATTTATTTTAAAAAAATATCCTTACAATGGCATCTGTGGAAAATTGTTGCTTATATGTTTCCAGTAATAACAATATTGGAAAGTGGATTTGATTCTTTCATTTGTGGTAGTGTCTGAATTTACCAAATGAAGAAAGCTTTTCATCACCCAAGTTTCAATTGGACAGAAACTTGGAATCATACAAGTTGTATTGTATGATGAATGAGAATTTTCATCTTTGAAAAATTAAGACTAATTCTTTGATCACATGTATAGGTGAGTCAATTGAAGGACTTAGGAATTAGGTACACTGGGTGTGCACTGGTCAAGGTCCACCACAAAGATTGATTTGTCATGATTTACTAAAGATTAGTAAATATGATTATACTTATAAGGTTAAGTATAATTCTGTAACATTGAAAAGGTTCCAATGTATGGCAGAGCGAATAAGAAGAATCAAATTTGGAAGAAGGATAAAAGTTTCTCAAATCTGAAAAGATGGGAGAGTACTTTAGTATCAGTTTTATGATCATCTTAATGATTATGAAACCATATCACAAATTCATACTCTAAGGACGTCTTAGTGCATTGTTATGGCTAAGAGGAGAGGTCATGAATTGTTGGATTGGTTAAGATCAAGGAGATGAGTCATACTTCGTTCCAAAACAATTCTTAGAGTCATACTCCAAGATTGTAACATTGAGTGACATAAAGTAAGGTTTAAAACACTTATCAAATGTAGTGTGAAATGTTTCTACTCTTGTACATTTGAGATTGGTAATTTGTGATGTCTTGGATGAGACAAAGACCAACTAAGACCAATTGTGTGAAGTGTTAGTCTTGATAAGAATCCGCACTATCCCTTGAATATCTGTTTTGTCAAGGAATGGTTCTTGACTAGGAAAACTTATATGTCAAGGGGACAGTGAGAGCCTTAAAGATCCTGAAAGAGTTTCAAGATTTAATCAAGAGTGAAACCTGTAATTTATCACTAGCACACGACTTAAGGTTTGCAGCCTATCGTGTTGACATAATTCTCATTTATGTACCTACTTCAAATAAGTTGGATTTGCATGTGAGTTATCAGAGTTCAACTTGGAAGCATTGGTGGGCCTTGTGCTACCAAGGTGACAAGAAAGTAAGATTGAACAAGTTTAATCTATGTAAGGCTGAATTTGTCACTAACCTTATCTTGTGATTATGGTTTTGACAAATTCACATGGATAAGAACTCATACACTATAAAGTCTAAGTGTCATAAGGTTTCTCTCCGATTCATGAAAATGATGGTGAGGAAACGCTTTCACTAAGTAGATTTTACGTAGATATCAATTATGTTATTTGCATTTTCAAAAGTCGTTAGTGGAGCGCGTGTGGTTAACCGGCACACTAACATGGACTTGTGAGAAATGGAAAATGCCTAAGAAATTGAGACTATGATTACGGCATCCCTTTTCATAGTTCTGAAAATTGCTTAGACACACAGCTGAGCTATCTACAGAAAGGTGTATGAATCTAAATTTCAGAAGTCCAGCAGACTTCTGAAAAATATGTCAGAGCTAGTGGGAGCATAAGTGTTATGCTGATAATCATCATGTTAGTGGGAGCATGATTATTATGATTAGTATTGCAAGCTAGCAATGTTAATTATAGAAAACAAAGTTTCAATTCACAAAGTTGCAAGGGTTGAAAAGTTGTTTTGCTATAATTAAGGGAGAGGAAATTATACTTCATTTCAATTCTAAAGCATAGATTGAGATTTTAATCATCTTTAGTCAAGAATATATATGAATTTTGTGTTGGAATGGTTCAACTTGAAGAAATTCTATATATATTGCATTTTCAAAATTCGATTATGATTACGGCATCCCTCTTCATAGTTAAATTTTGAAAACATGGCAAATAAAAATATTGTAGCAAAAGACTGGTCTAGTATCATGTCTTTATGTCAAACATCATGAATCGTGTCCCATATGCTTCGGATATAGGATCGATTTCACGTGCTATAATATTCATCCTTTCTAAATTTTCCAAATGCTTAAGGCATTGAGAAGGGAAAAGTCTAGAACTGGATATGACTAAAGTGATTAAGCAATTGTCGAGGATAATCTGAGGTTTGCCAAAGATTGGTTTCTCAAGGACAATTGGAAGTATAGTGATAATTCTGGAAGGACCATATTGACATAATCTGTAAGGAGGAAACTCTTGTTCAGAAGTGACAGTCAAAATGAATATGGAAATGTTTCAAAGTCAGAAATTTCAATCTATGTAAGGTTAAGGAAACTTAATGCAAGAAGGATGTTTCCAAGGAGTTGACCTCCTTTGGAATGCTCTGTAATGATTGTTGCCAAGTCTTTGTGAATTTGTGCATAATCGTTACAAGAGGATCAATGCATAAAAGTTTAGAATCTAACAAATTTCAGTAAATGGCATGAATTTGGAATTCTTGCATTTGCAGTAAGGATTTGGGAGTGTGAAAAGAGAATCATTGAAGTAATGTTCAATTGATCTAGTTCACAAAGTAAAGATCATAGACAAACATAGTATGCATACTTGGTGTATGGCATGACTAGTGTTTAGAAAACATAGTGTACATGCTTGGAGCATGGGACAACTATTGTTTTAAATTCAAGAATAAAGTTGATAGCTGAAACAGTATACAATGAATAATGTGTAATCATATGGTGATAAATAAAAGGTGTTTTATTTATGTTCATAGGTTTTGATACCATATTAGATTCGATTATTATTGTGTTTCACTTTGCATGTTTTGACTTCCAAAATAGCTAGGTTATTCTTTCTGAATGACTAAGTTATTTAAACACTCCACAATCGTTCATATGTTGGAAGTAGGTATGAATCAAGAGTGTCATGAATCAGGTTTGTAGATGGCTAAATGGGTTTAGTCATGGCAATGGTTGCTACAACATTCATGAGTTCTCATAAGTTATGAGTATTGGAATAAACCCACGCTCACTTGTATCACTTCATGGAATTTATCTCGAGTGATCGTGAGACGGTAATATCATATAAATCTTCAAACCTAGAGATATGAGTTGTTACCGATGAGTTGGTTGTGCATTGATTGCACGTAAACGCATCAGTAACTTGATGTTATAAAACATGCCTTTGTGTACAATTCAACAAGTAGTAGAACAAGCATATAAGTCGAAGTTTATCTATTCCTTCTAGAAATAGAAGCAATATCTGGGCCCCTCGATGATTTTGTTGTGACCTATGTACCGGCCGGTCAGAACTAAATTGATGTGTTCGATTAAGTTCTTTGTCAAACAAATCGAAAATCGGGAAACAAACTGCTGGACAATAAGTACGACGCTGTTCCATGTATTTGTCCGGCTGATATCATGAGAACAGAGGATTATATGATCCCTTATCTAATGGACAAGTCATTGACAACATCAAAGTTCATCTACAAGGTCAGAGTTCGACAGAAGCTTTTGAGAGCTACGATTGCCAGTTGGTTCCTGAAGTCATACGCAATAATAGTTTTAGACTTATCCAAGTGGGAGACTGTTGGATTAATTTCTAAGTCCATAACTATAATTGGTAAGACTTGACCCGACCCGGCATGGTCCATTTGGGTTGCATACCATCATGCACTTGGATAGACTATAATGAGAGAAATAAGACACTTATGGTTATTACTATATTATAACTTCTAGTATATTAATAATAAGAATAATAAGATTATTTAATTAGTATTGATCAAGAGTTAATCTATGATTAATTAAGTGATCAAAAGAAGACTAATTAAATATATGGGTTGATTGTGTAAACCATCCATACTTATATAGTGGGCTAATGCTCCATGGATAATCAAGTTAGGCTAAAACCCATAGGATGGTCCATGGATGCTCCATGGTGTATTTGAACCCATGGATCCAAGGAAATGGAAAGTCATGACAATTAAGGATTTACCCTAATTGTAACACTATATAAAGATCTTATTCTTGACAAAAATCGGCCACTAGAATCACATTAGAAAGTGAAGAAGAGGGCTAGCCGATTTCATGAAGTGTAGAACTCTCTCAAGTTATTCTAAGTGTTTTGATGATTGTGATTCCATTTGAGGCTTCCACACTATTGGGGCTAGGCACTCAAGCTTCATGAAGACTTTCTACATCAAAGAGGTATGTATTCTATCTTGTTACACTCATTGTTTTGTATGCTAGATTAGGATAATACCTTGGATATTCTTATTTGCATGTATAATAGAGAAAACATAGATCCAAGGTATTTAGGGTTGCATGTACACTTAGGAGTGTTAGAATGCTCAAAACCCAACATCTTTAATATATGGTAGTTATCATAGTTATTCAAATCCATGATATGTAGGGATTTGATTCTAGAATAGTCTTCAACCTAGTATATAAGTTGCAATAGGGCTGCATGTAAAATATAGCTTTGTGCACTCTCTGTTTATGAGAGATTCTCTTAATTTAAATTTGTTTTTGATTAATCTCTTCATTTTTCTTGCCATTGTTTCATATCTTATGTTCTTATTTCCATCCTTCAAAGGATTTAAACCTTTAAAAGATAATTAACTAGCCACCTAATAATTATCCATATAATTGGTAATTATTTAGTTGCTCTTGTTTAATCCTCCAGAACATTCCATAACTTTTAGATTTCATTTAATTAATTAAGTATTGTTAAATAATTAACAAATCAAGTCCTTATAATTTTCCCATGTCATTTATTACCTATTTTTGTCGTCGCGTGTAACCTAAAAGGACCCTACTATTAATAGTAATATTACCAATTGATGTAATTGTGTTGTGACTGTGGGGACCATTTTCCAACATTCCCACTTGCACAAGTCACCAATTCTATATGGCCTAATATTTAATAGTTATAAGTACAAAGTATACAGTCAATGTACCTGTCATACTCACACCATAGATTCGTGATATATCCCTTAGATAAGTGATCAGATATTCCTTTGTTCATCAATATATCTATATGAAAATGAGACATGGATGTTAGGGGTCAAGATCCAGAAACCTATCTAGAATCCCATATCTTAAAGGAGTCTCAGGATCCTGAACACATCCATCATTATTTCCTAACGAAATTAACAACTATATTTCTTGTTTATTTCTCACATGTGCAGAAATGGTCAACATAAGAGTCATTCACAACGAAGAATCACTTCAACCAGGCTAAAACTCGGGACTACCAAGTCAAAGCACGTTGCACATACTAGTTCAACAGGATCCCAGAAATATCAGACTTTTAGTTATATAACCTAGACTATAAATACACTTTTTAAACACATACACGTACACAATTCTCTGACACCTGGCCCATTTAGACTCATTTTATCATTTGTAATCGTATTATCAAGTTTATCTTTGTAAATCATTCTTCAATCAATAAAATCAAACAAGGCAGGTAGTGATTATCACCTCCGAAGGTTTTTTGTTAGAGATCCTAACAAGGATCACGGGTTTTCCTTGTAAATCACTCTTATCATTTTAACTTCAATTCGACTCTTGTTAGCTACAACACCACAGCCCCTCATACAACTTGGTTGATCTTTGTTTGATCAATTTTTGACCATAACAATTTGGGACCCACCATGGGGCCATGGTGCTCATAGTCGTTCAGAAATCATGTCTACCCAACCAACCATATCCTCTTCCTCTCTTCCTCCCATTTCTTCTAAAAAAAACTTACCACCACCTTTATGCAGAGCTCCTAAAAATCGCCACACCGGTCACTACCCAAGGATTTCAGGATCCTCCTATAGCAATTTCCAACAACAATCTCTTTTTTGTGATGAAGAGATTGGAACAACAAGTTACTCAGCAGCAGGAGGACAACAAAACGGTACTCAAGGAAATTGAGAGAATGAGGATGGAGATCCATAAACCCCAAAGAGTTGCACCTTGTTCTTGCAACCCAAGATCTTAAACTTTGATAATACATGATCCTTAGGAAACCACTGTGAGATAGGATCCTCAACTCCAACACATGCTCCCACTTGGTGTGCAACTCCAAAGGAACGACTAACGAGCCCATGTGATCTATGATCCCGACGAAACCTTTATCACTCCCAATAACAAGGATCCTGGTAACTTTGTGAATAATAATAATTTTAATACTAAGGTGTATGATCTCAAGCATACCAGGGGTAGTCTAGCCTATGCCCAAAGTATCCCCCACCACTCACAAGATCTCGAGATTCGCTCCTACAATAACTAACACTGAAGTCCCAAAACATTTCCGAACTCCCAACATGAAACCATACGATGAAACTACGGATCGTGAGGAACATGTGGCACAATACAAGGAGAGAATGAAGATCATCCCCATTCTTTCGCACCCGAAGGAAGCTTGCCTATGCAAGGGTTTTGGTTCAACCATTACAGGATCAGCATTACAATGGCTTCTTAGTGTTCCTCTTTACTTTATTGCTTCATTTTCCCATTTAGTTAACCATTTCAACAATCAATTTTCTTGTAACAAGACATTCCAAAAGAACACTAGTGACCTTTATCGAGTAGTCCATGATCCTATGGAATCTCTTAGGTAGTTCGTAAACAGTTTTGGCAGGGAAGCTTTAACTATCCCCAACATTAACAGGGCCACTGCCATGGAAGCCTTCAAAATGGGCCTAAAGAAAGACTCTCCTTTCTACGAAGACCATGTAAGGACTCCATGCAAAATAATGGATGAAGTCAGAAGTAGAGAACTAAAGTTTATCAGGTTGGAAGAAGAAGACAACGAGATTCAAAAGCGGAGAAACACTCCAAATTCATATGATAATCTTAATAGAAAGGCCGATTCCTCAGTCCAAAATCCTATAAGTCAAAACCATATTCCAAACATGATCACCATATGGTTAATGATCTTGAAGATGAAGGAGAAGATAATGAATTCCTCACGATCACTAATTATTGTTTTTCTATGGATGTTTTAGGTTTAATCTTGTCCATGGAGGATCTTGAAAAAAGATAAATCAAGTGGCCGGAAATACAAGTCTAAATGATATGCACACCACGATGAATTTGGCCACATCACTAAGGATTGCATATCCCTAAGAAAGGAGATTAATTATCTCCTAAGGAAAGGACATCTTAAGGAGATCCTAGGAAGACGAAAAGAAAGATTGGAGGAAAAGGAGTAGGATCCTGTGAAGATCCTGGAAAAACCAAGATCCCCCCTTCGGACACCAAGAGAAAGAAGAAGGACCTAGGAAGAATATGTCGATCACAAACGAGAAGAAAGTCATATTCGATAAAACAAATAAGGAAGACATTTGGGATCCACACTACGATGGATTGGTGATCACTCTATACATTGCTAACAATTTCGTCAGAAGGGTCCTTGTTGATAGAGGATCCTCAGCCAACATTATACTCCTAAATGCTATAAAAAGAATGAACATCCCAGAGTCCGAGATAGTTAAAAGATCCTCAGTACTGATTGGATTCAATGGCGAAAGAAAGCATACAGTCAGGGAGACCAAGTTACATATACATAGAGGCGATAAACTCTATGCAAAGCTTTTATGTTATTAATACCTTGCCTTCTTATAATATTATTTTAGGTAGACCGTGGATCCACGACATGAAAGCAATCCCCTTGACGTACCACCAATGTGTAAAGATGCCCACTCCTTGGGGAACAGTGCAGACCATAAGTGATCAACAAGAATCCAAAAAAAGCTACAAGACCTCAATGAAGCCCTCCTCAGTACCAAGGCAAGCATATCAATTAAAACAGGGGGCACAAGACGTACTAGAAGCGAATGAACAAGATATAAAGGAAGTGCCCTTGGACCTTGAGGACATTGGCGTTAAAATACTCATAAGGTCCGCAATACCATAAGACATCCATGAGGACCTAGTTACAGACCTGCAAGAAAGAAGAAAAACATTCGCATGAAAACACGAAGATATGACAAGTATACGTAAGAATATTATATCTCATAAACTTAAAATTGATCATTCTTTCAGATGCATACATAAAAAAGGAAGATTGCATTTGAAAGGAACCTAATCATTCAAGAGGAAGTGGAAAAACTTGTCAAAACAAGGATGATCAAGAAAGTCAAGTTCCCAGATGGCTAGCCGACATGGTGGTGGTACAAAAAAAGAACGGCAAATGACGAGTATGTGTGGACTACACAGATCTTAATAAGGCTTGCTTTAAGGATCCTTTCCATTTGCCACACATGACTTCACGATAGATGTCACACATCAACCTTAATTACAATATGCATATTTACCAAAAACTTGAATAACTAAAAGCTACAATCATATTTTGGATATCCAAATAATACAAATATACAAGCATTTGAGAAATCAATGTGTCGATATGCATCCTAGAATTTTTGGATAGTGTTTTCAAAGCAAAATCTTGAATTTCTAGATTTTTTAACTTCCCTAAAGCTAAGCATTCATGTACATAACTAGATGACACCCTCATTGTAATGTTACTGTTATTAAACTTAGTGAGAAGTGTATAATAAATTTAACAATATATAAACTAAAAACTAATAATAAATAATAAAGCCTAAACATAAAAATATTTAAAAGTTTTATAATTCTATAAGAACGTTTATAATATAACATTTACATAGAAGCATGAACTTTGAATTTGACTTTAACCTTGACCCTGACCTTGACCTTCACCTTGACCTTGACCATGCCTAGAGTGCTTGCCACCGACTTTGGAGGTTAAGGGAAATATTTAATTAGTTATTAGTTTAGTAAACAATAAGTTCAGTTGATAGATTATAGGAATGAAGCATATAGGTAAGGAATATTAATGTGATTGTTGGCAGTTGGAGACCGGTCCATGTTCCCATGTGAACTTGTCTTGCTATTTTAATATCTATTTATGTACAAACAAAATAATTGATCATTTTCTTTTATCGTGCGCGTGTATATATATATATATATATATATATATATATATATATATATATATATATATATATATATATATATATATATATATATATATATATATATATATATATATATATATATATATATATATATATATATATATATATTACTAGCGTACCCGCGCGATGCAGCGACGGCGTTTTGTTTCATTCTGACGATTAGTTTACGAACGAAAATTAGTATCATTTCGGCGGTTGTCAAATTGTTTTCTTTTGATTTGTTTCATTTCGACGATTTGTTCCTTTCGGCAATCAGTTGTCTTTAAATGGGCGGCAAATATTAATTTTCGTCTATTACTATTTATCTAGTAGTGGACGGGGATTAGTTTCATTTAACGAATAATGTTAAGATTACGATCTAATTGTGGATCTATGACGATTCTCTAGTATCAATTTTCCAGTGGGGGAGACATCTGTTGTCAAGGTGACGGGTTTGAGAGAACTTACGACAATGATTTCTACTGTTTCAAAAAGTTTGACAGTGACCGAAAGAGGTGATGAATATCCATATGTAGGGTGAAGGTTTAGTTGTGATGAGGGAAGGTGGTGATGGCGCCATTGTCGTATATAGCAGAAGGGTTGAAGACGGAAAAGGGAAACCATAATTGAGAGAGAGTAGCTGAGAAAATTATTAGGGTTTGTAGAATATGTGTGTATGGTGCGTGTTATCGCTCCGTTCGATCCAATAGCTAATCGACAGACCTAATTAAATTTCGGCAATCTATTTGCCCTTCCATGTCATTTTTCCTTTTTTTATGTCAAATAGTTCATTTCGGTCGATAGTTTTTATGCTGTGGTTATTATCTATTTTAGTTCAATTTATTCGTTTCAATTTTTAGGTGGACTCTTTTATGTCAGATAACTATTTCTGATGAATACTTTCTAGTTAGCTGCCTAGCTACGTATTGTAATTTGTAATTATGTCTATATTTCCTTAAGATGCATAATTATGTATATAAACTTGACATATCAAAATATAGAAATGGATAATAAATAAATAATATAATTCATATGATAGTCTACGATAATATATACGACTTTTCAAAAATTTAAAGTAGTAATAGTATTTAAACATTTACCTAATGTATGATAATTACCTATATGTGCATTGTGCAGTGTGTTATATTTTATCATCTTGTCAATTCTAAGTGTGTTATTATATGTGAAAAAAGGCAACAAAAAAAAAAAAAAAAAAAAAAAAAAAACATGAACAACTTTTTTTAATTTCAAAAGCTCTACAAAATTTAAATTGTTTTTTATTTCAATTGTCCTAGTCGGAATTTTTGTAAATAAAAAATATGAAAATATCTTGCTAAAAAAATTGTCATAAAGTAAATACATTTACAAAAAAGTTTAGTGTAAACACTTTTTTTTTTTAAATTGACAGAAAGATACATCATTATGTTTTACTATATCAGATCCTTTTGTGTGTTTTTTTTTTTCAATGTATTAAATATTTAAAATCTAAAAATTTGTTTTGAAATTTTTGATTATTGTATTCATAAAATAATCATACTTCGAAGTTACGAAATGTTAATGTATCATGTTATTTATGTCCGTTACAAATAACTATTTTAGGTTATACAAATATTAGAAATTTGTTCAAGTAATATATAAATTCAAAATCTTTTTAAAATGCTTTTTAGTTCATAAATATATAAAAATCTGAATTACTTTAATTAAAATATTCTTTTAAATTCTAGTCTGTAAGACTGAAGGGAATGGTATCACACTCCTTATTTTACCACACTCAAGGAGTGGTATACCATGGAAAGAGGAAAGAGAAAGAAGAGAGAGATAGAGAGAGGGAGGAAGAGTGAGAGAGAGGAGCGCTCTCAAGAATAACCGCACTCCCCAAACCTCATAGAGGGGATGGTGTTCTATATGCGATATAGGCGTTATGTCATCCTTACTGCACTTCATCCACTCTAGTCTAAAGAATTGGTTGGGACTCCAACAAAAACTATTTACAACGTTAAAAATCGATGCTTTTATGAAACTTAAATTCAAACTATTGTCGTTTTTATCAATTTTACCGTCAAACTTTTATCCCCTTGTAATTACAACTTTACTATCAAAATATTATTTAAACCCTTGTATATTTAACAAATCGAGTCTATATTTTCTTTTTGAGTTGTTTTGAAGTTTACAATATTAACCATTTTGTTTGTAGTTTTCTATTTTATGTAATTATTTATAAATGAAATTAGGATATTTTAACAGTATAACTAAAAGCTTAACCAATTTAATAAGTTTATAATTATAAATTATAAGTTGTATTGGATCTTGTTATTCTAACAATAAGATCGTCTAAAATCATCCCAACTCCTGAAATCCATAACCACGCATCAAAGATGCTTATCTTATACACTTAAAATTTGATTTTAATAATGATAATGATAATAATTCATCATTTAATTTTTATGTTATATTTCTATCAAATTAAAAAGAATGATATATGGAATTATTTTTTGTTCAAATTACTTTTTGCTTGACACATGCCCGTCAAAATAGTTAGTTATGAAGTAGAAGTCATCAATTAGAAGTCATCAATTTTACTTGAACCGTGGTTATTGACCAACTATTATTTATTTTATATAAATAATATGAAATTTTATCACCTCTAGAATAGTAAGGGACAAATTTTTTTTTTTTTTTTATAGAAAATATGCAAGGTTTAAAATAAAGTATAGCATATACGATAACATTGTCATTGACCAAATACATTATTATTTATTTTTATGTAAATAATTTGAAATTTTATCACCACTAGATTATATTTAACAATAAAGGGTAATATTTTAAAACTTTACAGAAAATATACAAGGTTAAAAATAAAGTATACCATACTCTATAATATTGTTAATTTTTTTTTTGAACCGATAAATCTAATCTACTCCTAAGCTAACAACACTAATTTCATCTATGTCCACGATGTGATTTAAACCCTCAACCTCAAAGAAAGAGGATACAATCTAATACCGTTGGACTACAAACCCTTTGGTTATAACATTGCTAAATTGTTATACATAAACATAAATAACATTGATGCCTATTAAAAAAATCAAAATAAAAAATAAAAAATTGGAAACGGGGAATGACAGCAGCAACATACTTAGATCGAGAATGAGCCGGCAATGTACATGAAATAAAAACGAGAAAATTAGAAAAGATAAATGCTAAATATGAGTTTACATAAAAAATGAAGTTTTATTTTTTGTATTCGAAAAACTACATTCCGTTTTATCAGAGTTTTTCAAACCTACAAATATTATAAACAAAATTTAATAAAAAATGAACCTTCTTTTTTCTAAAAATGTCGGATATAAAATTGAAATAACATCATAAAAAGTTTGGATCTAATATTACAATACCATAAAGTGGCATAGATCTGCAACGTTTTTAACGAATTTGAATACGTAACTACTTAATTTTTTCCAATCTTTCATATATCATATCTACACACATGCATGGAGATAAAGATACACATGCATAAGTGAAAAAAGGTCAAAAAAAAAAAAAAAAAAAAAAAAAAAAAAAAAAAAAAAAACACACAAACAAACATAATCAGTTAAAGAAAGACATACACATATATATAACACATAAATATTTGTTGGAAGATCTGAAAATAAAAAAACAATTGTAAGAATTACCTAAGATCACGTAAAGGACAAGACCTACACAAAGTTTCAGATCTAAAAAACAAACACAAAAGCAAACTCATGTATCCGAATCTGTTTAACGGATAGGAATTATGACCATCATATTAACAACATAGGATGCTGTGAGTGGAATATATGACACTGAGTATACTTATAGGATTGATGGTGTTCATCGTAGGTGTCAACATGACTAAAAGAAATGATGGTGGCTGCGATGAAGATCTAGGATTTCCAGGTGCCATGCATCAAGGAGTGGAGTTGTTCACCAGTGGCGTCAAGCCGTCAACGGTGTAGTGGTGCCTGATCATGGTGATGCAGGTGGAGGTATAGATATAGGGTTTCATAGTGTCGCTGAGAGCTAGTGGGGTTAAGCAGTTGTGTTATCGGCATATGTAGTAATGGTGAAGGTTGCTCGAGGGTAGAGAGCTTTTAGTGGTGGTAGCGGCTGAAAATGCATGGTTGCAATGATGGACAAAACTTATTGGGTTTATAAAGAGTATGTGAACGGCGGCGATGCGTTTTTGTTTTGGTGGTGGTAGGTAATGGTGGCTGGCGATTTTATTGTTGTGAACTCTATTTTCTTTCGTGTCACACAAACACAACAAACACCAGTTGCATTGTAGGGTCCTTGTTTCAGAGGCCCTAGCTAGAACAAAGTCGAGGCTAGACTTGGTTTTAGACCGAGGAGACCGATGAAGCTCTGGAAATCCTGTGCCACCAACATTACATTCAAGCATTCTAGGCATGATAGACACCAATGCTTAAGGATCCATGAATCCGAGGGACACCTTGGCGTGACAAGGATTTGACGGATATGTGTCAAATCCTTGATGGTCTCGTTATCGCCCTACAACAGAATCAAGGATGAGAAAATTAAAAGAATTCAAGAGGGCTCTTCAGGCAAGAAAAGCACAACCAGTTCAACAAAACAACATAAGAAAAAATATCTCCTTCAAGTGGCTAAGTAATGGGTGACTACCTTCAACAATGCCAAAATGGTGCATGAAATCCTCACGATTTAGAAATGGATGTCAGATATGGAAGGCACAATGTGAAAAGTTTAAGCTATGGAAGTTGATGTTGGTACTTCAAAGACTCCCTAAACCAACACCGAAGCATATGACTCCAACGAAGGTGATACCGCAATTGAAATCAGTTCTGAACCCCTCTTCGGTTTGGATGATAACCACAATGATGAAGTCCAATAGCCTCTCCCTTTTGATGACTTCATCATGGTACTTGACGATGAAGAATCCAACGGTTCCCAACATTCAACCCCTAAGCCCAAACAGAAGAAGAAGAAGAAGTTAGCTACATCATGAAAGGAATTCCTCGATCTTCAGTCCAAAGTTGATCAGATTTAGGCTGCAGTCACTTCTGCAACCATGCAGACCACTGAAGCCTCCACTCCACAATCTTTACTTGATCGAATCGAATCTTTAGAAACCCAAGAGAAACTCACTACAGAGAGGATACTTCTATACATAGAGATGGAGATCAGATAACTTGATAATCAACGAACTCTAGATCACAAATAATTTATCTCCAAGGCCACCGAACTTATTAAAGAGGTGAAGAAACTCAAAACCGAACTTCAAGAAATCTTGCGCGCTCAAGATATGCAATCAAAGCAGCTCATCGATGAAACTCACACTGCTTATGAATCAGGGTATTCCGTTCTTCAAGAGACATAAAAGGGTTAAGGCAATCCTTAACTGCAAAAGAAAGTGCTAATGAAATCCTAAGTCTCACCAAATGGAATTATCAAACACTTTTCAACCCTGAGATTCCAACCAATAAGGTCGTGTGTGCCAAGATGGAAATGCAGTTCAACACAACTTTTCAAAAGCTAGATGACTTGAAGCATAGGTTTGAGGAGCTGGTGGAGCCTCCTTACTCAAAAGGGGGAAGTGATCAGAACTAGGGGATAAGGATTGAAATGCTTTCATCTTATAATCATTCAAGTCAAAGACTCCCTCAGTTAACCAATCCATCACTCCTCCTCAGGATTCACCTTCTTTAGAGCACTTCAAATACCCAAATCCTTTGGGTTCTCCTTGTTAGTCAACACCTTATTCTTATCCTCATAATCAAACTCCTCCTCACCTGTAGAATCTAGAGAAAGATATGAAATCAAATCACTCCAATGACTCCCCAACCATGGCTCAGAAGAAACAAGTTTGGAGTGAAATTCATAGAAGAGATTTGGAGAGAACAAGGGTTTGATACCACATTTGATGAAACTTTAATTAATTCATGGGTAAACCCTACCCAAAGACTCCTGGACTCCGATTATGTTCCAATTCTTACATATGTAGAACCTCCCTCAGATGGCTATTGGGATATTCTAATCTCTCCAAACTCTAAATACCTCCTTGTTTTTCAATAATTTGAGCTAACCCTTCCCGATGATCGAAGGTTCCCCATGGAGTTTGAACGACTAAACCTCTTCCATGCCAAACATTGTGGGAAATTCAAAAATATTTGGTCCAGTGAAAAACTATAAGGCCATGATATTTATGAAGAGTGAATTCTTTCAGTACATTCTTTCCTAGAGAGTTTGTGAATATATTAGATCTCAAGCAGATTTTATATTTATGAACTCTAAAGAGATTTTCCTTATTGCTCGGGTGTTTCAAATGAAAGCTGAAAAGTATCCCAAAATGAAGATTTCTTTCAAAAGGGTGTGTGAATTCCTTAAGGCCCTGGTGTGTGACTTTGGAAAGATAGACATGGAAATTCATCCAATTCTTGCTCACAAGTTTGATTTTCCTCCCTTTGATCATGTTCCAACTAACACTAAGGGATTTCAAAAGATAAACCTCGGTGCAACAAACTGTCACACCCCCAAACCATAATAACGGAAACATCTGAGGGTGGATGACTTCATATACAATATCATAACATAATGAATAATAGTGATCAAAGCCATACAACCATCATAATTATAAATAAGAAGATTACATTGTATCCAAAACATTGTTTGATTCAATACCGAACACATAAGACAAAAATAATTAACGTGACTGTGACAACCTGAAATTTACCCCGTCAATGTAACCGCTTCTTCGTTAATAAAACCCGTTTTATTAATTTGTTCCGTTAACGTCTTGAATTAGGTTAATTGAATTAAGGCTTTTATTATGACTTCATGAGTGTCTAAACAAATTAGGAACACGTGAAACACCCTCGATATTCTTTTTAAAAGTTTCTAATTCACGACCACGTCGGGTTACGAACACTTCATTGGGTACGACCATAAGCTCTGTTTAACGTTGGTATCGGGTAGATTTCCACTTGGCCGCAAACTCAAACCCTATATAAGGGTGAGTGGACCTCCATTTGAAGCTTTTCCACCCTCTTAACACACTCTCTCTACTCTCTCACTACAACTCAAATTTTGATCCAAAAACACCCCTTTTAAGCTCCAAATTGGTAAGTGATCTATCCTAGCTTGTTGTTTAGCTTATTTTGCATGCAAATTCGTGTTTAAATCATTCAAATGCCTCAAAGTTATGAGTTTGCGGCCATAGAACAACCCCAAACCGCAAACACCCATAAAAGGGGTTTTGAAGCCCCAAAACCCTTCCAAATCCTTTCTAGTGCTTAGCTATGGCTTACGGACTTGCATGTATGAGTTTAGAACACCAAAATCTTGTCATTTGGGGAGTAAACATGAGTTTATGGCCCAAGAACATTCTTGGACCGTAAACACCCCTTCATAGGCCGTAAACACCTTTTAAGGTGTTAAGTTGCCCCTTAAACACCTCCTATGGCTTGGGATAATGTCTAGAACCAACCACCATCGAATTAGGGACCTTAAACTTCAAAGAAAACATGACCATAAAGGGATTACAGCTGTAAACCCCCAACGGAATGGTCCTTTGGCCGTAAACTCCCTTAAGGAGGTCAAATGATGCCCTAACTCCCCCATATGGCTTGGAATAATGCATAGAACCTTGTATTCTTTCATTTGAGACCTTAAATCATGAAATGAAGGGCCAAGTAAGAGTTTACAACTGTAAACTCTATGTTTACAGCTGTGAACTCCCCAAAGTGGTCCAATTAAAGCCTTAGTCACTTCCTATGCCCTAGAATTGAACCTAGCTTATTTCCCCAAGTGTTATAAGACCTTTGAGCAACCAAGAACACTCCACCCATGAGTTTACGACCGTAAACTCATGCATATATGTTCTATGGACTGTAATCTCCTCTAAGAGTTTACTCTTGAAGAGTAAACTCCATAGCTAGGCCATACACCCCCTTAGATGCAACCCGTATCATTCCTAACACTTGAGAAAAAGTGTTTTCGCACCTCGGAGTGTATTATCTTACTTAATTAGTAGTTCAATGTCTAATTAGATACAATTATGTATCTCCTCATGTTACATAGGATCCTCGCTCGTGTTCAATCCCTAAACTGACACTAAGCATCCTACCTGGCCATTCTCGTCTGGTGAGTTCATACCCCTACACCATTTTCCGTGTTTTTCATGTTTTCAGGGGGGAATACAAGCAAAAGTACAAGGAAACTTGTACTCACAAATTATTATTTCGTATGTTATAGTTACATGTTAGTATGCTTTTAACACTGAAAACCATATTAACCAACCTTTTAACTTGCAGAGTTAGTTTTCAAACTAATTGTGAAACTCATTATAAAATGTTATATTTTATATTTCACAAAGGATTTCATGTCATTCATAAAATAGAATTTTCCGTATTATTACTTGTAAATTCATTATTCTTAAGATTGGAGACACGTCCTCAGAAACACTCCACAGAGATACGCGAGTGGAGGACCGCCCCTATAACCAGAATCTCCTGGAAGGAGAGCGTGACTTGAGTGTATAGATCTATACAGGGCTGACTACCCCGCACCTTGCTGCTAGCTACAGTGGGACCGCCAGGTCTACGGGTGACAAAAGTCATAAAATGATATTGGCCTTCTTACTTACCATATCTAGTTTATCGTATGGTTATAGAACTCGCAAACTTAGATAATGGAGATTTACTTTTAAGTAATAAAGAACTTAGTAAATTAATACCCTTAGGAATTAGTTTACTACCTACTTAGTTGTTTTATATATGTGTTAAAACTAATGTACTTTTCAAGGAGGATAACCAGGCTTTCAGGATACTTCACTTAACGCTACAAGTATGGTAGATACTTGTACACTTCATTCCGAATCGATAACCAACCACCAACTTTTAAGGAAAATAAGGGTTTTTCCTAGGATAATATAACTTTTCATAAACAGGTTGTTTAACAAATGGATAACTAAACTTCTTTTATAAGAAAATATGGGATTTTCTTGGAAAACAACCTTTTTCATAAAACTAAAGGAAAACTTACTCTTTCACCAGAAGCAAACCACTTATGAACTCACCAGCTTTATGCTGGTATTTTTAAAACTGCTTGTATTCTCAGGTTCTCGTTAGACAGGTATCCCGCGTTCTTTTGGAGAAGACAGAGCGTTTAGAAGTCTCGTCTTTACTTATGTTCGTACTGATGTATAAATAAAACATGTATTACTTTGCTTTCAAACAAATGTAAATATTCCTATGTAATGTAATGGTTGTGTTTACAATGTTGCTATGTACATTGGTTGTGATACTTTACATGACGTCCTCCGCCCTGGAATGTTTTACGCCATCGGTTTCGGGGTGTGACAGTGACGATGTGACATCCCATCCACAAAAACTATTTGATAACCTATTTACGGATTTCATGAGAATACAAGTAGTTTTGAAAAAGTGTCGACAATTAAGTTGGTGAGTTCATAAGAGTTTTGTATGCGAAAAATCGGTAACTTTTCCTTGTAAAATGATAGAGTGCGCTTTCAGAAAACCCAATATTTTCTTTAAAAATGAGTTGTAAGTCTTAAACCTAAGACCAAAAATATAAGTAGTGTTGTACTGGAAAATAGTATCATGTAGTTTTATCCTTGTATAAAACCATTTGAATGTATATTAACCCTGTAAACCAAATGTATTGTTAATACCCCATAGGAGTTATTATAATTGTGTTAAAAGACATATATGGCCTTTTAAAACATTCTTTAGGCATCAGAATGTTAGACATTTGTCACCCTAAACCCGTTGGTCTAACTACAGCTAGCAGCTTAGGTGCTGGAGTATCGGTCCTGAATAGATATGTACACAAGTATCACGCTCTCTTACGGGAGATTCTGGTTATAATACAAGACTTTTATAGGTACTCTGGTAGGTACTTCAAGACTATGACTCACAAAATTGCATCAATAAGTTTACGTATAGTGTAATGAAAACCCTGTTCTAAGTGGGAATATCGCATTCCCATAGTAAATATATAGTGTAAAATAATTATACATTTAAATAATTATATGTTTCTTCCAAAATGATAAAGTAGTATTTGTGATCCATAAACTATATCAATTATAGTTTATTATAAATGTTTTGTTAAGTACATTTATATATTCATATTCATCTATATATATATATATATATATATATATATACACACACACACCCACACACACACACATATATAAGTTCACATGTCTAGATGTTATAAAATATTATGTCATATAAATTTACATCTAACACAAGTATAAGAACATTTAGTACAATAAAACCAATTTCTAGGTTTTGGCCCCTTTTTAACGATATTTACCTATAACTAGTAATATATAACTTTGTAAAACTTATTTTCAGCTTTTTGGGGTATTTAACTCAAGTTAACCTTATATGTTTAAAACCATATATTTTTAGTCAAAACCCACAAAAATGATGGCATAAACTTGTTATGACCATTTTTGTTTGAAAATCTATATTTACATAAAATGATAGATTTTTTAGTTTTCTTTTTTTAAAGCTGACTCCTTGATATTTTTGTCTAGTTTCAAAACCTATGTCCACAAAAATGGTATAATAACTAGGTTATAACTGGTTTTGCTAGAAAAGGCATATTTTGTACGTAAAAATCTTAGTGTTTCTAGCCTTGTAGTTATAACTTTTTCTTATGAACATATAACATGGATTTTATTTGTTTTTCTTAGTTTCGAATCTCAAACTATCATACCACAAATAAATGTTCTAAAAACTAGTAATAACCATATTTCATGCAAATAATGCTTTATACACAAAATAGAGATGAAACATGCAAACATTTGTGTTATTATTCTAAATTTTCTTGTATCCCCCCCTAAAGCATGAAAATCTCCAAAATATGGGATATGAACTCACCTTGAGTGTGTTTTTGGTTGGATAAAGAGATGAAGATGAAGATCCTCAAGCTTAGAACACATGAAGGTGGTTAAAGAACACTTGAAGATGGTATTATTCTATGGGTTTTGACACATGTTATTGTGTGTAAATGTCAAAAACTAGTATGAATGTGTGTAAAATCACTAGATAATCAAATAAATGCTTACCAAAAATCTAAGAACCAACTTGGAAGGATGAATATAAGGAGGATTTGAGTTATTTCTTGAGAGAAAAATAAAGTTTGTATGCATTTCATTTCGATCCAGGAGAGCATCTCAGCGGAGAAGTTAGCAGATGTATATATCCGAGAGGTTGTAGCACGATATGAGGCTCCAATCTCGGTGGTTTCAAATAGGGATGTTCGATGCACTTCTAGGTTTTATAAAAGAATTTATGAGGATTTGGGTACTTGGTTGCACTTTAGCACAAGTTTTTATCCGCAGACCGATGGTCAGATCAAGCGGACTATCCATACCTTGAAGGATATGGTCGAAATCCCATACTCTTATCTTCAAACTTATCAACAATCTAATACTGATGAGAGATAAACATCATCTTATTGATAGGAAAATCTAATTGATTGAAGTCAGTGTTTTTAGTATCATAACTATTTTTGGGAACTTTCTCAAAGTCATGCAAGATCCCATTGACAACTATGTCTCTAATAGTCTCGAAACAAACAGGCTTAGTTGGATCACCCTTCTCAAGACCAGGAGGATCATTTTGTCTCTGACTAATGATACTGTCGATTTGTCTCCACCTTTCAGTTTCAGCTTCTTGTGTTTTCTTCTTTTCTTTAGTAGAAGGCTCGGTCCCCTTCCCTTTATCACCTTTTGCTTCTTTTGAAATTTGCGGTTTTCAACTCGAACTTCCACCAGAAGAACCAATGAAAATTCCTTTGGTAAAAGGTGTTGAAGTCATGGTGGTTGAGGTTGTTGTTAACAAAGTGGGAAGTGAAGATGTAAGTTGTGTACTGATCAATTTTCTAACAACTTTTCTAGTATCATCATGTTTTAATGAACCAGTGCCAACAACTTTTGAAGAACCCATGCCAAGACCCTACTCCCCCCCCCCCTTACACCACTTGGGAAACATGTGGGGCATTAGTTGGCATCAAATTCACCATTCGTAACAAAGGAGCAATCTCAACCTTAAGATTATTTTCCAACGAAGAAAATAAAGTTGAAAGCGACTCCTGTGAAATAGAAGAGGAAGGAGACACAATAATCCTGGACAGTGATTCCTTCAAACTCCCCAATAACTCTTCGAGTTTGGCAAAAACTTTTGAATGATATGCAGACTTCAGTTCCACCTTGGTGACAAGAGAATTATAGAAATCAAAAACCTTCGTAACAACATCAGCAATTATATCAATCTTCGTATGAATATTGGAATAATTTTGATCAAGTTTAACAACCTCCTTCGTCATCTCATTACGGAGATCTTCAACTTTGAAATTTAGATTTTCCTTCTCTTTATTAACAGATACGACAAAGAGAATATGTCATTATTTGGCAAAAAACCTCTAATCCTTAACTTCATGATTAAAAGACTTCGACTGATGCTTCCAACGTTCCTCAATTTTTCTTTCAATTTGTTCCCTAACAGTTCATAAAAAATGTTCTTGAGCTTTGAGTAAAACATCCGCTACGATTCCAGACACACTATTTCGACTCCCATCATCGACTTGACGTTGTAGTAAAGAATTCAACTTGATATTGAGGATCTTGAACTATTTACCATACATAATCATGTGGTACAGAATATTGTCCTCCTCAGGATCAAATTGGATGTCAGCTAAAGATATCATAACATCATCACCATCTTGACTACCATCAGTAATAGATTGTTCTCCTTTGGTGGATTGTGAAGGAAAAAAACAAGTGATGGGTTGATCCATAATGTTTGAAAAAGTGGGTGAGATTGATGAATCGGGTAGTGAAGTGAGTGTAGGAGTAACAAAAGGTGGTAAGGAAGTAGAAGTATCCATCATGGTTGATTCGATTGTAGAAGAAAGAATAATGGAAACAGGAACATATGGAGTTTGTATGGAATATGTACCTTGGGCTTCGGTAGTCGACACCCATCACCCTTTTGACATTTGTGTCCATATAAGATATGTTCATAAGGATGGCTGAAGTGCGAACCTCTTCAGAAACTGATTCAGCTATCGATACTTCGGGTGGTATGACTTGTGTTTGCTTAGGTATGGAATTATTTGAAGGATCACCCATATTAGTGGTTTTGTTTACAAAAGATGCTTTCATAGAGACACTAGGAATTCTATTCGCCTCGATATTTTACCTGATTGGAGAGCCCTTATGAGGTGATGCAATGACCACATCCTTAGTTCGAATCGAAGATAGAGTATCTTCATCTTCAATATTTGTCTCCACCACAACTTTGTCAACTGAATCTTCTATTTTCTTATTCTTTTTTTTTTAATTTTATTCAAAATGTCTTGTTCCCTTCGCTCTTAGATGTAGGAGAAATTGGAGCTAGAATTTTGCGAATAACCACCCCCTTTTGATTAATCTGGGCTTCTCAAATTTTTTGTAGCTTTGCTACAAAAGACCCCTTAGGCGAAGAAAGCGTCTGCTTTGGAACTTCTTCAATAATAGGCCTCGGATCTGGTGAATGTCGAGGTCTATGGGAAGGTTTCTTCAACCTCTTAAGAATATTGGATTTGGATGGCACTGTTTCTTTGGGAACAGGTTCGCTAACAGGATTTGTTATCTCCTTTTCCGCTATCACAGGAACAGATTGAGGTTTTTCAACCTTTGAAGAATTTTTAGAAGTTTTACCATGCTTTTAAGTTCCTCCAATTCCCTTCGCTAATAACACCCCAACTTCGACATAAGGATTAATAGTGGTAAGATATGCAACAAGAACAGGATGCGTCAGATCCACCTTGCGAAGCATGGAATCCGAAATTTATGTAATAGTAGGAAATGCTTCCAAATCATCTTCAACAGTCTTGGGATGTTGGAAATTAACAAATTAAGCTTTTGGATCACCTGTGGGAACAAGAATCCCTTCTTTCTCTTAGACCTGCTGCAAAATCAAAATCCAATAACGTGCACACGAAACATCATTTGTAGCATTCGTATGTGAAATACTGGCACCAAACTCCTCCCATGGTTGTGTTGCATAATTAACAAAAAGATTCTAATAAAGACCAGTAATCTTAGCATAAACCTCAAGTTTAGCTTTGTAAAGTCCCACACTTCTACCCATCAAGCAGCGAAGAAAAATCCTAAATATGAAGTTTTACATACATGGTAAAGGAAACTTTTTAAAGTGACTTATCTTGGTGAGTGGGCATTGATGACCCATCTCATTGAACATGTGAATAACTTGTTCATTGGTTACCTCATAATAAGATTCAACAGTAGGAATCCTTAGGATTTGAGCGAACTTTTTCTTCATAAGGTTGTACTTCTTGTCATTGGTTAACTGGAATCTAACCACTTTAGAAGTCTTATTGACTACAGTTGTTGATCCGACCAAAGATAACTAGGTCGTTGGAACAAAGAAAGAAGCAGTCATGATAGTAGAAATAATTGAGTGATTAAGAGGAATAATCAACATCTGTAGTTCTTCTAGATATTTTGTAACATCTGGCTATATCGTGTACATTAAAGTTTGAAACTTCAACAATGGTTGAGATGAAGCTTCGTCAGTTGTTTGAGAAGGATCGACATGAGCAATTTCAATAATTGTTAGGGTTTGAAGGTTGGAGAGAAAAGATAAGTACAAGGAAAGAAAAAAAGGGAAAATCTTCAACCAGAATATGTAAAGTTTGAAATTGGAATCCGCAAAATCCTTTTATATTTAGTTCTCAATTTAATTTTGAAGTGGTTAGCAATAAATTCATGCCACATTTACCCTTGAAAAATGGACCAGTTGTCATAAAACTCGTCACGCCTAAAAAGTGATAAGCACTTTTTCCTTGAAAACCGTGAAGCAACCAAACTGTCACATCAATCAATCATTTTTCATGTCCCAATAGGATAAGAACCGTCAAAAAACATTTGTTATGAGTCTGGGCTCATTCGCTGTTGGGTTAGAAACGAAATCATTGCTAGACTTTTGAAATCTAGGTTTGGGTTGGTAATACCCAAGACCTCGAGGATTTCTATGCTATTGTGTTCCAACAAAATAGTAGGAACCAAAAAAATGTGCAAATAGTGACATGAAATAATCATTTGATGGAAAAGCAGATGAATCTCATGCAAATATCACTTCATTCAATATCAACAGAGATATCAAACTGCTTGTGTGGTATCCCGTGAATTACAATCGAATACTTGTAAAGAAGTATCGAAGGGCTTCTTTTAGACAAGCTTCAAAGGTAGGCATAATTTTGTTAATGATCACAACTTAACTTAAGTGTGAATTCAATGATCAAAATTACTTGTATGACCAGTGTATTCTGTGACAAGCAAAGTATAGAAAAATTTGTAAGTGACGAAGAAACAAATTGATATTCAAACGGAAATCATATTTCAAAAACAAGTAAGTGTTGGATCCTGTAGGGAAAAATGTCTTGGGTAAGAACATTTTATCAAGACCACTCCAATCAAAAGAAATACGATTTTGAATATCGAAGAAAGGTACAGAAACAAGTGTCTCATTAAAATCCTGAACATAAAATTTGTAATGCCCTTGTTTCTAGGCTAAGACTTAAAGATGATGTAATAGTCTAGGTCAACTATTGTAACTTGTTTTTAACTAATAAATGAATTATATGAAGTTATGTACCTTATACTTAATTAAGATGATATAATAAATTATGGATAAAAATAAAATGTTAGGTAAACCTGATACCTATGAAGAAAGTTGTAGTGGTCGTAACAAGGATTCCGGAGATATAAGGAACGCCGAAATTCAAGTTATAACGAAGAAGATATGACCTGTTAAAGTTTCGCGACAAAACCGGCACAACACCAGGAGTCGTAAAAAACTGAGTTTATGAATGAGTACTTTTTATCCTTATCATTCTTAATGAAAGTTGTATAGTACGTCTCCACCTTCACGTGGATATAAATAACATAAAAAACGGAGCTCGAATGCAGAAGTTATGGCCTTCCGAAGAGGTAGCTGTCTGAGAGCATGACACATGTCAGAAACCCTAATCCGACTGGACTCATGATGTGAGCATCAATTCTCACAATGTGAGGAGTCAAAATGAAACATTTCAAATCTATAAGACGCATGGCTAGTATATGGGATGATAAGTTAAAATCTCACGACATGAGAAATGGATTTATCATGACGTGAGGAGTCAAATGAACATGATGCAAGCCTAGAACGCATATGGAAAAGCTACAAGGTGATGATGCATGGCTCACGACGTGAGCAATGAATTCTCATGACGTGAGAGTCCAAATTTTGGACTATAAATAGAAGGATCGCCTTCTTTGTTTTGGTTACAAAAAACACATCTTTCTCTCTCTCGTTTGTTGAAGCTGTTCCGCATCCTAAGCTCGACTATCATGAACCACTAACTGTTTCTAGTTAGATTCTATCCAGTCATGCTACTAAGGTGAGTGTATAGTCACTTTCATCTTACACATAGATATGAAGTATTTTATATAAAATACGTGCTATGTGTATATATATTCTTTGTTTATTTGAGATGATTGTTGAATGAATGTTTTATACATGTTTAGAATTCTTTAAACATAGGTAGATGAAATAGTTGATGTGTGATGAAATAAAATGATGAGAGGCCTCGAATTTGTCGATGTTCCAGTCATCTAGAGGAGTATAGATGACGACGACGGACCTTTCTAGATAGTCCAGTGGAATGCTAGCAGGATCACAACATGTAGGTATTTGTGAAAGGTGTGTTCACCGGTGTACTTCATCCCCCTTATGGTTGGCTTACGGACATATATACTCCTATGTGCTCATCAGGCTCCCAAACCTGACCCACTCAGCTTTCTGTATTATAGGTAGTGGAACAAGATCATAGTTGGATGATGACGAGGGATTTTGGATTATAGGCCAATAGATGTAAATAAATGTTGTAAGGCCAATATTGTACTGTTTATGCTTTTGGTATGTATCGATTTTGACATCCCAAGTTCCTATTGAAATGAAAATACATTTCTTTAAAAAATGCTTTGATAAAATTTTTTTTTATCATATTTTGATTTAGGAATAAATTCCGCATCACTTTTATTTGAAATATTACTCTAATTTTATTGTAAAAGCATAAACGAAATCGGTCTTTTTTGGCCGTGAGAATGGTGATGTCACAGTTGGTATCAGAGCATTAATTTAGGTGAACTAGGAATTTGTAGGATTTCTAGACTTAAACTTAGAATGCTAAGCGATGATCGTGAGATGAGTGTCTAGCATACTTTAGACACATGCACTAGTATATTTTAGGAAAGATGTCTAAAACGTTTTTATGTGCTAAATGCTATATGTTTGCCATATATGCTATTATTTTTACGGATCTATGGTCTGTTGCTGACCAGATCTGGAAACCTTATGTGTTCAAGATTCTAAGCGTATGACTACGATATTAGAATTAGCATGTAACGTTTCGGAGTGATAAGGAGAATTTAAATGTCTATCGTGAATAAAGATATAAATTCTCCTAATTTGGTGTATAGATCAAAATGGAAAGAACCCGAAGTGGAACTGGAAATGCGAATAGGAATCAACAACCTCAACCCCAAGTGATTGAGCAGGTGCCGATAGTAGAAGTTGCACCAGAACCAATCACAATTGCAGGAGTACAAGCCAGGATTCAGGAAATGATGGCTAAACAAAGGGAAGAAATGAGATAACTATTGCTGAACAACAGGAGTAAACCTAAAATGCCTTTTGAATGGCCTGAACTAAATGATAGAAAGTCAGAGGAAGGAAATTACAGTCGTATTGTCAGTCAAGTGGAACCCACAGTGGCAGAAAGGAATAACCCGGATAAGGAAACCAACAAAGTTGGGTGTATGTATAAGAAATTCTTGAGTGCCAACCCACCAAGTCTTTCCGGAAGACCAAACTTGTAGAGATTGTGTACTGGATATCTGAAATAGAGATGGTATTCGAAAGATGCAACTGTAGCATCAAGCAGAAAACTGTTTTTGACGTCACACAACTAAAGACCAAAGTTTTAAGTTGGTGGAAGTTATTAGCAGACATAATGCCACGAGGAGAAGCTTTGAAGATGTCTTGGGAAGCGTTCTCAAAGCAGGTGAAAATGTAGTACTGCTCTAAAATAGTTCTGATAGATCTAAACAATGGATTTCAGAACTTGAAGAAAGGGAAAATGAGCATTGATGACTATGTTACTCCGTTTACCGAAAAGATGAAGTTATTTCCTTAACTAGAGCTGACTGAACTCATGAAGACTGAAAAATTTGCTAAAAGATTGCCATCAGACTTTGGCCTAACAGTCAAAATGGCAAGCATGTTGAAGGTATCCGTTAGAGCAACCAAGAATGTTGAGACCCAATAAAAGGAAAGGGCCAGGAGAAAGCAGAGGATGGTGAGAAAAAGAAGTTCGATGGATCTTCGAGATCCAACAAGAAAAGTAAATTCTCGAAGTATGATTCGAGAGTAGGAGGAGGCGACACAAAATGGTGTGACAAATGTAAGAAGAAATATGTTGGGAAATATAGTGAGGAGGTCACTTGTTTTAAATGTAGAAAGCCTGTGCATTATGCTAATGAATGCACCTTCATTAAGAAAGTTTTTTATGGGTGCAAAAAAGAAGGGAACATTTTGAGGGAATTTCCCAAGAAGAAAGAGATAGCAAGGCCCAATCTCCCACAAAAGTTGAAGGAGAGAGCTTTCTAGATGACACTGGAAGCTGCAAAGGATGCAACAGATGTTGGTTCAGGTACCTTTCTTATAAATGGTTTGCCTACCAACTTATTGTTCGATTCTAGAGCAAATTACTCCTTTATATCACATAAATTTGGTGGAAGACTATCATTGCCTATAAAAAAAACTTGATGATGCCCTAATTGTAGAAGTTGCTAGTGGCAAATTCATCCTTATTAGCGATTGCATCAAAAATATCGTCATCGAATTGAATGAAAAGGAATTCCACGAGGAGATGTTACCCATTGAGTTGAATGGTTTCGACATCATACAGGCGATGGATTGGCTTAGCGCCAATGATGCCGAGTAACTGTTCAAGAAAAAGATAGTGAGGGTAAACCTAGCTGGAAAAGAATCATTTATGGTGTACGGAGACAAGTGCAGAGTAAATTCTGGAATCATTTCCCTAATGAAAGCCAGAAAATGTTTATATAAAGGATGCACCTCATACTTGGCATTCGTGATCGATGCTAAGAAGGAGAAAAAGGAGATGCAAAGCATACCAATGGTGTGTGACTATCCAGAAGTCTTTCCTGAAAATCTTCCTGGATTGCCCCCTAATAGATAAGTGGAGTTTCGAATAGACTTGTTTCCAGGAACAACACCAATAGCGAAAGTACCATACCTATTAACACTGACAGATATGAATGAACTCATGACGCAACTTCAGGAGTTGTTGAGCAACAGTCTCATTAGACCAAGTTCATCACCCTGGGGAGCTCTGATGTTATTCGTAAAGAAGAAAGATGGAAGCATGAGGATATGCATAGACTACATAGAGCTCAACAAGGCAATAATAAAGAATAAGTACCCATTCTCAAGAATTTATGACCTGTTCGATCAGCTGCACGGTTCAATTCATTTCTCAAAGATCGATCTTAGGTTAGGTTATCATCAACTAAAGGTGAGAGAGCAGGATACTAAGAAGACTTTAATCAGAACAAGATATAACCACTACGAGTTCTTGGTTATGTTATTTGGACTAACCAATGCTCTAACAACATTCATGGATTTGAAGAACAGGGTTTTTAATCCATTCCTCAGTAAATCCATGATAGTGTTCATAGATGACATTTTGATCTATTAAAAAATCAAGCAGGATCATGGCAAGCATCTGCAAGAAGTGTTAGAAGTTCTGAAGAAGGAGAAGCTGTATGCAAAATTCTCCAAATGTGATTTTTGGATTCAAGAAGTCCAATTTTTGGGTCATGTGGTTAACCAAGGAGGGATCATGGTTGAACTAGCTAAGATAGAAGTTATAATAAAGTGGTAAAAAAACCAAAGAGTCCTACGTAGATCCAAAGCATTCTCGAATTAGCCGGATATTACCGTAGATTTATCCAACACTTTTCTTTGATAGCAGTTCCATTGATAGCTTTGACCCATAAAGGAGCTACTTATACTTGGAATGAGAAGCATGAGGAAGTATTTGAGAAGCTAAAGAAGAAGTTGTGTGAGGCACCGATTCTTTCTTTACCTGATGGAGTTGAAGACTTTGTAGTTTATAGCGATGCATTTGGAGTTGGGTTAGGTTGTGTTCTGACCCAAAGAGATAAAGTGATAGCATATGGATCAAGACAATTGAAAGAATATGAAAACAACTACCCCACTCATGATTTGGAGTTAGCAGAAGTAGTATTATCCCTAAAGATATGGATGCATTATCTTTATGGCACAAAGTATAAACTTTTCACTGATCATAAGAGTTTTCAGTATCTCTTTAATCCGAAGGAACTAAACATGAGACAATGAAGCTGGGTAGAGTTGCTTAAGGAGTACGATTGTGAAACACTTTACCACTCTGGCAAAGCAAATGTTGTAGCTGATGCTTTAGGCCGAAAAGTGACCCGTAAAAGGAAAAGGCCAAGAGCATTAAGAATCGAAATTGTTTCAATGATTGTGGAAAGCATCAAGAAAGATCAAAAAGAATCTTTAATGAATGACCAAAAAGAATAATGTTTGGGCAAAACGTTAGTGTTTCGTACAAACGGTCAAGTACTAAAGGTATTCCAAGATATGATTTAGGTACCTAAGACGATAGGAATAAGATATCTTCTGATGGAAGAAGCTCACAAGACCATACCATGTACTCGATTCATCTTGATAGAACGGAAATGTATAGGGATCTGAAGCCCTACTACTGGTGGCTGACGATGAAGCTTGATGTTGCAAAGTATGTGGCTGAATGTGTGACATGTGTGAGGGTTACGGCACGACATTAGAAACCGTATGTAACATCCGAAATTTCAAGTATTATATTTATTCTTTTTATTTTGAGGTTTGAAGAGGAACTCGACGAGTTGGTGCGTAGACTCGCCGAGTAGAGATGCGATTTCTCATCCGGATTAATGACCAGAATCGACGAGTCGAATTGGTGGACTCAGTGAGTCAACCCTGTTTAATGAAACCCTAATTTCTCGGGTTTGGGGCCTATTTAAAGGGCCTTATGGCCGTCATTTGTGCTCACCAATCCATAGAGAGAAACCCTAGAGTGGTTGAGCGTTTTGAGAGAGAAAGGAAGCCATTCTTGACCTTTGTGGTGTTGTTTAGCAAGAAGAAGGAGGTCCTAACCAAGAGGAAGCAAAGGAGGTTGCTATACTGTGGACTGGAAGCTTAGATCATCACACTTGAGGTATTAATTCAGCTCATCTTCTGTTTTATGAAGTATATTTGGATTTAGGGTTTCTTGTGGCCTTTGTTGGGTTGATTTGATGCCCAAATAGTCCCTTTCTAGTGATGAGGCTTTGGATCTGGATCCATAGAGGTCCAGAGAGCCTCACTCATCAAGCTTTATGAAGAGCAATGGAGGTTATGGCCTTGAGTTGTGGTATTTGGGGCTAAATCATCATATATGGTCATATAGATGTTGTATGTACATCAAGATAGCAACTTTACGTGATAAATAAGCTTGGAAGGACTGGATCTATGAGTTAGTGGAACAGATCTGACCTCAGAAGGTTGTTTGGGATTGTGCATGGAATGCACTCGCCGAGTCTATTGGTAGACTTGACGAGTTGTTGCGGGTTGTTCATAGATTTAGAACTAGGGGTTCAGTGACCGAGTTGGGTGAGTGACTCGGTGAGTCGGAAGGGACACAGAGGAAGTGGGGTCCTCATAGGGACTCGGCGAGTCCACGCCATACTGGGCGAGTTGGGGTTGACCATTGACCATTGACCAGAGTTGACCAGTGTCGACTTGATAGAGTTAGTCAACCTTAGTTGGGAAAGTGTTAATTAGAGATGTATTGTGTTATAGGAGGACTATAGCTTAGGAGATCGAGCACTCGTGATTTTAGGGATTTACGAATTACCGAGATACGCGAGGTGAGTCTTCTCACTATACCTTACCTTGAGTAGGTAACCAGAGTTATGTGACCGAGTATTTGTATGCTATGTATGTTATGTGTTGTACTACATTATTTCTATGTGATTTATGTTGTGCATGTTTATAGAGTTAGAACCTGAGGGTTCACAGAGTTTGGGTGCACGGACCCATAGAGTTATAGCCTCGAGTGGCTAATATGTGTTATATATGGTATTTTGGGGAACTCACTAAGCTTCATGCTTAGAGTGTTTTGTGTTATGTGTTTCAGGTTTCTCTCAGGATCACGGGACGACACCGGCTTGATTGTACACACCAGCGAAAGAGTCATATTTTGAGGATCCTGGTTTATTATGCAAGTGAAAATGGAATTATGTTTTGTAATTTTACTATGAATGAGATTTTAAGAAAAGTGTTTTTAAGAATTAAGCCATTATATTTAAATGAAAATTTGTTTTGAAATTTACGGTGTTACAAGTTGGTATCAAAGCCTTGGTTTAAGGGATTCGGATGCACCTTCGGGTAAATCTGGACTCAAACTATGGAAGTAAGAAGAGCTTTTAAAGAAATAATTTTCTAAAGCGAATAAGAGTTCAAAAGAAAGTGACAAAGAGCAGTGTGTACAATCAGCCAGAGCCTGAACGGTGTTTTCGCAAAATATCATTGCTTCTGTGTTATGAGATGTTATTGCATGCTAGAGACAGGTTAGGTATTTCATATCTTAGGACTAGAGTGACCTGATTTGTGATGCCTTAGCCTAGGAATTGCTGTTATATGCGATGTGCTTTTGAGTATGTGATGAATGAGAATATTTAGATGGAATCCTTTAGGGGGATCTAAGTAGCGGAGTAATCTAGGGGATATACCTAGATGAGTACCGTGGTACTTAGCGAAAGAATAGTTAGAACTCACGAGGGGAAGAGTTGCAGAGTTTGGCGGTACTTTCGAGGATGACCAGAGCAAGCGGGGTTATCACCCAGAGTGAGTCCTATGCATTCTTCGATGCTCGAATGCTGCTTGCTTCGTGCTTTGTGGAACTCTCGATGATGGGAGTCAGCTACCAAGCAAATATGACGATATTCAGGAGGTAGATGGTTGGCATCATTAGGAGCTTTTCAGCAGCTGATGGCAGAGAAGTGTGAGAATATAGGAAGAGCCTAGGGAGTAACCTTAGCCAGATGAGTATGCTGGCAGAGTAGAGAATTTCGCTGGGGAGTGAGCGCGCGCGACAAAATTGTTGAACGAGAAGGTCGAGCAGCTACTTAGGAGCTCCATGATAGTCCGAGTGGAAAGTATGGGTAGATGTGGCAGGTAGTATGGGCCCGTACTACTGAAAGCAGAGGACCCATACTTGATACAGGGAGTATTCTGAAGGTTCTAATGAGCGGATTGAGGAGTGATGTTATGGTTCGAGTACCATACATCGGAGCGGATTGAGGAGTGATGTTATGCTTCGAGTACCATACATCAGAGCGGATTGAGGAGTGATGTTATGGTTCGAGTACCATACATCGGAGCAGATGGAGGAGTGATGTTATGGTTCGAGTACCATACATCGGAGCAGATGGAGGAATGATGTTATGGTTCGAGTACCATACATCAGAGCGGATTGAGGAGTGATGTTATGGTTCGAGTACCATACATCGGAGCGGATTGAGGAGTGATGTTATGGTTCGAGTACCATACATCAGAGCAGATTGAGGAGTGAGGTTATGGTTCGTGTATCATACATCGGAACATATTGAGAATAAATGTCATGGGAAGAGTACCATGGTTCGTAGTGAATGATGCTCGTGGTTCTTCGGTTATCCGGTCATGATTGATGAGGTAGAGATTGGACACTATGGGCCTTAGACCAGTGGCCCATGATTGAGTTCAAAGAGACGTCCCTTGAAAGGGAGGTCGAGAGCCTTTTAGAGTATTTTGGTAAGGAGCCAGAGGGAGGGGAAAATTTCGGTCTGAGTTGGGCAATCAGTCGATAGAGGAGATGTCACCTTCTATGACATGGGTGGTGCTATTTATGTTTGTGTACGAAACATGAGAGGCAAGATGTTTAAGTTTTGGGTTTGGGGGTAAACCCTGCAGGTTGTCACTGAGGATGATTTTCCATAAGAGTACCAGGTAGCATGTGTGCTGCGAGGCAGTAATTTACTATGAGCAGATAGTCAGTTGGGACTGAGATAGTCGAGGACCACGTTACACCTATTTGAGTATAGTAGGGCGTATTGTAGAGGTATCAGTGGGGAGTCCAGTCGAATTTATCAGTGCAGTGGGTTTTCTATCTATATTGGGTATTGAATATGGGAGTGGGTCCCTGTTCTTGGGAAGATCCATGTGATGGTACGTCGGTTGATGAGTCGAGGTGGGGGAGTATGATGATTTTGTGGTGCAGTCTATGGGTCAGTGATATTATTGGACAGTTGAGTTGTTTGGTTTTGGATTGGTACGAGACTTAGAACGACTAGAGGCAGTCGTGATGAGAAGTTCTTGAGGATTTCATCTAAGGTTCAGAGTATATGATATCAATTGATTTCCTTAAAAGGGATTATCGGGCGTTGTGTAGCACTTTCCAAGGGCAGGTGCGTTATTGCTAGTGAAAATAGTTTGTGAGATTGTAGATGTGTCAGATAGTGATGGTTCGAACCCTAAGTGGGGGAGAACCGGGTGGTTTATCGAGAGAACCAGAGATTTGTGCAAGAGCGGTTAGGGGATTAGATACAGAAACCTGCGGCTTGAATTCTTGAGATCAGGGTCATTGGTGATCAAGGAAAGGTGCAGGATGAGATAATGCATGTGATATATGTATGAAAAAGAAAAAGATGGGTGTCTCCACGGCAGGTGGTCAATGGTCAGGAATCTGGTAGTTGTCAGAGTCGTTTCAAGCGGAAGACTCGTAATGATGGTATGGGCAGTTAAGAACTTCTACGTTGAAATATGGGTAGAAGACGGTTGAGTAGCCAACTCCCAGGCTGGGATGTGTATTCTTGCATGGAAGTTTTAGTAGTAGTGGAAAGGGTTTCAGAGGATCATTAGTGTGTTCTGAAGAGTTAGCGCCTTCCTTGTATTCCAATTGAGTGCTTGGATGCACTGAAGTTGCGCATTGAGTGAAATAGGAAATTATTATGGGATTTAGAGGAAATGTATTGATGTATATGTATGGTGCTGGGAGTGCAGGAATCAGTGGTAGGGGCAGGACATTGTGATGCTCTGTTATGGTGTTCTGTGGTTTCTGCGTATAGCGTCCCGATTACAGAGTTATTTAGAGTCTTGGGTTTAAGACGACTAGTGATGTATCATGTATCTACGGTTCCAGTGGGAGCCCTTCGTGTATTGTCATCAAGAGGGATTATTTAAGGAAGTGGATCTCCGCTGAGGTAGATTCTGTGTTATGACGGTTGCCGCCAGAGTCTGTAATGTATATTGAGGCAAGTGTGTGTGTAACTATCTATGATAGTCTTCGGTGCAGGAGTTAGTGAACATAGTGTGGCATTGTAATGAGAATGACAGTATAGGGTGAAGCTATGGGGAGCCGTGGCATTCGCCAGTCAGAGGGTATTGTGATGCTACGAGGAGCCGTAGTACTCACAAGTCAGAGAGAGAGAGAGAGAGAGAGAGAGAGGGCCGTGATGCTACGGGGAGCCATAATATTCGCTAGTCAGAGGGTGTTGTGATGCTACGGGGAGCCGTAGTACTCACAAGTCAGAGGGAGGGAGTCGTGGTACTACGGGGAGCCGTATTATCACTAGTCAGAGGCTGTCATAATGTTGCGGGAAGCCATAGTACCCACTAGATGGAAAAAGAGTATGATGATGGAGTGTTCTCCGATAAGTGCATGATGCAGAAGAGTTTTGGGCTTGAGTAGCCCTAATGTTGAGTTTATAGAGCCTAGTGGTTAAACTGGGGCGAGATTGGGGTCTCTGTCTCTGTCGGGAGGGTCAGCAAGGCGCGCGGGAGAATCTGCGCAGCAGACGCCAGGGGTTGGAGCTGAGTCGACCTTCGATTGGATTGTATTTTTTTTATGAGGGAAAGAGAATTTCGTGATTTGCGTGTCACTGAGCCGTGATAGTGGTCACGGTAAGGAAGTTAGTGAGGCATCTTGGATCATGTTATGTGTGACCTTTGGGGGTTCAGCTACGGGGCCAAAAGCTGACCTGGTGATCAGTATCGAAGATGAATATGAGAAATGAGCTAGAGTTTGCCATATGTGATGTCTGTGGACACTTCGGAATGAGCGAACGATTCAGACGCTCGAGGATATGCTTCAGGCATGTGTATTAGATTTCGGGGGGGGGGGGGGGAATGTAGCCTGTAATTGCCCTTGGCAGAGTTTTCCTACATCCACAGCCATCATTAGTGCATCAGTATGCCACCCTTTGTGCTGATGTAGGGAAGGAGGTATCGGACCCCATTTGCTGGGGAGAGGTAGGGCAACGTGTGATGGGAAGTACAAAGATCGTGCTTTAGACGTCAGAGCAGATTCAAAGGTCAGAAAGAGGTTGTTGACCGCTCAGAGTTGCTAGAAGAGTTATGCGGACAGGCGACGATCCGAGCTCGAGTTCCAGGTCGGTGATTATGTTCTCCGGAAGGCATCTCCTTGAAAAGGAGTGATTCGATTCAGGAAGAGGGGCAAGCTAGGACCCTGGTATTTTGGGCCATTCAGAGTGATCGCGAGGGTGGGCAAGGTAGCATATTGCTTGGAGCTACCTGCAGAATGGGAGCGGATTCATAATACCTTCCATGTGTCTCAGTGGAGGAAGTATATAGCCGCTGAGTCGGCGGTAGTGCTGTTAGAGGACATTCAGGAGGATTCGAGCTTGAACTACGCGGAGATACCAATTGTGATTTTGGATCGGAAGATCAAGGTTCTGAGGAACAAGGAGGTGCCTCTGGTGCAGGTCCAATGGCAGCATCGGAAAGGATCGGAGCTTACTTAGGAACCGGAGCGTGTGATGCGTGTGCAGCATCCGGAGCTAATTCAGGGATAAGACTTCGAGGGCGAATTTGAATTCAAGTGGGGGAGAGTTGTAACATCCGGAATTTCAGGTATTATATGTATTCTTTTTATTTTGAGTTTTGAAGAGGAACTCGGCGAGTAGGTGCGTAGACTCGCCGAGTAGAGATGTGATTTCTCATCCAGATTAATGACCGGACTCGATGAGTCGAATTGGTGGACTCGGCGAGTCAGTGCTGTTTAATGAAACCCTAATTTCTCGGGTTTGCGGCCTATTTAAAGGGGCTTATGGCCGTCATTTGTGCTCACCAATCGATTGAGAGAAACCCTAGAGTGCTTGAGCGTTTTGAGAGAGAAAGGAAGCCATTCTTGACCTTTGTGGTGTTGTTTAGCAAGCAGAAGGAGGTCATAACCAAGAGGAAGAAAAGGAGGTTTCTATACTGTGGATTTGAAGCTTAGATCATCGCATTTGAGGTATTAATTCAACTCATCTTCTGTTTTATGAAGTATATTTGGATTTAGGGTTTCTTGTGGCCTTTGTTGGGTTGATTTGATGTCCAAATAGTCCCTTGCTAGTGATGTGGCTTTGGATCTGGATCCATAGAGGTCCAGAGAGCCTCACTCATCAAGTTTTATGAAGAGAAATGGAGGTTATGACCTTGAGTTGTGGTATTTGGGGCTAAATCATCATATATGGTCATATAGATGTTGTATGTACATCAAGATAGCGACTTTACGTGATAAATAAGCTTGGAAGGACTGGATCTATGAGTTAGTGGAACAGATCTGACCTCAGAAGGTCGTTTGGGATTGTGCATGGAATGCACTCGCCGAGTCTATTGGCAGACTCGACGAGTTTGTGCGGGTTGTTCACAGATTTAGATCCAGGGTTTGAGTAACTGAGTTGGGTGAGTGACTCGGTGAGTCGAAAGGGACTCAGAGGAAGTGGGGTCCTCGTAGGGACTCGGCGAGTCCACGCCAGACTCGATGAGTTAGGGTTGACCATTGACCATTAACCAGAGTAGACCAGTGTGGACTTGATAGAGTTAGTCAACCTTAGTTGGGAAAGTGTTAATTAGAGATGTATTGTGGGAGGACTATAGCTCGGGAGATCGAGCACTAGTGATTTCAGGGATTTACGAATTACCGAGATACACGAGGTGAGTCTTCTCACTATACCTTACCTTGAGTAGGTAACCAGAGTTATGTGACAGAGTATTTGTATGCTATGTATGTTATGTGTTGTACTACATTATTTCTATGTGATTTATGCTGTGCATGTTTACGGAGTTAGAACCGGAATGTTCCCAGAGTTAGAACCTGAGGGTTCATAGAGTTTGGGTGCACGGACCCATAGAGTTATAGCCTCGAGTGGCTAATATATGTTATATGTGGTATTTTGGGGAACTCACTAAGCTTCATGCTTAGAGTGTTTTGTGTTATGTGTTTCCGGTTTCTCTCAGGATCACGGGACGGCACCGGATTGATTGTACACACCAGCGAAAGAGTCATATTTTGAGGATCCTGGTTTATTATGCAAGTGAAAATGGAATTATGTTTTGTAATTTGATTATGAATGAGATTTTAATAAAAGTGTTTTTAAGAATTAAACCATTATATTTAAATGAAAATTTGTTTGGAAATTTACGGTGTTGCACTGTATGAGAGTTTAGAACCTTTACCTATACCCATGGGTAAATGGGAAGACATCACCATGGATTTTGTGAGTAAACTACCCAGTACAAAGAGCAGTCATGAAGATTTAGTTGTCTGAGTGCATGACATGAAGAGCGGTCACCATGGGTAAACTGGTGACTGACGATAAAGTACTTTTTTGCCTTAGGATTCTAAATGATAGTTGTAGAGTACATCTTCACCTTCGCGTGGATATAAAGAACATCAAAAGGGGAGCTCGTATGCAAAGTTATGGCCTTTTAAAGATGTAGTTGATTGGACTTACAACATAAGCATCAACTCTCATGATGTGAGGAGTCAAAATGCCACATTTTGAGGCTAGAAGACGCATGGCAAGTCTATGGATGATAATTCAAAAGCTCACGATGTGAGCAATGGATTCCTGACAACGTGAGGAGTCACACTAACACTATGCAAGCCTAAAACGCAGATGGCAAAGCTACGAGGTGATCAACCATGGCTCACGACGTAAGCAATGAATTCTTAAAATGTGAGAGTCCAAAATTTGGACTATAAATAGAAGGATCACCTTATTTGTTCTGGTTAAAAAACGCATATTTTTCTCTCTAGTTTGTTGAAGTCGTTCCACTGTCCCGAGTCCGACGATCACGAACCGCTGATCGTTTCTAGTTAGATTATATCCAGTCACGCTACTAATGTGAGTGTATAGTGACTTTCAACTTACACATAGATATGAAGTATTTTATATAAAATACGTGCAATGTGTATATATGTTGTTTGTATATATGAGATGAATGATGAATGAATGTTTTATACATGTTTAGAATGATTTAAACTTTATATGTATTTTTATCTACAAAAATGTTGAGTATAACATGGGTAGATGAAATAGTTGATGTGTGATGAAATAAGATGATGAGAGGCCTCAAAGTTGTCGATGTTCCAGTCATCTACTGGAGTATAGATGACGACCACAGAACTTTCTAGACAGTCTAGTGGCACACTAGCAGGCTCGTAACCTGTAGTTGTTCATGAACAATGTGTTCACTGATGTACTCCATCCCCCTCAAGGCTACGGAAATATATGATTGAGGAATCCCTGAGCAGTATTGTCCATCCCGATGATGAACTTTAGGCTAGGTCCCATATGATAGGTGTTTAGGGATGTAAAGTGAGGATAACGGGAATGGGTAATCACGGTTATTGTTGGTTGATGAAATTAATAAAATTATTTATTGTAGGTTGAAAACCCTATGTGCTCACCAGGCTCCCAAAACTGACCCACTCAGCTTTCTGTATTACAGGTAGTTGAAAAAGAACATAGTTGGATGATGACGAGGGATTTTGGATTATAGGCCAGTAGATGTAAATAAATGATGTAAGGCCTATATTGTACTGTTTATGCTTTTGGTCTGTATCAATGTTGGCATCCCAAGTTTGTAATTAAATGAAAATACATTTCTTTAAGAAATACTTTGATAATTTTTTTTTATCATATTTTGATTTGGGAACAAATTCCGCATCACTTTTATTTGAAAGATTACTCTAATGTTATTATCAAAGCATAAACGAAATCAGTCTTTTCTAGTTGTGAAAATGAGGATGTCACAAAGTTCAGCATTAATACCTTTAATGATTGGGAGTTTAAGGTTTCACCATCATCACAGTCTCATGAATCAGGGTCATGAACACAAACTTGTGCAATATCTATATTCTGGTTGGTTTCTACCAGAGATGTCAAGGATATGCAAGTGAAATGTGTGACAACCTGAAATTTCCCATACTAATCAAACCATTTCAATCCAATAGAAGTAGAGCAGTTACAATGAAACCTCAGACTTACAATATACGTTTGGCAGTTTTAGGGTTTTACACCAAAAAGGGGTATTAGGAGAGTGGTTACACTAGGATTTTGTGCAACACTGTAAATTCCTTTACCCTAGAATCATTAGAATCCATTCCGAGATTAGAAATATTTTCTACCAAAAATCTCAGGACTATAAATAGAATTCTGAACCAAATTGGTTCATTAGTTGAATTCCATTTAGAGAAAAGCCCATTTCTCTCTCACGGATCTTCGGGTTTTCATCCCAGATTGTGAGTCTACTTCCCTAGATGTGTTTTAATACTTGTTATATGCTTTATAACATTGTTACATGTCCAAAATCATCCAAGATCACAAAACTTTTGGAATTTACGGCCAAGGGTTTCTTGGGCCGTAAACCCCTTTTCCAAGGGCTAAAAGTGCCCTAATCACCCCCAAAGGCTTGGACTTCATGTTAGACAACTACCCTAAAGTATCTAGGACCTAGAAAACTCATGAAAAGCTCAAGTGTTGAAGAGTTTACGGCCAAGAGTATTTCTTGGGCTGTAAACTCCTATTAAGGGGTCAAAGGACACCCTAAACACTTCCTAAGGCCAAGGGACAATTTTGACAAGTACCTAGATGAGTTATGGACTAGCTAAAACATTTAGAACCCCATGTTTGAGGGAGTTTACGGCCCAAGATGTTCTATGGCCGTAAACTCCAAGAAATGGTACCAAATGGTGCCATAAATCCTCTTAAGGCCGAGTACAAAAGCTTAGAATTGTTCCTAGTTATTTGAGAGACTTGAAGGTACAATAATCACCCTCCCAAGGGAGTTTACAGCCGTAAACTCCAAGGGAAAAGGGTCTTTGGGCCGTAAACTCCCCAAAGGAGTCAATATGGTGCCCAAACACTTGTATATGCCTTGAAACAATTCCCACTAAGGTTGTAGTAATTGAAAGTACCATCCCAAGCCTTGGTTGGGAGTTTATGGCTAGGAACGTACTTCCTTGGGCCGTAAACTCTAATGAATATGGTCTTTTGACCTTAAACTCACATTAGGGGCATTGCACTCCTTTGTTGCAACCCTTTAGCCTCCTAGCACTTGACCAAAAGTGTTATCCTCGCGCTTAAATGTTATTACTTGTATAATTAGTGTTATAATCACTAATTATTTATATACATATGTTTTCATATGTAATTAGGATCATTGTGTGTGTCTAAGTCTCCACTTGACACCAAGCACTTGTTCGATCCTTCCGTACGATAACAGTCCGTTCAATTCCAGTCACTTACCGCAGGTGAGTTCATACCCCTTAACTAATGTTTTAAACTCTTTTTAAATGTTTTATGGGGGGGGGGGGATACAAGTAGAATCATGCTACTTATTATGTCACTCACATGTGATTAGCAAGTAGGATTATATTACTTATTACATCAATCACATGTGATTAATATACAGCAATCAAATGATTTGGCTACTCATTAGCCGTTTTACCAAACAGTTTCCTTCAAATGACTTTTTATAACATTTTATATGTTTTAAACTCCTTTTTACACTGTACAGCTTACTCCGTACATTTCCTTTCAAACTTATTTACAACTGTGTTTCAAACAAATGATTCCTTATACTTAAACTGTTTTATTAAACTTATGCCTTCAAATTGTTTTATAGATTGACACCGAGTCGATCTTTTCTTAAAATAATACTTATATTTCAAATGTCTTACAAATCTTATTTATGCTTTTATATTATAAATTGCATGCCTCTATATGTATACTTATATAAGAAATGTTTAAAAGACTTAGGAAGGCTATCCACCCTATTTCCTTTTCGCGCCTTGAGATGTGGTCTGGTGGGGTTTTAGGTATTCGTCCGAAGGTCGTTTAAATATTAGTTATATATCATGTATACATATATAGTCATAAAAGGTCCTTCCAGTTCATCCTATGCCCTTGGGTAGCAAGGGTATACATCCATGTCCATACGCACACTTAGATTACTAGAAAGCTACCATATGGGTAGCTTAGGAAGATACTAGAACCATTGCTAGAACGCGATATCATTCAATGAGTCAGTTCATTCATGAGTCAATACTTTCTAGAACTTTTCAGTACATTACATATACAACTATACTAGGACGAGAACATATACAACTATACTAGAATGATTACATTACTATACTTGCTAGATAGAGAGAACACACATTACAGCTAGCACACGTAGAACATTACAGTACACTACTGTACTATTACATGATCGCTCTTACTTTAGTACAATTACATTGTCACACTTACATATACATAGAACAGACGTCATTAGGTGCTATAGCACGGAACCAGTTCAGGATCTAACTATACTGATGAATCACACCACAATTGTGATAGTTATATCGAGTATAAATGATCATTCGGTAATGTGGATGCTTACGGATTGCGTTCATGCAGGGGTCGTGGGTAGGTCCCAAAATCCCTTTGATATAGGAGCGTATAGTCTGGGATCTAGACATCACATTATACCTTATCCCTCAAATAAGGCAGTTGAGTACCGATGTAGTTATTTTTATTAAATACTACAGTACTTGGAAGTATTACCCAAGATTTAAGGTAATAAGTACGGTTGTAGTTGGACACTACACCATAGTACTACATTGATTTTCCATTACATATTTTTAGTGATAACCTCACTTAAACATTATTGTACAAACTATATTTTTGAATAATGATAGTTATACTTTGGAAAATACATCCTCTTACAAGAGACACACACATTCAGAACAATTAAGTCTTGGTAGAAGACTACATTCAGAACAGTTAGGTCTTGGTAGAAGACTCCTTTTGTTATTAATAGGAATCATAGGGATTCTAGGGTTTTTCAAACATTTACAGTTCATATACACTTTCAATACTTTTAAGTACATATACTTACATTTTCTCACATACAAATTAAGACACTAAAATACTTATGATCTCACCAGCTTTAAAGCTGATACTCGCTTTCAAAATTACTTGTATCCTCAGGTCATCATAGACTGGTACCGATGCAAGGAGAAGGGAAGATGGAGCTTGTTCAAGACTTATCTTTCATTTTGATTTATGCTTTAGTGTTTATCAAAATTTGACAAAACACATTTGTATAATAATTATATTATTAATGCAATGGATGATGTTGTTGCTTGTTTACTACTTTACATTGTTGTTGATATTATACATGACGTCCTCCGCCCCAGAACGTTTCCGCCGTTCGTGGTTTTGGGGTTTGACAGATTGGTATCAGAGCATTGTTTATAGTGAATTAAGTATATATCAACCCATAAAAGATATACTAACTATGAATACATAAGGGATTAAAAATACTCTGACCAAGAGTTTATACTTTAAATAGTAAAATATTTAAATAAGTATACGTGCTGCATTCATACTAAAATCAGTGTCACTAGGACAGTACAAAAGAATTACGATTGTTGGACAACACAAGTGGGCTTAGAGACATATGGTCAAAATTGGGAAGATATAGCCTGATCGCCTATATTATCCGAGGGTTGACTAGCATGTGCCTAAGTTTAAGTGTGTGGTTGCAACAATGCTAAAATCTTACCAACCCTACCACAATGAGAACAATAGAACATAACATTAAAATTTAAATACTATAGGTGTATTTGGTGTTACTATAAGTACTTTATACTTGAGAATTAAAACGGGATCTTCATTACTAAGTTGATAGTTGCTAAGTGGATACACTAAGGATACATGTAATTAGGATGTTATAGACTTAGAATCAGTGATAATTTTGCCTTACCCCTATTCTGTGTGAATTTGGAATTAAGGTCACTTATTCAAAGGTCTATCCTGTTTAGATTACACATAGCTGGTATGCACTTCACAAATAGCGATGTAACTAATGAAGATTTTCTAAATATTTATCTAGATAGTTTGTCTAATAATTATTCTCTTACCCTAAATTCTCGCAAAGAAATCATAATTGGACTCCATCCCCTTGACAACCAGTATCTTCCGAATGAAGTCATAGCTGGTTGGTTTGGAGAATAACCAGAGAATGATCATCATGTTCCCCTTGAATGATCACCATGACGAAGACCTTTCGTATGATGCTAACTCCGAACCAGAGTTTGAGAACCTACCCCAAGCAGCTCCTTTCCAATTCCTAACCCTCGTCCGGCTTTTCATGGCCCGACCCCCCTGAGTGAGGGGAATGCTTGGAAACAAGGAGCCAAGGATAAGATCAGTCTATGCTATTTGATGGCGACCGAAGCTTTTATGACTGGAGCAATGAGGGCTTAGCAGATATAGTCTTGCCAATCTTGGTCCGCAGAGTGGCCCAAAATGAGATTCAAGACAGGACAACCCCACATCAGATTACAGAAGTAGTCACCTATGCTAAAATGCATACCCTCTACACCATTCGTCTAGAAGATGCACACGAGAGATCAGAGAGAAACCAGGAAACCCTGCTGCAAGCACTGGCCGAATCACGAGCCGAAGTCATAGAGCTCCGGGTACGCCAAATGGTGTGCGAAAGACACCTACTTGACATGGAACGTCAATTGGTTGAACTACGAGTTCACCAGAGGGATGACCGTCGGCAGTAGTAGATGCCTTACTTTATTTCCCTTATAAAAAGGAATTGTGTTTTTCTGTCTATGCCGGGTGTGGCATCTTCTATGAAATTATCTTATTCCGTAAGTAATTTAGCTAGGTCTTTATGCTGTCAGGAACTATCTTCTCCGGATATGATGTGAGACCTTTACAAGGTCATTTTCTAGAATCTTTACATCATGAATATCAACAATTTTTCTCAAAAAATGAAGCGTAATCTTAATTATTCAGAAACATGTCGAAAGCGAAGCATGTTGAAAAATGAACAGTGAACGGTAACATCTATTTCCTTAAGCGATAAGTTGACGCCTCTTGATTGTATATTATGTTGACGAATTGGGAACTGCACTTGCTTCAAGCATGCCTAACCCTGACAAAATCTTTGAAAAAATTTCTCATCCAAAGGTTTAGTAAAGATATCAGCAAGTTGATATGTTGTCTTTACAAAATAAACCTTGATGTTTCCATCCTCGACATGATTCTTGATAGAAGGATATCGAAGTGCGATATGTTTGGTCTTCGAATGTTGCACTGAATTATGGCAGATACGTATGGCACTTTGTGAATCGCAATACAAGGGAATCTTCTTCATATTGACTGCATAATCATGAAGTGGGCTTTGTATCCATATGACTTGAGAAGTGCAAGATGCAGCATCACTGTATTCGACTTCTACTGTAGAAATTGAAACACATGTTTGTTTCTTCGATTGCCAGCTCATAAGCTTCCCGTCCAAAAATTTACATCCACCATAAGTCATTTTCCTATCGAGTTGACAACCACCAAGATCGGCATCTGAAATTTACTCAAGGGTTGAGTTTTCACACCTTGTCCCTACGCACCAGATCGTTCTTGTTCTCACAATTGGTATCAGAGCTTGAGTGGTTTTCCTTTGAATACATAAGATCAGATTATAGTTGGTTTGAGATTACCTTGGTTTTTCAACCATTTCTGTGTTAAGGATAGAAGTTCTTATATATACCACTTTTGCTTGAAGATATCGTAACTTCAATGGCTGCTTCTAATCCTCAACAAATGATTTCAATGCAAATCGCAAATAGCGTGGGTGGCCATACATGTGCCCTATTGCTAGTTGTGGAAGAATATGATGACTTGAAAGTTAGAATGGAAAGATTTTTATTAGGCAAAGAGAAAGGTGAAGCTATTTGGAGATCCGTCAAAGAAGGCCCTCATGTTCCTGTAAGAACAGTTGTAAGAGATGTTGCTGCTCAGCTTATCGGTCAAGATGAGACTCGTCTGGTTCCTCTGACATCTGATGATGTTGAGATGTTGCATGCTGATTAGGTTGCCGTTTCTAAAATGGTGTTTAGTGTTCATCCTTTACTCTTTGAACACATTAAGTTGTGTAAATCAACAAAAGAAATTCGGGACACTCTCCAGTATTTGACAGAAGGTTTGAAAAACATGAAAGACAATCATCTGACTTCGGTTTTCAATGACTTTGACACCTTCACTACCACTCCTGGTGAATCAATGGCCTCATCCTCTAACCGTTACCGAATTGTAGCCAACAACATGACTGTACATGGGATTGTCTGAAATCCCCTAGAGTACATGTCTCAAGTTCATTAACAACCTCGGTAAAGGATGGGGAAATGTGAAATGTTGTCTCTAAAGTAATGGCTCCTTGAAAAAGTTAGAGCTCAATCAACTTTGTGATGAACTTCAAGGACATGAATCCAATGTTGCTCAAACCATAAGAGAACTCTTCGGAGGTCATCTTGCCCTTGTGAGCTCCTATGAACCAACCATTCCGAATCCTTCCACCTAGGATACTTTCAAACTCACTATTCCATCAGTTCAATCTTCCTTACCTGTTTTACCCACACAAAACTATCCTATTGATGACTCCAAAGCCATAGTTTCTGAAATCCATTTTTAAAAAGAATTTTATCTACTCTCTATGAAATACAAACATCCTTTTAATCCATCTTATATAGCATACCAAAATCGATTCCATGCTCCTCACCAAAATAATCCTCAACCCTACTCTCCTCCGGATTCACAACCACCTTCAGAAAATCCTCCCTCATACAAACCGAACATCTTAAAACCAAACTCTAATTTGGAACCACCGCAAAATCCAAAATCATACATGCCAAAAATTGTGTGTTACAAGTGTGGACATGCAAAACACTTTGCAAAAGTTTGCTTGGTTGAATCTTCGCAAAATCCAAAGATCAAGGACTTTGCATACTATGCTCAAAGAGCTCAAGTGATGGCAGCAAGTGAAAAAGCCTTTGTAACAACTGTATCAAGGGATGTGGAAGGATATTGGTCATCCAGAGATGATGATGACATGGTGACTGGAAGAAACATGTGCTTGATGGCGAGAAAAAAAATTAAATTTGATAAAGGATATTGGTCCTCTAGGTCTGAAGATGAAGATGATGTTGCTGAACCACACTACTGCTACATGGCCATCAACGATCCACCTGGTTGATGCATTGTTCAATAGGAACTTTGTGGTTCGGAACAAGAAATAATATGGTATATTGATAGTGCTTTCTCCATGCACATGATGGGGCAGAAAGATTTTCTACGATATCTAAAGCTTTCTCCTAATGCTGGTTACGTGACTTATGTAAACAACTCAAATTCTCAAATTCGTGGTTATGGAATTCTCACCAATGGAAATTTCTCTATCTCAAATATGGTTTATGTAGCTGATCTGAAACATAATTTGATAAGTGTTGCTCATCTCACTGGCTCAAATCGACATGTTGAATTTTTCAAGAAGCACAACAATGTAATGAATGAAGACCGAAAAGAGTGTTTAATCAAGTCAAATCGCAACAAGAACATGTACCCACTCGACGTCAACATGATTATAGGGAAAACACAACTCTGCCTTCTTACAAAATTCATTCCTAATGTCAGTTGTGTTGGGTTTTGAGCAAACTAACACTCCTAAGGTGTTCATGCAAGCCTAGAAACCTTGGATCTATGTTTGACTATAATACATACAAAATAAGTTTTCCAAGGTTGATAACCTATCTAGCATGGCATGGGGTTCCTTTAAACATAAAGAACAAGAAGAATTACATACCTTTGATTTTGAGTTGATTCCTTTGGAGTTTGAGAGCCAAGCACCAATAATGTGAATGCCTCAAATGGATCACAAAACACCACAAACTTGGAAAAACTTTATGAGAAAGTATGTATTTGCCCTAGAAATCTGCTACTCTTATGCACACACACTTAGTGTCATTTCAAGCATCACAAGCCTCTTTATATAGTGTAGATGATTAGAGTAAACCCTAATAACCCATGTTCTTTCCTTTTCCAAGGATCCATGGGTTAAAAGCTCCATGGATCATCTTTAGACTCCCATGTAAGCTTAGCCTATTTCCTAATGAGTGTTAGCCCACACTATATAAATATAATAGCCTATGTTTAATTAGTCACTTTTTTATCACTAAATTAATTCATAATTAATTTAAGATCAATACTAATTAAATAATATGATTTCATATTCATATATTATAACTTATAATATATTAATAAATCGTAAACATACTATTCTCATAAATATTATCCATATAAATAGTTCGGGTGAAGTGCAACCCAAATAGACCATGTCGGATCGGGTCAAGTATATACCAAATAAGTTATGGACTTAGACACCTTATCCAACAGTCTCCCACTTGGATAAGTTTGATAATTGTATTTGCCTATATCACTTCAGGAACCAACCGATAATCGTAGCTCTCAAAAACTCTATTAAACTATGAAGCGCCATTTTAGATAAGTGATCGTATAATCCTCTGCTCTCATGATATCAGCCGGATAAATACATGGAACAATGTCTTACTTATTATCTAACGGTTTGTTTCCCGATTTCCGATATGTTTGAAAAAGAACATAATCGAACATATCAATTTAGTTCTGACAGGGCCCGGTACATGGGTTAAAACAAAATCATCGAGGGGCCCAGATATCGCTTCAATTTCAAGAAGGAATAGTGAAAGACCCCCAAATTTCGTATTTATGAAAGACCCAAACTTTCATACTATTTCAAAAGATTTCTTAAGTTACTTCCTCAAAACATGCTACATGCATATTTATAAAACAATATTTTATATTTTTAAAGTGATTACAAAGGATTGGATACAAACCGACTAAGTTTTATTACATTTCATGTCTACCCAGGAATCTACTATTCATATACATACATGAACATTAAAAATACAGAGAAATACTATTAACTATTCTAAATCTTTCAGCAGTATAAAGCTATATTGGAATACTCATCACCTGCAATTGTTAAATATTGTGAGGAATAAGCGATAACGCTAGTGAATTCAATAAATAGATACAATATAATCTTATGCCTTACATATACCAATATGACAGAAGCAAAAGGGAACAAGAAGACATATGTGAAATCATGTGACAAGCATTCATATCAATCAAAAACTTTATTCAAAGATATACTTTTCAATGAGACATAACGATTTCAATACTTGATATGCATCAATAAAGCTTTGGCCCAAATGGCACAGAAGACATATAATTTATGATTATCAATTTGATAGATTTCAGATTTTCACGCACTGTTTAGCATTTCAGTAGATTTCAATTTTTCACACCCTGTTTAACCATTTCGGTAGATTTCAGGTTTTCACGCCCTGTTTAACCATTTGCTAATACCATAGAATAGAGTTCAATTCCCTTACGGAGTCATGCTCTACATGGTCGGAGATTACATACCATTCCTATCTAACTTTCTGCCAATGACATAGAATAGAAGTCATTCTCTTATGGAGACATGCTCTACATGGCCAGAGGCTACGTACCAGTACCAATGTGAATCTAAGTCCTTTCACTGATCACATGGTCAAAGGTATTATATTTGCTATAAACATAGCGAATAAAATAACACGGGAGAATAACTCAGAATAATAACACTGAGAAGCACATAGCACATATAACACATAACATACAATTGTTCCTATATATTGAACTCACCTTAAGGTAACCGGGGGTTAAAATAGTAATTTGGACAACATTTCGGCTTTAAATATGACTTTCTATGTTGAAAACCGGGAGCTTAATTGAAAACCGGGCTCTGCGAAGGTAGGGCTTCAAAACCAAAAAGATAAAATTTACGGGCTTCTCGGGGGTCTCGGGACGTGTTTCGGGTGCTAAAATTGATATCGGGGCTTCGGGAAAGTCAAAATAAAGAAAATATGGAAAAAGGGGCTAAAAATGGAAATTTTCAAATTCTACCCGGGAGGGTTCACACCCTCGTATTTATAGGGGCGAGGTTCGGATCCGGAGGGGAAGGTGGCAGCAGCAACGAAGACCATGTAGCAGCCGGAGCCAGGTTCGGTGGACAGGTGCGAGGCTCAGAGTGGTGACACTAAGCGAGGCGTGTCGGAAGGCCATTTGGCCGCGGCTTTGGACCAATCAACGACGGACACGACTCGGTGACGCGGCTTCCTTGTGCGAGGGACGTGGCAGCAATGAGGGTTTTCGGTGGCTTCGCATGTTTTGGACACCTGTGCGACAAGCGTCGCTGCGAGGCGAGGCCATGTCTCCGGTGACACACCTGCTTCGTGCGAGGTGACGTGGCTGCTTCGTAGCAGTTACTATTCATGCGAAAATCTTCGGATTTTGAGCCCCGAACTTCTAAAATCCATAACATTCACATACGAGCTCCGTTTTTAACGTTATTTATATGCACGCATAGCTAAAATTACGCTCCACAACTTTTGTTTAGACTTTGTCGGCTAATTTTTACTTTATTTTTAATATTAGTATTTTTAACAGACCGGGACAGGAAAAATCCGTTAAAAACTCATAACTTCTTCACCCGACATCCGTTTTCGTCAGACTTTTTACCATTGTAGTACAAATGACGAGACCTTTGATTCTCGTTTAGAATGTATCGGTCAAATATCGCTCGATCTAAAATTCGACTTTTTAGCTGTCTACTACTAAGTTGAAACTTCGAAAAATCATAACTTCCTCATACGAAGTCAGATTTTTGCGTTATTTTTATCGAATTTCTCGGTTTAACGAATACTACGACTTTCATTTAGATTACTAAGACTAAAAAGTAGTTTATCGAAAACTCACTTTTTACGTCATTCAGTGCCGTGCCGGTTTTGTCGCGGATCTTCGGTTGGTCATAAGTTCTTCATTATAACTCGGATTTCGACGAGGTTTTCGCCTACAAGTTTCTAACGAGATGATTTACAACATCAAATAATAAAATTTTACTTATTTCAAATTTTATATTTTCACTAAATTTCACTATTTGGCTATTAATTGGAATCTCATAAGACTTCCAATATTTTATGTGTGATTCTAAACATAGTTTTACTTCATTTCTAGTGAAAACTAGCTGTTAGAACTCAACACTCAATTTTATTCACTTTTAATAATAACAATACACAATTTCAGAACGTGTATGTTACAAATAGATAAACTTCGATTCATATGATTGTTCTATTACTTGTTGAATTATACACAAAGGCACGTTTTATAACATCAAGTTACTGATGCATTTTCGTGCAATCAGTGCACAACCAACTCATAGGCAACAACTCATATCTCTACATTTGAAGACTTATTTGATATTACCATCTCATGATGACTCGAGATAAATTCCATGAAGTGATACAAGTGAGCGTGGGTTTATTCCGATACTCATAACTTATGAGCATTCATGAATGTTGTAGCAACCATTGCCATGTCTAAACACATTTAGCCATCTACAATCCCAATTCATGATAGTCTTGATTCATACCTACTTCCGATGTATGACCGACTGTGGAAAGTTTGAATAAATTTATTATTCTGGAAGTCAAAACATGCAAAATTGAATCAATACTAAATAATTGACAATGATAGCAACACCTTACTCATAAATAAATCACGACTTTTATTTATCATCAAACGTCGATTACATTTTACAAGTTTCAAAAATAACTATCTAATCTGTAAAACTAATATCGTCCCTCAGCCCGATGCGTCTTGCAGTTGCAATTGTTTAACCCTCGTCAGACCCTTTGTAAGGGGATCCACAGGGTTCTCATCCGATGATACCCTCTTTGCCACAAGGAGTCCTTCTATCTTGTGTCTTATGAAGTGATATTTTCTGTCAATGTGTCTGGATCTTCCATCATCTCTTGATTCCTTGGCTAAGGCAACCGCACTATTGCTGTCACAGAAAATATCCATAGGCTCCCTAATAGTTGGTACATCTCCAAGATCTCCGACGAAGTTCTTTAGCAATATCGCCACCTTTTCCGCTTCACTTGCTGCTATGTACTCTGATTCACAAGTCGAATCAGCTACCGTCTCCTGTTTGGAACTCTTCCAAGTGATTGCCCCACCATTTAAGGTAAAGACCCATCCAGACTGAGAGGGGAAGTTATCCCTATCAGTCTGAAAGCTAGCAACACTATATCCCATTACCCTCAAGTCATCACTCCCACCAAGGGTAAGGATCCAATCCTTAGTCCTTCGTAGGTACTTGAGAATATTATTTACCGCAATCCAATGAGCCTTGCCAGGATTCCCCTGATATCTACTGACCATGCTCAAAGCAAAAGCCACATCCGGGCAAGTGCAAGTCATAGCATACATGATTTATCCAACAACGGAAACATATAGTATTTGACTCATCTCAGCTATTTCTTCCTCTGTACTCGGACTCTGAGTATTACTCGGTTTGGAATTGCTTTGGATCGTTACATCTCCTTTCTTGGAATTCTGCATGTTGAACCTTTTCAACACTTTGTCCAAGTAAGTACTCTGACTATGTCCAATTAGTCTTTTACTCCTTTATCTTAATATCCTTATCCCTAGGATATAGGCAGCCTCCCCAAGGTCCTTCATAGAAAAGCACTTCCCAAGCCAGGACTTGACTTCCTTCAAAGATGGGACGTCATTTCCTATGAGTAGTATGTCATCCACATACAGTACCAAAAAGCTGACTATACTACCACTAGCTCTGACATACACGTAGGACTCATCTTCGCTTCTCGAGAAGCCAAACTCTTTGACCTTTTCATCAAAACAAAGATTCCAGCTGCGAGATGCTTGTTTCAATCCATAAAGAGATCTCAAAAGCTTGCACACCCTATTCAGATATTCTGGATTGACAAAACCCTTTCGCTGAACCATGTAAACATCCTCAGCCAGCTTCCTCTTAAGGAAACCGATTTTGACATCCATTTGCCATATTTCATAATCATGAAATGTAACAATGGCCAGCATAATCCTAATGGAAGTAATCTTTGCTACTAGTGACAAGGTTTCATCATAATCAATACCCTTAGTTTGAGTAAAACCTTTTGCAACCAGTCTCGCTCTTGTAGAATGCCTTGGAGGCACAGACTCGTCAGCTGGTTCAATAGGAGTTTCCCTCTCTGGTTGATTGCTAGTGTCTGAGGTTCATTCACCACTTGACTCTTGAATTTCTTCAAGATCAATTTGCCTCCCACTATTTCCTTGTCTTATAAATTCTCTCTCTTGAAAGACTCCTCTTCTTGCCACAAAGACCACATTCTCACTGTGTCTGTAGAAGAGGTAACCAAAAGAAGTTCGTTGGTAGCCGATGAAACTACACCTCTCACTTCGAGGTTCGAGCTTATCCTGATTCTCGCGTTTCACGAAAGCCTCGCAACCCTAAATTTTGATGTGATCTAGATTGGGAACTTCCCCAGTCCACATCTCGTGAGGTGTTTTGGTAACTTTCTTTAGAGGGACTAGATTAAGGATATGCGCAACATTTTCTAAGGCATACCCCCGAAAAGAGATTGGTAACGAAACTCAACTCATCATGGAACGAACCATGTCCAACAAGGTTCGATTACGCCTCTCAGCTACACCATTCAGTTGTGGTGTCCTGGGAGGTGTCAATTGTGAGAGAATCCCACATTCCTTAAGATAGGCAAGGAACTCAGTACTAAGATACTCACCACCTCGATTGAATCGGAGCATCTTAATTTTCCGGCCCATTTGATTCTCTACTTCTTGTTTAAACTCTTTAAACTTTTCAAAGGTTTCTGACTTATGCTTGATTAAGTAGACACAACCACATCTATTGAAATCATCAGTAAAAGTCACATAATAGCGGTTAGCACCCCTTGTGGCGGTTCTAAATGGTCCACATACATCAGTATGTATAAGGTCCAACAAACCCTCACCCTTCGCACAAGTACCAATGAAGGGTGATTTTGTCATTTTTCGAAGCAAAAAAAGATTCACAACTATCATCCGACTTTAGGTCAAATGACTCCAAGAATCCATCCTTTTAGAGTTGGCCTATGCGTTTCTTGTTTACATGTACAAGACAACAATGCCACAATGATGCCTTATCCAAGCTAGTAGACGAATCAATACACAACACATTATTTCCTAGGTTGCAACTAACACCGTTTCATACACACCATCACTAGGCAATGCTTTAAAATAAAGAACATTATTAAAGAAAGCATTATTACCACCACATTCACTATCAAAGGAAAAGGTAAAACCTTGTTTGTACAAACCATGAAAAGAAATAATATTTCTTGCCATTTCAAACGAGTACACACATTTTTTCAAATCTAACTTTAGCCCACTACTTAGCAACAAGGTATAAACTCCAATCTTGGAAACAGGTGAAACCTTCCTATTTCCCATAATTAGGTTTATCTTCCTGTGCTCCACATCCTCACTTCTTCTTAGGCTCTGCAAATCAGAATATATGTGAATACCACATCCTGTATCAAGCACCCAAGAGTTAGAATATGGTGAGTTATTAGATAATATTGTGTAAATACCTGCATGGGTGGGTTTCACTTTCCCATCCTTGAGATCCTGCAAGTATTTAGGGTAGTTTCGCTTTAAGTGCCCCTTATTCAGGCAGTAGTAGCATTCAACATCCTTAGGGATGGCAGAAGAAGTGACAGAACAACTTGTGGTTCCAGATGAGGAGCCTTCAAGAGACTTTCCCTTGGTACCCTTCGAAGGGGTCTTCCTCTTTTCTCCTTTGTCCCAACCTATAGCCAAAACAGGGGTTGTTGTAGGAGTAGGAGTAGAAACAACTAACTTACCTTTATGACCACCTTCGGCGGTCTTCAAGAGTCCCTAAATCTTGCTGAATGTGACCGCCTCCTTGTTCATGTGGTAGGTTATTCTGAATTGGTCATAACAAGGAGGTAAGGAGTGCAAAATGATATCAATTGCCAGCTCCTCGGGGAAGTTCATATTCAGTTTCAGCAGACGGTCCATAAATCTTTGCATTTTCTGCATGTTGGCCGTGATGGGTTCACCATCCTTCATTCTAGTTGTTATCATGGAGGAGATAATCTCATACCGCTCTTGACGAGCACTTTGATGGTAACGGTCCATCAAATCCTGGTGTATCTCAAAAGGGTAAAAGTCCTCATAGGACGTCTGCAGTTCGGCTGTCATAGTGACCATCATGATGCATGCCACCTTGGTGGCATCTCTCTCATGAGCCCTAAAGTCAACGATTTCCTGAGGAGTAGCATTGGACTCATCGAGTTCCTTGAGCTCCTTGTCGAGGTCATATTCCTTGTCGTCATAGCGTGTGATCATCCTGATGTTTCTTATCCAATCATTGAAGTTTGAACCATCAAAGATGACTCTCCCATAAAGGTTCATGAGAGAGAAGGAGTTGGTAGGGTTAGAGCCCAAAGGATTGTTGTTGGAAGACAACTGAAAGGAAGAAGGACAAGTTTAGATTAGATATATAGAGTCCTTAATAAGACACCCAAATGTAATATTAACGCTAGGACCCAACACAATATGTTATAGCTTAGGAGAGAGTTATCGTAATCCAAGCTATAACACATTTGAAGATTGGTGAATGACGATTCACCAACTTCCACCATAAAAATAAAATAAGGTATTAGGTTTAATTGGTTCAAGAAACTCCTAGATTCTTTTGAGATTCATTGAACTTTTCAATGGCATGTTTCAATCTCGATTGTGCCCTTCAAGTTTTGTGACTGGGATGTCGAGGATCACAAAACAAGATGTGAATAACCATGCAAACTCACTTGGTAACCCTAATATTATCACCTAACCGATGTGCCGGTAATGCACACACACTCCACCGATCTATGATAAACATTAAGTAACCCTTTGTAATCATTACTAGTCCAGATTAGTGTGCCGGTAACCCACACACGCACCACCAACGACTTGTCAAGGTACAAAGTGTGAATTTCATGGGTTAGCACCATGTTCACATTTTCCTAAAGTAACTAAGATTGGGAATTTTAAAAACATTTAGTTACTTTATAATAATCATTATACTTTTAATGAGAATTTAAAGTCATTGCCCTACCCGTTCGGCTAACGACCCTCCACCGATCAAAGAAGCGGTGGGTGAGAATGGACACCCATTAAGCTGCTATTTTATAGGTAGCAACCTTATACCCACCTTATAGACCGACTTCGTGAATGAGGCCTACTAACGGTAAAACGCCTTAATCTTATATATATATATATATATATATATATATATATATATATATATATATGTATGTATACATATGTATAATAATAATAATAATAATAATAATTAACATTTAATGTTATAATAGTATAAGGGTTGAATTTTAACCTTTAAAACTCTAAGGGTTGGAATTAAAGTTTATTAGAGTGTGTGCAACTTTACAAATTCCAAAACTTGAGGAAAAGTTTTGAAACTATTCAAAACTCTTCATTTCATAACTTATGAGTTAATGGTTCATAAAAATGAAGAGTCTTCATTTTTATGTAACTTATGTGTTTTAAATATGTGTTTAAAGAAGGTGACCTTTGCAAATCCATAACTTGAGGAAAAATTATGGAATCCATTAAAACACATAAATGATCAAGAATTAATCATAAATAATTTAGCAAATAATTCCAATCATCTTCTAAACTAATAAGAACATGAACATGAATATCAAAATTTCAAGAATCATATGAACACATACAAAGCATGGAATTTTGATTTAAGCCATTGTAAATGGATTAGCACAAACATTACACCATCTAAAACAAGTTTTAAAACACCAAAACAGTTTAGGGTAATGTTTCTAGTCCATTTCCAGCAGCAAAAATTGAAAAAACTGCACTCTGCATGACCAACTCGTCGAGTGCACGAACTGACGAGCCGAGTTGGTTGAAGATTCGCATGGACTCGTTGAGTCCCTCCAATGGACTTGGCGAGCCCCCTATGCAAATTGCATAAAAATTGATTTTTTTCACCTATTTTGCAACAATTATGAAGCAAGCAAACCTAGGCTCTGATACCACTATTGGGTTTTGAGCAAACTAACACTCCTAAGGTGTTCATGCAACCCTAGAAACCATGGATCTATGTTTGACTATAATACATGCAAAATAAGTTTTCAGGGGTTCATAACCTATCTAGCATGGCATGGGGTACTTTTAAACATAAAGAACGAGAATAATTACATAACTTTGATTGTGAGTTGATTCCTTTGGAGTTTGAGAGCCAAGCACCAATAATGTGAATGCTTGAAATGGAAATCACAAAACACAACAAACTTGGCAAAACTTTATTAGAGAGTATATATTTGCCCTAGAAATCGGCCACTCTTATGCACACACACTTAGTGTCATTTCAAGCATCACAAGCCTCTTTATATAGTGTAGATGATTAGAGTAAACCCTAATAACCCACGTCATTTCCTTTTCCAAGGATCCATGGGTTAAAAGCTCCATGGATCATCCATAGACTCCCATGTAAGGTTAGTCCATTTCCTAATGAGTGTTAGCCCACACTATATAAATATAATTGCCCATGTTTAAAAAGTCGCCTTTTTTTTTTTATCACTAAATTAATTCATAATTAATTTAAAATCAATACTAATTAAATAATATGATTTCATATTAATATATTATAAATTATAATATATTAATAAATTATAAACATACTATTCTCATAAATATTATCTATATAAATAGTTCGGTTGACGTGCAACCGAAATGGACCATGCCAGGTTGGGTCAAGTATATACCAAATAAGTTATGGACTTAGACACCTTATCCAACAAGTTGGTTATGGCACCGAAGCCTCGCTCATCTGAACTTCTAGTACATGAATGATCTCGTATCCGGTGAACTGGTAAGAGGTTTACCTCTTCTAAAATTTGAAAATGATCATTTTTGTGCTGCATGTGAGTGTGGAAAGCAATCGAAGAAGGTCATTTTGTTATAATTTGTTCGGAATTCACAAATTCCACCATTGAAAAATTTCTCACCGAGAAAGGAATTGACCACAACTTTTCAGCTCCTTACACCCCATAACAAAACGGTGTAGTTGAAAGACGCAATAGAACTCTTGCTGAAGCTGCTTGATAAATGGTAAGCTTTGCAAATCTACCACTCTACCTCTAGGCTGAAGTCGTAACAACTGCTTGCCTCACTCAAAATAGGAGTATCATTAATCGACACCTCAACATGACTCCTTATGAAGCCATGAATGGTCGAAAGCTAATTATTTTGTTTATCCATGTCTTTGGATGTCGATTCTTCATAAAAAACGATCGTGATCATCTTACAAAGTTCCAACCCAAAGCTGATGAAGCTATCTTTCTTGGGTACTCTTCAATATCAAAGGTATATCTAGTTCTCAACCGTCGAACTCGACTTATGGAAGAAAGTTTTGATTTCACCTTTGATGACAACTTTGTTTGGAATTGTGCTCCCTCTCATGTTACAACTCATATTATTGAGTCCGATGCTCCAACCTCAAAATGTAGGTTCAGGTAATTCATGAAGTTGATTTCGAAACTCTTTTTGGAACCTCCGAAACAGGCCTTGATTCGAAATCTCAAACAAAGCAACACTCCACTCCGAAAGTTCCGGTTTCTCAAAATGTCTCTGGACCAATTCTAAGTCTGCCTCTATTTGAAACCGAACTATTTCAACCTTCTCCGGTTGAGGGGGGAGAATGGCCAACCTTCCCTTGAATCAAATTTTAATGGATTCCAAGATGCAGTTGCTGATTTCGATGACTCCAATCCTATAAATATTGATGACATTGAACATTTCTTTGACTTTCCTTTTAATGATGATGTCAACCTTTCTGGTTCAGAAGTTCAGGTGGAGCATCACCATTCAGGGGAGCAACTCAATCCTACTGTTGATATTGGATCATCTGCTGCTCAAGAACTTCCAAGGTTACATGCTTGGACAAAGGATCATCCTCCAACCATGTTATTGGAAACCCTAATGATGGTCTACAAACTCGCTCTGCTGCAAGTGTTCAAAATGAATGTCATTTTTCGGAATTTATCTCCATAATTGAACCCAAATCCATGAAAGAAGCATTATAGCATGCTGACTGGATTACAACCATGCAAGAAGAATTAGCAGAACTCGATAAAAATGAAGTATGGACTCTCGTGCCTCCTCCTCCATACCACCCTATTGTTGACACTAGATGGGTGTTTCGCAACAAGTTAGATGACACATGAGTTTTTATTCGAAATAGAGAAGGATTGGTGGCTAAAGGATTTACACAAATTGAAGGGCTCGACTATGATGAGACATTTTCTCCTGTTGCAATTCTCGAAGCCATCAGAATCTTTCTTTCTTATGCTGCTCGCTTCAAGGATTACCAAATGGATCTTAAGAGTGTTTTTCTTAATGGTGAACTTGATACTGAAGTATATCTTCAATAGCCTCCCGATTTTGTTAATCTCTCATATCCGAACTACTACTACAAGCTCTGCAAAGCTATTTACAACCCAAAGCAAACTCCTCGCACATGGTATGAGACCCTCACATATGTTCTTAAGCGTTCAGGTTTTCAACGAGGAATTTTAGATCCCACTGTATTCCGAATATCAAATGGTAAGAATCTCATGCTAGTCCAAATTTACGTTGACGACATCATTTTTGGATCTACGGATTCACCAATGGTTGCTGACTTTGCAGAACGTATGATCAATCGATTCCAAATGAGCATAAATCGAGAGTTAAGCTTCTTTCTTGGTCTCCAAGTCAAACAGACTAACAGAGGAATTTTCATTCACAAAGAGAATAACATTTCAAAACTCCTTCAAAAGTACTCAATGGACACCTGTGCCTCTGCCAAGGTACCAATGGTCCTCGGATACAAGATCTTTGTTGACCCATCAGGTGTAGCAGTTGATGAAAGAAAGTACAAAGGAATGATTGGATCTCTGCTCTATCTCACATCAATTCATCTAGACACCATGCTTGCAACATGTTTTTGTACCAAATTTCAAGTCGACCCAAAGACATCTCATCTCTTGGTTGTGAAACAAATTTTCTGATACCTCATGGGCACAAAGAGTCTCGAAATCTGGTACCTAGAAAATGAGAGCTTTTTACTTCAAGAATATTTAGATTCAAACTATGGTGGTCTTCAACTTGATAGAAAAAGCACATCGGATGGCTATCAATTTTTAGGTGGACGATTGGTTAGTTGGATATCTAAGAAACATAACTGCATTGCCCTTTTTATAGTCGAAGCTGAATACATTACTGCTGCCATCTGTACCTCTCAAGTTCTATGGATGAAGTCTCAACTCTTGGATTATGGTTATCGTTTGCAATACATTCCTATCTATTGTAATTCTAAAAGTGCTATTGTAATTTCACACAATCCAATTCAGCACTCCATGACGAAGCACATTGACATACGATAACATTTCATAAAAGATCATGTTTAAAATAGTAACAGTGAACTCATTTTTGTTCTATCTGATGATGAGTTTGCTGATGTCTTTACTAAGGCATTAGATGAAACCAAGTTTAATGGTTTTCTGAACAAGATGGGCATGATGATGCCAGATCCTCAGTTCTTTCAATTTATTTTTTTTCTTTGATGGAAGTATTTGACAGAAAATTGGTTCCGATGTCAAGAGTATTTTTCTTTTCGGAATTATTCTCTCTCAAAATACAATGGATCATTTTACTTGTCTTTATTTCTAACCATCACTTGAATCTTAAGTTATACTTCATAACGACATCCCATAATTCCACTCCGAAAAAAATTTTAATTGTATACTTCAGAATTTTACAAAATTCACTTTGGAATTTTACTCAAATCTTGTTCTGGAATGTCTTACAAATCCTTTTCCGAAAGTTCTTTATATAGTTTACTCCAGAACTTAAAATCATAATTTCAAAATTGTTGACTCCGAAATCGCAAACAATTTTTGACTCCGGAATCGCAAACCTTTTCTTGACTCCAGAAATTCAAGCTGCACTCCAGACTGATATTATTCCGGACCATTTCTTCAAATTTTCACAATCTGGAACTCAACTTTTTACCCCCGGATCTCAAACTGTTCGGAATCGATCATTCGGAAACCCAAGAGTCAACAAGGTGAAACGTTTTCTTTGTAACAGTAACCTATAAGGATCCTTATCTTCCTTTAAATTTGTGCCATGATCGGATGTCTCCAAAAAGGAACCATCAAATCGCCTTTTGGATTTTCTATTTCTAGCTACAAACCAACCCTCCCTTTCCTTCCCATGTCAACTCACCCCTAAAAATTGGGTTACTCATTAAATGCAACGCGATTCAAATTCATATCCTCATCATTACTTTTCTTAACCCGACCCATTTCACTTACCTATATAAACCCTTCTAAACCCTCTTTTACATTTTCACATGCTCAAACCCTCCAAAACTTCAAAATTCTTTGTGCTCATTGTGTTCTTGAAGCTTTCATAACAACTCATCAATGATGTCCCAATATTCAACCAAAAAACCACCTGCCTCTGATTCATCATCAAAGAAGATTACCCCTAAGAAGAAATCTTATGGATACGACTCAAGTTTTGTTGATGAATCCTCTGGATTTTGATGAATCCATTAGGGTGATGATCGACTTCATCACAAACCACCCCATATCCATCCCTCTCACAAAAATCCCAGACCCCCCCTCGACCATTAAATCTCTTGCACACTGCTTTCACTCGAATCAAAATTGACAATGGTGTTCTAGAAACCAAAATCACTGGAGATAGGATCGTGTCAATCCACAAATCGGCGTTTCATAAGGCTATCGGTGTGAAAGAAAACCCCAAGGGTTTTAAGGTACAAGAACCTACTGCAGAAGAGTTCCAAAAGTTCTTGAATCACATCGGGTACAATCAACACTACAAGGCAAAGGAATTCAAGAAATCAGCTGTTTCTGGAGTATGGACTGTACTGATGCACTTCATAATTCGAGGGATATCTAGAAAGCATAGTGGTACGGATACTCTCTGTAAGGAATGGTTGTATGTTTTTCATACAACATCTATACAGACGCGACAATGTTGTTGACCTTCCGGAGGTGCTATGGCAGGACTTCCGAAAATTTTCTATCAAAAGAAATACCAACGAGATTTCAAGCCCTAGGTTCTTCGCTTTTGACAATTGAGCAACGCTACAAGGAACGTTCAGAACCATTCCGATCTGCACTATTCCGAAGGAGTTATACTTAACCTTCTAAACTATTAAACATTATATGGTTCCAGACCAATCTTTCTTTGGTCTGGTCAGACGACTTCCGGACCATCTGTTGGCCTTAATCCCTTCCGATTCGATTTATTTGAAACAACATTTAAACACTTTGGTTGTGTTTGGCCCAACACAACCTGCCCTAGTCTCAGCTGAGCCCACTTCGGAAGAGGCCAATCCTTCCATGTCCGGGCCAAATATCAAAATGTCTACCAAAATGAAGACTTCTCCTTCAAATCCAAAGCCTAAAAAGAAATCCAAAGTCAGTTCCTCCTCTCAAAAAGAAGAAACTCATGACATTCATGCTGATATTGGCCTTCCGAACACCCATCCCATCCACTCATTCGAGGTACCCCTCGATGTTTTAGAAACACATGCACACACTCACGACAATTCTACACATAATCCACCCTCACCTTCTCAAAAAGGAGATTCTAGTGTTGAACATGTTGGATTAATGTCTAAGTCCATAACTATAATTGGTAAGACTTGACCCGACCCGGCATGGTCCATTTGGGTTGCATACCATCATGCACTTGGATAGACTAAATGAGAGAAATAAGACACTTATGGTTATTAATATATTATAAGTTCTAGTATATTAATAATAAGAATAATGAGATTATTTAATTAGTATTGATCAAGAATTAATCTAGGATTAATTGAGTGATCAAAAGAAGACTAATTAAATATATATGGGTTGATTGTGTAAATCATCCATACTTGTATAGTGGGCTAATGCTTCATGGATTATCTAGTTGGGCCAAAACCCATATGATGCTCCATGGATGCTCCATGGTGTATTTTAACCCATGGATCCAAGGAAATGGAAAGTCATGACAATTAGGGTTTACCCTAATTGTATAACTATATAAGCATCTTATTCTTGAGAAAAAGCGGCCACTAGTGAGAGTAAGAAAGGGCTAGCCGATTTCATGAAGTGTAGAATTCTCTCTAAGTTATTCTAAGTGTTTTGATGATTGTGAACCATTTGAGGTGTCACACTTGGGGCACTAGGCACTCAAGCTTCATGAAGACAAGCACCATCAAAGAGGTATGTATTCTATCTTGTTATATTGATAGTTTTGTATGCTAGTTTAGGATAATACCTTGGATGTTCATATTTGCATGTATAATAGAGAAAACATAGATCCAAGGTATTTAGGGTTGCATGTACACTTAGGAGTGTTAGAATGCTCATAACCCAACAGTGGTATCAGAGCCTAGGCTTGTTTTCTTGTTATACCTGCAATAGAAGCTGAAAAATCGAAATTGGTGCTGTCAGCCCAGCAGACTCGCCGAGTCCATGAAAGGGACTCGACGAGTCCAAGGCAAAATGCATCCAACTCGCCGAGTTGTGTTCATGCACTCGACGAGTTGGACCCCAGACAACATATTTTTCTAGTTTTTTGGCTAGAAATGGACTAGGAACATTACCCTAAGTTGTTTTTGAACTTATAAACTTGTTTTTGTTGTGGTAATGTTCATGCTAATCCAATTTCAAAGATACTTGTCAATAGATTCATGTTTTGTATTAGTTTAAAGGTTAGACTAATTACATGAAAAAGTTTGATATGAATTATCTTGTTCTTATGAGTTGCTTAGATTAATAGAAAAGTTGAGTGAAAAAGTTGTTTTCAATCCAAATTAATCTAAGAGTTGATTCTAAAATGTGTTTTTGTAACTTGTCCTCAAGTTATATGAAAAGTCACATTCAAGTCTCATAAAACTCATAAAATTGGCAAAGGTTACAAAAATGAAGAGTCTAGTTCTAATTAATTGGAGTTATGACTCCATAATTTGTCCTCAAGTTATGGAGGACCAAGAGTCTCTTCATTAAATAAAATATATATATATATATATATATATATATATATATATATATATATATATATATATATAAAATAATGTAACCTTAATTAATTCCATAAGTTATAAAAATAAAGAAAAGTTAATTCTTTTATTAGTTTAAAGTCTTCCATAAGTTATGGAACTTGAAGAGTTTTTGGATTAAAACTATTTTAAACGCATAAGTTATGGAATTGATTAGTTTTGAATAGTTTCAAAACTTGCCCTCAAGTTTTGGAATTTGTAAAGTTTTCTCTTATGAATACTTTAATTCCAAGTTAGCCCTTAGAATTTTAAAAGTTAAAATTCAACCCTTATACTTTATAATATTATAAGTTAATAATATATATATGTATAAGAGTAAAGTCGGTCTTACCGCTAGTACGCCTCATTCACGAAGCCGGTCTATAAGGTGGGTATAAGGTTGTTGCCTATAAAATGGCAACTTAATGGGTGTCCACTCTCACCCACCGCTTGCTTGATTGGTGGAGGGTCGTTAGCCGAACGGGTTTGACATGACTATAATTCTCCCTTCATTAAAAGTATTAATGATAAATACTAAGTAACTAAACTCTAAATAATACCCAATCTTAGTTACTTAGGAAAATGTGAATAAGGTGCTAATCCATGAAATTACACTTTGCACTTTGTTTAAGTCAGTTAGTGGAGCGTGTGTGGTTAACTGGCACACTAACTCGTATTTAACAAGGTAGGCAAAGGGTAACTTAATGTTTATCATAGTATCGATGGAGCGTGTGTGGTTAACCGGCACATCGATTGAGGGGTATACACTTAAGGGTACCAAGTAATTTGCATGGTTACTTCACACGTTGTTTTGTGATCCTTGGCATCCCAGTCACAAAACCTGAAGGGCACACTCGAGATTGAAACATGCCATTGAACCGTTCAATGAATCTCAAAAGATCTAGGAATTTCAAATCCAATTAAAACCTAATAATACATTTCGTTTATCTTGGTTGAAATTGGTGAATCGTCATTCACCTACCTTCAAATTGTTTTATAGCTTGGATTACGGCATACCTCTTCTAAGTTATAAAATAGTTTGTTGGGTCCTAGCCTTAATATTTCATATTGGGTGTCATATTAAGGACTTTAAGATCAACTATCTTGAATATCTCCCAAAACATGTCTGTTTTAGACATTTATGATCTTCCCAAATCTCTTGAAACAAGCATTCCTAATGAAGATGATGTCCTATGGATATCATACTTCTTTCTCCTCCTCCAATTATTCTCCCTAACCCACAGGTTCATGAAAAGTTTAAGATCACTCAAGCCCCATTAGCAAGGCAAGGTCTAGGTGTGATCACATCTTGGAGATGTAGTCACATATTGACAAGCCGGGAGAGAAGGGTGTCAAAGTCTTGAGAAAGTTGGTGGTTCAACTACTTTCTAAGTCACATAGTGAGTTCTTTTGGAACACCTATGAAACAGACTATGACAAGAGCCTTAATGATCTTATCTATTTGTTAAGATCAACTTCCTCAAAACTTGATGGACATTGACAATAGTGACACAGGAAATCTAGAAAAACATTCTCTTCCCAATGGAAAGGGATCGGCCATAGTCAACTCGGTTGACCAAATGGTAAAGAGAAAAGTCTAAGTCTGTGATAGTCTCGTGTACCCTTATCAAAGGGTCCATATGTTTATATTGCCAAAGGAAGGGGCATTGGTTGCGAAGCTGCCAAGTTTACCTAAGGATGTTAAAGTCAATAAGTTTGACTCTACTTCAGGTAAAGCCCACTAATCTAACTCTGTTAAGTTTCTATTCTGAGATTCCTGATACATGATGTGACTGGGTCACATGGTAATGTTTTAAGAATCAAAGAAAAGTAAAGGAACTTAAAGAAAGAATATGCTGAATCTGATCGCATAGATGGATTTCTATCGCGTAGTTTGAAAATCGGATTCTTGAGCTACTTCTCAGGAGTTATGAGATATTGCTAAGGAATAGATAACAACAGGTTTTCATATGGATTGTAAGGATAAGTTTTTCCGCATAGTTTTAAAATAAAAGAAAATTTTTTATTTTAGTTATTTTAAAATATCCTTACAATGGCATTTGAGGAAAAATTGTTGCTTATATGATTCCATTAATAGAAAGAGTGGAAGTATGAAATTGATTTTTTCATTTGTGGTAATGTCTAAATTTATCAAATAAAGGAAACATTCTCATCACCCAAGTCTCAATTGGACCGGGACTTGTAATCATGCAAGTTGTATAGCATGATGAATGAGAACTTTCAAGTATTGGAAAAATTAAGACTAATTACTTGTTCACATGGATGTGTGAGTCAAGTAGTGGACTAAGGGATCGAGTACATAGTCATGTGCACTGATTAAGTCCACCACAAAAGATGTAAGGCTATTCGTCATAGTTTACTAAAGCTCAGTAAATATGATTATACCTACAAGCTTAAGTGTAACTCTGAGACATTGGAAAAGGTTTCAATGCATAGCAGAGCGGATAAGAAGAATCAAATTAGGCAGAAGGATAGAAGTTTCTCAAATCTGAAAAGATGGGAGAGTACTTTAGTATCAGTTTTGTGATCATCTTAATGATTAAGAAACCATATCAAAATTAGTTCTCTAAGGAAGTCTTAGTGCATTCTTATGACTACGAAGAAGGGATCTTGAATTGTTGAAATGGTTAAATCAAGAAGATGAGTCATACTTCGTTCCAATACAAGTCTTAGAGTCATACTCCAAGATTGTAATTTGAGTGACATGTCTTTAAGAAGGTTTAAAACACGTGTCAAATGTAAGAGTCAAAGTGTCCTACTCTTGTTCATTTTAAGTTGGTAAGTTATGATGTTTTGGATAAAACAAAGACCAACTTAGGCCAATTGTGTGAAGTGTTTGTCTTGGTTAGAATCCGCACTATCCCCTGAATATTTGACAAGAGAGTCTTATAGGTCAAGAGGACAGTGGGAGTCTTAAAGGTCTTGAAAGTATCAAGAACTAATCAAGAATAAAACATAAAGTTCTTCACTTGCACACGACTTGAGGTTTATAACCTATCGTGTTGACATAGTTTGTGCCTATTCCAGTTAAAGTTGAGTTCTTAGAGTTCTCAATTGGTTGCACAACAACTTGGAAGCAATGGCAGACCCTTCAGCTGCCAGGTGGCAAGAAATTAAGATTGAGTTCAGTCCATATGAGTTTGGATTTGTCATTATCCTTGTCTTGTGACTATGGTTTTGACAATTCACATGGATAAGAACACATACACCATTAAATCTAAGTGTCATAAGGTTTCTCTCCGATTCATAAAAATGATGGTGAGGAAACACTTTCACTAAGTAGATTTTAGCTAGATAGAAATTGTGATATTTTCATTCTCAAAGTCGTTAGTGGAGCGTGTGTGGTTTACCGGCACACTAACCTGGGCTTGTGAGAAGTGGCAAAAAGGTCTAAGCATTATGATTACGGCATCCCTCTTCATAATTGTTTAGACACACAAGTGTGCTATCTAAGGGAAGGTGTATGTTTTTGATAAAGTCTTATCAAAACAATCTAGTATCAGAAATATGAACTTTGGTAAGAAAGTCAATAAAGTATTGATTTCTAGAAGTCGAGCTTTCTGAGTACATGTCAAAGCTAGTGGGAGCATAAGTGTTATTCTAATAATCATCATGTTAGTGGGAGCATGATAATTATGATAAGTATTGCAAGCTAGCAATGTTAATTATAGAAAACAAAAGGTTTCAATTGGGAAAAAGTTGTTTTGCTATAATTAAGGGAGAGTAAATTATACTTCATCTCAAATCTATAAGCTTAGATCATGAGGTTTTAATCATTTAGTCAAGGATATATATGAATTTCATGTTAGAATGGCTCAACATAAGGAAATTCTGTATATGGTTCCATTATTTGCATTCTAAAATTTGATTATGATTACGGCATCCCTTTTCATAATATGAATTATGAGAACTTGGCAAATAGAAATGGAAATGTTATAGCAAAAGACTGGTTTAGTCTTTATGTGAGACATCATGAATCGTGTCCCATATGCTTCGGATATAGGATCGATTACATGTGCTATAGTTATCCGTTCTAAAGGTTCCAAATGCCTGGGGCATTAAGAAGGGAAAAGGTTTAGAACTGGATATGACTAAAAGGATTAAACAATTGTCGAGGACAATATAAGGTTTACCAAAGATTGGTTGCTCAAGGACAGTTGGAAGTATAGTGATAATTCTGGAAGGACCATATTGACATAATCTGTAAGGAGGCAACTCTTGTTCAGAAGTGATAGTCAAAATGGAATCTGGAAATGTTTCAAAGTTAGAATTTTTCCAATCTGTTTAAGATTAGGAAACTTAATGCAAGAAGGATGTTTCTAAGGAGCTGATCTCCTTTGGAATACTCTGTAATGATTGTTGCCAAGTCTTTCTGACTTTGTGCATAATCGTTACAAGAGGATCAATGCATATAAGTTTAGAATCTAACAGATTTCAGTAAATGACATGAATTTGGAATTCTTGCATTTGCAGTAAGGATTTGGGAGTGTGAAAAGAGAATCATTGAAGTTATGTTCAATGGATCTAGTTCACGAAGTAAAGATCATAGACAAACATAGTATGCATACTTGGTGTGTGGCATGACTAGTATTTAAAAAAACATAGTGTACATGCTTGGAGCATGGGACAACTATTGTTTTAAATTCAAGAATAAAGTTGATAGCTGAAACAGTATACAATGAATAATGTGTAATCATATGGTGATAAATAAAAGGTGTTTTATTTATGATCATAGGTTTTGATACCATATTGGATTCAATTATTATTGTGTTTCACTTTGCATGTTTTGACTTCCCGAATAAACTAGGTTATTCTTCCGGAATGACTAAGTTATTCAAACCATCCACAGTCGGTCATATGTTGGAAGCAGATATGAATTAAGACTGTCATGGGTTGGCTTGTAGAGGTCTAAGTTGTTGGACAAATGGCTACAACACTCATGAGTGCTCATAAGTTCTGAGTATTGGATTCAACCCGCGCTCATTGGAATCACTTCATGGATTTTATCACGAGTGATCATGAGATGATAATATCTTATATTCTTCAAACCTAGAGATATGAGTTGTTACTATGAGTTGGTTGTACATTGATTGCACGAAACTGCATTTGGTAACTCGGTGCTATAAAACGTGCCTTTGTGTATGATTCAACAAGTAGTAGAACAAGCCATATGAGTCGAAGTTTATCCATTCCTTTTACCTTCGGGATAGAAGCGATATCTGTGGGCCCCTCGATGATTTGATGATGACAAATGGAAGTGCTCGGCCGGGCCAGGACTGATTTGATTTGTTCAATTAGTCAGTCATCATAAATCGGAAATCGGGAAACAACAAATGGACAGAGAGAATGATTATAATCCATGTCTCAGTCCATATGATATCTAGAATGGAGGAATATATGATCCCTTATCTAATGGACAAGTCATTGACAAGATTAGAGTTCATCTACAAGGTCAGAGTTCGACAGAAGCTTTTGAGAGCTACGATTGCCAGTTGGTTCCTGAAGTCATACGCAATAATAGTTTTAGACTTATCCAAGTGGGAGACTGTTGGATTAATGTCTAAGTCCATAACTATAATTGGTAAGCCTTGACCCGACCCGGCATGGTCCATTTGGGTTGCATACCATCATGCACTTGGATAGACTAAATGAGAGAAATAAGACACTTATGGTTATTAATATATTATAAGTTCTAGTATATTAATAATAAGAATAATGAGATTATTTAATTAGTATTGATCAAGAATTAATCTAGGATTAATTGAGTGATCAAAAGAAGACTAATTAAATATATATGGGTTGATTGTGTAAATCATCCATACTTGTATAGTGGGCTAATGCTTCATGGATTATCTAGTTGGGCCAAAACCCATATGATGCTCCATGGATGCTCCATGGTGTATTTTAACCCATGGATCCAAGGAAATGGAAAGTCGTGACAATTAGGGTTTACCCTAATTGTATAACTATATAAGCATCTTATTCTTGAGAATAAGCGGCCACTAGTGAGAGTAAGAAAGGGCTAGCCGATTTCATGAAGTGTAGAATTCTCTCTAAGTTATTCTAAGTGTTTTGATGATTGTGAACCATTTGAGGTGTCACACTTGGGGCACTAGGCACTCAAGCTTCATGAAGACAAGCACCATCAAAGAGGTATGTATTCTATCTTGTTATATTGATAGTTTTGTATGCTAGTTTAGGATAATACCTTGGATGTTCATATTTGCATGTATAACAGAGAAAACATAGATCCAAGGTATTTAGGGTTGCATGTACACTTAGGAGTGTTAGAATGCTCATAACCCAACAGAAGATAGTTCATTTCCCCCTGGAACAGACCCATTGACGAAGTTGAAGCTAAGTATGATTTAGTTGAGCATTATCTCGACACCATTACCACAATGCTCTAGGTCCATGATGACTTAGTAGCTGCTACCAACGATCTCATCAAGAAAACTCACGTTCGCCATGAAAAGTGAATTCAGAGGCTGAAGAAGGAAATAAGGAAAAAGGATGAAATGAACCTGATCATCTAGCAATTCCTCATCAAATTGCTCTGCTCAACTTGGAAACATTGTTGATGTTTCGAGTCGCAAGTTTGATGAGATGCTTGCTATCCCTGGACACCTATTCGTTCATCTCTCCTCCCAAGTGCCCACTTCTGAATCTTATGATGCACTTACTCATCAACTCAACACCGGTCTTCAAAAGGTGTTCACCAAATTTGACAATCTAAAAGACTCTTTTATGCTTGCACCGGTTCCTAAAGCCACCTATGCAAGAGGGGGAGAACGTCCTAGTCAACCATGGAAACATGCTTCAGTTTTTCAAATTCGTGATGAAGATCTCCATTCCGATGATGAAGTCCAAGTTCTTTCCGGTCTTCTAGGAAAATCTTATGATGATAAAGACGGTAAAGAAGATGAATTTGTTTATATTGTACTACTTGGTCTCGAAGCTCCAAACAAGCCTTTTTTGAAGGTGTTGACTGGAGAAGAAAAGAAGATATGGTCCACAGCTTCTTGGCCATCTAGTTTTCCTGATGCTCATCTTAGGGAAATTCAAATGGCTAAGGAAAAAACACTCCTCACCACTCAAGCCTTCCGAGCCCATCATTCAATGTTGCCTACAATTCTTGCTCCAAGAATCGATCCAATCGACCAGGGTTCCCCGCTTCGGATCGTTGATGACATTCCGGAAGAATCTCTTCGATCCTCCCATCTCGAGGTCACTGTGGACGAGAACATGATGCATTTGGTCTTAATCCTAAACAAAATCAAAGACAAAGGCAAGAAGCCTATCACGGAATCCGGACCTCCACTAAAGCAAAAACTTGGTTGGTCTCAGGAGGAAATAAACAAGGCTTTAGAGGATAGCATATAGATCCAAGTTCTCAAAGACAATCCTGATCCGATGCGTGTCATTTCTCCTCTCTTCTGTGAAGGCATTCTTAAGGATGTCGATTTAGTACCCTTTATGTACTACAACATTGCTTCTGATGATTTCGAACATCTTGATCTTCCTCTCTCTCCCTTCAACAAGTTTTACATCAAGTTTTCCCCACTCCATCCCAACGACAATCCGGAGGTCACCATCCAGACAGAGCGTGAAAGGTTAAAAACCTTCTATGCCAAGAATTCACTTCCCCTAAAGGAAGTATGGACGAGGAAGAATATTACCAAGATTTCTAGGTACGGAAGGAAGGTTCAAACCAAGTTTGAACTTAATTGTCGACTCTTCCGATACAATGTTATCAGTAGCAAACCATCTTATCAAACCATCACTGATGCTGACTTCCCGAAGATGAATCCAAAAAACACTCTTACTTTAGCTGCTCACTTCCGAGGACTCCAAAATGATGATATCACCATGGGTGCGTACCATGCAACTTTGAGCTTCCTCAAAGACTATGTCGTGGAATTTAGTCGACATGACTATGAGCTGGCCCATCTGTTCGGAACAGAAGGCTTTGTTGCCAAGATAGAGTACATGCTTCTGGAAGTTGAATTGTTAGCCGAGGCCCTATTGGTGATCTGGTTCTAGGGTTTGTGTACGAGACCAAAACGACAAACCAGAAGGACTTTTTCCAAGTCCTTGACAAAGACCTAGTTCCTACCAAAGGTCTTCAAAAGTTTATCAGCCGTGCATCGAAGTTTGAAGCTACGAAACATGTAAAAGAAAAGTTTGTGAGTCAGCTATCCCGGTACATTAAAGTCTGAGAGTGGTTATTCCGAGCCTACACGTTCGTAAGAGAAGAAGCGGTCTAAGTTGACTTGATTGCAATGTTCTCTTAGGGGGAGATTATTGGAACCTAAAAGTGAACCTCTAGCAATCCGAAATCCATTTATAACACCCTGAATTCAAAGACCTAGAAAAGGAATCAAACCTCAAGATGAGGAAGTGACTCGTCGAGTAGATGGGTGAATCGACGAGTAGGAACGCGAATTTGGTCGCGAGATAAGTGACCTACTCGCGAGTTAGAGGATTGACTCGACGAGTTGGCCAGGTTTTGGGAAAACCCTAAATGCGGGACTTGTACCCTATTTAAATAAGATTACAAACCTTCTTCAGCCCCATTGATACTCTCTCAAGTTCGAAACGAAACCCTAGAGTCTCCCTTGAGTATGTGAACCATTTTGTGAGCCTTGAGGTATCTTGAAGCTTGGAAGAACAATGTCACACCCCCGAACCAGACGGCGGAAACGTCCGGGGGCTGTTGTGACTCAATTGAATACCATCACAATGCATATACATGAAACATAACATAAAACATCACCAACATTTGGAATAATACAACCGGTAGCGTTTACATTTAGTACATTGTTCCCTAACATTACTTGCCCAAAAAGTAGATTGTTTGGTACTAATTTAACAAGCAGCAAAACGTCACTGAGTACACTTATCCCTTCGACTTATTTGTTACCTGAGAATACAAGTATTTTGAAAAACGTCAACATATGAAATGTTGGTGAGTTCATAAGTAAATGTTGAAATCCAATGTTTGTATCGTTTCGAAAACCACCAGAAAATCCGATATTTTCTGAAAATAGTATGGTAAAAAAAAATGTGTGGATCCGTAAGTATGCTTGTTTGTTTTCTATAGATGTAAGCGTACGAGTTGTAAAATTCGGCATGAAATTCGTAAATGTATTAGTTGAAAACCCTAGGAAAACCCGACGTTTTCCTTTCACTTTGTATTACTTAGTTTGTATACCGTTGTTTCGTTTCGTTAGAGGGAATCGTTGAGCTCCGGAGGCATTGAGAATACAATGGGTGGTGAAGCGTTGTGACGTACGTTAATGAAAACGTCCAATCGATAACCTTACAAGCGGTCCCTTAGGCGCCACTCGTAATTCTTCACACAATTCGATCCTCCCGGACTTGTGTAGTCCCACGACCGGAGGGAAGGAGAGAAGGTGCGAAACCCTCGGTATTTCCCCGCGTCGTTCAAGACTAATGCAATTGCGAAGGGCCCGAAGCCCAACCCGCAATCGTGAGTTACCGACTTTACTAGCAGTACTGAAGGACCCTTGGGGACCAGCAGCACGTTTGCCATTGAAAGTCCTATTACGTTATGTCGGATCGGTAAAACCCAACACTTCGTAAGAGAGAGAGATCTTCAGGCCTTAAGATCAGGTCATTGGGCTAGCTAGGCTCAACGAACAAGATTTTACACTTTTGGGGCCCAAAGATGGTGCATAGACGTCTGCGCACACTCGTATGTATAGTGAATTCTCCATTGTTATTAGTTATGAATCGAAATGTCGTAACGTCGTCGTGTTAGTGGTTTTGGATTTTTATTGGTTCGAGACCGAACCAATTCGTTTAACAACGACTTTTGGTATTGTAGTGTATTGTATTTCGTCGACAAGCGTGGTACCATCAATTGGTCAAATTGCATGTCTTAACTAGCCTTGAAGATTTTCTGTTTTCAGCCCCTCCTTAATTGTAGAATTTACCCTTTTCACCCCTTTATTTAAAAACTTTCCGGTTTGGTCCTTAAATCAATTTTCTTGACATTTTTATACCAAAAATTATTGAAATAAGTATTTTCCAGCATATTTATCATAGAAAACAGTTTAAGTCCTTGAAATTTCAGTTTTCTCGGTTATAGCCCCTCTTTTTCGCAACTTTTACATTTTTAACCCAATTTGGAAATTTTTTACAACTTTGGTCCCTTTCAAATTTGAAAAGCATTTTAAACCTTTGAAAAGTACATGGAACACTTATAGTCCACTGTTTTACAGAAAAATGCAGTTTTGGTCCTCCAATTTAGAAATTTTCGCATATTGGGCCTTATTGGGCCGAAAATGTCATATTTAGCCCAATAAGCTTGGAATTTCTGTTTTTAACCCTCTAAATTGTACATTTTCAGAAAATACATTGTGTAAACTGTTTTGACTCATCTCACCCATCAGATTTCGAAATATTTCACTTTAGGCCCTTTAAGTTTGTATTTTCAACATTTTATGTCAAAAAAATGAGTTTTTAGCCCAAGTTAAGTGTTGTCAAGCTATTTGGCCATTTTCTTAGTATACTTTGCAATGTAGTAGTATATTTTATGCTATAATAAGATATATGTCTCGGTTTTTAGCATTTCATACTAGATCTATCATCAAAATCATACAAAACATACATATAAGCATAGAAATCAACCACAACATACACATAATGATGGATCTACACTTTTGCTTGTATTCTCCCCCACAAAAACTCATAAAAACCGAAAATAAGGGGATATGAAACTCACTTTGGGTGTTGATTCGGTTTTTGAAGAAAGAATGGAAGAAATGAAGTGATTTTTGGCCTTTGCACTCCTTGATGAAGTTTTCGAGTTTATGGGGTTTCTAGAGTGCAAGATCATGATTTTTGCATGAATTAGGAAGAGATTTTTGATAAACAAGGAATACAAGTCATAGATCCAAGCAAAACCTTACCTTAGATGATGATTTTGTGGAAGAACTTCCTTGAATGCTTCCAAAATTTCGAGATTTTGAATGGAGAAGAAGAGAGTAGCCTTGAGTGATTTAGAGAGAGTTTGTTAGTGTTTTGTGTGTGTGTGGGTGTTGCTCTCGGCCGAGTTCAAGAAGAAGAGAAGAGAGAGAGTTGAGTTGACAATCCTAGTTACATGTTGGTCCATGCATGGAGATATGTGGGATATAAGTGAGGTGGCAAGGCTTAAGTCACTCTTCCTTCTTGGTTTTGGGCTTATGGGCCGAGAATTGTAAATGGAAAGGAAAAAAAAATTGGGCTTTAATGTCCTAACCCATGTAGATGTTAAGTTGAATGGTTTTTAGTCCCAAAAGAAATATAGTATGATTTTTACACTTTGTTGGGCTAGTTTAGGTTAATCATGGTTCAAAATTTTGTATTTATTTCATTCTAGGTCCAACATGGCTCAAAATGTTGAAATAAATAGATATGGGTCCAATTAGAGCCCAATTAGGGTTCTAAGCCCATGATAGTCCAATTGGAAGCTTATTGGTCCATTTGGATCCAATAAGGAAGTTCTAGTCCAAAATGGACTTAACAAGAACTTCTAGGGTTTTCCAATTGTTTGATGTAGTGAATTTGGGGTTTAGTTTCCCATTGAGTAAGCATCATACTTGTTTTTGAGTTTTTGATTTCAACATTTACTTGAGTATAGTGATTACAAGACATAGAATTTCTAGTTGTGACAAACAAGAAGAAGGTTGGAAGGTCAGGAGGATGGAGTAGATCCAGAAGATTCACTACATTTGCTGGTCATTTTGGTAATAAGTTCCTTCCTTGTCCTCTAGTTTGATAGATCTCTTTAAAGCCCTATTTATGAAGCTTATGGACCAAGAATGATTTCTTGTGGGATTTGGATGTCCCCAAGATAGAACCTTTTAGATCTGGGAGTATTTGGAGTAGTAAAGGCATAAAGGTGGAAGCTTTATGCCAATAGAACTACCCATGCAAAGTTTAAGTGGTTATTATAGCCTTTTGAGCAAAAAGGGCCATGCAAGGGTGCATGGTTAGCAACTTTGTGTGATATCCCAACCCTAAGAGGCCAGATCTGGGTCTTGGATGCCTTAAGCTAGTTGGAAATCGTTTAAATAGTCTTGGACATAGAGAGACTCGGCGAGTCAGTTGTGGGACTCGATGAGTTACCCCAGTTCTTGCCCCAAAACCCTTCTGTTAAGGGTATGAGTGAGCTTGGAAAAGGACTCAGTCGGCCCGAGTCCATAATGGTCATGAAGTTCATCGTACTCTACGAGTTCAAGGAAGAACTCAACAAGTATAAGCCATTCTCCTTAGTTATGAAGCTAGACTCGTCGAGTTGTTTATACAACTCAGCGAGTCATAGACTAGACACATTCACATGTGGATGATCAACCCGACAAGTTCATGGATAAACTTGGCAAGTTGGTTGAAGGTGGTCCCGATAGTATGGTTGAAGGAGAACCCGTCGAGTTCTTGCCAAACTCTAAGAGTTGAGTCGAGGGTTGTTTTGGGATGGGAGGAGTATGGACTTCGCGAGTTGGTAGACCGACTCAGTAAATCAGGTCAACTGGATGTTGACTTTGACCAAGGTTGACTTTTGGATTATTATGGTCTAAATGTTGTTTTGGCTATCGATAGTTCGTGAAGCCGAAGGGTCAGCAGTTCAGAAGTGTTAGTTTGCAGTCAAAAGCGTTCAACGAATCTTCGTCAGTGTGAGGTGTGTCTCTTCACTAATAACAAAAATAATCATCTTAATAACATAATACAGAGTATTATCAAAGTCGTATAGAATAGCATTATATGGACTGAATGGAATTTCAAAGGATTCGAGAAGAGAATGTACCTTTGAAGTCATTGGAGACTTATCAGCACTTATAGAAACGAAGCATTTGCCTATCACCTTCTCATCTTCCTCGCTTTCTTCCTCATTTTGTGAAAACATGGATCCATGCATGGGTTTTCTGATTTCCTCATCATCTAATCCAGATGACGATATTTGATAAGTTCCATCCCCTTCTCCACTTCCTTTAGCCACCAAGACATTCCCTTTGTTCTCGCTCTCACCTCTTCTAGCCTCTCTGCATAGTAGGCTTCTTCCTTCACTCTCTCTTTCTTCTCTTCTTTCTTCTCAACATATAGTCGATTTCCATATGGTTTGCACCATTGAAGTAATGACCATTGAAACTAGAATCACCCTTCAACTTCTTTTCTGGGTACTTAACCTCGATCTTATTTTGTTTCTTCTCCTGCTTCTTTTCCTCTTTCACACTCTTCCCAGATGAGTTTCCTTTAGAATCACCTCCTTTAAACTTCGGATTAAATGGATTTTTGTAAATCTTCTTCACTTTATTATTCGAATAAAATGCCACCACATCGTCATCCGATTTCATGATGAAGCCTTCATTATCAGAACCTTCATTCTCAGCAAGCTCAACCCTAGTTTCTTTCCTAGACACCATTGACACTAAAGAGAAAGGACCTCCCATGTTCATTTTCTATTCTTCAGCAATTTCATTGAATTCACTTTCATGAGCTTTCAGAACATTGTTAAAATCACCCAGTGAGTAGTTGTAAAAACTTTGTTGAGTCTTATTCATAAGGCTGATATTTCGCCACTCTTTGTGATGTCCCATCAGAAAGGTCAAGTTGAATTCGAGAGTTGAACAATTGAATCCATATCAAATGCATTTAAAGATTAATTAATTAAGACAATCATAGTAGAGTTCAATATTTTCACCTTATTTTTGTCTGAATTATCCTAACTCAAACAGACATAGCTTAACAAAGCTCTTCTTCGTCTTGTAACTCCCTTGATACTTATCTTTTAAAGTATCCTACATTTCTTTAGCTGATATCCATCCACAGATATAGTTGTAAACTACCGGTGGAAGAGCACCACGTAATTCATGCATACATCTTTTATCATTAGCTTTATGTTTGTTAGTTTGAGCAGTTACATCTGAAGATTAACCAACATTTCCGATTTCTTCAAGCATAAAAGGACGAAAGTTTCCACTTTTGACACACCACCATTGATCTTCATCTATCCCAGTATGATAATCCTCCATCCTATTAGCCCATTGTTCATAGTATTTGGGGATAACCATTGGAATTTTGATCAACGATCCAGATGAGAAATTCCAATCATTGTGTTCATACCGAAGTTCGCCATTTTACTACAGAATAGAATGGTGAAAAGCTTCAAAATTTAGAATCCGAGGAAAAAATATTTATGTAAAAGATTAGAGAATACTTAATTAAACAAACCGAACACAGAATCAAATCAAATCCAATGATTAGATCAAGTTTTTATATCAAATATGCATAAAACTATTGAATCAGATGTTGCGATTCAAAAACTTTTGATAATGAGAGAAAAACCAGAAATCACTAGATAGAATCCTGCTTTGATAGAAAATGTAGTGTCATTAAATCGAGTATAGTGAACAAAATCAGAGTACAAATCTTAATCAAGAACACAAAAAATAAATAAGATTTGTATGGCTCTCTTATCAGTTCAAAGAATATAAGAATGAGAGAGTAAAGTTCACTGGTGATACACTAGTTACCCTTACCCTAGTACCTATCCTATTTATAGGAACCAATGATGTGGACAAAAATTACATAAGGGCGTATACATGAAAGCTTTGATTCTAAGTTACCCTTAAGAAATACATATATTCAAATCTAAACAAACAAACTTCAAATCCTATCAAGCTAATATTTGAACCCAACACTATGCGTAAGCTTTTGTTCATAAATCCCCATTTTGACCTAAGTTGAGTCCAAGACATACATTGGACATGCATATCTAAAAAGAAACAATATTTAAGTTGGTTTTATTGTTAAAAGCCCTTCTAGAGCATTTAAATCTGAGTCTTGAGGAATTATGTCTTTCGTGGTTAAGCCCATGCCATGGTTTTGCCTTTTTGACCTAAGACTTGAGATCTAGACCTCTTGGTGGGTCTCAAGGGATAAAGGTGGAGACTTTATCCATTTGGACTTTAGAAATGATTAGATCTGGACTTTGGAACCTTTGGAATTGGAGGATTCGACTTAACCCATTAAGACACTTTGAATCCAGTGCAAATGGCGTGGCCTAGGTTGCCATGGCATAGCGACTGGGGAAATGCGTATGTATAGATGTGTAAGCGCCAAGACGTGGCCAAGGGTGGCCACGACGTGGAGATTCAACCTTGATTGTTGACTTTGACTTTTGATTTGCATTGAATTTTAGTCAAACCTCCTAGTTTGGAAGGAAAGTTAAAGGTGTACTATGTATGGATGTATAGGTTGTTTATAGCACATGTATTTGCGGCAGTAGTAGTAGTAGCAGTTTATCATTATTTTTTTAGGTGAGTCTTTTCACAATGGTTGGCGGGTCGAAGCCACAAGTTTTGGCCTATTGATTTATGTTATAATATGCTAGCTATCTATGCGACTCTTCCATGTTTTGTATGTGTTTGTATGTAAATCGGGCATAGCCCAATGCTAGGTGGGGTCTGATGAATGTGTTAGGTGGGGCCCCTTGCAAGTTATTGGCAGATCTGTATTGGCTAGGGCCTAATGGATGTAAGGTCGGGTGCATTGTATGTATGGTATATGGTATTTGGGGAACTGCTAAACATTATGCTTATGGTTTAAATTTATATTTCAGGTACTTCCGGTTCGAAAGAAAGGGTCCGACCTGATCGCAGTGCATCCACCTGTGTCCAACATTTTATATTTTTGGGATTGGACTTTGATAACTATTTTCACATTGACATACGTATGATGGTTTGACATGTATACTAGATGGTTTCGGTTGAATTAAAAATGAAATTTTTACTTATGATTTTTGGGCTGTTACACTTTAAGAATGGACTTGATTTTTTGTGATGGCTCAAAAAAACGTCACTTGTTTATGGCTTAGTTTATGCACACATATGTCTATAACATCCTTGTACTATCTATTTTATGTTGATATTATGTTGATAATATAAATTTGGATTTTATAAGAACATTGTTAAATTTTTTATTTTAAATAAAAGTATACCATGATTTATTGGATGCATGCAATAATCAGGATATAATATGTTTTTTAAAAATAAAATTATAAAACATCAAACACCCCTTATAAACCTCAAATCTATGCAATCCATTTTGAAATCACTCACACGTCTCTAGATACACTAGTGGGATAAAAGATATATAACCGCTTAGTTTTGTCGTTTGATGACCGATGTGTATTCGCGATTTCTATAACCAAGTTATATGTCGGTTAAACAAGTTTTTCAAACTGGATGATTTGATCGGAAATCTTTTTTGGATAAATGATACCTAAGCAAGAGAGATCAGAGGCATAGATGAGATCAAAAATGTCTGTTGAAATTTATTCTAGGATGTTATACTAGTATATAACTAATAATCGATATTCACCTGGTTGAATTCAGAAGAATGGAATAAAGGATGTCTAACCATTTATTTATTGTTCAACTGGGATCACAAAATTTGATAATTAATGTTTTTTGAAAAATAAAAGTGTATTAATTATTTAAGAACAAAATATTGCAAGTACTAATGAATTTTGATAAAATTTGTAGACGAATAATCCAATCTAATTCCTATGTTTTATATTTTATTTAATGATCTATAAGAAATAATAACATTCATAAAGATCTTATTCCTAAATCATCTGATTTGAGCAGAAAACATGTACATGATACCTGGTGCCAGCACTATGATGTCGAAGATGTTTCTTCATCATACTAGGAAAAGTTATTATTGACTTCTAGGGAATCTTGGATAACTTAGCACCTGCACATCTCTTGTATACACTAGTGGGGCAAAGGTCACCTAACCGCTTAGGTGTTATCTTTTGATGGCCAAGTGTATTCATGATTTCTATAACCAAGTTATAGCCCGATTACATAAGTTCTTCAAATTAGGTGTATATCTAATGTTCCAACATGTTTTGCAAATATTCCAACAATACAATGATACTTTAATTTTATGCTAGTTCAAACAATGGAATAATGAACATAGAAAAGAGTCACCTTGTGTGATCTAAGATACCCATAGTTTATGGAATGGACAACTTTAAGCTGAAGAAATCCAAGAAGTCCCACGTAGATGGATCATTCTTATTTATATATAAAAAAGACACTGGAAGGGAATTACTCCTCTTATCTGAAAAGAAAGTCTATAGCAACTAATACTTCAGGTATCAACTAGTTAGACCTCATAGTTTTCATTTAACACTGAAGTAAATGGTTCTTAATCTCAATCTAATTATTTTAAATGGCTTGCATGCAATGCTCGTGTTTCTAGGTTAAGCATTAATAGTATGATGTAATAGTTAGCGTCGACAATTGTAACCTATTTTGAAGTAGTGAAGAGGAATTATTTAAGTATTATGTGATTTATGTGCATTATACTTGCTTATAACATTATAATATAATAATAATAAAAATAAGAATCAATAATAAAATAATAGATAGATGAAATATCTATAAAGAAAGTTGAAGTAGTCGTAACAAGGGTTTCATGGATATAAGGAACACTGAAATCCGACTTATAACGAAGAAGTATGATATGTCAATGTTTTGCGACAAAACTGACACGGCGCTGTGTATTGTAAAAAGTAATTGCAATAAAATACTTTTTAGCCTTAGCGATCTAAATGAAAGTCGTAGTATACTAAACCAGGAGCGTGCATAAGAACGTCCAAATCTGATTTTGTATGAGGATGTTAAGATTTTTCTAAGATGTGGCATAGGAGAATGCATCCCGAAATTTGAATATTAGATTGATCAATTTCTAGCCAACATAACCTAAACAAGAATCGAATATATCGTTAATAGGGGCTTAATGATATAAAGATACACGAAAATGGACGTTGGATGACAAAGTTATGAATTTTTAATGGACTTTACCTTTATAAGCTTATTAAAAGAGAACTTTAAAAACAAATTCAACATTAGACAAGAGAGTCTAAACAAAAGTTGTAGATTACATAGCCACCTACGTGTGGATATACATAATGTAAAAAACAGAGCTCGTATGCAAATGTTACGGAATTTAGAAGTTAAACATAGGCTGATGTGAGGAATGACATGTGGCTAAATCTCAGCCCTCACTTTCTCTCCACATCTTCGTTTCAGATGCTAACATCTGACCCTCATACGCACAATGTACTACGAGGCTACACCAGTGCAGTCCGAAGGGTCAAACCTATAAATAGATGCGAAGTTCTTCAATGTTTTTCTCACGCCTTTCCCATTTTTTCTCTCTCAATTACTGTTCTTAACGACTTAACCCCTCCCCTTCCCTAGTACTTCCTTAGTGCTAGAGGTGTGTTCCAGAGCGCTAGAAGGCTTTGAGAAGATTTGGCTCATAAGTTTTGCCCCCATGGAGCCCGACTCCCAGCTAAACCCCCTTGTAACTAAGTTATTATTACCCTACTTTAAGTATAGATTATGTTTAAGTTCATTATCGTTATTATGAACCTATAAACAATATATATGTGCTAAGTATTATAAAAAGATACAAAGTGTTATTATAATACCTTTTAACTGCTCGTGGTACGGGGAATCTGGTTTGAAGGCCTGCATAGGGTTGTTGGATTTTTGTACAACTTAAATGCCAAAATGGTCCTTCCCTCTGGTGTTTCATGTTTAGCCCTTGTCGTTACATAGTAGTTGAAAAGTATTATTTAACACTTATAAAACAATATTGCTCGTAGACCTTGAGTTAATAATTAGTCACAATAAACGTTAGTCTAAAATCTAGTGATTATGATACTAAGTTTCGTCGAAGAGAAATAAAGTTGTTAAAAGCGAAACGCTCCCCGAGTTTGGAGTCATCACTCTAACAAGCGAGTGTATATTTACTTTCATCTTACACATGGATATGACGTATTTAATATAAACTACATTCTATGTGTGCATATTTTTTGTGTTCTTGATATCAATGATGGATGAACAAAATATACATGTTTTATTTGATTTAAACTCTATATGTATTTTATAGCTATAATTATGAGGGGTAAAGATGGGTGGATGATATAGATGATGAGAGATGAAATGAAATGATGAAAGGTCTCGATTTTAAGCTGATTTAGTCATCTAGCTGAGTATAGATGACGAACACAAACTATTCTACACAGTCTAGTGGAATGTTGGTGTTTTGGTGAAAAATTACACAAGTTTAAATCAACCAAATTGAATGAGAGGCTATGATATTTGATTTGTGCAATAGAGAAAGGTAAAGAGAATGAAATGATTGTTTACAAGGAAAGCCCTTGATCCTTGCTAGGATCTCCGCCACAAAACCTTGGGAGGTGATAATGATCACCAACCGTGATGATTTTATTAATATAAAATGATGATTACAGAGAATATTTCGGTAAGAACAAGTGAAAAAGTTCGCATAGTAAGCTAAGAGAGGTAGACTATGTCGTGTTGAACATGTGTCAATTAATAGTCTAAACTAGCTAACAAGATGTCCGATATTCTCGGGATCGTCTATGACCAGCTTTGTAAATGTTGTTTGACTTGGTATTCCGGGTCTTTAGCATAGTTGAGACGACTCTCTGTTGAGAACAAGTTTTCTCTTGACTATTTCACCACATGTGTTAGTTAAAAATGAAATATAACCATTATAAATGTTAGTAAATAATTATAACGGTAATAGTCGGGATCCTGAGATAGTTGAGGATCCTAAATATATGATGAGCTTTGAGGATCCTGAATGCCTTGAGGATCCTGGCCCTAACAATTGCCCCCAAGGTATTCCTGAAAATACAAGAGTTAATTTCGAGAATATTAAAGGGATAACTCAAAAATAAATTAAAAAGATGAGATAAAGAACAGTTTAAAAATTGTCCCTTAATGGATAAGGTTTATCAATCTCGAGGTAACCGTGAAGTAGTGAAATCTTCTTTTTTATCTCTTTTTTGCTATAAATGTGGGCTTCCGATAATTTCCTCTTTACTCTCTTAAGTTGTTGTCGTCTTATTGTGATGGTAAATTTTCTTCTTACTTGTTTTCTGATGTTCCTCCAATTTTCCTCGTCATGGCTAAGAAAACTAGTCATTCTTGAGCTAGCGTTGTTACTTCTCCCGAGAATGGCTTCAGTGATCAAGTAATCTTATCTTATGATGAGGTTTGCTCCTTCGATGATGAGGATATGGAATCGTTGAAATCCATTGGGGCTTTTCCTTCCGATGTAGTTTTTCTTTCCTTCTTTGTTATTTTTTTCTATTTCTTATTGATCTTTTTCAGGTTTCCGACCATATCTCTATCGATTTGAGGCTCCAAATTGAGAGAGTTGAATAGGCTCTTCAGGAATAGGAAAAGATGTGGAACGCAACCAATGAGGATCTTCTAAAGCGAGTAGAAGTTTTGAGTATGGAGAAGGCTGAGAAAGAGGATGAGCATGATGCAGAGATTGAGGAGGTGATTGCTGAGGTGAAGAGTAGCATTGCGATTGCTATTTGGGAAGCTAAGATCAAACTTGTTGAAGATCTTAAACATTTGGGATCTTGGAATGTGTTTGGTTGGCGTGACGCATTAGCCTAGTTTACTAGGAAGCCTACTCCTATGACTAAGGTTCCTACATGATATCCGTTGAAGAGAGGAGAGAAAGATGGGGCCAATGATGATCAGACTAAGGTCTATGCCTGCAAGAAGATAAATTAAGTAGTTTTTCCTTTATGTAAGACAATTAGCTTTTGCCATAGTAGGTTGGTGTGCAACTTTATGATTGACATGGTAGTATTTCCCTTTTATCTATCTTTATTTCATTGTCCTGTTTAATATGCATGTCAAATATAGTACTAGGATTTTTAAATAGTTAGGATCCTGAAAATAGTGAACAATTTTCAAGATAAAGTTCTTTTAGCAAATAATAGATAAAATGATTTGATAAGAATTGAATCAGTTAAACAACTAAATGTAATAACTTAAAGCAATAAAATTCACTTTCTTAAGCAATTTGAAACGTTAAAAGTTTCATTAAAAGTTTGATAACTAACTTTGTTAAGCAATTCAAATGCCTTTAATCTTGTGGATAGATCGGTATTGCTCCACGAGGTTAAGAGGATGTATCCTTCTACTTCTTTGTGGGTGAATTTGTTTCACGGACAAGCAGCGATACTTTATATCGAAGACCAACATATATGGTCTGTCACTGAGGTTCAACAAGGTGACCCCTTGGGTCCTCTTTTTTTTGCCCTTGTTTTGCACTCGCTTGTGCACAAGATTAGAGACAATTGTAAAGTCTTTCTCCCTGCTTTGTATCTAGATGATGGGATTGTCATTGGGGATTCAGAAGAGGTGGCTAGAGTGTTGAACATTATTCGATTGAATGGTCCAGGCTTAGGTATTGAGGTGAACATCAAGAAAACAGAGATTCTTTGGCTCTCCTGTGCTGGTAGGATGCTTCATGCCGATTTATTCCCAACCGATATAGGGAGACATTATTTGGGGGTGAAGCTCCTTAGGGGGGGGCTGTTAGTAGAGACGCAGTGTTTATTAACGGGTTGGCCATGAAAAGAGCAGTCAATGTTGTTAATTTGATTTGTCTTCTTCCACAACTATGTGACCCGCAGAGTGAGCTCATTTTACTTTGAACGTGTATGGGAATTGCAAAAATTTTCTTTGGTTTAAGGACATGCCAGTGTGTGCACATAAAAGAGGCAGCCTTGTTCTTTGACAAAGGATTGCGCAAGTCTATCGAGGATATGGTGGTATGTGGAGGCCCCTTCTTTGGAGACATTCAGTGGCATCTGGCTTCTTTACCTATTCATTTCGGAGGTTAGGGTTTGTACTCGCATACAAGGTCTCCTCCTACGCATTTATAGCCTCGAGGGCCCATTCTTAGGCATTACAAAACCACATCTTATGTGATAGTGGCATATATGGAATGGACTCTGATTACATATGTGCTATGACTCGTCTCCACGATACGATTCCAGGAATTGGCTGTAGCGGTTTCACTAATAAGGACACCCCCCTAAATCCCAAAAAGCATTGGCGTGTGCCCATTTTAGCAAAATCGTCAAAGATATGGAAGTCAACATCGACATGAATGTTAGACAGAAATCAGTATTTGAGTGTCTTCGGGCACCTCATGCTTAGGATTTTCTTCTAACTATCCCTATTGATGGCCTTGGCCAATATATGTATCATGTGGAGTATCGAACTATCCTTCGTTACCGCCTCATGATTCCTTTATTACCAATTGACGAGATATGCCCAATTTACTGCAAGGTATGTTTGGATACCTTTGGGGAACATGCATTTCATTGTAGAGACCTCCCTAGTTTCAAGTACAGAAATGATGTGGTTAGGGATGTTCTCTTTGATGCTTGTCAGCGTGCTGGTATTTCTTCAAAGAAAGAAGCACCAGTGAACTTTTTAATGAACCCGCAAGATGGAAGATCCACACTTAGACCGGCTGACATTTTGGTCTTTGGATGGGTAGGAGGGAAGAACACATGTGTGGATCTTACTAGGGTCTCTCCTCTTGTCGTTTTGAGGAGTGGGGGTTTCACATTGGCATGCTGCTTTAAAATCTGTTGCGTGCAAAGTGGCCAAGCACAAGAATGCATGTATAGAAAATCAACATGTGTTTGCACCTTTAGCATTTAATACATTTGGTTTTCTCGCACTAGAGGTGGTGGAGCTCCTTAACAAAGTCCAATGGGTCATGCATTCTAATGTTATACCTCCTAGATCCACAAATGTTGTTTTCAAAAGAATTAGTTTTGCCATCCAGAAAGGGCTAGCAGCGCAACTTGTTGCTCGTTTGCCTTCCGTCAATATGTATTGACCTATATGTTTATAACTCAAATTTAAATTAAGAGTTTCAAATAATTTTTATAATAAAACAAGTATAAAAGAATTCGTTAAGAACTAATTTTTGTAATTTTAAGTGCTTTAATACTTCTTTAAAGATATCAATTTAAAATAGTAAATGACTCTGAAGTGATGAAAGTTTGTAAATCAGCAATTGGTTTAGGATCCTGAAAAGTTTAAGATCCTTAATTTTACTTAAAATTTTTCAAAGTTAAAAACAAGGAAAGGTGGAACCTGATTGCCTTCAAGTTTTTCCTTAAGCTTCATAAGTTTTAAAATCATAGAACTTACTAAGGATAAATCTCAACTTAGGAAAGAACATAGGATCGTTGGTGACTTCTGATGATAAGATTCTTACTAATGAGGATCCTTAATGATGAAATCATATGCAGGAATTCCCTTCTTAGGATAGCATGTATAGGTTATAAACCTTAACAAAAATTTTGAGTAACACCATAATTTCAATTGATAACATGCTAATGCTATATACTTGGGGAGGATCCCAACTTGTGACATATTTCATGGGGAAAATCCCTACTTATGATATCATGAAAATCTTATGATTCGTGTGTATTTTCTGGGGAAAGATCCCAGCATGTGATAACATGAAGATGTTATAAACCTTATGTAATTTCTGGGGTAAGATCCCAATTTTAGATAACATGAAAATGTTATAAACCTTAAGGATCATAACTTGTGTTCAAAGATAAGAGGGTTGCCAAGCCACTACAATTTGAAATGATCCCCTTATTCGTATCCCATAGTGTTAGATATCGTGCTTTCAAGCGAGGTGTATAAACCTTAGTTCATGTGAAAGAGGTAAGTAGCTCTTTAAACCTTAGAGGGGATTAAGTACCTTTAAGCATAGGAGAGATGATCAGTCTCTAGCTTATGTATATGATAGTTTAAAGATCATACTGCTAATATAATGGATTTGTCCAAGTTTTAAAATGATCAGATGTTCGTGTGTCAAGATCCTTATGTTTTAGGATCTTCAACCTTAGGGATCCTTATGTTTCAGGATCATTGCTTATGGAGATCCTTAGATGTACATTGTTCTGCATAACAAACGTTAGCTAGGGGTGGGCGTTAGTCTAGCTAATGCCCCTCTGATGCTAAAGTTAGAAATGTATTTGAGGAGAAAATAAGTAATGATGAAATGTTTAAGGTAAAGAACATTTGCACCTCGATTTTGTTGAAGATCAATTGATCTTATTTACCTATAGTATGCTTTAAGATGTATAGTATTCCAGGATCTTGGAAAAATGTCTCCTTCGGGTGTTGCTAGCCAATATGCTCCTTTTCCTTCTTCAACATCTATGAGATATGGTCCATCCTACTTAGGAGCTAATTTACCAACACTAGGCTCCTTGGTGTTTTGGAATATTTTCCTTAATACCAAGTCTCCTACTTGGAATCTTCTAACTTTAATGTTGTTGTTGTACACCTTGGTGAGCATTTGTTGATGTGCAGTAATGTGTATCTTAGCAAGATTTATGAGTTCGTCAATAGTATCAAGATCATGTGTTACTATCATGTCATTGTTTTCTTGATTTTGGAACAAGTATCCTGCTGTCGGGATCACTACTTTGGTAGGGATCATTTCTTCTGTCCCAAACACCAAGGAATAAGGGATCTGACTTGTACCTACTTTGGAAGTAGTCCTATCTGTCCATAGGATGAAAGGAAGCTCTTCTGCCCATTTTTATTTCTTTTTCATCTAGCCTATTCTTCAAGTTGTTTACTATGATTTTGTTGCTAGATTATGTTTGACCATTAGCTTAGGGATGAACAGGAGTGGACACTATCATTTTGATTCCCCAACTCGTGCAAAAAAAAGTTGTCCTCTTACTTATGAATTGGGATCCATTGTCACATATGATTTTAGTAGGGATCCTAAACCTAGTCAAGATATTACGTTTAATAAATGAGACTACCTCTTTGTTCTAATATGAACGAAGGATTCAGATTCGATCCACTTTGAGATGTAATCAGTCATCACCAACATGAAGACTTTTCCTGCTAGATCTATTGGTAATTTTCCTACTATATCCATTCCCCATTTCATGAAAGGTCATGGAGAGATAATAGGATGTAGAGGTTCTACCGTTTGATGTAGGATGTTGCTATGTCTTTGGCAAGCATCACACTTTTAAACATGTAGAAAAGAATCTCTCTTCATGGTTGGCCAATAGTCTCCTATTCTCAATACCTTGGAGCATATGGATCTACCCCCAATGTGATTGTCACATTCTCCTTCATGTATGTCCTTCAAGACTTCTACAACTTTAGGATCTTCCATGCATTTGAGGTATGAACATGCCATAGACTTTTTATAGAGTTTACCTTAGATTATTACGAATCTGTAGACTCTTGTTCTGAATTCTTGTTCTCTTTTTTCTTTTGTTGGGATCGTGCCATTTTGGAGATACTCCATAATGGATTTAGATCCATGATCATGGACTTCTTCGAGGATCATGTTCATCGGGATCCCATTGAGGGGGGGGGGGGGGGGCTGAGGGTCAGGATCTTTGATGGCTGCTACACTTATTGATTGTTTAGGATCATCAAGTTTTTCGGAAAGGGCTTCTATAGATATAGCTATTATGTGGGTTATAGGGATCTTCATTTCTGGTGGGATCCTTAGGGAGGATCCTAAGTTGGCTAATGAATTTGTGTCACACCACCAAACCAAGGATGGTGGAAACGTCCGGGGGTGGAGGACTTCATGTAGAGTATCACAACAACGAGTATGATAGTGCTCAAAGTAAATACAACCATCATAAATATAATTGAAAAGTTACACCAAGGTATATATTTACATGATTCAAGCCAATTACATTATGATACAAAATGAACTATTTAACGAATTATCGTCCCATCCTCAAAACGTTGTCGATTTCCTGTTTCACTGAATTCCTGAGAATACAAGTAGTTTTGAAAAAGTGTCAACATAAAGGTTGGTTAGTCCATAAGCTTTTGACAGTAAGAGTTTGAAAATAGATCTTTGTAGAGAGATGTATGTTACCAAGAAAAATCCAATATTTTCCTTATAAAAGTTATGTGGTCCTAATACCAGGACCGAAAATGAAAAAGTATTTGTCATACTTAAAGATATAAGAGTGGTTTCAAATGATGTGTAGTCATAAATACTTAAACCGAGAGTGTACAGTAATATCTGAATTTATTGATATAAAAGTGATTTTAAATCGACATAAAACCCCTTTGGTTTTATAAAAATCCCGTAAACTTTATTTATTGTTAGTTCCCTATGTGAGTCGTGAGTCGCTATGACCATACTATGACTAGAAGTAACCTGCACAACGTCTTTTAGACGCCCTGATCCTATGACTCTTGTCACCCGTGGACCTGCCGGTCCGGCTGTAGCTAGCAGCGAGGTGTGGGATGTCAACCCCAATATAGATCTATACACAATTGTCACGCTCTCCCTACAAGAGATTTTGGTTATAACTTACAGGAATTTTAGGGATCCCTTACTCGGATGTACGGAGAGAGATAGTCTCACATCCTGAGTTAACAAGTTTACGTGTAATGTGCATGAGTGTAGAACCTTTTTGTAAGAATGTACCCTTTTTGTACTAGTGTGTTATGTGATGAATCTTAAACTATACCTATTATAGTTTATCCAAAACGTTGGTAGTGTATAAAAACTCTTTTATGAAACTGCAATAGTGCTATGAATCCATAAACTATGCTTATTATAGCTTGATATACGTGATCTAAATAAATAAATAATCTTATAATGAGTTATTAAGTTTCAGTTTATGAAGATAAACTAACAAGGAAACACATTCAATATTTAGAACTTATTGTTATACACTTTGCTCAACATAATAGAAAGTGTTATGAAATTTATATGCCGTTAACTAACTTTAACCTATCTGCACTGTTTTGGAAAAATCATAGAAAAATCATACGAAGTCGAAAACTGAATCCGTAAATTCTGAGAGTTCTCAAAATGTGTCTAGTTTACTCATAGTTTTTATCATGATTTTTAATGACCTCCAACTTGGGTGAAAAAGTCCATAATCACAGACTGGTCTGGATTGGTGTTTGAAATGATAGGGAGTTTTGTAAAAATCACAATATATTGTACGAAAATGGTATGGAGATGTGCAAGTAGTCATTTTAAAGCTAAGAACTTGAAATATTTTCACCTAATACATTTATGAAAAAAAAAATGTTTAAGTTGCCCAAAACGGTCTGTGAATGGAGTTGAACTTTTCTGATGAAGGCTGTTAGAAAAGTTTGGTTATGTTCTTGGTGTTTTAACTTGTATTCCCCCCTAAAAACTTGAGAAAACATGAAAATGTAGGGGTATGAACTCACCTTAAGTGATTTCAGTAGATGATTGTTGAATAATGGAAGTTTTTAACTCAAGAACACTTGGAGATGCCTTGAAGATTTTCGAGAATCTAACATCATAGTTATGGAGTTTGTGTAAGCAATCAATGATTTGAGTAGAATGAAGTGTAATAATCACAAGGAGGATGAATTATACTTACCAAGAGTGGAAGAACACTTGATAATCAGCCTTGGAGACTTGAAATGGAGGGAAGATGTTTGAGAGAAAAATGGTGTTTGATTCTTGGTGAAATGAGAGAAAATGAGAGAAGTGAGGAGAGAGGATGAATATTCAGCTCTCAAAACGTGGGAATGGGTGATAATTGAGTGTAAGGGACATTGATGTGACCTAGGTAAGGTGGAGAGGTGTGGCTGGTCATAGAGTGGGTGTGGGAGTGGTTGCTTGTGTCATAAGGTAAAGTAAAGTCAACACTCCACCTCTTTGTACTTTACCCACTAACTTTTATTATTTAAATAAAGATTTTTATGAAAATATGATTAAATTGTGAATATTTAGGGCTCATTATGTTAAAATATAATTTTGGGTGAAAATCTCGCGTTAAAATAATTAAAAACGGGCCTTAAACGCAAAACTACGCGAAAACCGGGAAGAAAAGCATTCCTAGCGAGACCTCTCAGTCCTAGGCCGAGGTCCGGTCCTTGCTGAGAACTGTAGCCGGAAACGAAGGGAGGCGATGAAGCGAGAGGAGGCGAGGAAGCGAAGGGAGGGCTCGGGTTCGGTTCCTCCTGGGCTCGGGAACCGTTCGGTTCCTCCTGGGCTCAGGTTCGGTTCCTATAGGGACCTTCGGGTCCTAAGAGGCTTCACCCCTTTAAAGTAGGTTTCGGGTCCTTAAGCCTATTTTACTCGTTTTCACCCCGTTTTAAGCCGTTTTTTACCCGGTTAAGGGTCGGAATGACCCGAATGACTCCAAACAGTTACGGAAACTACGCGAAAACCGGGAAGAAAAGCATTCCTAGCGAGACCTCTCAGTCCTAGGCCGAGGTTCGGTCCCTAGGCCGAGGTCCGGTCCTTGCTGAGAACTGTAGCCGGAAACGAAAGGAGGCGAGGAAGCGAGAGGAGGCGAGGAAGCGAAGGGAGGGCTCGGGTTCGGTTTCTCCTGGGCTCGGGAACCGTTCGGTTCCTCCTGGGCTCAGGTTCGGTTCCTATAGGGACCTTCGGGTCCTAAGAGGCTTCACCCCTTTAAAGTAGGTTTCGGGTCCTTAAGCCTATTTTACTCGTTTTCACCCCGTTTTAAGCCGTTTTTTACCCGGTTAAGGGTCGGAATGACCCGAATGACTCCAAACAGTTACGGAAACTTTTGAGAGAGATTTGGGAGAGATTTGACATTCTTGGAGAGATTTCTCATACAAAGAGATATGTCGGAGAGATTTCACATACTTGGAGAGATTTCTCATAAAAAGAGATATTTGGGAGAGATTTCACATACTTGGAGAGATTTGGGAGAGATTTGACATTCTTAGAGAGATTTGGGATAGATTCTTGATAAGAAGAGATAGAGTGAAAACGATTGAGAGAGGTTTCATGTGTGGCATTTGTGAGTGCCCGGCTTCGCAATGCAAGCTTCGTAAACCCTGTTAAGCCTTGTTTAAGGATCTTACACACTCCAAATGAGTATGCAACATTGTTTTATCGGTTTGGCTCGCCACATACCACCGTTTTAGGTTAAGGAGATCTAGATGTTCGCACTTTTTTGATTTATGATCTCTCATTAGAATAAAGAGTTGTGTAGAAATTTCATAATGTAAATTCTATTACCCACAGGCAAATTGAGTCAAACGGTTTGACTTGTTGACTTTAGTTGACTTTGACTTGACCGAAAATTGACGGTTGTCACAATTTGCTTCTGTGTTTTCTTCTCTGGGAACTTCGGTTGGGCTAAAGTTTATCAAAATCAAAGGCTAATTTTTTGAGGATCTCGAGGTATAATGCTAATCTTTTACCTTTCACTACACAAGATCCATTGAAGTGATTAGTTAATAATAAAGGATCAACAAATACCTGAAGATCCTTGATTTGAAAATCCTTAGCCAATTGTAGTCCCATTATGAGTGATTCATATTCCGCTTCGTTATTCATTGCATTGAATTTGCAACTACCTGCCTGGGGTAGAATGTCCCCCTGTAGTGATTTTAGTATGATCCCTAGCTCGGTTCCTTTTTATTTTGAAGCTCCATCCATGAATAGTGTCCATTTTCCCAAGTGTTCATCTTCTAGGAGTTGTTTAGCTTCAATGTCTACATTGTATTGTAGATCATCACTAAAGTCAGCCACAAAGTCTTCTGATGCTTGTGATTATATGGCGGATCTTGGCTCATATTTGATGTCAAACATGCTTAACTTCGCTGACCATTTTTCCATCCTTCCTGACATCTCTGGTTTTCTCATCACATTCTTAATAGGATAATTCGTTTCCACATGTATACTATGTTCTCTAAATAATGTCTTAACTTAGAAGAAATAGTTACTAATGGAAGAATTAATTTCTAGAGAAGATAATACCTGGTCACAGGATCTAGAAGACTTTTAGTTACATATTAGATACGATGTTGGTTTTAGTTAAGATCATCGGCTAGGACAACACTTATTGCACTTAAGGATACCGAGAGGTAGAGGAGAAGTGCTTCCCTATCTATAGACTTCACCAGCAGTGGTGCGGAACTTAAGTATCTTTTGAGTTCATGAAAAGCTTCTTGGTGTTCTTCACTCCATTCAAACTTCTTGTTCTTATTCAAGGTATCATAGAAGGGCTTACACCTTTCTGAGGATCTTTAAATTAACCTGTTGAGTGCTACTACTCTTATGGTAGCCTTTGGATGTCTTTTGTTGAAGATGGAGATTTCAGCTTGATGATTGCTTTGATCTACTGCGGGCTTGCCTTTATTCCTCTCTTGGTTACCATATACCAAAGGAACTAGCCCGACTTGTAACAACGTAAATTTTCAAAATAATTTTTCATTTTTAAAACATACATTTACTCATAAAATAATGTCAAAACATAATGTATCAAATGTTATCATCACAAAACATATTCCAAAATCTCAAAAAATAAACTCCACGAGTGTGTATAGATCATGTCGGCGCCTTCCCACGATCATCACTAGGACTTGAAATACATAACACAACAACTGTAAGCATAATGCTTAGTGAGTTCCCCAAAATACCACATACAATACATATGCCACTAAAGGCCACAGTAGGACCCTCCGGTCAATGTGTCTCAGCGGTAGCCTCCAGTCTCGTAGCATATTGGACCCTTCAGTCCGGTCTATATCGTTTGACCCTCCTGTCCGGTCTATAGAATTCATCGCATACATAAATCAAAGCACATAATCTCAAGCATACAAATAGCACACAAGACCCTTCAATCTACACTTAGATACCACTCTAGGTAGTGTATAGTGAGAAGGCTCACCTCAGATATCTCGGATAATCTTGCACACATATACACTGATCTAGCCTCCGCCTAAACACATAAACAATTATCTCCATCAATAATGGCTGTCCAGGCTAGACTATTCTCTTCCATGTCCTCTAAGAAGGCTAAAAGACCATTTTCCCTTCAAATGGTCCACAGGTCTAATTGTTGACCAAATCCTAAAAGTCAAGAAATGTCAACGGTCAAACTTTGACCAGACTCATTGAGTGCACTCGTGTGACTCGGCGAGTCCATGAATTTCCTCTTCGCCCGTGGTCCTCACTCAACTCGCTGAGTCAACCCTACACTTAACGGGTCATAACAAGTCGCAGGGAAACCCGACTCGACTCGTCGAGTTGCGAGTTACTCCCATGAGAACACTCAAACAATCTTCTGAGGTCAGATCTGCTTCTCTAACTACTAGATCTAACCTTCTAACACTCAAAATTCATGTAAAGGTTCAAACTTTACGTTCATGCAATGCTTATAAGATCGGAAATGGAGAAATAACCTTTAAAATAGGGTTCAACTCTCAAGGCTCACATGAAACCTCATAAATCTGGAAGCTTGGGACCTTTTGGACCTCTCAAGGTCTAGATCTATCATCTACACCCAAAGGCACATCATATGCTTCACAATCAAACCCAAAATGGTGCAAAGGAAACCCTAGATTCAAGGAATCTATCAAATACACGAAATGGGAAGGAACTTGTACCTTAAAACCTGAATCTCAGTGTGAACAACACAGATCCAAGCTCCACAATCAATCTAGCTTAGATTCTCTCACTCCTTCTTGCAAGGTTACACCAAAGGATGAAGAATTAGCCTCCAAAATGCACTCAAAGCTCTCTTTTCTCTCTAGGATTTTCTTATGGGAGTAGTGGCCGCAAATGATGGCCATAAGGGCCTTTAAATACGGCTCAGGCCTTGAGATTTAGAGTTTCTTTTTACAGCGCAAACTCACAGAGTGCACACATCGACTCGTCGAGTCCGATCATAAATCCAGACTAGAATTCGCAATCCTACTCAGCGAGTCTGAGCGTCAACTCGCCATGTCCCTCCATAAAACTCAAATTAAATAATTATAATACGATACCTGGGACTCCGGATGTTACAATTCTCCCCCACTAGAATCAGACTTCACCCTCGAAGACTCATTATACAAACAGCTCTGGATGTTGCTTTCGCATCTCCGCCTCTGACTCCCAAGTCAGCTCGGATCCTTTTAGATGTTGCCACTGAACCTGAACTAGTGGCACTTCTTTGTTTTTCAAAACCTTGATCTTCCGATCCACCACCACGACTGGCCTCTCAACATAATTTAGGTTTGCAACCACCTAAATATCCTCCAATGGCACCACCGCCGACTCACCGGCTATACATTTTCTCAACTGGGATACGTGGAAGGTATCATGAATCTCGCTCAACTCCATAGGTAGCTCTAAGCGATATGCTACCCTGCCCACCTTAGCGGTCACCCTGAACGGACCAATGTACCGGGGCCCCAGCTTGCCCCTCTTCCTGAATCGGATCACTCATTTCCAAGGAGATGCCTTCAAGAGTACGAAATCCCCCACCAGAAACTCAAGCTCAGATCGCCCTCTATCCGCATAATTTTTCTAACGAGTCTGTGCTATCAACACCTCTGCCTGACCTGCTGTATCTGCTCTGATGTATGAAGCACTATCTCAGTGCTGCCTATCACTCGCTACCCTACCTCTCCCCAACAGATGGGAGTCCGACACCTCCTCCCATATAACAACTCGAAGGAAGGAATACCAATACTCGAATGGTAGCTGTTGTTATAAGAAAACTCAGCCAACGGCAAGTATGTGTCCTAACTTCCTCCGAAGTCCAATACACATGCTCGAAGCATGTCCTCGAGTTTCTAAATCTTCCGCTCACTTTGTCCGTTAGTCCGTGGATGGTAGGCGGTACTGAAATGCAGCCTCGTACCCAAATCCTCATGGAACTTCTTCTAGAATCTGGAAGTGAAACGTACATCTCGATCTAACACAATCAAGATCGGTACACCATGCCGCGATACCACCTCCTCACATACACCTCTGCTAACCTCTCTGCAGAAGAGCTCTCACTGATAGCAAGGAAGTGAGCGCTCTTCGTCAACCGGTCTACAATCACCCAAATTGCATCAACACCTCTCGCGGTCCTCGCCAATTTTGTGATAAAATCCATAGAAATTTATTCCCACTTCCACTGGGGAACCTCAAGTGGTTTCAACTTGCTATGCAGATGCTGGTTCTCGGCCTTAACCCTGCGAAGGGTCAAGCACCTCTCAATGAACCACGCCACATCCCTTTTCATAAAGGGCCACCAGTACTCTCTCTTTAGGTACAAATACATCTTAGTGTCCCCTGGATGAATCGAAATCCTCAATCCATGCGCCTCCTCCATCAGAATGGTACGCGCTCCACCCGTAAACAGTACCCAAATCCGACCCTGAAAGGTCAAAAGCCCTCGGCTATCTGTAATGAACTCAGATACCTACCCGATCACCCGCTCTCTCTTGCGGTTCTCCGGTAACGCGGCCTCCGCCAGAGCCTCACCAATGATGTCCAACACCGGCGTCATAATTGTCAACCGCATACAGAAATCTCGAATTGGGTCACTCTCTGCCCTACGGCTCAGGGCATCAGCTACAACATTAGCTTTGCCCGGGTGGTACAGGATCTCACAATCATAGTCCATTACCACATCCAACCATCTCCTCTGACGCATATTCAGGTTGGGTTGATCCATCAAATACTTCAAACTCTTGTGGTCCGTGTATATGGTACACCGCACCCCATACAGGTAGTGACACCAGATCTTGAGAGTAAACACCACTGCCCCAACTCCAGATCGTGGGTGGGATACCCCGTCTCATGAGGCTTCAGCTGCCTCGATGCATATGCTATCACGTGCTCTCTCTGCATAAGCATTGCACCTAAACCCGATATTGATGCGTCCCAATATACCACAAAATCTTCCATTCTATCCGGGAGGGCTAATAGTGGGGCTTCGAAGAATCTCTGGCGAAGCGTCTCGAATGAGGTCTGCCGCTTGGACCCCTATTAAAAGTCACGCCCTTCCGAGTCAACCTGGTGAGAGGAACCGAAATCTTGGAGAAATCCCTGATGAATCTCCGATAGTAGCCGGCCAATCCCAGAAAGCTCCTGATCTTAGTGGGGGATCTCGGCACCCCCAGCTCATCACCGCCTCAATCATGGCTGGGTTGACCAATATCCCTTTCTAGTTAAAGAGGTGTCCCAAGAACTGGACCTCTCGCAACCAGAAATCACACTTGGAGAATTTGGTGAAAAGCCTTTGCATCCTTAATACTCCGAGAATCTCTCTCAAATGCTCCTCATGTTGCTCTCTAAATCTTGAATATAGCAATATGTCATTGATGAACACGATCACTGAACGATCCAACATCGGCCTACACACCCTATTCATGAGAACTATGAATGTCGCCGGTGCATTGGTGAGCCCAAAAGTCATCACCACGAACTCGTAATGCCCATAACAAGTTCTGAACACCGTATTCTAAATATCCTCATCCCGCACTCTCATCTGATGATACCCATATCTCAAATCAATCTTGGAGAACCAAGATGCTCCCTGCAATTTATTGAATAAATCATCGATCCTCGGTAAGGGATAACGGTTCTTAACCTTCAATTTGTTCAACTCCCAGTAATAAATGCACATCCGGTGTGAAGCATCCTTCTTCTAGACAAAAAGGAGCGGCGCTCCCCAAGGCGAGCTACTTGGTATGATAAACCACTTCCCCAGTAGCTCGTGAAGCTGTGAGGATAACTCATGTATCTATGGCGGCGCAAGGCGATAGGGTGCCATGTGAATAGGCGTCACTCCCAAAAATAAATCAATGCGAAACTCCACTTCCTTCTCGGGAGGCAAACCTGGCAACTCCTTCGGGAAAACGTCCGGGAACTCTCGCACTAGCGGTAACTCTTCAACCGATCTCAGCCTCTCTGCGGCCACTCATATGTCCATCACGTAAGCCACAAACCCACTACAGCCCTGCACACCGTAAGTACTCCTTTACTAGGGTCTCGTATCGTCACCAAATGTCGCTCGCAGTCTATAATTGCCCCAAAACGGCTCAACCAATCCATGCCTATTATAACACAAACGTCCCCCATCACAATCGGGACCAGATCAATCGGAAACTCAACACTGAAGATCTCGAGTACATATCCCCGAATCACCTCAGTAGCATAAACTGCTCGCTCATCCGCTATGTAACCCCAAGAGGTCGACTCAATACCTCTCGAAAAATACTGATGTGACGACTAAAAGCTAACGAAACAAAGGATCGACTCGCACCCGAGTCTAATAACACCAAGGTAGGTACAAAATTCAAAAGAAAAGTACCTATGCATATCGTAATATAAGCACAATATCTCAAACTCAAATAAATAGAGGAACGAATACATACCAGCCACAACGTCGGGCGCTGCATGGACCTCCTCCACTATCAATTGGAAGGCTGTCCCACAAGCTTTCGGTGCCTTGGCCTTCGCTGGCCAAATCTCGATAGCTTGGGCAGCAGGTGCAGATCCCTGTGCCGATACCTACTGTAGCTGTGGGCACTTGGCCTTCCGATGGACGGTCTGGTTGCAATGAAAGTAAACCGAGAATCCCTTAGAGCTATCCCTCGTGCAATGCCCTTCCTTCCTACACTTGTAACACACCCCAACTCTACACGCCCCCTCGTGACTCTTGCTGCACTTCCCACAAGTGTGGCGCTTCGAACCCCCAGATCTTGAATCTACGGGATTTTCCCCATTAGCCGCCGGCTGCACCTGCACCGGTCACCTATCCCTCCTCTGAGACTCATACTCCTCCCTGACCTGAGTCTCCAGCTCAATCTCCCTCTTTCGGGCATTTTCATGGAGCTCAACAAATGTACCGTATGACGAGTTCACCACGAACTCACGAATATCCCTCCTCAAATTGTTCAAGTACTGACTCATACATGCTTGCTCATTAGACATGTGCTCAGGGAAAAACAACGCCCTCTCGTGAAACATCCTTGTAATCACTGTCATAGACTTTCTTCCCTGCTTGAGGGAAAAGAACTCCTAGGTTAGATGTTCCCTCTCCACAGGGGGAACATACTCATCCCCGAACATCATGGTGAACCTCTCCCATGTCATCATGGTAAGCTCTGCAGTAGTGAAGTCTGCCCTCACAAACTTCCAGCAATCCTTCGCCCCCAAGCGAAGCTGGTTTAGCGCAAACCGAACCCTCAGATCTTCCAGACACAAGCAAGTGTAGAAGCATCCCTCGATGTCAGAAATCCATCTCATCGCAGCAATCAGATCCTGAGTCCCATCAAACTTTGGTGGCTTCATGTTGCTGAACTCCTGATACAGCAACGAGTCACCTCCCTGTGGTCTGGCAGCAACAACGACTGTGGTGGCCGTAGCAACAACAACATCAGTAAGAGCGGCATACCATTCATCAAAAGTCTCGATCAACGTGATCTTGATAGACCCAAACATCTCGGGAATCTTGGCTCGAATCGCCGCTGCCACCTCATCGTGGATCATCTGACTAAGCTCCTCATCACTCACACTGCTCATCTCGGGTCTGTGGCGTGTCCCAACCATGATGTCTCTAAAATACAACATAAAAATATCAGGGACTCATTCGAGTGTACTCGCACTCGATAACTTAACCCTACTTGCTCCTTGGTACCCCAAGGAGTTTTACTTGGATAGCGCATCGATTTGGTGTCTCCAATAGTACGGGCCCTATACTACCTTCCACACCATATCAGCATTCATCCCAACTCCTCCTTCCAGGATCCCAAATCACAAGTACTCTATATCTCGCTAAACATAGCCTTCCCTTCTCTAGACTCCTCATAAAATCCCCACTGCTACCTACTAACTCTCGAAGCATCTCATAATAGCAGCAATCTCCTAGTCTAAGGCATCACAAATCAGGCCACTCTAGTCCTATTTATGAATACCTAGCCTACTCTATCATGCATAACATATCATATCCTAATTCTTAACACATAATGTAAGGGTATTTTGGGAAATCACTGTTAGGGCGCTTGCTGATCATACACACTACTCTGCTCTGCTCATTTCAAAACCTTTTATTCTTTATGAAAAATTGTTTGATTTATGAAAAATTTCTCAAATCCACAGTCTGAGTTCAGATACACCCGAAGGTGCATCCGAATCCCTCAAACCAAGGCTCTGATACCAACTTCTAACAACGTAAATTTTAAAAACAATTTTTCATTTTACTCATAAAATAATGTCAAAAAATAATGTATCAAATGTTATCATCACGAAACATATCTCAAAATCTCAAAACATAAACTCCATGTGTGTGTACGGATCATGTCATTGCCTTCCCGCGATTATCACTAGGACCTGAAACACATAACACAACAAATGTAAGCATAATTCTTAGTGAGTTCCTCAAACTAGCACATACAAAAAAATATGCCACTCAAGGCCACAGTACGACCCTCCGGTCAATGTGTCTCAGCGGGACCCTCCGGTCGTTTGACCCTCCGGTCCGATCTACACAATTCATAGTATACATAAATCAAAGCACATAATCTCAAGCATACAAATAGCACACAACACCCTCCGGTCTATACTTAGATACCACTCTAGGTAATGTCTAGTGAGAAGACTCAGCTCGGATATCTCGGATAATCTCGCACACGTATACACTGATCTAGCCGCCGCCTAAACACATAAACAATTATCTCAATCAATAACAACTCTCCAAGCTAGACTATTCTTTTCCATGTCCTCTAAGAAGGCTAAAAGACCATTTTTCCCTTCAAATGGTCCACAGGTCTAATTGTTAACCAAACCCTAAATTTCAACAAAATTCAAGTGTCAAACTTTGACCAGACTCGTCGAGTGTACTCGTGTGACTCAACGAGTCCATGCATTTCCTCTTCTCCCCTAGTCCTTACTCGACTCGCTGAGTCAAGCCTACACTCAACGGGTCATCACAGGGCGCGAGTCAAGGGGAAACACGACTCGGCTCTTCAAGTCCCCTTATGGGTTGGCAAGTTCCTCCCATGAGAACACTCAAAGGACCTTCTGAGGTCAGATCTGCTTCTCCAACTAGTATATCTAACTTTCTAACACTCAAAAGTCATGTAAAGGCTCAAACTTTACGTTCATGCAATGCTTATAAGACCAAAAATGGAGAAATAACCTTTAAAATGGGGTTCTACTCTCAAGGCTCACATGAAACCTCATAAAGCTGGAAGCTTGGGACCTTTTGGACCTCTTAAGGTCCAGATCTATCATCTACACAAAAAGGGACATCATATGCTTCACAATCAAACCTAAAATGGTGCAAAGGAAACCCTAGATTCAAGGAATCTATCAAATACACGAAATGGCAAGGAACTTGTACCTCAAAACATGAATCTCAGAGTGAACAGCAGAGATCCATGCTCCACAATCTATCTAACTTGGATTCTCTCACTCCTTCTTGGAAGGTTACACCAAAGGATTAAGAATTAGCCTCCAAAACACACTCAAAGCTCTCTTCGCTCTCTAGGGTTTTCTTATGGGAGTAGTGGCCGCAAATGACGGTCATAAGGGCCTTTAAATAGGGCTCAGGCCCTGACATTTAGGGTTTCTCTTTACAGCACGGACTCGCCGAGTCCACGCATTGACTCGTCGAGTCCGATCATTAATCTAGACCAGAATTCGCAATCCTACTCGGCAAGTCTCAGCGTCAATTCGCCGAGTCCCTCTATAAAACTCAAAACAAATAATTAAAATCAGATACCTGGGAATCCGTACATTACACGAGTTCATCCCAAAGTGGCATTTAGATAGATTCAACTTCACATTATATTAGTCTACAATGTCGAAGGCTTCATTGAGATCCCTGAGATGATCTTCAGCTTTCATGGACTTCACACCATCTCGTCAATGTAGACCTCCATGGTGTCCCCCAAATTGTCTTTAAACAACCGGTACACCAGTATTTGATATGTTGCACCTGCATTTTTAAGACCAAAAGGCATTGCAGTGTAACAATATATACACGTTGGTGCTATAAATATTTTATCTTCTTGATCGGATGGTTCCAACTGGATTTGTTGGAATCCTGTTGAAGCATCCTTAAAGGTTAAGAGTTTGTGGTCAAGCGTTGCATCTATCATGGACGCAATGTGTGGTAGATGAAAACAATCGTTAGGATAAGCCTTGATAAGATCTGTGTAGTCTACAAATACTCGCCACTTGTTGTTCTTCTTCTGTACGACAACTACATTAGCTAGCCATCTCTGGAACATCACTTTCTTGATCATCCCTATCTTGAGGAGCTTTTCCACTTCTTCTTGGATGATTTGATTCCTTTCAGGTGCAAACTTACATATCTTTTGATGTATCGGCCTGAAAGAAGGATTAATATTAAGTTTGTGAGTGATCATACTCTTGTCTATACCTATCATATCTCCATGTTTCCATGCGAACGTCTTTCTTCTGGTTCAAAGGAATTTTAATAGGTATTGCTCAATTTTCTCGGGTATTAAGGATCCTATGAGAACTTTGGCTTCAGGATCCTCGCTGTTAGGGGCACTTCGTTCACGTTTCTAGAACATGTTGTGCCCCCTTCCTTAATTACCATGCTTGTTGGGGATTTTTCGTAGGCTTGATAGAGGTGTTATTACATCCTTTTGACTCTTGTTGATCTCTCATGATCTTCACTCTTTCCCACAAAGTAGGCGTCTTTACACACTGATGATATGTTGATGGAACCGCTTTCATCTCGTGGATCCACGTTCTACCTAATATTACATTATAAGAAGATAAGGTGTCAATAACAAAAAAAATTTGTATAGAGCTTACCCCCTCTATGTATATTGGTAGCTTTATCTCCTTGATGGTGTGTTTCATTTCTCCGCTAAATCCTATGAAGCCCTAGGATCTTTTGATTATTTGCTATTCTGGGATGTTCATCCTCTTCAGTGCATCCAAGAATACGATGTTGACCGAGGATCCTTCTGACGAAGTGGTTGTTAATGTACAATGTTATCATGAGTCTGTCATGGTGAGGATCCTGGATCTCTTCCCTGTCCATCTCGTCAAACATGATTTCATTTTCATTGCTAAATGAGGTATTCTTCTGTGGTCTATCCTCCTTTTCTGTTTTAGAGACCTTGGCGTATCTTTTACCCTGAGAATAAGAAGTACCACAAATGTTCGATCCGACTGAGATAATGTTAATTATCTTGGCGTTTGGAGGTGGAGATGCTGGTTTCTCTGGTATCTTGTGACCATCCTACTTTTTCTCCTTGGACTCTTGTTTCTTTCTTTCGAGGATCTCTTTAAGATGCCCATTGCTAAGGAGGTAGCTGATCTTCTTTCCTAGGGCTATACAATCCTCCGTCGTGTGACCGATATCTTTGTGGTAAGCACATCATTTGGACTTGTCTTTCAAATTGGTGGACTTGTTATTCTTCTTTGGTCGGCCTTCTTTGTTTCTAAGATCCTGTACAGCATAGATTAAACCTGAAACATCCACATAAAAATAATAGTCAGTGATCTTAGGAGGTTCTGTCACACCCCAAAACTGGAACGGCGGAAACGTTCGGTGGTGGAGGACGTCATGTAGAATGTCACAACACATAATAATAGTAAACAAGCAAACAACATCATCCATTACATTAATAATATACCTTAATACAAGTGCGTTCTAAATAGTTTATAAGACACCATAAATAAGAATTAAAATAATAGATGAGTCTTGAATGCGTTCCATCTTCTCAAAAACTGGCATCGGTACCAGTCTACTGATGAGTTTGTAAATGTTGGTGAGTTCATAATCATTTTAGTGTCATTGTTGTATCAAAATGTTTGTGACACTGTTCGATGTATGAGTTTGTAAATGTTGTAGTAAAAGTATCTGAATGTTTGTAACTCCTAGAAAATCCTATATTTTCTACTAAAAGTAGCCTTCTTGTAATGCCCCGTTCTTAAAATATATATTTATGGGTTTTAGAGATCAAGAGTAAGGGCGTTTCGGTCTTTCATGAGCAATGGGTTTTTATTCGGAATGGTTTTGGATTGGGGTGTCTTGCTAGAAGCGTAGATCTTCTCGCCACCTTCGCATGGATATAAAGTTCGTCAGGAACGGACATAGAATAAAGGAGTTATGACACTTTGAAGATATTGTCATTTATAGCCCTTAATGGGAAAAGTTCATAAGGAAGGCCATGTATGAGAATTGGACACGCGTGGGTACGCCCAGCGTTCGCTGGGTTACGCCCAGCATAACTGGGTAATTGGTCGTGGGTGCAAGGATGCGTACACCTAGCGTACACTCAGAGTCATTAAACCCTAATCTTAGGGCCAACCACTATATATAGAACATAATGGCTTCAACCTAAGCCCCCATATCAGCCTCCGTAATATCTGAAGAACCCTAGAACGTTCCAACCTCCATTTTTAGAGATCTTGGCTTTATAAAGCTCATCTTGGTGATTTAAGCTTGGAAGAGGAAAAGAAGAAGTTGTCAAGGAAGGAGTTGGGTGGCTGGAGCTCGTAGATCTGGGCGGGCATCATCTCTTGGAGCCCTTTTGAGGTATAAAGTCTCTTGCTTGACATTTATTTTGTGTAGATCTTGGTGTTATGAAGATTTGACATCATTTCTTGTGCCACAAACCCCAAAGTGATGCATGATGTGAGTTAGTCGAGATTAGCTGTCCTTTCATACCTTAGGAGAGGTCTTGAGTAAGAAAAATGAGGTCCCAAGGGCTTTGGTTGTCTCATATGTGATATAGATAGGTCTTAATGGATTAAGACCTTGGATTAAGAGCTTTATGGACGTCCCAAGTAATAAAGTTTGAGACTTTATGAATCCTAAGCATATTTGGTCTATGGATCTGAAGTTTGGGCTTAAGAGCTTAAGCCATTAAGATCTTATGAGGAGTTGTAGTTCAGCGAAGTTACGTCCCACGTAAATAAGGGTACGCCCCGCGTACACGTCAGGGAGTTGGTACGCTAAGCGTACATTGAGTTACGCCCCGCGTAACGCTACCAGTTTGGGCCTTGAGTATTTGGGACTCGGTGTGGGTTGTGCTTTGGGTCTTTAGGCCTTAGTGGGCCGTAAGAAATCATATTATATGGACCAAGGAATATATTTTTGGGCTTAGCGTGAGGCCTATTAAGGGATTGGGCCCAATATAGCAAATTAGGCCATTAGTGGGCTTGAGACCTTACCTAGTGTTGGGCCTTTCATATTTTGATTATGGGCCTTAGTCATGGACCAGATTCAGTTAAGGGTACATTGGTCAATTTACCCTTAGAAGGATATTGTGCTTGGGCTAATGGTTATTTTGTTGCTTTGGATAGTTCGGGATTTTTGGTGAGTCGGTGGTTCTGGAATCTGCTTCTTCAGTTTAGAGTTTCGGCAGCTGTGAGGTGAGATATCCTCACTATATCAACAGGGTCTAAGTGTAACAACGCAAATTTTCAAACAAAATTTTCATTTCAAATAAAGTGATTTTATTCAAACTAAATGTAATTATTCCAAGTTTTATGTCAAAATACAATCATAAAATCCCCAAGACCTTAAAACATCAAAAAGTGTGTACGCATCACGCCGGCGCCTTCCCACGGTCCTCGCTAGTACCTGAAACACATACATAACAACTGTAAGCATAAATGCTTAGTGAGTTCCCCAGTATACTACTTACACATATATGCCTTTCCAGGCCCTGACCTTCCGGTCTACAACACAACGCCTTCCGGCCCATAACATAATCGCCTTCCGGCCCATAAGATATTCGCCTTCCGGCCCATAACACATTGCCTTCTGGCCCATAACATATTGCCTTCCGGCCCATAAACATACACAGCACATAATACAATTAACTTACCGCATATAGCACACATATCACAAATATCACATATCATATCCGACCTTCGGGTCACACAGTCAAACCCTTCCGGGTACAGTATAGTGAGAAGACTCACCTCGTGGATAATGAAAGCTAGCAACTCCTAAAATCACTCGTACTCGATCCTCCGAGCTACAGACTCCCTATAATATCATATATCTCTTATTAACACTTTTATCTTTCAAGACAACTGACCCTAAGAAATCACATGTAGGTCAACTCTGGTCAACGGTCAACGGTCAACTTGACCGGACTCGGCGAGTACTATGGTGACTCGGCGAGTCTAGACGTCCTCACCAATTCCTGATGTTCCCTTTCTACTCGTCGAGTATCTCTCTTGACTCGATGAGTTCCTCGTGGAAGAATCACGGGGCCACCCCGACTCCACTCGCCGAGTCTGAAGAACAGCTCGACGAGTCCCAGTTATTCTCCAAGCTACTCGCCGAGTCTGCTCATTGGACTCGGCGAGTCCATGCCATGCAGTCGATCAAACTGCTTCCTAAGGTCAGAATTGTTCCGACCAATCATGGGTCTGGTCCTCCTAAACTGGTCCATCACATAATGTCTTCATTTAGGTGCTCATGCTACACCCCAAGATTTATAATTTACATTTTAACTTTAGGCATAAGGATTCCAATCCAAAACCTCTCTTAATTCCCGAAATGCACAGGCATGGGACATTCTGGACCTCTAAAGGTCCTAATACAGGGTTATAATCGTTTGGGGAACAAGGGTAACAATCAACCTAACCACAAAAGGGTTCCATAAACCCTAAATCCATGCACACATCAACATAGCAGAATATGAACCGAATTATTACCTGAATAATGCACTTTCTGTGTCCCCAATCTTCAGAACGTGACTCCCTTGCTATTCCTTTAGCCAAAACCCTTCTCTTCCTTGCAGAACAACTTCTTCAAAGTCACCAATGGCCTTCAATCTTGCTCTAGATACACACAACCGATTTAGGGTCCTTCTCAGTAGGCAAAAACGGACAATGACGGCCTATAAGTCCATTTTATACGTCCCAAAACCAAACGGCTAGGGTTTCCACTGAACAGCGCAGACTCACCGAGTCCATATCTGGACTCGTCGAGTCCAATCGTGAACCCGCGACCAAGTCTGCGGTCCTACTCGGCGAGTCTGGATCCTACTCGCCGAGTCCCCTCTTGAACACCCCAAAAACATAATATAATAATACCTGAAATTCCGGGCTGTTACAACTCTCCCCCACTAGGACTAGACTTCGCCCTCGAAGTCTCACTCTGCAAATAACTCCGGATGCTGCTCCCGCATCTCACGCTCCGGCTCCCAAGTCATCTCCGATCCTTTCCGGTGTTGCCACTGAACCAACGCCAGAGGTACTTCCTTGTTCCTCAGAACCTTGATCTTCCGATCCCTGATGGCCACTGGTCTCTCGGCGTAATTCAGGCTCGCATCCACCTGAATATCCTCTAATGGAACCACTGCCGATTCATCGGTTATACACTTCCTCAACTGCGATACATGAAAAGTATTGTGGATCTGTCCCAACTCTGCTGGCAACTCCAACCGATAGGCTACCCGGCCTACCCTTGCAATCACACGAAATGGACTTATAAACCGGGGCCCCAACTTGCCCCTCTTCCTGAACCGGATCACTCCTTTCCAAGGAGAAACCTTCAGGAGAACGAAGTCGCCAACCTGAAATTCAAGCTCGGACCGACGTCTGTCCACATAACTCTTCTGTCGGCTCTGGGCGGTCAATAACCTCTGTCTAACCTGCTGAATCTGCTCTGTCGTCTGAAGTACGATCTTTGTACTGCCCATCACTCTCTGTCCCACCTCTCCCCAGCAAATGGGGGTCCGACACCTCCTACCATACAAGAACTCAAAAGGTGGCATACCAATGCTCGAATGATGGCTGTTGTTGTAGGAAAACTCTGCCAAGGGTAAATACGCATCCCAGCTACCCCTGAAATCTAACACACACGCTCGAAGCATGTCCTCCAGTGTCTGAATCGTCCGCTCGCTCTGACCGTCTGTCTGGGGATGGTATGGGGTACTAAAATGCAGTTTAGTACCTAGCTCCTCATGGAATTTCTTCCAGAACCTGGAAGTGAAGCGTACATCACGGTCCGAAACAATCGAGATCGGTACTCCATGCCGAGATACTATTTCCCTCACGTATATCTCCGCCAACTTCTTCACTGATGAACTCTCGCTGATGGCAAGGAAGTGTGCACTCTTCGTCAACCTATCCACAATCACCCAAATTGCATCGACTCCCCTGGCAGTTTTCGGCAATTTGGTGATGAAATCTATAGTAATCTGTTCCCACTTCCACTCAGGAATCTCCAAAGGCTGCAACTTGTCATGCGGTCTCTGGTGCTCGGCCTTAACTCTACGGCAGGTCAAGCACCTCTCAATGAACCAGGCGACGTCTCTCTTCATACAGGGCCACCAGTATTCCTTCCTCAAGTCCAAATACATCCTCGTAGCACCGGGATGGATCGAGAATTTTGATTTGTGAGCCCCTTCCATCAAAGTAACACGCGTACCGCCCACGAACGGTACCCAAATCCAACCCTGAAACGTCAGAAGTACTCGTCCATCCTTAACGAACTCTGAAATTAACCCAACAACCCGCTCTTTCTTCTGCATCTCGGATCTCACAGCCTCGGCCTATGCCCCACGAATAGCATCCAATACCGGAGTCATCACCGTCAGTCTCAGACATACATCTCGCAATGGAGTGCTCTCCGCCCTGCGGCTCAATGCATCGGCCACCACATTAGCCTTGCTCGGGTGGTACAAGATTTCACAGTCATAATCTTTGACCACATCTAACCACCTCCTCTGACGCATATTTAGGTTCGGTTGATCCATCAAATACTTCAAACTCTTATGGTCCGTGTATATCGTACATTGAACCCCATACAGGTAGTGACGCCAAATCTTGAGAGCGAACACTACTGCCCCCAACTCTAAATCATGCGTGGGATATCTCGCCTCATGAGGCTTTAGCTGCCTCGATGCATAAGCTATCACATGACCTCTCTGCATCAATACTACGCCCAGTCCCGAAATCGATGCGTCGCAATATACGACAAAATCTTCCATCCCTTCCGGGAGAGCTAATATCGGGGCTTCGCACAGCCTCTGGCGAAGTGTCTCAAAGGAAGTCTGTTGCTCGGGTCCCCATAAGAATGCAACACCCTTCCGAGTCAATCTGGTGAGCGGCACTGCGATCTTGGAGAAGTCCTTAATAAACCTCCGATAGTACTCCGCCAACCCAAGGAAACTCCTGATCTCAGAAGGTGACTTCGGTACCTCCCAACTCATCACAGCCTCAAGCTTGGCCGGATCGACCAATATCCCTGCCTGATTAACAACATGTCCAAGAAATTGGACCTCCCGCAACCAGAAGTCACATTTGGAGAACTTTGCATATAGCCTCTCCGACCTCAGTACCTCAAGGACCTGCCGCAAATGTTCCTCATGCTGCTCTCTAGATCGCGAATACACTAGGATGTCGTCGATAAATACAATCACTGACTGATCCAACATCGGCCTGCATACCCTGTTCATGAGGTCCATGAACACAGCCGGGGCATTGGTGAGCCCGAAAGGCATCACCACAAACTCATAATGCCCATATCGCGTCCTAAATGTTGTCTTCTGGACGTCCTCATCCCGCACTCTTACCTGATGGTACCCTGACCTCAGGTCGATCTTGGAAAACCAAGATGCCCCTTGCAACTGATCGAATAAGTCATCGATCCTCGGTAACGGGTAACGGTTCTTGACCGTCACTTTGTTCAACTCCCGGTAATCAATGCACATCCGGTGTGAACCATCCTTCTTCTTGACGAATAGAATAGGTGCTCCCCACGGCGAGCTGCTCGGCCGAATAAATCCCTTCCCCAGCAACTCCTGGAGTTGCGAGGACAACTCTTGCATCTCTGGAGGTGCGAGACGATAAGGCACCTTCGCAATAGGCGCGGCCCCCAGAATCAGATCGATACTAAACTCCACTTGCCTCGCAGGAGGTACTCCCGGCAGCTCCTCGGGAAAAACATCTGGAAACTCACGCACCACTGGGACCCCCTCCACTGTCCTCGGTCTCTCGGAAGCCTCCCGCATATCCATCACATACGCCACAAAACCCTTACATCCCTACTGTAGACATTGCCTCGCCCTAGCGGCCGAAAAAAAAGCTGATCCCGAACGAGTACCCTCGCCGTACACCGTAAGAACTCCCCCACTAGGGTCTCGTATAGTCACCAGCTGACGCTCACAGTCGATGACAGCGCTGAATCGGCTCAACCAGTCCATGCCCACGATGACACAGACATCACCCATCGCAATAGGAATCAGGTCAATTGGAAACTCAACCCCGAAAATCTCTAGCACGCATCCCCGAAGAACCTCCGTGGCACAAACCACCCTCTCGGCCGCTATAGAAACGCTCAGGGGCCGACTTAGCGACTCACAACTAATGCTAATATGCTGACTAAAAGCTAAAGATACAAAAGACCTACTCGCACCCGAGTCAAATAACACTAGAGCAGGCATAGAGTTCATAAGAAAAGTACCTACACATATATTAACATAAGCATAACATTTCGACTTTAAATAAATACGTGAATTACAGCATACCTGCCACAACATCGGGCGCAGCGCGGACCTCCTCCGCAGTCAGCTGAAAGGCTCTCCCGCGAGCCCTCGGGGCCTCGACCTTCGCCGGTCGAGTCTCAGTAGTCCTGGCAGTAGGTGTAGATCCCTGACGAAGCTGAGGGCACTCGACCTTCCGATGGCCTGTCTGGTTGCAATGAAAACAAACCATAAACCCCTTAGGACAATCCCTGGCAATGTGTCCCTCCTTGCCACACTTGTAGCAATCACCAGCTCGACACGCCCCATCGTGCCCCTTGCCGCACTTTCCGCAAATACGGCCCTTCGGACCTCCCGTCCTCAAATCGGCGGACTTGGTCCGCTTGGCTGCCGGCTGAGACTGAGCCGGCTGCCGGTCCACCTGCCGAGACTCGGCCTCCTCCCTGGCCTGGGTCTCCAACTCGATCTCGCGCTTCCTGGCGTTCGCCTGAAGCTCAGTAAAAGTACGATAGGTGGAGTTCGACACAAACTCCTGGATATCCCTCCTCAAAACACCCAAGTACCGGCTCATCCGCGACTGCTCTGTAGACAACAGCTCGGGGCAGAACATCGCCCTCTCATGAAATATCCGCGTGACCAACGCAACCGAATCAGTACCCTGCTTAAGGGTCAAGAACTCCTGAATCAATCGTTCCCTCTCCACTGGGGGAACGTACTCGTCCCTGAACATGGCAGTAAACCTCTCCCATGTCACTGCTAAAACCTCTGCCAAAGTGAAGTTCGCCGTCACGAACTTCCACCAATCCTTCGCTCCCAGACGGAGCTGGTTCAAAGCGAACCGTACCCTCAGGTGCTCCGGGCATGAGCAAGTATAGAAGCACCCTTCAATATCGGCAATCCACCTCATCGCAGCAATCGGATCCTGCGTCCCATCGAACTCAGGGGTTTCGTGTTGCTGAATTCCCAGAATAGCAACGAGTCTCCCCCTTGTGGCCTGGCAGCGGCCATGGCTGCGGTAGCGGCAGCGGCTGCAGCTTCAGTCAGTGCGGCGTACCGCTCTTCGAACGTCTCCATCAGGGTGGTCTTAATAGACCCAAACATCTCCGGGATCTCAGCCCGGATCGCCGCGGCTACCTCCTCCTGAATCATCTGACGAATATCCTCGTCGCTCACACTGCTCGAACTCGCCCCGTGGCGTGTCGTAACCATGATGTCTCTGAAATACAGCATAAAATTATCAGAGACTCCATCAAGTACAATTGTACTCGATAACGCAACCCTACTCAGTCTCCGATATCCAGGGATTCTTACTTGGGTCTCCCACCGACCCGGTGTCTTCGGTAGTACGGGCCCGATACTACCGACCACACCGTATTAGCATTCGTCCCAAATCTTCCTCCCCAAACCCCGAATAGTGAGTACTCTACTTTTGATATGCACTATTTACCTGCACGCTATCAAATACCTCATATCGGCAAACTCCCTAGACTAAGGCATCACAAATAAGGCCACTCTAGTCCTATCATGAATACCTAGTCTTCTAGCATGCATAACAATTCATAATTCATTGCATAACATAACATTGTAAGGTATTCTGGGGATCTTTACCGTTCGGGTGCTGGCTGATCGTACACACTCTTCTTTCTTGTTTACCACATTATCATTTATAAAAGTTTATGCCTTTATTTTTAAAAATTTTCCTCGAATCCTCGGTTTGAGTTCAGTTACACCCGAAGGTACACCCGAATCCCTCAAACCAAGGCTCTGATACCAATTGTAACAACGCAAATTTTCAAACAAAATTTTCATTTCAAATAAAGTGATTTTATTCAAACTAAATGTAATTATTCCAAGTTTTATGTCAAAATACAATCATAAAATCCCCAAGACCTTAAAACATCAAAAAGTGTGTACGCATCACGCCGGCGCCTTCCCACGGTCCTCGCTAGTACCTGAAACACATACATAACAACTGTAAGCATAAATGCTTAGTGAGTTCCCCAGTATACTACTTACACATATACGCCTTTCCAGGCCCTGACCTTCCGGTCTACAACACAACGCCTTCCGGCCCATAACATAATCGCCTCCCGGCCCATAACATATTCGCCTTCCGGCCCATAACACATTGCCTTCCGGCCCATAACATATTGCCTTCCGGCCCATAAACATACACAACACATAATACAATTAACTTACCGCATATAGCACACATATCACAAATATCACATATCATATCCGACCTTCCGGTCACACAGTCAAACCCTTCCGGGTACAGTATAGTGAGAAGACTCACCTCGTGGATAATGAAAGCTAGCAACTCCTGAAATCACTCGTACTCGATCCGCCGAGCTACAGACTCCTATAATATCATATATCTCTTATTAACACTTTTATCTTTCAAGACAACTGACCCTAAGAAATCACATGTAGGTCAACTCTGGTCAACGGTCAACGGTCAACTTGACCGGACTCGGCGAGTACTATGGTGACTCGGCGAGTCTAGACGTCCTCACCAATTCCTGATGTTCCCTTTGTACTCGTCGAGTATCTCTCTTGACTCGACGAGTTCCTCGTGGAAGAATCGCGGGGCCACCCCGACTCCACTCGCCGAGTCTGAAGAACAGCTCGACGAGTCCCAGTTATTCTCCAAGCTACTCGCCGAGTCTGCTCATTGGACTCGGCGAGTCCATGCCATGCAGTCGACCAAACTGCTTCCTAAGGTCAGAATTGTTCCGACCAATTATGGGTCTGGTCCTCCTAAACTGGTCCATCACATAATGTCTTCATTTAGGTGCTCATGCTACACCCCAAGATTTATAATTTACATTTTAACTTTAGGCATAAGGATTCCAATCCAAAACCTCTCTTAATTCCCGAAATGCACAGGCATGGGACATTCTGGACCTCTAAAGGTCCTAATACAGGGTTATAATCGTTTGGGGAACAAGGGTAACAATCAACCTAACCACAAAAGGGTTCCATAAACCCTAAATCCATGCACACATCAACAAAGCAGAATATGAACCGAATTATTACCTGAATAATGCACTTTCTGTGTCCCCAATCTTCAGAACGTGACTCCCTTGCTGTTCCTTTAGCCAAAACCCTTCTCTTCCTTGCACAACAACTTCTTCAAAGTCACCAATGGCCTTCAATCTTGCTCTAGATACACACAACCGATTTAGGGTCCTTCTCAGTATGCAAAAACGGACAATGACGGCCTATAAGTCCATTTTATACATCCCAAAACCAAACGGCTAGGGTTTCCGCTGAACAGCGCAGACTCGCCGAGTCCATATCTGGACTCGTCGAGTCCAGTCGCGAACCCATGACCAAGTCTGCGGTCCTACTCGGCGAGTCTGGATCCTACTCGCCGAGTCCCCTCTTGAACACCCCAAAAACATAATATAATAATACCTGAAATTCCGAGCTGTTACACTAAGGCACCAAGGATGGCCCTTATCAGATGCAAATTCGGGTAGTTGTTATGTTATTGCCTTGTTATATTTGTATCCTGGTCTATAGGATGATGCTATGCTAGTGACCGGTTAGGTCGGTATCCTAGTAAGGATGTGCTATGTATGAGATCTGCTAGATTGGTTGATTGGTTGTGAATTGTTATATGATTATATGTTTATGTGCACATGGTTGATTGATTGGGGTCGAGTTGAGGCAGGTCTGCTGTGTGCTGTAGGCCAACATACCACGGGCGGACTGGATATCCCGAAGGCCCAGCAAGCGGTTCGGATAGGTTGTAGGCCCCATGAGGGTGGACCAGACGTGCTGAGGCTCAGAGAGTGGACCAGGCCGAGTGAAGGCCCGGTGCAGGCGGACCAGTCATACTGTAGACTCAGAGAGTGGACCAGGTGAGTTGAAGGCCCGATGCGGGCGCACCAACCACACTGCAGACTCAATATATATGGCTGGACTCGGAGGGTGGACCAGGTGAACCAATGGCCCGGTGCGGCTGACCAGTTACACAGTAGACCCGAAGTGCATGGCTGTTCTGTTTATGATATGATATGTTAGTTGTATGGTATATGCGGTTGGTATTTTGGGGGTATCTCACTAAGCTTTCGGGCTTACAATTGTGGTTTAATGTTTCAGGTACTCCAAGAGACCGTGGCAAGGCAAAGGCGTGATCGTACCGCTCCTCATGTTCATGTTTTATGATATGGTTTTGGGAATAGTCTGATAATAAACGTATTGAAAACAATTTTGTAATGAATTAATGAAATTGGGTTGTTTTTGAAAAGTTTAAATTGGTTGAAATTTATAGAGTGTTACAAGTTGGTATCAGAGCCTTGGTTTGAGTGAATTGGAGGAACATTCGTGTGAATCCAGTCTCAAATCAAGGAGCGTTTTCAAAGCGAAATTAAAAATGGTTTTCAAAAATAAGTAAAGGAGGACGCAGAGGGTACGATCAGCCGGAGCCAGTAAGTTACCCCAAAATTACCATACAAGTTATTTGTTTATGTGATATGTTAGAACAGCATGCTAGTGTTAGGCTAGGGATCTTCAGGAAGTGCATGATAGAGTTGCCTGATTGTGATGCCTTCTAGCCTAGGGTCTCCTTTTACGAGTGTTTTAGTGTTCCTTTAGGAGTGAGGATAGAGTGCTTACTACGTTCGTTAGTGCTTAGGGCGTTGTGATGATACTTGAGAAAAATATGGGTATGTGTGGAAGGTAGTATGGCCCCATACTACTGAAAGCACAGGACCCATACGCGTATGAAGGAAGTCATAATCCCTGGGTGGTGGATTAAAGAGTCATTATTTGTGGTTATGCGAGGTTACTGAGGATCTCTTGGTGTATTTCATAATGGAGATTACAAGACGTTTCGAGGCAGGATCCAATTCGGGATCAGGAGTGTGAGAGGGTGATCAGGTGGGGTCAGCACCACCTGAGGTCGTTGGCCAAATGAGTACAAACGAATTGGATGCCAGGATTCGTGAGATCCTGCATGATGAGGTTGTTGCTATGTTTCGGGCTGAGTTGCCGGAACTATTTGGGTCGATCAAGACCGCCATGGTTGAGTACTTTGATGAGTGCTATGCAGCTCTTACAGAGATGGCTGCCGCGACAGCTACAGTGGCTATAGCAGCGGCAGGAGGAAGAGCCTATAGAGGTTTTCAGTATCGGGAATTCAATAATACGAAGCCCCCTACTTTTGATGGGGTTCAGGATCCGATTGTTGCTATGCGATGGTTGTTAGATATGGAGGGATGTTTCTTCACATGTTCATGCCCTGCTGATCAGAGGGTGAGGTGTGCTCTGAACATATTGAGGCTCGAGGTGAAGGATTGGTGGAGATTGACCACGGGATCATAGTCGGATGCGCAGCAGGCTGCGGTTTCTTGGGATCAGTTTCGGGAGATGTTCATCACTCGTTATGTTCTACGGGTTGAGAGAGAGAGAGAGAGAGAGGTTGGCCCAGGAGTTCCTGGAGCTAAAGAAGGATACAAAGTCAGTGATAAAGATCACCAGGATGTTTACGAAAAGGGCGATGTTTGCCCTGAGTTTGCTTCTGAGCAGGCTCAGATGTCCCGATGCCCGAGTTTGCTCAAGAGGGACATCAGGCAGTTTGTGTCCATGCAGAGATGTGATACCTTTTTAGAGTTGTAGGAGGCCGTTCGGCGGCATGAGTTAGAGATTGAGTTGCAGTTGAGAGAGTAGAGGTAGTCCCCGACGCAGTCGCAACCAGCGTTGAAACGGTCCAGGACCGTTGATTTTAGGTTGGGAGATCAGGGCAGCCGCACTTGTGGGAAGTGCGGAAAGGGTCACACCGGAGTTTGTAGATTCGGTGGTGCGTGCCGCAAGTGCGGGAGAGAGGGGCATTATGCCAGGGATTGCCGCCAGTTAGCCCCAGTTCAGGATATGAGGACTTGTTATTAGTGTCATCAGGTTGGGCACATGAGGGACAACTGTCCACAGCTTACTGCAGGACCGGTGCAGGCTCTAGCACCAGCCACTTTGAGGATTACGGGTGGAGGTTAGGTTGGAGCAGAGCCCCCGAGGGCTCAGGGACGTGCGTTTCAGCTTATAGAAGCGGAGGCCAGGGTAGATCCGGATATAGTTGCGGGTATGTTTCCTTCTTGATATCTTGTTATCTTATGGTTGTTATGGAGCATTTTATATCTGCTAGTCTCGTTCACATAATTCATGGTATGGTATTCGGTCGTCTTTTTTGGGTTTATCGTATGATCGAGAGTTTTGGTATTGGGAGTCTTAATTGGTTATCATCCATGGGGATTGTTGGTGTTATCATCCATGGGGATTGTTGGTGGGGAATTAGGCTTTTTGGTCCGAGTGTCGTGTATAGCATTTGCAATTTGAGGAATACTCAGCTGAGGGTTGAACTCCCTTAGAGTTCGAGATGTGCAATGTCGGAACGTGGTTTTGTGGAGGTTGCTTGTTTTAGAATTAGTTCAAGTATAAGAGAATTTGTTGAGTAGGATTGTTTAAGTGATGTCGGTTGGGTCACTGGTGGTTGGAAATCAGTGCTCTAAGTGGGGAGAATTGGAAAATTCTCAGGAGGATCGGCAACATGAGAGGTCAATTAGTTGATTGAGTTTTATCAGTGTTTCAGCCATCCAAGAGCGTGGGCTGGTATGTGTAGGTCAGATTAATAAGGGCAGGGAGCAGACCATGAGTTCACGAAAGATAGTAGTTGATGTGAGGCATGGGTTTAGGCCATGGAAAGGATTTCGGGATCGGAACGAAAGTTCGAAACCCCTAGGGTGCTAGAACAATATGTACGGGAAGGATTCCCTGGAAGGGTAGTTTGGAATGACGTAAGATAGTTTGAGCGGTCCGGGGAGACTGAAGGCCAGAAGGCGTACCAGTCAGGCTGAAGGCTCGGGGAACGGTCCAGACAAGCTGAAGGCCGGAGGGCGTTCCAGACATGCTGAAGGTTCTAAGAGTGGTCCAGATAGGTTGAAGGCCTGGTAAGGTGGTCCAGTCATGCTGAAGACTTTGTGTATGTTAGTAGATCAGTATGAGGAGAATGAGAGAATATGTCGCCATGATATGGTAATTGATATGGTCTGGCCCTAAGTATTGATCATGTTAGTGGAAGGCAGTGCGTGGAACCGAGAGTCATTGCGAACATAATCAGAGTAGGTGAAGTTCGAGAATAGCAGTTGCTCTACATGGATAGTGTAGAGTGGAGTTTAGCTCAGTGGCATGCATAGGTGCGTAAGAGTTATTGAGAGGATTTCCTGGAATGGAAAAGGTATGTAGCTCCGGAAGGAGCGTGGGTCCTCTGTTAGGGGAGGAAGTGGAATAAATGGATGACCGACGTGCCTCAGTCATTAGTAAGAGGTACTAGATTGTACCAGATATGCGAAAGCACCTACGGGTTGGCTTCTCTTTGAGGTTGTGGCAATTTTGAGTGATGCCCAGGCATATTTTAAGTCTCCTGTGAAAAGGAGGAGGTCAGTGGCTCCAGATTGGCATTTTGGAAAAGAGGAAGGTGAGATAGCAGGTTAACAAACTCGGGAGTAGTTTGGACCGGTGATGAGGGCATTATAAAAGATTTCAGTCGAAGGCCAAGGGCCTAGAGACCGTGATTGAGAAGATGCAGTAGTAGGGTTGCAAGTACCTGAGTTGATTGAGAAATCGGAGTCTGTAGTGCATGGGTTGTTCTAATATGTATATTAAAGTAGGCTTCTAGGGTGAAGCCTAATTTAAGTGGGGGAGAATTGTAATGCCCCATTCATAAAATATCTATTTATGGGTTTCTGAGATCAAGAGTAAGGGCGTTTCGGTCTTTCATGAGCAATGGGTTTTTATTTGGGAAGGTTTCGGTCTTCTTGCCACCTTCGCGTGGATATAAAGTTCGTCAGGAACGGGCTTAGAATTAAGGAGTTATGACACTTTGAAGATACTGTCATTTATAGCCCTTAATGGGAAAAGTTGATAAGGAAGGCCATGTATGAGAATGGGAAACGCGTGGGTACGCCCAGCGTAACTGGGTAAGTGGTCGTGGGTGCAAGGACGCGTATGCCCAGCGTACTAGAGGTACACCTAGCGTATACTCATAGTCATTAAACCCTAATCTTACTATATATAGAAAATAATGGCTTCAACCATAGCCCACATATCAGCCTCCCTAACCTCTGAAGAAGCCCTAGAACGTTCCAACCTCCATTTTTATAGACTTGGCTTTGGAAAGCTTATATTGGTGGTTTAAGATTGGAAGAGGAAATGAGGAAGTTGTCAAGGAAGGAGTTGGGTGGCTGGAGCTCGTAGATCTGGGCAGGCATCATCTCTTGGAGCCCTTTTAAGGTATAAGGTCTCTTGCTTGACGTTTATTTTGTGTAGATCTTGGTGTTATGAAGATTTGACATCATTTCTTGTCCCACAAACCGCAAAGTGATTCATGATGTGAGTAGGTTGACATTAGTTGTCCTTTCAGACCTTAGGAGAGGTCTTGAGTAAGAAAAATGAGGTTCCAAGGGCTTTGGTTGTCTCATATGTGATATAGATAGATCTTAATGGATTATTTAGAACTTTATGGATGTCCCAAGTAATAAAGTTTGAGACTTTATGAATCCTAGGCGTATTTGGTCTATGGATCTGAAGTTTGGGCTTAAGAGCTTAAGCCATTAAGATCTTATGAGGAGCTGTAGTTCAGCGAAGTTACGCCGTGCGTAAATAAAGGTACGCCCGACGTACACGTCAAGGAGTTGGTACGCTAAGCGTACATTGAGTTACACCCTGCGTAACGCTGCCAGTTTGGGCCTTGAGTATTTGGGCCTTGGTGTGGGCTGTGCTTTGGGTCATTGAGCCTTAGTGGGCCATTAGAAATCATATTATATGGACCAAGGAATATATTCTGGGTTTAGGGTGAGGCCCATTAAGGGATTGGGCCCAATGTAGCAAATTGGGCCACTAATGGGCCATCAGTGGGTTTGAGATCTTACCTAGTGTTGGGCCTTTCATATTTTGATTATGGGCCTTAGTCATGGACCAGATTTAGTTAAGGGTACATTGGTCAATTCACCCTTGGAAGGATATTGTGCTTAGGCTAACGGTTATATTACTACTTTGGATAGTTCGGGATTTTTGGTGAGTCGGTGGTTCGAGAATCTGCTTCTTCAGTTCAGACTTTCGGCAGTTGCGAGGTGAGTTATCCTCACTATATCAACAGGGTCTAAGGCACCAAGGCCGGCCCTTATTGGATGGAAATTCGGGTAGTTGTTATGTTATTGCCTTGTTATATTTGTATCCTGGTCTATAGGATGATGTTATGCTAGTGACCGGTTAGGTCGGTATCCTGGTCGGGATGTGCTATGTATGAGATCCGCTAGATAGGTTGATTGGTTGTAAATTGTTATATGATTATACGTTTATGTGCACATGGTTGATTGACTCAGGTTGGGTTGAAGCAGGTCCTACTTTGTGCTGTAGGCCAACATACCCAGGGCGGACCGGATATCCCGAAGGCCCAACGAGCTGCCTGAATAGGCTGTAGGCCCCAAGACGGCAGACCAGACGTGCCAAGGCTTAGAGAGTGGACCATACGATTGAAGGCCCGGTGCGGGCAGACCAGTCATACTATAGACTCAGAGAGTGGACCAGGTGGGTTGAAGGCCTGGTGCGGGCGGACCAACCACACTGCAGACTCGATATATATGGCTGGACTCGGAGGGTGGACCACATCGTAGTGTTGATCTTATCCTCTTCCATGGACGAGACTTTTGCTGAAAACCCTGGCACCCATCAGTCACAGTACCACGTCATTGCCATCTGTGCCACGGCGTGGCCAGCCTCACAGCCTCGGATTTTGTGTCACGAAAACTCCGTCATAAATCCATAACTTCTTCATCCGACGTCCGTTTTTGTCATACTTTTTACCATTGCACTACTATTGTTGAGATCTTCGATTCTCATTTAGGTTGTTTTGGCCAAAAGTCTCTCAATATCTATTTCAAGTTTTTAGCTGTCTACTGCTATATCCGGAACTTGGAAAAATCATAACTTCCTCATATGAAGTCGAACTTGGACATTCTTTTCACATACATTTACGGTTTAATGATATCTACAATTTTCCTTTAGATACCTAAGGCTAAAAATTATTGTATTGAAACTTTGCGTTTTATGTTTAACAGTATTGACGGTTTTGTTGTGAATCTTAGGTTGGTCATAACTTCTTCATTATAACTCGGTTTTAAGTGTTCTTTATATTTTTGAAACCCTTGACACGATATCTATCATTTATGCAATCCAGTAGAGACTTTTGAACGTTTTATTTTTGGCGATAATTTCCTTATATCAAAAGAGATTATAATTCTTTACTTTTTAGGTCATTACATTGATTTGAAATATCGGTTTGTCACATCATCCCCCCGTTAGAGGGAATTTTGTCCCGAAATTAAATGTAAAGTAAATATTTGTTGATTAGGGAAAGAGATGTGGGTACTTTTGTTTCATCTGATCTTCGTGCTCCCAAGTATATTCAGGTCCCCGCTTTGCATTCCAGCGGACCTTCACAATGGGTATGCGACTTTGTTTTCTTATTTTAATTTCCCTATCCATAACCTCAATTGGTTCCTCTATAAAGTGGAGACTCTCGTTGATTTCTATTTCGTCTAGAGGGACGACAAGGGTCTTATCGGACAAACATTTCTTCAAGTTTAACACATGAAAGGTAGGATGTACGTTATTGACCTCCTGCCGTAGTCGAAGTTTGTATGCTACTAGGCTGATCCTTGCATGGATCTCGAATGGTCCGATATACCTCGAGTTTAGTTTCCCATGTTTTCTAAAACATATTAACTCTTTCCAGGGCGAAACCTTCAATAGCACTCGATCCCCAACTTGAAATTCTAAGGGATTCCGTCTTTTGTCTGCATAACTCTTTTGTCTATCTCTTCAAGCCTTTAGTCGTTCCCGAGTTTGAACGATAGTCTCTTTCATTTCCAAAATGATTTCCGGACATGTGAGAGTGCTGTCAGGAACTCGCCCTTTAGCTAACTAGGTGTCACCCATCTTAGCCCAACATATAAGGGATCTACACTTCAAGCCATAGAGGGATTCAAATGGAGCAGCCTTGATGCTCATGTGATAACTATTGTTGTAGGAAATCTCAACAGAGGGTAAATAAGTATCCCATGGCTTCCCAAAGTCGATCACATAGGCTCGCAACATATATTCCGGGGTTTGAATAGTTCTCTCACTTTGTCCGTTGGTCTGAGGATGGTAGGATGTACTCATGTCTAGCCTGGTTTCAGGGGAACTTTGTAGCGACTACTAGAACCTCGAGGTGAATCTACTATCTCTATCAGAGATAATGGATATAGGAACTCCATGTAGCCGTACGGTCTCCCTAATGTATGTTCTCATAAGCTTTTTCATCTTTTCAGTTTCTTTGATAGGCAGGAAGTGTGCGGACTTCGTTAATCTGTTGACGATGACCCAAATGGTATTAAGTCCACCCGTTGTATTGGGCGACTTGGTTATGCAGTCCATAGTGATCAGCTCCCACTTCCAATCTAGTATCTCTGGTTGTTGTTGTAAACCGGAGGGTTTCTGGTATTCGACCTTGACCTTAGCGCAAGTAAGGCATTCACTCACGAACGTAGCAATTTATGAAGTAATGTTAGGCCACCATTATAACTTTTTAAGATCTAGATACATCTTATCTGAACCTAGGTGGATGGAATATCTAATGTTGTGAGCCTCGGTCATGATCAAGTCTTTGAAGCCACCATGCTTCGGTGTCTAGATTTGGTCCATCAAATATAAGGCTCCACCACCCTTGACTTGCAAGTTCTTATCCATCACTCTAAGGGATTCACTCGCCACATTTTCGGGCTTCAAGGCTTCGAGCTGAGCCTCCTTAATTTGTGTGGATAGATGCGAATGGATAGTCATGGTCAATGATTTGACCCTTCTACCAGAATATTCTTTCCAACTCAGGGCATCTGCCACTATGTTCGCTTTACCCGGATGATAGAAAATTTCGCATTCGTAGTCATTGAGTATCTCAACCCACCGTCATTATTTCTTGTTGAGCTCCTTTGGGTCGAATATGTGTCGTCAACTCTTGTGGTCTGTAAAGATAGTGCTTTTCATACCATATAGATAGTGCCTCCAAATCTTTAGAGAAAACACAAGTGCTCCTAGCTCAAGATAATGTGTAGTGAAGTTGACTTCGTGTGTCTTCATCTGTCTCGATGCATAGGCGATGACCTTACCTCGTTGCATCAGAACATAGTCGATCCCCTGGTTAGATGCATCATAATATACTACAATGTCTTCTATTCCCTCGGGCAGGGATTGTATCGGTGTGGTGCATAAGGCTTGCTTCAACATTTGAAACTCTTTTTCTTGCTTCTTTTCCCAGTCAAAGGCCACGCCTTTATGGGTCAATGTTGTAAGTGGTTTTGCAATCCGAGAAAAGTTCTGTATTAATCTGCGGTAGTAGCCAGGGAGACCTAGAAATTGACGAATTTCCGTAGGTGTCTTCGGTGCTGACCAGTTCTTAATGGATTTAATTTTGGAAGGGTCCACATGGATTCCTTCTTCGCTAACCATGTGTCCTAAGTTTTCGACTCTTCGGATCCAAAATTCACATTTACAGAACTTCGCATAGAGGTTATCCGATCGTAAGGTTCCTAGAGCTTGCTGCAGATGATTGCTATGTTCTTCCTTACTTAGAGAGTAGATCAGTATGTCATCAATGAAGATGATGACAAACTAATCCAAGTAAGGATGAAATACTTTATTCATTAAGTCCATGAATACTGCAGGCATATTGGTCAATTCGAATGGCATAACCACAAACTCGTAGTGTCCGTAATGAGTTCGGAAGGATTTTTTGGAACATCCTCCTCTAGCACTCGTAACTAGTGATATCCGGATCTTAGATCAATGTTGGAAAAGTAACTTTCCCCTTGCAGTTGGTCGAACAAATCACTTATGCGAGGCAGAGAGTAATGGTTTTTGACTGTAAGTTTGTTGAGTTCTCTGTAGTCGATACACATACAGAATGATCTATCTTTCTTCTTTGTTGAGAAATTCGATAAGATCACCAGATAGTTCTTGCATCTCAGCTGGTGCTAATCGGTAGGGCGATTTGGCTACTGGGGTAGCTCCTGGGATTAAGTCGATTCTGAACTCGACTTGTCGTTATGGAGGTAATCCAGATAGTTCTTCTGGAAAGATGTTGGGAAAGTCGTGCACTACCGAGATGTTCTTTAGTTTTTTCGTTTCTAGGGTTGTATCGACAACGTGAGCAAGGAATGCACGATATTCTTTATGTAAGTACTTATGTGCTTAAATGCTTGAGATGATGATAATAGTAAGAATCAGTTGTAAAGTATGATGAGAGTGATCCATGGAGTAAATCACCATAGCCCAAACATTGGAATCAGTGTATGATTTGCATAGATACACGTCAATTTAGTTTGAAAACACAAGGGTATAGACTTTCTAATAGATTAGTTAAGTACCAATATTATTGGTATTACTGATGTAAATGAGGTCGGGAAAAATGACCTAACAGTAGGTGTTACATCAAATCATATGAGGGAAAATGTTGACAGCTTATTATTCTAGATAGTGTATTGAAAGACATGAATATTTTACAGACAAGTGCTTCATAGAGTACAGATAAGAAAAGGGTATTCCATAAATAAAAAGAAAAGATGTGCTAGACATCTTCTACCGGAGATGGGCATTCCTCAGGTGAACCCTAAGGTCTGCCAGTTGACCCAACACTTCTTGAAGATGTCGCTCGTGATCTCTCTGAAGAACTCAGAGTTCTATGACTTCAGCTCAGAATGTAGCTAGCTGTTGCTACAGAGACTCATTGGATCTTCCAGTCCTTTCCATCGCCTCTTCGAGTTGGCGAATGTAAACCGTGTTAATACCAGAGTTGGCATCGATTTCCATGACTCGGTCGATGGCTGTTCGACCTTGCTCTACATTCTAAGCAATCCGATGGACCATGATGGGCAGGACTTGGTCAGCAGAGCCACCGTCGCTTAGATTGTAAATGCTTCGATCCCTATTGAAGGGTAAAGGTTGACCTTGTTCATCACTCCAATGATTCAAGTTTGTTGCCCACAAGGGTGTGGGACCTTGAAATGCTGGCCAGGGGTTGACATTTGGGACTTGACCTTCATGGGGTAGGTTGTTGACTTCTGGCTCGGAGTCAAAACTATCAGAAAAGCCTTCAATGTGGTGATCATCTAAAGGGATTGGATGATCATCTTTTGGCTCGTCTTCAAGCTATCCAACATTTCCTTCGTTTGGGAAGTACGGGTCACCAGGAGGATGGAATCCAACCATGATATCTATGCGAGAAAAGGGTATAAGAATCAAATATAAATAGACGTACTACTTAGGATAATTATAAGACGATCCTTACCAGTTACTTCAATACTTGCGTAGTGCATACTAGTTATATGAAATCAAAACAGGATAGACCTTCGAATAAGTAACCCTAACTCCAAATCCACAACTAAACAAGGAACAGGAATTAAAGAAAAGACCACAAATTCTAAGTCTATGACACCTTAATCTCATATAACCTTAGTGTATCCACTTAACAACTATTGACCTACTAGTAAAGACCTTTTTAGTTCTCAGATAAGTAATTATAGTAACACAGAATACTCCTATAGTATTGTAAGTTTTTAGACTTGTTGTTATATCACAACCATTCTGGAGCATATGCTAATTACTTGTCGGAACAACATAGTTGATCAAGCTATGTCATTCCCAGAACTGACCATACATCCCCAAGCCTACTTGTGACATTCAACAATCGTAATACTTTTGTTCTGTCCTAGTGACACTGATTTTAGTATGAATGCAGGTATGTATACTTAGTTAAATATCTTACTATTTAAAAGTATACTATCAACTATAACCACGACGATGAAAGACGTCGAAAGTAATGACATTTGGAACCCAAAGACATGCAGGTTCCACTGTAGCTAGCAGCAATGTGTAGGATATTCAATCCAGTATAGAACTATACGCAAACTCACGCTCTCCCTCCAGGAGACTCTGGATACCAATCGAGCCATGGTAGTGATGACATACCCCGAAACAGTGGTTCACATTTATGTTATAGTATATTTTTATATGTATTGTATGTACTAGTGTAGTGAATGTATTGTTTCTCGTGATAGTATTTTCTATTTGTTTCTCTTCATAGTATGTTTGTATTTTCTCATAATAGTATCATTGTATAGATTCTCATAATAGTAAGTATTGACTCATGAATGAATTGACTCTTTGTATGCTTCATTGAACTAGAAGTAATGAGTAGTATATCCCTAAACTATACCTATTATAGTTTACTAGTAGAATTTTTTGTATGACTGAATGTATTGAGCTGAGATACAATCCTTTATATCTATACATATATACATAATATATGACTAAGGCTCCAACGACACTCGGACAAACAACAGGGTACTCTAAGTCCAAAATGAAACAAAGAACAGGAAATAAAGTTAGTTGTCAGTCCTAAGTCCTTCAAACCTTACTTATATAACTATATGTGTATTAGACATGATTTTGATAATATATAAGTTTGAAAGTTCTAAAAGAAAAGTTTGGCATATAAAATTTTGGTAAAGAGTTTAACATGTAGAAGAGTTTGATAAACAATTTGGAGTATTTTGATTGATAAAACAGTTAAAAGCATAGTTAATCCATTTGTTTGATAGTTATTAATCACATGTGATTGATATAATAACTATAATGTTTCAACTTGTATCCCCCCCCCAATATAAAAGCATTTAAAATCATTTAAAAAGGTTGATTAAGGGGTATGAACTCACTTGATAAATTGAAGAAGTTGAGAAGAAAATCGAGCAAAACTTCGACTAGAAAAACTGATTTTCTCGGGATTCTCGGGAATCTCGGGAGCGTAAAACCTTCCTTCAAAACTTGGATGTGAAGACCGGGGCTTTGGGATGGCTTCGAGGGTTTAAGCGTAGAGCTTTGGCACAAGAAAGAGAAGAAATGAGCACCTAAATCTGAAACCATCGGCTTCTATTTATAGCCTTATTTTTGGTGCCACATCGTGGCCATCTTCACCACGTCGTGTTATTGATCTTATCCTCTTCCATGGACGAGACGTTTTTTTGAAAACCCTAGCACCCATCACTCACAGTACCACGTCATGGCCATCTGTGCCACGGCGTGGCCAGCCTAACAGCCTCGGATTTTGTGTCACGAAAACTTCATCATAAATCCATAAATTCTTCATCTCACGTCCGTTTTCATCAGAATTTTTACCGTTTCACTACTATTGTTGACATCTTCGATTCTCATTTAGATTTTTTCGGCCAAAAGTCTCTCGATCTCTATTTCGAGCTTTTAGTTGTCTACTGCTATATCCAGAACTCGGAAAAATCATAACTTGAGCATACGAAGTCGGAATTGGACGTTCTTTTCACGTACATTTACGATTTAATGATATCTACAATTTTCCTTTAGATACCTAAGGCTAAAAATTATTGTATTGAAACTTCGCATTTTACGTTTAACCATATTGTCGGTTTTGTTGTGAATCTTAGGTTGGTCATAACTTCTTCGTTATAACACGAATTTTAGTGTTCTTTATATGTCTGAAACCATTGAAACGAAATCTATCATTTATGCAATCTAGTAGAGACTTTTGAACATTTTATTTTTGACAATAATTTCATTATATTAAAATAGATTACAATTCTTGACTTTTTAGGTTACTACATTGATTCGAAATATCAGGTTGTCACAGGTTCCTCTTCCTCTCCTTCATCTTTGAGGCCATTAAACCTGTGATCATCTGGTTTGGAATAGGGCTTTGATTTTAGGATCTTGGAGTCGAGGATTTGACCTTCCTATTGGGATTCTCGTATTGACTTGAAGGTTTTCTCCTCTTATGGACTTCTTTATCCTCTTCAAGCCTTATGAACCTCAATGCTCGGTGCCTAACTTCATCCAATCTATTGCATGGAGTCATCATGAGATCTTCATAGAAGGGTGAATCCTTCCTTAAACCCATCTTGAAGGCCTCCATAGCAGTCACCATGTCAATGTTGGGGATGCTCAGAGATTCCGTGCCAATCCTTTTAACAAAATCCCTATGTCGTTACTTAGGATCCTGAACCACCCGATAGAGATCACTAGTGATCTTCTCGAAGGTTCTGCTACAAGAAAACTGGTTAGTGGAACTATTGACTAAATGTGTAAATAAAGTAATTGTAACGCCCGTAGACCCAGGCTAATCAATTTAGAGACAATAAGTGTCGAAAATGACTTTTCGACAAAAGATTATTTAGAATAAATAATGTTAACCAAGTTGTAGAATATGTCTCAAGGTTTCCATACATATAAAGACGCCGAAATCGGAGCTCGTATGAGAAAGTTATGATTTTTAGAAGTCGGAAAGTGAATTTGCGAAATCTATTGCGACGGTGATGACGTGGCTCAATCAGGGCCGTCGCTTGCTGATCACGCTTCGCTTCGGATTTACGACACGTCGCTTCGCATTACGCCCCGCGTACGAAATCTGGTATGCCCAATGTACCTTCACTTCCCATCCGACCGGTGTGCGAGACAGCTGGCTATGAGCTAGCATCCATATCCGTGACTACGCCCAGTGTAGCCCCGGTACGCCCAGTGTAAATCCAAGGATGCAGGCCTATAAAAGGGGGTGCGAACCCTTCCGAAAAATTCACACCTTTCTTCATTTCTTCTCTCACTACTTTCTCTCTCTAGGGTTTTGAACCCTCCCTAAAGTCTAGGTGAACCCCTAGCACCCTAAGGAAGCCCAGAGGCTCACGGAGTCCCGAGAAAAAGGGTCTTTCGGTTTCGAAACGCTGCTCCAAATAAAGTTCCGGTTTTCGATAAAATTCGTTGTAAGTGTGCTACGCTTACGCAACTTTTAATATAGCTTTCAAATAATTATAGGAATGTTATTAGGTCCTTAAAATAATTATTTGGGTTATCATTATGAGTTATATTGAGTGTTATTTAACGCTTATATAATAATAATAATAATAGTCAGACTATTAATTTGTCGCGGTTATCGTTAGACTAAACCCTAGTGGTATTTGTACAAGGTTTTATCGAAGGAAAGTTGTTTTGAGAGTATCGAAGCGATGTTCGAGTGCTGAGTCACCACCTATCAAGTGAGTGCATAGTCCCTTTCATGAACATAATTTTAATACAAGTATTAATTGAAGTATTAATTATATGTTTATGTGCGAGTTAATTGATGTTGCCTAAAATACGAGTTAAAGAACATAGCTGATTATGTAACAACCCGAAGTTTTCCATCGTCGAAAACTTGTTCTACCCGTGAGATTTCGCCGTTAGTCGATTTGTTTCGTTCTCATTTTGTGTTAAACTAATAAAATTTATATGTTTATATTGTAATTAAATAAGTGTCCAAACCCCTTAGGAACTCATGAAATTAACCCAAAAGTGTTTATTTCAAAAAGTTAGAAACATTCCTGTCGGGTGACGGTAACTTAATCGGGTGTGACCAAAAGCCTCGTTTAATGCCGGTATCGGGTAGAATTCCACCGTGTCCAAAACTTAGACACTATTTAAAGTGATCTAAGCACTCATTTGAAGCTTTTTTCTTCCTCTCTCTACCCTCTCTCTAACCTCTCTCTTAAATCCAAGTTTAAAGGTCCAAATCATCAATTTTAGGCTCCAAATCTTTGAGGTACTTCCCCTAGCTTGTTATGTATCATCCCTAGCCTTCAAATTCGAGTTCAAAGCATGAAATATGACCATATTCATGAGTTTACGGCCATGGAACCATCCTAGGCCGTAAACGCATATATCATGGGTTTTGGAGCACAAAAACCCTTCCTAAGCACAATTGGACCTTATATATGGCTAGATGGCTTTATGGATTGGACTTATAACATTTCAAACATTGATTTTGAGTCATTTGAAGGTTTTTACAACCAAGGCACAAGCTTGGGCCGTAAACTCATGTAAATGGGGTTTTTCATGACCTTAAACCCTTCCAAATCACAAACAAGACTTAGATATGACTTGTAGAATATTGGTAATGAACCTAGAACACCTTGAACATAATTTTTGAGGGGTTTGTGTGAGTTTACAGCCAAGGCATGTGCTTGGTCCGTAAACTCCTTATACTTGGGTGTAAACTCACTTCTAAGGTGTTAGAAAAGCCATCCAACACCACCAAAAGCCTTGGAATAAATCATAGGACCAACCAAAAATAGTTTAAGGACCTTAAACACATCAAAACCCCACAATTGAGATTTTACGGCCATAGAACATGTCTCATGGCCGTAAACTCCTAAAAGAGTGTCCATTGGTGCCCCAAACTCATTTCTAGGCTTGTGGGAATTTCTAGAATCACATGTGATTAATTTTAAGACCTTAAAAACACTTAATCAAGGGGATATGAGAGTTTACGGCCAAAGACCCCATATTTAGGCCATAAACTCCCTTAAGTGTTGCAAATGGTGATTTTAATCCATTCCAAGCCATAGGTAAAATCATTCCAAGCATTTCCAAGTGTCCATATCCAATTGTGACCCAATTTGCACCATAAATCACCCCTCCATGAGTTTACGGCCATAAACTCATGGGGAGGGGGTGTTTAGGCCGAAAACTCCATTAAGGAGTTTACTCTTGGGGAGTAAACTCATTTTCCAAGTCCCTCGCATCGTTACACGTCCTTAAACGCCACCCGGGTCCCTCTAAACGCTTGTAATGAAGCGTTTTCGCGATTAGAAGCATATGTCCCTATCAAATAAATAATTTAAATCCTAATTAGATGAAAATGTGTATCATTTGATAATCCATAGGAATCTTGTGCGTTTGCAAACCCAGAACAGCCGTTTAGAATCCAAACCGATGCGTTCTCCAACCGGTGAGTTCATACCCCTACCCTTTTTCAACTATTTTCACTGTTTTCAGGGGGGGGGGGGGGGGAATACAAGCAAAAGTACAAGGAAATCTTGTACTCAAACTTATTCTTTTCAGTTTAATCGTTTTCATTCTGTATATTCTAATATAAATAACTGTGTTTATCAAATAGTTCGAATTACGAATTTAGCTTTCAAACTAATCATAGATTTCTTGAAAAAATATTCTAATCTAAACTATGTTTCATAATCTACGAATAATTTTTATTAATTTCCAATTATAACTAATTCGAATACGAATACGAATACAAAATGATAACTAGGAATAAAACGAATACGAAGCTATAACTAGGAACAGAACAAATATAAAGCTACAACTAGGAATAGAACGAATACAGAAGTATAACTATAAATGGAACAAATAGGAATACTAAAATAATAATACGAATACGAATACGAATACGAATATGAATACGAATAGTATTAGGAGTAGGATTTGGGATAGGAACACGACTGCGAATACGAATACGAATACGAATAGTATTAGGAGTAGGATTAGGGATAGGAACACGACTGCGAATACGAATACGAATACGAATACGAATACTATTAGGATTAGGAGTAGGGATACAAATACGAATATGAACAGGACTACAAATATAACTACAAATACAAATATAAATTAAAAACTATGAATACGACAAAGAATAGGAATATGAATACGAAGACACGTATCTAGGTACGCCCTAGTGTAATACCTTTAGGATATCAGAATACCTAGTTAATACAATAAGTACGAATGGAAATTAATCATTACATCGAAATCCAATAACTAAACTTACTTTTAGGAAAATATAGGATTTTCCTAGGATCATAGTTAATCATACCCAGGACCGCGTAACCTAAAACAGTTAACTAAACATTTCTTTTAAGAAAATATGGGATTTTCTTGGATACCAAACTTTTTGGAAGAATCAAAGGAAACTCGTACATGTTTCACAAAAACAAACATCTTATGAACTCACCAGCTTTATGCTGATTTTCAAACTGCTTGTATTCTCAGGTCGACATTAGACAGGTACCTACCGAATCTTTTGGAGAAGACGGAGCGTACAGGACACTCGTCTCTACTTTTGTTCATATGATATATGTATAACACTTGTAACACTTTACTTTTGAACAAATGTAAATTCGAATATGTAATGTAATGGTTGTTTACTTTGCTTACTATGTACATTGGATTTGATACTCAACGTGGAGTCCGCCCTGGAAACTTTTCCGCCTTAGGTTTTCGGGGTGTGACAGATTGGTATTAGAGCCCTTGTTTATAGTGAACTGGTATACTAAACCTTACATCGCATAAGACTATAAACACTAAAGGGCCTAAATGCTCTGAACTAAAAGTATACCTAAAATATAAGTATTTTCAAAAGTATACAAGTATACCCGACAGTCAAAATCTGTAACTACAAGTAGAACAAAATATAAGTAAATGGGTGGTGTACGTTGTAGTTAAACCTGGGCAGTTATGTAGTCGTGTCTAGGATCAATATGGTCTGGCCAACTATATTTATTTGAGACACAGCCAACATGTGCTTGGGAGTGACTGTGGTGTGCGGCATGCCTAAACTTACCCAATACCCAAACAATGAGTCGTCATTGTAGTAAGACAAGAAATACTATGGGAGTATTTCTCGAGCCAAATCTGTTATAGAAATCCTCATCCCAGCGTTACTCATCAATCATTCTTTTAAGCGATAATTTATCTGTCTTGATAACTCATTCTTGCTTTATCGCTTAGTATGATGTTATATCTGTCTTGATGAGATATCCCCTATTCCATATCTCTTGATTCAATTCAGAGGGCTTATCATCCTCTCTTCCTGATCTTATTAGATCAAGATGCCTCCAAGAAAGAGACCCAGCCCGAAGAACAACAACAACCCTCCTCAAACACCACCTTCTCTTCAAATCGACCTGGCAACCCTTCAGTCAGTTTTAACTGCAGCATTTTAAGCAGCCATGTCGCAAACGAACCCCGATAGTTCAGGAGGTGGACCCCAGCCTCAAAGCCAGGAAAATAGCCAGGGACACTGAAAGGAGTGTTCTTATAAAGACTTTATGCACGTGAAACCCACATTCTTCGATGGCACTGGAGGTGTCATTGCTCTAACTCGATGGTTAGAAAGGATCGAATCTATCTTCGAGATCTGTGCTTGTTCAGAATCCGACAAGGTGAAGTTTGCTGCTTGCATTCTCACCAACAAAGCCCTGACTTGGTGGAACAGCCGAGTCAAATCTCTAACTCTACCTGTAGCCAATGCTATGGGTTGGGAAGTTATGAAGGAACTTCTACACGCAGAGTATTGCCCTCAAGGTGAAATCTAGAATTTGGAGCATGAACTTTGGAATCTGAAGATGAAAGGTTCCGATATCGCCGCCTACACATCTAGGTTTGACAACTTAGCGCTTCTTTGTCAAGGGATGGTTACCCCTGAAAGTAAGAAGATTGAGAGGTTTATCTGGGGATTAACCCAGCCAACCAAAGGGAACATTATAGCTGCGAACCCGGATACCTACGACATCGCCAAATGCATAGCGCAAATCTAGATTGACCATAGTGAGGACGTAGAGGAAGCAGCCACCACTCCTGAGATGATGGAAAGAAGTGGTGAGAAAAGAAATTTTTGGGAAGCGGGGGAGAAATGTCAGCCTTCCCAGAAGTTCTCGAAGAGACGACAAATGGTGGCAGTCCACGCTACCAATACCGCTGCTGTCGTACCCGTCATCGGTGTTGGATAAGGTGTCTAAGTCCATAACTATTTCTGGTATGTACTTGACCCGACCCGGCATGGTCCATTTGGGTTGCATGGCACCATGCAATTGGATAGAGTAAATGAGAGAAATAACACTTGGAGATTATTAATATATTATAAGTTCTAATATATTAATAATATTATTTGATTAGTTTGATCAAGAATTAATTTAGAATTAATTAAGTGATCAAAAGATAACTAATTAAATATATGGGTTGATTAAGTAAATCATCCATATCTTGTATAGTGGGCTAAAAGGCTCCATGGATCATCAAGTTGGGTTCCACCCATAGGATGCTCCATGGGAGTTACAAACCCATGGGTCATGGAAATGAAGAGTCATGACACATTAGGGTTTAACCCTAGGTGTGTCAACACTATATAAGCAATATGATCTCCTCCTAAATCGGCTATACACTAAGAATCAAGAGGGCTTGGCCGATTTTGAAGAAGTGAGTATTCTCTCATAAGTTCTTCCAAGAGCATTTGGTGTTGTGTGAAGCATTTGAGGCATCACACTTGGGGTGCTAGGCTCACAAGGTTTCAAGGAACACAAACAACAACAAGGTAAGTTATTCTATCTACACTTTATGTTAAAATTGTTCCCCATGTATGCTAGATAGGAATATAACCTTGGAATTCAACTTTGCATGACAATTAGACAAACATAGATCCAAGGTTATTAGGGTTGCATGTACACTTAGGAAGTGTTAGAATGCTCAAAACCCATCAGTGGTATCAGAGCCTAGGCTTGTTTGTTCTTATTTGTGCTTAAAAGTTGAAAACAGAATCGGAAATTTGCTGTCTGCGAGTGGACTCGTCGAGTCTATAGGGGGGACTCGTCGAGTCCATGTGTATCTTCAACCAACTCGGCGAGTCATGTTCATGCACTCGGCGAGTAGGGTCGAATGAGTGCAGAATTTCGATTCAATTGCTGGAAAATGAATTAGAAACATTACCCTAAACTGTTTTAGTAAATGTAAACTTGTTTTTGGTGGTGTAATGTCTTGCTAATTCATTTACAACAACTAGTTATCAAAAATTACAAAGTTTTATGTAATTTTTGATTGTGTTCATATTCATGTTCTTGTTCTTATGATGTTTTAGATGATCATAGGAATTATTTGTAACCTATTTGGTAGTTTAATTCTTGATCATAATGTGTTTTAATGGAGTCCATAACTTATCCTTAAGTTATGGAAAACCAAGAGTCACACTTGAGTTAAAACCATTAAGAAAACACAAGAGTTATAAAAAATGAAGAGTCTTCATTTTATGACTCTATTAAACTCATAAGTTACAAGAAATGAAAAGTTTTGAAAGTTACAAAACTTGCCCTCAAGTTTTGGAACAAGTAAAGTTAAGTTAAAACTTTAGTTCCAACCCCTAGAATTTTAAAAGTTAAAATTCAACCCTTATACTTATATTATGATAATTTAATAATTATATATATATATATATATGTATAAGAATAAAGTCGTCTTACCGCTAGTACGCCTCATTCACGAAGCCGGTCTATAAGGTGGGTATAAGGTTGTTGCCTATAAAATGGTGACTTAATGGGTGAATATTCTCACCCACCGCTTGCTTGACTGGTGGAGGGTCGTTAGCCGAACGGGTAAGACAAGGACTTATAAATTCTCATTGAAAGTATGATGAATATATAAAGTAACTAAATGTTTATTAAATTCCCAATCTTAGTTACTTTAGGAAAAATGTGAATAAGGTGCTAATCCATGAAATTACACTTTACACTTTGTCTGAGTCGTTGGTGGAGCGTGTGTGGTTAACCGGCACACTAACTTGGACTTAACAAGGTAGGTAAAGGGTGACTTAAGGTTTATTATAGTATCGGTGGAGCGTTTGTGGTTTACCGGCACATCGATTGAGTGATAAACTTTAAGGGTACCAAGTGATTTGCATGGTTACTTCACACCTCGTTTTGTGATCCTTGGCATCCCAGTCACAAAACCTGGAGGGCACTCCCGAGATTGAAACATGCCTTTGAAAAGTTCATTGGATCTCAAAGAATCTAGGAATTTCTAAAAACCAATAAAAACTAAATATTTAATATTTCGGTTTTCGTGGTGGAAATTGGTGAATCGTCATTCACCTACCTTTCAAATATGGTATAGCTTAGATTACGACATACCTCTTCTAAGTTATATTATATTGTGATTGGATCCTAGCCTTAATATTACATTTGGGTGTTTTATTAAGGACTCTCTCAAATCTAAACTAAACTTGTTCTTCTTTTTCAGATGTCTTCAAATAATGCTTCTGGCTCGAATCCTAATGGCTCCTTTACTCTTATGAGTCTGTGTGGGAAAGTCACCTTTGATGGATCCAACTTCAATAAGTGGATCAGAAACATCAGGATGATTACCCGCTACGAGGACAAAGAATATGTCCTTGACAAGGAGCTTAAGGAAATTGACGAGTCCACTGCAACTCCCCAGGAGATCGCTGACTTTCATACTCATGAAAGAGATGCAACCAAGGTGGCTTGCATCATGTTAGCCACCATGACAGCTGAACTCCAAAAGTCTTATGAAGACTTCTACCCTTATGAAATGCACCAAGATTTGATGGAAAGATACCATCAAAGTGCACGACAAGAGAGGTACGAAGTCATCTGCTCCATGATAACAACCATGATGAAGGACGGAGAGTCCGTCACGAGCCACATGCAGAAAATGCAAAGGTATGTGGATCGTTTGCTGAAGCTCAATGTGAACTTCCCTGAGGAGCTTGCAATAGATATCATTTTGCACTCCTTACCATCGTGCTATGATCAATTCCGCATGACATATCACATGAACAAGGAAGAGGTCACCCTCAGCAAACTTCAGGGACTTCTCAAGACCGCAGAAACAGGTCTTAAGGGGAAGTCGGTTGCTATCACTCCTACTCCAGACACAACTCCGGTCTTGGCAATTGGGCAAAGTCGAGGGAGGAAGAGAAAGAGATCTTCAAAGGGTACCAAGGCTCGGACCCTTGATGGCTCTTCTTCAAGTGGAACCAAGAAAGGTTTCATTACTCCTTCTTTTGACCCAAAAGAGGCTGAATGCTTCTATTGCCATGAAAAAGCTCATTGGAAGCGGAACTGCCCAAAGTACCAGCAGGATGTGAAGGATGGGAAAGTCAAACCCAACCATGCAGGTATTTACACTATCATTTCTGATAACTCACCCCATTCGAAATCTTGGGTCCTTGATACAGATTGCGGTATTCATATTTGTTGTGACTTGCAGGGACTAGGAAGAAGTGAGAATGTGGAGCAAGGAAGAATAAACTTAATCATGGGGAATAGGAAAGTTACACCTGTCACCAAGATTGGAGTTTATACTTTATCGCTAAGTAGTGGGTTAAATTTAGATTTGAATAAATGTTGTTATTCGCCAGAAATGGCAAGAAATATTATTTCCTTTCATGCATTGTACAAACAAGGTTTCACCTTTTCGTTTGATAATGAAGTTGGTTCGATTAATGCTTTCTTTAATAATGTACTTTATTTTAAAGCATTACCTTGTGATGGTGTGTATGAAGCTGTATCTATTGTAGATAACTCAGGAAATAATGTTTTGTGTATTGATTCTACTAATAATAATAACTTGGATAAAGCATCATTATGGCATTGTCGTCTTGGACATATAAGCAAGAAACGCATAGGCCAACTCCAAAAGGATGGAGTCTTGGAGTCGTTTGACCTAAAGTCAAATGATAGTTGCGAATCATGCTTACTTGGAAAAATGACAAAGTCACCCTTCACAGGCTCATGTGAAAGGGGTGAAGGTTTGTTGGACCTTATACACACGGATGTGTGCGGACCATTCAAACATGCCACAAGGGATGCTAATCGTTATTATTTGACTTTTACCGATGATTACAGTAGATATGGATATGTCTACTTAATCAAGCATAAGTCAGAGACTTTCGAGAAGTTTAAGGAATTTAAACAGGAAGTCGAGAATCAATTGGGCAGGAACATTAAGATGCTTCGATCCGATCGAGGTGGTGAGTATCTTAGTTCAGAGTTCCTCGACTATCTAAAGGAATGTGGGATTGTCTCACAATTGACACCTCCCAGGACACCGCAGTTGAATGGTGTGGCTGAGAGGCGTAATCGAACCTTGTTGGACATGGTTCGTTCCATGATGAGTCGAGCTTCGCTACCAATCTCATTCTGGGGGTATGCCTTAGAGACTGCCGCCCATATCCTTAATCTAGTCCCTACAAAGAAAGTTGCCAAAACTCCTCACGAGATGTGGACTGGTAAAGTACCTAAACTAGACCACATCAAGATTTGGGGATGCGAGGCTTTCGTGAGACGCGAGACTCATGATAAGCTCGAACCCCGAAGCGAGAGGTGTATTTTCATCGGCTACCCACAGCAATCCTTTGGTTACCTCTTCTACAGACCTAGTGACAATGTGGTCTTTGTAGCAAGAAGAGGAGTCTTTTGAGAAAGAGAGTTTATAAGCCAAGGAGACAGTGGGAGGCAAGTTGATCTTGAAGAAATTCAAGAGTCAAGTGGTGAAGGAACTTCAAACTCTAGCCCTCAACTTGAGGAGGAAACTCCTGTTGAGCCAATTGACGAATCTGTACCTCTGAGGCGTTCCACGAGAGTTAGGAGTGCACCTGAGCATTACTATGGATTCCATATTACTGCAGAAGGTGAGACACTTATTAGTGATGAGACACTAGTAAGTCAAGATGACCCTAACAGCTACGAGGAAGCCATGGCGGGCCCCGAGTCTGCCAAATGGAAAGAGGCTATGGATAGCGAGATACAATCCATGTATGACAATCAAGTTTGGAACTTGGTTGAGAATGCACCAGGTCGAAAGACTGTAGGGTGAAAATGGGTCTTCAAGAAGAAGACCGACATGGATGGTAAAGTACACACTTATAAGGCTAGACTGGTTGCAAAGGGCTTCTCTCAAATTCCTGGAGTGGACTATGATGAGACCTTTTCTCCGGTAGCCAAGATTAAGTCTATTCGGGTTCTGTTAGCCATAGCCGCATTTCATGACTATGAAATTTGGCAAATGGATGTCAAAACCGCTTTCCTTAATGGAAAGTTGGCTGAAGATGTTTACATGAGTCAGCCAGAGGGTTTTGTCAGTAACGAGTACCCTAATAGAGTGTGTAAGCTTGAGAAATCCATTTATGGATTAAAGCAAGCACCTCGCAGATGGAATCTTTGCTTTGATGAAAAGGTCAAGGAATTTGGCTTTTCTAGGAGTGAAGATGAATCTTGTGTATATGTCAAGGCTAGTGGGAGTATAGTTAGCTTTTTGGTATTGTATGTGGATGACATACTACTCATAGGAAACGACATTCCAACCTTGCAGGAAGTAAAGTCCTGGCTTGGAAAGTGTTTCGCTATGAAGGACCTTGGTGAAGCTGCCTATATTTTGGGGATAAGGATCTTGAGAGATCGAAGTAAAAGACTAATTGGACTTAGTCAAAGTACCTACTTGGAGAAGATTCTAAAGAGATTCAGAATGCTAGACTCCAAGAAAGGAGAGTTGCCCATCCAGAGTAACGCCAAACTGAGTAAGACACAAAGCCCTAGCACTGAGGCTGAGATAGCAGAAATGAGTCGAATACCTTATGCTTCGGCTGTAGGTTTGATCATGTATGCTATGACGTGTACTCGACCTGATGTAGCCTTTGCCTTGAGCATGGTTAGCAGGTTTCAGGGGAACCCTGGCAAGGCATACTGGACTGCGGTAAAGACTATTCTCAAGTACCTACGAAGGACTAAGGACTGGGTCCTTACCCTCGGTGGGAGTGATGACTTGAGAGTTGTAGGGTATAGTGATGCTAGCTTCCAGACTGATAGGGATAACTTCCGCTCTCAGTCGGGCTGGGTCTTTACCCTAAATGGAGGAGCAATTTCTTGGAAGAGTTCCAAGCAAGAGACAGTGGCAGATTCTACTTGTGAATCAGAGTATATTGCAGCTAGCGAAGCGGCAAAGGAGGCGTTATGGCTGAGGAACTTCATTGGAGACCTTGGAGTTGTACCAGCTATTAAAGAGCCAATTGAAATTTTCTGTGATAGTGAAAGTGCTGTTGCCTTAGCCAAGGAACCAAGGGATCATGGGAGATCCAGACACATCGACAGAAAATACCATTTCATCAGACATCGGATCGAAGAAGGACTCCTCGTGGCAAAGAGGGTATCATCAGATGAGAATCCGGCAGATCCCCTCACGAAGGGACTGACTCGGGTTAAGCATCTCCAGCATGCTCGGAGCATAGGGCTGAAGGATGATATTAGGTTTAGTAGTTAGATAACTTCGAAATTTGTAAAGTGTAATTGACATTTGATGATGAATAAAAGTGTTTTATTTATGAGTAAAGTGTTGCTATCTCTTGTCGATCGTTTACTATATTTCTTTTGCATGTTTTGACTTCCAGAATAATTTTGTTTGGTATAACATATTATTCAAACCTCCACAGTCGGTCATATGTCGGAAGTAGGTATGAATCAAGACTGTCATGTTTGATTGTAGAGGTCTGGGACAAGGCTACAACAATCATGAGTGCTCATAAGTTCTGAGCATTGGACTCAACCCACGCTCACTGGAATCACTTCATGGAATTCTATCTCGAGTGATCGTGAGACGGTAATATCATATAAGTCTTTAAACCTAGAGATATGATTTGTTACTTACAAGTTGGTTATGCATTGATTGTACGAAAAACGCATTGGTAACTCGATGTTATAAAATCGTGCTCTTGTGTGTAATTCAATGAGTAGTAGAACAAACATATGAGTCAAAGTTGATCTGTTCCTTCTTGGATTAGAAGCTGATATCTGGGCCCCTCGATGAATTTGTTTTGACCTATGTACCGGGCCCGGTCAGAACTAAATTGATGTGTTCAATAAAGTTCTTTGTCAAACAAATCGGAAATCGGGAAAAAAAATGTTGGACAATAAGTAAGACATTGTTCCATGTATTTGTCCGACAGATATCTAGAACAGAGGATTATATGATCACTTATCTTAAATGGCGTACCATCATCTTCTCAAGTTTCGAGAAACCTTGTAAAGAGCTACGATTGCCGATCGGTTCCTGAAGTCATACTTGCAGTAATAGTTACTAGACTTATCCAAGTGGGTGACTGTTGGATAAGGTGTCTACATCCATAACTATTTCTGGTATGTACTTGACCCGACCCAGCATGGTCCATTTGGGTTGCATGGCACCATGCAATTGGATAGAGTAAATGAGAGAAATAACACTTGGAGATTATTAATATATTATAAGTTCTAATATATTAATAATATTATTTGATTAGTTTGATCAAGAATTAATTTAGAATTAATTAAGTGATCAAAAGATAACTAATTAAATATATGGGTTGATTAAGTAAATCATCCATATCTTGTATAGTGGGCTAAAAGGCTCCATGGATCATCAAGTTGGGTTCCACCCATAGGATGCTCCATGGGAGTTACAAACCCATGGGTCATGGAAATGAAGAGTCATGACACATTAGGGTTTAACCCTAGGTGTGTCAACACTATATAAGCAATATGATCTCCTCCTAAATCGGCTATACACTAAGAATCAAGAGGGCTTGGCCGATTTTGAAGAAGTGAGTATTCTCTCATAAGTTCTTCCAAGAGAATTTGGTGTTGTGTGAAGCATTTGAGGCATCAAACTTGGGGTGCTAGGCTCACAAGGTTTCAAGGAACACAAACAACAACAAGGTAAGTTATTCTATCTACACTTTATGTTAAAATTGTTCCCCATGTATGCTAGATAGGAATATAACCTTGGAATTCAACTTTGCATGACAATTCGACAAACATAGATCCAAGGTTATTAGGGTTGCATGTACACTTAGGAAGTGTCAGAATCCTCAAAACCCATCAATCGGTTCCTCAGCTCAAGCACCTATCACCGGATATGCCGGTGTTCTCTCGTGGTGTAACCAGTGCAGTTACCACCACTATATCCTCGGTCCCTGTCGTGTAAAACTTTGCAAAATTGCGGCCAAGAGGGTCACCTTGCGCGGAATTGCAGAACACCAACAAATCAAGCTTCCAGAGCAGGCATCAGTCAGGTCTGTTATGGTTGCCGAAGGGTCGGGCATTATAAGAGAAACTGCCCCAATGCAACAACAACTAGCAACTCTGGAAGAGTCCTACCTATAGGACAAGGTGAGACATCCACCGATCCCACAGTTGCCCCAGGTATATTCCTTTTCGACAACCCTTCTACTTGCAATTCTTTTTCAATTCTAATCCGGAAAGATAAACTATTATCTACTCATTTGAACCTCTTCATAAACGTAGAACTTTTCGAAATCCTCATTAGGATTGATCCCGTAGCCTACAAACTTCGATTAACCTCGAAACTTAGAAACATTCCTATGGTACTTCATGTCTCGGTCTTTTAGAAATATCTACCCAACGAAACCAACACACGTCCTGAAAGTGAGGGTTCGCTGGAACGTCAAGCGGAGACCCGATTCCACTTGGAAGCGTAAAAACCCGAAGCAGTAGACTCATCCTCGATTCTCTTTTCAACTTAAAATTTGAGTTCAAATCTTTGAATTTCGGGACGAAATTCCCACTAACGGGGGGATAATGTAACAACCAGAAGTTTTCCATCGTCGAAAACTTGTTCTACCCGTGAGATTTCGCCGTTAGTCGATTCGTTTCGTTCTCATTTTGGGTTAAACTAATTAAACTTATATGTTTATATTATAATTGAATGAGTGTCCAAACCCCTTAGTAACTCATGAAATTAACCCAAAAGTGTTTATTTCAAAAAGTTAGAAAAATTCCCGCCGGGTGACGGTAACTTAATCGGGTGCGACCAAAAGCCTCGTTTAATGCCGGTATAGGGTAGAATTCCACCGTGTCCAAAACTTAGACACTATTTAAAGTGATCTAAGCACTCATTTGAAGATTTTTTCTTCCTCCCTCTACCCTCTCTCTAACCTCTCTCCTAAATCCAAGTTTAAAGGTCCAAATCATCAATTTCAGGCTCCAAATCTTTGAGGTACTTCCCCTAGCTTGTTATGTATCATCCCTAGCCTTCAAATTCGAGTTCAAAGCATGAAATATGACCATATTCATGAGTTTAAGTCCATGGAACCATCCTAGGCCGTAAACTCATATATCATGGGTTTTGGAGCACAAAAACCCTTCCTAAGCACAATTGGACCTTATATATGGCTAGATGGCTTTATGGATCAGACTTATAACATTTCAAACATTGATTTTGAGTCATTTGAAGGAGTTTACGGCAAAGGAACAAGCTTGGGCCATAAACTCATGTAAATGGGGTTTTTCATGACCTTAAACCCTTCCAAATCACAAACAAGACTTAGATATGACTTGTAGAATATTGGTAATGAACCTAGAACACCTTGAACATAATTTTTGAGGGGTTTGTGTGAGTTTACGGCCAAGGCATGTGCTTGGTCCGTAAAATCCTTAAACTTGGGTGTAAACTCACTTCTAAGGTGTTAGAAAAGCCATCCAACACCACCAAAAGCCTTGGAATAAATCATAGGACCAACCAAAAATAGTTTAAGGACCTTAAACACATCAAAACCCCACAATTGAGATTTTACGGCCATAGAACATGTCTCATGGCCGTAAACTCCTAAAAGAGTGTCCATTGGTGCCCCAAACTCATTTCTAGGCTTGTGGGAATTTCTAGAATCACATGTGATTAATTTTAAGACCTTAAAAACACTTAATCAAGGGGATATGAGAGTTTACGGCCAAAGACCCCATATTTAGGCCATAAACTCCCTTAAGTGTTGCAAATGGTGATTTTAATCCATTCCAAGCCATAGGTAAAATCATTCCAAGCATTTCCAAGTGTCCATATCCAATTGTGACCCAATTTGCACCATAAATCACCCCTCCATGAGTTTACGGCCGTAAACTCATGGGGAGGGGGTGTGTAGGCCAAAAACTCCATTAAGGAGTTTAGTCTTGGGGAGTAAACTCATTTTCCAAGTCCCTCGCATCATTACACGTCCTTAAACGCCACCCGGGACCCTCCAAACGCTTGTAATGAAGCGTTTTCGCGATTCGAAGCATATGTCCCTAACAAATAAATAATTTAAGTCCTAATTAGATGCAAATGTGTATAATTTGATAATCCATAGGAATCTTGTGCATTTGCAAACCCAGAAGCGACGTTTAGAATCCAAACCGACGCGTTCTCCAACCGGTGAGTTCATACCCCTACCCTTTTTCAACTGTTTTCACTGTTTTCAGGGGGGAATACAAGCAAAAGTACAAGGAATTCTTGTACTCAAACTTATTGTTTTCAGTTGAATCATTTTCATTTTGTATGTTCTAATATCAATAACTGTGTTTATCAAATAGTTCGAGTTACGAATTTAGCTTTCAAACTAATCATAGATTTCTTGATAAAATATTCTAATCTAAACTATGTTTCATAATCTACGAATAATTTATGATAATTTCCAGTTATAACTAATTGGAATACGAATACGAATACAAAATGATAACTAGGAATAGAACGAATACGAAGCTATAACTAGGAACAGAACGAATACAATGCTACAACTAGGAATAGAACGAATACAGAAGTATAACTATAAATGGAACAAATAGGAATACAAAACTAATAATACGAATACGAATACGAATACAAATAGTATTAGGAGTAGGATTTGGGATAGGAACACGACTGCGAATACGAATACGAATACGAATACGAATAGTATTAGGAGTAGGATTAGGGATAGGAACACGACTGCGAATACGAATACTATTAGGATTAGGAGTAGGGATACGAATACGAATATGAACAGGACTGCAAATATAACTACAAATACAAATATAAATTAAAAACTATGAATACGATAAAGAATAGGAATATGAATATGAAGACACGTATCTAGGTACGCCCTAGTGTAATACCTTTAGGATATCAGAATACCTAGTTAATACAATAAGTACGAATGGAAATTAATCATTACATCAAAATCGAATAACTAAACTTACTTTTAGGAAAATATAGGATTTTCCTAGGATCATAGTTAATCATAACCAGGACCGCGTAACCTAAAACAGTTAACTAAACATTTCTTTTAAGAAAATATGGGATTTTCTTGGATACCAAACTTTTCGGAAGAATCAAAGGAAACTCGTACATGTTTCACAAAAACAAACATCTTATGAACTCACCAGCTTTATGCTGATTTTCAAATTGCTTGTATTCTCAGGTCGACAATAGACAGGTACCTACCGAATCTTTTGGAGAAGACGGAGCGTACAGGACACTCGTCTCTACTTTTGTTCATATGATATATGTATAACACTTGTAACACTTTACTTTTGAAGAAATGTAAATTCGAATATGTAATGTAATGGTTGTTTACTTTGCTTACTATGTACATTGGATTTGATACTCAATGTGGAGTCCGCCCTGGAAACGTTTCCGCCTTAGGTTTTCGGGGTGTGACAGATTGGTATTAGAGCCCTTGTTTATAGTAAACTGGTATACCAAACCTTACATGGTATAAAACTATAAACACTAAAGGGCCTAAATGCTCTGAACTAAAAGTATACCTCAAATATAAGTATTTTCAAAAGTATACAAGTATACCCGACAGTCAAAATCTATAACTACAAGTAGAACAAAACATAAGTAAATGGGTGTTGTACGTTGCAGTTAAACCTGGGCAGTTATTTAGTCGTGTCTAGGATCAATATGGTCTGGCCAACTATATTCATTCGAGACACGACCAACATGATCTTAGGAGTGACTGTGGTGTGCGGCATGCCTAAACTTACCCAATACCCAAACAATGAGCCGTCGTTGTAGTAAGACAAGAAATACTATGGGAGTATTTCTCGAGCCAAATCTGTTATAGAAATCCTCATCCCAGCGTTACTCCTCAATCATTCTTTTAAGCGATAATTTATCTGTCTTGATAACTCATTCCTGCTTTATCGCTTAGTATGATGTTATATCTGTCTTGATGAGATATCCCCTGTTCCATATCTCTTGATTCAATTCAGAGGGCTTATCATCCTCTCTTCCTGATCTTATTAGATCAAGATGCCTCCAAGAAAGAGACCTAGCTCGAAGAACAACAACAACCCTCCTCAAACACCGCCTTCTCATCAAATCGACTTGGCAACCCTTCATTCAGTTTTAACTGCAGCATTTTAAGCAGCCATGTCACAAACGAACCCCGGTAGTTCAGGAGGTGGACCCCAGCCTCAAAGCCAGGAAAATAGCCAGGGACACCGAAAGGAGTGTTCTTATAAAGACTTTATGCACGCGAAACCCACATTCTTTGATGGCACTGGAGGTGTCATTGCTCTAACTCGATGGTTAGAAAGGATTGAATCTATCTTTGAGATCTGTGCTTGTTCAGAATCCGACAAGGTGAAGTTTGTCGCTTGCATTCTCACCAACAAAGCCCTGACTTGGTGGAACAGCCGAGTCAAATCTCTAACTCTACCTGTAGCCAATGCTATGGGTTGGGAAGTTATGAAGGAACTTCTACATGCAGAGTATTGCCCTCGGGGTGAAATCCAGAATTTGGAGCATGAACTTTGGAATCTGAAGATGAAAGGTTCCGATATCGCCGCCTACAAATCTAGGTTTGACGACTTAGCGCTTCTTTGTCAAGGGATGGTTACCCCTGAAAGTAAGAAGATTGAGAGGTTTATCTGGGGATTAACCCAGCCAACCAAAGGGAACATTATAGCTGCGAAGCCGGATACCTACGACAGCGCCAAATGCCTAGCGCAAATCTAGACTGACCATAGTGAGGACGTAGTGGAAGCAGCCACCACTCCTGAGACGATGGAAAGAAGTGGTGAGAAAAGACAGTTTTGGGAAGCGGGGGAGAAATGTCAGCCTTCCCAGGAGTTCTCGAAGAGACAACAAATGGTGGCAGTCCATGCTACCACTACCCCTAATGTCGTACCCATCATCGGTTCCTCGGCTCAAGCACCTATCACCGGATATGCCGGTGTTCTCCCGTGGTGTAACCAGTGCAGTTACCACCACTATATCCTCAGTCCCTGTCGTGTAAAACTTTGCAAAAATTGTGGCCAAGAGGGTCACCTTGCGTGCAGTTGCAGAACACCAACAAATCAAGCTTCCAGAGCAGGCATCAGTCAGGTCTGTTATGGTTGCGGAAGGGTTGGGCATTATAAGAGAAACTGCCCCAATGCAGCAATAACTAGCAACTCTGGAAGAGTCCTAGCTATAGGACAAGGTGAGACATCCACCGATCCCACAGTTGCCCCAGGTATATTCCTTTTCGACAACCCTTCTACTTGCAATTCTTTTTCAATTCTAATCCAGAAAGATAAACTGTTATCTACTCATTTGAACCTCTTCATAAACGTAGAACTTTTCGAAATCCTCATTAGGATTGATCCCGTAGCCTACAAACTTCGATTAACCTCGAAACTTAGAAACATTCCTATGGTACTTCACGTCTCGGTCTTTTAGAAATATCTACCCAACGAAACCAAGACACGTCCTGAAAGTGAGGGTTCGCTGGAACGTCAAGCGGAGACCCGATTCCACTTGGAAGCGTAAAAACCGGAAGCAGTAGACTCATCCTCGATTCTCTTTTCAACTTAAAATTTGAGTTCAAATCTTTGAATTTCGGGACGAAATTCCCACTAACGGGGGGATAATGTAACAACCCGAAGTTTTCCATCGTCGAAAACTTGTTCTACCTGTGAGATTTCGCCGTTAGTCGATTCATTTCGTTCTCATTTTGGGTTAAACTAATTAAACTTATATGTTTATATTATAATTGAATGAGTGTCCAAACCCCTTAGTAACTCATGAAATGAACCCAAAAGTGTTTATTTCAAAAAGTTAGAAACATTCCCGCCGGGTGACGGTAACTTAATCGGGTGCGACCAAAAGCCTCGTTTAATGCCGGTATCGGGTAGAATTTCACCGTGTCCAACACTTAGACACTATTTAAAGTAATCTAAGCACTCATTTGAAGCTTTTTTCTTCCTCTCTCTACCCTCTCTCTAACCTCTCTCCTAAATCCAAGTTTAAAGGTCCAAATCATCAATTTTAGGCTCCAAATCTTTGAGGTACTTCCCCTAGCTTGTTATGTATCATCCCTAGCCTTCAAATTCGAGTTCAAAGCATGAAATATGACCATATTCATGAGTTTAAGGCCATGGAACCATCCTAGGCCGTAAACTCATATATCATGGGTTTTGGATCACAAAAACCCTTCCTAAGCACAATTGGACCTTATATATGGCTAGATGGCTTTATGGATTGGACTTATAACATTTCAAGCATTGATTTTGAGTCATTTGAAGGCGTTTACGGCCAAGGCACAAGCTTGGGCCGTAAACTCATGTAAATGGGGTTTTTCATGACCTTAAACCCTTCCAAATCTCAAACAAGACTTAGATATGACTTGTAGAATATTGGTAATGAACCTAGAACACCTTGAACATAATTTTTGAGGGGTTTGTGTGAGTTTACGGCCAAGGCATGTGCTTGGTCCGTAAACTCCTTAAACTTGGGTGTAAACTCACTTCTAAGGTGTTAGAAAAGCCATCCAACACCACCAAAAGCCTTGGAATAAATCATAGGACCAACCAAAAATAGTTTAAGGACCTTAAACACATCAAAACCCCACAATTGAGAGTTTACGGCCATAGAACATGTCTCATGGCCGTAAACTCCTAAAAGAGTGTCCATTGGTGCCCGAAACTCATTTCTAGGCTTGTGGGAATTTTTAGAATCACATGTGATTAATTTTAAGACCTTAAAAACACTTAATCAAGGGGATATGAGAGTTTATGGCCAAATACCCCATGTTTAGGCCGTAAACTCCCTTAAGTGTTGCAAATGGTGATTTTAATCCATTCCAAGCCTTAGGTAAAATCATTCCAAGCATTTCCAAGTGTCCATATCCAATTGTGACCCAATTTGCACCATAAATCACCCCACCATGAGTTTACGGCCGTAAACTCATGGGGAGCGGGTGTTTAGGCCGAAAACTCCATTAAGGAGTTTACTCTTGGGGAGTAAACTCATTTTCCAAGTCCCTCGCATCGTTACACGTCCTTAAACGCCACCCGGGTCCCTCCAAACGCTTGTAATGAAGCGTTTTCGCGATTCGAAGCATATGTCCCTAACAAATAAATAATTTAAGTCCTAATTTGATGCAAATGTGTATCATTTGATAAACCATAGGAATCTTGTGCGTTTGCTAACCCAGAACCGACGTTTAGAATCCAAACCGACGCGTTCTCCAACCGGTGAGTTCATACCCCTACCCTTTTTCAACTGTTTTTACTGTTTTCAGGGGGAATACAAGCAAAAGTACAAGGAAATCTTGTACTCAAACTTATTGTTTTCAGTTTAATCGTTTTCATTCTGTATGTTCTAATATCAATAACTGTGTTTATCAAATAGTTCGAGTTACGAATTTAGCTTTCAAACTAATCATAGATTTCTTGATAAAATATTCTAATCTAAACTATGTTTCATAATCTACGAATAATTTATACTAATTTCCAATTATAACTAATTCGAATACGAATACGAATACAAAATGATAACTAGGAATAAAATGAATACGAAGCTATAACTAGGAATAGAACGAATACAAAGCTACAACTAGGAATAGAACGAATACAGAAGTATAACTATAAATGGAACAAATAGGAATACTAAACTAATAATACGAATACGAATATGAATACGAATACGAATATGAATCCGAATAGTATTAGGAGTAGGATTTGGGATAGGAACACGACTGCGAATACGAATACGAATACGAATACGAATACGAATAGTATTAGGAGTAGGATTAGGGATAGGAACACGACTGCGAATAGGAATACGACTACTAATACGAATACTCTTAGGATTAGGAGTAGGGATACGAATACGAATATGATCAGGACTACAAATATAACTACGAATACAAATATAAATTAAAAACTATGAATATGATAAAGAATAGGAATATGAATACGAAGATACGTATCTAGGTACGCCCTAGTGTAATACCTTTAGGATATCAGAATACCTAGTCAATACAATAAGTGCGAATGGAAATTAATCATTACATCGAAATCCAATAACTAAACTTACTTTTAGGAAAATATAGGATTTTCCTAGGATCATAGTTAATCATAACCAAGACCGCGTAACCTAAAACAATTAACTAAACATTTCTTTTAAGAAAATATGGGATTTTCTTGGATACCAAACGTTTAGGAAGAATCAAAGGAAACTCGTACATTTTTTCACAAAAACAAACATCTTATGAACTCACCAGCTTTATGCTGATTTTCAAACTGCTTGTATTCTTAGGTCGACATTAGACAGGGACCTAGCGAATCTTTTGGAGAAGGCGGAGCGTACAGAAGACTCGTCTCTACTTTTGTTCATATGATATATGTATAACACTTGTAACACTTTACTTATGAACAAATGTAAATTCGAATATGTAATGTAATGATTGTTTACTTTGCTTACTATGTACATTGGATTTGATACTCAACGTGGAGTCCGCCCTGGAAACGTTTCCGCCTTAGGTTTTTGGGGTGTGACAGATTATATTTGATAATTTAGGATACAACGTAGACCTAAATTAATTTAGGATACGAGTGAACTATACTCAGAGAATAAAATCTTAGTATATGTTAATGATCCGGGAGCATGGATTAGACATAGTCATTGTCCCTAGTCCGAGAGTATGGATTAGGCATAATCATTCTTCATTAATCCGAGAGTATGGATTAGTCATTAGTCCTTAGTCCAAGAGTATGGATTAGTTAAAGTCGTTCATTTCTGATCCGGGAGTGTGGATTAGCTAAAACGACTAATCTTAGGTTCGAGAGTATGGATAGTCTCGTTGTGAGGATCGATGGGGTGGGACAAGAGTTGTTTATATATATATATATATATATATATATATATATATATATATACATATATATATATATATATATATATATATATATATATATATATGGTGAAGTTGTATATTTTGTGAGTTTTAAACTATATATGGTATAACATTGTGGGATTGTATTCCCTATGTACTCACCAGGTTTCCCAACCTAATCCACTCAGTTTATTTATATCACAGGTGTTGATATGAAGTCACAGTACACTGAGAGATTAAGGAGATATAAATCACTAGTGATAATGAATGTAAGTTCCGTTTATGCTTATGTTTCTGTATTGACAATGATATCCCAAACGTTTTAACATAAATAAAATACGTTTCTTTGAAAATGTTTTGATAACGTATTTATCGTGTTTTTCTGGGAACAAATTCCGCAACATTTTTATGAAAAGAAGTACTCTGATTTTTATAAAGCATAAACGAAACCGGTCTTTTCTGGCTGTGAAAATGGGGATGTCACAGTTGGTATCAGAGCATTAGTTTTAGCGAACTAGGAATATGGATTTATTTCTAGACTTAAACTTAGAATGCTAAGCAATGATTGTGAGGAGTGCGTCCAATAAAATTTACGTAATACACCTGAATAGACACAAGCACTAGCTTATTTAGGGAAAATTCCTAACATGCTTTTATGTGCTAAATGATTTATGATATGCATTATATGATCGGATCTATGGTCTGTTGCCGACCGGATTTGGAAATTTTATGTGCTCAGGTTTCTAAACGTTTAATTACGATATTAGAACTGGCATGTAACTTTTTGGAGTAATAAGGAGGAATACGCGTCTAATTCTTCCTCTATCTATATTCTCATCTCAATACACCAAACGCCTGCTTTGGAGAATAGAATCTCATGATAAGGACTCATAGAGAATTGAGTAAATAGAGGAAATGAAAAGGGCTTATGATAGTGAATGACACCTATCAGAAGATATCATAAGAGTGGTATCTTGCCTTTAGAATATGTCATGCAGTACGTTTAGAGGAGTACAGTACGTCCGAAGTACACCTTCGATTGGCAGGATAATGGAATGATTGGCGTAATTCATGAAGTTGACCCATCGTATGGCATTTTCACCGAGTTGAAGCAGAATTGATGATTGAAGATACGCATAGAAGAAGTCCTAGAAGAGTCTACGGAAACTTTTGTGATTGTTTGGACACATTTTTATGTGTTAAAAATTGTTTTTGTGATAATAACTTGGAAAACTGCGAGACAATACTTGGGACGAGTATGAGTAGGTGTGAAAGGTAGTAGAGGCCTATACTACCGGAAGCACATGACTCACACTTGGGTCAGGAAAAGTCACAAGGTTACCAAGAAGCTAGTAATTGAGTTCGTTTTATTCAAGTATGTCGTCACCATCGTTTCGGTAACGACTAAAAAGATTGTTGATATTCCGATCCCAATGGTCATATGAAATTGAGTCTGACTACGATGAGTATGTTACGTGCTTCAGATAACCAAGTTTGATGTAGCGTTCGACTTAAACCAAACGATTGAAATCAAAGCGATCAATAGAAGTATCGCGCTCGTTGTTAAAGAAGTTGGTAGCTAGAAATGCTACATGTTAAAGTGTGATTATATCACATTAGAACATGAAGGAAGGCATAGTCTGTTTTAGAATTTAACTCTAAGAGAACTGAATCTAAATGTGCAACACATGATGATAGATCATAATTAGAGTCTAACCTGAGGTAGAGAGTAGGTGCACGATTAAGTACTGCTTACAGTCAATAAGTCTAAGAGATAGACTTGAAGGAATATAGAAGTTATAATTATTACCTAGGATGAAGAGATAACGTATGGAGTCATTATACTCCCCTGTTTCGTTGATGATTCCGGGACGTAATCATCCTAAAGGGGAGATAATTGTAATGCTCGTAGACCCGGGCTAGTCAATTTAGAGACAATAAGTGTCGAAAACGACTTTTCAACAAAAGATTATTTAGAATAAATAATCTTAACCAAGTTGTAGAATATGTCTCAAGGTTTCCATACATATAAAGAACACCGAAATCGGAGCTCGTATGAGAAAGTTATGATTTTTCGAAGTCGGAAAGTGAATTTGCGAAATCTGTTGCGAGGGTGATAACATGGCTCAATCAGGGCGGTGCTTGCTGATCACGCTTCGCTTCGGATTTACGACACGTCGCATCGCATTTCTCCCCGCGTACGAAATCCGGTACGCCCAGCGTACCTTCGCTTCCCATCCGACCGGCGTGCGAGACAGCTGGCTGCGAGCTGGCATCCATATCCGAGACTACGCCCAGCGTAAATCCGAGGATGCTGGCCTATAAAAGGGGGTGCGAACCCTTCCGAAAAAATCACACCTTTCTTCATTTCTTCTCTCACTACTTTCTCTCTTAATGGTTTTGAACCCTCCCTAAAGTCTAGGTGAAGCCCTAGCACCCTAAGGAAGCCCCGAGGCTCCCGGAGTCCCGAGAAAAAGGGTCTTTTGGTTTTGAAACGCTGCACCAAATAAAGTTCCGGTTTTCGATAAAATTCGCTGTAAGTGTGCTACGCTTACGCAACTTTTAATATAGCTTTCAAATAATTACAGGAATGTTATTTGGTCCTTAAAATAATTATTTGGGTTATTAGTATGAGTTATATTGAGTGTTATTTAACGTTTATATAATAATAATAATAATAATAATAATAATAATAATAATAATAATAATAATAATAATAATAATCAGACTATTAATTTGTCGCGGTTATCGTTAGACTAAACCCTAGTGGTATTGGCACTAGCTTTTATTGAAGGAAAGTTGTTTTGAGAGTATCGAAACACTGTCCGAGTGTTGAGTCACCACCTATCAAGTGAGTGCATAGTCCCTTTCATGGACATAATTTTAATACAAGTATTGATTGAAGTATTAATTATAAGTTTATGTGCGAGTTAATTGATGTTGCCTAAAATACGTGTTAAAGAACATAGCTGATTATATTTGATAATTTAGGATAAAGAGTAGACCTAAATTAATTATGAGGAATATTGGGTAGTATTTTCTTACGAGAACGAGTGAACTATACTTAGGAATAAAACCTTAGTATATGTCATTGATCCGGGAGCATGGATTAGACATTGTCATTGTCCCTAGTCCAAGAGTATGGATTAGGCATAATCATTCATCATTAATCCGAGAGTATGGATTTGTCATTTGTCCTTAGTCCGAGAGTATGGATTAGGTAAAGTCGTTCATTTCTGATCCGGGAGTACGGATTAGGTAAAACGACTAATCTTAGGTCCGAGAGTATGGATAGTCTCGTTGTGAGGATCGATGGGGTGGGACAAGAGTTTTATATATATATATATATATATATATATATATATATATATATATATATATATATATATATGCTGAAGTTGTATATTTTATGAGTTTTAAACTATATATGGTATAACATTGTGGGATTGAAATCCCTATGTACTCACCAGGTTTCCCAACCTGGCCCACTCAGTTTATTTATATCACAGGTGTTGATATGAAGTCACAGTACACTGAGAGATTAAGGAGATATAAACAACTAGTGATAATTAATTTAAGTTCCGTTTATGCTTATGTTTATGTATTGACGATGACATCCCAAATGTTTTAACATAAATAAAATACGTTTCTTCGAAAATGTTTTCATAACGTATTTATAGTGTTTTTTTGGGAACAAATTCTGCAACATTTTTATGAAAAGAAGTACTCTAATTTTTATAAAGCATAAACAAAACCGGTATTTTCTGGCCGTGAAAATGGGGATGTCACAATAATAGAATAGCGAGGAACGTTTAGCGTCCATTTAAGATTCGATCTCGTGAGGGTTAAACCAAAGCCTTTGCATAGACAAGCTTCCTTCAAGTGCATTAGGATAGGAATGAACTTCATCCTTTGTAGGTATTCTGTTATGTACTCTTTAGGATCTATAGTTCCATCGTAAGGCTTCATGCTAGGAGTCTGGAAGCACTTAGGAATTCCGGTATCAACTGTCATAGGAGAAAATCTCAAGATCCTGTGACTTGTTGGAGATGCTTCTGTTATGGGTTGAACTACCCCAGGTACGCTTGAGATCATCTGTCTCGACTGCTAAACTTCCCTAGCCATGTTTGGACTTATTCTTACATCAACATTCATAGAGTTAGTATTAATAGTACTGTTGTTTAAGAAGTTACTAGAATCAAGGTTTCTAGGAGTATTCTCTACTAGAAAAACAGCCTTTTATGATGCTCATTGTGCGTCGTAAAAGGGTAAGACGACGCGCAAATGCGCGTCAAGGAAGGCCCTGTCATAAAGAGAGACGACGTGCATTTACGATGCTCATCTACGACGCGCAATTACGACGCGCGTTTACGACACGCAATGCATATCGAGGAAGGCCCTGTCATAAAGGAAGACGACACGCGTGTTAATGAAACGCAATGCGTATCAAGAAAGCCCCTGTCAAGAAAGCCCATGTCATAAATGAAGATGACACACATTTTTGCGTATCATAATTTTTAATGTTTAAAAAAAATATTATTTATAGATTTACTAATTTTCAAATTAAATAATACATTAAAAATCTCATAATACAAAATAAAATACAATAAATAGCAAAGATAATTCATTTCACTAATATGTTAAATACAAATAATTATTCCAAAAGTGAGTAAATATTATAAAAATGAACTCATTTATATACAATTGCACCATCTAGCTTACTATGTGCCAACAACTCTCTGTGTGTTTACTTTTGCTTGAGTCTCGTTTCCTCCAAAGCTTCTAGCCATGCCAAAATATGATATCTTGAGTCTCATTTCAAGAACCAAAATCACCTTCAATCACCCAATTAAACTCTAGATCTTATTTTGTTTGAAAGAAATTGATGTTTGTAATCTATGAACAAAAAACGCAAAGACCAAGGTTAACATTTGCTATATAGAAAGCACAACTAGACATATGAATATATAATACTCAACATAAACAGTTTCATGAAAATGATATAGACAAATAAGTAAGAGTGATGATATTGATACCTTAATTACGCCATTAGTGAATGAAATTTGAATTGGTTGATAGCAATACTTGACCTCTGAAAACAAATACACAAAGGATCGCATCATAATTAGCTCAATGAAGTAGTTCTTATACATTGTCTCTACCAAAAGATTCATCATGGAAACATTTTTGTTGGAAATAACTAAACAAAAACCTAAATACTAAGCAAAAAAATTATAGTAATCACCATTTAGAGCAGGATGAGGAGTTCGATCAGGCCATATGCGACCATTTAAGCAGAAATTTAAGTCATTTGGTGTATCTCCAAAGTCACCTCCATATGCCCAGTATTTGCTATCATTTGCATTTTCCTTGAGTAACCCCTGAAACCAGATGCAAGTATTTAGAACTACCCTTGCACCACATTTACAATTTTATAAAAAAAATGGTAACTGACCTATTCGAGTACTGGGTAGCAGTCCTTCCTTCAAGTGTTGAAGCAATCTGCAGATTTGACTCAGCTCCGATTCAGTCATTTAATATTCCAATCCAGGACCACCTGATGCGTGTATGGGCTTGATTTGGTGAGTAGGGTAGTGTTTAGGTAAATTAAGAGAGAATAGTAACCACAAATGATATGTGAATGGAAAGAAATGGATAGATTAGTAACAACTCAAGACCTATTAAGTTGTATACCGGTGAAAACAATCCAAGACCTATTGGATTGAGTTCGTATCAAGTCAAGAACACGTCCTAACAAGATAATTTGTGAATTATAACAATAATTCCAATTGAACAAAGGTTTTTTTCTTAAAAATTCGTCTATTCACTTTCCCATGCATAAACTTGGCTTTATATGAAGCCTTTATTACAAACATGGTGGTTACAAGCCAACCAACCAATTATTCATTAAAACTAGTAAATAGAAATTAAGGTAACTCTTGAAAGAACACAAAAAAAAACGTCCATGAGACTTGTGAATGAAAAAAAAACGGCTATGCTTGCTTAAGGAGCCATAAGAAGCATTAAGGAGTCATCATAAGCATTAAAGTGTAACCCTAATCCACCAAAGAGTGTCAAAAACGGCTAGGAGGCTTTATGAAGCAAATAGTAACGTTTTTAGCACTTATGAAGCCTTAAAAATGTTGCCCTAGTCTTCATGCAACCTTAATTGAATTTGTGGGTTACCATGCACAACCCAACCATTGAGCCCAAACCACCTTCTAGCCCACTAGTAATCACTAATCCATCACATTTTGGGCTTTCATGATCCATGCATGGATCATCCCTTCCCCCTTTGAAAGGAATTGACCTCAATTCATCAAGTCCATCATCATCAAGATAAGGTGAAAGATCTCCCACATTAAAGGTAGCATGCATTCCATGGTCTCCTCCCAAATCCACCTTGTAACCATTATCATTTTCATAATTTGTCACTTCCACACATGTATCACCACCACCTGGAGGTGTCTGTGGATGCTTCAAGAATGTAGTTGCATATATAAATCAAAACATCAATTTTTATCCAATTTAACTTATATCAATAAATGATAATAACAAAAATAAAAACTGAATTAAAATTCAAACCAAACCTGTAGCTGGAGGTTGTTCCTACTACACAAGACTAGGAGGTCCAGCTTGAACACCAACATGAGCCATGGAAAGATTAGCAGTTCTTGAGAGTAACCATTAATTAGTACACCTTTTATTTTTTGTACTAAAAGAAAGACCAATTTGATAGCAGATTAGCAATAATGTAACTTGATAACAAAAAAAAATACAAAGAAGAAAAGGAGCCACAAATGGTAACACAAAGTAATAATACTTAAGAATGCAGATGGCTAAGGACCTTTGATTTATCAATGCATGCATCCTTGAAAATTTAAATACAGGAAGAGTTAGCTTCTCTCTAAACAAAGGGTTTGCATTAATCCAGATGATTGGTCAGGTGAAGATGATTGGCCAGGTGAAGATGAAACAACACCAACACAAATGGAAGGTCTTACTGAGAATATATGGAGTTATTGCATTAATCCATATTGAGATACTGAAAAAAAAAACAAAAAAAAGGTAAATATAGGAAAAAAATATATAATTATGAGGGCATTGGCATACCTTCCATCCATTCACAATCATATGTCTTCATAATAATCAAAAGCCCTTTGAATATTTTCAAGCCTTTTTGCCTTAAGGCTGTCAACTCCAATTATATAAGACATTATACACTTACTAGTACCTGGACAAACCATCAATGTATTATCAAGAATTTGCACTGATACAGCAACCTGTTAAAAAAGAAGTTTATTTTATAGACCATAAATAAACTCTGCATTTTTTTCGTGACAATACTAAAAAGCTAAAAAGTCATATAATGTAAGGTTTCTTTTCAAAGTTTCTTGGACTTTTTTTTCTATTCTTCCACTGTTATGGATATTTTCTATATTGGTTTGTTATCATTTTGTATTTAAATGTCTCTTAAATTGATCATATCGGTTGCTTTTCTTTTTGATATCTTTTTCCACTGTTATGGACATCTGTAGCATTTTGCGTTTTTGACTTTTTTGCCCTTAGCTCTTCATATGGTGTATTGCTGCAATTTTGGTTCTGTGCTTTAGGCTAGAGACTTTTGTTGTCAAACAGGGGGCTTGAAACTTTATTTGTGGCTTTTAATATTAGAAAAATAGTCTTATATATATAAATATCATTAATAATATAAGTATATATCATGATCATTTTAAGTTTATCAGTAATGTAAAATACAGTAAAATATAACTACAATATTATTGTGTTATTTGATCAAAAAGGAACAAATCTTTCATTATTTTTAATTGTACAACAAAGAATTTATTTATCAAAAATGCATGTATAATTAATACTAATGCAAATATCTCTTAACTCAACATATTTGATAAAGTTGGAATTTCTCCAAGATCAAAACAATGAATAACTATTAAATAAAAACAAAATGGATTTATAAAAATTCTTAAATAAATTCATTTGTTATTTACTAATTTACCTATCATTTACATACAGTAGAGTAAAACGGTGATTTACTCAAACTCATAGTCAATTTAGCATGCATTGGAAAAAGTTACCAGAGTAAGAAAGGTAGAGACCTTCTTTCTCTGGTCACCTTGAAGTTGAATGACTTTCAAAACAACATAAAAAATGTGAGAAACCTAAATTTAAGAGAAAAAAATAATAATAAAACAACAAGTTGAATGACTTTCAGAGACATTCTTTCTCTGGTCACCTTGAAGTTGAATGACTTTCAAAACAACTAGTCTGCAACTCTTTGAAATCAGGAAATATTAAATGAGCAAGCTTGGACTTGAATGTTCGTAGTGGTACAGCTGTTGCCCCAGGAGCCCATAATGTTTTTAATAAATCTCCAAATGCCATTCCAATCTCACCCTGTCATCATACCCATAGGCCATAGCCATAAAAAAATCAATAATCTTCTACTTGTTTGTTTGCTGCTATAACTATTCTTGTAGAAATACAAATGAACAAAACCAATCATTTATATGGGACATTTAGGGCTAATTACATTAATGATGACCACCACCAACTGATATGTTATAGAGTACAAGAAGAGCAGACATCAAAACAAACAAATTACAAAACCATGTAAGTAGGCTATATTCAATTTCATTCTTACTTTTTTCTTTCATGTATATGGCGTACAAGAAGGGCAACACCAAATTCCCCCTTTCCAAATTGTTCAAGCACTTCGTATTGATCCATGTAGATACCAATGCATTTCACTCTGTCGTATATACACAGTTATAAAACCATGTTTAAAAACTTGTTGTGAGGTTCAATATAAAGATCAAATTGTGAAGATACTTTGAAACAACACATCCATGGTGAATGGGCTGCAAGGTTTTTTTTTAAATAATAAAATTGTTGAGCAGAAAAAATCAAGTTCTTAAAGATTTCAAGAATGTCATATTTGAGATTAATCCCACCAACCGGGTTTGTTCAGGTTGAATATTTCACAGTATGTTACTTTATCAGGTGGAATCACAACAAAAAAACTAAAAGACATTATCATTACTACCAAGTTCCTGCCACTTCGTTGATCAAATTAGAATTAATATGCATCAACTGAAAACACAAACAAACTTAATCAGCCAAAAAGATGAACCAATGAAAGATATGAGAATAAAACCTTGAATTTTGGTATAGTTCACACAAGTCTGCCACCAAGTGATTATAGAAATTGATTTTAGGGACAACATTCTTTAAATTAGCTACTCTATAAATGAAAAAAAAAACCCTAATATAGTGTTAGAAAACCTTGAGCAGCCTAATTCGATTGTAGACTTGATTTTGCCAATTGAATCGCACAATAGGGACGTGAATGTGTATCTGGTGGTATCTCTCCAGTCTGCATTTGCTAAATTCTACCATTTCCTCTGTGTGTGTGAAGAGCCGCAAATCTGAAATGGTGCCCTATGATTGGAGAGATACCACCTTGAATCAACAGACGATGTGATTCTCTCATCTGTATGAACTCAAAAGGAAACAAACATTACCTCTGTTTACATTTTTTGAAACCCAAAATTGTGGATTCATCATCGGAGAGGAGTGAGTCCTGAATTGCCTGTACCAAAAACCCTAATTCGTCGGTGTCTTAGTCGATAACTTGTACCAAAAAACAATAAATCGCTATGAGAGAGGAGTGACGCCTGAATCGCTTTCATTGAGATGGGATATCTTGAAGCGGAGATGTATAGCAATATGATAAGGCGGGGATACTTTACTCATGCGGCACAATTGGACGAATTAAGGAGGTAGAGCTAACCCACAGGAAATCTATTGAATTTCCTGCATCGAACCTTGCAGTTGTCATAAAAAAAAATACACAAAAGTATTGGGCTAACAATATACGTATAGTTGTTGGTCGCCATTTTGTGATCTTTAGAAATGAACGCGAGTTTCTAAGAAAAAAAATTGTAGAATGGTTATATGAGCTGTCGAGGTATATAGCAGAGATGGTATTGTGATTAGGGTTTGCAGAGAGAAGGGAAGAAGAGAACGAAGGGAGATCTAAAGCGGGGTATTTAAAAATTTTAGAGTTTTAAGAGAATTTTGTTTCCCACTTTTAAGAAACACACCTTTTGAGTAAAAACATAAAGCAACACTGAGAGAGGACGCACATTATAGATAAAGTGCCCTCCGTGTTTTTAATTTTTTCACACCAGACACTAATTTAAGGGCACGCAATAATGCGTGACCTAAATCCTTCAATTTTTTGAAGAGAAGATACTTTTTTAACATCACTCTCTTTTGTGTAACATAAATCAATGAGTGTCGTGGTTTGTGCGTCGTAAAAGGGTCTTTTTCTTGTAGTGATTGAAAGGCTAATCAAGATCATTGATCATAGATGCTCGATAGTTCATAGTCTTCCCCAAGGGTGCAGTAGTAGCAGGAGTTATGTTCCCATGTTGATTTCCTGAGGATCCTTCATTGTCGAAGTTCAGGATCCTTGGTTGTACAACTATGGGCATTGTTTCCTGGGATCTTTGAAATTTTGCCTTCATCCTCTCCACTTCTCTAAATAGTGTTCTATTGTCTCTTGCTATTGAGTCGTCTGTTGCGTCATTTTCCTCATCATAGTGAAGAGTTCAACAGTAGTGATGGGAGCAGTCAGATCTTGGATTCCTGAAGATCCTAAAATTCCTTGGTTATTAACCGGAAGGGTGTTTCTCTTGGAAGTATCAGGCGCTTTCCTCTAACCAGGGGGTCCACTCAGAGAAGGTGGTAGGTTTTTTGTTGCAATGGAAGGAACGGAGGATGAATAAAGGATTGGTTTTGTAGACATGATCTATCGAGGATTTTGAACACCACAACCCCACGGTGGGCGCCAAATTGTTTTGGTCAAAAATTACACAAGTATAAATCAACCAAATTGAATGAGAGGATGTGATGTTTGAATTGTGCAATAGAGAAAGGTAAAGAGAAGGACATGATTGTTTACAAGGAAAGCCCTTGATCCTTACTAGGATATCTGTAACAAAACCTTGGGAGGTGATAATGATCATATGGCTTGATTATTTTATTAATATAAAATGATGATTACGGAGAGTGTTTTAGTAAGAACAAGTGAAAAAGTCCTTAGAGTAAGCTAAGAGTAGGTAGAGTGTGTCATGTGCGAGATACATGTGTCAATTTATAGTTTAAACTAGCTAACAAGATGTCCGATATCCCCGACATCCTCTATGACCAACTTTGTGAATGTTGTTTGACTTGGTATTTAGGGTCTTTAGCATAGTTGAGATGACTCCTTGTTGAGAATAAGTCTTCTCTTGACTATTTCTACACATGTGTTAATTACGAACGAAATATAACCGTTATGAATGTTAGTAAATAATAATAACAGTAATAGTCGGGATCCTGAGATAGTTGAGGATTCGGAATATCTGATGAGGTTTGAATATCCTAAATACTTTGAGGATCTTGGCCCTAACAGCTGGTATGCTCGCAACCTATAGGTGTTTGTGAACGATGTGTTCACTGATGTACTCCATCCCCTTCATGGTTTCCTTACTGACATATATTGCTGAGGAATCCCATAAGTAGTATTGTCATCTCAGTGATGATCCTTAAGCTAGGTCCCTTGAATTAGATGCTTTAGGGACAGAAAGTAAGGATAATGAGAACTGGTAATCGGGTTGAAAGATTTGATGAAGTTAATAAACTTAATTATTATATGTTGAAAACCCAATATGCTCACCAACTCCCAAGTCTAACTCACTCAGTTTCTTGTATTGCAGGTGGTAGCCATAGAGCACAGGAGTGATGATATGATGAAAGATCAATGGATTATAGGCCATTTGAATAATAGATGTTGTAAGGCATGTACTATTTGTGTTTATGAATTTGTACTGTACTGGCAATGACATTCCGGTAATTTTAATATAATGAAAACCCATTCCTTCGGGAATGCTTTGATAATTTACTTATCATATTTTTTAGAACAAATTACGCAACATGTTTCTTTAAAAGGATACTCTGATTTTCAAATAATGCATAAACGAATCGGTCTTTTCTGGCTGTGAAATTAGGGATGTCACATTTCGTTTATTTACAAAAGGGTAACCAGCTAATCACAAGCAAATTAGAACTGCACTCTCAGACTATAGTTTATTATTTATGCTTAAAACATAACATATTTGTTTTGTAAAACAATATTTCTTTTGAAATAATGTATGTTTTAATTTCGCTTGTCTATATATATATATATATATATATATATATATATATATATATATATATATATATATATATATATATATATATATGTATGTATGTATCGGTTAATTTCTTAAATAATTGATTATTTACTGAATCGTTTTTCACAACGATCAAATTTACATTCTAAAATGATTTACTTCTATTTATGAAAATAAATCTTTTAATATAATTATAAAGTAAATATCAATGTTTTATAGATAACAAGTCCTATATGATTTTCTTTTAATTAAACTTGTTTCAAATCAAATTTATCTATGACATTATTATTCATATTATATAAATGACATTCACATATCTAACTTCAAGAAATGGTTTGAAGGTAAATAATATAGTTTATTTGATATATGTGATTCATGTTTATATATAAAAGATTCCTAATGATATTTTCACTAAATTGTATTAAAAGTAATTATAAAACAGTACATTGTGATGTATAGCTTCCTTTATAACAAATGTCTAAGACTCAACATGTCACACCCCCAAACCAAGATGACATAAACTTTCGGTGGTAGAGGACGTCATGTACAATATCATCACAAATGAATAATAGTAATCAAAGTAACAACAACCATTGTATTGATAATACAGTGTTTACATTATACTCGAAACATAGCTTGAATGACTCCAAATGTATATAGCAAAAACTAAGACTAGAAGCTATAACTAGAAGCTATTATGCTCCGTCGTCTTGGAAACCTGTGTGTGTACCTACCTACTAGTTTCTTGAGAATAAAAGTAATTTTGAAAGCGTATCTACATTTAAGTTGGTGAGTTCATAAACATTTTATTTTAGAAAATAAGTTATTTCCTCCTTAAAAATGTTTGTATGTTCCTCTAGAAAATCGTATATTTTCTTAGTACAATTGAATGTAGTCTTAGTCCCTTCGGACCAAAATGTATAATTATTTTTATATTCTTAAGTATTAATATTACGTAGATTTTAATCTATATAAAATCCATTTGGATGTATGATTTCCGAAATGAAAGTTCTTCTATACTTGCAAACAGTGCGATAGAGTTTTATGATGATACAACCCTTATGCATGCATGCCCCCGGGTAGAATATACTCCAGATATGTAAGTTTATGTGTCATAAAATACTGTACTCCTAGAAATACTTATAGCTTCCTTCTATAATCCCCCAATGTATATAAGTTATAAAAAATCTACATCGGATAAACCATCGAATATAATGGGTCAACCCTAAGCCTATAACCAAACAATGAACAGGATCTAAGGGGAACCCAGCCATTTCCAAGTTGATCATGTCTAAATTTTATATAACTCTTCCGTATACATGTAGCAATTATGGACAGAATCTAACAGTTCTAGACGAAATGTAGTCTTAACTACCCTAAGGCCGATGTGTGTCAATGTTTGTTTGTGAAAATAATATATTGTAGTAGTACATAAATAAAACTTCTTTCTTTGTAAGTGTAATGTATGTTAAAAAAAAAATCCAATATTTTCCTTATAAAATGAGTTGTAGTCTTAGGACTGAAGACCGAAATGTGCAAGTATTTTCCATACTTATGATAGTAACTGCAGTTTTAAATAAATAAAACCCTTATGAATGTAAGAATCCCCGTAAACTATGTGTCGTTGTTTCCCTATGTGAGTTATTATAACCATGTAATTGACACAGTAAGCCTGTTACGATGTACTTTGGGTGTCGGAATGTTTTGATATTTGTCACCCCAAGACCTATCGGTCTAGCTATTGCAAGCAGCTCAGGTGTGGGATTGTCAATTCCAATGTAGATCTATACAGAAGTATCATACTCCCCCTATAAGAGACTATGTCTATAATACATGACTTTAACCAGTACACTAAAGAGTACAATGAAGTAACGTATCACAAATTCGATTCAACGAGTTTACGCGTAATGTGAATGAAAACCCTTTTTGAAGGTAAGAATCCCCGTAAACTATATATGTCGTTGTTTCCTTATGTGAGTTATTATAACCATGCAATTGACCTAAGCCTGTTACGATGTACTTCGGGTGTCGGAATGTTTTGACATTTGTCACCCCAGACCTACTGGTCTAGTGGTTGCAAGCAGCTCAGGTGCGGGATTGTCAGTCCTAATATAGATTTATACACAAGTATCACACTCTACTTACAAGAGACTATGGTTATAATCCAGGAATTTAACCAGTACTGTAAAGAGTACAATGAAGTAACGTCTCACAAATTTGATTCAACGAGTTTAAGTGTAGTGTGAATGAAAACCCTTTTTGTAGTATAAATGAAACCTTCCTTAGTATGTTCGTATTGTTAATACACTATAAACTATACCTATTATATTTTATCATATATGTTTGTATGTTCGTAGTGTTAATGTACCATAAACTATACCTATTATAGTTTATCATATATATTTGTAATGATAAAAGACCCTTATATAAATGACTACACATGTTTCATGGAAGCAAACTAACATGAAATTCAATCAACATGTAGCTAGTTATTGCTATACACTTTGCTCAACATGTTACAAAGTGTTAATGAACTTATAAACTAATTTACTAGTTTAACTTTTCTTTCACTGTTTATAGAAAAATCAGCGTAAGTCGAAAATAGAATCCATAAACTTTGGGAGTTCAGAAAATCTGTCTACTTTATTCATAGTTTTTATTATAATTTTTATTGGTCTATAACCAGTGTAAAAATTTCCATCTTCACAGAATGGTACGGAATAATTTCTGAACTGATATGCAGTTTTGTAAAAATCACCATAATTTGTAGAAATATCGTATGAATCTGTGCAAGTAGTCATTAGAAAGGTATAAACCTGAACTATTTTCACATTGAATAGTTTTGAAAAATATTAAATTTAAGATGGTCAAAACACTTCGAGAATAGACCATAACTTTTCTGTTGAAAGCTGTTGATTAAGTTTAGAATCTGTTCTGGGTGTTGTAACTTGTATTCCACCCCCCCCCCCTTCCCCCCTAAAACTTGAAGAAAACACGAAAATGTAGGGGTATGAACTTATCTTGAGTGATTTCTTGAGGTTGAATGTTGAAGAAGGGGAGTTTTAAGTCAAGAACACTTGAAAGATGCTTAAAAATTTAAAGATGCTAAGAACAAATATGTGAATATTTGGGTAAACAATCGCGATTTGTATGAAGATTATGTAGAAGTTTAGAGAATATACTTACAAATCCAAAGGAAAAAATTTTAAGAACTTCTTGGAGAAGTTGTGGCTGAGAAAGAGAGGGTGTGAGAGAAGTTTGCTTGTGGGTGATAACAAATGAAATCTTGGAGAAGTGAAACAAATATCTTAGATTTGTTCATAAAGGTGGATTAGATGGAAAGAGTGTTGAATAAGCTAAATGAATTTACAAGCAAGATGTGAATAGTGACATAAAGTTGTCATAGAGTTGATATGAGAGTGATTAGTGTCATAACTTTATGAGAAAAGTCAAAGCGATACTTTATGTACTCTTGATATTATCCTAATCAGAATATGAATTATATTAAAGAAATCTTCAATATGGGAATAAAATATGAGTTTGGAGGGTTTAAAATGTCAAAATTATAAATTTGGTGAAAATCCTACATCAAAAACTTCAAAAACGGGCTTACAATGTGAACCTGGTGAAAATCAGACTTGAGAAGCGAGAGGGTTCGCATCCTAAGAGGCTTTCGCAACGAGAGGGTTTGCATCCTGAGAGGGTTTAACAGCAAGAAGGTTCGGTGCTGAGAGGGTTCGTGTTCAAAGAGGGCTCGCATCCTGAGAAGGTTTGCTTCTTGAGAGGGTTTCGAACCCATTGTGTTGTTTTTCATATTTTCTTCCCGTTTTAAGTAATTTTCAACTAATTGAAGGGTTGGGATGGTACAAAAGTTTATGAAAATTGGAAGAGATTTTGAGAGAGATTTGGGAGAGAGAGATATAGCAAGAGAGTTTGAGAGAGACTTTTCTTGTGGCCTTTGTTAGTGTTTTGCCCCATAGTGCTAGGATTATAAACTCCACTATGACTTGTTATGAGTGTTATACGCACCCAAAGGGTATTTAATAGTGATTTATAGAGTCGTTACATCACTCACCCTGCTTAGGGTTTAGAACTTTTGAACATATGAAACTTCTGAGTGACACTTTGTAGTAGGATAGAGATTTGTACACTAGTAAACATTTAGTAAGTCCCATCATACTAGTACTAGTTGAGTTGACCGGTTTGACTCGTTGACTTAGTTTGGATTTGACTTGGCCAGAAACTGATGCTTGTCATTCTGAAATTAGCATTTCGAATGGGACTTCAAGGGTTGGGGAAAAGATGTGGGTATTTTTTGTTTCATCTGATCTTCTCGATCTCAAGTGAATTCCGGTCATCGCTTGGCATTCCAACGGAACTTCACTATTGCGTCTACTGTTTTGATTGGTAGAGAGTGTGTGGGTTTGGGTTTACTTGTCTACGTTTGTCCGAATGGTAGGATATTCACTCGTAGTCCTAGGCAGCTTCATCCTGAAGTTCATGGTAGGATTTATACTTGGTTCCTCTTGTTGGGTTATGAGCAATCTAACACTTCCTAAGTGTGCATGCAACCCTAATAAACCTTGGATCTATGTTTGTCTTAATACATGCAAAATAATAATTTTCCAAGGTTCATAACCTATCTAACATGGCATGGGGTACTTTTAAACATAAAGTAATTAGATGAGATTACATACTTTTTTTATGAGTTTGATTCTTAAGGAGTTTGACGGCCTAGCACCAATAGTGTGAATGCCTCAAATGGAATCACAAATCACCACAAACTCTTGGAAAACTTTGAGAGAGTGTATACACAATACAATTTTCGGCCACAGACAAACACACACACTCTAGTGGCTATTTCATGCAACATAAGCATGCTTATATAGTGTACATGATTAGGGTGAAACTCTAATAACCCATGACCTTTCCTTTTCCAAGGATCCACGGGTTAAAAGCTCCATGGATCATCCATGGACTTCCATATAAGCCTAGACTATTAACAAATGGGTGTTAGCCACACCATATAAAACGAATAGCCCACAATCTAATTAGTCTTCCTTTTAAACTGTAAATTAATTCATAATTAATTTAAAACTAAGACTAATTAAATAACATGACTTCATATTAATATATTATAACTTATAATATATTAATAATCATATGTGTATAACTTGTTGGATAAGGTGTCTAAGTCCATAACTTATTTGGTATATACTTAACCCGACCGGCATGGTCCATTTGGGTTGCATCTCATCCAAACTATTATGGATAATTTTATGAGAGTTATACACATATGTTTATTAATATATTATAAGTTATAATATATTAATATGAAGTTATATTATTTAATTAGTTTTAGTCTTAAATTAATTATGAATTAATTTAGAGATTAAAAGGAAGACTAATTAGATTATGGGCTATTTGTTTTATATAGTGTGGGCTAATACTCATTTGTTAATGGGATAAGCTTATATGGAAGTCCATGGATGATCCATGGAGCTTTTAACCCATGGATCCTTGGAAAGGAAAATACATGGGTTATTAGGGTTTCACTCTAACCATGCACACTATATAAGCATGCTTATGGAGCATGAAATGGAGCTTAAGAGAAAACTAGTGAACTAGTGTGTGTGTGCATGTGTGTGGCTGATTTTATACATGGGTGTATACTCTCTCAAAGTTTTCCAAGAGTTTGTGGTGTTTGTGATTCCATTTGAGGCATTCACACTATTGGTGCTTGGCCCTCAAACTCCTTAGAACCAAACTCACCAAAAGGTATGTAATCTCTTCTAACTCTTTTATGTTGAAATGTTCCCCATGCCATGTTAGATATGTTATAAACCTTGGAAAATTATTATTTTGCATGTATTTATACAAACATAGATCCAAGGGTTATTAGGGTTGCATGCACACTTAGGAAGTGTTAGATTACTCAAAATCCAACAGTGTTATCAAAGCCTAGGCTTGCTTGTTTGATACTTGATGCAAAATAGTGAAAAAAGTCAAAATCGTTGCTGTCTGCATGATGGACTCGTCGAGTCCATGGGGGGACTCGACGAGTCCAAGGCAAACTTCAACCTACTCTTCGAGTAGGTTCATGCACTCGACGAGTAGGATCGAAAGAGTGCATATTTTCGACTTTTGCTGCTGGAAATGGACTAGAAACATTACCCTAAGCTGTTTTGGTGTTTTCAAACTTATTTTAGTTGGTGTCATGGTTATTCTAATCCATTTACAATAGCATATATCAAAATTCCATGATTTTATGTGTTCATATAATTCTTGAAATTTTTGATGATCATGTTCATGTTCTTATGAATTTAGAAAAAGATAGGAATTATTTGCTGAATTGTTTAGAATTAATTCTTGATTATTTATGTGTTTTAATGGAGTCCATAATTTGTCCTCAAGTTATGGATTTCCAAAGGTCACTTTTATTTAACACACACTTAAAACACATAAGTTACATGAAAATGAAGAGTCTTCATTTTTATGAACCTTTAATTCATAAGTTATGAAATGAAGAGTTTTGCATAGTTACAAAACTTCCCCTCAAGTTTTGGAATTTGTAAAGTTTCACACACTTTAATAAACTTTAATTCCAACCCTTAGAGTTTTAATAGTTAAAATTCAACCCTTATATTATTTATAACATTAATGGTTAATTATTATATATATATATATATATATATATATATATATATATATATATATATATATATATATAAGAATAAGTCGTTTTACCGTTAGTAGGCCTCATTCACGAAGCCAGTCTATAAGGTGGGTATAAGGTTGTTGCCTATAAAATGGCGACTTATTGGGTGTCCATTCTCACCCACCGCTTGCTTGATCGGTGGAGGGTCGTTAGCCGAACGGGTAGAACAATGACTTTAAATCCTCATTAAAAGTATAATGAATATTATAAAGTAACTAAACTCTTTTAATTCCCAATCTTAGTTACCTTAGGAAAATGTGAACATGGTGCTAGTCCATGGAATTCACACTTTGTACCTTACCAAGTCGTTGGTGGAGCGTGTGTGGTTAACCGGCACACTAACTAGGACTAGTAAGTATCACGAAGGGTGACTTAATGTTTGTCATAGATCAATGGAGCGTGTGTGGTTAACCGGCACATTGATTAGGTGATAATATTAAGGGTACCAAGTGAATTAGCATGGTTATTCACACCTTGTTTTGTGATCCTCGGCATCCCAGTCACAAAACTTGAAGGGCACAATCGAGATTGAAACATGCCATTGAAAAGTTCAATGAATCTCAAAAGAATCTAGGAATTTCAAATCCAATTAAACCTAATAAATCATTTCGTTTTCATGGTGGAAATTGGTGAATCGTCATTCACCTACCTTTCAAATATATTATTACTTAGATTACGGCATCCCTCTTCTAAGTGTAATATATTGTGATTGGGTCCTAGCCTTAATATTACATTTGGGTGTCTTATTAAGGATTCTATATATCTAATCTAAACTTGCTTTCTTCTTTCAGATGTCTTCCAACACTAATGCTTCGGGCTCTAACCCAACTGGTTCTTTCTCTCTCATGAATCTTTGTGGGAGGGTCATCTTTGATGGTTCCAATTTCATGGATTGGATTAGGAACATCAGGATGGTTACTCGTTATGAGGACAAAATAATATGTCCTCGATAAGGAGTTAAAAGAACTTGATGAATCTACTGCTACTCCTGAGGAGATCGCTGAATTCAGGACTCATGAGAGAGATGCTACTAAGGTGGCATGTATCATGATGGCCACGATGACAGCCGAGCTCCAAAAGTCATTTGAAGATTTCTACCCTTTTGAGATACACCAAGACCTGATGGAAAGGTACCATCAGAGTGCTCGTCAGGAGTGGTATGAAATATTCTCCTCCATAATAACTACCCGCATGAAGGATGGTGAATCCGTCACGGCCCACATGCAAAAGATGCAAAGGTATGTGGATCGTTTGCTGAAGCTGAATGTTAACATCCCCGAGGAGTTGGCAATTGACATCATTTTGCACTCCTTGCCTTCTTGTTATGATCATTTTCGTATGACATATCATATGAACAAGGAGGAAGTTACTCTCAGCAAGCTTCAAGGACTCTTGAAGACCGCGGAATCCGGTCTTAAGGGTAAAGTGGTTGTTACCTCTACTACTCCTACTCCAACATCTACCCCTGTTTTGGCTATTGGGCAAGGCAAAGGGAAGAAGAGGAAGCATCCTTCGAAGGGTACCAAGGGAAAGTCTCTTGAAGGCTCCTCATCAAAGACTAAGAACGGTTCTGTCACTCCTTCTACCATTCCCAAGGATGTTGAATGCTTTTATTGCCATGAAAAGGCACACTAGAAGCGAAACTGCCCTAAGTACTTGCAGGATCTAAAGGATGGGAAAGTGAAACCCACCCATGCAGGTATTTACACTATATTGTCTAATTACTCAACATATTCTAACTCTTGGGTGCTTGATATAGGATGTGGTATTCACATATGTTCTTATTTGTAGGGCCTAAGCAGAAGTGAGAATGTGGAGCACGGGAAGATAAACTTGATCATGGGGAATAGGAAGGCTTCACCTGTTTCCAAGATTGGAGTTTATACTTTGTTGCTTAATAATGGGTTGAAATTAGATTTGAATAAATGTGTGTACTCGTCTGAAATGGCGAGGAATATTATTTCTTTTCATGCTTTGTACAAACAAGGTTTTACCTTTTCGTTTGATAATGAATGTGGTGGTATTAATGCTTTTTTTTAAAATGTGTTTTATTTTAAAGCATTACCTTGTGATGGTGTGTATGAAACTATGTCGATTGTAGACAACTTAGGAAATAACGTGTTGTATATTGATTCTTCTACTAGCCTAGATAAAGCATCATTGTGGCATTGTCGTGTTGGACATGTAAACAAGAAACGCATAAGCCAACTCCAAAAGAGTGGAGTCTTGGAATCATTTGACCTTAAATCAGATGATAGTTGTGAATCTTGTCTACTTGGAAAGATGACAAAATGACCCTTCACTGGAACTTGTGAGAGGGGTGAGGGTTTGTTGGACCTAATACATACCGATGTATGTAGGCCATTCAAAACCGCCACAAGGGATGCTAATCGGTATTATGTGACTTTTATTGATGATTTTAGTAGATATGGGTATGTCTACTTAATCAAACATAAGTCAGAAACCTTTGAAAAGTTTAAGGAATTCAAACAGAAAGTAGAAAACCAATTGGGCAGGAACATTAAGATGCTTCAATCTGATCGAGGTGGTGAGTATCTTAGCACCGAGTTCCTTGACTATCTTAAGGAGTGTGGGATTGTCTCACAATTGACTCCTCCTAGGACACCACAGTTGAATGGTGTGGCTGAGAGGCATAATCGAACTTTGTTGGAAATGGTTCGCTCCATGATGAGTCGAGTTTCATTACCAATCTCTTTTTGGGGGTATGCCTTAGAGACTGCCACCCATATCCTTAATCTAGTCCCTACAAAGAAGGTTACCAAAACACCTCATGAGATGTGGACTGGGAAGGTTCCCAATTTGGACCACATCAAAATTTAGGGTTAAGAGGCTTTCGTGAGACGTGAGACTCAAGATAAGCTTGAACCCCGAAGTGAAAGGTGTATTTTCATCGGCTACCCACAGAAATCCTTTGGTTACCTCTTCTACAGACCCAGTGAGAATGTGGTCTTTGTAGCAAGAAGGGGGGTCTTTCACGAGAAAGAATTTATAAGCCAAGGAGACAGTGGGAGGCGACGAAATTCAAGAATCAATTGGTGAAGGAACGTTAGACACTAGCAATCAACCTGAGGAGGAAACTCATGTTGATCCAACTGACGAGTCTGTACCTCCGAGGCGTTCCACACGGGTTCGGAACACACCTTCGTTTTATTATGGCTTTCATATTACTACGGAAGGTGATACGTTTATCAGTGATAGTACACTGGTAAATTTGGATGAACCTAGCAGTGTTAAGGAAGCCATGGCAGGCCCGGAGTCTGCTAAATGGAAGGAGGCTATGGACAGCGAGATACAGTCCATGTATGACAATCAAGTTTGGAACTTGGTTGACCATGTACCAGGCCGTAAAACAGTCGGGTGCAAATGGATATTCAAGAAGAAGACAGACATGGAAGGAAAATTACATACTTATAAGGCTCGACTGGTTGCGAAGGGTTTTACTCAAACTCAAGGTATTGATTATGATGAAACCCTCTCGCCGGTAGCAAAGATTAATTCTATTAGGGTTATGCTAGCCATCGCAGCATTTCATGATTATGAAATATGGCAAATGGATGTCAAAACCGCTTTCCTTAATGGAAAGTTGGCTGAGGATGTGTACATGAATCAGCTAGAGGGTTTTGTCAGTGCAGAGTACCCCAATAGAGTATGCAAACTTGAGAAATCCATTTATGGATTAAAACAAGAATCTCGTAGCTAGAATCTTTGTTTCAATGAAAAGGTCAAAGAGTTTGGTTTCTCGAGAAGCGAAGATGAGTCTTGCGTGTATGTCAGAGCTAGCGGGAGTATAGTTAGCTTCTTGGTACTGTATGTGGATGACATACTACTTATAGGAAATGACATCCCAACCTTGCAGGTGGTTAAGTCCTGGCTTGGGAAGTGCTTTGCTATGAAGGACCTAGGGGAGGCTGCCTATATCCTAGGGATAAGGATATTAAGAGAAAGGAGTAGAAGACTAATTGGACTTAGTCAGAGTACCTACTTGGATAAGGTGTTGAAAAGGTTCAACATGGAGAATTCCAAGAAAGGAGATTTACCGATCCAAAGCAATACCAAACTGAGTAAGACTCAGAGTCCGAGTACAGAGGCAGAGATAGCTGATATGAGCCAACTACCGTATGCTTCCGCTGTTAGCTCGATCATGTATGCTATGACTTGTACCCGTCCTGATGTGGCATTTGCTTTGAGCATGGTCAGCAGGCATCAGGGGAACCCTGGCAAGGCTCATTGGACCGTGGTAAAGAACATTCTCAAGTACCTGCGGAGGACTAAGGATTGGGTCCTTACCCTTGGTGGGAGTGATGACTTGAGAGTATTAGGGTATAGTGATGCTAGTTTGCAGACTGATAGGGATAACTTCCGCTCTCAGTCAGGCTGGATCTTTACCTTAAATGGAGGGGCAATTTCTTGGAAGAGTTCCAAGTAGGAGACGGTGGCTGATTCGACTTGTGAATCCGAGTATATAACAGCGAGTGAAGCAGCAAAGGAGGTGATATGGCTAAAGAACTTCATCGGAGACCTTGGAGTTGTACCAGCTATTAAGGAACCTATGGAGATTTTCTGTGACAACAATAGTGCGGTTGCCTTAGCCAAGGAACCAAGACATCATGGCAGATCCCGAAACATTGACAGAAAATTTCACTTCATAAGACACAAGATTGAAGAAGGACTCCTCGTGGCAAGGAGGATATCGTCGGATGAAAATCCTGCAGATCCCCTTACGAAGGGACTGACGAGGGTTAAGCATTTTCAGCATGCGAGGCGCATCAGGCTGAGGGATGATATTAGTTTTACAGATTAGATAGTTTTCCTGAAACTTGTAAAATGTAATCGACATTTGATGACGAATAAAATTTGTGATTTATTTATGAGTAAAGTGTTAGTATCATTGTCAATTGTTTACTATGGTTTCAGTTTTGCATGTTTTGACTTCCAGAATAATTAATTTATTCAAACCTCCACAATCTATCATACGTAGGAAATAGGTATGAATCAAGATTCTCATGAATTGGGTTTGTAGATGGCTAAAAGGTGTTTAGACATGGCAATGGTTGCTGCAACATTCATGAGTACTCATAAGATATGAGTATTGGTATAAACCCACGCTCACTTGTATCACTTCATGGAATTTATCTCGATTGATCGTGAGACGATAATATCATATAAATCTTCAAACCTAGAGATATGAGTTGTTACCTATGAGTTGGTTGTGCATTGATTGCATGTAAACGCATCAGTAACTTGATGTTATAAAACGTGCCTTTGTGTACAATTCAATAAGTAGTAGAACAAGCATATCAGTCGAAGTTTATCTGTCCCTTCTAGAAATAGAAGCGATATCTGGTCCCCTCGATGATTTTGTGTTGACCCATGTACCGGGCCCGATCAGAATTAAACCGATGTGTTCAGTGAAGTTCTTCGTCAAACAAATCGGAAGAATCAAGAAACAACTGCTAGACAATAAGCAAGACATAGTTCCATGTGTTTGTCCGGCTGATATCATGAGAACAGAGGATTATGTGATCACTTGTCTTAAAATGGTGCTTCATAGTTCGACGGAGTTTTCGAGAGCTACGATTGTTGGTTGGTTCCTGAAGTTATATAGGAAAATACAGTTATTAGACTTATCCAAGTGGGAGTCTGTTGGATAAGGTGTCTAAGTCCATAACTTATTTGGTATATACTTGACCTGACCGGTATGGTCCATTTGGGTTGCATCTCATCCAAACTATTATGGATAATTTTATGAGAGTTATACACATATGTTTATTAATATATTATAAGTTATAATATATTAATATGAAGTTATATTATTTAATTAGTTTTAGCCTTGAATTATTTAATTAATTAGAGATTAAAAGGAAGACTAATTAGATTATGGGTTATCTGTTTTATATAGTGTGGGCTAATACTCATTTGTTAATGGGCTAGGCTTATATGGAAGTCCATGGATGATCCATGGAGCTTTTAACCCATGGATCCTTGGAAAGGAAAAGACATGGGTTATTAGGGTTTCACCCTAACCATGTACACTATATAAACATGCTTATGGAGCATGAAATGGCAACTAGTGAACTAGTGTGTGTGTGTGCTTGTGTGTGGCCGAATTTATACAAGTGTGTATACTCTCTCAAAGTTTTCCAAGAGTTTGTGGTGTTTTCTGATTCCATTTGAGGCATTCACACTATTGGTGCTTGGCCCTCAAACTCCTTAGAACCAAACTCACCAAAAGGTATGTAATCTCTTCTAACTCTTTTATGTTGAAATGTTCCCCATGCCATGTTAGATATGTTATAAACCTTGGAAAATTTATTATTTTACATGTATTTAGACAAACATATATCCAAGGTTTATTAGGGTTGCATGCACACTTAGGAAGTGTTAGATTGCTCAAAATCCAACATAACTCTCATAAAATTATCCATAAATAGTTTGGATGAAATGCAACCCAAATGGACCATGTCGGGTCGGGTCAAGTATATACCAAATAAGTTATGGACTTAGACACCTTATCCAACACCTCTATCATCACCTTGTACATACAATTCGTATACAATTAAGATTGACAAGACCGTCGGTTGGGTGAGTTTGCCTCAAGTACATAACCAAACAAGGAACAGGAGGGAAGGTGGAAATACACACCCTAAGTCTGTAAAATTTTAATTATATACCACTCTCACATATACACTTAGTGGTGATGGGTTAATCGTATTCGTTCGTATCCTCTGTGCTTGAACTTGACCTGCTGCCCGAGTGGTATTCCCGAAAGGTCTGCAGGGAACACTTTGGGAAGGTTTCGGAAGATATAGTACTCCTTGCATGAGTACTTCTAGGTTTTGAAGCGAGAGACGATTCGGGGGTTTGTGTTGGGTTTGTCGTTATGAGTGACGTTGGTTTCGTTAGTCGGTCGGTTAAGGTGAAGGGTCATTTAGTAACACATATAATTGGTATGGAGAGGACCAAGTCAATCCATGTCAGATGACGACATCGAAACTTCTTATTGTAAAGGGTGTTAAGTCGATTCGGAAGAAGTGTTTGTTATAGCGATGGTGGGTTTTGTGTGTACTTTTTTGTGCTTTCAGTTTTCTCCTTTTTATTAATACTACGAACATTTGGTACCATGTTTAGCAAGTACTAGCAATAAGAGTGTTCCGATAGATAGTGATGAAATTTCATAATATGATCCATACCATGTCCCGCTATAATCGTTGGGTGTTTACAAGTCATATAAATTAAGGATAAGGAGATAGTCGGCTAAGTGGGTTTTCCTTGACTCCACAACCAAATAAGGAACAAGAGTTAAGGCGGAATCACACACTCTAAGTCTGTAGAATCTTAATTACATATGACCTTAATGTTTACACTAAGCTACCATAGCTTAGCTGTAAAGACCCCTAATTTTATATTAATGTGGTGCTTTGTACGGACGAGGAAGTAATTTATGATTAAGATTTAGTTGGTAACAGTTTTGATAAAAAAAAAAAAATAAGTTTTAACATAATTTCATTTGGGAAATGTACCACTGTCCATAGGTGGTTCCGAAAGAGTTTCTCCTACGGTGTTTTTCAGCACTCTTCCATCTTCGCTAGAGTTCCATGTATTGGACAGTCCTTCTTGAAGTGTCCAGTTTCGCCACACCCATAACAAGCCTAGCTTACTCCAATGTCGGGGACCTGGGAGATTGGTTGTGCCGGTGACTTGCAAAAATGGGCAGTGTGCCTCTTCTTGTTGAAGTTTTTATAGTGCATTACTTGGAAAACTCTCGTATGATGGAAGTTGCACTTGGTCCACTTTAAAAGGTTTCCAGCATATCGATTGGGGGGTGGGGGGGGGGGGGTGGAATGGCAAATTTTTTGGTTGTAAGGACTTGCCACAAGTTGTGGTCTCTTAGGAGAACCTTGAGTCGAACGGCTACTTTTCTTGTGTCCTTTTCGGCAGATACTAGTCGGTGCCCTTGGTTGCTATTGCGGTTAGCATTGTCGGTACAGTTTCCGTGGCTGCTTGTGTTGTTAGCATTCAGTGCGCCATGACGGTTGTCACAGCGGCTATGACCGCAGCTTGAAAAGTAGTGGAGTCTATCTGCAGAATTGGTGTTTCATTGGTTGGTTGGTTACTTCCTTGTGAAGACATGATTCTGTTGCATGATGAGAAACAAGCTCGTTAGCAACGATGGTCGTTTCTAGTCATATTCTATATATATATATATATATATATATACACACACACACACACAAAATTTTCGTTTTGTTGAACTCTTCTCAATGTTCCTGCCAACATCCCTGAGATGTACTTATGGTAAGGAAGAGATGTAGGTATTTTACAAGTGTTTGGTTTACTAAAATAAATTATCAGTGCCCAAATCTTTCTTCGTGGTTAGGATGGTTAGCACCATTACCCAACCCACTGGTACCACTTGCGTGGATTTGAGTCATGGCGGCTATTACTGCGGCCTGAAATATAGTAGCATCGCACAATGGAGGATTTGTTGACGTGTTATTGAGAGCACACCTTATAGGTCTATGGGGAGGCACCCTTCTACCGTGAGGTTTTTGAAAGATGGAATGGTGTTAAGTCCTTAGTAGTGGTTATAAGTCGAGTGTCATTTGAACTAAGTTATCTTAGTTTTGTGTGTATCATGTTCTAACTTTTATAGTGTTTTGAAAACAATTCATAACAGAGGTCTATGACAATAGACTTATGAATTTTTAGTAGTAACCACCCTCAAATGAAATTTCGTGACTTGATTCACTGTTACTAATTGCGATAAAAGAGGCAATAAGCCTAACACATAGTGTGAGTAGTATAATCACTAACTCATTGGTTATATTTTTTTATTAATTATTAGTGTAAGGCATAAGGAGCTCGGCCTCCTCACGTGATTCACGAATAGTCTCTTCTGCTCTCCGTCCTAGTTATGATTGCCCTAGATTGGACCGAAATGTCCAAGCGGACTCTCCAATTTGTTTTTGATAGAGTAAGGTTCATTAGTGATCTCTCTAGTGCCGTTCTCTTCATCCAATCCTTTCTCAGAATTCTCCTCGTGAATCCTCTTTTGGTTCTTCCTCGACTCCTCTGTTGGTTGTGGTAGTGGGGTTACAATGTCTAGATTTGTCATTTGTACGAGATTTAGGGGTGTATAAAGAATCTATGAGTTTAACAAAACATTCCTTATATATTTTTATGGGGGTGATCGTTACTGTAATCTTCTATAATCACGTAGTGTATATAAATTATATATAGCCAATATCAAATTGTGGAGCTCAATTTAGTGGTTTGGTCTAGGTTTTATGATTTAATAGTAGGCAATGTGTTGATAACTTGTTATTGTAATAGTTTGCGGTAGTAAGGTGTTTACAGCCGTAAACACCTTACGGCCGTAAACCCTTCTCAGTCGTGTGTTATATAAATAGTGGGTTAGTCAGACGTTTTGTGGTTGTTGATACCTTTAGAGTTCACGGTTTCCATCAAGTTGTACCAGAAGTTTATTTCTATAAAATGTGTCCAAGCTTGGTTTGTTCTTCTTCTATGTTTATTATTGCTTTGTGTGATTGTATTTGCTTTTGATCTCTGGTAAGATCCGTTATTTGGACCTTATAATTGGTATCAGAGCAAAACCATTGTCAAAGGCATTCTACAGTCTATTTTGGAGCAAGGTTTTATTGGACTGAGAGCAAGTTCGTGTTTTTCTGCAAAATGATTTTTGGTTTCATCAAGAAACTGAAATTATCGTCGTTTACAGCCCAAGCTTCCGGCCGTGATCCCTATTTACAACCGCAATCTCTATTGCTTTCTTGAACTGTAAACCCGGAATCGAAGACAGTATTCTTGAACCATAAACCTTGGACCGTGAATCTAAATTTGATTCTTTCACCGTGAACCATTGGACGTCAATCGAAAATTTTATAGTTTATGGACGCAAACTACGAGATTACGGCCGCAAACTCATTTTCAGCTCAATTGAATATTAAATAAGTTTATATCGTTTTTTTCTAAAGCAGTTTATATTTTAATTTTAATTTTAATTAATTGTTAAAAAAATGGAATCTCAAAGTCAAAACCACTTTCAAGAGCTTGATGTTGTCATGGGTACCACCACGTGAATTCCAAGATTAATTTCTACTAATGGGTTTCCCGAGAGGAACTACAGAATAGAGAAGTATATAAAAATGAAGGATTTCAAATTGTGGAAATGCGTCATCAAGAATCCCGTCAGAGTAACCGCTACAGTTTTTGGGCAAGTGGTTGATAAGAAAATAGAAAATTATATTGATGAAGACTTTGAAATTGTGGAGGAGCATGAAAAGGCGTTGGCCATCTTGACCATGGCCTTGTCACCAGACATTGCTCAAGGGTTCAGAGAGTATATGTCGGCTAAAGCTTTGTGGGAAGCCCAGATTGAGGTGTATGAAGGGAACGAAGATATGCAAGAGAGTCGCCAGGATATGGTGCGACAACGTTTTAATATGTTTAATTATGTTCCTGGAGAGACCATTGAATCACAACTGCAGCGATTCACAACTCTAAATACAGAAATGACTGTGGCTGGGATTTTCTACACAAGGTCAGAAGTGAACAAGAAGCTAATGAATGCTCTCCCAAAATCTTGGGACATGAATGTAGCTGTTATTAAGAAAACTAAGGATTTCAGCCGCCTCTCTCTAGCTGAAGTAATGGCAGTCATCAAGGCATGTGATATTGATGACAAGCAGCGGGAAATTAACCATGTGAACTCATATTCAGCTGTGAATCTTCGCATCTCCGCTAACAATGCTCTTTCATCCATGTCGTTTTCTCTTCCTTATGCAGGTCAATCATTTACTACTCCACAAGTTCAAAAGCAGACCTTTCCCACTCCATCCGCTTCCTCTGCATCATCTTCAACTGGGGCTTCTTATTCAAAGGGAAAGGAGAGTCATGAAAATCTTGCACTTGCTTCAGGGCTTGTTAATTGCTACAATGCACTCGTAGCTGGAGATCTCCCACTTCAATTATCATTTGCCGATCTTGATCAGATTCACCCTGAAGACGTTGAGGAGATGGATATTACATGGCAAATTGCCATGGCAGTATTTAGGGCAAAACAATTTGCCAAAAAGACTGGAAAAAATAACTGGGGAATGAGTTCTAACAAGAAGGTTGGGTTCAGCAAGGGAAAGCTTCGATGTTTTAATTGTCATGAGCCAGGGCATTTTGCTCGTGAATGTCCACAGCCAGACAGAAGATTAAATAATTACAGGACAATAGTTGCAGTCGGAAACAATCGAAGTGGTACTCAAACGAACAATGAGAAGGCTATGGTTGCTCGGTCTTTTGACTTGGAGGATCAGATACAAGCCCTGAACCTATCTGGATGTGAAGCTGCCCACCTGGCACAAGTTTGTGATGATACCCCAGCATAGATTGTGGCAGCTGAAGATAAGATGATGGAGCTGCAGTTTGCATTGATGGTATCCTCTTCTCATGAACCTAATTCTGCAAAGGTAAGTCTTCCATCATGCTCTAAAGCCTGTATTGACTATGTTAAAACTCTACATGGCAAAATTGAGACATTAGGTAGTGAAGTAGAAAATCTTAAGATTCTTCGTGAACTTAATGACAAATTAATAAGGGACATAGAAGACCTTAGATATAAAGGGTAACAACTTAGAAAAGGTCAAAAACCACTTGAAGCTCATTTGGAATAAAAAATTAAGGACTTTAGGAGACTTTAGGAAGACTACAGTAATAAATGTGAAAATTATGATTATGTAGTCAAACAGAACGTTGAACTAGTGGCAGAAATTGAATCTTTGAAAGGAAAATTTGAAACTGCCAAGTTTGATGTTACAAAATATGATTTTTCAAGTGAGGTAGTTGCAAATATGATAGACCACAACATGAAATTTAAGAAGAATCAATCAAAAGGTATAGTGTATAACCATGTACCCCCTCCTTTCAATCATTCATATGTGTCCAAGCCTTTGTCCAAAGAAGAGATTGCTAATGAATCATTTATGGTTTATGGCAAGTCATCTGGTTTTATTTCGGGAGGATTTATTAATGTTAAAAATACTAACATTTCTACTTCTCCTGCAGATCAATCCTTGAATCAGTCAAAACACGAAGTGAAAGGATATGTTTCGGAAAATAAAATCGAGTCTAAACCTGAAGCTTTAGTTTTAAATAAAGACAATTTGTTTTCTGATGTTTCAAAAGACAATGTTTTTTGTGATGGTGTTTTTATTACTTCTGATACTGTTTTGAATGGTTTGAAAAATTCTGGTTTGAACAATTTGGTTGACAATTTTGATGTGTGTGATAATAATTTTGAGAAACCATCTACTTCACAAGCTTCTCCATCTAATGCAGCCTCGCTTGCCTCACAAACTAATTCCTGTTCATGTTATGGTGAGGGAAGCAGGGGTGATAGTATGGAAAACAAATATGATCAATGTAGCACAAGTTATAACAATAACAAACATATATGTTTTAAATGTGGTGTTGGTGGTCATATAGCTAGAAATTGTCAAAATCGTATGTTTGTGCATTTCGAATTTCCAAGAGGAGAGAACGAATCTAGAGGAAGGTCTTTAACTAGAAAGTCCTCTATAAATCGTTCCCGGAATGGTGAAAAGAAAGATAATCAAAGTAAAAGACGAGCCAATCCTCAAAAACATAAAAATGTTTTTTTATCAAAAAGTCCCAGGCAGTTTGCCAAAACCAAACATGGCCAAGCCAAGATTGGTTTCGTCAAGGGGCAGCAGTGAGTCTTCTACCAAATATGGTAGAAAACCCACATGCGCTAAGCAAACTGATACTCATTCAAGCTCAAAAACATCTGGGACAATTAGAAAACCCAATTATCAATGGCTGCCCAAACAAGTTTCTAATTCACCTTCCGTGTCCTCTAAAAATTCCAAAATTTATCAATCTAAAAAGGCATCGAGATCACCCAGGAAAATAATGACCTAGGTCCCCAAATCTAATTAAACCCGCATATTTTTGTAGGGACAGTTGCGGGGAAATGTCGTCAGACCCTGGTTCGTCGACAGCAGTTGTTCCCGGCATATGACAGGAGATATCGCCCAATTGCATGACATTCAATCCTTTAATGGGGGATATAAGTTTCGAGAATTTTAATTTTGCTCCTGAGCTGAAGCATAGTTTGTTAAGTGTTTCTCAGATCTGTGACAAGGGCTATTGTACGCATTTCACTGATAAGGAATGCATGATTCTCAAGCTAGGATTTGTCATCCCAGAAGAGTGGATTCTTGTAAAATCTAAAAGGGATGGAAATGCCTATATCATCAATATGAATAGCAATCTTCCTGAACAAATTATGTGTCTTTTCTCCAAGATCTCCAAACAAACTGCAATGTTGTGGCACAGAAGACTAGGTCATGCCAATGCCAAGAACCTAAATCGTCTTGCGAAGAATGAGATGGTCCGTGGATTTCCTATCAAGGACTTCATTGCGTTTGAAAAATGTGTGCCTTGTGCCCAAGGAAAGCACCATAGAAAACCATACTTGCCAAAACAGGTTAACTTAATTTGCCAACTACTTCAATTGCTCCATGTGGACTTGTTTGGACCAGTTTATCTTCTCAGCATCAATAGAAACTCTTACTGCCTAGTTGTGATTTATGACTTCTCTCGGTTTACGTGGGTTTTCTTTCTATACAACAAAGTTGGAGTTGCTGATTTGATCAAGAAATTCATAGTCTTAATAGAGAACCAGCCTAACCATCGGGTGAAGGCGCTTCGTACTGATAACCGAACAGAGTTCAAGAATTCTGTTCTCGACCACTTTTGCGCAGAAAAGGGCATCATGCATCAATTCAGTTCTGCTCACACACCCCAGCAAAATGGGGTCGCTGAAAGAAAAAATAGAACTATAAAGGACGTTGCGAGGATGATGTTGTGTAATTCAAGATTGCCAGTCTTCTTTTTGCCCGAGGCGATAAATACGGCCTACTACGTTCAAAATCACATGTTGATCAACAAAGCTCAGATGAAGACCCAGTATGAAATTCTATATAATTACAAGCCTTCATTCAGTCATTTTTGTGTGTTTGGTTGTCCTTGCACCCTTCTTCACTTAGATACCAACCCGAAGTTTAATCCCAAGGCCGATGATTGTTACTTTGTAGGGTATGCCGTTCGCACTGCTTATAGAGTATACAATAAAAAGACAAAACAGATTGTGGAATCCTATGACGTGCGTTGGCTAGAAGAAAATGAGACTGATGCTAAAGTGGGTCCAGATTGGATGTTCGACTACATTGTTGTTCAAATCACTAAGTGTTTCTACGAGTGCCTCATCTGGATCTACTTCTGGTTGGAAGAAGATTTATGAAGACGAAGAAGACAATGAAGAAGTTATCTATAGAGCTCCATCTACATCCTCTTCATCATTCAAAGGGAAGTCTCCAGTCCCTTCTAAGAAGTTATTTTCTGAGGGGGAGCCCTCCGCTACGCCAAAGTGGGAGTCTTCCACTACACCGAAGGCGGAGTATTTTGCTACACCGGAGGGGGAGTCTTCTGCTACACCAGAGGGGGAGTCTTTTATGCAACATCATAACCTTAAGTCTTCAGTCCAAAGTGATACTCCTAATGCTGACGCTACGCCATCTACACCTATGAAAAGAAAGTTCATGACAAATGACGCTTCCACAACTAGCTCAACCTTTATGGAACTACTCTTTCCTGAATCTATCTTAAATGAGTTTGTGGCAGAGCCTTCTGGATCGGATCAATCAGAAAATGAAGGGGGTATCAACATTCACACTCTTCCTATCTCTTTCAGTGATATCAGCCAAGCGACACCTTCAACAATTCAAAGCGATCATCCGATCGATAACATCATTGGTGAGCTGGGTGATGGTGTTAAAACAATAAGTCAGAGTGGAGATGTTAATATTTGTCTCTACTCTTGCTTTATTTCTCAAATAGAGCCTAAGAATGTTGAAATGGCTCTGAATGAGCCCAGCTGGGTAGATGCAATGCATGAGGAACTGCATCAATTTGAAAAACTCGGTGTTTGGAAGTTAGTTGAGTTACCAAAGGGCAAGAAGTCACTTGATACAAGATGGGTTTATCGCAATAAGCAGGATGATTCAGGTGTTATTGTGCGAAATAAAGCTCGATTGGTGGTTCGTGGATTTCGACAAGTCGAGGGTCTTGACTACACTGAAGTCTATGCTCCAGTAGCTCGCCTGGAGGCTATCCGTATCATTCTAGCATATGCTTCTTACATGAACTTTACAGTGTATCAAATGGACGTCAAGACTGCCTTCTTGTATGGCAAGGTAAAGGAAGAAATCTACATTGATCAACCTCCTGGGTTCATTGACTCAAAATTTCCTAATCATGTCTACAAGCTGGACAAGGCATTGTACGGGTTACATCAGGCTCCTCGAGCATGGTATGCAACTCTAACAAAGCATTTGCTCGAGCATGGTTATTCACATGGCACCATTGATCAGACTTTATTTATCAAGCATGTTGGAGATGATCAAATTCTTGTGCAAATCTATGTTGACGATATCATCTTTGGGTCAACTAGTCCACAGCTTTGCAAAGAATTCGAAGGTGTAATGAAGAAACGGTTCGAAATGAGTTCGTTGGGAGAAATGACCATGTTTTTGGGGCTTCAGGTCAAACAGAATTCAACTAGAATCCTGCTACATCAAGCCAAGTATGTGGAGGATATTCTTGAGAAGTTCGAGTTTCGCAATGCTAAGTCTAGTTCAACACCAATGGCAGAACGACCTCTTCTGACTCTAGATCCTGAAGGCGAATCCGTAGATCAGACTCACAATCAATCAATGATCGGATCGTTGATGTAATTTACTGCAAGCCGACCGGATATCATGTTTGCAATGTGTCAATGCGTACGCTATCAGGCTAATCCTAAACTTTCACATCTTATTGCTGTCAAAAGAATTTTCCAGTATATCAAGGGAAGCCCAAAGTTGGGTCTTTTGTATCCGAAGAATTCTGAATTTGATCTTTATTCTTTTAGTAATAGTAATTATGGAGGCTGTGAGCTTGACAGGAAATCAACCTCAGGAGGATGTCAGTACCTAGGTGACAGACTAGTTTCTTGGAAATGCAAGAAGCAACACATTGTCTCAACTTCCACAGCCGAGGCGGAATACATTGCTGCATCGGCTTGCTGCTCTCAAGTTACCTAGATCCAACATCAACTATTGGACTACGGTTTGAATTATCTAGAAACCCCTATTTATTGTGATAATGAAGCTGCTATTCAAATTACCAAAAACCCAGTCCAACACTCTAAAACCAAGCACATCGACATTAAAATTCATTTCATCAGAGACTGTTACGAACGTTCACTAATCCGGCTGGAACAGGTCCACATTGATAATAATGTGGCAGACTTCTTCACAAAGCCATTTAACAAAACTCGCTTCGATGTGCTTGTAGGATTTCTGAAAATGATACGTTTTTAGAATTAAGTTTTTTTATTTTTTTTTATTTTTTTTTTCAACTCAACTTTCAATTTTTTATTTTTTATTTTTATTTTTATTTTAATTTTTATTTCTTTTTGTTTCTTATTTCCTTAGGATAGATTAAATTTGCGCATTTTATTCTCACCCATGCACAAATTTAGGGGGAGAAATAATCAAAAATCCAAAAACAATAAAAATCAGAAAAAAAAAAATTTGTGATACTTTTATTTGTAGGTGTTGTGTTGGGAAATGAAATTGGCAAGTGATAACGGGCAATCTGAATCTGCGTAACGTACCTAAGTTGAATCGTCTATGCTTTGTGCTCGATGCGCTGGTAGGCACGAAATATTTTAAATGGACTTGACTAGGGAGAGTTAAACTTAATGAATTAAAGGACTTGACAAACTTTGACCTACTTAGATCCGTTTAGCCTGACTTCACGACGCTCGGATAGGTTGAGCAGGGAGATATACATGGGAATCTATCGGTCACATTAAATAACCTGTATCTAGAACTGTGGATTCACTTTTCCTCGATGTGCGGAATCTATCCTTAATTCCGATTGGATGGGGCAACTGGTAAATTCCGATAAATTAGGTCTGTAGAATATCATTTTGTTCCTTTCTTTCTGTTAGTCATATGTTGTCTCCTTTGCGTGACTTCCAATTCGACCTGGTACACAACATATGCAACTTTATTTCTCTGCATGTTATATATGTGAAATTCCTCTTATCTGTTAGCCATATGTTGTCTCCTTTGCGTGACCTCTAATCCGACCTGGTACACAACATATGCAACCTTCTACTTCTCAACCCTTCTGAAACAATAAGTAATAGAATTCTAAATCTATCCTCTCTATGAATGGTTGTCTTCTCACCCGATGTAAGGAGTACTCTGGAAGTTCTTGATGGCTGGGGCATACCAGGAAGTGGGAAACACGTTCTAGTACACTTAAAATTGAACATATACAGATTGTATGTAGATCTTGATGCTCGATTTAGGTGGACAACAATATCCCTGGTTGTAGTCAGTTAAATGGTCATAAGAAAATTTTATTTAACAATTAGGGCCAATCATGATAATAAAGTTACAATTAGATATATGCATGTATCATGTCATTGGTAAATTGTACAAAAATATTGTCACAAATTTTTCGTGTTTAAGTGGACCACAATATTGGTACTCGATCAGACGAAGATGTGAAGATAAGGGTACCGACAAGTAGAATAAGATTGTCCAACAACTTTGATCTCAGTGTCACAAACTTAGTTACGATAGTTAAATTTTTGTGACTGTGTTTTAGTTGAAGTTAAATTATTTATTTTTTATTTTTTATTTTACTCTATTTTTTATTTTTAGTAATTAAATTTTTTCTCAAGTTTATTTTAAAATTATGATTTTATTTTTATTTTTATTTTTACCTTCATTGTACAAAGTTAAGTTTTTATTTTGTTTTATTTTATTTTTTTTTAATTTAATTTTTCTTTAGTGAAAATAATCCTCAGAAAGTTAATTTTTAATTTTAATTGTATTGGAATTTGCTTAATACTGTGTAGTTATCAGATAAAAGGTAAAAAAAGGTAAATATAGGGGTTTACTGCCGGAATCCCCTCGTTCACGAGATTCCGGCCGCAAACATCCTCCGTTATTCTCTCTCCCTTCAAAAAAAAATTCCGTCAAATTTCGCAAATCTGATTCAACAATACTGTAGGTAATGAGATATAGGTCCTAAATATGTATTTTAGTGCGTGATTCACCGTGTTGTTTGAGCATAAATCGAAGAAAAAGGTCCGACAGAGCTTATGGCCGTAAGCTTGGGCCGTACACTCTGTTCTAGGGCCGTAAACTCTTTTTAATCGTGAATGGATTACAACCGAAAGCGTTTATTGATTATTGTGTTGTTTTGTGACTATATTCTCTTGATTAAATGAGTATTTTTCACGTTCGGTGTTCATCGGCCGTCAACTGGAGTTCTTCGGCCGTAAACTCAGAGTTCACGGCCACATATTCTTGGGCAGTGAAGTATCTGTATTTGGTATCTTGATCGTGAACACTGATTTGTACTTGAGTAATTTTTGTTTTGATCAACTTTTCAAAATAAAATAATTTTCTTTTTGGGATCAAAATACAAATTAATATTTTGGATGTTCGTTTGGCATATTTTCTTACTTATTATGGTCGAGTGCAGGAAAATGGCAAACTTGAAATTCGCGGATATGCACAATCTTGCTATTGTGCTTGCAAATCCTCCAGCTATTCATTCAGACATGTGATCCATGATTTACAGGCTTCGGGAGTGTTGTCTGGCATCCGCTATCACAGTAAACCCTGTTGTGTATCAAAATTTAATCAGTGAATTCTGGGCCACTGCCAGCACGAGCATGGATAATGACGGTCATTTCACTGTAAAAGCTATGGTTCAGGGTCATGAAATTGTGATCAATGAAAGCTTCATCAGAGACACACTGCTAATTTTCGATCAACCTAATTTCCCTATGGAGATTGCGATTGAAGATACACAAAGAATTCGCAGAAGGATGAGCTACGAAGGCACTTCACCCCCGACCTTAAAGAAGCTTTTGCATTCGTATTGGAGATTTTTAGCGCATGTGTTCGTCAGTTGTGTTTCTGGGAGAAGATCAAGAGCAGACGAAATTTCTCAGCGAACTACTGGTGCACTTGTTTCTTTTGCTGCAGGGGTGAAATTCAATTTCTCAATATTCATCGTGGAAGAGTTTGTTACAAACATCAGAGCCTTAACTCGAGATACTTTCTTGTTATATCCCAGATTTATTTAGTTGTTTATCAACACTCAATTTCCAGAAGTGAGAAAATAGGGTGAAACTCTAGATATGAAGTCTTTATGTCCTCACACAGTAGGACTCATCAAGCAAAATCGAAAAGGAAAAGTTGTTTTTCGAGGATTGTACCCTCTTGAAAACTTTGGAAAGTTCACTGAGATGGTGAACCTACAGAATCATATGGTTCATCTGATGAAGCCTCTTCTAAACCAACATCTACTGAGAAGTCATCTCCAAATAACATTGTCATTGATGTTTCTGAGGATGAAAGTACTGAAGATGACGATACTCCCAATCCTGATGCTTATGTGGCTATAGAACATGAAAAAGTGTTTGATCATGCTCAAGATGATGATCTAGGAATGAATGTAGAGATTGGGGAGAATATTAGGGGAGATAAGAATGATTCTTTTAGTGACCTTGACCTCACCGGTTTTGATCATGATGATATTGATGCTTCGTTAGCCAGTAGTGCTAACTTGATGTCAAATGAGAATCTTGACACTATCTTCAACAATGTCGATGATGTTGTTCTTCCGACAACTGAGACAAGGGAAGCAAATTAAACTTTTGAGACTACAACCCCTACTACAAGTCAAATGGCAAGTGTTTCAATTCCAATGGAGACAGTTATGGGATGTTCCCCTCATGTTTTTGTTTCTCCTATCACAGAGCCGTTTGTTAGTGATTTTGCAACAACACAATCTGATCAACCCCCACTAAAAAGACAAAGAATGGATCCAAGGCAAGGTAAAGTAATTGCAAGACTTGTTAGCAGTCTCCCAGTACCACGTACTACTACCACTACTACCAGTCTCACCACAACATAGATGTTTGCTATGGGTTCGGGTACTGCTTTTGATTTTGGTGGTCCCTCTACTCCACCAGATTTTTCTACTCCTCGTTTTAATCGTGATGATGCTTCTAAGAGATTAGCCCTACATATGGCTGGGGAGCAACTTTTGATGCCTTCCTCTTGTGGTAAAGGTGTTTCTATAGGAGGTGGTGGTTCTAGAGGAGATAACCTATCTATTTTCGAACTCCAGAAGGAAATATCGGTACTGAGTCAGAAAAATATTGAGCTAGATATCCAAGTGTCAGAGCTTAGAGCTGAAAATGAAAAGCTTAGTATTCAAGTGTCTGAACTTCAATCTGATAATTCGAGCCTTGGTGTGCAAGTAGCTGATCTTACAAAGGATAAAGAGCTGAAGTCCAAACAGATTTCTGATCTTCAAGATCACTTCAATCTGCTGACTTCAAGTTATTTTGAATTGAAAAAGAAGCTTGAGGAAGACTTTGGAGATAAATATCAGACATCTGCTGAAGAGTAAAAGATTAATCTTCATGTCCAAGCCTTTCCAGTTGTTTTGCCTACTGTTCAATCATCTAGAGTTGTTAGTCATGTTGATAACGAACCTCCTCAATCCCCCCATGTGTCAACAACCATTCGTAATGCTCAGGAGGAAGCAGTGAAGAAAGGACAACTATTGTTTAAAAGGAACCCTAATCAAAATGCCTCTTGGGATGAACCTTGATTATAGGGACTGACCTTGAAGTCGTTCTTTTTAGGGATACTTTTAGTGATCGGTTAGGAATTGTGTCTTGGGGATTTCATGCTCCTCTCAACATGTGGATTGTGTTACGGAAAACTGGCAATTCTGAACTTTATAGAGATAGTCATGACTTCAGCTCATGGACTAGAGTCGACCTGACTGAACTATCTCGAGCTCCTATTTCCAATTTAACAAACAATTCTCAAGCGACTCAGTTTAAGTATTTTATTGAAGTTCAAGTCAAGAAAGGGTTTCCAGCTATGAAAACTGCTAAGTCTATCATAGAAGAGCATCCTGATGCCTTTGATTATGACACTGATAAGCCTTTGCAAGTAGTAATGTGGCCCGCAACCAAGCAGGTCAAAAATTTCCCAGTGCTTCATACCTATCAAGACGGATCTCTCGGATCAATGGAGTGTTGGTTCTTTGATGAGATCACTTCTGGTGCGGTTATCAAGCTCAAAAATGGGTGCATTCGACTCTACGATCGAAGAGATTTGTTGCAGTTTCGAAAATGGGATATCCATCATCTTAGCAGTTTTCAGATTTTCGTGGCAGAAGATATTTTTAAAGACGGTGCAACGGTTTACACAACGATGGTTGCAGAGATTCTCAACAAACGAATGTGGAATGGGGCTATGGGGTAGGCGGATGTCATGGTGGTTACCAAAGGTTAACTTCGAGCTAGTCCAAACCAAGGGGGAGATTGTAGAGCTCCATTTAGTGGTTTGGTCTAGGTTTTACGATTTAATAGTAGGGAGTGTGTTGATAACTTGTTTTTGTAATAGTTTGCAGTAGTAAGGAGTTTACAGCCGTAAACCCTTCTCGGTCATGTGGTATATAAATAGTGGGTTAGTCAAACATTTTGTGGTTGTTGATACCTTTAGAGTTCACGATTTCCATCAAGTTGTACCAGACGTTTATTGTTATAAAACATCTGCAAGCTTGGTTTGTTCTTCTTCTTTGTTTACTATTGCTTTGTGTGATTGTATATGCTTTTGATCTCTGGTAAGATCCGTTATTTGGACCTTACACAAATAGACATTCGAATGAGTTATCCTACTCTAAGCACACAACCAAACAAAGAACAGGAAGTAGAGTGAAAATCACAAATTCTAAATCTATAAAATCTCAATTATATATAACCTTAACGTATACACTTAGTAATTATAGACCTACCAAGAAGGGTCTTTTAGTTTTCACATAAGTTAATTATAGTTCCTAAAATAATCCAATACTATTTTAATCGTATATTGGATTCTAGAACTTCTTGATATATGATGTTGATAAGTTTTTAGACTTGTTGTTATTGTATAGTATCACAAAATACTCCTATGGAATTTTAAACTTTATATTTGGTATTAATATTCCTTTGTATATAGAGTTGGTAAGTTTTAGACTTGTTGCAACACCATTATCACTCCTATACACATGTTGGTCATATCTCAAATAAATATAGTTGATTAGGCTATATTTATCCCAGATATGATTACCTAATTGTCTAGGTTTGACTGTAGTGTCCAACATTTAAATACTTGTGTTTTCTTCTTCTTGTAATACTTGTTCTAGTATGTATGCATGTTCGTATACTTCTCATAAAATAATTATATTTTAAAAGTATACTTTTAGTCAAAGCATTTCGACATCTTTGTATTTATAGTTGTATATCTTCTTATGGGTTGATATACTGAGTTCACTATAAACAATGCTCAGATACCAATCTGTCACACTCCAAACCGAGACGACGAAAATTTTTGGGACAGAGGACGTCATGTACAATATCATCACAAATGAATAATAGTAATCAAAGCAAAAACAACCATTGTATTGATAATATAGTGTTTACATTATACTCGAAACATAGCTTGAATGACTCCAAATGTATATAGTAAAAACTAAGACTATAAGATATTATGCTCCGTTTTCTTGTCACCCCAGCCTTGGAGGTCTAGCTGTTGCATGCAGCTCAGGTGTGGGATTGCCAGTCCTAATATAGATCTGTACACAAGTATCACACTCTCCATACAAGAGACTATGGTTATAATACATGACTTTAACCAGTACTCTCAAGAGTAGAATGAATTAACATCTCACAAATTGGATTCACCGAGTTTACATGTAGTGTGAATGAAAACCCTTTCAGAATGTAAGAATCCCCGTACACTATAGGTGTAGTTGTTTCTCTATGTGAGTTATTATAACCTTGCAATTGACACAGTAAGCTTGTTACGACATACTTCGGGCATCAAAATGTTTTGACATTTGTCACCCCAGACCTGCCAATCTAGTAGTTGCAAGCATCTCAGGAGCGGGATTGTGAGTCCAAATATAGATCTATACACAAGTATCACGCTCTCCCTAGAAGAGATTATGGTTATAATACAGGACTTTAACCAGTACTCTAAAGAGTACAATGAAGTAACGTCTCACAAATTTGATTCAACGATTTTACATGTAGAGTGAATGAAAACCCTTTTATAGTATAAATGAAACCTTCCTTAGTAAATTCGTAGTGTTAATGTACCATAAACTATACCTATTATAGTTTATCATATATGTTTGTAATGATGAAAGACCCTTATATGAATGACTATTTCTGTTTCATGGAAGCAAACTAACATGAAATTCAATCAACATGTAGCTAGTTATTGCTATACATTTTGCTCAACATGTTACAAAGTGTTAATGAACTTATAAAACAATTTACTACTTTTAACTTTTGTCACTGTTTTTAGAAAAATTATTGTAAGTCGAAAACTAAATCCGTAAACTCTAGGAGTTCATAAAATGTGTCTAGTTTGTTCATACTTTTTATTATAATTTTTAGTGGTCTCTAACCAGTGTGAAAATTTCCATCTTCACAGACTGGTACAAAGTCATTTCTGAAATGATATGCAGTATTGTAGAAATCTCCATAAATCGTATGAACATGTGAAAGTAGTCATTAGAAATGTATAAGCCTGAACTATTTGCATATTGAACAGTTTTGAAAAATATTAAATTTATGATGGTCAAAATAGTTTGAGAATAGACCATAACTTTTCTGTTGAAAGTTGTTGATTAAGTTTAGAATATGTTTTGGGTGTTGAAACTTGTATTCCTTCCCCCACCCCCCCCCACCCCCCCCCCCCCCTAAAACTTGAAAAAAATACATGAAAATGTAGGGTTATGAACGATATGTATGAAGATTATGTAGAAGTTTAGAGAATATACTTACAAATCCAAAGGAGGAAAGTTTAAGAACTTTTTGGAGAAGTTGTGGCTGAGAAAGAGAGGGTGAGAGAGAAGTTTGCTTTTGGGTGATAACAAATGAAATCTTGGAGAAGTGAAACAAATCTCTTGGATTTGTTCATAAAGGTTGATTGGATGGAAATAGTGTTGAAGAAGCTATATGAATTTACTAGCAAGATGTGAATAGTGACATAAAGTTGTCATAGAGTTGATATGAGAATGGTTGGTGTCATAACTTTATGAGAAAGGTCAAAGAGATACTTTATGTACTCTTGATATTATCCTAAGCAGAATATGATTTATATTAAAGAAATCTTCAATATGGGAATAAAATATGAGTTTGGAGGGTTTAAAATGTCAAAATTATAAATTTGGTGAAAATCCTACGTCAAAAACTTAAAAAACGGGCTTACAATGCGAAACTAGTAAAAACCCGAACTTGAAAAGCGAGAGGATTCGCATCCTAGGAGGGTTTCGCAATGAGACGTTTGCATCCTGAGAGGATTTCACAGCAAGAAGGTTCGGTGCTGAGAGGGTTCGCATCCTGAGAGGGTTTTCTTCTTGAGAGGGTTTCGCATTGTAGAGTTGGTATGTGAGTGGTTGGTGTCATAACTTTATGAGAAAAGTCAAAGAGATACTTTATGTACTCTTTATATTATCCTAAGCAAAATACGATATATATATATATATATATATATATATATATATATATATATATATATATATATTAAATAAATCTTCAATATGGAAATAAAATATGAGTTTAGAGGGTTTAAAATGCCAAAATTACGAATGTGGTGAAAATCCCACATAAAAAATGGGCTTAAAATGTGAAACTGGTCAAAAACCGGACTTCAGAAGCGAGAGGGTTCGCTACTGAGAGGGTTCTCATCCTAAGAGGGTTTCGCAGCGGGAGGGTTCGCATCTTGAGAGGGTTTCACAGCGAGAGGGTTTGCTGCTGAGAGGGTTCGCATCCTAAGATGGTTTCATAGCGAGAGGGTTTGCATCCTGAGAGGGTTTCGCAACTAGAGGGTTCGTTGTTGAGATGGTTCGCATCCTAAGAGGGTTTCGCGGCGAGAGGGTTTGCATCCTGAAAGGGTTTTGCAGCGAGAGGGTTCGCTGTTGAGAGGGTCCGCATCCTAAGATGGTTCGCATCCTAAGAGGGTTCGCTTCTTGAGAGGGCTTCACACCCATTGTATTGTTTTTCATATTTTCTTCCTGTTTTAAGTGATTATCAACTAATTGAAGGGTTGGGATGGAACAAAAGTTTACGAAAATTTGGAAGATATTTTGAGAGAGATTTGGGAGAGAGACAGACATAGCAAGAGAGATTGTGAGTGACTTTTCTTGTGGCCTTTGTTAGTGTTTTGCCCCGTAGTGCTAGGATTATAAACTCCAATATGCCTTGTTATGAGTGTTATACGCCCCCAAAGGGTACGTAATAATGCTTTATAAAGTTGTTACATTACTCACCCTACTTAGGGTTTAGAATTTCTGAAAATATGAAACTTCTAAGTGACACTTTATATTAAGATAGAGAGTTGTACACTAGTAAACAGAGTAAGTCCCATCATACTAGTACTAGTTGAGTTGACTAGTTTGACTCGTTGACTTAGTTTGACTTTGACTTGGCAAGAAATTGATGGTTGTCACACAACATAAGATACAAAATCAACTTTATCAACAACTATAATTGTTTTAATTATATTTTACATGTTAAAACATAATTGTGAAATATTTTTTGAAGTTTTCAAATATAATGTTGAGATATACATTAGTAGAATAATCTAAAGCTTTTTAAATTATAAAAGATGAATTAAACCTTACTAGATATGATTTACATTCTAATCGGTGGAAATTATATTCCTTTATTCTTTTTGGGATTATACATTAATCACTATCACTTGTATCTTGAATACAACCACCAAATAATAAGAAGATAAAACACTTTATAACATTTAGTATGGAAATACTTCATTCTTATCTTACTAAATGTTTTTAGGATTTGAATCCTATGTTAGAATAAAGTTTCTAAACCCAAAATCTACTAATTACATATTCGTATAATACTCTAAAAGTTACCTAGATTATTTATACAAAGCCACCAAGAATAAGTCCTCTTATTCGTCTGAAAGCTGAGTTAATAAAAAACAAGCTTCTAATAACAAAGCAAGTGGGAGGCACATGAAACTTGAAGCAGCTCAAGAACTATAGCTTGATGTAGTAGTAGTTGGAACCAATTTCAACAAGGAATTGTTTAACATCAATAAAATTTATTCATAAACAAAAAACAGTTTGCATGTATGGTAGAAATCATCTATGATTAGAGAAATTTAGAATCTCTCATTGATGAGTTCTTCTTTATGGTTTCTGTTAAATCTATAAAGTACCAAAATGTTATATCAGATCTTGAATCTGGTTAATAACTAACTGTCATGAGCATTAAGATATAATCCATGTATAATAATCAAATATGTGCTTGATTAATCTTCATTTCTATAGTACGACTTGAAGGAGTAAGTAATTATTTTATATAGAATACTAACATGGATACTTATACACATTAAGAAAGACTTGTTATAAAAATATTTTCTCATACTCATGTCATTGACTATGATTCTTATCATACTCATTCCATTGACTATGTTCAAACCTTTTCACAAGTTGATATGATTACATCAATAAGGATATTATTTACCATGACTATGTATTCTTAATATAATATATGAGAAAACCCAATTTTCTTAATAGACATATACTAGAAGATATCGATATAGCTTAGCATATAGGTTTTCTAGGAGTACTTAAGAAGAACTAAGAGAATGTATACAAGACAATCCATTTAGAAGAATATATTAATGTAAAGAGATACACAAGCTACTGAATTCAAACCATATAAATATAATTATGAATTGTAATTGGATTATGACTTCATTGTGGAATGAAGACTAAGTTTTGTTGGAATGAGGCAAAGAAAAACATGATAGCATAGTCTAATACAAAATCAGAATACGCTACTACTTTAGAAGTTGTAATTACATATGATTGGATGAATTAGTTCATTGAAAAACTATGTTGAGTCCTTCCATTAAGGGATAACCTTTAAATCTTTTATGACTTCAAGAGTATACACCAATCATATTCTCAAAATATTTAACTATACTTGTAATAAAGTTAAATATGGAGATGATAGTATTGTTAGAATTCACACAATTTAAATTTAGTCAGACCCATTAATAAATTATTTCCCTAAGCTAAGTATCAATGGTGACACTTCAGCTATAAAACTTTGTTATTCTAGAAATGAGATTTCATTTGGATATTGGAACACTATAACAACAACTATTGTTTCGGTATATTGGGATATGATCATCACATCAATACTTGTTGTGTTATATATTAACATGTTTAATCCATGAATAATCTTATTGTTCTACAAGTTTATAGTCGGTCATATTTATGGCAGCAATTATGAAGCAAGACTAATATGAATTGGATTGATTGACTCTCAACAAATGAAAGTAGGGAATGGGTTGTAACCAAGATTCATAGGTACTTGTTAAAGAACTAGTATTGAACGGACCTACATCAAGATCATCTCATAGATTATAGTTATGAGTGATACTTGATTAAAATGTACTACCTTTGTATCCTTAATACCTGATATACATAGTGGGACTTAGTGTTATGCTTTGATATGGATAAACGTTGATCCTTAACTAAATAGTTATAAAATCCACTTTCAAGTGTAGTGTGAACTATGCAAGAGGATTATTTAGTCAATATGATATTTGTCCCTTTTAATTTGTTTTTTTTACATTTTTTTTATGTTTCACATATTTTAATATTTTGATAATTAAAAAAATAAGAAAAACCCACCTTACCCCCATTTTACTGAACCCCCGTCCCCTCTCTCTATCAGTCTCTCACATATACACACAACTCCTATTCATCATCTTCTCCAAACCCACACCCCCTACATTCCATCATGTTGGAAATGTCCCCCATAATTCACACTAAACCTAGGTACATCTTTCCTTCCCTCAACTATCAATCTCTCCTGCATCGTGACCCACCTCCAAACCCTTTTTCTCCTCTCCTTTTTGTTGATGCATCGAAGATTGAAAGAAAAGAGTGACAAGAGGCAAGAGATAGAGATCAAGTGAGGGAAAATGATGGAAGGCGACAACTATGATGGTGCTGCCGGAGATACAGAGGAACGAAGGCAAAAAGGATGCCATTCACGGAGGCAATGGTGGTCGGAGAAAAGGGTGATGACGGAGTTCAAGCCTGGATATAAAACATGTCTCTCTTTCAGCAACAGAAATTGACCTTCTTGCTCTTGTTCTTTTCTCTTAAAACTGGTTCACACTTAATCGATACCCCTCCAAGAAACGCAACCCCCTTTTTCTTCCTCAAAATACGATTCTACACTAGGTTCGTTCCTTCTTGTCTAAAGATTAATTACACGAAAACAAATGCAACCTCTATCGGCGTTCATTTTCCCTACTCAAAAATTGATTAGTATCCTTCCTTCTTCTCTAGATCAATTAATCACTGGATATTTTTTTCTTTTTCCCTCATTCGTTCAATCAAATTGATTTCTAGTTGTTAATAGAGGTATAAGGTGGTTGGTGGTGGATGTATTGGTTATGTTTTGGTGTGTTATAGTAGCGATAAAAAAGAGGCATAAGGGTGGGTGGTTGTGGTTAACGTTAGGCTATAATTGTGGGATTACAGTTAAGGTTGAAGATGGGTGAAAGAGGTGAAGGTCAATGGTCGTGTTCTTGGGTGTATCCGGTGGTGACTGGTGGCTTATTTGGGATATGGTAGTGATGGTTAGTTTTTGAGTTTGGATTTGGAGAAGGGATGAGGCTATAAAGGGAGTTGTGGAAGCTTCATCCATGGAGGAGATTAGAACGAGAGGGGGAGAGAGAGAGAGAGAGAGAGAGAGAGAGAGATAGAGAGAGAGAGAGAGAGAGCGAGAGAGAGAGAGAGAGAGAGAGAAAGAGAGAGAGAGAGAGAGGTGGGATGGCGTAGGTAGGTATTTTTTTTTTAATATTTTGGTGTTAGGAAAACATTAAAAAATGTAAAAAAAACAAATTAAAAGGGTATAATCGTCATTTTAAGTTTGATAAGGACCGTATCCACAAAAAAGATTCGATTTTGGACCGATGGTGCAAGTTGAAAAGATTCTGGACTATATCCACATTTTTTATAACTACAAGGACCAAATTTGCAGTTTAGTCTTTTTTACTAATCATTGATACTATTAATAATTAAGTTATAATTAATAGTTTTTTTTAATATACAAATAAATTTATTTACTAAAACATTATTTAGTTTATTTATGGATAATTTATTAATACTGTTTCAAACTTTATTCTTTCCATTTCCTTAACTATTTGTAAATTTTCTAATAAACTATTCAAAAAAAATTACAAGGTGATTTAAAGTACATAAGCTAAAGCTTAAATACATTGAATGATGTAGTAATTGTTTTTACAATATCACTCCAGTACTTTCAAATTCACCCCTCACATTTATATAAAAGTTAAGGTTAATACTTTTTATTTATTAAGCTTTTAGTATATATCATTATCAATCTTATATATTAATTTGATGGAAAAACATTTGTGAATTTTGAATTATATTATTTGATATTTTAGAAAAAAAAATTATAATTTTCGTCATATAGGGTTAAAAGTATATATATATATATATATATATATATATATATATATATATATATATATATATATATATATATATATATATATATATATAGAGAGAGAGAGAGAGAGAGAGAGAGAGAAAGAGAAGTTTAAAAGTATTTTTTTTGAAACTGAGAAGGATATAACCTCAAGGTAAGGTTAAAATTTAAGGGTTATAGATATAAATATTAAATATTAAATTGAAAAGGTTCGTGGGCAAATTCATAGATACCTAAGACTTCATCATGAAACGACCCAAAAATCACGACTAAAAAATTATTTTAAAACATTACTAAAACCGTATCATAAGTCATAACATAATTTTCGAGTATTAATTCAAAACATAATCTCATTATCATAGTAAAACATTCTGAGGCTAACTGGCTATGGTGTGTGCACTGTAACCTCTCCGAGCTCCTCTTTTGAAAACAGAGTACCTGAAACCAAAACTGAAAACCATAAGCACAAAGCTTAGTGAGCTCCCCCAAACTACCACATACCATACAATAAAATATAAAGCACATACTGGGCCTTGCCCACTGCATCGGACCGAGGTCCGGACTAACTGGGGCCTTGCCCCCTGCATCGGACCGAAGATCGGAAACTGACTGGGACCTTGTCCCATGCATCGGATCGATCCAGACTATATGGGGCCTTGCCCCCTGCATCGGACCGAAGTCCGGAAACTGACTGGGACCTTGTCCCCTGCATCGGACCAAAATCCGAATCTAACTGAACATAGCATAGCATAAACATATCAACTAGCATAAACACATATACTACATACTGCATCGGGCCGTAGCCCGGAACACATAACATATAAATCCTGTCTGAGCCACGAAGGCATCAAGCATACTAACTACTGCATCAGACTGAAATCTGGAAACTACTACTAGCTAAATGGGTCGGCATTGTGGCCTTAGACCCGTTCCTACTGGAAGGAAACTCACCTGGTACTGCTAAACTTGATGATAACCCTCTGGCTGCTAACCGACAACCTTCTGAGCCACTTCTCCTCTAGCTCTCTGAGCTACCAATATCAAAATGATACTTAGTCTGACAATCCTTCAAAAGTCAACTAAGTCAACTCTGGTCAATAGTCAAAGTCCTGGTCACAGTCAACCTTCCAGGTTGACCCTACTCGCCGAGTCAGCCTACTGACTCGCTGAGTTCATAAGCTCTGAAATCGCTTTCATTCGCGACTCGACTCGCCAAGTCAGACCATGACTCGCCGAGTCTACTGATTTCCGAGTCCTGACCTATACACTCACTGGGTCCCCAGTCAACTTACTCATCCGAGTCTTAACTCGAAGGGTTTGGGGTTTCCAACTTGACTCGTCGAGTCTAAGAACAGACTCACCGAGTCCAAGGCAATCTTTAACAGACTCTCCGAGTTGTTCATCCAACTCGTCGAGTTCATCTCCATCTTCATACTACTCGTCGAGTCCACTCGAAGGACTCGCAGAGTCTATTCAGTCCTTCATATATTCAGAGGCTTTTGAGTCATGCATAGACTCTAAACTGTAGATCCACTCTTCTAAAGCCTATTCCTTACGTAAAGTGGCAAACTTTACTTGTAGCTAAGGAGATCTAGGCTCAAAACACTATAAACTAGGGTTTAAGACAAAGGGGCTTAACAATCAACCCATAGACTGATGCTTTATGATTCTCTAAACCAAGATACACTTAGATCTGAAGTAGTAACTTCATATCTAGGCTTCTAACCGAAATGGTTCTTAAACTTGCCCTAAGGCCCCAAATCTCATGATAAAGGTTGATCTATATGCAAAGGAGTGAAGGTAGCGACTCATTACCTTCAAATGCTCTGGAAAATCCCACAAACTCTGGATCTACTACCAATCCTTGAATCCCCAATGGTTGCCTTCTTCCTTCTTCCTTCAAATCACCCAAAATGGCAAGAAAGCTTGAATGAGCAACAGTGAAGGCTTAGGGTTTCGGGTTCTGGACTATAGGGGACGCAAATGAGTCATACGGAAGACAATAAGATGCTTAAATAGGGTATCAAGTGCCGGAATTAGGGTTTCCCAACCCAGACCAGACTCGCCGAGTCCATTTTCCGACTCGCTGAGTCGCTCACTTACTTTACACCTGGATCCCGCTCCGACTCGCCGAGTTCCTCCCTAGACTCAACGAGTCAACCCTCTTTAACTTAGGGTTTTTTCTTTCTTTTCTTAACCTTTCTGATTTCGGGTGTTACAACTCTCTCCCACTTAAACTAAACTTCATCCTCGAAGTTCTCTATGGTCAACTGACCTTCAATCCGCCTCAACATCCTGCCTGGTGACTTTAACCCTTTTGTCCATCACTCCAGCCACTCACAGTGCCGGTCACTACTGTTGGTACATACTGACATCTTCTCTTTTCCATAATTTCCTTAACATTACTTCCTCCGACTGAAAATTATGTTGCCCCTTATCCGCCTACCGGATGCATTGAGACCACCCTGGTCCAACTAATCTGCCGATATCCGAGTTACCGGACTCCCAGTGGTCACTACACCCCATCGCAACCTACTAGTTGCTTCCAGCGACTTCTAAAGATACTTCAATTATCTATAACTTTTCTACCCACTCTGCCACTCATACTGAATCGATGCTGCTGGAACCAACCTGCTTATCTCTCATCTAACTACTCAACTTCCAATAACTCGAGCCTTCCATCCAGAAAGAAAGGCTACCTGCCTAATTATCCTTGCAGATCACTTATACTTGGCAGAAAGCTCAACTGATCCTGTTGGGAGGGACTTGCCATTTCAAATCAACCACTATACCGTCAGCACTTGCATTCCAACACAAATACTAATACTAGCCATCACACTGAAACTATCCAAAACACTGAACTGCCTACAATACTGAACTGGCTGAAGCACTAGACTGGCTAAAACACTAAACTGGCTGAAACACTGAACTAGCTAAAACACTAAACTGGCTGAAGCACTGAACTGACCAAAACACTGAATTAGCTGAAGCACTGAACTGGTTGAAACACTGAACTGACTATATGGCTGCTTCCCACAACATCTCAAGACCCTCCTAGTCTCCAATCATTCATCGGTTATCTGCAACAATGAGTTCCAACTCAACTGTGGAGCCCAAGGACTCCTTACTTAGTCGCTCCCACAACTTCTAAACGAAATCCTTGTCTGGAACTAGTTTCCACTAGTCTTCCTGACACTGCGACTCTAACAACCTCCCGATCCAACCGACCGGGTCCATACGTCGAATCCTGACATCATCAAATCCGAGGCTAAAAATGGTGGCTCCCAAACTAACGGTAGCCCTTAACATACGAGAACCCAAGCGGTCCACTGCTTTCTTGATCTCATAACTGAGGTGACGATCCATTTCCAAATTGCCGACTTAACCATAACTGAACCATTTGGGAAATCCGAAATCTAACTCGTGGATTCCCATATCCTCACTGCTGCACCCGAACTGGTGGGTACTAATGCTTTCCTTCCATCCAACAACGTGCTCATGTGGCCTACCAATCTGGTAAAGGCCACGGCTACACCCACGGACTTACAACTCCCTAATACTATCTGACTACTAGTGAATGCTACGGCTACCCCCCGTAGACTTACAACACTCTACTACTATCTGACTGCATCAACCTCGACATCTTATATCCTTGATACACTTAGCGGTCTGTCAAGGAATTCTTCGGCTTGGTTCCCAAACCAATCATCTACTAATCCAGACTCATGAAACTATCGCTGGGAAGTTTCCACAACCTCCACCTCCTCAATCCACACAACCCTGCATGTCGACTCTGCCACTGACTACTAACATGAAAGCCTCTCTTGCTAATCGTTCTCAAGATCCTCATTCCGACTCATTAGAGTCCTACAGGCAGTCCTCCAACCCTGAATTCTCAAACATCTACTAACCATCTCGATCACATAAACTCATTGTTGGGAAATTCCTCAAACTCCCAACTCTGAACTTCCCAATCCATCAATCGCTACACTACTATCTTTTCTTCTCGGAGGTCATGTACTTATTCTGGAACAGCGTGCTTTTTCCCTTGTATACTCGGAGGGTTCTCCGCCACTTAGATCCGGATAACTCATTACTGCTCACTGGTCGAAAAGATTCCCCCAACCTTCGTTCCATTAAAAGGGCGATCTGCTGTCCACCAACGTTTACCTCTGTCGGCGCTCCGACTAACTTTTGCCAGACCCGAACCATTCATGCTATCTAACTGAGCACCCTTCAATCCTTAACTATATTTGCTTTAGGGACAACATCTTGAGATCCTGCGTTTGGGGTGCACATCCCCAACCCACTTCCTTACTGCCCGCTGGCTACCTCACTAGAAGCTCTAGATTGTTACTACTAAGGATTTAACTAATCAATCCCGAATGATACCCTTTGAAAGTAGTGAGGCATTAATGATTCTTACACGTACATGCTACAGTCATGGCATATGAAGTAACCTGATCTAGAGGGAACGACCTCCAATTCACCATTCTAAACCCAAGGTATGTAAATGGCATATAACTTAATCATAGGCAGGTAATATAATACCCAACACATATGTTTATTGATATCAATGCAGCAACATAACAATAATATCATGAATAATAATTGACAGGAAGGTAAAAGATACGTACCCCCATCATTCAGTGCTGCTCGAATCCTTGTTGAAATCAACCGGAAAACTCGGGTCCAAGCCATGGGCGCCCTTGCCTAACCCTGATCTATGGTGGTGGTTCTCGAAGTCCCAGGGACAGGAGCTGGCACCTACCCTGCTGTATACAAACTCGGACAGTGGGCTTTCTTGTGGCCCCTCTGACTACAACGAAAACATATCGGATCAAGCCCCTGAGCGATGGTAACAATACAATCTCTACTAAAATGGCCAATCCGGCCGCACTTCAAACCTCAAGCATCACCACCACTTCTACGCATGCATGCACACTCGTGTGTCCTACCACACTTCCCACATGGACTGTGGCTCTGATAGTCCCTCGATCTCGAATCCGATCCCTTAGGCCTCTTTCTGAACCTGCGGCTACCTGAGTCTCATACGTTTTCCTCTTCCTTTTTGACTCCCTGCCCGACTCCCGCTCATACGTTATCTCTCCTGGCGACAGGGTGCCCCGCTCACTCCCGTCCCCTGATGGCAAGAGCTAAAAATGGGATCTCCCTCCCTGATGGATCCCTGAACTCCATAAGAATCGGGCTCTAGATGAGCACCAAACTACCCTGAAACTATCCCTGCCCTAAAGGCCTCAAGACGACTGTCCAAAAGCTCCATAATGGCCTCTCTAACTGAACCAAATATCACGGGAGTCAGATCAATGATGTTGCGCATAATCTCTGCAGAAATAACATCTCTCATCTGATCATCAAACTGTCTGGCTCTAGAGCCTGAGCCAGATCCTTCCCCAGCACCTGAACTACCAACTGATATCTCACGCAACATCACCATGCTGGAAACACATCACAAATCTGATCAATATACAAACCGCTGCTAAGGGATCTTTTGCACACTTTACTAGTTCCCTGGTTTTGCCTCGGCCCCTCTTGAATCGAGTACAGATCCTCTGCTTTTAGTAGTACGGGCCCATACTACCTTCCACATCTATCCGTACTTTCCTCAAGAGTTACCTCAACTCCACCAAGTCCCTTTTCTCTACTACTAATCTTTGCTACTCTCATCCTACGCTTGCCCTTGGGAACCTTTGACTCCACCCAAACCAGTCCTCAGCTGCTGAAGGCCTCCTTGCAACGCCAATTAGCCACCACCTAAATACCATCACATGTAATGAGGCTCGGATAATCCTTTGAGTACAAGACTCATCCCTACAATGGTTAGACTCAAACGAGAGCTGCGCAATAGGGTCAAATCCGGCACTCTGAGTTTATCCAATCCTGACCACATGTGACGTGATGTGTTCACCTAATGGCTAACTCCCATCACTCCGAGTCCTACTAAGCACAAAGCAAGCAGCATTCGGATAAAGGAAACATACTCATGCAAACCATTCTCAAGAAACTATACTAGCATACAATGTTGAACTAATAATATCAGGCATAACCTAAACAGCCTATCCTACTACTATCTACTCAATACTAGCAGGCAATTCTCGTAAGGCTGAAACACATAAGCAGGCACATAAGGCATCCTCCTAGATCCTTAGTCCTATACTAGCATGTTCTACTGAAACTGAAACTGAAACTGAAACTCGAACTAAAACTGAAATTGAACCTGATAATCATAACTTGTATGGGTAATTTGGGATTACTCACTTGAGCTCGGCTGATTGCATGCACCACACCCTTTTTCTCTTTTCAAGTTATTTCCTTTCTAAATATTCTTTTCTCTTTTTCTAAAACTCTTTTCTTTTCTCAAACTCCTTTTTACCAAAAAATTCCTTTCGAAAATGTTTTTCTTTTGAAAATCTTTTACCATTTCCTTAGTTTGAGTCCAGACACACTCTCAAGTATGTCCGAATCCCTCAAACCAAGGCTCTGATACCAACTTGAAACGACCTAACAATCACGACTAAAAATTTCTTTTAAAACATTACTAAAACCTTATCATAAGTCATAACATAATTTTCGAGTATTAATTCAAAACATAATCTCATTATCAGAGTAAAACATTCCCAGGCTAACTGACTATGGTGTGTGCACTGCAACCTCTCCGAGCTCCTCTTTTGAAAACTGGGTACCTGAAACCAAAACTGAAAACCGTAAGCACAAAGCTTAGTGAGCTCCCCCAAACTACCACATACCATACAATAACATATAAAGCACATACCGGGCCTTTCCCACTACATCGAACCGAGGTCCGAACTAACTGGGGCCTTGCCCCCTGCATCGGACCGAAGTCCGGAAACTGACTGGGACCTTGTCCCCTGCATCGGACTGAAGTCCGAACTATCTGGGGCCTTGCCCATGCATTGGACTGAAGTCCGGAAACTGTCCGGGACCTTGTACCCTGCATCGGATCGAAGTCTGGACTAACTGCATCGGACCAAAATCCGGATCTAACTGAACATAGCATAGCATAAACATATCAACTAGCATAAACAGATACACTGCATACTGCATCGGGCCGTAGCCCGGAACACATAACACATAAATCCTGTCTGAGCCACGAAGGCATCAAACATACTAACTACTGCATCGGACCGAAGTCCGGAAACTACTACTAGCTAAATGGGCTGGCATTATGGCCTTAGATCCGTTCCTACTGGAAGGAAACTCACCTGGTACTGCTGAACTTGCTGATAACCCTCTGGCTGCTAACCGACAACCTTCTGAGCCGCTGCTCCTCTAGCTCTCAGAGCTACCAATATCAAAATGATACTTAGTCTGACAGTCCTTCAAAAGTCAACTAAGTCGACTTTGGTCAAAAGTAAAAGTCCTGGTCACAGTCAACCTTCCAGGTTGACCCTACTCTCTGAGTCAGCCTACTGACTCGCCTAGTTCATAAGCTCTGAAATCCCTTCCATTCGCGACTCGACTCGCCGAGTTCATAAGCTCTGAAATCCCTTTCATTCGCGACTTGACTCGCCAAGTCATACCATGACTCACCGAGTCTACTGATTTCTGAGTCCTGACCTGTCCACTCACTGGGTCCCCACTCAACTCACTAATCCAAGTCTTAACTAGAAGGGTTTGGGGTTTCGTGACTTGACTCGCCGAGTCCAAGAACATACTCTCCAAGTCCAAGAACAGACTCGCCGAGTCCAAGGCAATCTTCAACAGACTCGCCGAGTTGTTCATCTAACTCGACGAGTTCATCTCCATCTTCATACCACTCGTCGAGTCCACTCGAGGGACTCACCGAGTCTATTCAGTCCTTCATATATTTAGAGGCTTTTGAGTCATGCATGGACTTCAAACTGTAGATCCACTCTTCTAAAGCCTATTCCTTATGTAAAGTGGCAAACTTTATGTGTAGCTAAGGAGATCCAGGCTCAAAACACTATAAACTAGGGTTTAAGACAAAGGGGCTTAACAATCAACCCATAAACTTCTAACATCCCGAAATAGCAAGAGTTGAGTGGAAGGACTAAAAGTGTAATTTGGGAAAGAGTGACTCGGTGAGTCCATGGTTGGACTCGGCGAGTAGAGTCGCGACTTGGTCGCGTGTTAAACAGCCAACTCGATGAGTCAATGAGATGGACTCGGCGAGTAGGCGCTGAGTGGAGAAAACCCTAATTCTCGGGGTTGAGCCCTATATAAAGAGCATTATGTTTCCTACCCAGCGTCTTTATCACCCCTTTGAGTCCCTAAAACCCTAAAATCATGGAGAAGCACCATTGTTGAGTGGATTGGAGCTTGGAGAAGTAATTGTTGGAGGAAGTTTGGAAGTTTGAAGGTGTGGAGCAAGGGGCTTTGCTTGGATTCGAGTTTCCTTGCAGATTAGGGCATTCTTTGAAGGTAAAATCTCGTTCTTGAGCTGCTATTGTCTTGTTGATTCATTTTGGGGTTTGAGGGAAGCTTACTTTGGGTGATATTCAAGTCTAGAGGTTAGATCTGAGGTTGCTACCTCAGATCTGGAATGGAGGAGGGTTAGAATGCAGGAAAGTCCCTGTGTTGAGTGTTGGATGAAGCTATCTTGTCCAAACCTTAGACCTAATGTGCAAAATGCATAGATCTCCTTGGATTCACGTAAAGATTGCCACTTTACGTGATGGATGAGTTGTAGGAGGCTAGAACTATTTTTGGACCAATTGCATGGCCTAGGATGCTTCGGTATGGATTCAGACCGGTGGTACTCGGCGAGTCACATGGGTGGACTCAACGAGTTGCTTGAAGACGAGCTGAGACTCGACAAGTTGGAAGAACAACTCGGCGAGTCGATTGAAGATGGCCTGGAACTCGACGAGTTGGATGAACAACTCAGCGAGTAGGTTGAAGATAGCCTTAGACTCGGCGAGTCTGTTCTTGGACTCGACGAGTTTTGTCGAAGAGTCCTAATATTTTCTGGTTGAGTCGAAGAATCGGCGAGTCAAGAGATGACTCGGTGAGTTATGTGCGAGTGGACTCAGAGTTGTTGGACTCGGCGAGTCTCGGGGTGACTCAGCGAGTTAGGTCGCGGATTGAGTGAAGTTTTGAGTTGGGAACTCGATGAGTCATAGGGTTGACTCGGCGAGTAGGGTCATTCAGGGGTTGACTTTGACCCAGTATTTGACCAAGGGTTGACTAGTGGTTTCCAGGGGTATTTTGGTAATTGTTGATTATGGTTTTGAGTTCAGTGCATTGGTGGCTGTCCAGTGGTGGAGATCGTATCAGGGATCGGAGCAGTTCGGATTATCTATTCAGTCGGCAGTTTCAAGGTGAGTTATCCTCACTATATCTATAGGGTTTAAGGCACCAAGGCCTACCCTTTTTATCGGATGGAAATCCGAGTAATTGTCTGTTGTATGATATTGCGAGATATGGGCCAGAAGGCATTACGTTATGGGCCGGAAGGCATTACATATTGTGGGCCGGAAGGCAATGCGATGTGGACCGGAAGGTCATGGCCTGGAAAGGCGTATATGCATAATTATTATGTTGGCTGAGTCATAGGGTGATGTTATGCTAGTGATCGGCTAGGCTGGTATCCTGGTTAGGGTAATGATATGTTACGTAATCTGTTGGTCGATTTGCTAACTGTGAACTGTTCTATGATTACATGTTATGCGCGTGGTTGTCTGGTCTGGAGTGTAACCCGGTATGCATGATTGTTCTATGTTCCATCATGATATGTATGCTTTCTATGTTGCGAGCCAGAAGGCGATATGTTATGGGCCGGAAGGGTATGTGTTATGGGCCGGAAGGCAATACGCTATGGGCCGGAAGGCAATATGTTTTGGACCGGAAGGTTGTGGCCCAGAAAGGGCGTATATGTGGATGGTATTTTGGGGGTATCTCACTAAGCTTTCGGGCTTACAGTTGTGTTTTTTTATGTTTTCAGGTTCTCAGGAGTCTGTGGCAAGGCAAAGGCGTTATCGTACCGTTCCTCGTGTTGGTGTTTTATGAAATGGACCTGAGAAAATACTCTGTTAAATAATGTATTGAAAACCTTTTTGTAACAACGTTATTAAAATGGGTTGTTTTTGAAAAGTTTTAATTGTTTCGAAATTCGGTCGTTACAAGTTGGTATCAGAGCCTTGGTTTGAGTGAATTGGAGGAACACTTGTGTGACTCCAGTCTCAAATCGAGGAAGGTTTTAAAAGAGAAATTAAAATGGTTTTAAAATTAAGTAAAAGGAGGAAGCGGAGGTACGATCAGCCGGAGCCAGTAAGTAACCGCAAATTACCATTCATGACATTTGTTATATTGAGCTTTGATAGAACAGCATGCTAGAGTTAGGCTAGGGATTTTCAGGAATTCATGTTAATGTTGCCTGATTGTGATACCTGTAGCCTAGGGTTCCTTATGGGAGATTCTCAGTGTTCCTCTAGTGGTGAGGGTAGAGCGTTGTTATGCATGTTTCTCTAGGGTGTTGTGGTAGTACTTCATACAAATATGGGTAGGTGTGGAAGGTAGTATGGGCCCGTACTACTGAAAGCACAGGACCCATACGCGTATCAGGGAAACCATGACCTCTAGGGTTGGGTTGAGAGTTGGTTCCCGGGATAGTGGGAAGAGTCTGAGGTTTTCTAGTATATTTTCAGTATGGAGATTTCAAGGCATGCTGGAAGCGGATCCGGGTCAGGATCGGGTGCAGGGGGAGGAGTTGCGGATGGGTCAGTACCGCCCGAGATTATTGGTCAGATGAGCTTGTGCGAGATGGATGCAAGGATTCGCGAAATCCTGCATGATGAGGTTGCTGCATTGTTCCGGGCTGAGTTGTCGGAGTTGTTTGGGTCGATCAAGACCGCAATGGTTGAGTATTTTGATGAGCGCTATGCGGCTCTCGCGGAGATGGCTGCCGCGGCGGCTACAGTGGCTGTAGCAGCAGCAGTGGGAGGAGTTGATAGGGATTTTCAGTATCAGGACTTCGATAATACGGAGCCTCCCAACTTCGATGGAGCTCAGAACCCGATTGTTGCTATGAGATGGTTATCGGACGTGGAGGGGTGTTTCTTCATGTGTTCATACCCTGCTGATTTGAGGGTGAGGTGTGCTCTGATCCTGTTGAGGCTCGGGGCAAGGGATTGGTGGAGGTTGACCACGGGGTCATATCCGGATGCGCAGAGGGCTGCGATTTCATGGGATCAGTTCAGATAGATGTTCAGTACTCGTTATGTTCCGCAGGTAGAGAGGGAGAGGTTGGCTCGGGAGTTCCTCAAGCTGAAGCAGGATTTGGAGTCGGTGACGGAAATCACCAGGATGTTCACTAAGAGGGCTATGTTTTGCCCTGAGTTCGCTTCAGAGCAGGCTCAGATGTCCCGATATGTGAGTATGCTAAAGAGAGACATCAAACAGTTTGTGTCCGCACAGAGGTGCGGGACATTGTTGGAGTTGCAGGAGGCCGCCAGGCGGCGTGAGTTAGAGATTGAGTTGCAGTTGCGTGAGCTGAGGCAAGCTCCGGTTCAGTCGGAGCCGGCAACGAAACGGTCTAAGACCGTTGATTCTAGGATGGGGGATCGGAGCAGCCACACTTGTGGGAAGTGTGGGAGGAGTCACACCGGAGTTTGCAGGTGCGGTGGTGCATGCCGCAAGTGCGGAAAGAAGGGACACTATGCGAGGGATTGTCGGCGGTCAACGCCGGTTCGGGATTTGAGGATTTGCTATCATTGTCGTCAGGTTGGGCATATGAGGATCAACTGTCCACAGTTTTCTACGGGACCGGTTCAGGCTCCAGCACCGGCCACTTTGAGGATTTCAGGAGAAGGTCGGGGTGGAGCGGAGCCCCCAAGGGCTCAGGGTCGTGCTTATTAGCTTGCGGCAGAGGAGGTAAGAGCAGTGCCGGATGCAGCTGCGGGTATGTTTCTTTCTGGATGTCATGTTATCTTGCGATTATTGTGGTGTATTGTTGGTGTTGGTATCTTTGGGTGGTTTTGATGCGGTATTCGTCGTTTTGTGGGTTGTGGTTATGGTGATGGATTTGTGTTTTGGGTTTTCGTCTTGGTATCCGTTGTTCCTTGAGGGTTTGGCATGGTTATGGATTTATGTTTCGGGTTTTCATCTTGGTATCCGTTGTTCCCGGAGGGTTTGGTATGGTTATAGTTGGTGTTTTGTGCTTTCGTTGGTTATCATTCGTGAGGGTTATTAGTGGAGATGCAACATTGGGTTGAAGGTCGGGTAGCATCGGCTTTCCGAGGAGTGGTTAGATACAGTTTGAGTTTCTTTCTAGTGGGTTAATCAGTGTTGATGTGAGATCTCGTTAAGGTTGTTTATGCTTGAGGGAAGCAGTCCGGGTGTAAGTGTTTCTTTGTACAGGGTTGTTCTGAAAGGTTGGTGATGGTGACCGGTGGTTGTTAATCAGTGCTATAAGTGGGGGAGAAGTGGAGAACTCTCTGGGTGGTTGAGGAGTATTTTAGAGTGCTTAGCTATTGGGATTCAGCACTGTTCTGTCAACCCAGAGTCTAGGCTGATAGGAGCGAGTGTCGGGCATGCGGGGTGGGATACAAACCTAGGGCATTTGATTGTGGAGGCCTGGGAGCAGGTCGGGATCGAGTATGTATGATGGAACTAGAGTTCGGGACCCCCCCCCCTAAAGGGCTAGAACGGTATGCATGGGAGGATTTCCAGGGGCGATAGCTCGGAAAGATGAATGCTTGTTGAGTGGTCCAGAATGGACTGAAGGCCTGGTAAGACGGTCCAGTCATGCTGAAGACTCTGCAGGTATTGTTGGATCAGTTTGAGGATATGGGTTGGGTATGTCGCAGTGTGTTTGCATTAGAAGGTCTGGCCCCGGGTAGTGATCTTGGTGAGTTGAGATAATGCATGGGCTTGAGGGTCCCTACGATGAGAGTCAGAATATGTGTGTTGGCTGGATAGCGGATACGCTGTGAAAGGGGTGGTGTAGCGTTGGGCGAGCACCGTGGCACTTGTCGGAGTGACCTTGTGGTCGAGTGGATTCCTTGGTAAAGGAGGAGAGAGTGAGGTGTAACCCCGAGAGGGAGTGCAAGGTTACGGAAGTAAAAATGGCAGAGCAGAGTTATGAATCGAGTACTTCGAGTATGGTTTGAGCAGCATGTTTACGGCAGTGGAATAGGAGCGTATCCGGTTTGGATGTCTGTTGAGGTTGCGAAGGGAATTCCGCAAGTGTAGAGCCAAGAGGCTCGGAAAGGATGCAGGGAGAGAGTCTTGAACTCTCAGTGTGATTTTGATCAGGGTATGGGGTATGTATTAGTGGCTTATCCGGGGGAATGTTTGAGGATATTATCAGTATATCAGGTTTTCCCAACCTGAGGGTGTTAGAGCTAGCTCAGCATGTGTATGCGGTTGCAAGGGGAGAACTCGTGAGAGCTGCTCTGAGATTGAGAATGGGTCTCTCAGTCATCCCGGAATGGATAGAGTGGGTTTCGGATCGGGGATCCGATGGTTCATGGTTTTCTAATCCTTATGGGTCGAGTGATTATTGAGATTTGGGGCAGTAATGCATCTTGGGTAATTCTCGGTTATTGAGTGTGATTATCAGAAGGTACGGCCGGTGCCTGGTTAGAGACGGTGGTCAGGACACCGTAAGGGAAGGGAAAGTGTGTTCGAGTTTCGACGGGTATGCCTTGTGGGACCTGGTCCGGTTAAGGCCAGATGGCGCGTTGTGGGATATCTTTGGAGTTGTATTGCTGTAGGCTTCGAGGACGAAGCCTAATTTAAGTGGGGGAGAATTGTAACATCCCGAAATAGCAAGAGTTGAGTGGAAGGGCTAAAAGTGTAATTTGGGAAAGAGTGACTCGGCGAGTCCATGGATGGACTCAGCGAGTAGAGTCGCGACTTGGTTGCGTGTTAAACAGCCAACTCAGCGAGTCAATGAGATGGACTCGGCGAGTAGGCGCTGAGTGAAGAAAACCCTAATTCTCGGGGTTGAGCCCTATATAAAGAGCATTATGTTTCCTCCCCAGCCTCTTTATCACCCCTTTGAGTCCCTGAAACCCTAAAATCGTGGAGAAGCACCATTGTTGAGTGGATTGGAGCTTGGAGAAGTAATTGTTGGAGAAAGTTTGGAAGTTTGAAGGTGTGGAGCAAGGGGCTTTGCTTGGATTCGAGTTAAATTGCAGATTAGGGCATTCTTTGAAGGTAAAATCTCGTTCTTGAGCTGCTATTGTCTTGTTGATTCATTTTGGGGTTTGAGGGAAGCTTACTTTGGGTGATATTCGAGTCTAGAGGTTAGATCTGAGGTTGCTACCTCAGATCTGGAATGGAGGAGGGTTGGAATGCAGGAAAGTCCCTGTGTTGAGTGTTGGATGAAGCTATCTTGTCCCAAACCTTAGACCTAATCTGCAAAATGCATAGATCTCCTTGGATTCACGTAAAGATTGCCACTTTACGTGATGGATGAGTTGTAGGAGGCTAGATCTATGTTTTGGACGAATTGCATGGTCTGGGATGCTTCGGTATGGATTCAAACCGGTGGTACTCGGTGAGTCACATGGGTGGAATCGACGAGTTGGAAGAACAACTCGGCGAGTCGGTTGAAGATGGCCTGGAACTCGACGAGTTGGATGAACAACTCGGCGAGTAAGTTGAAGATAGCCTTAGACTCGGCGAGTCTGTTCTTGGACTCGACGAGTCTTGTCGAAGAGTCCCAATATTTTCTGGTTGAGTCGAAGAATCGGCGAGTCAAGGGATGACTCGGTGAGTTATGTGCGAGTGGACTCAGAGTTGTTGGACTCGGCGAGTCTCGGGGTGACTCGGTGAGTTAGGTCGCGGATTGAGTGAAGTTTTGAGTTGGGAACTCGGCGAGTAGGGTCAGTCAGGGGTTGACTTTGACCCAGTCTTTGACCAAGGGTTGACCAGTGGTTTCCAGGGGTATTTTGGTAATTGTTGATTATGGTTTTGAGTTAAGTGCATTGGTGGTTGTCCAGTGGTGGAGATCGTATCAGGGATCGGAGCAGTTCGGGTTATCTGTTCAGTCGGCAGTTTCAAGGTGAGTTATCCTCACTATATCTATAGGGTTTAAGGCACCAAGGCCTACTCTTTTTATCGGATGGAAATCCGAGTAATTGTCTGTTGTATGATATTGCGGGATATGGGCCGGAAGGCGTTACGTTATGGGTCGGAAGGCATTACATGTTGTGGGCCGGAAGGCAATGCGATGTGGACCGGAAGGTCATGGCCTGGAAAGGCATATATGCATAATTAGTATGTTGGCTGAGTCGTAGGGTGATGTTATGCTAGTGATCGGCTAGGCTGGTATCCTGGTTAGGGTAATGATATGTTACGTAATCTGTTGGTCGATTTGCTAACTGTGAACTGTTATATGATTACATGTTATGCGCATGGTTGTCTGGTCTGGAGTGTAACCCGGTATGCATGATTGTTCTATGTTCCGTCATGATATGTATGTGTGACAACTGCCAATTCAGGTCATTCTTGGACTCTTGCATCTTTATAATAACCAATCATGCACAACATGCCATGACCTAGTAGTATAAATTAGGTCAAAAATCTTGCATAAACTAGGATCCAACTAAGGTCTAGGACTAATATACTTGATACTTACAATTCTAGTAAGTTGCTTAGCTACAATAGGAAATGCCAATACTATAATTAGAATAAAGCTTCAAGCTTTGTTATAATTGAAATAGGGTATAAAACTCTAAAAATAAATTAAAACATTCTAATTATACTTCAACATGTTGTTGAATATCAAACAATATTCCAAAAACCCTAAAGAGCCAAAAATCCAAAGTTATAAATTATAAAGCTTAAAAACTTTATAAAATTTGGCTATAAACTTCCTAATATCAAATTTTATTAATCAAATTATGGATTATACCAATGAACTAGAAATATAAATTACAAGTATTAATCATAAATTATTTGTTGAAAACAAGATTTTTAAATAAATCAAATTGCTTAATAAACATTTTATAAAAATGAATGTTTTTATATAAAATATAGGAGGGAAGTTTATAAAGTTTAAAATTTAGGAGAGAGGAGGCCAAAATGCATGCAAAAACCGGCCATCACCTCTCCCCATGCCCTCTCTCTTCCCCAAAACACAATCATTAAGCTTAAACCCTTACTCCACCTCTTCCCTCTTCACTCTCTCACTTCACTCTCTTCACACACTTCACTCTCTTCTTCCTTCTCTCTAAACTCACGAAAATCCTCTCATTTCTCTGAAAAATTTCGAGATTGTGAAGCCCTTGAAGTGTTCTTACTTCTCTCAAGGTCAAAACCAAGGTAAACAACAACATCTTTTTCCATAGTTTCATGGTTAAACCTCTTTTTCTTCTTAGTCTTCTCTACTTTTCGGATTCTATGCCTTTCCATGGCTAGAAATCTTTATTCTCCCCTTGTGGTTTGTAGATTCTCACCATAACACAATGCATGTGTTAGAGATGGTGAAAATCCGTGATCAAACCCATGCAAGGAGTAGAAAAGATGCACATATGATCATGTGACATCAAAACCTAATATTTCATGTTCTTCTCCATTTCTTTTGTGTTCATGCATGAACAAAAGCATTTAAACCATTTCTAGTACATCTTGGATGCTCATTCATTCCATGCATGTGTTAGAAATCGGGCCTTACCAAAGACATGCATGATGTTCTTGTTGAAATACCCTAATAATGCACACAAGCAAACATGCAATCTGCCAGATTACTTTGTTCGACTTTGAACAGTCATAACTCAGTCATTTCTTAACCAAATAATGATATTCTTTTTGTATTGGTTAGTTCCACGAGTTAACTTTCAAACCCAACTGGTATAACTGTAAAATATTAAATATCCGATTTGTAGCAGATTTTACAAAATGGTTGCGCATACAGCTCTTTTTCTGTGATCACTATTTTTATCTTGCTTAAACAATGGCCTTAAACCCAACCATAAATCTGAGGAAAAATACCTTAGAAACTTAACATATCTAGTGAATTATGGTTGAAATTTCGTGGCTTAAAACCTCACTGAATGGGCTACACAAATTCATGAACTTCAGCCACATTTACACTTCATGTATTATTGCATGCACCTTTTCTTAAATTGTTTGAAATCATTACCCTCATTTCTCTTCTGAATACATTTTTTTACATTTTTCCTTTTGAAATCCCTTGCATGCATGAGATAATCTGGAAAATTTCAAGAGCTTTTGTTATTTCTTTGATTTATTAGAATTATTGCTAAAACCAAGGGCATAAATCATATAAAATACTTCCATAGGTCAATAAATCCTAAATAAATTCATGGATGATCCTTATGGGGAAGAATGACCCCTCACCAAATTTCAACAATTTTTGTTACTGTTTCATATGATTTCTAATTTTCTTTTATTTAGGACATGATAAATTACAAAACTACTTTATAGGATGTGAAAATTGTATCTAACAATTTTCGCATACCTTACCTGTGATGGGTGACTCCAGAAAATAATTTCAAGATTTTCCATCATGTTTTACTATTTTTCCCAATTTTTGGTAATTATAATGGTCTAAAAATGGGAGAAATAGTTCTGATTATCCAAAATTCATGAAAATTTACCAGGATATAATATTATAGAGTAGGAGGTTACATAAAAATTTTGAATATTTTTCTCTACTGTAAACTATTTTTCTCTTATTTTCGAAAGTTAATTGCACTAAAATACACTTAAATATACATAAATACCCAAAACCAGTTTATACATTATGAAAACCACTTTTAATATTTTTCCCAGGATATTTATACTGTAAATGATGTTACAAAAATTTATGGTGATTTATTTTAACTGTTTAATATTATTTCTTTAATTAATGACTATTTAAAGGAATAAAGCAAGGAAAAATAGAAATACCCACTGAAAAATATCTTTTATATTTTTCCCAGCCTATTTATGTATAATAAAAATTAAATAAAAAGTTTGGGTAATTTTGGAAACTGTTTTCTATTTATTTCAATTTTTATTGAAATAAATGCTCAAAAATCATAAAATATAATTAAACAGCTTGGAAATCCATTTTTATAATTTTCCCAGCTTAGTATTGTGTAATAACAGTTAAATAAAAAGTTTGAGAATTTTTATCCCTCGAATGCTATTTTCGTGAATTTATGTTGTAATAAGGACTTAAAAATTTGGAAAGTTTATATTCCAAGGTTGTAATTAATCGCCCGATATATAGAATTTCATTACTTCAGAAAAAGTGTAACTAATTGATATAAAATCCAATACTAAAACATAAATTGGCATTTCCCTATATGTAGAGTTTAGTATATTAGCATTAGATATCGACATGGAAACTCACTAGTGCGTGTGTTTGATGCCGTAGGATCCCGGTAGTAAGACGTTGGTGCATCCCGAAGTACCGCTTTTGTCTACACAAAACATCGTGAGTATTCACGCACTCCCCTATTTTCGGTTTTTATGTTTTGAGGTGGAAAAGCATGTCCAGAAAAACTACTGTTTGCATGTTGTATTTAAATTGAATTGTATCAAACATGATTGCTATTGTATTGCTATGTTTCTTTATGTATGTCTATGCAACACGGAACATGAGAACTTATCGTACTAAGGCCCTTCCCTTATCTCTAACCATTAACTCTTTGAGCCAATGGTTGTTATGGATAGCGCTATTAGGAATTGACAACTCCTCACTCGCCCGAATCGTTGGAGTGCATGATACCATATTCATCTATGGAACGATAAGCATAGATCTCGATAGGGCTTCAGTCATAGGTTTGGTTGAGACTCATTGTTTGCTCATACACATACAAACTCGTTTCTCGTTATAGCAATAAACTTGTATTCATTTATAGCAATCAACTTGTTTATCATTGAAGCAATGTACTTGTATTTACGAAAAGCCTTATTGTACGCTCGATTTTTATAAACTTGTGATACTCACCAACTATTTTCATAGTTGACGCTCGTTTTACATGCTTTTTCAGGAAGTAATTAGTAAGTGGATGTAAAGATTCATCATCATAGAGCATGCTGCATCGTGTTGAAGCTATTATGAAGCTATATTTTGAACAATGTTATTTTGAAAAACTTATATTTTGTTTCTTTTGAAGCTATGGGTTGTAAACTTTTAAATACTGCTATGGTGATGTATCTTTATCTTTTGCATTGAAACCGTTATCGCTGTCATACCTTGTGTTTCCGCTTTAGCGGGGTGTGACAGTATGCTTTCTATGTTGCGGGCCGGAAGGCGATATGTTATGGGCCGGAAGGCAATGTGTTATGGGCCGAAAGGCAATACGCTATGGGCCGGAAGGAAATATGTTTTGAACCGGAAGGTTGTGGCCCAGAAAGGGCGTATATATGGTTGGTATTTTAGGGGTATCTCACTAAGCTTTCGGGCTTACAGTTGTGTTTTTTTTATGTTTTCAGGTTCTCAGGAGTCTGTGGCAAGGCAAAGGCGTGATCGTACCGTTCATCGCGTTGGTGTTTTATGAAATGGACCTGGGAAAATACTCTGTTAAATAATGTATTGAAAACCTTTTTGTAACAACGTTATTAAAATGGGTTGTTTTTGAAAAGTTTTAATTGTTTCGAAATTCGGTCGTTACAAGTTTGTATCAGAGCCTTGGTTTTAGTGAATTGGAGGAACACTTGTGTGACTCCAGTCTCAAATCGAGGAAGGTTTTAAAAGAGAAATTAAAATGGTTTTAAAATTAAGTAAAAGGAGGATGCGGAGGTACGATCAGCCGGAGCCAGTAAGTAACCCCAAATTACCATTCATGACATTTGTTATATTGAGCTTTTATAGAACAGCATGCTAGAGTTAGGCTAGGGATTTTCAGGAATTCATGTTAATGTTGCCTGATTGTGATGCCTGTAGCCTAGGGTTCCTTATGGGAGATTCTCAATGTTCCTCTAGTGGTGAGGGTTGAGCGTTGTTATGCATGTTTCTCTAGGGTGTTGTGGTAGTACTTCATACAAATATGGGTAGGTGTGGAAGGTAGTATGGGCCCGTACTACTGAAAGCACAGGACCCATACGCGTATCAGGGAAACCATGACCTCCAGGGTTGGGTTGAGAGTTGGTTCCCGGGATAGTGGGAAGAGTCTGAGGTTTTCTAGTATATTTTCAGTATGGAGATTTCGAGGCATGCTGGAAGCGGATCCGGGTCAGGATCGGCTGCAGGAGGAGGAGTTGCGGATGGGTCAGTACCGCCCGAGATTATTGGTCAGATGAGCTTGTGCGAGATGGATGCAAGGATTCGCAAGATCCTGCATAATGAGGTTGCCGCATTGTTCCGGGATGAGTTGTCGGAGTTGTTTGGGTCGATCAAGACCGCCATGGTTGACTATTTTGATGAGCGTTATGCGGCTCTTGCAGAGACGGCTGCCGCGGCGACTACAGTGGCTGTAGCAGCGGCAGGGGGAGGAGCTGATAGGGATTTTCAGTATCGGGACTTCGATAATATGGAGCCTCCCACCTTCGATGGGGTTCAGAACCCGATTGTTGCTATGAGATGGTTATCGGATGTGGAGGGGTGTTTCTTCATATGTTCATGCCCTGCTGATTTGAGGGTGAGGTGTGCTCTGAACCTGTTGAGGCTTGGGGCAAGGGATTGGTGGAGGTTGACCACGGGGTCATATCCGGATGCGCAGAGGGCTGGGATTTCATGGGATCAGTTCAGAGAGATGTTCAGTACTTATTATGTTCCGCAGGTAGAGAGGGAGAGGTTGGCTCGGGAGTTCCTCAAGCTGAAGCAGGATTCGGAGTCGGTGACGGAAATCACCAGGATGTTCACTAAGAGGGCGATGTTTTGCCCTGAGTTCGCTTCAGAGCAGGCTCAGATGTCCCGATATGTGAGTATACTAAAGAGAGACATCAAACAGTTTGTGTCCGCACAGAGGTGCGGGACATTGTTGGAGTTGTAGGAGGCCGCCAGGCGGCGTGAGTTATAGATTGAGTTGCAGTTGCGTGAGCTGAGGCAAGCTCCGGTTCTGTCGGAGTCGGCAACGAAACGGTCTAAGACCGTTGATTCCAGGATGGGGGATCGGAGCAGCCACACTTGTGGGAAGTGTGGGAGGAGTCACACCGGAGTTTGCAGGTCTGGTGGTACATGCCGCAAGTGCGGAAAAGAGGGACACTATGCGAGGGATTGTCGGCGGTCAACGCCGGTTCGGGATTTGAGGATTTGTTATCATTGTCGTCAGTTTGGGCATATGAGGATCAACTGTCAACAGTTTTCTGCGGGACCGATGCAGGCTCCAGCACCGGCCACTTTGAGGATTTCAGGAGAAGGTCGGGGTGGAGCGGAGCCCCCAAGGGCTCAGGGTCGTGCTTATTAGCTTGCGGCAGAGGAGGTAAGAGCAGTGCCGGATGCAGCTGCGGGTATGTTTCTTTCTGGATGTCATGTTATCTTGCGATTATTGTTGTGTATTGTTGGTGTTGGTATCTTTGGGTGGTTTTGATGCGGTATTCGTCGTTTTGCGGGTTGAGGTTATGGTGATGGATTTGTGTTTTGGGTTTTCGTCTTGGTATCCGTTGTTCCTTGAGGGTTTGGCATGGTTATGGATTTATGTTTCGGGTTTTCATCTTGGTATCCGTTGTTCCTGGAGGGTTTGGTATGGTTATAGTTGGTGTTTTGTGCTTTCGTTGGTTATCATTCGTGAGGGTTATTAGTGGAGATGCAACATTGGGTTGAAGGTCGGGTAGCATCGGCTTTCCGAGGAGTGGTTAGATACAGTTTGAGTTTCTTTCTAGTGGGTTAATCAGTGTTGATGTGAGATCTCGTTAAGGTTGTTTATGCTTGAGGGAAGCAGTCCGGGTGTAAGTGTTTCTTTGTACAGGGTTGTTCTGAAAGGTTGGTGATGGTGACCGGTGGTTGTTAATCAGTGCTATAAGTGGGGGAGAAGTGGAGAACTCTCTGGGTGGTTGAGGAGTATTTTAGAGTGCTTAGCTATTGGGATTCAGCAGTGTTCTGTCAACCCAGAGTTTAGGCTGATAGGAGCGAGTGTCGGGCATGCGGGGTGGGATACAGACCTAGGGCATTTGATTGTGGAGGCCTGGGAGCAGGCCGGGATCGAGTATGTATGATGGAACTAGAGTTCGGGACCCCCCCCCCCTCCTAAAGGGCTAGAACGGTATGCATGGGAGGATTTCCAGGGGCGATAGCTCGGAAAGATGAATGCTTGTTGAGTGGTCCAGAATGGACTGAAGGCCTGGTAAGACGGTCCAGTCATGCTGAAGACTCTGCAGGTATTGTTGGATCAGTTTGAGGATATGGGTTGGGTATGTCGCAGTGTGTTTGCATTAGAAGGTCTGGCCCTGGGTAGTGATGTTGGTGAGTTGAGATAGTGCATGGGCTTGAGGGTCCCTGCGGTGAGAGTCAGAATATGCGTGTTGGATGGATAGCGGATACGCTATGAAAGGGGTGGTGTAGCGTTGGGCGAGCACCGTGGCACTTGTTGGAGTGACCTTGTGGTCGAGTGGATTCCTTGGTAAAGGAGGAGAGAGTGAGGTGTAACCCCGAGAGGTAGTGCAAGGTTACGGAAGTAAAAACGGCAGAGCAGAGTTATGAATCAAGTACTTCGAGTATGGTTTGAGCAGCATGTTTACGGTAGTGGAATAGGAGCGTATCCGGTTTGGATGTCTGTTGAGGTTGCGAAGGGAATTCCGCAAGTGTAGAGCCAAGAGGCTCGGAAAGGATGCAAGGAGAGAGTCTTGAACTCTCAGTGTGATTTTAATCAGGGTATGGGGTATGTATTAGTGGCTTATCCGGGGGAATGTTTGAGGATATTATCAGTATATCGGGTTTTCCCAACCTGAGGGTGTTAGAGCTAGCTCAGCATGTGTATGTGGTTGCAAGGGGAGAACTCATGAGAGCTGCTCTGAGATTGAGAATGGGTCTCTCAGTCGTCCCGGAATGGATAGAGTGGGTTTCGGATCGGGGATCCGATGGTTCATGGTTTTCTAACCCTTATGGGTCGAGTGATTATTGAGATTTGGGGCAGTAATGCATCTTGGGTAATTCTCAGTTTTTGAGTGTGATTATCAGAAGGTACGGCCGGTGCCTGGTTAGAGACGGTGGTCAGGACACCGTAAGGGAAGGGAAAGTGTGTTCGAGTTTCGATGGGTATGCCTTGTGGGACCTGGTCCGGTTAAGGCCAGATGGCGCGTTGTGGGATATCTTTGGAGTTGTATTGCTGTAGGCTTCGAGGACGAAGCCTAATTTAAGTGGGGGAGAATTGTAAAATCCCAAAATAGCAAGAGTTGAGTGGAAGGGCTAAAAGTGTAATTTGGGAAAGAGTGACTCGGCGAGTCCATGGATGGACTCGGCGAGTAGAGTCGCGACTTGGTCGCGTGTTAAACAGCCAACTCGGCGAGTCAATGAGATGGACTCGGCGAGTAGGCGCTGAGTGGAGAAAACCCTAATTCTCGGGGTTGAGCCCTATATAAAGAGCATTATGTTTCCTCCCCAACCTCTTTATCACCCCTTTGAGTCCCTGAAACCCTAAAATCGTGGAGAAGCACCATTATTGAGTGGATTGGAGCTTGGAGAAGTAATTGTTGGAGAAAGTTTGGATGTTTGAAGGTGTGGAGCAAGGGGCTTTGCTTGGATTCGAGTTAAATTGCAGATTAGGGCATTCTTTGAAGGTAAAATCTCGTTCTTGAGCTGCTATTGTCTTGTTGATTCATTTTGGGGTTTGAGGGAAGCTTACTTTGGGTGATATTCGAGTCTAGAGGTTAGATCTGAGGTTGCTACCTCAGATCTGGAATGGAGGAGGGTTGGAATGCAGGAAAGTCCCTGTGTTGAGTGTTGGATGAAGCTATCTTGTCCCAAACCTTAGACCTAATGTGCAAAATGCATAGATCTCCTTGGATTCACGTAAAGATTGCCACTTTACGTGATGGATGAGTTGTAGGAGGCTAGATCTATGTTTTGGACCAATTGCATGGCCTGGGATGCTTCGGTATGGATTCAAACCGGTGGTACTCGGTGAGTCACATGGGTGGAATCGACGAGTTGCTTGAAGACGAGCTGAGACTCGAGGAGTTGGAAGAACAACTTGGCGAGTCGGTTGAAGATGGCCTGGAACTCGACGAGTTGGATGAACAACTCGGCGAGTAAGTTGAAGATAGCCTTAGACTCGGCGAGTCTGTTCTTGGACTCGACGAGTCTTGTCGAAGAGTCCCAATATTTTCTGGTTGAGTCGAAGAATCGGCGAGTCAAGGGATGACTCGGTGAGTTATGTGCGAGTGGACTCAGAGTTGTTGGACTCGGCGAGTCTCGGGGTGACTCGGCGAGTTAGGTCACGGATTGAGTGAAGTTTTGAGTTGGGAACTCGGCGAGTAGGGTCAGTCAGGGGTTGACTTTGACCCAGTCTTTGACCAAGGGTTGACCAGTGGTTTCCAGGGGTATTTTGGAAATTGTTGATTATGGTTTTGAGTTAAGTGCATTGGTGGTTGTCCAGTGGTGGAGATCGTATCAGGGATCGGAGAAGTTCAAGTTATCTGTTCAGTCGGTAGTTTCAAGGTGAGTTATCCTCACTATATCTATTGGGTTTAAGGCACCAAAGCCTACCCTTTTTATCGGATGGAAATCCGAGTAACGGTCTGTTGTATGATATTGCGGGATATGGGCCGGAAGGCGTTACGTTATGGGCCAGAAGGCATTACATGTTGTGGGCCGGAAGGCAATGCGATGTGGACCGGAAGGTCATGGCCTGGAAAGGTGTATATGCATAATTAGTATGTTGGCTGAGTCGTAGGGTGATGTTATGCTAGTGATCGGCTTGGCTGGTATCCTGGTTAGGGTAATGATATGTTACGTAATCTGTTGGTCGATTTGCTAACTGTGAACTGTTATATGATTACATGTTATGCGCATGGTTTTCTGGTCAGGAGTGTAACCTGGTATGCATGATTGTTCCATGTTCCGTCATGATATGTATGTTTTCTATGTTGCAGGCCGGAAGGCGATATGTTATAGGCTGGAAGGCAATGTGTTATGGGCCGAAAGGCAATACGCTATGGGCCGGAAGGCAATATGTTTTGGATCGGAAGGTTGTGGCCCAGAAAGGGCGTATATGTGGTTGGTATTTTGGGGGTATCTCACTAAGCTTTCGGGCTTACAGTTGTGTTTTTTTATGTTTTCAGGTTCTCATGAGTCTGTGGCAAGGCAAAGGCGTGATCGTACCGTTCCTTGCGTTGGTGTTTTATGAAATGGACCTGGGAAAATACTCTGTTAAATAATGTATTGAAAACCTTTTTGTAACAACGTTATTAAAATGGGTTGTTTTTGAAAAGTTTTAATTGTTTCGAAATTCGGTCGTTACAAGTTGGCATCAGAGCCTTGGTTTGAGTGAATTGGAGGAACACTTGTGTGACTCCAATCTCAAATCGAGGAAGGTTTTAAAAGAGAAATTAAAATGGTTTTAAAATTAAGTAAAAGGAGGACGCGGAGGTACGATCAGCCGGAACCAGTAAGTAACCCCAAATTACCATTCATGACATTTGTTATATTGAGCTTTTATACAACAGCATGCGAGAGTTAGGCTAGGGATTTTCAGGAATTCATGTTAATGTTGCCTGATTGTGATGCCTATAGCCTAGGGTTCCTTATGGGAGATTCTCAATGTTCCTCTAGTGGTGAGGGTTGAGCGTTGTTATGCATGTTTCTCTAGGGTGTTGTGGTAGTACTTCATACAAATATGGGTAGGTGTGGAAGGTAGTATGGGCCCGTACTACTGAAAGCACAGGACCCATACGCGTATCAGGGAAACCATGACCTCTAGGGTTGGGTTGAGAGTTGGTTCCCGGGATAGTGGGAAGAGTCTGAGGTTTTCTAGTATATTTTCAGTATGGAGATTTCGAGGCATGCTGGAAGCGGATCCGGGTAAGGATCGGGTGCAGGAGGAGGAGTTGCGGACGGGTCAGTACCGCCTGAGATTATTGGTCAGATGAGCTCGTGCGAGATGGATGCGAGGATTCGCGAGATCCTGCATGATGAGGTTGCTGCATTGTTCCGGGCTGAGTTGCCAGAGTTGTTTGGGTCGATCAAGACCGCCATGGTTGAATATTTTGATGAGCGCTATGCGGCTCTCGCGGAGACGGCTGCCGCGGCGGCTACAGTGGCTGTAGCAGCGGCAGGGGGAGGAGCTGATAGGGATTTTCAGTATCGGGACTTCGATAATACGGAGCCTCCCACCTTCGGTGAAGTTCAGAACCCGATTGTTGCTATGAGATGGTTATCGGACGTGGAGGGGTGTTTCTTCATGTGTTCATGCCCTTCTGATTTGAGGGTGAGGTGTGCTCTGAACCTGTTGAGCCTCGGGGCAAGGGATTGGTGGAGGTTTACCACGGGGTCATATCCGGATGCGCAGAGGGCTGCGATTTCATGGGATCAGTTCAGAGAGATGTTCAGTACTCGTTATGTTCCGCAGGTAGAGAGGGAGAGGTTGGCTCGGGAGTTCCTCGAGCTGAAGCAGGATTCGGAGTCGGTGACGGAAATCACCAGGATGTTCACTGAGAGGGCGATGTTTTGCCCTGAGTTCGCTTCAGAACAGACTCAGATGTCCCGATATCTGAGTATGCTAAAGAGAGACATCAAACAGTTTGTGTCCGCACAGAGGTGCAGGACATTATTGGAGTTGCAGGAGGTCGCCAAGCGGCGTGAGTTAGAGATTGAGTTGCAGTTGCGTGAGCTGAGGCAAGCTCCGGTTCAGTCGGAACCGGCAACGAAACGGTCTAAGACCGTTGATTCCAGGATGGGGGATCGGAGCAGCCACACTTATGGGAAGTGTGGGAGGAGTCACACCGGAGTTTGTAGGTCCGGTGGTGCATGCCGCAAGTGTGGAAAGGAGGGACACTATGCGAGTGATTGTCGGCGGTCAACGCCGGTTCGGGATTTGAGGATTTGCTATCATTGTCGTCAGGTTAGGCATATGAGGATCAACTGTAGTCATTCTGGAACAGCGTGCTTTTTCCCTTGTATACTCGGAGGGTTCTCGCCCACTTAGATCCGGCTAACTCATTACTGCTCACTGGTCGAAAAGATTCCCCCAACCTTCGTTCCATTAAAAGGGCGATCTGTTGTCCACAAACGTTTACCTCTATCGGCGCTCCGACTAACTTTTGCCAGACCCGAACCATTCATGCTATCTAACTGAGCACCCTTCAATCCTTAACTATATTTGCTTTAGGGATAGCATCCTTAGAACCTGCGTTTGGGGTGCACATCCCCAACCCACTTCCTTACTGCCCGCTGGCTACCTCACTAGAAGCTCTAGATTGTTACTACTAAGGATTTAACTGATCAATCCCGAATGATACCCTTCGAAAGTAGTGAGGAATTACTGATTCTTACACATACATGCTACAGTCACGGTATCTGAAGTAACCTGATCTAGAGGGAACGACCTCCAATTCACCATTCTAAACCCAAGGTATGTAAATGGCATATAACTTAACCATAGGCAGGTAATATAATACCCAACACATATGTTTATTGATATCAATGCAGCAACATAACAATAATATCATGAATAATAATTGACAGGAAGGTAAAAGATACGTACCCCCATCATTCAGTGCTGCTCGAATCCTTGTTGAAATCAACCGGAAAACTCGGCTCCAAGCCGTGGGCGCCCTTGCCTGACCCTGATGTATGATGGTGGTTCTCGAAGTCCCAGGGGCAGGAGCTGGCACCTGCCCTGCTGTATACAAACTCGGACAGTGGGCTTTCTTGTGGCCTCTTTGACTACAACGAAAACATATCGGATCAAGCCCCTGAGCGATGGTAACAATACAATCTCTACTAAAATGGCTAATTCGGCCGCACTTCAAACCTCCAGCATCACCACCACTTCTACGCCTGCACGCACACTCGTGTGTCCTACCACACTTACTACATGGACTGTGGCTCTGATAGTCCCTTGATCTCGAATCCGATCCCTTAGGCCTCTTTCCCGAACCTGCGGCTACCTGAGTCTCATACGTTTTCCTCTTCCTTTCCGACTCCCTGCCCGACTCCCGCTCATACATTACCTCGTCGACCCCATCCATCGACTGAACAACTGTTTTCTGATCCTGGAGCTTCACGGTCAACCTACCAATGACTCGTCCAACGATGTTGGGCAGCTCCTCGTGAATGGCTTGCGCAACCTCCTTAACTATCCAATCATGCAGAGGTCTCTCCTGGCGACAGGGTGCCCCGCTCACTCCCGTCCCCTGATGGCAAGAGCTAAAAATGGGATCTCCCTCCCTGATGGATCCCTGAACTCCATAAGAATTGGGCTCTAGATGAGCACCAAACTACCCTGAAACTATCCCTGCCCTAAAGGCGTCAAGACGACTGTCCAAAAGCTCCATAATGGCCTCTCTAACTGAACCAAATATCACGGGAGTTAGATCAATGATGTTGCGCATAATCTCTCTAGAAATAATATCTCTCATCTGATCATCAAACTGTCTGGCTCTAGAGCCTGAGCCAGATCCTTCCCCGGCACCTGAACTGCCAACTGATATCTCACGCAACATCACCATGCTGGAAACACATCACAAATCTGATCAATATACAAACCGCTGCTAAGGGATCTTTCGCACACTTTACTAGTTCCTTGGTTTTGCCTCGGCCCCTCTTGAATCGAGTACATATCCTCTGCTTTCAGTAGTACGGGCCCATACTACCTTCCACATCTATCCGTACTTTCCTCAAGAGTTACCTCAACTCCACCAAGTCCCTTTTCTCTACTACTAATCTTTGCTACTCTCATCCTAGGCTTGCCCTTGGGAACCTATGACTCCACCCAAACTAGCCCTCAACTGCTGAAGGCCTCCTTGCAACGCCAATTAGCCACCACCTAAATACCATCACATGTAATGAGGCTCGGATAATCCTTTGAGTACAAGACTCATCCCTACAATGGTTAGACTCAAACGAGAGCTGCGCAATAGGGTCAAATCCGGCACTCTGAGTTTATCCAATCCTGACCACATGTGACGTGATGTGTTCACCTAATGATTAACTCCCATCACTCAGAGTCCTACTAAGCACAAAGCAAGCAGCATTCGGATAAAGGAAACATAATCATGCAAACCATTCTCAAGAAACTATACTAGCATACAATGTTGAACTAATACTATCAGGCATAACCTAAACAGCCTATCCTACTACTGTCTACACAATACTAGCATGCAATTCTCGTAAGGCTGAAACACATAAGCAGGCACATAAGGCATCCTCCTAGATCCTTAGTCCTATACTAGCATGTTCTACTGAAACTGAAACTGAAACTGAAACTGGAACTAAAACTGAAACTGAACCTGATAATCATAACTTGTATGGGTAATTTGGGATTACTCACTTGAGCTCGGCTGATTGCATGCACCACACCCTTTTTCTCTTTTCAAGTTATTTCCTTTCTAAATATTCTTTTCTCTTTTTCTAAAACTCTTTTCTTTTCTCAAACTCCTTTTTACCAAAAAATTCCTTTCGAAAATGTTTTTCTTTTGAAAGTCTTTTACCATTTCCTTAGTTTGAGTCCAGACACACTCTCAAGTATGTCCGAATCCCTCAAACCAAGGCTCTGATACCAACTTGAAACGACCTAACAATCACGACTAAAAATTTCTTTTAAAACATTACTAAAACCTTATCATAAGTCATAACATAATTTTCGAGTATTAATTCAAAACATAATCTCATTATCAGAGTAAAACATTCCCAGGCTAACTGACTATGGTGTGTGCACTGCAACCTCTCCGAGCTCCTCTTTTGAAAATTGGGTACCTGAAACCAAAACTGAAAACCGTAAGCACAAAGCTTAGTGAGCTCCCCCAAACTACCACATACCATACAATAACATATAAAGCACATACTGGGTCTTTCCCACTACATCGAACCGAGGTCCGAACTAACTAGGGCCTTGCCCCCTGCATCGGACCGAAGTCCGGAAACTGACTGGGACCTTGTCCCCTGCATCGGACCGAAGTCCGAACTATTTGGGGCCTTGCCCATGCATCGGACTGAAGTCCGGAAACTGACCGGGACCTTGTACCCTGCATCGGATCGAAGTCCGGACTAACTGCATCGGACCAAAATCCGGATCTAACTGAACATAGCATAGCATAAACATATCAACTAGCATAAACACATATACTGCATACTGCATCGGGCCGTAGCCCGGAACACATAACACATAAATCCTGTCTGAGCCACGAAGGCATCAAACATACTAACTACTGCATCGGACCGAAGTCCGGAAACTACTACTAGCTAAATGGGCTGGCATTATGGCCTTAGACCCGTTCCTACTGGAAGGAAACTCACCTGGTACTGCTGAACTTGGTGATAACCCTCTGGCTGCTAACCGACAACCTTCTGAGCCGCTGCTCCTCTAGCTCTCTGAGCTACCAATATCAAAATGATACTTAGTCTGACAGTCCTTCAAATGTCAACTAAGTCGACTCTGGTCAAAAGTAAAAGTCCTGCTCACAGTCAACCTTCCAGGTTGACCCTACTCTCCGAGTCAGCCTACTGACTCGCCTAGTTCATAAGCTCTGAAATCCCTTCCATTCGCGACTCGACTCGACGAGTTCATAAGCTCTGAAATCCCTTTCATTCGCGACTTGACTCGCCAAGTCATACCATGACTCACCGAGTCTACTGATTTCTGAGTCCTGACCTATCCACTTACTGGGTCCCCACTCAACTTACTAATCCAAGTCTTAACTTGAAGGGTTTGGGGTTTCGTGACTTGACTCGCCGAGTCCAAGAACATACTCGCCGAGTCCAAGGAAATATTCAAAAGACTCACCGAGTTGTTCATCCAACTCGTCGAGTTCATCTCCATCTTCATACTACTCGTCGAGTCCACTCGAGGGACTCGCCGCGTCTATTCAGTCCTTCATATATTCAGAGGTTTTTGAGTCATGCATCGACTTCAAACTGTAGATTCACTCTTCTAAAGCCTATTCCTTATGTAAAGTGGCAAACTTTATGTGTAGCTAAAGAGATCTAGGCTCAAAACACTATAAACTAGGGTTTAAGACGAAGGGGCTAAACAATCAACCCATAGACTTGTAACATCCCGAAATAGCAAGAGTTGAGTGGAAGGGATAAAAGTGTAATTTAGGAAAGAGTGACTCAGCGAGTCCATGGATGGACTCGGTGAGTAGAGTCGCGACTTGGTCGCGTGTTAAACAGCCAACTCGGCGAGTCAATGAGATGGACTCGGCGAGTAGGCGCTGAGTTGAGAAAACCCTAATTATCGGGGTTGAGCCCTATATAAAGAGCATTATGTTTCCTCCCCAGCCTCTTTATCACCCCTTTGAGTCCCTGAAACCCTAAAATCGTGGAGAAGCACCATTGTTGAGTGGATTGGAGCTTGGAGAAGTAATTGTTGGAGAAAGTTTGGAAGTTTGAAGGTATGGAGCAAGGGGCTTTGCTTGGATTCGAGTTAAATTGCAGATTAGGGCATTCTTTGAAGGTAAAATCTCGTTCTTGAGTTGCTATGGTCCTATTGATTCATTTTAGGGTTTGAGGGAAGCTTACTTTGGGTGATATTCGAGTCTAGAGGTTAGATCTGAGGTTGCTACCTCAGATCTGGAATGGAGGAGGGTTGGAATGCAGGAAACTCCCTGTGTTGAGTGTTGGATGAAGCTATCTTGTCCCAAACCTTAGACCTAATGTGCAAAATGCATAGATCTCCTTGGATTCACGTAAAGATTGCCACTTTACGTGATGGATGAGTTGTAGGAGGCTAGATCTATGTTTTGGACCAATTGCATGGCCTGGGATGCTTCGGTATGGATTCAGACCGGTGGTACTCGGCGAGTCACATGGGTGGACTCGACGAGTTGCTTGAAGACGAGCTGAGACTCGATGAGTTGGAAGAACAACTCGGCGAGTCGGTTGAAGATGGCTTGGAACTCGATGAGTTGGATGAATAACTCGGCCGGTAGGTTGAAGATAGCCTTAGACTCGGTGAGTCTGTTCTTGGACTCAACGAGTCTTGTCGAAGAGTCCCAATATTTTCTGGTTGAGTCAAAGAATCAGCGAGTCAAGGGATGACTCGGTGAGTTATGTGCGAGTGGACTCAGAGTTGTTGGACTCGGCGAGTCTCGGGGTGACTCGGCGAGTTAGTTCGCGGATTGATTGAAGTTTTGAGTAGGGAACTCGGCGAGTCATAGGGTTGACTCAGTGAGTAGGGTCAGTCTGGGGTTGACTTTGACCCAGTCTATGACCAAGGGTTGACCAGTGGTTTCCAGGGGTATTTTGGTAATTATTGATTATGGTTTTGAGTTCAGTGCATTGGTGGCTGTCCAGTGGTGGAGATCGTATCAGGGATCAGAGCAGTTCGGGTTATCTGTTCAGTCGGCAGTTTTAAGGTGAGTTATCCTCACTATATCTATAGGGTTTAAGGCACCAAGGCCTACCCTTTTTATCGGATGGAAATCCGAGTAATTGTTTGTTGTATGATATTGCAGGATATGGGCCGGAAGGCGTTACGTTATGGGCTGGAAGGCATTACATGTTGTGGGCCGGAAGGCAATGCGATGTGGACCGGAAGGTCATGGCCTGGAAAGGCATATATGCATAATTAGTATGTTGGCTAAGTCGTAGGGTGATGTTATGCTAGTGATCTGCTAGGCTGGTATCCTGGTTAGGGTAATGATATGTTACGTAATATGTTGGTCGATTTGCTAACTGTGAATTGTTATTTGATTACATGTTATGCGCATGGTTGTCTGGTCTGGAGTGTAACCCGGTATGCATGATTGTTCTATGTTCCGTCATGATATGTATGCTTTCTATGTTATGGGCCGGAAGGCGATATGTTATGGGCTGGAAGGCAATGTGTTATGGGCCGGAAGGCAATACGCTATGGGCCGGAATGCAATATGTTTTGGACCGGAAGGTTGTGGCCCAGAAAGGGCGTATATGTGGTTGGTATTTTAGGGGTATCTCACTAAGCTTTCGGGCTTACAGTTGTGTTTTTTTATGTTTTCAGGTTCTCAGGAGTCTGTGGCAAGGCAAAGGCGTGATCGTACCGTTCCTCGCATTGGTGTTTTATGAAATTGACCTGGGAAAATACTCTGTTAAATAATGTATTGAAAACCTTTTGTTAACAACGTTATTAAAATGGGGTGTTTTTGAAAAGTTTTAATTGTTTCGAAATTCGGTCATTACAAGTTGGTATCAGAGCCTTGGTTTGAGTGGAATGGAGGAACACTTGTGTGACTCCACTCTCAAATCGAGGAAGGTTTTAAAAGAGAAATGAAAATGGTTTTAAAATGAAGTAAAAGGAGGACGCGGAGGTACGATCAGCCGGAGCCAGTAAGTAACCCCAAATTACCATTCATGACATTTGTTTTATTGAGCTTTGATAGAACAGCATGCTAGAGTTAGGCTAGGGATTTTCAGGAATTCATGTTAATGTTGCCTGATTGTGATGCCTGTAGCCTAGGGTTCCTTATGGGAGATTCTCAGTGTTCCTCTAGTGGTGAGGGTTAAGCGTTGTTATGCATGTTTCTCTAGGGTGTTGTAGTAGTACTTCATACAAATATGGGTAGGTGTGGAAGGTAGTATGGGCCCGTACTACTGAAAGCACAGGACCCATACGCGTATCAGGGAAACCATGACCTCTAGGGTTGGGTTGAGAGTTGGTTCCCGGGATAGTGGGAAGAGTCTGAGGTTTTCTAGTATACTTTCAGTATGGAGATTTAGAGGCATGCTGGAAGCGGATCCGGGTCAAGATCGGGTGCAGGAGGAGGAGTTGCGGACAGGTCAGTACCGCCCAAGATTATTGGTCAGATGAGCTCGTGCGAGATGGATGCGAGGATTCGCGAGATCCTGCATGATGAGGTTGCTGCATTGTTCCGGGCTGAGTTGCCGGAGTTGTTTGGGTTGATCAAGACTGCCATGGTTGAGTATTTTGATGAGCGCTATGCGGCTCTCGCTGAGACGGCTGCCGCGGCGGCTACAGTGGCTGTAGCAGCGGCAGGGGAAGGAGCTGATAGGGATTTTCAGTATCGGGACTTCGATAATACGGAGACTCCCACCTTCGATGGAGTTCAGAACCCGATTGTTGCTATGAGATGGTTATCGGACGTGGAGGGGTGTTTCTTCATGTGTTCATGCCCTGCTGATTTGAGGGTGAGGTGTGCTCTGAACCTGTTGAGGCTCGGGGCAAGGGATTGGTGGAGGTTGACCACGGGGTTATATCCGGATGCGCAGAGGGCTGCGATTTCATGGGATCAGTTCAGAGAGATGTTCAGTACTCGTTATGTTCCGCAGGTAGAGAGGGAGAGGTTGGCTCGGGAGTTCCTCGAGCTAAAGCAGGATTCAGAGTCGGTGACGGAAATCACCAGGATGTTCACTAAGAGGGCGATGTTTTGCCCTGAGTTCGCTTCAGAGTAGGCTCAGATGTCCCGATATCTGAGTATGCTAAAGAGAGACATCAAACAGTTTGTGTCCGCACAGAGGTGCGGGACATTGTTGGAGTTACAGGAGGCCGCCAGGCGGCGTGAGTTACAGATTGAGTTGCAGTTGCGTGAGCTGAGGCAAGCTCCGGTTCAGTCGGAGCTGGCAACGAAACGGTCTAAGACCGTTGATTCCAGGATGGGGGATCGGAGCAGCCACACTTGTGGGAAGTGTGGGAGGAGTCACACCGGAGTTTGCAGGTCCGGTGGTGCATGCCGCAAGTGCGGAAAGGAGGGACACTATGCGAGGGATTGTCGGCGGTCAATGCCGGTTCGGGATTTGATGATTTGCTATCATTGTCGTCAGGTTGGGCATATGAGGATACTCTGTCCGCAGTTTTCTGCAGGCTCCAGCACCGGCCACATTGAGGATTTCATGAGAAGGTCGGGGTGGAGCAGAGCCCCCAAGGGCTCAGGGTCTTGCTTATTAGCTTGAGGCAGAGGAGGTCAGAGCAGTGTCGGATGCAGCTGCGGGTATGTTTCTTTCTGGATGTCATGTTATCTTGCGATTATTGTGGTCTATTGTTGGTGTTGGTATCTTTGTGTGGTTTTGATGCGGTATTCGTCGATTTGCGGGTTAAGGTTATGGTTATGGATTTGTGTTTCGGGTTTTCGTCTTGGTATCCGTTGTTCCTTGAGGGTTTGGCATGGTTATGGATTTGTGTTTCGAGTTTTCATCTTGGTATCCGTTGTTCCCGGAGGGTTTGGTATGGTTATAGTTGGTGTTTTGTGCTTTCGTTGGTTATCATTCGTGAGGGTTATTAGTGGAGATGCAACATTGGGTTGAAGGTCGGGTAGCATCGGCTTTCCGAGGAGTGGTTAGATACAGTTTGAGTTTCTTTCTAGTGGGTTAATCAGTGTTGATGTGAGATCTCGTTAAGGTTGTTTATGCTTGAGGGAAGCAGTCCGCGTGTAAGTGTTTCTTTGTACAGGGTTGTTCTGAAAGGTTGGTGATGGCGACCGGTGGTTGTTAATCAGTGTTATAAGTGGGGGAGAAGTGGAGAACTCTCTGGGTGGTTGAGGAGTATTTTAGAGTGCTTAGCTGTTGGGATTCAGCAGTGTTCTGTCAACCCAGAGTTTAGGCTGATACGAGCGAGTGTCGGGCATGCGGGGTGGGATACAGACCTAGGGCATTTGATTGTGGAGGCCTGGGAGCAGGCCGGGATCGAGTATGTATGATGGAACTAGAGTTCGGGACCCCCCCTAGAGGGCTAGAACGGTATGCATGGGAGGATTTCCAGGGGCAATAGCTCGGAATGATGAATGCTTCTTGAGCGGTCCAAAATGACTATATGTCGCGAGTTGTTAGAATGGCTATATGTCGCGAGTTTTCTAACTAAGTTTTTCTCATATCGATTTGTATCAAAGTTCGGTTGTTTAGGGTGTTCTGGAAACAATTTATAACGAGATTCTTTGTATAATAAACTCATGTATTTTAGTAGCTCTGTATCTAAGTGAAACCTTATACTTGACCCAAGATAGGTCCTTATCACGACCTATTGATGTATGCTTAGTTATATAATTAAGGCTAGATAGTCCTTCGAGTCTGTTAGGTACATCCTAATCCCATCTTGTTAATATGACTTTAGTAATCATAATTTTAGTGAAAATTTTTGACCTCGATGCAGGTCTACTTCACATTTGTGCATGGGCGGGTTTTGATAGTAGATAGCTTTCTCGATTAGTATGACCATTTAGTTTGTAGTGTCGTGATTTTACTTACAATAGAGTAGCACCAACGCATACTTATGAAGCTAATTTACCAGGTCTGGTGAGCGGCATGAACTCTACTTACGATGATCCATCCCTTGTGATGCCTGAGGCAAGGTCGATGCAATTTTTGTAGCTTTGCCAATCAACGCTTGGCTACAATCATCCTTTCTTTGAATGTTGTGTGTCCTACCCTGTTACTCTCTTTCCTCATCACGAGTGGCGATAAGGTCCTAAAAAGAGAGTTGGTCTCGGGAATAGTAGTATAATTCTGAGTCACCAGTACATGAGATGGTGGGGTCTATAGTAGCACGCAGTTTTCTGAACTCAGATTGTAGTCTTCCTGTTTTAATCCTCGATGATCGCGATCCGCCGGGTCCTTGCCGGGAGGGCTCTGTCCATCAGTCCCCCGTGGTTGAGGTCATAGCACCCTTGTTGGTCTCCACATGGTGGTTGTTGTCATTGTTGTCGATGTTCAACCCTCGATCACGATTGTCCAAAGGGGTACAGGTTCGATATAGTCGAAACGGTTCGCGGAACCCTTGCTATGCATGGAGGATTGATTACCTCTGGTCCCGCTTATGATTCATCTCATAACCATTCACCATTCCTCGAGTTCGGATTAGGAAAGTAAGGGTCGTCCGGCAAGTAGGATTTTGCTATGCTGTATTTGCGAGAATTGGAGTGGAGGAGATAAGTACTATGCGTCTAACCCTATTCTCAATTACTTATAGGGGTAATCCTTATTAGTTACTTCTATAATGACATAGTGCATACTAATTACATATAACAAGATACGATAGACCTTTGAATAAGTGTTCCCACTCTAGGTCCACATCCAAACAAGGAAAAGGAAGTAAAGTAATGACCACAAATTCTAAGTCTATAATTTCTAGGTTATATATAACCTCAAAGTATCCACTTAGGGACTATAGACCTATTATTAAGGATCTATTTAGTTTTCATATAAGTTATGATATTACAAAATACTCCTATAGTATTTTAAACTCATGTTCTGTTCTAATGTTCTCATTGTGGTAGTGTCAGTAAGTTTTTAGACTTGTTGCCATATCACAACTATTCTTGGGTATGTGCTAATCACTCCTAGGACCAGCATAGTTGATCAGGCTATGCCACTCCCAAGACTGACCACACATCCCCGAGCTTACCTGTGATATTCAACAATCATTACTTTTGTTTTGTTCTAGAGTGGTGCTGACCTTAATATGTATGTATGCATGTATACCTTTAATAAGAAACTATTTATTTCTAAAAGTATAGTTGTTTTGAAACTTTAAATCAGAGACTTAGTCCCAATGCATTTATCGTTTGTATATCTTATGTGGTTTGATATACTGAGTTCACTATAAACAATGCTCTGATACCAATCTGTCGCACCCCCAAACCAAGGATGGCGGAAACGTCCGGGGGTGGAGGACTTCATGTAGAGTATCACAACAATGAGTATAATAGTGCTCAAAGTAAATACAACCAACACAAATATAATTGAAAACGTTATATCAAAGCACATGTTTACATGATTCACATTAATTACATTATGATACAAAATGAACTGTTTGACGATTTATCGTCCCATCCTCAAAACGTTGTTGATTTCCTGTTTTCACTGAATTCCTGAGAATACAAGTAGTTTTGAAAAGTGTCAACACAAAGGTTGGTGAGTTCATAAGAGATTTCATTAGAAAAGTAAATCGTTTTCCTTGTAAAAGCGTTAGAATATGTATCCAGAAAATCCGATATTTTCTTTAAAATTTGTGTAATGTAGTCTTATGACTGAAGACCAAAATGTATAATTAACCTTTCTTATTAATAGAAAATGTTATGTGCTTAAATGGACATGGACGCGTTTGAATTAAATGAAATTTATGTATGTTCTCATGTTTGTTAATACTTTATATATATGTAGTCCTAAATTAGAGGACCGAGTAATAACAAGTATTGACCATACTTAAAGGTATAAATGTGGTTTCAAATGATGTGTAGTTGTAACTACCAAAACCAAAAGTGTACAGTAATATTTGTACTCATAGAGATAAAAAGTGATTTTAAATCGACATAAAACTCATTTAGGTTTTAAAAATAAAATCCCGTAAACTTATGGATTGTTATATCCCTATGTGAGTCGCTATAATCATACTATGACTATGTGAACCTGCCACGACGTTCTCAGGCGTCGCGAAAACTAAAATGACATTTGTCACCCGTAGACCTGCAGGTCCCACTGTAGCTAGCAGCAAGGTGTGGGGTGTCAAACCCAATATAGATCTATATACAAGTATCACGTTCTCCCTCGAGGAGATTCTGATAATAACTACCAGGAATTATATCCCGCACTCGGACGTACGGGGAGAGAGAGAGAGAGAGAGAGAGAGAGAGAGAGAGAGAGAGAGAGAGTCTCACAATATAGGTTAACAAGTTTACGTGAAATGTGTGTGAATATAAATCTTTTCTGTATGAATGTACCCTTTCTGTACGACTGTGTTCAGTGATGTATCATAAACTATACCTATTATAGTTTATCTAAAATGTATGTAATATGTATGAACTCTTTTATGGAAATATATTAGTGTCATGAATTTATCAAACTATGCTTTTTATAGTCTAATATACGTGTTCTAAAATGAATGAATAATACTTATTATGAATGACTTAGTTTCAGTTCATGATGATAAACTAACAAAAAAACACATTCAATAATTAGAACTTATGATTATACATTTTGCTCAACGTAATACAAAGTGTTATGATATTTACATGCTGTTGGCTAACTTTAGCCATTCTTCCCTGTTTTGGAAAAATCATAGAAAAATCATACGAAGTCGAAAACTAGATCCGTAAATTCTGAGTGTTCACAAAATGTGTCTAGTTTACTCATAATTTTATCAGGAATTTTAACGACCTCCAACTTGGTTAAATAAGTCTAAAATCACAGACTGGTCCGGTTTGTTGTTTGAAATGATAGTCAGTTTTGTAAAAATCACCATAAATTGTAGAAAAATCATATGGAGATGTGCAAGTAGTCATTTTAAAGCTACAAACTTGAACTATTTGCACCTTGTACAGTTTTGAAACAAAAAATGTTTAAGATGCCCAAAACAGTCTGTGAATGGAGTTGAACTTTTCTGATGAAGGCTGTTAGAAAAATTTAGTTATGTTCTTAGTGTTTTAACTTGTATTCCCTCCCCCCCCCCCCCCCCTGAAAACTTGAAAAACATGAAAATGTAGGGGTATGAACTCACCTTGAGCGATTTCAGTAGATAAGTGTTGAAGAAGAGAAGTGTTCAACCCAAGAACACTTGAAGAATCACTTGAAGATTTGAAACTCTAACACAAATATAATGGAGTTTGTGTAAGATATCCATGATTTGAGTGGAAATAAGTGAGATAATCATAGAGTGGATTATGCTTACCAAATGTGGAAGAACACTTGATAATCAGCCTTGGGTCTCGAGTTTGGTGGAGAAAAAGTTTGAGAGAAAAGTGGTGTTTGATAATTAGTGAAATGAGGGCAAATGAGAGAAATGAGGATATAGGATGTTTGTTCCAACTCTAAAAACGTGGGAATGAGTGTAAATTGAGTGTAAGGGACATTGAAGTGACCAAGGTAAGGTAGGGAGGTATGGCTGGTCATAGAGTGGGTGTGGGGTGGTTGCTTGTGACATTGAATAAGGCAAAGTCAACACTCCAACTTTAATAATTCACCCATTTGATTTCATTTTATTTAAATAATGATTTTCATTAAAATATGTTTAAATTATGAATATTTAGAGTTTATTATGTTAAAATATAATTTCTGGAGAAAATCCCGCTTTAAAATCACGAAAAACGGGCTTAAAATGTTAAAAATATCAAAAATGGGCTAAAAGTGACCAAATTCCGAATTCTGGCCGAGGTTCGGCCTTCTGATGCTGAAACCGAGAGGAGGGAGGGTAGAAACCGAGAGGGAAGAAGAGGGAGAGTAGGAACCGAGAGGGGAGAAGAGGGAACAGAGAGGCGCGAGGAGACAAAGAGGAGAGAAGGAGCAGAGAGGCGCGAAGGGACAGAGAGGAGAGAAGGAGCAGAGACCGAGAGGAAGGAAGAGAGAGCAGAGACCGAGAGGCGGGTAGAGACAGAGACCGAGAGGCGGGTAGAGACAGAGAGTGAAGAAGCGACAGAGAGGAGAGGAAGCGACAGAGAGGCGAAGCAACAGAGAGGAGGCGACAGAGACCAAGACTTGGTCTCAGCTATAGGGGCTCGGTTCGGTCCTGGGGCCTTTTCGGTTCCTAGTCTCGGCCTTAAGGAGCTTCGGCTCCATAAGAAGGGTTTCGGTTCCTAAGGTCTCGTTTTCTCGTTTTTACCCCGTTTTAAGCCGTTTTTGACCCGGTTAAGGGTCGGAATGACCCGAATGATTCTAAAAAGTTACGGGAAACTTTTTAGAGAGATTTGGGAGAGATTTCTCACACTTGGAGAGATTTGGGAGAGATTTGACATTCTTGGAGAGATTTCTCATACACAGAGATATTTGCGAGAGTTTTCACATACTTGGAGAGATTTGGGAGAGATTTCTCATACAGAGAGATATTAGAGAGAGATTTCACATACTTAGAGAGATTTGGGAGAGATCTGACATTCTTGGAGAGATTTCTCATACAGAGAGATATTTGAGAGAGATTTCACATACTTAGAGGGATTTGGGAGAGATTTGACATTCTTGGAGAGATTTCTCATACAGAGAGATATTTGAGAGAGATTTCACATACTTGGAGAGATTTGGGAGAGATTTGACATAGAGAGAGATAGAGTGAAAACGATTGAGAGAGGTTCCATGTGTGACAATTGTGAGTGTCCGGCATCGCAATGCATGGTTCGTAAACCCTGTTAAGCCTTGTTTAAGGGTCTTACACACTCCCGATGAGTATGCAACATTGTTTTATCGGTTTGGCTCGCCACATACCACAGTTTTAGGTTTAGGAGATCTAGGTGTTCGCACTTTTTGCTTTATAATTTCTCATTAGAATAGAGAGTTATGTAGAAGTTTCATAATGTAAATTCTAGTACCCAAGGGCAAATTAAGTCAAACGGTTTGACTTTAGTTGACTTTAACTTGACCGAAATTTGACAGTTGTCACATCATCCCCCCGTTAGAGGGAATTTCGTCCCGAAATTTGAATTTAGGCAAGGAGTAGGCATGAATAATCAAGCCGAGAAGTGAGGATACTTCCTAATAGACTGACTCACGCGCTCCCATGTGACTCTAGGTCCTTGGTTAGTATTCCAGCGAACTTTCACTAATGGGAAGTGGCGTTGTTTCATCCGCTTGACCTCGGTCCATGGTCACCATGGTTCTTCCAAGAAGGTGAGGCTCTTGTGGAACTCGATCTCGTCGAGGGGAATTGCAAGAGTCTCGTCGGATAGATACTTCTTGTAAATTTGGGACGTGTTTGGTAGGGTGTACTTTACCAAGCTCGCGGGAGTAGATTGAAGTAGCGAGTTACAGGGCTGATTCTGACAAGAATCTCGAAAGACACAATTATTTGGGGTATTGGCTTTCCACGCTTTCCGAAGCGTACTAAGCCTTCCCAGAGGGAGTGTTTCTAGAGGAATTTGGTCGGTTATACTGGAGTTCTAAAGGTTTCTTCCTCTTGCTTCTCTTCCTATCAAGGGTTGCTCCCTTTAGGGTCAAAGTTGGGTGGGGGTCCGTATTTTTCGAGAAGTTCCAAAGGAACTAAGACGGTAGATCAGCGAGACCCAGAATTTTGGCGTATTTCTGCTAACGCCTTCGGTGCTGACTGTTTCTCAACGGTTTTGATCAATTGAAAGGGTCCTTACGAATTTCCACCTTGGTAACGATGTGTCTTGAGAATTGAACTCCTCAATTCCAAAACTCGTATCTAGAGAACTTCGGGTAATACTTCTCTGATCGTATTGCTTCCGTGGTTTGTTGTAGCTGCTCTCCTTGGTTTCCTTCTTACTACGAGGGTAGATAAGTAAGTCATTTGTAATGACGATGATGAATGATCCTAGCAAGAATGATATATCCTATTTATTACGTTCATGAATCCTACTAGTGGGTTTGGTCCTATCCGAGGGTTATCACTACGAACTTTCAACATCTTCATCGAAATTGGAGGATTTTTCTCGGACATCCTTCTTCAATACTCGTGACTGGTGATATTCAGATCTCAGGTCCAATTCCTGAAGGGTACCTTGTTCCTTGAGGTTGGTCGGCCTATTCGTCAATGTGAGGAAGATAGTAAAGGTTTCTATTGGAGATGTTGTCGGGGCCTCTGAAATCGATGGAATTATGAGCAATTTGCTTTTCTATTTGACGAATAAGACCAGAGTTTTCCAGGGTAAGAAGCTTGGTTCTTCAATTTCATTGTTGAGTAGTTCGACAGGTTTGACCTGACAGCTCTTGAAGCTCAGTAGGAAGTATGTGGGTTTGGTTTACACGACTAGGCCTTTTTGAATGGTAGGACATTTACTCGTTCTTCTGGGCAACCTTAGCCCGAAGCTCATGGCAGGACTCGTACCATATCTGTCCCAAGCTTCTATGCTTGAATCTTGTCTGCTACATGCGCGACATTCCCGAAGGTCTCCTGTATATACATGTGATAAGGCTTCAGGAAGTATAACACTCCTCTGGTGCGTGTTTTGGAGTTCCACAGCGAGAGATGACCCAAAGGTCCGTGCTGGATGTTTATGAGAGACGATAGTTTCGATATTCGGGGGGTTAGGCGAAGGGCCCTTTTATAGTCGTTAAATCGGGAAGACGAGGGCTATATCAATCAAAATTAGATAACGACAACAATATCTTTTTTTTTAGATAACATGAGATAAGTTGCATTCGAAGGAAGAGATCACTAGAGTGATAGAGTGTCCTGTATTTCTTTTCTGTGTGTTCCGTTTTGTTAAATGTTATGATTATTGCAGATGATTCATACCACAGTGTTTAGCACTGGTAGTGGGTGTGTTTTCAATAGCCAGTAATGATACTTGATATCATGATTCCTGATAGGTCTCCTCACAATCGAGCAGTATATGATCGCCGTATGTAAATTGATATCATGCAATCGTCGAGTGGGTGACCCCGCTCAACCCCTAATACTAGACATGGAATCGGAGTCAGGATGGAATTATCTATTTCAAGACTTTAGTATTTTGATTTTAAATTAACCCCGATGTATGGACAAGTTCATCACAACTTACAGGTACTGCTCCTAAGGTCACATATGAATGTCTTTGGTTTGATTTGTATGAGAGAGAAAATATTTTAGCTACTTTTTAGAAGGATGATTACTTTAGTAAGCGTACCAAATTCATTACAAACATATAGTACTTAAACATTTTGTCGTTGGGAACATTACAAAAGTCCTAACATGGTTCCCTTGCTGCTCATGTTGGTGTGTTCATCACATTCCTCCTGTTCCTTCGTCGTTCTTCTCAGTTGGACATTCTCTCTTGAAGTGTCCCATTTCACCGCATAGGTAGCATATTGGGCCTACCTTGGTGCAGGTGATTGAAGGGAAGTGTTGGGTCAGGATCTTACAGAAACGGACGGTATGCCCTTTCCTGTTGCAGTTTTTACAGTGCATCTCCCGGCAAGCCCCATGGTGATGAAAGCCACATTTGTTGCACTTTGCGAGTGATCCCTCGTATGGTCTGGCAGACATTTGGGTGGCAGACCGCATGGCTAGTGTCGAGGCATGTGTCATGACTGCTGTTGTGATGGTAGGGGTGGCCCTGGGTTGTTGTCTTTTAGTGTATCCGTGAGATTGGTGGCGCTCTTTCAAGTTCCAAAACTTTGTCTTCTTGTTCGTAGGTTCGTGGCCTGAGGTATTTTTGTTGGTAGGTATCCGTTGGTGTCCCTGATTGTTACCACAATTTGTATTGTTAGTACCGCTTCCACCCCTGTTGACGTTGTTAGTATTGAAATGCACCATGACGGCTGCCACGGCTGCCGTGACTGCAGCTTGAAAAGTAGCAGCGTCTATCGGAAGTGTTGGCGCCTTGCTAGTTGGTTTGTTGCCTCTTGGTGACGACATAGCTCTGTTTCATGACAAAAAACGACTTCGTTAGTGGAAATGATTGTCTTAAGTGCATCCTTACAATTTATATTTACGTAAAGATTGCCACTTTACGTGATGGATGAAGCTATCTTGTCCCAAATCTTAGACCTAATGTGCAAAATGCATAGATCTCCTAGGATTCACGTAAAGATTGCCACTTTACATGATGGATGAGTTGTAGGAGGCTAGATCTATGTTTTGGACCAATTGCATGGCCTGGGATGCTTCGGTATGGATTCAGACCGGTGGTACTCGGCGAGTCACATGGGTGGACTCGACGAGTTGCTTGAAGACGAGCTGAGACTCGACGAGTTGGAAGAACAACTCGGCGAGTCGGTTGAAGATGGCCTGGAACTCGACGAGTTGGATGAATAACTCGGCGGGTAGGTTGAAAATAGCCTTAGACTCGGCGAGTCTGTTCTTGGACTCGACGAGTCTTGTCAAAGAGTCCCAATATTTTCTGGTTGAGTCGAAGAATCAGCGAGTCAAGGGATGACTCGGTGAGTTATGTGCGAGTGGACTCAGAGTTGTTGGACTCGGCGAGTCTTAGGGTGACTCAGCGAGTTAGTTTGCGGATTGAGTGAAGTTTTGAGTTGGGAACTCGGCGAGTCATAGGGTTGAATCAGTGAGTAGGGTCAGTCTGGGGTTGACTTTGACCCAGTCTTCGACCAAGGGTTGACCAGTGGTTTCCAGGGGTATTTTGGTAATTGTTGATTATGGTTTTGAGTTCAGTGCATTGGTGGCTGTCCAGTGGTGGAGATCGTATCAGGGATCGGAGCAGTTCGGGTTATCTGTTCCGTCGGCAGTTTTAAGGTGAGTTATCCTCACTATATCTATAGGGTTAGGGTAATGATATGTTACGTAATATGTTGGTCGATTTGCTAACTGTGAACTGTTATATGATTACATGTTATGCGCATGGTTGTCTGGTCTGGAGTGTAACCCGGTATGCATGATTGTTCTATGTTCCGTCATGATATGTATGCTTTCTATGTTATGGGCCGGAAGGCGATATGTTATGGGCTGGAAGGCAATGTGTTATGGGCCGGAAGGCAATACGCTATGGGCCGGAAGGCAATATGTTTTGGACCGGAAGGTTGTGGCCCAGAAAGGGCGTATATGTGGTTGGTATTTTAGGGGTATCTCACTAAGCTTTCGGGCTTACAGTTGTGTTTTTTTATGTTTTCAGGTTCTCAGGAGTCTGTGGCAAGGCAAAGGCGTGATCATACCGTTCCTCGCATTGGTGTTTTATGAAATGGACCTGGGAAAATAATCTGTTAAATAATGTATTGAAAACCTTTTGTTAACAACGTTATTAAAATGAGTTGTTTTTGAAAAGTTTTAATTGTTTCGAAATTTGGTCGTTACAAGTTGGTATCAGAGCCTTGGTTTGAGTGGATTGGAGGAACACTTGTGTGACTCCAGTCTCAAATCGAGGAAGGTTTTAAAAGAGAAATGAAAATGGTTTTAAAATTAAGTAAAAGGAGGACGCGGAGGTACGATCAGCCGGAGCCAGTAAGTAACCCCAAATTACCATTCATGACATTTGTTTTATTGAGCTTTGATAAAACAGCATGCTAGAGTTAGGCTAGGGATTTTCAGGAATTCATGTTAATGTTGCCTGATTGTGATGCCTGTAGCCTAGGGTTCCTTATGGGAGATTCTCAGTGTTCCTCTAGTGGTGAGGGTTAAGCGTTGTTATGCATGTTTCTCTAGGGTGTTGTAGTAGTACTTCATACAAATATGGGTAGGTGTGGAAGGTAGTATGGGCCCGTACTACTGAAAGCACAGGACCCATACGCGTATCAGGGAAACCATGACCTCTAGGGTTGGGTTGAGAGTTGGTTCCCGAGATAGTGGGAAGAGTCTGAGGTTTTCTAGTATACTTTCAGTATGGAGATTTCGAGGCATGCTGGAAGCGGATCCGGGTCAGGATCGGGTGCAGGAGGAGGAGTTGCGAACAGGTTAGTACCGCCCGAGATTATTGGTCAGATGAGCTCATGCGAGATGGATGCGAGGATTTGCGAGATCCTGCATGATGAGGTTGTTGCATTGTTCCGGGCTGAGTTGCCGGAGTTGTTTGGGTCGATCAAGACCGCCATGGTTGAGTATTTTGATGAGCGCTATGCGGCTCTCGCTGAGACGGCTACCGCGGCGGCTACAGTGGCTGTAGCAGCGGCAGGGGGAGGAGCTGATAGGGATTTTCAGTATCGGGACTTCGATAATACGGAGCCTCCCACCTTCGATGGAGTTCAGAACCCGATTGTTGCTATGAGATGGTTATCGGACGTGGAGGGGTGTTTCTTCATGTGTTCATGCCCTGCTGATTTGAGGGTGACGTGTGCTCTGAACCTGTTGAGGCTCGAGGCAAGGGATTGGTGGAGGTTGACCACGAGGTCATATCCGGATGCGCAGAGGGCTGCGATTTCATGGGATCAGTTCAGAGAGATGTTCAGTACTCGTTATGTTCCGCAGGTAGAGAGGGAGAGGTTGGCTCGGGAGTTCCTCGAGCTGAAGCAGGATTCGGAGTCGGTGACGGAAATCACCAGGATGTTCACTAAGAGGGCGATGTTTTGCCCTGAGTTCGCTTCAGAGCAGGCTCAGATGTCCCGATATGTGAGTATGCTAAAGAGAGACATCAAACAGTTTGTGTCCTCACAGAGGTGCGGGACATTGTTGGAGTTGCAGGAGGCCGCCAGGCGGCGTGAGTTAGAGATTGAGTTGCAGTTGCGTGAGCTGAGGCAAGCTCCGGTTCAGTCGGAGACGGCAACGAAACGGTCTAAGACCGTTGATTCCAGGATGGGGGATCGGAGCAGCCACACTTGTGGGAAGTGTGGGAGGAGTCACACCGGAGTTTGTAGGTCCGGTGGTGCATGCCGCAAGTGCGGAAAGGAGGGACACTATGCGAGGGATTGTCGGCGGTCAACGCCGGTTCGGGATTTGAGGATTTGCTATCATTGTCGTCAGGTTGGGCATATGAGGATCAACTGTCCACAGTTTTCCGCAGGACCGGTGCAGGCTCCAGCACCGGCCACTTTGAGGATTTCAGGAGAAGGTCGGGGTGGAGCAGAGCCCCCAAGGGCTCAGGGTCTTGCTTATTAGCTTGCGGCAGAGGAGGTCAGAGCAGTGTCGGATGCAGCTGCGGGTATGTTTCTTTCTGGATGTCATGTTATCTTGCGATTATTGTGGTGTATTGTTGGTGTTGGTATCTTTGTGTGGTTTTGATGCGGTATTCGTCGTTTTGCGGGTTGAGGTTATGGTTATGGATTTGTGTTTCGGGTTTTCGTCTTGGTATCCGTTGTTCCTTGAGGGTTTGGCATGGTTATGGATTTGTGTTTCGGGTTTTCATCTTGGTATCCGTTGTTCCCGGAGGGTTTGGTATGGTTATAGTTGGTGTTTTGTGCTTTCGTTGGTTATCATTCGTGAGGGTTATTAGTGGAGATGCAACATTGGGTTGAAGGTCGGGTAGCATCGGCTTTCCGAGGAGTGGTTAGATACAGTTTGAGTTTCTTTCTAGTGGGTTAATCAGTGTTGATGTGAGATCTCGTTAAGGTTGTTTATGCTTGAGGGAAGCAGTCCGCGTGTAAGTGTTTCTTTGTACAGGGTTGTTCTGAAAGGTTGGTGATGGCGACCGGTGGTTGTTAATCAGTGTTATAAGTGGGGGAGAAGTGGAGAACTCTCTGGGTGGTTGAGGAGTATTTTAGAGTGCTTAGCTGTTAGGATTCAGCAGTGTTCTATCAACCCAGAGTTTAGGCTGATAGGAGCGAGTGTCGGGCATGCGGGGTGGGATACAGACCTAGGGCATTTGATTGTGGAGGCCTGGGAGCAGGCCGGGATCGAGTATGTATGATGGAACTAGAGTTCGGGACCCCCCCTAGAGGGCTAGAACGGTATGCATGGGAGGATTTCCAGGGGCAATAGCTCGGAATGATGAATGCTTCTTGAGCGGTCCAAAATGACTATATGTCGCGAGTTGTTAGAATGGCTATATGTCGCGAGTTTTCTAACTAAGTTTTTCTCATATCGATTTGTATCAAAGTTCGGTTGTTTAGGGTGTTCTGGAAACAATTTATAACGAGATTCTTTGTATAATAAACTCATGTATTTTAGTAGCTCTGTATCTAAGTGAAACCTTATACTTGACCCAAGATAGGTCCTTATCACGACCTATTGATGTATGCTTAGTTATATAATTAAGGCTAGATAGTCCTTCGAGTCTGTTAGGTACATCCTAATCCCATCTTGTTAATATGACTTTAGTAATCATAATTTTAGTGAAAATTTTTGACCTCGATGCAGGTCTACTTCACATTTGTGCATGGGCGGGTTTTGATAGTAGATAGCTTTCTCGATTAGTATGACCATTTAGTTTGTAGTGTCGTGATTTTACTTACAATAGAGTAGCACCAACGCATACTTATGAAGCTAATTTACCAGGTCTGGTGAGCGGCATGAACTCTACTTACGATGATCCATCCCTTGTGATGCCTGAGGCAAGGTCGATGCAATTTTTGTAGCTTTGCCAATCAACGCTTGGCTACAATCATCCTTTCTTTGAATGTTGTGTGTCCTACCCTGTTACTCTCTTTCCTCATCACGAGTGGCGATAAGGTCCTAAAAAGAGAGTTGGTCTCGGGAATAGTAGTATAATTCTGAGTCACCAGTACATGAGATGGTGGGGTCTATAGTAGCACGCAGTTTTCTGAACTCAGATTGTAGTCTTCCTGTTTTAATCCTCGATGATCGCGATCCGCCGGGTCCTTGCCGGGAGGGCTCTGTCCATCAGTCCCCCGTGGTTGAGGTCATAGCACCCTTGTTGGTCTCCACATGGTGGTTGTTGTCATTGTTGTCGATGTTCAACCCTCGATCACGATTGTCCAAAGGGGTACAGGTTCGATATAGTCGAAACGGTTCGCGGAACCCTTGCTATGCATGGAGGATTGATTACCTCTGGTCCCGCTTATGATTCATCTCATAACCATTCACCATTCCTCGAGTTCGGATTAGGAAAGTAAGGGTCGTCCGGCAAGTAGGATTTTGCTATGCTGTATTTGCGAGAATTGGAGTGGAGGAGATAAGTACTATGCGTCTAACCCTATTCTCAATTACTTATAGGGGTAATCCTTATTAGTTACTTCTATAATGACATAGTGCATACTAATTACATATAACAAGATACGATAGACCTTTGAATAAGTGTTCCCACTCTAGGTCCACATCCAAACAAGGAAAAGGAAGTAAAGTAATGACCACAAATTCTAAGTCTATAATTTCTAGGTTATATATAACCTCAAAGTATCCACTTAGGGACTATAGACCTATTATTAAGGATCTATTTAGTTTTCATATAAGTTATGATATTACAAAATACTCCTATAGTATTTTAAACTCATGTTCTGTTCTAATGTTCTCATTGTGGTAGTGTCAGTAAGTTTTTAGACTTGTTGCCATATCACAACTATTCTTGGGTATGTGCTAATCACTCCTAGGACCAGCATAGTTGATCAGGCTATGCCACTCCCAAGACTGACCACACATCCCCGAGCTTACCTGTGATATTCAACAATCATTACTTTTGTTTTGTTCTAGAGTGGTGCTGACCTTAATATGTATGTATGCATGTATACCTTTAATAAGAAACTATTTATTTCTAAAAGTATAGTTGTTTTGAAACTTTAAATCAGAGACTTAGTCCCAATGCATTTATCGTTTGTATATCTTATGTGGTTTGATATACTGAGTTCACTATAAACAATGCTCTGATACCAATCTGTCGCACCCCCAAACCAAGGATGGCGGAAACGTCCGGGGGTGGAGGACTTCATGTAGAGTATCACAACAATGAGTATAATAGTGCTCAAAGTAAATACAACCAACACAAATATAATTGAAAACGTTATATCAAAGCACATGTTTACATGATTCACATTAATTACATTATGATACAAAATGAACTGTTTGACGATTTATCGTCCCATCCTCAAAACGTTGTTGATTTCCTGTTTTCACTGAATTCCTGAGAATACAAGTAGTTTTGAAAAGTGTCAACACAAAGGTTGGTGAGTTCATAAGAGATTTCATTAGAAAAGTAAATCGTTTTCCTTGTAAAAGCGTTAGAATATGTATCCAGAAAATCCGATATTTTCTTTAAAATTTGTGTAATGTAGTCTTATGACTGAAGACCAAAATGTATAATTAACCTTTCTTATTAATAGAAAATGTTATGTGCTTAAATGGACATGGACGCGTTTGAATTAAATGAAATTTATGTATGTTCTCATGTTTGTTAATACTTTATATATATGTAGTCCTAAATTAGAGGACCGAGTAATAACAAGTATTGACCATACTTAAAGGTATAAATGTGGTTTCAAATGATGTGTAGTTGTAACTACCAAAACCAAAAGTGTACAGTAATATCTGTACTCATAGAGATAAAAAGTGATTTTAAATCGACATAAAACTCATTTAGGTTTTAAAAATAAAATCCCGTAAACTTATGGATTGTTATATCCCTATGTGAGTCGCTATAATCATACTATGACTATGTGAACCTGCCACGACGTTCTCAGGCGTCGCGAAAACTAAAATGACATTTGTCACCCGTAGACCTGCAGGTCCCACTATAGCTAGCAGCAAGGTGTGGGGTGTCAAACCCAATATAGATCTATATACAAGTATCACGTTCTCCCTCGAGGATATTCTGATTATAACTACCAGGAAGTATATCCCGCACTCGGACGTACGGGGAGAGAGAGAGAGAGAGAGAGAGAGAGAGAGTCTCACAATATAGGTTAACAAGTTTACGTGAAATGTGTGTGAATATAAATCTTTTCTGTATGAATGTACCCTTTCTGTACGACTGTGTTCAGTGATTTATCATAAACTATACCTATTATAGTTTATCTAAAATGTATGTAATATGTATGAACTCTTTTATGGAAATATAATAGTGTCATGAATTTATCAAACTATGCTTTTTATAGTCTAATATACGTGTTCTAAAATGAATGAATAATACTTATTATGAATGACTTAGTTTCAGTTCATGATGATAAACTAACAAAAAAACACATTCAATAAATAGAACTTATGATTATACATTTTGCTCAACATAATACAAAGTGTTATGATATTTACATGCTGTTGGCTAACTTTAGCCATTCTGCCCTGTTTTGAAAAATCATAGAAAAATCATACGAAGTCGAAAACTAGATCCGTAAATTCTGATAGTTCACAAAATGTGTCTAGTTTACTCATAATTTTTATCAGTATTTTTAACGACCTCCAACTTGGTTGAATAAGTCTAAAATCACAGACTGGTCCGGTTTGTTGTTTGAAATGATAGTCAGTTTTGTAAAAATCACCATAAATTGTACAAAAATCGTTTGGAGATGTGCAAGTAGTCATTTTAAAGCTAAAAACTTGAACTATTTGCAACTTGTACAGTTTTGAAAACAAAAATGTTTAAAATGCCCAAAACAGTCCGTGAATGGAGTTGAACTTTTCTGATGAAGGCTGTTAGAAAATTTTAGTTATGTTCTTAGTGTTTTAACTTGTATTCCCCCCCTGAAAACTTGAGAAAACATGAAAATGTAGGGGTATGAATTCATATTGAGTGATTTCAGTAGATAAGTGTTGAAGAAGAGAAGTGTTCAACCCAAGAACACTTAAAGATTCGAAACTCTAACACAAATATAATGGAGCTTGTGTAAGATATCCATGATTTGAGTGGAAATAAGTGAGATAATCATAAAGAGAATGGATTATGCTTACAAAATGTGGAAGAACACTTGATAATCAGCCTTGGGTCTCGAGTTTGGTGGAGAAAAAGTTTGAGAGAAAAGTGGTGTTTGATACTTAGTGAAATGATGGCAAATGAGAGAAATGAGGAGAGAGGATGTTTGTTCCAGCTCTAAAAATGTGGGAATGAGTGTAAATTGAGTGTAAGGGACATTGAAGTGACCTAGGTAAGGTTGGGAGGTATGGTTGGTCATAGAGTGGGTGTGGGGTGGTTGCTTGTGACATTGGATAAGACAAAGTCAACACTCCAACTTTAATAATTCACCCATTTGATTTCATTTTATTTAAATAATGATTTTCATCAAAATATGTTTAAATTGTGAATATTTAGAGTTTATTATGTTAAAATATAATTTCTGGAGAAAATCCCGCTTTAAAATCACGAAAAACGGGCTTAAAATGTTAAAAATATCAAAAATGGGCTAAAAGTGACCAAATTCCGAATTCTGGCCGAGGTTCGGCCTTCTGATGCTGAAACCGAGAGGGAAGAAGAGGGAGAGTAGGAACCGAGAGGGGAGAAGAGGGAACAGAGAGGCGCGAGGAGACAGAGAGAACAGAAGGAGCAGAGAGGCGCGAAGGGACAGAGAGGAGAGAAGGAGCAGAGACCGAGAGGAGGGAAGAGAGAGCAAAGACCGAGAGGCGGGTAGAGACAGAGACCGAGAGGCGGGTAGAGACAGTGAGTGAAGAAGCGACAGAGAGGAGAGGAAGCGACAGAGAGGCGAAGCGACAGAGAGGAGGCGACAGAGACCAAGATTCGGTCTCAGCTACAGGGGCTCGGTTCGGTCCTGGGACCTTTTCGGTTCCTAGTCTTGGCCTTAAGGAGCTTCGGCGCCTTAAGAAGGGTTTCGGTTCCTAAGGTCCCGTTTTCTCGTTTTTACCCCGTTTTAAGTCGTTTTTGACCCGGTTAAGGGTCCGAATGACCCGAATGATTCTAAAAAGTTACAGGAAACTTTTGAGAGAGATTTGGGAGAGATTTCTCACACTTGCAGAGATTTGACATTCTTGGAAAGATTTCTCATACACAGAGATATTTGCGAGAGTTTTCACATACTTGGAGAGATTTGGGAGAGATTTGACATTCTTGGAGAGATTTCTCATACAGAGAGATACTAGAGAGAGATTTCACATACTTGGAGAGATTTGGGAGAGATTTGACATTCTTGGAGAGATTTCTCATACAGAGAGATATTTGAGAGAGATTTCACATACTTAGAGGGATTTGGGAGAGATTTGACATTCTTGGAGAGATTTCTCATACAGAGAGATATTTGAGAGAGATTTCACATACTTGGAGAGATTTGGGAGAGATTTGACATAGAGAGAGAGAGAGATAGAGTGAAAACGATTGAGAGAGGTTCCATGTGTGACAATTGTGAGTGTCCGGCATCGCAATGCATGGTTCGTAAACCCTGTTAAGCCTTGTTTATGGATCTTACACACTCCCGATGAGTATGCAACATTGTTTTATCGGTTTGGCTCGCCACATACCACAGTTTTAGGTTAAGGAGATCTAGGTGTTCGCACTTTTTGTTTTATGATTTCTCATTAGAATAGAGAGTTATCTAGAAGTTTCATAATGTAAATTCTAGTTCCCAAGGGCAAATTAAGTCAAACGGTTTGACTTTAGTTGACTTTGACTTGACCGAAATTTGACAGTTGTCACAGGGTATGGGGTATGTATTAGTGGCTTATCCGGGGGAATGTTTGAGGATATTATCAGTATATCAGGTTTTCCCAACCTGAGGGTGTTAGAGCTAGCTCAACATGTGTATGCGGTTGCAAGGGGAGAACTCGTGAGAGCTGCTCTGAGATTGAGAATGGGTCTCTCAGTCGTCCCGGAATGGATAGAGTGGGTTTCGGATCGGGGATCCGATGGTTCATGGTTTTCTAACCCTTATGGGTCGAGTGATTATTGAGATTTGGGGCGGTAATGCATCTTGGGTAATTCTCGGTTATTGAGTGTGATTATCAGAGGGTACGGCCGGTGCCTGGTTAGAGACGGTGGTCAGGACACCGTAAGGGAAGGGAAAGTGTGTTCGAGTTTCAACGGGTATGCCTTGTGGGACCTGTTCCGGTTAAGGCCAGATGGCGCGTTGTGGGATATCTTTGGAGTTGTATTGTTGTAGGCTTCGAGGACGAAGCCTAATTTAAGTGGGGGGGAATTGTAACATCCCGAAATAGCAAGAGTTGAGTGGAAGGGCTAAAAGTGTAATTTGGGAAAGAGTGACTCGGCGAGTCCATGGATGAACTCGGCAAGTAGAGTAGAGTCGCGACTTGGTCGCGTGTTAAACAGCCAACTCGGCGAGTCAATGAGATGGACTCGGCGAGTAGGCGCTGAGTGGAGAAAACCCTAATTCTCGGGGTTGAGCCCTATATAAAGAGCATTATGTTTCCTCCCCAGCCTCTTTATCACCCATTTGAGTCCCTGAAACCCTAAAATCGTGGAGAAGCACCATTGTTGAGTGGATTGGAGTTTGGAGAAGTAATTGTTGGAGAAAGTTTGGAAGTTTGAAGGTGTGGAGCAAGGGGCTTTGCTTGGATTTGAGTTTCCTTGCAGATTAGGGCATTCTTTGAAGGTAAAATCTCGTTCTTGAGTTGCTATTGTCTTGTTGATTCATTTTGGGGTTTGAGGGAAGCTTACTTTGGGTGATATTCGAGTCTAAAGGTTAGATATGAGGTTGCTACCTCAGATCTGGAATGGAGGAGGGTTGGAATGCAGGAAAGTCCCTGTGTTGAGTGTTGGATGAAGCTATCTTGTCCAAAACCTTAGACCTAATGTGCAAAATGCATAGATCTCCTTGGATTCACGTAAAGATTGCCACTTTACGTGATGGATGAGTTGTAGGAGGCTAGATCTATGTTTTGGACCAATTGCATGGCCTGGGATGCTTCGGTACGGATTCAAACCGGTGGTACTCTGCGAGTCACATGGGTGGACTCGACGAGTTGCTTGAAGACGAGCTGAGACTCGACGAGTTGGAAGAACAACTCGGCGAGTCGGTTGAAGATGGCCTGGAACTCGACGAGTTTGATGAACAACTCGGCGAGTAAGTTGAAGATAGCCTTAGACTCGGCGAGTCTGTTCTTGGACTCGACGAGTCTTGTCGAAGAGTCCCAATATTTTTTGGTTGAGTCGAAGAATCGGCGAGTCAAGGGATGACTCGGTGAGTTATGTGCGAGTGGACTCAGAGTTGTTGGACTCGGCGGGTCTCGGGGTGACTCGGCGAGTTAGGTCGCAGATTGAGTGATGTTTTGAGTTGGGAACTCGGCGAGTCATAGGGTTGAATCGGCGAGTAGGGTCAGTCAGGGGTTGACTTTGACCCAGTCTTTGACCAAGGGTTGACCAGTGGTTTCCAGGGGTATTTTGGTAATTGTTGATTATGGTTTTGAGTTCAGTGTATTGGTGGCTGCCCAGTGGTGGAGATCGTATCGGGGATCGGAGCAGTTCGGGTTATCTGTTCAGTCGGCAGTTTCAAGGTGAGTTATCCTCACTATATCTATAGGGTTTAAGGCACCAAGGCCTACCCTTTTTATCAGATGGAAATCCGAGTAATTGTCTGTTGTTTGATATTGTGGGATATGGGCCGGAAGGCGTTACGTTATGGGCCGGAAGGCATTACATGTTGTGGACCGGAAGGCAATGCGATGTGGACCGGAAGGTCATGGCCTGGAAAGGCGTATATGCATAATTAGTATGTTGGCTGAGTCGTAGGGTGATGTTATGCTAGTGATCGGCTAGGCTGGTATCCTGGTTAGGGTAATGATATGTTACATAATCTGTTGGTCGATTTACTAACTGTGAACTGTTATATGATTACATGTTATGCGCATGGTTGTCTGGTCTGGAGTGTAACCCGGTATGCATGATTGTTCTATGTTCCATCATGATATGTATGCTTTCTATGTTGCGGGCCGGAAGGCGATATGTTATGGGCCGGAAGGCAATACGCTATGGGCCGGAAGGCAATATGTTTTGGACCGGAAGGTTGTGGCCCAGAAAGGGCGTATATGTGGTTGGTATTTTGGGGGTATCTCACTAAGCTTTCGGGCTTACAGTTGTGTTTTTTTATGTTTTCAGGTTCTCAGGAGTCTGTGGCAAGGCAAAGACGTGATCGTACCGTTCCTCGCGTTGGTGTTTTATGAAATGGACCTGGGAAAATACTCTGTTAAATAATGTATTGAAAACCTTTTTGTAACAACGTTATTAAAATGGGTTGTTTTTGAAAAGTTTTAATTGTTTCGAAATTCGGTCGTTACAAGACTGATGCTTTATGATTCTCTAAACCAAGATACACTTAGATCTGAAGTAGCAACTTTAGATATGGGCTTCTAACCGAAATGGTTCTTAAACTTGCCCTAAAAGCCCCAAATCTCATGATAAAGGTTGATCTATATGCAACGGAGTGAAGGTAGCGACTCATTACCTTCAAATGCTCTGGAAAATCCCACAAACTCTGGATCTACTGCCAATCCTTGAATCCCCAATGGTTGCCTTCTTCCTTCTTCCTTCAAATCACCCAAAGTGGCAAGAAAGCTTGAATGAGCAACAATGGAGGCTTAGGGTTTCGGGTTCTGGACTATAGGGGCCGCAAATGAGCCCTAGGGAAGACAATAAGATGCTTAAATAGGGTACCAAGTGCCGGAATTAGGGTTTCCCAACCCAGACCAGACTCGCCGAGTCCACTTTCCGACTCGCCGAGTCGGTCACTTACTTTACACCCGGATCCCGCTCCGACTCGTCGAGTTCTTCCCTGGACTCGACGAGTCAACCCTCTTTAACTTAGGGTTTTTCTTTTCCTTTCTTGACCTTTCTGATTTCGGGTGTTACACATCATTTTCAAGGCATTTTTAACAATATTTTCGTAAAATTAACATTTTTTTAACGGGTTGGTTGAGAAAGTTAAAAGCTATAAAAAAAAATTTAAGATTTATCACTTAACAAATAATTATTATATGGGTAAAATTATTAAATCAACGGTACGAATAATATCCCAATGGAATCTAGTTTTGACTTCTCCAAGTCAAAATCGTCTTATATAACAACAATCACAAAAAGAATCCATTAATCAAACAAATATCATGGCAGATGGTAATATTTAGCCACAATTTTTTTACTGTAGCTAATTGATATCAAATTTTTTACTCTAAATCCTGGCAAAAGGTTTCGAAATACTATACAACGGTCACGTGAATCAATAAAAAAATGTAGCTAAAACTATGCTAGAAATTTATTTGTAAGCTTTAGCCACTAAAATAATCAAAAGTGCGGCATGACTTTTTCGGCAAAAATATGATCATAGGTTATCTTTGTACTGTTAATACATACGTCATAACCTATCCCCTTATAGTTTGGCCACAATGTATTTTGAAAAATTAAATCGAAGTATGGAGCTTTTTCAAGGAGGTCTTCCATCGATGCAAAGCTTTACCAAAAACATCATAAAACACGAATCTAGCACTTTTTTTTGTTAACTTCATCGACATGAATCCTTGTCCATGGTGGAAGAACTTAACACCGCATTTTTCATATGGCTTGTTCGCCTCCAGCCAGGCCTTTGATCCAGCTCCACTCGTTAAGAAACGTATTTTACTGCAATTTTTGGTGTTGAATTACACAATTGGCTTTCATAAAATCTCTTAATGACATGATTTGTCATCATTGTAATGTTTTAACATGATAAATAATATTCGATGAAACAATTCAGCACTTACATATGTACGTACCTATCTTGACAGGACATGTGTTCTAGGCAATGATCATGCCCGTTCATATAAAAATCAACCTCATATTCCTGCCGATAAAAAATCAAGTAAGAAGAAGCGGATGCGATTATACATCATAACAAAATGAATAATGTATATTGGCAAAGAAGTCATATATTATTTAAAACGTCTTATTACACCCACTTTGGGCGCTAAACGGCTTAATTACGTAGTATGGCTCACAAAAGGTGTTGCTTATGTGATTAAAAAAGACATTAAAGAATTGACATCTATTAATTTAGCGAATTTTGCGTTTGGCAATCCAAATTTTTGTTGGCAATAGGAAACCTGGTGGATCCACACATGTCTTGGACGTGGTACAAAAATAAAAAGAAAGATCGTCAAATAATCAACAACTGAATTGAAGTTAAATATCTTTAAAAAAAAAATAAAAAAAATAAAAAAAAAATAACACACATCCGATAAGATAATTTTTAAGTAAGAGACAAATACGCTGAGCAACTAAACTAAGATAATTTTTATAGATTTATATGGATTTATAGATTTAACAAATATCTTTTGCGTTATTTTTCTTTAAGTCACAAAAAAAATATTATCAGTTAAGTTGAAGAAAATTATTATTAAGAGATTTCTGAATTTTAACAAATTTATAGTTTTAGAAAACCCTAAATTTGATTAAACTAAAATAATAAATTAGCATAAATGGGGCTATAGAGAAAATGTTATAATTAAACAACTTAGATAGATGGGTCTTAAACCATTGAGTATGCTATCACACTCACTATAATATTACACTATCACATCATCATATCACAATTTAGCCCACACACACTGCAATAGCCGAAAATAAAAATAAAAAAAATTCGGTAAGATTTTCTGATGTGATGAGCATACCGCTGTATCAATTGAATGATCGATGATGTATGCACCGCACACTGCGGCGCCTCCTTAAGCACTGCAGTGTGTGGTTGAGGTGTAACGGCGAGACTTATTACATGGTTGGTATGATGGGGGACCATATATGTGGTAACATCATACATAGGGTGATATATTGTGTGGTGAAGGTTAACTAATGTATGGATTTGCCACATTATCAATTTGAAACTAAATTATAACTTGGAACCTCATCTTTCTTTATATATTTAAAATCTAAAATTTGAAACCATTTTACAACATTATCTCCTTTTTATTTTCAAAATACACCTTTTACATTTGTTTATATATATATATATATATATATATATATATATATATATATATATATATATATATATATATATATATATATATATATATATATATATCAAATACCATAATACTCTAACCACAAGTACATACCATATTATTATTTTTTTATATGAAAGATTTTACGATTAAAAAGAAAAATAAAAAATTAATGATCATTTCTAATTTTATAACTTGGTTTTAATTGTTTTATGCATTAGTTATGTTTCTAGTTTTAGTTATGTAATTTGGATAGTTTTATTTACTTATTAAATTATAATATTTTAATTTAACTTAAAAAAAATAAAGTGCTAAGAAATGAAATGTAATTTTCTTTTGAGTTAACCGTTCAACCTTAAGGCATTTTGAATGTTTGTGGCATAATGATTTTTCATATAAGGGCATGCCAGTAGCGAACCGTCGGTAGTTTTTAGATTTTTTGGCCAATGAAACTTAGCTAATGATGAATTTAAGGTTTATTTATAATAATAATAATAATAATAATAATAATAATAATAATAATAATAATAATAATAATAATAATAATAATAATAAATAAATAAATAAATCACTAAAAAGAAAGCTGAAAAATTAAACACTCTCCTATGTTTTCTTCCTATTTATAAAATCGTGAAAAATGTCAGATTTTTATAAAAATTAATAATATGTTAAAACACTTGTCATCGTTGATATATTTCATATATATAAATAGAAATATAAGTGGAAAGAAAAATAGGAAAATAATAATTTCTCAATATAGATTATACCTCTAGAAGTGGCAAAAGATGTGTCACAAGCTCCGGAGTATCACAATGATGACCTGTAGTTCGAATACCATGATGCCCAACCACAATCTTCCACTTAGCCTTCGACTTGCTCAATGCCGATCTCAAATCCTTCAATTTTGAAGAAAATCACACATTATTTTTCCACAACTCTTAATGTATGAAGAATTAGTTTTACCTTTAATAGATTGGTAAGGTAAACCTCTCGAGGACGTATGCCTCTCCAATCATACTTATGATCTTTAGGGTCATTAAAGTACATATCAACAAAAGGAGTCGTGTCCACGAAAAACAATTCGGCAATATCTACACAAACAACGTAGAATTTTAAGGAAATTTCGAAATTGGATATTAAATGGGTAAGTAGTTGAAAATTCGAAGGGTTATGGTAAATTAAGACCTGTATGTACGATGAAAGATCTTAAACAACGCCATCTGCTGTCTCTTTTTCTAAGCATTGGGTCCAATTGTGCCTCTACATCCCCACGGTAATCATGGTTCCCCAAAACTGCAAAATGCTTATCACTTAGTGTATTTGATCTCATACGAGAGATAACTTTCAGATCAAATATATATGCAATAAACTTATATATACGTTTTGATCCAAACGTTAAGTACAAAATATGTTATGCACCACCGGATGTGGGATAAATAATATGCTCTTTCACGTTGCAAATATACCTCATGTCATTGTCTTCTCTCCTATTTGGTTCTCAAAGAAATATGGAGCTTTTTATGAGTATAGATAAATTAAATAATCTGGTTTATGAGACTTATTCCACATAACGAATAAGTTAACCAATTGAATAGTTAAACTTAATGATTTGGTATACCATCCGATTTTCAAAATATTGTTTTTTACCGACGTTTTGAAAACCGGAACCACGGCCAAAGCGACCGTCTTATCGGTTCGATGGTTCAATTGGTACAACTGGTCCCAAAAACCGGAAAAAACGGATGATATCATAATTATATTATTACTAGTTTTAATTATATAAAAAATACATAAAATGAAAAAACTAAATATTTTTAAAAATTTCTGGTTTTACCGGTTCAACCTAACCGGTTGACATGACAGATGGTTTTTCGGCCTCTAAGAAACAGTTCCAGGACCGGTTCCCGGTTGAACCGGCTGATCCGGTCCGGTTCCGAAAACATGATTTTTTACCAACCTATACATGCATAAATTTGCAAGATAATCAGTTTATTGTAAGAAGCTAAACACGACCCCCTAAATTAGAAAGAAATTCAGTCATTCCACAAATTGATAAAAACATGTAACTTTGTTGCGTTAATAAATCGTCAACTTTTCTAAAAAATATGGTGCCCTATGTATATACATACCAGTATACCATTGTTTCTGAAGGCTAGGAGCAGCATATATGTATTTGAATGACTCGTCAAAGGCTGGATCATCTACACCGGTTAATCCATCATCGTAAAAATTATCTCCGGTTGAAACTACAAAATCTATATCTAGTCTGTCTGCAATGATTCCCATCTGCAACGACCTCACCAAATAATTAAACCCACAAAAGTAACAACTACAGACGTCCAAGGTGGAGGAAAATCGAAACCTGAACAGCAACTTGAGATTGATTGTACCACCCTTTTCGGCCCCAATCACCAATGACCAAAAAGTTGAGTGAACCATTGGTGTTTAATTGGTGATGTAACCTTTGAAGCCTAGCAGAAACCGGAACCAGAAACATGCACAGACTGATATTCAACACTAGGGATGTTATCAACAATGTCTTCTTGCTTAAATGCTTGACCATGGCTGCTAGCTAATTTGGATGCAGCTTTTCAGAAAATCTTGTCAGAAATTTAGTTTGTTTATATGGTTTATGGATACAACATGAATCAGTGGCCATTATTCGGATGTTATGATCCATTCAAATATTAGGTGTGCCATGTTTTAAGGAAATTGAGTATGTTGATGGTATGAAAATCATAAACCAAATGAATATATAATAATATCGATCCTGGCATTCAAATTACTCAATTGTATCTAATTAAACAAGCAATAAATTTTCATTTTTTGGTTATTTAACAGAATACCTGACGACAATCTCTAACAAATGAATCTAGAAACAACGATAAATACATTTTGAAGCTGTTGAAAAAAAAAAAACATAAACATATTTTAAGCAAGTGTATATATATATATATATATATATATATATATATATATATATATATATATATATATATATATATATATATATATATATATATATATATATATATATATATAGGGAAAAGGGAATATACATTACAGCCCCACCTAAGCTTAGGTACTAAACCTCTTGAAAATACATTGTTTTACTATATAAAGATTACAGTTAATGGATTCACGATTAATACTTCAAGATGTAAATTCAAGATCGACACAATAGAGTTTAGGGTTTAGGGTTTAGGGTTTATGTTTATGTTTAGGGTTTAGGGTTAAGGTTTAGGGTTTAGGGTTTAAGGTTTAGGGTTTAGGGTTTAGGGTTAGGGTTTAAGGTTTAGGGTTTAGGGTTTAGTGTTTAGATTTAAGGTTTCGGGTTTAGCTTTAGTGTTTAGGGTTTAAATTTAGGGGTTAGGTTTAGGTTTAGGGTTATTAATGTTCACTTGGATGAAGTAATAAACGATAATTGAGGAAAGAAAACGGTGATGATAAAACGATAATGAAAGAAAGAAATGTTATGCAGAATGATATATTTACCAAGTGAAACCAAACCGGATATATTTAGCATGTTAAAACAACATATTTTACAGGTTTAGTACCTAAACTTAGGTGGGGCTATAATGTATATTCCCTATATATATATATATATATATATATATATATATATATATATATATATATATATATATATATATATATATATAATTGAATATACCTTAACGGTATATAAGCTTAAGTACCCAAACTCACTATAGTACATCGTTTTGTATTATATATTCAAATTGTAATTATCTAATTGTTCTTATAATTCAACTTATAACTTGATTACTTCTAAGATTTTTATAAATTTCACATTTATCTTCCTCTTACATACTTTTCATTTTCAACTATAATATATATAGCCTAGTAGGTGTCAGCAAAACGATATGACATAAGAGGAAGATAATAGTGAAATTTCGAAAATCTTTAAAGTAAATCAAGTTAGGAGTTGAAGTTTAAAAAAACATTATAATTAATATATCTAACAAAACTACTAATTATGGTGGGTTTGGATACCTAATCTTATATACCCTTAAGGATATATTCACTTTTCATATATATATATATATATATATATATATATATATATATATATATATATATATATATATATATATATATATATATATGATATAAGAGGAAGATAATAGTGAAATTTCGAAAATCTTCAAAGTAAATCAATTTAGGGGTTGGAGTTTAAAAACATTATAATAAACATATCTAACAAAACTACTAATTATTGTGGGTTTGGATACCTAAACTTATATACCCTTAAGGGTATATTTAATTTTCCTATATATATATATATATATATATATATATATATATATATATATATATATATATATATATATATATATATATATATATATATATATATATATATATATATATATATATATATATATATAGGGAAATGATCAAATAAGAACACCTAAAAGGTCGAGAACGCGAGAACAGTTCTAAACCAATCAATATATAAGAGCATATTAGTAACTGTATATTTTAACTAAATTAAATTTAAATCAAATTCAATCAAATTCCTTAAATTTAGGATCGGTTACCAAAAAACAAAGAAATATTTAATTTTTTATTTTTTATTAATGGAATATAAAAAACGTTTTTAGTCAAATTTATTTAAAATATTTATAAAAAAATCTTCAAAAAATCATTTTATTTTCCTATTTCCCGTTTTTGTTTTTCAAAAAAATGAATAGAAATCCAATTTCAAATCAATATACTTGTATTCACAAACTAAATGTTTCTTCAAAAAAACCAAATACTACTCCAATCACAAATGAATACACATCAAAATTAAAAATACTTCAATGTCTTTTTCATCAATTGAAATGAATACACTACTATTTATAAATAAATACAATCATTTATACATTAACACACTTCTATTCCGTGACAACCCAAGTTTGTTCCGTTACATTTCCCCGTTACCGTTAACGGAATATCCCATTTTATAAAAATTCCGTTAATTTAAGGTCGTCAAATAAATAAAAGTCTTATTTATTTATATATATTATGCCTATTATGTCGTTATAGTCATGATAAAGTAAATAAAAACACTTAAGTTACATTTCCATTTAATTGGAAAAAGTCAGTTTTTATTATTACGACCACTAAATCAGGTGCGACCAAAAGCCCCGTATAATGATAGTATCGGGTAGAATTCCACTGAGCCCCGACTCCAACCCCTATATAAGGGTGAGTGGAGTCCATTGGAGACTTTTTACACTCTCCCCACTCTCTTTCTCTCTCTCTCTCTCTCTCTCTCTCTCTCTCTACAGCTTAATTTCGAGCCAAAAATCGTCCGTTTTGAGCCCCAAACGAGTAAGCCGCCTATCCTAACTCGTTGTATAACTTATCTAGCGTCAAAATTCGAGTTTAAAACATAAAATAGGGACAAAATCATGAGTTTACGGACCAAGAACACTCTTGGGCCGTGAACACCATTTAATGGGGTTTTTATGCCCCAAAACCCCTCCAAATTGTCCCTAAGGCTTAGATATGACTTGTAGGCTTATGGAATCGGACTTAGAACACCTTGAACTAGCATTTTGGGGAGTAAACATGAGTTTACTGCCCAAGAACACTCTTGGGCCGTAAAATCCTCTTCATGGGGAGTAAACTCATATTTGTGTGTTAACAATGCCTGTAAACACACCAATGGCCTTGGATTAAATTCTAGAAACGACCAACAAGAAGATAGGGACCTTAAATGCAATTAAAACAACTCCATAAGGAGTTCACGGCCGTAAACCCCTCATGGAAGGGTACCTGGGCCGTAAACTCCTATAAAGGGGTTATGTAACATCCCAAAATACGACCCAAAAATTTTTGTTGAATAATTACTAAAACACCATAATAAAATCATAAGGTAAACTTGTACGTCAATATATCACAAACGAAAGTAAAGTGTTATGAGTAAACTGAATCAAGAATATATCAGTCACATCTATGAAAATCAAAACAACTCCCAGGACAGTTGAAGTTGTGGTGTGTGTGTGCGATGCCATCAACCCGAGCTCTTCCCTTTGTTTGCGGAAGTACCTGAAACCAAAACTGAAACTGTAAGCACGAAGCTTAGTGAGCTCCCCCAAACTACCACATACCATATAATACATAAAAACACATACTGGGCCTTGCCCACTACATCGGACCGAAGTCCGGAAACTGCATCGGACCAAAGTCCGGAACTAACCAGGGTCTTGCCCTCTGCATCGGATCGGGATCCGGAACTACTGAGGCCTTGCCTCCTGCATCGGACCAAAGTCCGGAACTAACTGCATCGGACCGAAGTCCGGAACTGACTACATCGGACAGAAGTCCGTAACATACTGAACATAGCATCACATAAGCATATCAACTAACATGAGTACATAGATAGCATACTACATCAGGATGTAACCTGGAACACATAACACAAAATACTGTCTGAACCACGAAGGCATCAAACATACTAGAATCTGCATCGGACCGAAGTCCGGATACTACTGCTAGCTAAACGGGCCGACATTGTGGCCTTAGACCCGTTCCTACTGAAAGGAAACTCACCTCGTGATCTGGCTGCTGAGTGTGTGGCTCCGGGAACTATCTGTTGCTGCTCCGGTATCTCCCCGGCTACAAATCCACAAATACACTCAATCAAATTCCTAATAACTACATTGGGGTAAATGACTCTTTTACCCCTGGCTAAAGTTAACTCTCCTGGTTAAAATCAACTTTACAGTTGACCTGACTCGCCGAGTTGGGCCGCCAACTCGCCGAGTCCCTACTCTCATTTCTCAACCCTACTCGCTGCTACTCATCGAGTATGGCATACACTCGACAAATTCCCGCTCTATATCAACACTCAGGTCATCTGCATCCGACTCGCCGAGTCGTATGAACAACTCGACGAGTTGTTCTTGAATCATAAGAAGATTGCCTTGGACTCACCGAGTTGTATGAACAACTCGTCGAGTCCCTCCATCACTGAGTCTGCCCTCCAACTCACTGAGTCCACTCTCCCACTCAAAGGTTCCCACTCGACATCACTCAAAAGGGGAAAAATCGGGACTCGCGGCTTGACTCACCGAGTCATTCTTCCAACTCGCCGAGTCGCATCCATGCAGCTACTCAAAACTCGATTCTGCTTGAATCCAATGTCTAAAACTTATAGATCTGGGCTTCCTTAGTTTGATTAACACGTAAAGATTCTATCTTTACGCGTACATAAGCATCCAAGAAGATAATAAGGTTCAAAAAGCATGATAAAGGCTAGATCTAGGGTTCTCATACAAAGCAACTTCAAAAAGGTAATAGATCTGGGCTCTACAACTCCCAAATTAACAGATCTAAGGATATCTCGACCTATTAAGGCATCCAATCAACTATAAGGTTGGTGTTGAAGATAATAGAGTTGCGTCTTGGGCCCTTTTGTTTTACAACCGGATTGGGCTTGTCAATCCGTGTTCAGCTAGATTAGCGTTATTTTTATTAGAAAAACTGTTAGGGTTTCATTATAAATATATGCATGCATGTATGCGTATAGGAACGGTCGTCACTCTCATTGAATATTTGTAAACCCTAAAATCCTCTACAGTTGACGTTCTTTATCGAGCTCTTCTGAGGATTGTTTATTGAATCATTCGACACTTTTTGATTCATTAGCTTGTTCTTAATTGTTTACTTAGTCATTCATTTACCTGTTTCATAGATCTAATCGATCTTTAAGTTAATTTTAAACTCATCAATTGGTATCAGAGCAGGAGGCTGTGTAATTCATACACTTCTTTTCTGTGAAAAAGCTTCGATTAGGGTTATTCCGCATTCATTGATATTTATTGAGCCGTCATCTCTGAATTGACGTATCTCAATATTTATTATCTTTGCCCTAATTCGATATATTACAAGTCTGATCTTTGAACAGGTTATTCGATCAATTATGGACGAGTCACAATCCAATCCCATCAATATTTCAAACAGCATTGGATCAACGACAAAGATTCCCATCCTCTACACCCATGATTATGAAGTCTGGGAGAATCACTTTGAAGATTATGTCATAGGATCTGAGGACAATGGATACCTCATCTGGGAAGAAATTATCTCTGGACCGTTTTCTCATTCAGCAACTTCAAGGATTATTAAAACTCAAAAGGAGTATAATGATCTCCTGAAAGATGTTAAAGATGTAGCACAAGATGAAAAAGTTCAATTTTAGTGCAATATCAAAGCGCTAAGATTGATTAGATTTGCTCTTCAATCTGATACCTTTAGGCTGGTAAGTTCATGCACAACTGCTAAAGAGATATGGGACAGGCTACGGGAATTGTACTCTACAGATGAAGACCTTGAACACTCCATTCAAACCTTACTTTTTTCTGAGTTTGGTGAGTTCAAGCAAGGAACAGAAGAAACAGTGACTCAAACGTTTGATCGCTTCAATCATCTTCTTAGCAAGATGATCAAGCATGACATCGAAAGGAAGCTAATTGAACAGAAGGTCACCTTTTTAAATGGACTCAGGTCTGAGTGGAGAGCAATTATGTCCACAGTTAAAGCACATGAGCAATTCAGATCCTATTCTTTGGCGAAACTGGTGGGCATCCTAAAATCTCAGGAAAAGATTGTGCTGCAGGAGAAGACCGTGGTTTCAAGTCTGGGTTCATTAGCACTCCTGTCAAAAAGCAAAGCTATGATAGAGGACGAAGATCTTAACTTAGATGATTATGATCTCACATCTGAAGACTATGCTATGATGGTGTCAAACCCTAAGAGATTCATCAAGAAGAAATTCCCCACCAATAGGAACCGAAACTGGCAAGGAAGCTATAGCACTAAAAAGGTCAAAGATGAACCGAAAGCTGAAGAAGCAAAGAAGGAACCGAAGGCTGAAGGAGATTCTGGAGTGAGCTGCTATTATTGTGGAGGAAAGAACCACGACACAAAAGATTGCGTCCTCAAAAAGATGGCAGAAAAGAATGAAGAAAATGATGAAGAAGCTGTGCTGATGAAAAAGCTTGATGAGTTAAGGAAGAAGAAATCTGCTGCTAACCCTTCCATGAATGCTTTAATTGTGCAGGGCTCGGTAGCTGATGATGAGTTCGGTGGCGTGGAGGTTTGGTCAACCGACTCGGAAGATGATGAAGTGAGGAAGCCTTCACATGGAAGGGCCTACGTGGCGAAAGAAGAGAGCAGTGGAGGAAAATGCTTGATGGTGTCTGACGTTTCGCAGATGAGAGGATACAACACAGATGGTGGGAATGATGACAAAGAACAACAGAATCTATGCTTTACCGCCAAACCACTCAGCGAGCAGTTCAATGAACTTGATGAACTGATCAAGAAGGTACAATCAGTCTTTGTCTCATTTAAAGTCCCACAATGTTCATATGAAAAGGAATTAAAAAATGTTAATTCAAGAATCTCTCATCTAGATAGTAGCTTAACTCAAACTCGAGTCACCAATTCTAACCTAACTGATCAATTAAGCAGGGTGTCTTCGAAGAGTGAGGAACGGAGGATGTGGATCGAACTGAAGGAGTCAGAGTTAATCAAAATAAAAGATGAAAACATCTATTTGCAAAGAGATAATTTAAAGCTTTTGAAAAAGCGAAATGTTTTTTGTCTGATTGCCAAACGTCTTTATACTAATATTACTCAGCTTCATTTAAATTGTGAAATAGGGCAAAAGATTCATCGCATGATTTTACCCTTTCTTGAGTTTAAGGAAGATGAAATTGATGCTGATGCATTCAATTGTGAGAGTATTATTTCGTCTGAGGATGTTAATCCAACATATTTATATGGACTGGACAAAATTGAATCTTTCATAAAATCCAAGGACCACAAGAATATGCTAAAAAATCTTTTGGATGAAAATGATAAACTGGAGCTTAGAACTGAAACTATACAAAAATTTGACTCACTGAATGTCAACTTAAGCTCGGAAAATAAAATTGATGTTGAAAATGCATCTGAGCTTAATGAGGACGATAACATGAGTGAAATTTCTGTAGAAGACACAGTTGATTGCTCAGAATTTGTCAAAAATGAACCCGAGAACCACAAAAATCTCATCTCAGAAAATTCTGTGGAATTTGCTCGGTTGTCCCAACAACAGTCCCCGATTCTTGTAGAGAAGGCAGTTGTGTACCAAAAGGTTAGGACCACTCCGAATCAGGTATACAAAGTCACTGGTGTAACCGAACATCAGACTGCTGAACTAACAACTATTGTGAACGAAGACAATGTTGATGGGTGTGATGAGTTCTTCTGGTCGGCTCCTATTGACAATGCTGATGAAACGATAGGTCTGTCTGAAAGGACTTCATGGAAAAGCAAAGGCAGATATGTTCCAGAACCTTTAAATAAACCTGATTGCTTTAACGTGGCAAGTACCAGTGGAACGAAAGATGTTCCTCAAGAGTAAGAAATTCCTGCAAAAGAAGTCAAATCTCCAAGCAAAGCAACATCGGATCATAGTGTTTCAACTAATGAACATAAAGCTAACGTCCATCATCAACCAAAGCAGATGAGAAGTCAAAAACGGGAAAGGAATAAGAGATACAGGAAAAATCTCTCCGAAAGAAAACAGTTTTGGCGATCGCAAAATGCCTATTTCTCACATCAAGATAGGAATTTAAAACCAGCGAAAAATCCTGATGGATCGACGGAGAGCAACAATAACCGAACGCAGAGTCTCGGTTCTGAGCAGAACGACAACCGAAAGCAGAGGTTCGGTTCTGAGCAGAGCAAAAACCAAAAGCAGATATTCGGCTCAGAGCACAACAACAACCGAACGTATAGATTCGGTTCAGAGAATGATTTCAACCGAATGCACAGGTTCAGTTCGGGAATTAAAAGAGGCCAAAACTCTAAAGTTGGTCCTTCCGTTAATCAAAAGCAAAAGAGTTAGCCAGTCTCTTCTCGTTCTAACACTTCTAATTCCTTACAACCCTCTGTCTCTTCTCGTCCTCAAGTCCACTCTGTTTCTTCTCAAAAATCTCAGTCTTCAGCTAATCAAAAATGGAAACAGAAGGTTTCACACACTGAATCAAAATCCATACTGAAACCATCAAATCCAAATCAAATCAAAGTTTACACCATCAAAAGAAAAGATAATACAACACTAATTAAAAGAACATATGTTGTTGACATCTCTCTTACTATTCCCGCAAACAACTCAGGAGGACCCAAAAAGCTCTGGGTTCCTAAATCTGCTTAATTTTTGCAGTTTATTAGTGACGAGCAGTATGACGAAGAATGGTACATTGATAGTGGCTGCTCGCGTCACATGACAGGGAGGAAGGGAGAACTCAGGGAATTCAGATCTCTTTCCAATGGTGCTAATGTCAAATTTGGGAACAATTCCTTCGGAACAATCAAAGGCTACGGGATGATTACAAACGGTGATTTCTCAATTAGGAAAGTTACATATGTAGAGGGATTACAACACAATCTCATCAGTGTATCTCAGCTTGTTGGAGGTACTGGTCTCAAAGTCTCATTCGATGATGAAGGTTCGGAGATTATTGAGAAGAAGACGAACAAAGTTATTCTCCAATCAGAGCGCAAAGGTGAAATGTTTCCCCTAAATCTCAAACCAATCAAAGGAAACCCAGCCATCTATCTGTTATCCAAGGCACCATCTGACGAAAGCTGGCTGTGGCACAGAAGACTCTCTCATCTCAACTTCAAAGATATCAACAAACTTGTCACTAGAAGTCATGTGAGGGGTCTCCCATTGCTCAAATATGACAAAGATAATCTGTGTGCTGCATGTGAAATGGGAAAGTAGAGTCGTCAAAGTCATCAATCCATAATAAACACTAAAGTCGTTGAACCACTTGAATTACTTCATATTGACTTATGTAGTCCATCTTCTGTAGAAAGCATTGGTGGTAGCAAGTATATTCTTGTTATTGTTGATGACTTTTCATGTTTTACATGGGTGTTCTTTCTGAAGCTTAAATCTAAAGCGACTCACAAGCTAAAAGTGTTCATCAAGCAAATTGAAGTTCAGCTGAAGAAGGTTGTTCGCAACATCAGAAGTGACAATGGGTTGGAGTTCAAAAATAAAGAATTTGAAGAATTCCTGGAAGAAAAAGGGATCAGTCACAACTTCTCATCTCCTTACACACCTCAACAGAACGGAATTGTTGAAAGACGAAACCGATCCTTATGTGAAGTTGCCCGAACAATGCTAAGTTTTGCTTCCTTACCTTTATATTTTTGGGCTGATGCTATTTCTGCTGCTTGTTTTACACAGAACAGGTCGTATCTTAACAAACGCTTCACTCTCACTCCTTATGAGATCATCAACAACAGGAAGCCAAATGTGAAGTTTTTCCATGTGTTCGGTTCCAGGTGCTTCATTTTCAATTCCAAAGAACACCGCAACAAGTTTGATGTCAAAGCTGATGAAGGGATATTTCTGGGATATTCTCTTACTTCCAAAGCATACAGAGTGTTAAACAAGCGTTCAAAGAAGATCGAAGAAACTTACTATGTGACTTTTGATGATAGCTATGTTAAGAAGCTACAGAACAATGAAGACACAGCTGGAGAAATATTTCCTCAAACTGGCCAAGTCACAGCCTCGGTCGCCAATCTATTCGAGAAATTCATGGAGCTTTTTGATGAACCAGAGAAGGCCACTCTTTCTGAAGCCAGTGCAGCAGACAACAGGGTAGATAACTTGAAGCAACTCATTGACGATGCTGCAAGAGGACTGAATGAAGAAGAATCGAATTCACAAGACCCTCCTCAACACAATGCATCAGTAGAGGGGGAGGATCCACCTGCATTCCAGTCAAGTTCACAAGTTGAGGGGGAGCTAAGGTCTCCAACCGAGAGTGGTTCACCAACCGAGAGTATCTCACCAACCGAAAGTGTCTCACCAAACGACAGAGCCTCTCCAACCGTAGGTTCATCAACACCCGAAAGATCATCACATCAGGAAACCCCTATAGCTCATGATTCACAAGACATTCCTGCAAGATCACATGTCGAGGGGGAGCATGCTGATATGTCATACGACTTCGACAGTCTGTCCGAACCAGAAGAAATGATAAATGCTGAATTGGATTCATCCTTTGATCCAAACTTCCCTCCTCTCACCAAATGGACCAGAAATCATCCTATTTCTCAAGTGGTCGGTGATATCTCAGAAACAGTTCTGACCCGATCTCAACTCAAGGCAAAACAAGCATCCTTGTACTCAAAAGTCGAATTCTGCATGTTTAACTCATTCGTTTCCAAAGTTGAACCAAAGACAGTTAAAACTACTCTTGATCACTCTGATTGGGTTCAAGCAATGCAAGATGAACTGAATGAATTTGAAAGGAACAAGGTCTGGCGTCTTATTCCAACTCCTCCTCATGCCTCGGTTGTTGGTCTCAAATGGGTCTTTAGGAACAAACTCGACAAGGAAGGGACTGTTATCAGGAACAAAGCTTGTTTAGTCGTCAAAGGATACTGTCAAGAGGAAGGCATTGACTATGAAGAGACTTTCGCTCTGGTAGCTAGGCTGGAATCAGTGAGAATATTTCTTGCTTATGCTGCTCACAAAAACTTTGAGGTCTTTCAAATGGACGTCAAGTGTGCTTTTCTCAATGGAGATCTCGAAGAGAATGTGTATGTGGAGCAACCTCCTGGATTCGTGAATGAAAAGCATCCCGATCACTGTTACATATTGGATAAAGCCGAGTATGGTCTCAAACAAGCACCGAGGGCCTGGTATGAAATGCTGACTAAATTTTTAAAGATGTCCAAATTCAAACAAGGTTCGGTTGACCCAACCTTCTTTCGTAAAAACGAAGGTAACCACCTTATGATAGTCCAAATTTACATTGATGATATCATCTTCGGCTCCACGAATCCAAGCCTAACAGCTGAATTCAGAAAGCTGATGGAGACTAAATTTGAAATGAGCTCAATGGGTCCCATTAACTTTTTCCTTGGTTTAAATATAAGACAGGGACCTGAAGGCATCTTTATCAACCAGGAAGCTTACACCAAGAATCTCTTAGCAAAATTTGGCATGATGGGAGATTCAAAAGTCAAAGTCCCAATGGCATTCGGCACTAAGCTCACTCCATCCATGGACAAACCAGCTGTTGATCTTACTCTTTATCGTCAAATGATAGGCTCTCTAATGTATCTTACTGCTAGCAGACCTGACATAATGTTTTCCGTTTGTTACTGTGCTCGTTTTCAGGCAAATCCAAGGGAACCTCATATGCTTGCAGTGAAAAACATATTCCGATATCTCAAACGAACTACCTCTTTAGGTCTGTGGTACCCTTCTAATTCTGGCTTCTTCGTTCAAGCCTACTCAGATGCAGACCTTGGTGGTTGTGGTCTCGACAGGAAAAGCACCACTGGCGGTTGCCAATTCCTCGATGGGAAGTTAGTTAGCTGGCAGTCCAAGAAACAAACCTGCGTGTCACTGTCTACTGCTGAAGCCGAATACATTGCTGCTGCTTCCTATACCTCTCAAGTGATTTGGATCCAGAGTCAACTTCGTGACTATGGACTCAATATGAAAAAGATCCCACTATATTGTGACTCTGAAAGTGCAATTAGGATCTGTCTTAACCCAGTGCAGCATTCCAAGACCAAGCACATCGCACTGAGGTATCACTTCATCAAAGATCACGTGGAAGATGGAAATGTTGAAGTACACTTTGTTAGAACCACTGATCAATTGGCTGATGTCTTTACCAAAGCTCTTCCTGAAACGACTTTCAATAAAATTCTACAAGGCTTGGGTATGATGGTTGGAGAGTCAGTCCCAAATCCTCAAATCTCCATCTAAGAATCAAGAACCGAACGAGATAGACCGCTCGGTTGCTCTCTGTTCTGGCGCTTTAACGGAACCGAAGCAAACAGACCGCTCGGTTGCTCTCTGCTCTGGCGCTTTAACGGAACCGAAGCAAACAGACCGGTCGGTTGCTCTCTGCTTTGGCGCTTTAATGGAACCGAAGCAAACAGATCGCTCAGTTGCTCTCTGCTCTGGTGAATTTAAAGGAACCAACGCAAACAGCACGCTCGGTCTCTCTCTGCTCCAATGATTTACTGAACCGAACTAGACAGACCGCTCGGTTCATCTCCATTCTGAAATTGTCACCGAAATACACAGATCGCTCGGTCTATCTCTGCTTCCTAATTTTTTTTTATGTTGTACAATTTTATCTTTCTGTTTTATTTATTTTTCAGAAAATTCCAAAATTACAAAAACATTTTATCTTTCTGTTTTATTTATTTTTCAGAAAATTCCAAAATTACAAAAACATTTTATCTTTCTGTTTTATTTATTTTTCAGAAAATTCCAAAATTCCAAAAACATTTTATCTTTCTGTTTTTATTTATTTTTCAGAAAAATCCCAAAATTACAAAAACATTTTATCTTTCTGTTTTATTTATTTTTCAGAAAAATCCACAATTCCAAAAACATTTTATCTTTCTGTTTTTATTTATTTTTCAGAAAAATCCCAAAATTACAAAAACATTTTATCTTTCTGGTCGGTGTACGTTTTGCACAGGTGAATACAAGCATCTCCTTCTGTAGTGTTTACCCAGGTATGTTTTATCTTTATCAGACTAGTTAGACGTCCCTAGAAGCATGCTGTTGTATGTTGTCGCAAGCCTCTATGACCTCGATCATGCCTTAATGATTCGATCAATACCTGTCGTTTCTTTCCAATCAGGCTATTCTTTCACACTCGGTCTAGAGCTACCTTACTCTACTCATCTGAAGCATGAGTTGCTCTGCTTTGTCCCTATTCTGTAGCAGAAGGTACGTTCAGTCTCTTAACCATCTCCTCATCTTCTTCATTTACCTTCGATTCCCCAAAGTAACCCTTGATGCTTTCGGTCTTCACCACTGAGGCTTATGGTTGCACAACATCTGTGTTTATGATCTTGGATTCATTTACCACGTTCTAAGTGAAACCCAAAATCCAATACCTGAAATTAATTGAAGGTGAGTGATAAATTCAAGCTATTACTTGGAAATCTCATTTTCTTTTTGTGTGATCTTTTATGAAATTGTCTCCACCTAAGACATTTCTTCCCAAAGAGGTCCAGTTTATTTTTTCTTTGAGATTTCTGTCTATCCCATTCACGTCACGAAATACATCCCACCTACCTGTTCAACAGATCACATCGGTCTCACAGGTATCTCTACCAACACTCAGTTTTATGTTAAGACTTGATGTTCGGTTTGAGGTCAGCCACCCTTCAGCCCATTATCAAAAGATGCCTTTCATTGTTTGTTAAAAGACAACTGATCGTATTTCTCGGAAAACCACACAAGCACTTCAAGTCTCTCTTGGCTTTGAAGGAAGCGATTCTTGCCCGGAATCTTCTGCTTTCTGTCTTCTTAATAGACAACACTCACATCCCAAACACCTTTGATTTATTTCTTTGTCTTTCACACTCTTATGCACGGAAATTAATTTTTTTTCCAACATTCTGATTGCTGTTTGGTATGTGGTTTTAAGTTTCAGTTGTAACCAAACAAGGGCACAAGGAATTTCAAACGGTACGAAAATGATTTGGGCGCGTGCGATTGATTCGTTTCACACCCACGTGTGCTGACGTATTCCTGGGATACACCATAACTTCCAATCGCGCTTTTTCAGGCGACGTTTTGGTTTCTTCATCATCACGATTTTCTCTCTCCTGTGAACGGTATATATAAGGGGTGATCGTGTTCTTTGGCATTTACCTCTCACGAATTCTCTCTCTGAAAAAGTTTCCTCTGTTCATCTTCTTCCACAACTCAACAATGGCGACTTCTTCTTCAGCACAAGATCAAACTGCATCCTCCTCTTTGCTCTCAATCAAACCTAATCAAAATTTGATCATAGAGATGACCCCATTCTTATATGACTCATACATGCTACACGTGGTGGAATGCCTCAAATATTCCCCATTGTTTTTGGCACTCACGCAGGTGGAGGCCGTTCCCATGTCCCTGCTCTCCCAATTCTACACAACGGCCAACTACGACAAACATAAAGATCGCATCTTCTTCACCATTCACGACAAGAAAACCTCTGTGTCCAAAACACGGTTTTGCTCTCTTCTAGGGCTTGTTGTCGACTCCTCCGTCATCTCACCGGACTTTATCACCACTACGCAACTTTTTTCAATGATGTACGAATTGGGGTATACGGATGTTCTTACTACCATTGCCAAAGTCAAGAAATCCTGTCTTCCGTCTCAGTGGAACGGATTGCTTACCCTTCTTATTAAGGGTTTAGCGAAGAGATGTGGTGGTTCTGACACCACGAGTAAAGGGTTTCTGACCATCCTTTATGGTCTTTACAACAGCATCAATCTAGATTATGGCTCCATAATCTGGTCTCAATTCGTTCAGAGTCTCAACACAACTACAAGGTACTCTGAGATCTCATGCGGCCGGTTCTGGACGCTTATTACCAAAAGGGCCATGGATTCCCTTGAAATCCCGGTAATGAAGGATGCTCTTACGGCTTCAATTGCCTCTTACCACACCAAGAAGATCATCGTCTCCGATCCAAGTAAGTTTCTTCATTATGGATTGATCCTTGAGTCCATGTATAGGTGCGTCACGCCTCACAGCAAAATCATGGCTGACTATAGCACCAGAACACCCTTGCCTCCAAGGGTTCTGTCCGATGAACAACACGCTGCTCTCGATGCCCTCGATCAACCTGCCAACTGTGGCAAGAGGGCAAGCAAAAAGGAGAAAACGGAGAAGAAAGAAACTGCACCAAAGAAGGAGAGAAAGAGAAGATCCTCTAAACGCAAATCTGAGGCAGAGGAACCTTCTCAATCCAAATGCAAAAAGGTCAAGAAGATGGCTAAAAGAGCCAAAGGGTCTCCTTCTCCTGACTCTGCTCCTAATGACCCATCAGACACAGAGGCTGCTGCTCCTCAAACCGAAACAACACCTGCTCAGTCTCCTCAACAACCATCTTCTCCCGCGGGCACTCATCTACCCTCTCCACCAGCATCTCCCCAAATTCCCAAATCACCCTCTCCACCTACATCTCCCCAAATTACCAAATCACCCACTCCTCCCACTTCTCCAAAAATTCCAACCCCACCCCAATCACCAACACAGAAGGTCACACTTTCTGTTCCTATAACCATTCCTCCCACTACAACAGAACCAACCATTCCCTTCTCTGTTCCTCAACCTTCATCCTCTATCTCCACACCCATTATCACCGAATCAATTACCATCACCTCTTCCCAACCACCAGTAACAGTCAATGTATCTGATACAGGGGCTGCTACTGTGGTTGAAACCTCGGTCATCAACCTTCCCCCATCTCCTTCTCCATCCTCTAACTCCGGTGCTACCTTGGGCGGCGATGATGAAGAGTTCGACTCTATTTATTATAGCCCCTACCGGATTCCTACAGACACTGATGCCGATACCCCTGTTACTAGTAAGCAGATTCAGGAAATTCACGACAAACTTGATAGTCTGCTGGCTGATAATAAAGCCTACGGGGGTGTTGTGCTCAAAGCCTTCATTGAGTCTGCGATCAAGACGTACATTGACGCTCTAGATCGTTCAACTGATGCCATAGATAACTCAGCTGCTTCATGCTCCAAAGCCACCAAGGAAGTTTCTGAGGTTGTTCACACAACTCAGATCTTTCTTGATTCTCTAAAAGCTCATGCTGATTCCAGTGCGGCCAAGTTTCAGACGTCCGTCGACTCTTTCTCGGCTACCCTTCAGGGTGAAACCACCAAATTTGAGGCTCTGCGCGCTGACCTCAAAACTGAATCCACATCATTTCTCAAAACTTTGGATTCACGTTTTGCTTCTCTGGCAGCCGAGAGCACCCTGAAGGAAGATCTTGTCAAGCACCAGGCAACCATCGACCTACAAAAGATCCAACTGGCCCAGGCACAACAAGAAATTTCTTTGCTAAAGACTCAGCGGGCAGTTCTTCAAAGTTGCGCTGGTGATGTCAAGACTAAGTTAACAAATGTTCTTGACACTCATGATCCCTTCCTCACCCTCACTATCAGACAGCATCTCCAGGCGAAACTCCTTCCTGCTATTAACATTTTGAGTGAAATGAAGGGTGTCTCGGAGAAGCTTGTTCTTCCGCGACAAGGGGGAGAGGAAGGTGTGTCCAAGACAGAACCGAAGGTTAATGTAGCTTCGGGTTCTGGGAAACAAGTCCTTGTTGAGAGTGAATCAGATTCAGATGAAACTATCACTGAAGCTCTTCAATGCAAGAAAAGGGACAAGGAGCTTGATGAAACTCTAAAGATAGCTCGAGAGGCCGAGGCCAGGGAAAGAAAGATCAGGGAGGATGAGGATGCTATTCAAGCCAAGAAGACTCTGTTCCCAGATTGGGACAAAGACACACTCATCACTCAAGCGATTGAGTTTCCCTCCATATATTGGTTGGAACCGATTGCATCCTTCGAGTGTGAAAATACAAAAGACTCGTAGTTTGACATGCCAATCATGCGAAAAGCTTTTACCTTTCATTGCTTTGATGTCACTGCCGATGTCCCTCATCCGAACTTGAAGGTTGACAGAGAGCTAATAGATTTCTATCTGAAGTATGGTCAACCGCAGTACTTGACATGGAGCGCTCAGAAAATTATTAAAGTCAAGGTACTGAAACCGACACAGGCTGGGAAATTTGTGAACGTTAATTTCAAAATCAACAGAGGAACGGCCAACACAGAACATCTTATTTCTCTGGCAGATCTTCCCAGTCTGAATCCGCATGATTGGATTCTGCTATACAACATTCTTCTCTCCAACCATAGAGAGTATGAACCGATTCTTAAACATCTTAAAAGAATGTTGGCTTCCTACATCCATGAGCTCGCCACTATGGATCAGGAAATAGCAAAGGTTATGAACAAGAAACCGACCGTCAAGCCTACTTCCAAGACAGCAGATGTTCATAAAATGAAGGTAGGGCAAATTGATTCTTCCAATCTGACGGTCATGTTCACCAGAGGCGACAAGCATAAGTTTCTGTTTGCTTTGGTAGACAAACATCTGTTTTCTACAGATTGTCTGTAGCATATTATAAATATCATTCACCGATGCAAACAGAACTCAACAGCAGACAAGAAGAACTTCACTGATATGCTTCGTTGGTATATCACCTTCAGGCATCACATTCTGGCTATAATACCGAAGATTTTTGAGACGGTAAAGAAGCCTTCTGCTGTCAAAAGAGAATGAAGATTTTGTGCCAAAGACGCAAAGGGGGAGATTGTTGAAGATAATAGAGTTGCATCTTGGGCCCTTTTGTTTTACAACCGGATTGGGCTTGTCAATCCGTGTTCAGCTAGATTAGCGTTATTTTTATTAGAAAAACTGTTAGGGTTTCATTATAAATATATGCATGCATGTATGCGTATAGGAACGGTTGTCACTCTCATTGAATATTTGTAAACCCTAAAATCCTCTACAGTTGACGTTCTTTATCGAGCTCTTCTGAGGATTGTTTATTGAATCATTCGATACTTTTTGATGCATTAGCTTGTTCTTAATTGTTTACTTAGTCATTCATTTACCCGTTTCATAGATCTAATCGATCTTTAAGTTTATTTTAAACTCATCAATTGGAAAATACATCAAACTAACCCTAGAAATGTTCTAATGGAGATTTTATGCATAAAACAGGAGGATTCCGAGAAATACCTCAAAGAACTCTGATTTTGACCTTGGATCTTTGCTCTACACCTCTTCTCTTTGTTCCTTTCTTCTTCTTCTTCTTCAAGCCTTCAAGAATCCACACAAAGACACTTCAATCAATCAAGGGATGGGTTCAGGGTTTCTCACAGCTCTCTGAGGTGAAGGAGGTGAGTTTGGGGCTAATAAGGTGGTTTAAATAGGGTGCAAACCCGGAGATTTAGGGTTTCAACCTGGCAGGCCGACTCGCCGAGTCTCGAATATGGACACGCCGAGTCGCCGATCTATAAGTTGATCAACAACGCGACCCTACTCGACGAGTCGGGACATAGACTCGCCGAGTTCCTCTACAAACTTCAAAAATAAATACTAAAAAACAACATACCAGAGACGAGTCGTTACAACTCTCCCCCACTTGACTCAGACTTCATCCTCGAAGTCTGCTGCTGCATCTACAAGTAACTCGGGATAATGTTCTCTCATCTCATCTTCAGCCTCCCACGTCCACTCAGACCCCTTCCGGTGCTCCCACTGCACCTTCACTAGCTGAATTACCTTGTTCCTCAAGGTCTTTGCTTTCCGATCCAGAATCGCGACCGGCCTCTCAATATAATTCAAGCTGCTATCCACCTAGATATCCTCTAAAGGAACAACTACTGAATCGTCCACCAAACACTTCCTCAACTGAGACACATGGAAAGTGCCGTGGATCTGGCTAAGTTCTGCTGGAAGATCTAACTAATAAGCAACCCGACCCACCCGGGCCAAAACCCTGAAAGGACCAATGAACCTGGGGCCCAGCTTTCCCCTCTTCTGAAACCTGATGACACCTTTCCAAGGTGAGACTTTCAGAAGGACCATGTCGCCTACCCGGAGCTTCAAATCTGAATGCCTTCTATCTGCGTAGCTCTTCTTCCGACTTTGCGTAGTCTGCAGTCTACCATGAACCTGCTGAATCAACTCGGTCGTCTTGAGCACCACTTCCGTGCTCCCAATAACCCGCTGACCAACCTCGCCCCAGCAAATCGGGGTCCTACACTTCCTCCCATAAAGCATCTCAAAGGGAGGTCGATCAATGCTCGCATGATAGCTGTTGTTATACGAAAATTCCGCTAACGGAAGATACGTATCCCAACTGCCCTCGAAGTCTAGAACACATGCTCGGAGCATGTCCTCGAGAGTCTGAATCGTCCACTCACTCTGCCCGTCCGTCTGAGGGTGGAAAGCGGTGCTGAAATGAAGACGAGTACCCATCTCGTCATGGAACCGCTTCCAGAATCTGGATGTAAAACGGACGTCTCGGTCTGACACCACTGATACTAGCACTCCATGACGTGCAACTATTTCCCGCACATAAATATCGGCTAGCTTTTCCGCTGATATGCTCTCCTGGATCGGTATGAAATGAGCACTCTTCGTCAACCGATCCACTACCACCCAAATCGAATCTACCCCTCGTGCGGTCCTGGGAAGCTAAGTGATAAAATCCATGGTGATGTCCTCCCATTTCCACACGGGAATGTCTAACGGTTGCATCTTGCCGTGAGGCCTCTGATGTTCTGCCTTGACCTTCCTGCAGGTCAGACACCTCTCCACATACCAAGCAACATCCCGCTTCATGCAGGGCCACCAATAATCGGGTCGAAGATCTCTATACATCTTCGTTGCCCCTGGATGGATAGAAAATCGAGACTTATGAGCCTCGTCCATCTACACCTGCCGTACTCCGCCTCCGTACGGTACCCACACTGTGACAACCCAAGTTGCCCCGTTACATTTCCCCGTTACCGTTAACGGAATATTCCACTGTTCAAAAGTTCCGTTAATGAGAAGTCGTCAAGTTTAATACACATTTCAATGGTGTACGTTTATATGCCATTAAGTCGTGATAAAAGGAAATAAAATACATAACACATATTTCCATTTAATTGGAAATGTTAAGTTTTATTATTACGACCACTAAATCAGGTGCGACCAAAAAGCCCCGTTTAACGGCAGTATCGGGTAGAATTCCACTGAATACCGACTCTAAACCCTATATAAGGGTGAGTGGAGTCTATTGGAGACTTTTTACACTCTCTCTCTATACTCTCTCTCTAGACCCGTTTTCGCCCCGAATCCGCAACCAAACGCTTCCAAATTGTAAGTCCGCTTATCCTAGCTTGTTCTAAACATTACTAGCTGTAGTTATAGCCCAAAAACCATCCAAGAAGGCATGGGATAAGGAGTGTACGGCCCAGGAACACTCTAGGGCCGTAAACCCCTAAAATGGTGCCAAACATGCCTCTAAACTTGTCCTTAAGCTTGGAAATTAATTAGGGATCTAGCCTAGGAGTGTTTAAACATCAAAACACAAAGATTGAGGGCATAAAAGAGAGTTTACGGCCCAAGCACATGCTTAGGCCGTAAACACCTCTAAACCATGTCAAAATGCCCCAAAAACACTCCCAAACCACCTTTAGACTTCATACATAATTTAGGGACTTAGCATTTGGGGTTTGGATCAATTAAACACATCCAAATGAAGGACAATAATGAGTTTATGGCCCAAGCACATGCTTAGGCCGTAAAATCCCCAAACATGCCCAAAATGTTGGTTTTTATTCCCCAAATGGCCTTAGACTATTTCTATAAAATGCTAGGAAGGATTTAAGGACTTAAACACAATGAAATGAGGCTTGATTTGGAGTTTACAGCCCAAGCATTTATCTAGGCCGTAAACTCCCCAAAACCCACTCACATGATGGTTTTAATCCTCGAAAATAGCATCATACTTCATTAGAAATCACTAGAAAGGCATTAGGGACTTTAAACTTCACAAAATCCAAGGCATGAGAGTTTACGGCCGTAAACTCCCATGGGAGTGTTCATAGGCCGTAAACTCCAATATAATGCCCTTAGAAGCCTCAAATCCACTCATGCCTTTTATGAAAAGTCCTTAGAAAAATCCCATGAACAAGCTAGAAGCCTTAAAACACCCTAGAACCCATCACCATGAGTTTACGGCCGTAAACTCATGGTGAGTAGTCCCTGGGCTGTAAACTATGTATTAAGGGGGTATTCTTGGGTAGCAAACTCCATTCCTTAGTCATTCACACCCTTAAACGCTACCTGGGACACCCAAACACTTAGCCAAAGTGTTTTCCGCTCCTGTGAGCGCATATATCTGTTTAATTAGTATTAAATGTGCTAATCACATGTAAACATATGTTGTCATATGTTAAATAGGTCATTGTGTGTGTTCGAGTCCTTACGTAGCACCGAACGCCCAAACAGCACTCTCGTCGGACCTACTTACACCAAGTGAGTTCATACCCCTGAATGAACCTTTTAAATGCTTTTAAATGTTTTATAGGGGGAATACAAGTTAAACATGCCAGTTATCATGTCAATCGCATATGATTGATAACCCGCATGCACAAGATTTTACCACTTTACACTGTTTTACCGAGTGGGACACTAAAATGACTTTTACCTGTTTCATAACTTTTACTTATACTGATTTATTCAAATTCATTCTAAAATGGTTTATGAAAGATCCTCTAAGGTTTTAAACATATTTTACGAAGGAATACAATTTGTGATTTTCTCTGTACATAATGATTTTTCATTAAAGATTTCCCTTTTCGATGTATACTTTTACTTATAAAATACTGCTGCTTCACTTATACTTATTTTATACTCTGACTCGGTAACATTTTCACTTATACCTATAGTCGCTTATACTTGATGACGCTTATACTTATTCACGCTCTTACTTAGTGATACGATTTCTCCTTCACTTATACTGGATAACGACTTTACTCCACTTATACTTGATAGACGTTCTTACATCACTTATTGTCGTCTCTGCTTCGTGATACACTTATACTTGGTACGCTTATACTTCATGGTTCGATTATCCCACACTGTACACGTATACTTCACAACTCGGATGTTCCACTGTACTCTTATACTTCACGACTCAGATGTTCCACTGTACACTTATACTTCACGACTCAGATGTTCCCCTGTACACTTATACTTCACCGTATGATACACACTCAAGCGTAGTTAGATGTATGTTTATGCTTGTATAGATGCATATAAATAATGATTGAAGGACTTAGGAAGGCTTGTCTGCCCTATTTCCTTTTCTTCGTTGAGATGTGGTCTGGTGGGATCGGATGTCCATCTGAAGGTCGTTCAATTCATTAGTTATATATTACGTATACGAGCATAGACATACGAGTTTTCTTCATTCAATCCAGTTAAGATTCTATACCTCTAGTCTACACTTACATAAGAAACCCACTCCCTCCTAGTAACACACTATCCTCTATTTGGGATGCATCTTCGGGACGCGGCCTTCTCTGTCGTCTAGTTGGTAACCAGAGTCACCTGTAGGGAGAGCGGACATTGTGTGTATAGGCCTATACGGGATTGACAACCCCGCACCCTGACTGCTAGCTACAGTCCAAGGCCTACCAAGCCAAGGGGTGACAAATATATAGATGCTTGTAGGGCGTCTAGTACTCTAGTTAGTATGGTTACGAGTATCCTGGGTTGCCTTATAATTCATGGCTTTAAGGTAACAGTATTTCGTCAGCGATTTACACTGTATGCTGATGTCACCTTTTTCAGAGTCACACTGTTTTAACCTTGCTGGATGTATCTTTCGTTTGATACCATCTGGGGTCTGTTATCTCTGTTTGACCTTTCAAGATGTACCTTTCATTTGGTATCGTCTGTGGTCTGTCTTCACTGTTTTGACCTTACAAGATGTATCTTTCGTTTGATACCGTCTAGGGTCTGTTATCTCTGTTTGACCTTTCAAGATGTACCTTTCATTTGGTATCGTCTGTGGTCTGTCTTCACTGTTTTGACCTTGCGAGATGTACCTTTCATTTGGTATCGTCTGCGGTCTATCTTCATTGCTATGACCTTGCAAGATGTACCTTCCATTTGGTATCGTCTTCGGTCTGTGTTCACTGTTTTAGACCTTACCAGTTGTACCTTTCATTTGGTACCTTTGGGGGTCTGTTTCTCCATTTGTTAGACTAAACCAGGCGTGTCGTTAGTTCGATACTTTCCTGGAGTCTATGACTCTTTTGCCTTAGTCAGCAGTCCTCACTGCTGAGGCATATGTTAATCCCTGATGCCCCTGCTTTCTTTAATAATCAAATTCAGTATTTTGATATTATTAGCAATTAAGGGAAACTTCTTCTTACCACATTACACTGACCAGTCTTGATAGAAGGCTGCTTTTATTAAAGAAAATATAGGATTTTCTGGAAAGAACACTAATACACTGAAATCACTTAAACTACTGCTTTATAAAGTTATTTGACTAAATGACACTAAATACTTATGAACTCACCAGCATTGTAAAAATGCTGATACTTGCTTTTCAAATAACTTGTATTCTCAGGTTAGCATTAGACAGGTACATCCCCGGAGCTGTTGATGAAGATAGCTTAGTACCACGCTGTATTTATTCGATTACTTGTATTACTTAAAACTGTTGTAATGTAACCTTGTAAAACTATTACTATTAATGCAATGTTTTGTTGTACTTTGATTACTATAATGCATGTGTTGTGACACTTGACATGACATCATCCACCCCAGAACGTTTCCACCGTTCCGGTTTTGGGGTGTGACAGATTGGTATCAGAGCATTGTTTATAGTGAGCTAAGTATATCAAATCATAAAAGATATACAACCTATAAATGCAAAGTGATAAAACACTCTGACCAGTAAATTATACTTTAAAATATAACCATATTTTACCAAAGTATAATAACATCTAGAATCTAAGCACTCGAACAAAAGTATCACAAGAAGAACAAGAATAAAAGTCTTCGGATGTTGAGCACTACAGACAAATCTGGGCAGTTATGTAATCGTACGCTGGTATAAATGTAACCTGATCAACTACCTTTATTCGAGATGCGATGAACGTGTGCTCGGGAATGATTGTGGTGTGCAACTGGTCTGAAACTTACCAACTAGGATTTGCTAGAGCCAAACATAAAGTTAAAATACTATAGGAGTATTTTGGAACACTAAAAGATCCACACTAATCCCAGAACCCATGTTCAAAGATAAGATCCAAACAAGAATTAAAATACCATAGGGGTATTTAGGATACATAGATAACCTAGTGTGAGAACTAAAAGATCCTTATTGATATACCTACAACTACAGAGGGTATACTTCCAAGGTTATATACAATAAGGATCCCATAGGCTAAGAATGTGTGGTTTCGCTCTACTTCCTTTTTCTCGTTGGGATGTGGTCCTAGAGTAGTATCACGTATTCGAAGGTCTATCGGATCTAAACTATATATTATTTGTATACCCTGTGTAATCGTAGCAGGACTCGATGTGGATCATCCAGCGAAATGTTAATAATCTGTTAGGATTCTTTAGACATTTCCATTCTCGCAAGAACCCTGTAGAAAACCCTACCCACTTCAGTGCATAACAGAAGAGTTGATCCCGACCCCGAAGAGGTTCATTTAGAAGACTTCCTGTTCGGAAATAAATGAACTGGGTCGAGACTATTGAATGCACCAAGTGCCCATATTCTTTTAGAGACATCGGTGGGGAATTCGCCTAAACTTCTGAGATTCCCAGTCATCCATCATGAATTAATATGTCCATACGAGAAGAGAACCCTAGGAAACTACCCGAAGGAAACGAACGCCGATTCCAGTCAAAGATACGAGGCAGACCGAGGGAGCCAGTACGTGGAACCCGAAAAGTGTCTTTTCCTCGTGTTCGTCACGCTAATACACCCATAAAATAATACAATTTAGTGAGTTAGTGATTGCACTGCTCACGCTATGTGTTAGGTAAATCGCCTTGTTCCCGTTGCCAGTAATACGCTTAGAGCGGATCCCCACACCTCTGTGAAGTTGTTTAGCCATAAGCCCTCATGAGCCTCTCTTTTCGTAGCTTCGTTCCGAACTGTTCTCAAATCTCTCCAGGCTGGAGAGTGAAACCTTTCTCAGTATAAAGGTAACTTAGTAGGAACGACTCGCATCTTATGGCCTTTTTCTGATACTCATACATTCACTTCGATTACCAGTACTACATCATAGGGATGTAGGTCGACACTCAAACAACCAATACCCGAGGCACGGGAAAAATATTATGCCTAATACGTTCAGGACAGAAACGTCCAGGGTTAACCATCGTCTCTCATTACCTTGTATTCCTTTCCGTATAGGAAAAACCATGCCACCGAAGAAGCGTAACCAATCCACAAGCAAGAAACCTACTCTCCTATTTGATGAAGCTACGTTCCAAGCTGCAGTTTCAGCAGCCGTAGCAGCTGTCATGGCTCACCTGAATGCTAACAACGCCAATGTTAGCAAGGTGCCCGTTGGAAATTCCAATCCTGACAATGGACAGCATCAACCCACACTTCCATACTCAGCCACCCAAGAACCTCAACTGAACCCACTAAAGAGAAAACTCAAGATAGAGGAGGGAAGTACCTCGTCTCAAGGACCTTCCGAAGGGCAACAAGCTGAGGCAGTCTGTACCCCTGTCAACCCTTCCCTCCCGATTCCAAGAAGACCGTATCTAGGAGACCTTCCCCATTGCAGCAAGTGCAGCTACCATCATCATGGTGCCTGCCGGGAACTCTATTGTGCTAGGTTCCACATGAAGGGGCATACTGCTCGTGTATGTAGAACTCCCGTGGAACGTATAACAGCAATCGCCAATGCGGCGGCCACACAGGTTTGCCACCTATGTGGCGAGTTTGGACACTTCAAGAAGGACTGCCCAACCGAAGGAAAAGACAAAGACACAGAAGGAGCCTGACACTACTGCTTAGGGAGAAACGTCAAGGAACTCGGTAGATTTTTGGTACGACTCTCGATCTCAGATAACAAAGCCAAGAACAATAAAAGACTAATTCAAATGCAAATTCTTTCCAGTAAGGCGAAAGTCGCAGCACTGTTATAAAAAATTAAAATTCATTAGGTAAAACTATAGTGGCTAAACATATACGTTACGGCCATGTATATTTAAGATGGACAGATCTAGAGTGAGCGAATGCCGCCTCATCTCCTGTTCCTTGTTTGGTTGTGGATTTAGGGCGGGGTCGCTCAGTCGACAGTCCTCCCCACCTTAAATGTACATGACTAGTATATGGGAGGCAATTATAGAAATGCCTCGTGAGAACCCGTTCATGAAAAGATACTCTATTCAGAAACACTTAGAACTCTCTATAGTTCCGCGTCGACTCTATCAGTCCAAGTATCCACGGTAGTGATACGTGGGACGAATCCCGAGACGCCTCGAACTGGTGTGCCTGTTCGGCACATGACTCTATCGATCTTCATTTTATATCATGTTGGAGTGTGCCAACTTCGACGACTCTATTGATCATGGTTTGATTTCGTGCAACCGTGTGTAAATCCTTAAGTGTTGTGTAAAAAGAACTTTCTCCATAGCCCTATCGGAAAATAAAGGTTCTTCCGAACCTGAACCTAACACAAATAAACCAACTTAATACGATCCGTCAATCATCCCTCTTATCTCAAACCTTCCGAAGCACCCAAGGGAAGATACCATGCACTGTTGACCGACCCCTCGTAGTCAGATGAACACCGAAGCGAAACACACTACAAGATACTTAAGAAGACAACAACCAATCGAAGCATACTCCGTAGATTCCCTCGGAAAACCCTTCGCACCTCGCACATCAGGTTCGTGAACCCAGAAGATAGAACTCATGAGACTGACCGCTATAACCAGGAATATGCATAAGGGCGGCATATAATTGAGGTCAAAAAGATTTAAGGTGTGTGTTTCCTCCCTATTCCCTGTTCCTCGTTGGGTTGTGAGTTTGGGGTGGAGTCGCACAGTTGAACGTCCCGCCGACCTCAACTGTATACTGCTCGCATACACGCGGTATTTGCGGTTAGGCTTAGTATGAGCTCTACCACGGACCTCTTAGCAAAACACCTTCACCTTATTCCATAACATAGGAGCCGAAGTCAAGAAAATCACTACGGGTTGAACTCTTAAAAGTTCCAAGTGAGAAGACTCTATACTCACTAGATTTAACTTAGACCGAGAAAACCCAGAATCTCCGGATGAGTAGTTGCAGTATATGCCCGCACTACTCCGGCACTTCGTCCACCTCGTTATAGACAAGTGGTGCCTATCATCCTCTACCCTATTGCATGGAGGAAATCATCGTCGCCCTGTAGACGATGGAATACATTCTCCGAAGTGAACACTAGGATACCGAGAACCACAGGATAACCTTCGTAGCCAAGAATATTTGGTCAAGTGTGAAAGTAGCTACGTTAAATCTCATGACCTGGATTCCGAAGAGATCATAGGCTTGACACCAGCCTTGGTGTTAGTAGAAGGGTTATGCAGGAACATACACCTTCCATGCTAGGATAAACCACAGTCATAGAGATTCATTGGATTATTAGGTGTTCCACGAATACTATCTCATGTAGAGATAATAAGAACTACCTCCCGAGATAGTCCAATGCTTGTTTAGTGAAACCCTATCTCCTCGACCCTCAGGGTTTCCGTATCTCAAGCTTCGTTAGTGCAGGTTCATTTTGCTCAAGCGCGAGATAGACACTCTATAGAAAACGAATAACCATAGTCACGCAACCCACTCGACGATCTAGAAAGTCTCTATCAACCAGTTGAAAGAAAACACGAAACCGAAGACCACCTGAGCTTCCTAAGGACTAACCTGAAGGACTACACATCCAGTACAAGTGAGAACGTTAGGAACTTCGTAATGGCGATCACACCAATGTTGATCTTGCCATAGAAGTACACTATGTTCTTAGTACTGAAAAGCTCTACTCCTTTCCGAGAGCTTAGGACCATCCGAGAATCCTCATGGAAATATGGTCCAACCCCTTTCCAGGCCGCTACCACCTTCGGATATACCATAAGATTCACACCGGTATATCCACTCTTAGACTCGATATGTGATTTCCCGACAACACTCTTAGTGCCTCACTCATCTTGATAGAATCCATTGAGAACTCTAACCTTGTAGATACACCAGTTGGAACCCACTAGCTACACAAGACGAAATCCGCATCCCGTACGCGAGGGTCTGTTGAAATGACAAACATAGACCAGAGATCACTTGGGAATGCGAGGACAACCACATAGGAAGTACTCTCATACCTCTACTTGGACATTCATACCTACTTCCCTGCCTAGATCTGAATTTCAGGACAAAATTCCCTCTAACGGGGGAATGATGTGACAACCCAAGTTGCCCCGTTACATTTCCCTGTTACCGTTAACGGAATATTCCACTGTTCAAAAGTTCCGTTAATGAGAAGTCATCAAGTTTAATAAACATTTCAATGTTGTATGTTTATATGCCGTTAAGTCGTGATAAAAGGAAATAAAATACATAACACATATTTCCATTTAATTGGAAATGTTAAGTTTTATTATTACGACCACTAAATCGGGTGCGACCAAAAAGCCCCGTTTAACGGCAGTATCGGGTAGAATTCCACTGAATACCGACTCTAAACCCTATATAAGGGTGAGTGGAGTCTATTGGAGACTTTTTACACTCTCTCTCTATACTCTCTCTCTAGACCCGTTTTCGCCCCGAATCCGCAACCAAACGCTTCCAAATTGTAAGTCCGCTTACCCTAGCTTGTTCTAAACATTACTAGCTGTAGTTATAGCCCAAAAACCATCCAAGAAGGCATGGGATAAGGAGTTTACGGCCCAGGAACACTCTAGGGCCGTAAACCCCTAAAATGGTGCCAAACATGCCTCTAAACTTGTCCTTAAGCTTGGAAATTAATTAGGGATCTAGCCTAGGAGTGTTTAAACATCAAAACACAAAGATTGAGGGCATAAAAGAGAGTTTACGGCCCAAGCACATGCTTAGGCCGTAAACACCTCTAAACCATGTCAAAATGCCCCAAAAACACTCCCAAACCACCCTTAGACTTCATACATAATTTAGGGACTTAGCATTTGGGGTTTGGATCAATTAAACACATCAAAATGAAGGACAACAATGAGTTTACGGCTCAAGCACATGCTTAGGCCATAAACTCCCCAAACATGCCCAAAATGTTGGTTTTTATTCCCCAAATGGCCTTAGACTATTTCTATAAAATGCTAGGAAGGATTTAAGGACTTAAACACAATGAAATGAGGCTTGATTTGGAGTTTACGGCCCAAGCATTTATCTAGGCCGTAAACTCCCCAAAACCCACTCACATGATGGTTTTAATCCTCGAAAATTGCATCATACTTCATTAGAAATCACTAGAAAGGCATTAGGGACTTTAAACTTCACAAAATCCAAGGCATGAGAGTTTACGGCCGTAAACTCCCATGGGAGTGTTCATAGGCCGTAAACTCCAATATAATGCCCTTAGAAGCCTCAAATCCACTCATGCCTTTTATGAAAAGTCCTTAGAAAAATCCCATGAACAAGCTAGAAGCCTTAAAACACCCTAGAACCCATCACCATGAGTTTACGGCCGTAAACTCATGGTGAGTAGTCCCTGGGCTGTAAACTATGTATTAAGGGGGTATTCTTGGGTAGCAAACTCCATTCCTTAGTCATTCACACCCTTAAACGCTACCTGGGACACCCAAACACTTAGCCAAAGTGTTTTCCGCTCCTGTGAGCGCATATATCTGTTTAATTAGTATTAAATGTGCTAATCACATGTAAACATATGTTGTCATATGTTAAATAGGTCATTGTGTGTGTTCGAGTCCTTACGTAGCACCGAACGCCCAAACAGCACTCTCGTCGGACCTACTTACACCAAGTGAGTTCATACCCCTGAATGAACCTTTTAAATGCTTTTAAATGTTTTATAGGGGGAATACAAGTTAAACATGCCAGTTATCATGTCAATCGCATATGATTGATAACCCGCATGCACAAGATTTTACCACTTTACACTGTTTTACCGAGTGGGACACTAAAATGACTTTTACCTGTTTCATAACTTTTACTTATACTGATTTATTCAAATTCATTCTAAAATGGTTTATGAAAGATCCTCTATGGTTTTAAACATATTTTACGAAGGAATACAATTTGTGATTTTCTCTGTACATAAAGATTTTTCATTAAAGATTTCCCTTTTCGATGTATACTTTTACTTATAAAATACTGCTGCTTCACTTATACTTATTTTATACTCTGACTCGGTAACATTTTCACTTATACCTATAGTCGCTTATACTTGATGACACTTATACTTATTCACGCTCTTACTTAGTGATACGATTTCTCCTTCACTTATACTGGATAACGACTTTACTCCACTTATACTTGATAGACGTTCTTACATCACTTATTGTCGTCTCTGCTTCGTGATACACTTATACTTGGTACGCTTACACTTCATGGTTCGATTATCCCACACTGTACACGTATACTTCACAACTCGGATGTTCCACTGTACTCTTATACTTCACGACTCAGATGTTCCACTGTACACTTATACTTCACGACTCAGATGTTCCCCTGTACACTTATACTTCACCGTATGATACACACTCAAGCGTAGTTAGATGTATGTTTATGCTTGTATAGATGCATATAAATAATGATTGAAGGACTTAGGAAGGCTTGTCTGCCCTATTTCCTTTTCTTCGTTGAGATGTGGTCTGGTGGGATCGGATGTCCATCTGAAGGTCGTTCAATTCATTAGTTATATATTACGTATACGAGCATAGACATACGAGTTTTCTTCATTCAATCCAGTTAAGATTCTATACCTCTAGTCTACACTTACATAAGAAACCCACTCCCTCCTAGTAACACACTATCCTCTATTTGGGATGCATCTTAGGGACGCGGCCTTCTCTGTCGTCTAGTTGGTAACCAGAGTCACCTGTAGGGAGAGCGGACATTGTGTGTATAGGCCTATACGGGATTGACAACCCCGCACCCTGACTGCTAGCTACAGTCCAAGGCCTACCAAGCCAAGGGGTGACAAATGTCACATTATATAGATGCTTGTAGGGCGTCTAGTACTCTAGTTAGTATGGTTACGAGTATCCTGGGTTGCCTTATAATTCATGGCTTTAAGGTAACAGTATTTCGTCAGCGATTTACACTGTATGCTGATGTCACCTTTTTCAGAGTCACACTGTTTTGACCTTGCTGGATGTATCTTTCGTTTGATATCGTCTGCGGTCTGTTATCTCTGTTTGACCTTTCAAGATGTACCTTTCATTTGGTATCGTCTGTGGTCTGTCTTCACTGTTTTGACCTTACAAGATGTATCTTTCGTTTGATACCGTCTAGGGTCTGTTATCTCTGTTTGACCATTCATGATGTACCTTTCATTTGGTATCGTTTGTGGTCTGTCTTCACTGTTTTGACCTTGCGAGATGTACCTTTCATTTGGTATCGTCTGCGGTCTGTCTTCATTGTTATGACCTTGCAAGATGTACCTTCCATTTGGTATCGTCTTCGGTCTGTGTTCACTGTTTTAGACCTTACCAGTTGTACCTTTCATTTGGTACCTTCGGGGGTCTGTTTCTCCATTTGTTAGACTGAACCAGGCGTGTCGTTAGTTCGATACTTTCCTGGAGTCTATGACTCTTTTGCCTTAGTCAGCAGTCCTCACTGCTGAGGCATATGTTATTCCCTGATGCCCCTGCTTTCTTTAATAATCAAATTTAGTATTTTGATATTATTAGCAATTAAGGGAAACTTCTTCTTACCACATTACACTGACCAGTCTTGGTAGAAGGCTGCTTTTATTAAAGAAAATATAGGATTTTCTGGAAAGAACACTAATACACTGAAATCACTTAAACTACTGCTTTATAAAGTTATTTGACTAAATGACACTAAATACTTATGAACTCACCAGCATTGTAAAAATGCTGATACTCGCTTTTCAAATAACTTGTATTCTCAGGTTAGCATTAGACAGGTACATCCCCGGAGCTGTTGATGAAGATAGCTTAGTACCACGCTGTATTTATTCGATTACTTGTATTACTTAAAACTATTGTAATGTAACCTTGTAAAAGTATTACTATTAATGCAATGTTTTGTTGTACTTTGATTACTATAATGCATGTGTTGTGATACTTGACATGACGTCATCCACCCCAGAACGTTTCCGCCGTTCCGGTTTTGGGGTGTGACAGACACTCTCCCATGAAGGGTTAACAACCCCCGACTATCATAATCGAATGCAGCTGCTCGGCCCACAATCCTCTTACATTTCTGCTTCTCTTCCTTGAGGCCCTCAACCTGAGCCTCCCTGATCCGTTCCAATAACGGAGTAATCACTGTCATCCTCAAACACAAATCTCTGATAGGGGCTGCTGTCACCTTCCGACTCAAGGCATCGGCCACTACGTTGGCCTTCCCTGGATGATAAAGGATTTCACAATCATAATCCTTCAGCACATCCAACCATCTCCTCTGCCTCATGTTTAGACTCGGTTGATCCATAAGGTATCTCAAACTCTTGTGATCCGTGTAGATGGTACAACGGACCCCATAAAGATAATGTCTCCAAATCTTGAGGGCAAACACCACTGCCCCCAGCTCCAAGTCGTGCGTAGGATAGTTAGCCTCGTGAGGCTTCAATTGTCTCGAGGCGTAAGCTATCACATGCCCCCGCTGCATCAACACTGCTCCCATACCTGTGATTGAGGCATCACAGTAGACTACAAAATCCTCTATTCCCTCGGGCAGGGAAAGAATCGGAGCCTCGCATAACCTTTGCCTGAGGGTCTCGAATGTCGTCTGCTGCTCAGGCCCCCAACGAAACACCACCGACTTCCTAGTCAGTCGGGTGAGCGGTACTGCTATCTTGGAGAAATCCTGAATGAATCTCCGGTAATACCCTGCCAACCCCAGGAAACTCCGAATCTCGGATGGAGACCTCGGGACTTCCCACTGCATCATGGCCTCTATCTTGGCCGGATCTACCAATATACCCTTCTAGTTGATGAGGTGACCAAGCAACTACACCTCACGCAACCAAAACTCACACTTGGAGAACTTCGCGAAAAGCCTCTTCCTTCTCAACACTTCTAGCACCTCCCTCAGGTGCTCCTCATGCTGCTCCTGAGTCTTGGAGTACACGAAGATATCATCTATGAATACTATCTTAAGACCGATCCAGCATCAGTCTGCATATGCGATTCATGAGGTCCATGAATATGGCTGGAGCATTAGTGAGCCCAAAAGGCATCACTACAAACTCATAATGACCATATCGGGTCCTGAAAGCAGTCTTCTGCACATCTTCGCCTCTAACTCGCATCTGGTGATATCCGGAGCGTAAATCGATCTTGGAGAACCAAGACACTCCCTGAAGCTGATCAAACAAATCATCTATCCTCGGGAGGGGGTAACGGTTCTTCACCGTTACCTTATTCAGCTCCCAGTAGTCGATGCACATACGGTGCGGTCCATCCTTCTTCTTCACAAATAAGATCGGTGCTCCCCAGGGTGAACTACTCGGCCGTATAAAACCCTTGTCTAGCAACTCCTGCAGCTGCATAGACAACTCCTGCATCTCAGGGGGAGCTAACCGATACGGTGCCTTGGCTATCGGAGCTGCACCAGGAATTCGGTCGATCCCAAACTCGACCTGTCTCTCGGGAGGTATTCCTGGTAAATCCTCCGGGAATACATCCGGAAAGTCTCGTACTACCGGCACATCGTCCACTGTCGACTTGCCCTTCTCCCGGGCATCCATAACGTAGGCTACATAGCCTACGCAACCCTGCTGAAAATAGCGTCTCGCCCTCGCGGCTGAACAAAGAACTGGTCCACGCTGTGGCCTCTCGCCCTGAATCACTAACTCTCCCCCACTGGGAGTGCGAACCCTCACTAGCTGTAACTCGCAATCAATCACGGCCCCGTTGGGACTCAACCAATCCATGCCCACTATAACCTTATTCCCTCGCAGGGGAATAGGGACCAAATCCACCAAAAACTGCTTGTCGAACAACTGAAGAGAACATCCTCGATGTACTCTGGCGACCCTCACGGTCCTATTATCTACTATCTCGACCTCTAGTGGACAATCCAGCTCCCCAGGAGCTCTACTAGATCTTTTGCTAAGCGCTAGCGATACAAACGATCGGGTAGCCCCCGAATCAAATAATACTGTAGCAGAGATGCCGTTCACCGAGAACATCCCTATACAAAACATATAACCATAAGCAATACTCAATAATAATAACAATAATATAGAGATGAAGGGAAAATACATACCCGTCACCACATCAGGAGTCGCTCGCGCCTCCTCTGCTGTCATCTGAAAAGCTCGACTCCTAGCCACTGGTGTCTCTACTCGGCCCTGACGGCCATCTGTAATCCTCAAAGTAGCAGGGGCAGGTGCAACCACCTTCCCTGCTGCAGCTAAACTTGGACACTGGGACTTTTTATGTCCCCTCTGATTGCACTGAAAGCAAATCAGATCTGATGTTGCAACAGCGGTAGCAAGAGCCATACAATCCCTACTCAAATGCCCAGTTCGACCGCACTTGTAGCAGCCCGAACTCCCTGCCTTGCACACCCCGTCGTGCAATCTTCCACACTTGCCACATCGACCGTGGCTCTAATGACTCCTGGATCTGTGATCTGAAACCTTTGGCTTTTTGCCCGAACTGCCTGTACCCGGAACCGCCTCCGGTTTCCTCTTCTTCTCCATCTTAAGGTCAATCTCCCTCTCCCGAGCCCTAGCAATCATGTCATCCAGCGTTTTACAGCTGGATCGGCTCACAAACTGGCGGATATCGCTCCGCAGCATCTCATGATAACGGGCTTTCTTCATCTCCTCATGAGTTGCATACTGAGGAACGAGAAGAGCCCTCTCCCTGAACTTGGCGGTGATCTCCGCCACTGTCTCTGTAGTCTGGGTGAGGTCCTGAAACTCCCTGGCTAACTGTTGCACCTCAATAACTGGTGCAAACTCCGCCCTGAACCTGGTGGAGAAATCGGTCCAGGTCATGGCATCTAACGCTGCATCATGTACAATAGTATGTCCGACCTCCTCCCACCAATCCCGTGCCCTGTCCTTCAGGAGACAGGAGGCCAATCTAACCTTGTCCCCCTCGGGACACCTGCTCGTGCGGAAAGCGTTGGTCACATCTGCCAACCATCTCGTACTCGCTATGGGGTCCCGCGCCCCATGGTAGTCTGGAGCTCCACATGCCCTGAACTCCCTAAACGTAAGTGTGCGTGACCCCATCATGGCTGCCATCTCGGCACGGAAAGTGCCCAATCTCTCATCCATTAGCTCTAGAATACCCTCCTTGATCGAACCGAAGATCACAGAAGTCTGCTCCAGTATGATGCGGGTAACCTCCGAAGAAAGAAACTCTCTGGTCTGCTCATCCATCTGCCCGGCCTCCGGGCCTGATCCTGGTCCTGATCCCCCTCCGGCATCTGAACTGCCGACTGCTGGTCTCGAACGCAAAACTACCATTTTGAAACAAATCATAGCAACATCAGAAAACTGAAATATCTCAAGGGATCACTGATACCGATACTAGTTTCCTGGTCTTGTCTCAGCCTTCCTTGATTCGAGTACGGATCCTCTGCTTTCAGTAGTACGGGCCCATACTACCTTCCACATCTATTCGTACTTTCCTCAAGAACTGCCTTGACTCCACCAAGTCACTTCTACTATTACTGATCTCTGCTACTCTTATCCTAGGCTTTCCCTAGGGAAACCTCTGACTCTATTCAAAACAGTCCTCAGCTGCTGAAGACCTCCTCGTGTCAATAATTAGTCATCACTTGAATACCATCACATGTGATGAGGCTCAGATAATCCTTCGAGTAAAGGACTCGTCCCTACCACGGTTAGACTCAAACAAGAGCTGCGCAATAAGGCCAAATCTAACACTCTGAGATTATTCAACCCTTGTCACATGCGATGTGTCGTATTCACCTAATGACTAACTCCCGCCACTCGGAGTCCCACAAAGCACGAAGCAAGCAGCATTCGGATACAGGAATTTACTCAAGCAAATCTATTCTCATAACGAGATATTGTTCTAGCATACAATGCTAAGCTCATACTATCAGGCATAACCTATCAGGCTATACTACTACTGTCTACTTCAATACTAGCATGCAGATCTCGCGAAGCTGAAACACATAAAGAAGGCACATAAGGCATCCTCCTAGATCCTTAGCCCTATTCTAGCATGCTGTTCTACTGAAACTAAAACTGAATAACATAAAGTAGCATGTATGGGTAGTTTGGGAGTACTTACTTGAGCTCGGCCGATTTGCATGCACCACACCCTTTTCTCTCTTTCTTTTTTTTTTTTTTTTTGTTTTTACTTTTTCTAAAATTGTTTTCTTTTCTCAAAATATTTTTCTAAACATGGTTTTTCTCTTAAAAACTTTATACCACATCCTTAGTTTGAGTTCAGACACACCCGAAAGTGTGCCCAAATCGCTCAAACCAAGGCTCTGATACCAACTTGTAACATCCCAAAATACGACCCAAAAATTTTTGTTGAATAATTACTAAAACACCATAATAAAATCATAAGGTAAACTCGTACGTCAATATCTCACAAACAAAAGTAAAGTGTTATGAGTAAACTGAATCAAGAATATATCAGTCACATCTATGAAAATCAAAACAACTCCCAGCACAGCTGAAGCTGTGGTGTGTGTGTGCGATGCCATCAACCCGAGCTCTTCCCTTTGTTTGCGGAAGTACCTGAAACCAAAACTGAAACTATAAGCACGAAGCTTAGTGAGCTCCCCCAAACTACCACATACCATATAATACATAAAAACACATACTGGGCCTTGCCCACTGCATCGGACCGAAGTTCGGAAACTGCATCGGACCAAAGTCCGGAACTAACCAGGGCCTTGCCCTCTGCATCGGATCGGGATCCGAAACTACTGAGGCCTTGCCTCCTGCATCGGACCAAATTCTGGAACTAACTGCATCGGACCGAAGTCCGGAACTGACTGCATCGGATAGAAGTCCGGAGCATACTGAACATAGCATCACATAAGCATATCAACTAACATGAGTACATAGATAGCATACTACATCGGGATGTAACCCGGAACACATAACGCAAAATACTGTCTGAGCCACGAAGGCATCAAACATACTAGAATCTGCATCGGACCGAAGTCCGGATACTACTGCTAGCTAAACGGGCCGACATTGTGGCCTTAGACCCGTTCCTACTGAAAGGAAACTCACCTCGTGATATGGCTGCTGAGTGTGTGGCTCCGGGAACTATCTGTTGCTGCTCCGGTATCTCCCCGGCTACAAATCCACAAATACACTCAATCAAATTACTAATAACTGCATTGGGGTAAATGACTCTTTTACCCCTGGCTAAAGTTAACTCTCCTGGTCAAAATCAACTTTACAGTTGACCTGACTCGCCGAGTTGGGTCGCCAACTCGCCGAGTCCCTACTCTCATTTCTCAACCCTACTCGCTGCTACTCATCGAGTATGGCATACACTCGATGAGTTCCCGCTCTATATCAACACTCAGGTCATCTGCATCCAACTCGCCGAGTTGTATGAACAACTCGACGAGTTGTTCTTGAATCATAAGAAGATTGCCTTGGACTCGCCGAGTTGTATGAACAACTCGTCAAGTCCCTCCATCACTGAGTCTGCCCTCCAACTCACTGAGTCCACTCTCCCACTCAAAGGTTACCACTTGAAATCACTCAAAAGGGGAAAAATCTGGACTCGCGGCTTGACTCGCCGAGTCGTTCTTCCGACTCGCCGAGTCGCATCCATGCAGCTACTCAAAACTCGATTCTGCTTGAATCCAGCGTCTAAAACTTATAGATCTAGGCTTCCTTAGTTCGATTAACACGTAAAGATTCTATCTTTACGTGTACATAAGCATCCAAGAAGATAATAAGGTTCAAAAAGCATGATAAAGGCTAGATCTAGGGTTCTCATACAAAGCAACTTCAAAAAGGTAATAGATCTGGGCTGCACAACTCCCTAATGAACAGATCTAAGGATATCTCGACCTATTAAGGCATCCAATCAACTATAAGGTTGGAAAATACATCAAACTAACCCTAGAAATGTTCTAATGGAGATTTTAAGCATAAAACAAGAGGATTCCGAGAAATACCTCAAAGAACTCTGATTTTGACCTTGGATCTTTTCTCTACACCTCTTCTCTTTGTTCCTTTCTTCTTCTTCTTCTTCAAGCCTTCAAGAATCCACACAAAGACACTTCAATCAATCAAGGGATGGGTTCAGGGTTTCTCACAGCTCCCTGAGGTGAAGGAGGCGAGTTTGGGGCTGATAAGGTGGTTTAAATAGGGTGCAAACCCAGAGATTTAGGGTTTCAACCTGGCAGGCCGACTCGTCGAGTCCCGAATATGGACTCGCCGAGTCGCCGATCTATAAGTTGATCAACAACGCGACCCTACTCGACGAGTCGGGACATAGAATTGTCGAGTTCCTCTACAAACTTCAAAAATAAATACTAAAAAACAACATACCAGAGACGGGTCGTTACAGGTTAATTGGTGCCCTAAACTCCCCATTTGACTTAGAAAAATGCTTAGGAATTTACCCTCTACCACTTAAGCCCTTAAAACACCAAAAGAATGAGTGTATAGGAGCTTACGACCGTAAGCTCTCTTGCTTAGGCCGTAAACTCCTCAAAGGGTCCATTTGGTGCTTTAAACCCATTCACACATTCGATATTTGAGTCTAGCAAAATTCCACAATTGATATGAGGCCTTTAAGCATCCTAGAACACCCTCACCATGAGTTTACAGCCATAAACTCATGGGAGTAGTCCCAGTGCCATAAACACCATAAGGTGAGTTTACTATTGGAGAGTAAACTCCATTCCTAAGCCATTTACGCCCTTAAATGTCACCCGGGACACCCTAAACACTTAACCAAAGTGTTTTCCACTCCATACAGTGCATATACTTGTTTAATTAGTATATAATATACTAATTGTATGTGAACATATGTTATCATATGTTAACTAGGTCTCTAAGTGTGTCCAAGTCCTTACTTGACACCGGACACTCAACCGGCACCTTCGACAGATCCACTTACACCAGGTGAGTTCATACCCCTTTAATGAACCTTTCAAATGTTTTTATATGTTTTATGGGGGGATACAAGTCAATTATACATGCTTATGGAAATTAATCACATGTGATTCACTATCCGTAGTTCAAATCACATGTGATTTACCACTATGCCTTATAAAAGGATTTTACGTTTTCAAAACTATTTTGGATAAATAAACAATTTTCTAAATGTTTCCTTTTGACAAGATTTTTATTAAATAACTTGTATTCTCAGGTTAGCATTAGACAGGTACATCCCCGGAGCTGTTGATGAAGATAGCTTAGTACCATGTTGTACTTATTATATTTGCTTGTATTACTTTGATATAGTGTAATGTAAACCATGTAAAACTATTACTATTAATGTAATGTTATGTTGTACTTTGATTACTATAATGCATGTGTTGTGATACTTGACATGACGTCATCCACCCCAGAACGTTTCCGCCATTCCGGTTTTGGGGTGTGACAGATTGGTATCAGAGCATTGTTTATAGTGAGCTAAGTATATCAATTCATAAAAGATATACAGCCTATAAATACAAAAGGGATAAAACACTCTGACCAAGATCTATACTTTAAAATATAACCATATTTTACCAAAGTATAATAACATCCAGAATCTAAACACTTGAACTCAAGTATCACAAGAAGAACAGTAATAAAAGTCTTCGGATGTTGAGCACTACAGTCAAACCTGGGCAGTTATGTAATCGTACATTGGAATAAACGTAACCTGATCAACTACATTTATTCAAGATGCGATGAACGTGTGCTTGGGAGTGATAGTGGTGTTACAACAGATCTGAAACTTACCAACTAGGAATGCTAGAGCCAAACATAAAGTTAAAATACTATAGGAGTATTTTGGAAAACTAAAAGATTCACACTAATCCCGTAATCATAATCAGAAGATAAGAAACAAACAAGAAATTAAAATACCATAAGGGTATTTTAGGATACATTGATATACCTACAACTACAAGAGAGTATACTCCCAAGGTTATATATAATAAGGATCCCATAGGCTAAGAATGTGTGGTTTCGCCCTATTTCCTTTTCCTCGTTGGTATGTGGATCTAGAGTAGTATCACATATTCGAAGGCCTATCGGATCTAAGCTATATATTATTCGTATACCCTATGTAATCATAGCAGGACTTGATATGGATCACCCAGTGAAATGTTAATAATCTCTTAGGATTCTTTAGACATTTCCATTCTCGCACGAACCCTGTAGAAAACCCTATCCACTTTAGTACTCGGCAGAAGAGTTGATTCCAACCCCGAAGAAGTTCATTTAGAAGATTTCCAGCTCGGAAACGAATGAACTGGGTCGACATTAGTGCATTCACCAAGTGCCTATATCTTTTAGGGACATCGGTGAGAGATTCACCTAAACTTCCGAGATTTCGAGTCATCCATCATGAAGTGATGACACCCAGAGTCGGATTCGGAAGTAAGGCGGAGTAGAAATTCAATATGTCCATACGAGAAGAGAACCCTAGGTAACTACCCGAAGGAAACCAACGACGGTCCCAGTCAAAGATACTAGACAGACAGAGGGAGCTAGTGTATGGAACCCGAGAAGTGTCTTTTCCTCATGTTCGTCACGCTAATACACCCATAAAATAATACAATTTAGTGAGTTAGTGGTTACACTACTCATGCTATGTGTTAGGTAAGTCTCTTTTCCCATTGCCAGTAACACGATTAGAGCGCATCCCCACACCTCTGTTGAGGTTGTTTAGCCATAAGTCTTCGTGAGCCTTTCTTTCTACGGTCTTCATTCCGAACTATTTTCCAATCTTTCCAGACTGGAGAGTGAAACCTTTCCCGGTATGAAGGTAACTTAGTAGGAACGACTCCCACCTTATGGCCTTTTTCCGATACTCATACTCCTACCTTGAATACCAGGACTACATCATAGGGATGTAGGTCGACACTCAAACAACCAGTACCCGAGGCATGGGAAAAATTTATGCCTAATACAGTCAGGACATATATGTCTGGGGTTAGCCATCGTCTCTCATTATCTGTATTCATTTCCGTGTAGGAAAAACCATGCCACCGAAGAAGCGCAACCAGACCGCAAACACGAAACCTGCTCTCATGTTCGATGAAGCTACATTCTGGGTTGCGGTCTCGGCAGTCGTTGCAGCTGCCATGGCTCAACTGAATGCTAACAACGCCAATGTTAGCGAGAGCCCTATCGTAAATTCCAACCCCGGCATTGGACCGCAGCAACCAACACCAGCATGCCCGACCATTCAAGAACCCCAACCAACCCCACTAAAGAGAAAGTTCAGAAACGAGGAAGGAAGTACCTCGGCTCAAGGACCTTCCGAAGGGCAACGAGCTGAGGCAGTCAATACCCCTACCAACCCTTCCATCCCAACACCTACAAGACCAAACCTAGGAATCCAACTAATGACGACAGTCACGAGCAGTCCAAGTGGTAAAACGGAGAGAAGGAAATGGAATCGTCACCCTCGAAAGGAGCGCCAACGACTCCACAAACTTGTTGTGCAAGTGGAAAACCCCACCCCTCCAGCATCAGCACGACCCCTTTCACAAGTCCCTGGCATCGGGTCCAACCCTACACATGATAGTAGTATCAAATTCAGACTCTTTAAAGGGAAATTTTCGAAGTGGAGGAACGAGGAGGGCACTCGTGTCCACGTAACTCTGACTAAGCACCTCACTCCTACCACCAATACCAGTACGAACCAGCCATGTCATCGGTGTGGTGAGATAGGGCACCTCAAAAGGGATTGTCCAATAATAAAGAACTCCGACGTAGACGGGAGGATACCAAGAATCACTGCTGCAGGAGAAACGATAGGGGCACAGGAAAAGTCTAACTTTAACGTTGAGAGAGAAGCATCAAGGAACCCGGTGGATTTTTGGTACGTCTTTCGATCACATATAACTAAACCAAAAACATTAAAAGACAAATTCAAATGTAAATACTTTTTCATAAGGCGAAAGTCGCAGCACTGTTATAAAATTTAAAAAATTCATTAGGTAAAACTGTAATGGCTAAAACATATATGTTACGGCCATGTATAGTTAAGATGGATAGACCTAGAGTGAGTGAATGCCGCCTCATTTCCTGTTCCTCGTTGGGTTGTGGATTTAGGGCGGGGTCGCTCAGTCAACAGTCCTCCCCACCTTAATTATACATGACTAGTATATGTTAGGCGATTATAGAAATGCCTCATGTGAATCCATTCATGAAAAGATACTCTGCTCAGAAACATTTAGGACCCTCTATAGTTCCGCGTCGACTTTATCGGTCATGGTTTGATGTAGTGCAGCCATGTGTACGTCCCTAGTGCTGTGTAAAAAGAACTTTCTCCGTAGCCATGTCGGAAAATAAAGGATCTTCCGAACCTAAACATAAAACAATTAATCAAACCTAATGCGATCCGTCAGTCGTCCCTCTTACCTCAAACCTTCCGAAGTACCGCGGAGAGGGGTACCGCGCGCTGTTGACCAACCCTCCTTAGACAAATAAGAACCAAAGCGAAAGACACTGCCTGCATTCTGGAAGACGATAACCACCTGAAGCATACCTAGTAGATTCCCTAGAAAGACCCTTCATCCTATTCCATAAAATAGGAGCTGTAGTCAAGAGAACCACTGCGGGTTGAGCTACTATAAAGACCACAAATCCGAAATTTGTTGTCATACCAGTTAAGCTCACATGATAACTAACACCCTTAGTTAGTAAAGAGATTAAAGTCCAAGTAATGGAACCCTATACTCACTAGATTTGACCTAGACCGAGAAAACTCAGAACCTTCGGAAGAGTAGTTGCAGTAGATGCTCGCACTACTCAGGCACTTCGTCAACCCCGTTACAGACAAGTAGTGCCTAGGATCCTCTGCCCCCTCGCATGGAGGAAATCGTCGTCGCCCTGTAGACGATAGACTTCATTCTCCAAGGTGAACACTAGAATACCGAGAACCACAGGATAACTTTCGTAGCCCAGAATACCTGATCAAAGTATGAAATTTGTTACGTTAAGCCTTATAACCCAGATCCTTAAGAGATTACAGACTCGACACCAGTCTAGGTGCTAGCCAATGGGTTATACAAGAGCATACTTTCCATACTCAAATAAACCAATGCCTTGGAAATTTGGACATGACTTACAAGGTTCATTGGGCCATCAGGTGATCGACGTTTACTATCTCACGCAGAAATAGTAGAATCACCCCCCCCCCCTCTTCGAGGTAGTCCAACACTCGTCTAGTGAAACCCTATCTCCCAGACCCTGAGGGTCTCCATTAGAAATATCTCAAGAATCAGAAGTACAGATTCATTTTGCACAAGATTGAGATAGACACTCGACAGCAAACAGATACCCATAGACATGCAATCCATCCGATAATCTAGAAAGTCTCTAAAAGCCAGTTGATAGGAAAACGCAAAACCAAGGACAACCCGAGCTTCCTAAGAATCAACCTGAAGGACTACACTACCAGTATGAGAAAGAACATTAGGAACTTCGGAATGGCAATCACACCAGTGATGATCTCGCCATAGAAGTACACTATGTTCTAAGTGCTGAAAAGCTCTACCCTTCTGAGAGCTTAGGACCATTTGAGAATCCTCGCGGAGATTTGGTCCAACCCTTTTCAGACCACCACTACTTTCAGATATTCCACAAGTTTCACACCCGATCGATCCACTTCTTAGACTCAGTGTTTACCCGACGTCACTCTTCGTATCCCACTCATCTTGATAGAAACCATTAAGAACCCTAACCTTGTAGATACACCAGTCGGAACCTACTAACTACATGAGACAGAATTTGTATCCTGTAGGTGAAGGTTTGTTGGATTGGCAAACACAGACCAGAGTTCACTTGGGAATGCGAGGACAAACAGAATAGGAAATACCGTCATGCTGCTATCATCCATACCTACTTCCTTGCCTAGACCTGAATTTCGGGATGAAATTCCATCGAACGGGGGGATGATGTGACAACCCAAGTTTGTTCCGTTACATTTCCGCGTTACCGTTAACGGAATATCCCATTTTATAAAAATTTCGTTAATTTAAGGTCGTCAAATAAATAAATGTCTTATTTATTTATATATATTATGTCTATTATGTCGTTATAGTCGTGATAAAGTAAATAAAAACACTTAAGTTACATTTCCGTTTAATTGGAAAAAGTCAGCTTTTATTATTACGACCACTAAATCGGGTGCGACCAAAAGCCCCATATAATGACACTATCGGGTAGAATTCCACTGAGCCCCGACTCCAACCCCTATATAAGGGTGAGTGGAATCCATTGGAGACTTTTTACACTCTCCCCACTCTCTCTCTCTCTCTCTCTCTCTCTCTACAGCTTAATTTCGAGCCAAAAATCATCCGTTTCGAGCCCCAAGGAGTAAGCCACCTATCCTAACTCGTTGTATAACTTATCTAGCGTACAAAATTCGAGTTTAAAACATAAAATAGGGACAAAATCATGAGTTTACGGCCCAAGAACACTCTTGGGACGTGAACACCATTTAATGGGGTTTTTAAGCCCCAAAACCCCTCCAAATTGTCCCTAAGGCTTAGATATGACTTGTAGGCTTATGGAATCGGATTTAGAACACCTTGAACTAGCATTTTGGGGAGTAAACATGATTTTACTGCCCAAGAACACTCTTGGGCCGTGAACTCCTCTTCATGGGGAGTAAACTCATATTTATGTGTTAAAAATGCCCTTAAACACACCAATGGCCTTGGATTAAATTCTAGAAACGACCAACAACAAGATAGGGACCTTAAATGCAATTAAAATAACTCCATAAGGAGTTCATGGCCATAAACCTCTCATGGAAGGGTACCTGGGCTGTAAACTCCTATAAAGGGGTTAATTGGTGCCCTAAACTCCCCATTTGACTTGGAAAAATGCTTAGGAATTTACCGTCTACCACTTAAGCCCTTAAAACACCAAAAGAATGAGTGTATAGGATCTTAAGGCCGTAAGCTCTCTTGCTTAGGCCGTAAACTCCTCAAAGGGTCCATTTGGTGCTTTAAACCCATTTACACATTTGATATTTGAGTATAGCAAAATTCCACAATTGATATGAGGCCTTTAAGCATCCTAGAATACCCTCACCATGAGTTTATGGTCGTAAACTCATGGGAGTAGTCCCAGGGCCATTAAAACCATAAGGTGAGTTTACTCTTGGAGAGTAAACTCCATTCCTAAGCCATTTACGCCCTTAAATGTCACCCGGGACACCCCAAACACTTAACCAAAGTGTTTTCCACTCCTTAGAGTGCATATAATTGTTTAATTGGTATATAATATACTAATTATATGTGAACATATGTTATCATATGTTAACTAGGTCTCTAAGTGTGTCCAAGTCCTTACTTGACACCGGACAATCAACCGGCACCTTCGTGGGATCCACTTACACCAGGTGAGTTCATACCCCTTTAATGAACCTTTCAAATGTTTTTATATGTTTTAGGGGGGGATACAAGTCAATTATACATGCTTATGGAAATTAATCACATGTGATTCACTATCCGTAGTTCAAATCACATGTGATTTACCACTATGCCTTATAAAAGGATTTTACGTTTTCAAAACTATTTTGGATAAATAAGTAATTTTCTAAATGTTTCCTTTTGACAAGATTTTTATTAAATAACTTGTATTCCCAGGTTAGCATTAGATAGGTACATCCTCGGAGCTGTTGATGAAGATATCTTAGTACCATGTTGTACTTATTATATTTGCTTGTATTACTTTGATACAGTGTAATGTAAACCATGTAAAACTATTACTATTAATGCAATGTTTTGTTGTACCTTGATTAGTATAATGCATGTGTTGTGATACTTGACATAACGTCATCCACCCCAGAACGTTTCCGTCGTTCCGGTTTTGGGGTGTGACATATTCATAAATGAATACACTGCTATTCATAAATTAATACACATTCTATCATCAAATGCATACCTCTAATCATAAATAAATACACTTATTCACATGAATACACTAAAATTTATAAATACGTACAACCATTCACACATGAATACATTGCTATTCATAAATAAATACAATACTAGTCATAAATAAATACACATTCTATCATAAACAAGTACAACACCCTTATTTAACAGAACATGCAAAAACCTTCATAAATCTGAATTTGAAACCTATTATCAAACAATACCTTCACATCTTCAGAAAAACATTTCTCTCTTTCTTCCTTATAAAACTCACCATCTTTTGAAATTAAAGGAAGCCTAGTCTCAGAGCAGCTTGAAATGTATTCTGATTGAAGGAAGATCAAATTCATTTTCCTGCGTCGTTTAAGATGGATGTCCGATTGCAATCTTAAGAGAAAGGTGGAATGATTTCATCTTCGGAACTGATGAATCTGAGTTCTGGAAACAATAATGTGGGTGTGAGATTATAACTTAAGAACTTTAGATTATTTGACAATAAAATATGTGAACAAAAGGTTAATACAACCTTTATTTAAGTGTCTTTCAGAAGTACAGGATGTCCAAATACATCCATGAATCATCCAAAGGCAAATTTAATTGGTTCAACCACTCTAGCCATCAAACTAAACCAAACGACCAACAATTGATGCTACAATTGAAATGAAATAAGCGAACAAAAGAAAGAAGGATTTCACCTGTCTTCAGCAATGATGAATCTGATTCCCAAATCTGGAAACAATAGCTAGTTCGAAAGAGAAAGGTGGAATGATTTCATCTTCTTGTGTGTTTCAAGGCGGATATCCGATTGCAATCTGAACCAGGTACTCACCTCCCTCTCGGTTTTCCATGAATCGATTGGAGGTCTGATTGAGATCGAATTACAGGAGCCCGATTGGAAATCTACTTCCAGGTCCGATTAGGGCTACGAAAATCGAAGGTGCGGTGGAGGTAGGGTAAGAGATGAATATATCTTGAACATTGATGGGTTTCTTTTTGGAATAGTGTCTAAGGCTGCAACTATATTAGGCAAGTATTTGACCCGATTGTGCATGATCCTTTTGGGTTTCCTTCACCATAGCAACTTGATAGGACGATTTATTATGAAAGAATAGATATTATTAATATATTATGAGAATAATATGATGAATAATAATATAGTTATTTGATTAATATAAGTCATAGATTAATTAGTATTAATTTGGTGACTTAAGGAGATTAATTAAATAAGAGGGTATAAACTGTCAATTGTTTGATAGTTACACTTTAGGCTGTAAATCCTTATAGGATATGGGTTTGGACGAATTATAGGGCTAGGGATAGCCTCAAATTCGTCCAAGGCTTATCTTGGGAAGGATTTGGATTGCTTTGAGTAATAGTTATCCAATCAGGGTTTAAGGGTGAAACCTTAGGAGCCTTACAAGTATAAATAGACCCCTTGGGGAAGGGAAATCGGAACCTCCTCAAAAGTAAGGATACCCTGGCCGATTTCCTCCTCTCTCCTATCTCTCAAATCATTCTCTTTGCTAGTTGGTGTTTGTAAGCCATTAGAGGAGTGATAATTGTGACTCTAAAGCTCCAAGAACAAGAAGATCAAACAAGTGTTTCAAGGTATGCTTCTAACTTTGTTTTTGTATTATTCTAATACCTAATTAGCCATTAGAAGTCTTGGATTCAATGCATGTTTAATTAGAGAACCCTAGATCCAAGCATTAGGGTTTGTATGTGCACATAGGAATGTTCATATGACCAAAACCCATCAGTGGTATCAAAGCCTAGATTGGTTTCTATTAAATTGATACTTGAATGTTTGAATCTTAACTACAAAATTCGATTTTTGTGTTTCTGATTCATGGACTCGGCGAGTCCCATAGTGGACTCGGCGAGTTGGCCTAACTCAGCGAGTCCAGTTTGGGTACTCGGCGAGTCCGAGCGTTAGGAAGAGCCAAAAACGGGATTTTTTCATATTTATCTTATGGAAACTTACCTTAATCATATTAGATCAACCCTAGTCCGATTTTATGATATATATGACTATATTTTTCATCTAATTGAAGATATTTATCAATTAATAAAATATTTAATTTCCTTATATGATAATTATTAATTATTTTGATTAAAATTGGTAAATTGTTTTTCAAGAAATCAAATATGGATAATTATGTGATTAATTGTTAATTTGAATTATTTGTTTTTTGATCCTTTATGTTTTTAAATGTTTAAAATTAGTCCTCAAGTTTTGAAATTTATGTTTTGTGATTAAAAGTTTAATTTAGACAATTTAAATTTCAAACCCTAGAATTTTACAAGTTTAAAATACAACCCTATACTAATATAATATTACAAGATTAATATCTATATATGTATAACTTAAATGCTAGTCTTACCGTTAGTAGGTCTCATTCACGAAGTCGGTCTATAAGGTGGGTATAAGGTTGCGGCCTATAAAATGGCGCTTAATGGGTGTACACTCACACCCACCGCTTGCTTGATTGGTGGAGGGTCGTTAGCCGAACGGGTAGGATAGGGCAACCTCATCCTCTCATTAAAAGTATGATAAGAAATACTAAGTAACTACATGTTTTCTTAAAACTTCCCAATCTTAGTTACTTTAGGAAAAGTGAATTGATGCAATCCCATGAAATTACACTTTGCACCTTGCTGAGAAGTTAGTGGAGCGTGTGTGGTTTACCGGCACACTAATTGGCTCTAAGCGAAGGTGGCAAAGGGTGATTAATTGTTTATCATAGTTCGATGGAGCGTGTGTCGTTTACCGGCACATCGAATAGGTGATCGTTACAATGAAGGCACCATGTGAATTTGCATGGTAATTCACACCCGCTTTGTGATCCTTGGTATCCCAGTCACAAACAAGAGGGGCATATCGAGATTTAAACATGTCATTGAAAAGTTTCAATGAATCTCATACAAACCTAGGAATTCTCAATACATTTAGGACTTAAAGTTATGTTTTTCATGGTGGAGAATTAGTGAATCGTCATTCACTTACCTTCAAATTGTTTGCATATTAGATTACAGCATCCCTTTTCTAATGTGTAAATATTGTTATTGGATCCTAGCCCTAATTTTTCTTATTGGGTGATAATTAGGGATTCATATTCTAATCTATCTTTGTCCTTTCTATTTATAGATGTCGAACGCCAACAATGCTGCTGCGAGTTCTTTCACTTTGATGAGCCTTTGTCCAAAGGTTACCTTTGATGGAACGAACTTTAGCGAATGGATAAGATACATTCGCATGATTGCTCGCTATGAGGATAAGGAGTATGTCCTCGATAAGAAGCTCGAGAAAATCAACCCTGAAATTGTTACTCCCGCCGAAATAACCGCTTTCGAAACTCGCGAGCATGATGCAACGAAAGTGCATTGCATCATGATCGCGACTATGAACTCCGAATTCCAAAAGTCCTACGAGGACATGTATCCGTACAAAATGCACCAAGACTTATTGGAGAGATACCATCAAAACGCGAGACAAGAGCGTTATGAGATTTTCACGAACATGATTTCCGCTAAGATGGGTCATGGAGAGTCTCTTACCGTGCACTTGCAAAAGATGCAAAGGTATGTCGACCGCCTTCGCAAGTTAAATGTTGACTTTGGGGAAGACTTGGCGATCGATATGGTGCTTCACTCTTTGCCTCCAAGCTACAATCAATTTAGGATGACCTATCACATGAACAAAGAAGAGGTCACCCTAAGCAAACTCCAAGGTCTCTTGAGGGTCGCTGAGAGCAACTTCAAGGAAACGTTTGTTGCACCAACTCCCAATCCGCCCACTGCTCATGTCTTGGCAATTGGACAAGGAAAGGGAATGAAGAGGAAGGCTTCGTCGAAGAACTATCGAAAGGTTAAAGCTCGAGATGGTGCCTCTTCTAGTGGGACCAAAGTTAATCCCGCTAAGCCCTGCCCTAACTCGAAGGATGCAGAGTGCCACCACTACCACAAGATAGGACATTGGAAGAGAAGCTGCCCGGAGTACCTGCAAGCCATCAAGGAAGGAAAGATCAAGCCATCTTTCGCAGGTATATATACAATTAAATATAATGATTCATCTCATAATACTTCTTGGGTTCTTGATACCGGTTGTGGTTACCACATTTGTTCTAATGTGCAGGGACTAAGAAGAAGTAGAGACGTGGAGCATGGAAGAATAAATCTAATCATGGGGAACAGAAGATCGTCGCCTGTGACCAAGATTAGAGTGTATTCTTTAGTGCTTAGGAATAGTTTATCTTTAGATTTGAGCAATTGTTGCTATTCGCCAGAAATGACTAGAAACATCATTTCTTTTCATGGTTTGTTTAGACAAGGTTTTAGATTTTCTTTTAATAATGAGAATGGTTCTATTGTAGCTTATATGAATGGTGTCTTTTACTTTGAATCTATACCATGTAATGGAATTTATGAAACTGTTATGATTGTTGATAACTTAGGAAATGATGTTTTGTACATGGATTCTTCCAATAGTATGGATAAGGCATCCTTATGGCATTGTTGTCTTGGACATGTCAACAAGAAACGCATAGCCCAATTCCAAAAGGATGGAGTGTTGGATTCATTCGGCCTTAGGGAAGATGACACATGCGAGTCTTGTTTACTTGTAAAGATGACTAAGTCACCCTTCACTGGTATGTGCGAAAGGGGTGAGGGTCTATTGGACCTCATACATACCGATGTGTGTGGACCGTTTAGATCTACCACGAAGGATGGAAACCGCTTCTACGTGACTTTTACCGATGACTATAGTAGATATGGGTATATCTACTTAATCAAGCAAAAGTCAGAAACTTTTGAAAAGTTCAAAGAGTTCAAGAATGAGGTGGAGAATCAATTGGGCAGGAAGATCAAGTTGCTTTGATCCAATCGAGGAGGAGAGTACCTAAGTCTTGAATTCCACGATTATCTCAAGGAGTGTGGAATAGTTTCACAATTGACACCACCTAGGACACCACAATTGAATGGTGTGGCAGAAAGACGTAATCGAACCTTGTTGGACATGGTTCGCTCTATGATGAGTCATGCTTCACTATCTATCTCTTTTTGGGGGTATGCCTTAGAGATTGCCGCCCATATCCATAACCGAGTCCCTACTAAGAAGGTTACCAAAACACCTCACGAGATGTGGACGAGGAAAGCTCCTTCGTTGGCTCATATCAAGGTTTGGGGTTGTGAGGATTTCGTAAGACGAGATACTCACGACAAGCTCGAACCTTGTAGTGAGCGATGTATTTTCATTGGCTACCCGTAGAAATCCTTTGGATATCTCTTCTATAGACCGAAGGACAATGTTGTCTTTGTTGCGAGGAGAGGAGTTTTCTGAAAGCGAGAACTCATAGGACAAGGAGACAGTGGGAGTCAAATCGATCTTGAAGAGATTCAAGAGTCGGTAGATAAAGGAACCTCAACCGCTGGCACTCAACCCGAGGAGGAAACTCCGGTTGAACCGATTGACGTATCATTACCTCTTAGACGTTCTGAAAGAGTTAGGTTTCAACCCCAGTTGTATGGTTTTCATAATACTACCGAAGGGGACACGTATATTAGTGATAGTACACTAATAAACCTTGATGAACCTAATAGCTATAAGGAAGCCATGGCAGGCCCGGAGTCTGCGAAATGGAAAGAGGCAATGGATAGCGAGATCCAATCCATGTATGATAACCAAGTTTGGAATTTGGTTAATAATGTGCCCGGACGTAAGACCGTTGGGTGCAAATGGATCTTCAAGAAGAAGACCGATGTGGATGGAAAAGTACACACGTATAAAGCACGATTGGTTGCGAAGGGATTTACTCAAACTCCCGGAGTTGACTATGAAGAGACCTTCTCACCAGTTGCGAAGATAAAGTCTATTAGAGTGATGCTAGCTATTGCCGCATTTCATGATTATGAGATTTGGCAAATGGATTTCAAGACCGCTTTCCTTAACGGAAAGTTGGCTGAGGATGTTTACAGGGCTCAGCCATAGGGGTTTGTGGATCCGAAGCATCCGAATAGAGTGTGTAAGCTTGATAAGTCCATTTATGGACTTAAACAAGCGTCTCGCAGATGGAATCTCTATTTCGATCAGAAAGTCAAAGAGTTTGGATTTGTACAAAGCGAAGATGAATCGTGTGTATATATCAAATCCAGTGGGAGTATAGTAAGCTTTCTCGTTCTATATGTCGATGACATATTACTCATAGGAAATGACGTCCCGACTCTGCAGGAGGTTAAGTCTTGGCTTGGGAAGTGCTTCGCTATGAAGGACCTCGGAGAGGCTTCCTATATTTTGGGAATAAGGATAGTAAGAGAAATAAGTAAGAGACTAATAGGACTTAGTCAGAACACTTACTTAGAGAAGGTACTAAAACGTTTTAGTATGGAAAATTCGAAAAATGGGAGAATTACCGATACAAAGCAATGTCAAGCTTAGTAAGACTCAAAGTCCGAGTACCGAAGTCGAGACAACTGATATGAGCCGAGTTCCATACGCTTCCGCAGTTGGCTCAATCATGTACGCTATGGCTTGTACTCGCCCTGATGTAGCCTTTGCTTTGAGCATGGTTAGCAGATATCAAGGGAATCCTGGCAGAGCCCATTGGATTGCGGTGAAGAATATCCTTAAGTACCTTCGGAGGACGAAGGAATGGTTCTTAGTCCTTGGAGGGAGTGATGACTTGAAGGTGCGAGGGTATAGTGATGCCAGTTTTCAAACCGACAGAGACAACTATCGTTCGTAGTCGGGCTGGGTCTTTACCCTAAATGGAGGAGCAGTAACTTGGAAAAGTTCCAAGTAGGAAACCGTAGCTGATTCAACGTGCGAATCAGAGTACATTGCAGCGAGCGAAGCGTTGAAGGAGGCAATATGTAACGCCTGTGTTTCTGGGCTTGCCATTTTTAGCAATGTGATAGTCTAGGTTAACCTTTGTAACCCGTTTTGAAATAATAAAAGTGTATTATTTGAGTATTATGTATTTTGTGCTTAATTGCTTAATTATGTGGTTTGATTAATTAAGAATAAAAATAAGCGTCAAAATTTAAGTGTAAAATAAACTCGATATCTTTAGATAATGTTGTACTAGTTGAAACAAGGTTTCCGAAGATATAAAGAATGCCGAAATCCGAGTTATAACGAGGAAGTTATGACCTGTCGAAGTTTCGCGACAGAACCGGCAACGCTGATTAACGTAAAAAGTGAAATTTACGTTAGAGCGATATTTAGCCTTAGTAATCTAAACGAGAATCGAAGATCTCATTGTTAGAATCAAAGCGATAAAAAAGTTAGGCGAGAACGGACGTCAAACGAAGAAGTTATTAATTTATAACGAAATTTTCTGTCCTGGCCTATTAAAAATAAATAATAAAAATAAATTCAAAATTAGCCGATGGAGTCTAAACGAAAGTTGTAGAGCATAGTCTCACCTTCGCGTGGATATAAAGAACGTCAAAAACGGAGTTCGTATGAAGGAGATATGAATTTTCGAAGTTTACTAAATAATTAATAATTAAATTTAATTATTAAATACCAGCCTTATCCGAAGACGAGTCACCGGACTCATCCGGAGTACGCCCAGTGTACTCAAGTACGCCCCGCGTACAGCCAGAGTGTCGACACTTCGGATGACGCATGCAGTGACGCATTTCGGAGCCCGTACACCCCGCGTACTCCGAGGCATCAGCCTCCTATAAATAGGATGCGAGGGGTCCGAGTATTCTTGCTAATTTCTTCTCCTCTTTGTGCCGAAGCTCTGCGTTTTTACCCCCGAAGCCCCGGTAATATTCCCGAGTCCCGAAGCAAGTCCCGAGATCCCGAAGATCCCGAGAAGTGCGGTTTCCGAGCCGAAGCTCTGCCCACGAGAAGTTCGATTTTCGTAGAGATCTTCCAGATCTGCTAAGGATTACGACTTCTGCAAGCCGTAGTGCTGTCCGATCATCTTCTGATCAAGTGAGTGTATACTACCTTTCATAAACACAATAATAATACAAGTATGGTTTGAGTGTATTAAGTTTATTATCGTTTATACGTGTGAATATGTTGTTACTTTCTCCTAACGTATAACTATGAAGTATTTTATACGAGATACGTGTTATGTGTATATTTTGTTGTTATGTGTGTGAATGTATATTCACTTTCTTCTATCTTACATATCTGATTATTTCTATATGAAATACATATTATGTGTGTGTCTCATCTGTTATATGGAAAATGTATTGATCAAGCATGCTATACAAGTTTTGAAAATATGTATAAAAATGTATGTTTTTATCTACTAATATGTTGGGTAGAACATGGGTAGATAGTTGGTGTGTAATAAACAGATGAGAGGCCTCGTTGTTGTTTTGATCCAGTCATCTAGCGAAATTTAGATGACAACCACGGACTTTTCTAGACAGTCCAGTGGAACGCTAGCAGGCTCATAACCTGTAGGTGTTAATGAACTTGGGTGTTCATTCGTTGTATTCCATCCCCCTATGGTTGCCTTATTTGACTTATATTGCTGAGGAACCCCCGCAGCATGTGTTGTCACCCCGATGAAAATATTCTTAGATTAGGTCCCTTGTGTTAGTTATTTTAGGGACGTAAAGTGAGAATAACGGGAATGGGTAACTGGGTTATTGTTGGTTGATAATAATTAATTTAATTATTTATTGTGGGTTGAAAACCCTATATGCTCACCAGGCTCCCAAGCCTGACCCACTCAATTTTATTTGTATTACAGGAAGTGGCGCAAGGGCGTAAGATGGATGAACCATCAAGTTGTTTTGTTTACAAGTCTGTATATGTAAATATTTGTTGAATGACTAGTAATGTTATCGTTTATGCTTGTTGGTCTATATCGGAACATGACACCCCGAGTTTTGATTATATAATGAAAAATACATTTCTTTTATGAAATGCTTTGGTAAACATTGTTTTATCATGTTTTGTTTTTGGGAACAAATTCCGCAACTCTTTCAAATCAAAAGGATTTACTCTGAATTTATTTTAAAAGCGTAAATGAAAATCGGTCTTTTCTGGCCGAGATTTTGGGGATTTCACACAATATGGCTGAAGAACTTCATTAGTGATCTTGGATTTGTACCTCCCATAAAGGAGCCCATGGAGATTTTCTGTGATAATGAAGGAGCGGTTGCCTTAACCAAGGAACCGAGAGATCATGGTAGATCGCGACATATCGACAGAAAATATCACTTTATTAGACATCGTGTAGAAGAAGGACAACTCGTAGTGAAGAGGATATCATCAGAAGATAACCCAGCAGATCCGCTTACGAATGGACTGAGTAGGGTTAAGCATTTGCAGCATGCTAGGAGTATTGGGCTGAAGGATGATATTAGCATAGATTAGATAGTATTAGAAACGTATAATAGATAAATATAATTAACATTTGTTGATTAAATAAATGAGTTTTATTTATAAGTAATGTTACTGTCTTATGTTAATTATTTAACTATTGTTTCACTTTGCATGTTTTGACTTCCAGAATAATTGAGTTTATTAGGAATAATCGAATTATTCAAATTGTCCACAATCGTTCATATGTTGGAAGTAGGTATGAATGAAGATTGTCATGAATAGGTGTGTAGAGTGTCTAAATGGTTTAGACATAGCAAAAGATTGTTGCAACGTTCATGAGTGCTTATGAACTAGTTTTGAGCATTAGAACAAACCCGCGCTTGCTGGAATCACCTTATGGAATGTGATAGTAAATGGGTGATCGCAAGACGATAATATCATATAGTCTTAAAACCTAGATATATGGTTTGTTATTGGTTAATTGATTGTACATTGATAATGCGAAAACGCATTGGTAACTCGATGTTATAAAACGCATTGTTGTGTATAGTTGGTTAATGAATAAGTAAATACATATAAGTCGAAGTTTATCTATAACTTTTATTCTAAGAAGGAAAAAGTGATATCTCGGCCGCTCGATGATTTGATTTGACTTATGTGTCGGGCCCGGTCAGAACTGAATTGATGTGTTCGATTAAGTTCTATGTCAAATAAATCGGAGATCGAGAAACCAAATGCTAGACTAACCATTCCATAGAATTGTCAGCATGATATCTAACAGAGGACTGTACGATCTCTTATCTAAAGGACAAGATTGATTAGATCAGAGTTTGACAGCGTCTTTGAGAGCTACGATTGCAAATCGGAATGTACCTGCGCATATAGTTACTAGACTTATCCAAGTGGGATACTGTCGGAATAGTGTCTAAGGTTGCAACTATATTAGGCAAGTATTTGACCCGATTGTTCATGGTCCTTTTGGGTTGCCTTCACCATAGCAACTTGATAGGATGATTTGTTATGAGAGAATAGATATTATTAATATATTATGAGAATAATATGATGAATAATAATATAGTTATTTGATTAATATAAGTCACAGATTAATTAGTATTAATTTGGTGACTTAAGGAGATTAATTAAATAAGAGGGTATAAACTATCAATTGTTTGATAGTTACACTTTAGGCTGTAAATCCTTATAGGATATGGGTTTGGATGAATTCTAGGGCTTGGGATAGCCTCAAATTCCTCCAAGGCTTATCTTGGGAAGGATTTGGATTGCTTTGAGCAATAGTTATACAATCAGGGTTTAAGGGTGAAACCCTAGGAGCCTTACAAGTATAAATAGACCCCTTGGGAAAGGGAAATCGGCACCTCCTCAAAAGTAAGGATACCCTGGCCGATTTCCTCCTCTCTCCTCTCTCTCAAATCATTCTCTTTGCTAGTTGGTGTTTGTAAGCCATTAGAGGAGTGACAATTGTGACTCTAAAGCTCCAAGAACAAGAAGATCAAACAAGTGTTTCAAGGTATGCTTCTAACTTTGTTTTTGTATTGTTCTTATACCTAATTAGCCATTAGAAGTCTTGGATTCAATGCATGTTTAATTAGAGAAACCTAGATCCAAGCATTAGGGTTTGTATGTGCACATAGGAATGTTCATATGACCAAAACCCATCATTTCTCAACTTGAATCGAAGATGATGATGGATGTTGATGGTTAAACCCGATGCTAGCGATGTTGAAACATCCCACAAATACGACCCATAAATTTTTGTTTAAAATTACTAAAAGTACTAAAATAATATCACAAAGTAAAACCCATACGTCAATGTTTCAAACAGTAACTAATAGTTATGTAGAACTGTATCAAAACTGTATCAATCACATTTATGAAAAACTAAAAACATCTCCCAGGACAGCTGAAACTGTGGTGTATGCGATCCCATCAACCCGAGCTCTTCCCTTTACTTGTGGAAGTACCTGAAACCAAAACTGAAACTGTAAGCACGAAGCTTAGTGAGCTCCCCCAAACTACCACATACCATACAATACATATAAACGCATATTGGGCCTTGCCTACTGCATTGGACCGAAGTCCGGAAACTGCATCGGACCGAAGTCCGGAACTAGCCAGGGCCTTGCCCTCTGCATCGGACCGAAGTCCGGAACTACTGAGGACTTGCCTCCTGCATCGGACCGAAGTCCGGAACTAACTGCATCGGACCGAAGTCCGGAACTAACTGCATCGGACCGAAGTCCGGAACTAACTGCATCGGACAGAAGTCCGGAACTACTGATCATAGCATAGCACAAACATATCAACTAGCATGAACACATAAATAGCATACTGGATCGGGCTGTAACCCGGAACATATAACACATAATCCTGCCTGAGCCACGAAGGCTTCAAACATAATAAAATCTGCATCGGACCGAAGTCCGGAAACTACTACTAGCTATACGGGCCGGCATTGTGGCCTTAGACCCGTTCCTATCGGAAGGAAACTCACCTCGTGATCTTGCTGCTGAGTGTATGGCTCTGGAAGCTATCTGTTACTGCTTCGGTATCTCCCCGACTACAATTCCACAAATACACTCAATCAAAATACTAATAATTGCATTGGGGTAAAATGACTATTTTACCCCTGGCTAAAGTCAACTCTCCTGGTCAAGGTCAACTCTTCTGGTCAAAGTCAACTTACAGTTGACCTGACTCGCCAAGTCCCTACTCTCATTTCTTAACCCTGCTTGCTGCTACTCGTCGAGTATGGCTTGAACTCAACGAGTTCCCATTTGATTCTAAAACTCAGACTATCTACATCCGACTCGCCGAGTTGTATGAACAACTCGATGAGTTGTTCTTGAAATTATGAAGATTGCCTTAGACTCATCGAGTTGTATGAACAACTCGCCGAGTCCTTCCATTACTGAGTCTAACCTCCGACTCACTGAGTCCATTCCACTACTCACTGGTCTCCACTCGGAATCACTCAAAGGGGAAGGATCGGGGACTCGCGACTCGACTCGTCGAGTCCGAAGAACGACTCGCCGAGTCATATGCATGCAATTACTAAAAACTCGATTTTGTTCAAAACCACTGTATACAATACATAGATCTGAGTTCCTAAGGCTGGTTTACCACGTATAGTTCCCAACTTTACGTGTACAAATGCATACAAAAGGATATAAAGGCTAAAAAGGCACTTGGAAGAGTAGATCTAGTGCTATCATGCATAATGGCTTCATAAAGTTGATAGATCTACGTTTTTGGAACTGAAACATGGCTAGATCCGAAGCTAATCCATCCAATATGATTTATCTACTAAGAACAAGCTAAAGAATTGGCTAAATATGCTTATAAAGGAGAATCAATCATCAAAACTGGAAGAAACCGATTGTTACCTCAAGATACTCTGAAATAGGTGCAAAAACTTGGATCTTCTTCTTCTCCTTTGGATCTAGCCTCCTTCTTCTCTTCAAAACTTCAAGATTTAGACAAGAAAAGCTCAAATACTCAATGGAATGGTTAGGGTTTGCCAAATAATGCTTTGAGGGTGAAGGAGACCAGTTTGGGGGCTCATAAGATGGTTTAAATAGGGTGCAAACCCGGGGATTTAGGGTTTCTACCTGGCAGGCCGACTCGCCGAGTCCCGAATATGGACTCGCCGAGTCGCCGATCTATACGTTGCCCAAGGTCACGACTCTACTCGACGAGTCGGGCCATAGACTCGTCGAGTCCCTCTACAAACTTCTAAAAATAAATAATATAAAGCAACATACCAGGGATGGGTCGTTACAGATGTGGTGGATCAATGATGTAGGGATGTGCGAAATTGGTGGCGTAGGGATGAGATGATGATGATGAACAGATGGAGACGGTGGAGGCATACCTAGGTTTACAGAGAGATGAAGAGAGAGACGGTAAATGGAAGGAAATATGTGAGTGATTGAGAAATTATAGGAATTAACTAACGGTGGTGTAGGTCCAATTACTATAATACCCTTATGACCATTTAAAGTTACACTTTAATACCTATAACTTTTAGAATTTTATGTAAATTGCTCGTTTGATAATAGCCTTAGATTTAATTATTTAAATGGCCCAGATGTGTTTTCGCGTTCTCAACCTTTTAAATGTTCTCATTTGATCCTACTCCTATATATATATATATATAAATATATATATATATATATATATATATATATATATATATATATATATATATATATATATATATATATATATAGTGTTTATGGACAACTTTATGTCATTATTAAGCATAAAATAAATGAATAGTCAAATGTTCAAATTAAAATTAGAATTTACTACAAAAATACACATACATAAATTTATAATAGAATAATAACATTGTAATGAATATATGACTAATCGAAAGTTAATATTTATATTAGAATTACTTCAACAATACACATATACAAAATTAATTAAAGAATAATAACATAAACATAGTGTTTTTACATTCTCACACTATTTACTGTTTTTATTTGAACTTATATATATATATATATATATATATATATATATATATATATATATATATATATATATATATATATATATATATATATATATATATATATATATATATATATATATATATATATATATATATATATATATATAAAGGCTCATGCGGAAATCTACCCTAATAAATGAAAATGCTATTGCCACTTGTCATTCACTTATTTATTTGGCCACATGTCATTTTGTCATAATTTTGAAATATATTTATTTTCCACTTGTCAATTACTTCATTATTCATTTATACTATATCATTAATCATTAATTTAGTTTCCATAAATTAAACCTACTATAATAACTATTAATTTCAAATTTCAAATTTCAAATTTCAAATTTCAATTTCAATTTCAAATAAATTTACACTTTAAACATTTGTATTTATCATTTTATAATAATAAATCGTTTAGTACACGAGTCTAACAATTAAACACATAATTTTAATTAATTTATTTTTTACATGTTTTTTTTTTCATAATTTTCACTTATTTCACATTTCAAATTCAAAAATACTCTTCATTTAATCGCTCCTATTTAACATTATGTTTTAATTAACCCGTATAATATACGGGTTTCACAACTAGTCTACCTTAATAAATGAAAATGCTATTGTCACTTGTCATTCACTCATTTATTTGACCACATATCATTTTGTCATAATTTTGAAATATATTTATTTTCCACTTGTCAATTACTTCATTATTCATTTATACTATATCATTAATTTAGTTTCCATAAATTAAACCTACTATAATAACTATTAATTTCAAATTTAAAATTTCAAATTTAAAATTTCAATTTCAATTTCAAATAAATTTACACTTTAAACATTTGTATTTATCATTTTATAATAATAAATCGTTTAGTACACGGGTCTAACAATTAAACACATAATTTTAATTTATTTATTTTTTGCATGTTTTTTTTTCATAATTTTCACTTATTTCACATTTCAAATTCAAAAATATTCTTCATTTAATCGCTCCTATTTAACATTATGTTTTAATTAACCCGTATAATATACAGGTTTCACAACTAGTACAAAGAATATACAAAAATGAAGAAAACCAATAAGGAGATTAGACATCATTGCTCATTTCTTTTAATTATAAATCATATTAATTATTAAAAAGGTTATATATGTACAAGAAAACTGGCATCCCCTCTTTAATCGGTTTTCATGTATTAACTGTACAAGAATAACTTCTTCACAAACAACGATCAATAACTTTTGAACGAAATCTTCGTGAATTCAATAAATAACTAATATCGATTTTTAATCGATATCTTTTCCTAATATAAATATATAATACATTTAAATACCAATGTTATAGAATTCAATTAGATAACTTATTAGCTATTAAATATGTAATTTCCATTCAAATATTATGAAAAACACCATCAACACCAACATACAAAATCTTTTACAATACTAGTAGTTGATGTTGATATTTGGAAATAAATTATGATTAATTAAATGCCATGAAGTAGCTTCTAGTTTACAAAAAATGCATGCATATTTTCTTGGTTATTTATCGAATATCTAACAATAAGTAGATGAGAAAATGACTTAAAAGCCCAATGAAGTTTCCAAATTATTCAAAAAACTCAATCATGTTTTGTCTGTTCAAAAAAGCCCAACGAACTTAACCTTCTGTCTAAAAAGTCCAACAAAGTTCCAAACCGTTTAGAAAATTCCAATCTTGTTTTGTTTAAGTTCGTTGGGTTTTTTTTAAACAGTCAAAACATGATTGGAGTTTTCTAAACGTTTTGGAAACTTCGTTGGTTTAACAAGTCATTTTTCCGATACGGTAATAAGTCACGTCATTCGTTTCTCTTATTTGACTTTCAGCAAGTGTAACTTAGTTGGGCTTTTTAGATAAAATGTTAAGTTTGTTGAGTTTTTTTGAACAGACAAAACATAATTGGGATTTTTTGAACGGTTTGGAAACTTCATTGGGTTTTTAAGTCATTTTCCCTAACTAAGATTCAAAACTAAAGATGATAATGCACCTAGTGTTGACCATATCAATTTATACATCAAAAACTCTTTCTATATCGGAGATATCACTCATCAAAACTCCCAAGGGGCTCTCACATATGTTATAAGAGAGAAACGAGTAATAAAAAACACAATTTCTTTGGCATATCTTTCAAAGGAGAACTACACCACCATTATTGGCCAATAGCGGCAACTTGTTTCTTATTTTCACCGTTTTCTTCTTTTGCAAATTCATCCATTAATTCACGTTGTCTCTCTGTTGAACTTCTGAATAACACATCAATAAAAATAAATCAGCAACATATAAAGCAATAAATTCAACCATGTACATTGTTAAGCAAGAAAACTTACGTTGGGATGCTAACATTGAAGTGGACATATTGATCTCCATTAGAATAAAAGGTTTTAGATTTAATGCCTAATATAGAAACAAATCAACAATACAAGTTTGTTTCAACACACTAACTATTAACAAAAATAAACACATTATTTCAAAATATAATTCTAAATGAAACAACATTTTGTAAAAAGAAAAGTGACGTTATGATTAAGTATCATGATGACCCACATAATCTTCATTTATGTTATCAAATCTCGATCCATAATTTCAATAAGAATGTTATTTGTTTATCATATATTTATGAAATTATGATCCATTTGTTCTACAAAAGTTGTGTTTTGAAGATCATTTTGTTATTTACTTTCAAAACACATGTTATCATTTTCAGCAAAAAGATCATAACTATAATTTCAAAAAAAGATTAGCATGGATTCTTGACTCTTATAATATTCGGTTTTTTAATAGTAATTTCAATCAGACTCCAGTTCGGTTCGGATTCTAAAGTTCATCCCTATGCACAATCATGATGACAAATCAAGGTAAAATACAACTAAACATATTGATCTTTAAATTAATAAATAAATAAATAAATATTACATTTGTACATGTTGAAAGAGGGGGAAAATTTTTTGAATTTTTCCAACCACAACAACTGTCACTCCTACTGCTAGAAGGTTTAAATTCCAAACAAGTCGATCCCTACATGATAAATTACCATTTTAGCCCTTTTCATCAACTCAAATACTTAATCATGTCACAACACATGACATAACATATTAGACAAAATGCAACTTATGATTACCATTAGTTAAGCATAATATGAGTTGGGTTGATCTCAAAATTAAATATATTGAAATAGGTTGATCATAATTAAGTTTCCCAATGAAAGAAAATGGAATCATTGTTTGCAATTTGCAGGGTACATTTCAATTCAGTCAACATAAGAAGCTTTATTTTTTTTTTTTTTTGAATGGTTTTTTTCTTCAAATACAAATTTGGATTCACACACCTATAAATTCATTCAAATACTCAACATCAAAATCCATTTTAAAATGACACCACAAAAAAAAATGTCAACATCTTTATTATAAAAACAAGTTGGACCTGCAAATCTGCAATTGCATCATCTAAGCGTTGTCTTTTTGTTCATTAAATAACTTAGTATTGAGCTATAAACCATGATAAAATAAATAATAAGCTTACAAGGAATTCATAGATAACAAGAAATATATCCAAGTAGTTGATTGATAAATATACATACAAGGATCCAAACTTGAAATGAGCCTAATCCTGCTCAAAGTAAAAAGCAATCACAAAAACTGTGAGCACCATAAAGATTGTAAAATCTATAAATTATTAATGAATTTTCTTTTAAATTTCTTTGGAATGTTTATAAACATAGGGGTTACAATTGTTGTCCAGGTCCGCCAAAAAAAGTTCAGTAAATTTTAAAACTTACCAAATTTTCATATTTTATTTTAATATGAATTATAACATATTAAGACACCTTTCAACTAAAATTTGCACATTTCAAGAAATTGATTCTAACATATTTTAGGAAATTGATTGCTGGTATTTTGAATTTTGTAAATAAACTCAACTATTCATGCTACTGGTACTTTAAATCACATCCACTTTCTCCAAAAATTCATAGAAATTTCACTAGTGGAAACAAATTAATAGTATTGGAATTAAAATTGCATTTTTTTTCCATATTCTGCCATAAACACATTTGTCAACAATTTACTTGGCATTTTCTCGAACACAAGGTGTGCAGGAAGGAAAAAATTCAAATTGGATGGTATCACTTCTAGTTATATGAAATTGGTATAAGGAACATCAAATATACTTTAACTTCACCACAATTAGAACTTCCAATAATGATTATTTCGGATTAAAACTGTGATAACCTTGAACAATATAGTCAAGAATGCAGCAACTTTTATATGGAAGTAATTCTTTTAATCAATAATCGAGAGGATATCTGGAAGGAATGAATAAAACTTGTAGAGAGAACCTGTGGAGGCATGCATGGCGGTGGCTGGGATAATGGTGGCAATCGATGATGGTGTAGAGAATAAAGAGAGAAAAAGGCACAAAATGATCATTGATGAGGGTTTTAGACATAGAAACTAGACCGGGGATAGCAGATGATCGACGTTGCTAATGTTGTTCTTCGATGGTTATGCGGTCTAGTTGCAGTTGTAATGAGTTTGTGGTTGTCTAGTTCTTAATGGTGGCGGCATTAGTGTTCATAGATAAGGGTGCCACTGAGAGGAGAAAATAATCATTGGAGGCAGTGAGGGAAATGCTGGTGGTAACGTTGTGGCAGCTCGAATGTTAGTGTGGGTCGTCAGGGCTGGTCCTGAGGATTCAAATACCCAGGACGAGGCGAATAAAAAAGGCCCTTAGACCTTAACATGTAACGAATTAAATTTCATAAACTAAATTTTTATTAAAAGGACAATAAACTTATATCAATAAACATAGCAAAATCATAGTATTTTAATAAGTAATTACATATTGTAACAGCTAACCAACTATCCGTGAAGCTCTTCTAGCATTCTTGATTGCAAATTGGTTGATCAAATCTTCGTAGTCTATACTCTCTAAGAGTTCGTTCTCGATAGATATCATCGCTAAACCGCTAAGTCTTTCTTGGGTCATTGTGGAGCGTAAGTAAGATTTCACAAACTTCAATTTTGAAAAACTTCTTTCTGCAGATGCGACCGTTACTGGAATAGTCAACAATATTCTATATGCAATGCATGCATTTGGGAAATAATCAAGTTCTTTCAAAAACTTCAAAACATCTATAGGGTTGCTAAATTCATTGGTTTCCAATGTCTCAAATAATTTCAATTCCGTATAAAGTTCCTCGGCATTAATATCCGATCTTTCTTCAAACTTGAGTGCATTTTCAAGACGATGACAATACGACTTAAGATCTTTATCTTCAATTCCTCTCAAATTATGTGGAAATAAAAAACCAAATACTTTGTCATATTCTTTGAATTGTTCAAATCTTGTCTCAAGAGAAGAAATGGCTTGATCAACAATGTACAAGAAATAATTGACTCTGAAGTTCTCTTCAGGTGTAAATGAAACTTCTTCCCTACTTGAACTTTCATCAAATCTTTTTTTCCTTTCAATCAAACGTTTTTGTGGAAATATTGGATTGATACCCATTTCAATAGCAATCTCCTTAGCTTCAACAATCGCTTTTGAATAACCAGTTTCTCTATAATCCTTGAAGTACCCAATCAATTTGTTTATTTCTGTAATAGCATTATCAAGATGCATATCCTTTGATTGTAACTTCTTACTTAAAATATTCACATGGTTTAGTACTTCATACCAAATAACAGTTGATACCAAAAATTCAAAGTCACTAAGTTCTTTTTCTGCTAGTGAAGTTGCTTCACTAGCAATTGCAGCATCATTATCATTTTCTCCAACTTGAAGTAAAGCTTCCCGGACATCCACAAGTTGCAGTTTAATAGCCTTTACACTCTCAGCCCGACTTTCCCAACGAGTTTGACACAATGACTTAAGACTCCAAAATTTAACATTATCTTTCAAAATTTCCCACCTCTTAGTAGAATTTGCAAAGATAGTATAAATGCGTTGGATAAATCCAAAAAAGTTTTTTCCTTTAACACATTTGTTAGCCATATCACATAATGTTAGATTGAGAGAATGGCAACCACAAGGAGTGTAAAATGCTCTCTTTTGCACTCCTTGGTGTTTTCCTTTCATGTTTGCTCCATTATCATAGCCTTGACCACGCATATCATCAATTTCAAGACCAAGAGACTTTAACTCCTCAAATGTAATATCAAATAATCCTTTTCCAGTAGTATCATCAACATTCAAAAAACCTAAAAAGGACTCTTCGATAGTAACAGAATTATATGATAACTTTAAATACCTCACTATTATAGTCATCTGTTCTTGGTGACTTGAATCGGGAGTACAATCAAGTATAATTGAGTAGTACTTTGCTTCCTTTATTCTCTTGATAAGTTCTTTTTTAATTTCTTGAGCTATCAAAAGTATTAGTTCATTTTGGATCGTGTGGCCAAGATAATGCACATGAAGCCCGTCATTTGTGATCCGCCGTACGTGCTCTTTGATAACCGGGTCAAACTCTTCCAACATTTCAATGACACCCAAAAAATTCCCATTACCTATTAAATATAATTTACAAATAAGAAGTGGAATCAGGCATCTTAATTAAGAAAAAGATATTTGGTGGAACTAGAACAAAAAAAAACAATTTATAGTTACCTTTTTTATACAACTTTTCATTGGATCCACGAAATGCTAAATTATGTTTAGCAAGAAACTTCACGACTGCAATGATTCTCAAAAGGACTACTTTCCAGTAATCTCTTTCTTTCTTGAATTGCTCGTATTGAACTTTATCAATTGTTTCGTTCAAGTTCAATCTTTTACGCATATCAAACCACTTACTCCTATTTGTAAGATGATCCAAGGAAATTTCATGTTCTTTAACCCTAGTGGTAACATGATGCCAATCTGCATAACCTTCACCATCCAATTTACCTTTCGAAATCCCTTTTCTAAATACTTTACAACAGAAACAAAATAATTTGTCTTGCTCTTTTGAATATACTAGCCATTCTCTATCACACTTCTCCAAATTTGGTAAAGTTCTATTATATAAAGCTGCGGAAAATCGTCTACCAAATTTATCATAGGGACCATACGTAATACTAGTATCTCTTTTAGGACCTTTCTCGACCAAAAGTTTAATCTCATCATAATTAAGTTTCTCCCACCTTCTTGGATCACATATATCAACAAGCTCTTTAACATGCTCTTGATTTTCTACCTCTTCTACTTCTACTTCTTCATGCTCTTTCTCTTCAACATGCTCTTCAACATGCTCTTTAACATGCTCTTCAACAGGTTGTCTATAGATAAATTTATCTAGGGCACCCGCGTCAACCTTTCTCTTTTCTTCATCTAGTTTTCTTTTCTTACGTTTTTGACTACCAAATGGTTGTTTCGACTTCATCACTAAAAGTTCAACATTTAACAATCAACATTCATTCAAATTTCATATACCATTCAAGTATAAATCTAATAAAGTGATTATGATAATCTATTCAATCAAGTATATTAGTATAAAGACATAAAGTATATTAGTATAAAGACATAAAGTATAAATCTGATACATGAATGTTGAATGAAATTGACTGAATTCTATTATTCTAAATCTTGATAAGTGATAACATATATAATAATATAATATATTCTAGATTTCTTGTTTTACTGTAAAAAGATTAAAAGAATATATATATATATATATATATATATATATATATATATATATATATATATATATATATAAACTAAAATCGTAAAACTCTAATCTAATTTTGCAATGAAATACCAAATTACAACCAACAATAAACAATTTTGATACCAATTCTCAATTCTGTAAGTTCAATTCGGGTTTGAGTGTTTGATTGCAAAATTAAAACCCTTTACCTGGTTAGCAATTAGTGATTGATTAAACACAATCAGAGGGTAATTCCTATCGATGGTCGTCGACTCGCTGGAATGTTGGATTAAGCGCCAAGCTTGAATAATCAATCGCAATTGGCCAATCGCTTTTGCCTTCTTTTTGCCATTCGTTGTTTGCGTGCGTCCCAAACTCAATTCATTGATCAATTAATTACAAATGTGGACTGGACAAGTTGATTTATGGACTAATTACAAATGAAGGTAATTCCTATTTGTTTTTTGGGGCCTGCACAATTTTACATTCATGGGCTACTCTCAATATAGTTAAAAAAAAATGGGCCCCGTAAAAGAATGGGCCCTGTGCCTTAGTCCTGCTTGCCCCTGGTCTTCACCGGCAATGTGGGTCGTCTTGCTTCTTGTTGTGGTTGAGTTGGCAGCCAATAACGCCGTTATAACATCAAAAACACCACTCCTCCTTCTTGTTCCATCTTATTGTGGTGCTTCTTGTTGCCTCCATGACAAGAAGAAACGTGATCATCTATTGGCTGCGAAATTATCTCTCTATCTTTCTCCTCTTAACATGGTGTTATAACACCATAAACACTACCCCTCATCTTGTTGCTTCTTGTTATAACACTACTTCAAGTTGCCCATACCACATAGTCTTAATGGTTGTGATGTTAGTGAAGGATGTGGTGTCAGCGGTAGCTTATTCTCCTGTTTAAAAAAATCCATTTGATGGATTATGGTTGCTTGAGAGCTGGAGAGGGTTTCTAGGAAGAGAGATATATTGCGTGAAAAAAAATGTTTGATCGAGTCAAGGTTACAACCGTATGGAAAACTAAAATTACTGAAAAGACCATAACTGTTTGAATGCATTTTGCAATGATGGTAATAATTAATAAAATTAAATAATATTAGATGGCATATTCCTACAGGTTCGTTTTGGCAGTTCATTTATAACCTACAATTATATATATATATATATATATATATATATATATATATATATATATATATATATATATATATATATATATACTAGTAGGGTATCCGGCACGATGCGCGGTGCGGATAGTTTCCATGCGGCGATTAGTTTCATTTTCACGTCTGATGGTTCATTTCAGCATTTTGGCCTATTGTTTTGTTTCGGATTGTTCATTTCTGTGATTACATGTCGGGGCAATTACTTTCTTTCAGCATACTGTTTTGGCTAAAAATAAAAGTTTGTTGCTAATTTGCAATGTGACGGGAGGTGTGCCAAGACGGTGATTTGTATCTTTTCGTCGAGTAGTTTCGTTTTGACGGTTATGATTTAAGGTGAGAGGGGGAACAAATATAAATATGTTGTTTTGGTTCAAATTATAATTATATTTTGAACGTGGCATAAAAATAAAAATAAATTGTCTCTACACTAAAAAAAATCCTAGTTGCTATTGTAGGCTAAAAATAAAATGTATTGATGTTTTGAGAAATTATTTATTTTCTGTATTATCATGGGGTGGGGTTGGGGGATATTTGTGGCTAGACATATTTTTAATGAAAAAACATAAAAACAAAAAATTAAATTCAAAAGACTAACAATTCCAACAAAAAATATTGGTTGGGCTACAATTTATATTTTTCCTAGTAAATTACACAAATGGTCCCTATAGTTTAGGGTAATTTGATTGTTTGGTCATTAAATTATTTTTTTAACTCAGAAAGTCTTTACTGTTTTTTTTTGTTACGTTCTTGATCTCTATCTTACCTAAAAAGACTATTTTTTCCTTGATTTTTAATTTATTTAAATAAACACACCCTTAACCCCACCTCATCACCTTATCTTACCAACCTCATTGTTTCCTTCTAAATAATAGTATTTTTTAGGTAAGAAAGTGACTAAATGCGTAATAAAAACAAATAGTAGGGACTAAGTGCATAACAAAAACAAACAGTAAGAACTTTCCGAGTTAAAAAAAAATAAGATCGAAACCCAACGTGCAAATTACCCCAAACCATAGGGACCATTCATGTAGTTTATTCTATTTTTCCTTACGGATATTTTACTTGAAATATCAATAGTATTAATATTTTTTTTCTAAAAAAATATAAATAGTATCAAATATCAATATAAATATCTTATATTATCTAATGTTTTTTTGTTTAGAATTTCAACCAATTTTTTAATTTCTATAACGAATTTGATCACTCATATTTATTTTATGGCATCTTACTTTTTTTTTTTTATCTCATATTTGTCTTATGTTCTTCATATTAATTAAAATTTTGATCATTTAGTTTTTATTTTTCCAAATTTAATCGACATTTTTAATTTTATTATTGATTTTTCTACATGGCCGTTATTTTTTTCTTAGTAAAACTGATCATAATCCATCGAGCCTCGTCTTTTTTTTTTTTTTTTCCTTTTTTCTATCTTTTAAAATGAAAAATATAGTAATAAATTACTTGTTTAAAATTTTCCTTTATATATCAAAATGATAAGTATGGTTGATAGACTTCCTCACGGAGATACATATAATCTTTTTAAAACCAACAAACTGCATCCAATTTCATCACTAGAAATCTAATCCCTTTTTTTATTACATCCTTAATATTTTTCTCATTCATCAAGCTCTTTTCGACACAAGTTTTGTAGAAAACAATCAAAGAGGAAATGTAAGTGAGAGTCTCGTTAAAACCTTTAAAGAGAATAACAAAATCAAAGATCGTCATCCCATTTTTCCAATCTGTCTTGAGCTATCTGCTTTCTTTGAACAACTAACCACCAAATGAAACTATGATTTTAAATTCTATGTTGAAACCAAACCAAATCAAACCATTATCTATTACAAAAAGAAAAGAAGAATCAGTTCAATTTTACCATTGCATAAGATTTAATTTGGTTTTCTTTAGAATATTATGTTGATGAGAGGAAATAATAATGGTCACAAGGACCCAAACACTTGCAAAACACAAAAGTATAATGTCATTTCTTAAAACTCTTATTTTGGTTGTAATAAGAAACATCTCGTTAAAACATTCTAAGAAATCAATTACATACAGATGAATGCAAAGCTTAACAGAGGAATGCACACATGAATAATACCACATATTGTCAATTATCTTACCCCGTTTCCCTAATGCTTTCTGTAGAGCACCATCATTTGAACCATCAATAGTAAAAAAAGTGGAAAGTAGGATGCCAAGATGTAAAAATAAATAGAAAAATGAAAGTATGATGCCAAGATATAGAGACAATGATAAAAATGAAAACACCAGGTTAGTTTGTTACAAGTAAGCTTCAAGTAGTGAGTAGCAATGGTAGTTTCTCCTACTCGCAACTACTCACATCATGTCAACTTATTAACAAAAAAATAAACAGTTCCACCAATTGATAAAGCTGTTTCTTCGCTACCAGAGGTATCTAACAGGGTGAAATACCAAAACACACAGATTTGATAAATACTCAAGTAAACATCAAAAGGACAAAAATCAAATAAATGTTGATGCATATTGAAGTAAAATATTTACCACACTCCAAAATAAATGGAATTGCTTTTACCTCAGACCATGGATTAGGTTTCAATAGCCACAAAAATCAAGAAGAAATCCATGTATCTTAAATCATGGTTGAACTTAACCTGCAGATACAAGGAGAAATGTGTGTGGTTAGGTCTAGGTGTTTGTGTCTGTGTGTGTGTTTGTGAACGCATACTAGAAAGATATAAAAGGTGAAATACATTGATATTAGGTAGCTGTGTAGTGTCTGGTTTTGTTTAGTGGTTGATGGCTGCTTTTGGTTGGTGTTTAGAGATATAACTGGGATATGAGCATGAAAACTTATACAAAAGCTTACCTGCTTTAAGGTTTCGATAAGTGGTGGTGAGGGGTGGCTTAGTAAATCCATGGATTTAATAGATTCTCCCTTGTTTTGAGCAAATCAATCCCTTTTTATGACCATTACTAAAATCATTCATGAAACGATAACAAAAAAATCGATAATCAATAATAGGAGGCGAAAAAAACAAGGGTTACCTGTTCCTTGCCCAAAACTGATCGGAGACCTTGGACTTTGTTAGAGACTATGATCACCAGAGAAGTCTAATATATCGTGGTTGTTAACAACGAGGCGCTTCAAGGTGGTGTCTGGTTTAATCTGCAATCGGTTACGATATTTCAACGGTGGTGTGAATGTCGTCGGTGAGAATGAAGATATTTCTAGCAAGAAGCGTTGCCGATGCTTCCTCTCTGGCTAGGGTTTACAATGAGAGCAGAATATAGGAGAATGATTGGTATGATGGGGAAAGTCTGATTCATACGTTTGTGAGGAGTATTGGATGTTGTTGGTAACATTTGCACAAAAGTTAATGAGATCTTTCAATCTATTTTTAAGAACTTGTTTAGAGTAGGTTAGTAAGGTTAGGTTTAATTCAAAGAGTTTGTTTTGGTTAAACAACTTAGTGAATGGGAAGTGTTAAAGCTTGTTAATGCTTTCAAGTCCCAACTTAGATTAGAATTTAATTTGACATCAATTTATCATCAGCTTGCATCATTAGGTGAATATAACTCGAAACATGATTATTTTTATTTTTGTTTCTAATATTTCTTTTATTGTATTTCATTTTAGTTTAGTCATTTGCAAAAATCATCCCCCACATTTAGTTTTTATGAATAGGAATAAAAACATGGCTATTTTGATGTATTTATGGATTAAAACTGAGTCCCTGAATTACTATTATTTTTAAATCATATAAGTGTAAATAGGATTTATTTATTCGATAGATTCGACACCCTTCAAAATGGCGTCGTTGGTGGGGACTTCCTACATTTAAACAATTTGTATATCAAAATTGTCATCTATTTTAGATTGTTTGATGCTTAGTAATCATCGTAAAACTTTTTAAATGAGATGTGAGGATTTTCATAAAAGTAATTGAAAAAAAAAGAGTGATTAATAGACCTGGTTGTTTTTTTATTTTTATTTTTGTTTTTATTTTATTTTATTTTATTTATTTATTTATTTATTTATTTATTTTTTAGTCCAATTGCCAAATAGCTAAAATAAAAGTAGTGAATTTTGAAATAATTCAAGATAATATGAGTGAGTCGAGACTTATATAAATTTAATTGAAATGCAAAGAAAGTAGTCTGTGTGGGTTTATGTGTAGATATATAAAAGAAATCTTTATTTAAAATGCCAAATGCCAAAGGTCATTCTTTTTCACTCAAAATTCAAACACACACAGACACACTTTGCTTTTGGGAATTTCTCTACCTTCACCAATGAATGGAACCAGCAACCAGGTACTGTCTCTCTCATCTCATTCCTCTTCCCTCTCATCTACGGTCCCTCCATGCCTCCACTAATATTGACCTCCTGACTCCAGTAAGACTACTTACCACAGCCAACCTACCTCACCCATCTCTCTGTCGATCAACTCCAAACACCTTACCCAGCCGTACGCCTAGTGAGCACCATCCATCACCCACCACCACCATTAGCAGTCTGTAGCTACCTCAAAAGCAGCCGCTCCCTCCCTCTTCTACTTTTCATGAGGCAACCACCACTATTGGTCGCTTACACAGTGCCGCCATAGATCATTACTTCACAACTCTCTCATCTCACCTTACCACCTTTGTCGAGCCCCCCCCCCCCCCCCCCCCCCCCCCCCTACTGAAAATTGTGTAAACATGGCCTCCAACTGTATCCCCTCCCTCTACTACAACAACAAGACCTCTGTTGACTTGAATTGAATATTTTTTTATGTCAGTTTTGTAGATATTAACATATAGGAAGCATTTTTATGGCTTCAAACATTGATTGATGGGATTCAAGTCATTCAAAGACTACATATTCAAGTCCAAGCCAAAGCATCAATCCTCAATTCCCAGTTACAAGACCCACATGAGCACCACCTTGAATTACAACAATATTTTGAGCATCAACAATTAAATCCAGGTGCACATCTAATTCCAATTTTATGTTCTTGATAAAATTCAAACTTTTGAATTTGCAAGATTTATCAAGTTGACTGTATTATGCTTCAAATTATTATATTTGATTGCTTAAGTGGAAATTTAGGAAAACACAGGTTGTATTGTTTTGTCATTTGTCACTAGGTTTTGCTCGGTTCGACATGAGTCGACTATGGTCAACCTTGGTTGACCAATTTTTAATTTTGTTGACTTATATCTATGTCTATGTTTGCATTCGACTTTTGGATTCATTTTTTATTCTGTCATAAATCTGCCATCACCTATAGCAGGACATCCCTATGTCCAATTGGTCTATGTTACGAGTTACGACCCATAAGAGCAGTTTCAAGTCCCACACCTTCCCAAGCATCGAGGACGATGCTACATCTTAAGCTTGAGGAGGGGTATGTGTTACATTTGCATTTTTTTAGTTTACATCTTCATTTTAGGGTTTAATTTTTTTTTCGAAAACCACAAAAATATTTTTGTTTTAGTCCACTTTGCAAGTTCTGTTAAAAAAAACTAAAAGAAAAAGATTTTCCATTTTTGTTTTTGTTTTTGATCCAACCATTACTGAAATCTTTGAAAAACAGTAAAAAAATCAATAAATGAGCCAAATACGTTGAAATTAGACTTGCTCGTGCTTTTCTAAGATCCTGAAAGCAGTCTATTCCCACACACTTACACACCTCCCGAAACTACACGTGAAAAACGAAAAATGAAAACGTTTTCAATACTAAAGCATAATTGTTGGTATAAGTCAGTGTATGGAAACCACAACTGGTCTTACGGTTCGTAAATGCTCAATTAGAACTAAATTCTAAATCTAAGGAGAGCATAAAAATAATAGAAAATTTCAGCGACTCAAACTTTCCAGCGCTCTAAAAAGTCTTTTTTATCCATTCCCTTCTATGTACCCTGCTTGGGGATATAAGTTTCTAACTATACTTAGGGGCCCTGCATATTAACATCAATCCTCCGAAAAAGGTTTTAGAATACTCTCACGGTAAATAGGCCGTTAGATGTCCCAATGATCGAAAAAGTCAATGACAAAAATTTAAAGAAATAAGCCTAGCAAATAATTAAAAGAGTATTATGTATTGTATTATCTATTATATATTTATCAAAAAGAAAAAAATTATTATTAAGTTAATCTGTTCTACATCTAATCGCCTAAATTTGACTCGTTTGGGACTGATTGGGTTAAAAGTTTGTTACACGGGTTTCATCGAAAGTCATGAACTTAATAATAACAAAAACAAATATGTGATTCAAATAAAGCTACTCTGTGGCCTTTGATGTTCGGACAAGTAGACCCAAGGGATTTCTTTAAATTTAGCACACTAAGGTCGTCTGGTCTAGATGTGTTGGTTGGAAGTCCATTGCATGGACTTCATAGAAAGTCATGAGCTTTATTTATAAGAAAATATATTTGGATGGTATATATATTTATATCTATGTTAGTCATAGTCTAATTGAATAATGTGCATCACTGTATGTACTTAAGTTAGAAAAAATATTTGGCTGTCAAAAGATCCCCTTAGACTTGGACTAGAACTCATGACATTGTGATTGATTGTTAACTACTTGGACTAATGAAAGTGGTGTGAATAAGGTAACAAATCTGGGTAAATCTTAGAGAATCTTTAGAAAAGTATTTTTATAAAATGATTGTTGTTGGTCAACAAAATAGTGTGGTTTGGTCATTGATATAATCTGCAAAACAAAAATTCGTTGAGCATGTTTTTATGACATATATTTTACACAAAAATAAGATCGTCTCTTGTTCCATTTGCTAACCCGATACTGATAATCTTGAAGAAGTGTTGTTAACTTTTCATTTTGTTGGGTTGTGTTAAGGAGTAATTAAGTCTTAATCTTGTAATGTTTAATTTTATGAGAAGACTAAATTGGTTCAAGGAATGTGGTGTTTTACATATTCCTAACTATTTGATATGGATAAGGATGTGGATTTTGATCATGTTTTGTTTTCCATGCATAGTTTTGAAAAATCTAATTAGTAGTTTAATTTATTTCTTTTCTATTTCCCGGCTCATTCCCGACTTATTATTTCTTGAGAACAAGAAAGGTTTAAGCTTAGGGATATTTGTTAGGTTCATTTTTACATATCATTTTAGTACATTTTGTTAATTATTTTCCCGATATATTGTGTATATTTAGTATGCATTTCATATGTTTCATTGCGTCGTTAGTTTGAGATAATTTTACTCGTTTAAGCTTAATTTGTGCAGATTTATATAAGCGGCTAATGATATTTTTGAACACCGATACAAGTCACATGGAAGGCCTTCCAATCACGATTGAAGTCCTGTGACAACATCCACAATAAAGCAATAAAACGAAGCGATTTAAAGATTTTTTTGGAAAGTTGGCAACAATGCGCGGTCTTAATCAAGTGAGTAGATCGAAGGGTAAACAAGGTCCGATCGAGCTTAAATTTTACCGGTAGCTTCATAATTCATGGTTGTTTAATCTGAATGGTGGAGATTGGATTTTGACATTTTTTGATACACATTTGGACCTTGTTTACAGAAACGACATAATCTGTCCAACATCAAATTTTAGCAGCCCATAATCGTTTCTTATTCTAGCAGCCCACATTAGAATTAATAGCAGCCCATTTGTTGAGTTTCTGGCAGCCCAATTTGTAGATTAAAGCTCTCACGAATACTAGAAAAAAAAGAGGGGGCACACATCATAAAAAAAAAGGGATTAGTTATTAAAAGAGGAGGCACACATTTTTGAGTTCACGGGGACGCACAGCAAAAACAGAGAAAAAAAAAAAAAAGAACGAAAAGGCGACTTGAGGGTTTTCTTTAGGTTTCAAGCTTTAAAAAAATAATTTGAATTCTTTTTGTAAGTTTTTAATTTCCGTTGATTGAATTGTAGTTTTCAGGGTTTAGCCGTCTTAAACGGATAAATCACCGGGTTTAATGTTTGAATTAGTTTAATTATTTAAACTCGTTTTAGATCGTTGTGTGAAATTTTTATTTAAATTTAAAACACTCCTATCCATATGATTTCTGATGTTCCTTAATTTTGTTGTTACAATTTTAGTTGGGCTTGAGCAATCCGGTTAGGGTTTTAACGATAAATCGCTAATCAATTGATAGAATCCGTAATTGTTCTTTTAATTAGTCTAAGTAGCAAATAATACACTTGTGTTTAGGGCTGTAAACGAACCAAACGAACACGAACAAGGTCTTGTTCATGTTCGTTCGTTTAAGTTAGCCGAACAACAAACGAACACGAACGGATAAACGAACGAGATTTTCTTGTTCATGTTCGTTCGTTTAACAAATTACTTTGTTCATGTTCGTTCATTTATGTTCGTGAACATGTTAAACGAACATAAACGAACAAATATAAACAAACAAAGATAAAAAAACACAATTGAACATATATGAACATAAACGAACATATAATATAACAATATAATAAAAAATAATTGAATATAGATGAATATAAATAAACTTAAACGAACGAACATAAACGAACGTAAATGAACATCATAAACAAACGTTCACGAACATAAATGGACGAACGAGACCATTGTTCATGTTCGTTCATTTAACTAAACGAACGATAATTTTTGTTCATGTTCGTTCATTTATTAAATAAACGAACATAAACGAACTTCCCGCCGAACAGTTCACGAACGGTTCGCCAAACGTTCAGTTCGTTTACAGCCCTACTTGTGTTATTAAATCATGTTGGTACAATGTCAATTCTCCGAACTTACATGAGGGTTCATTGTGTTTGGTGTTTCGTTTGTGTTTTAATGCGGCTCTCACTTAATTATAAATTGCTCGTTTGATAATTTTGTACTGAGTCAGTTCTAACTGAAGCACCCATTTTAGTTAGATAAGTTTGCAGCTTGGTTAGAAAGCTTGTTTTAATCGAGTGTCTAGAGAAACAGTTTGTCAGAGCTTGTTGACAACCGCGGTCAAACTAGGAATTGTATAAAAACCATTGCACATAACAATCCATGATCACACGTCTAAATAAGTCTTTTGATGTTAATTTAATCATCAATTAGTTAGTACTTTGTAGTATTTATTTATTGTATTTTAGTGAACACATCCAGTTTTGTAGTTTGAACTTTCTTTTTATGTAGTTGATCATATGATTTGATGTTGAATTTGTATTTTATCTGGTGAATTTGGTTCGTGTTACTTAAAAAGTTTGATTTTAATGTTGATTCATGTTGACCACTTGAATTAGGGTTAGATCATTCAAGTTATTTAATTTGCAAAATCTGTAATTGTTCTGTGAATTAAAACCAGTAACAAACATTAAATTGATTTCCATTGAATGATTTTAATGTAAACCAAAATCACACATTCTTACGCTTCCGAGCTTGTGAGGAGTATTCGATGTTGTTGGGAACATTTGCACAAAACCTAATGTGGTCTTTCAATCTATTTCTAAGAGCTTGTTTAGAGTAGGTTATTAAGGTTAGGTTTAATTCAAAGAACTGTTTTTGGTTAAAAAACATGGTGAATGGGAAGTGTTAGAGCTTGTTAATGCTTTCAAGTACCAACTTAGATTAAAATTTAATTTGATTTTATACATGCTTTAAATGAATTTGTAACAGCCCGGTTTCCTAGGTATTTATTATTATTGTATTTTTGGTGAATTGTGAGGGGACTCGGCGAGTTGGAGTTCAAACTTGCCGAGTAGGATCGCGATTTTGGACGCGGGTTCGCGTCTGGACTCGGCGAGTCCAAGGAGTGGACTCAGTGAGTCCACGCTGTTTAATGAAACCCTAATTTCCGGGGTATGAGACCTATTTAAGGGGGTTTATGGCCGTCATTTGCAGCCACCAACCCCAGAGAGAACCCTAAAGAGCTTGTGAGCACTTTGTGAGAGAGAAGAGGAAGATCCTTGACTATTTGTGGGTATTTTTGCATATAGAAGAGGATCAAGGCAAGAGGAGACCAAAGAAGGTGCTAATCCAGTGATTTCTGAGCTCAAGGACTTCATTTGAGGTATCCATTCATTCCTTTCCCAGTCCTTGTTGTGAATCTTAGAGTTAGGGTTTCTTTGTGGATGAGATCCATGGAGTAATTGGTCTCTTCTTGTGTTAGTACTTTAGATCTGGACCCAAAGAGGTCCAGAGACCCTTTTCCCTCAAGCTTTATGAGTGTTAATGGAGGCCATGAGCTTAGAATAGCATTCTAGAGATCATATCATCAAATAAGGCCTTTAGACCTTTGCATGAGCACCAAGATTATGACTTTACGTGATGAATGTGCTTGGAAGGACTGGATCAAGGGGTTATTGGAATGGATCTGACCTCAGGAGTAAGTTTGAGTTCATGCATGGCATAGACTCGCCGAGTCCGAAGAACAGACTCGGCGAGTAGCATGAAGATTATCCACAACCACTCAGTGAGTGGTCTTGCCGAGTTAAGTGGGCTAACTCAGTGAGTCAGGGAGAGTCAGAGAGGGTTGACAGGTGGACTGAGTCAAACTGGAACTCGCCAAGTTGTTTTGAGACTCGGCGAGTTGAGTCGCGGTGGCCCCGCGATTCATGCCAGGTGGAACTCGTCGAGTTAGGGGAGTACTCGACGTGCCAAGAAAGAATCTGAGGGAGTTAGCGAACAAGTGTAGACTCGCCTAGTCGCTCTTATGTACTCGCCGAGTCCGGTCAAAGTTGACCGTTGACCGTTGACTAGAGTTGACATGTGCTGACTTAGTGGGGTTAGTCAACCTTAGTTGTGAAAATGTTAAAGATGTATTGTATTATAGGAGGAATTATAGCTCGGGGGATCGAGTATGAGTGGGTTCAGGGATTTGCGAGCTATCGAGATACACGAGGTGAGTCTTCTTACTATACTTTACCTTGAGTAGGTAACTAGAGTTATGTGATACAGTGCTTGTATGCTGTATTTGTGTTATGAGTTGCGGTGCATTATTCTTTGTGATTTATGTTGTGCATGGTTACAGAGTTAGAACCTGAGGGTTCACATAGTTTGGGTGCACGGACCCACAGAGTTATAGCCTCGAGTGGCTAATATGTGTAATATGTGGTATTTTGGGGAACTCACTAAGCTTTGTGCTTACAGTGTTTGGTGTTATTTGTTTCAGGTACTAGTGACGACCGTGGGAAGGCACCGGCTTGATCAGTACACACGCACGAGATTTTATGATTTTGAGATCTTGGGATTTTTGTATTACTTAAATTGAATCTCAAACATGGTTGTTTTATGAATATTAAGTGAATTATGTTTTTATAAAATTTGAAAAATTATTTTGAAATTTACGGTGTTACAAGTTGGTATCAGAGCCTTGGTTTGAGGGATTCGGGTACACCTTCGGGGGTATTTGAACTCAAACTGAGGATTTGGAAAATATTTTCAAAAGAAACCAAATTTTTCTAAAAGTAAAAGATTTCTAGAGAAATTCAGAGAAGAAACGTGTGTACGATCAGTCAGCGCTCGAACGGTGAATTCCCAAAATACCCTTATATTATATGTTTATGAGATTGTTATGATGTATTATTTTGCTAGAGTAGGCTAGGTATTCCTATTAGGACTAGAGTGCCCTGATTTTTATTGCCTTAGCCTAGGGAGAGGTGAGCTGCTATGAGATGCTTGAGAGTGAATAGGTAGCAGCGAGGAGCTTATGAGAGATCTGTTAGAAAGTGATAGAGTACTTGGAAATTGGGATTCGAAGAGGAGGATTTGGGGTGTATACTGAAACGGTTGGACAGTAGTATTGGGCCCGTACTACTGAAAGCATCGGGGCGGTGTACGGTCCGAGTAAGAATCTTCGGAATGCCAAGGATCAAGGAGGGATGAGTTGTCGAGTGTGAGTATGCTCGAATGGATTCTAATTTATCGTATGTTGTATTTCAGAGGTTGATCATGGTGAGGACACGTCATATGCCAGAGGGCGTTGGGGCTAGTGATGAGGAGATCCGTCAGATCATCCACGAGGAGGTGGCTGCGTCCATCAGGGCAGAGATACCAGAGATGTTCAGGTCTATTAAGACCACACTGATTGAGACTTTCGACAAGCGTTATGCTGCTCTTTATGAGGCTGCTGTTGCGGCTGTTGCTGCTGCGAGACCGCAGGGTGGTGATGCGTTGCTGTTTCGGGAGTTCAGCAACACGAAACCACCAGAGTTTGATGGGACCCAAGACCCGGTGGCGGCTATGAGATGGATTTCTGACATAAAGTGGTGTTTCTTCACTTGCTCATCTCCTGAACATTTGAGAGTACGGTTCGCGCTGAACCAGCTTCGCTTGGGAGCGAAGGACTGGTGGAAGTTTGTGACAACGCACTTTTCGCCTGCTGAGCTTGCGGCAGTGACCTGGGAGAGGTTCACTGCCACGTTCCGAGATGAGTACGTTCCCCAGGTGGGGAGGGAGCGTTTGGACCAGGAGTTTCTGACCCTTAAGCAGGGCACTGAGTCTGTTACGGTGATTACCAGGATGTTCCACGAGAGGGCGATGTTCTGCCCTGAGCATGTGTTCACTGAGCAGGCACGTATGAGCCGGTATTTGAGTATCTTGAGGCGAGACATTCGGGAGTTCGTGGCAAACTCCTCGTAGCGAACATTTTCTGAGCTTCAGGAAAATGCCCGGAAGAGGGAGATCGAGCTGGAGACTCAAGCTAGAGAGGAGGCTGAGTCTCACGGGACGGATCGGCGACAGGAACAATTCCAGCCGGCAGCCAAGCGGGCCAAGCCCGCTGATCCCAAATCAGGGAGCCAAAAGGGCCGCACTTGTGGAAAGTGCGACAAGGGTCATGATGGAGTATGTAGAGCGGGATCTTGCTACAAATGTGGCAAGGAGGGGCATATAGCCAAGGACTGCCCCAAGGGGTTTGCAGTATGTTTTCACTGCAACCAGACCGAACACCGGAAGGCGGAGTGTCCGCAGTTGCGGGGATCTACTCAGGGAGCACCTCAGGGATCTGCCCCTGCCGCCATCAGAGCTACCGAGAGTCGGCCAGTGAAGGCCGAGGCGCCGAGGGCACGAGGGAGAGCTTTTCAGTTGACCGCGGAGGAGGTTCGCGCAGCGCCCGATGTCGTGGCTGGTATGTATTCTTTCGTGTATTTATTTTAATGTTGAGATATTATGCTTATATTATGTTATACATAGGTACTTTTCTTGTGAATTCTGTACCTGCCTTGGTGTTATTTGACTCGGGTACGAGTCGGTCTTTTGTATCTTTGGCTTTTAGTCAGCACATGAGTGTTAGTTGCGAGGTGCTGAGTCGACCTCTGAGAGATTCCATAGTTGATGAGAAGGTGATATATGCCACGGAGGTGATCCGTGGATGCGAACTCGAGATTTACGGTGTTGAGTTCCCGATTGATTTGGTTCCTATTGCGATGGGTGATGTCTGTGTCATTGTGGGCATGGACTGGTTGAGCAGGTTCGGGGCGGTTATCGACTGCGAGCGACAGCTGGTGACCATACGAGACCCTAGTGGGGGAGTTCTTACAGTGTACGGCGAGGGTACCCGTTCTGGATCAGCGTTTTGTTCGGCCGCTAGGGTGAGGCAGTGTCTACAGCAGGGCTATAAGGGTTTTGTGGTGTACGTGATGGATACGGGGGTTGATTCCGAGAGACCGAGGTCAGTGGAGGAGGTTTTGATAGTGCGTGAGTTCCTAGATGTCTTTCCAGAGGAGTTACTGGGTGTGCCTCCCGTGAGGCAAGTGGAGTTCAATATCGATTTGGTTCCGGGAGCCGCGCCTATTGCCAAGGTGCCTTATCGCCTTGCACCTTCAGAGATGCAGGAGTTGTCCTCACAGCTTCAGAGCTGTTGGGAAAGGGGTTTATTCGGCCGAGCTGCTCACCATGGTGTGTACATTAATGTTTAAGTGAAATGATCACCAAATAAATGTAAAGGGTAAATTAATGTAGTATTGTAGTGTTGTATTATAATAACTACTGCTGTACTACCAACCTTAAACCGGATTTATATCAAGGTATTATGTGCTTAATTGTACCATACTATCGAAAATGAAAACCACAATGTAAGTCATCAAAAGAAATGACATTTGGCACTCGAAGACCTGCAGGTCCCACTGTAGCTAGAAGCAAGGTGTAGGATAGTTAATCCAGTATAGATCTATACGCAAACTCACGCTCTCCCTCCAGAAGATTCTAGTTACAACTCAGGCCATGACAATGAACGCATGCTCCGATACAATGGATCACACTTATGTTATAATATACTTGTATATGTAATGTATGTACTTGTATAATGAATGTATTGTTTCTGGTCATAGTATCGTAGTATAGGTTCTCATCATAGTATAGTTGTATAGGTTCTCATCATAGTATAGTTGTATAGGTTCTCATCATAGTATAGTTGCATAGTTCTCATAATAGTAAGTAGTGACTCATGAATGAACTGACTCTTTGTATGCTTCATTGGACTAGAAGTACTAAGTAGTATAACCCTAAACAATACCTATTATAGCTTACTAGTAGACTTGTTTGTATGACTGAATGCACGGAACTGAGATAAACGTCTTTATAGCTATACATATATACATAATATATAAGTAAGGATTCAACGACACTCGGACAAACAACCGGGTACATTAAGTCCACAACCAAACAAGGAACAAGAAGTAAAGTGAGTTATCAGTCCTAAGTCCTTCAAACCTTATTTATATAACTATATATGTAGTAGACATGCTTTTAACAATATATATGTTTAAAAACTTTAAGAGAAAGGTTTGGTATACAAAAGTGAATTTGATAAACAGTTTGACATGTAAAATAGTTTGATAAACGGTTTGAAGTCATTTGTTTAGTAAAACAGTTTAAAATAAGGAAAATCCATTTGTATGATAGTTATTAATCACATGTGATTGATATACTAACTATGATATTCAACTTGTATCCCCCCTAAAAGCATTTAAAATCATTTAAAAGGTTGATTAAGAGGTATGAACTCACCTGTAGTGAATGGATTGTACGGAAGTGTTGGACAAGGTGCTAGGTGTCAAGTGAAGACTTGAACACACACAATGATCCTAGTTTACATATAATAAAACATATATGTATCTAATTATTCATTTAACAACTAATTAACCAACTTAAGACACTCTAGGACATGGAAACACCTTGATTCAAGTGTTATAAGTACCAAAGGGTTGCATCTAAGGGTTGTATGGCATGGCAATGGAGTTTATGGCCCAAGAACCACTCCTTATGGAGTTTACGACCCAAGGTTGTTTCCCCATGAGTTTATGGCTGTAAAATCATGGTACTAAGTGCCATTTGATGTTTTGAGGTCTTATAAGTCAAGATTGAGCATCCATTGTTCAAGTTCAAGCCTTAGGAAGCATTAGGGGCACAATATCACTACATGATAGAGTTTACGGCCTAAGGACCATTTCCTTATGTGTTTATGGACGTGAACTCTTATGGGGAGATGGTCTCTTTGATGTTTAAGGTCCTAAACATTTCAATGAAGGATCAAGATGTGACAACCCGGAATTTATTCCGTCACTATAACCCACTTCTGTTAGTAAAAATTTATTTTTATTAAAAGTTTTCCACTAACTTCTTGAGTTAAGTAAATCAATTAGAGTTATTTTCGTAATTTCATACGTGACGGAAAACAAAAAATCATGCGAAAAACCCCGTTTGCGGTTAGTGTTTGGTGGACCCCCACCCTGGCCATAAACTCAACCCTATATAAGGGTTGAATGGTCTTCATTTCAACCTTTTTCACACTCTAGGAACTTTCTCTTTCTACTCTCTCTCTCTCTCTCTCTCTCTCTCTCTACAAATCAGGTTTCGATCGAGAAACACTTAGCATACTTGCAAATCCATGGTTTAAACCCTCAAAACCCCAAGAACAAGAGTTTACGGTTTGGGATCATCACAAAACCGTAAACACCCTAAAAGGGGGTTTTGATGCCCCAAAACCCTTCCAATGCTTGGCTAATAACCTATAAACTCATCGAGGATATGGTCCATCAACCATAAACACCCACAAGGCCACCACTTGAAGAGTAAACTCCATAATGAGGCCGTACACTCCTTAGATACAACCCGTATCACCCCTAACACTTGAAATAAAGTGTTTTCATGCATTAGAGTGTATTTACTTACTTAATTAGTGATTAAATAACTAATTAGATACAATTATGTATCACTTCATGTTACATAGGATACTCGTGTGTGTTCAAGTCCTCACTTAACACCTCACATTCCTACCCGGCACTTCCATCCATTCACTGCAGGTGAATTCATACCCCTACACCTTTTTTCGAGTATTTCATGTTTTCATGGGGGGAATACAAGCAAAAGTACAAGGGAACTTGTACTCAAAACCTATTATTTCGTATGAAATGCTTACATGTTCAATATGCTTTTAACACAAAAAACCGTTTTACCAACCGATTAAGAAATTAACTTGCAGAGTTATTTTTTAAAACTAAAACAAGGAAAATTGTGAATCTCATAATAAAATGTTATATTTTATATTTTACAAAGGATTCATGCCAATCATAAAACGGGATTTTCCATATTATTACTTTTAAATTCGTTATTCATAAGATTGGAGACACGTCCTTGGTAATACTCCACAGAGATACGTGAGTATAGGACTAACCCTATAACTAGAATCTCTTGGAGGGAGAACTTGAATTTTGTGTATAGATCTATACGGGGCTGACTACCCTGCACCTTGCCGCTAGCTACAGTGGGACTGGCAGGTCTACGGGTGACAAACTCATAAAATGATACTATCCCCATTACGCACCATATCCAGTTTATTGTATGGTTATGGAACTCGCAAACTTAGATAATGGAGATTTACTTTTAGTAATAATGAACCTGGTGAACTAACCTCAAAGTAATAACTGTTTTGATTATTAGAGGGTATCAACAATACCCTTAGGAATTATTTCCCTACCTACTTATTAGTTTTTATGTTTGTATTAAAACTAATGTATTTCATTGAGAGTAACATAATTTTTAAGGAAATTTCACCTAATGATACAAGTATGGTAGATACTTGTACAATTCATTTCCGGATCGATAACCAACCATTAACTTTTAAGGAAAATATGGGTTTTTCCTGGGATAACTTAACTTTTTCATAAACGGGCTGTATAACAAATGGATAATCAAACTTCTTTATAAGAAAATATGGGATTTTCATGGGAAACAACTTTTAATAAAATCAAAGGAAGATTTTCTTTCACCAGAAATCAACCGCTTATGACCTCACCAACTTTATGCTGATATTTCTAAAACTGCTTGTATTCTCAGGTTCACGTTAGACGTTAGACAGGTATCTCGCTTACTTTTGGAGAAGACGGAGTAAATAGAAGTCTCGTCTTTACTTTGGATTATACTGATGTATATAAACTATGTTTTCAATGCTTTTAAACAAATGTAAATATTCTTATTGTAATGTAATGGTTGTGTTTACTACGATTACTATGTACAATGATTGTGATACTACATATGACGTCGCCGCCCCTGGACGTTTCCCCCGATGCTTTCCTGACAGTTCGGGGGTGTGATAGATTGGTATCAGAGCAATTGTTTATAGTGACCTAAGTATACCGAACCTTACATGGTATACAACTATAAACACTAAGGGGCCGAAGTGCTCTGAACTAAAAGTATACTTTAAAAATATAAGTATTTTTACTCCAAGTATACAAGTATACCTATATACCGGAATCAGTATCATGAAAAGAACCAAACAAAAGTATTTGGATGTTGAACACTGTGGTTAAACCTGGGCAGTTATGTAATCATGTCTAGGGTCAATATAGCCTGATCAACTATATTCATTCGAGACATGACCAACATGTGCCTGGGAGTGACTGTGTTGTTGTAGCAAGCCTAAAACTTACCTAAATACCAGAAAAGATATAGAACCAAACATGAAGATTAAAAAACTATAGGGATATTTTAGGATGCAATAACGATCGAGCCGGAAACTTTCCCAGGAAAATTAATAGTGTAACTATAATACATCGGAAGTATTATAGATTCGATGCCTATTAGCCACCCCTTTACCATCACCTCGTGTAGATAGCATGGCTAGATTCCATCTCCCTGGCGACACATACTTCCTCAACCAAGGAGATGGCAGATGGATCGAGCCAGAGCCAGAAGGAAACCATGAAATTCGTTTGGAAGATGGCTTTGTCGAACCATTTCTTGAAGAGACTGAATCGAAACCCAAAGTCCAAAACCTACTCCAAGTGACCCCAATGCCAAATCCTAACCCTCAAGTTGGATTCTAAGATCCAACGCCTATGTTGTCGGGAGCTTGAATAGGCGGAGCCATAAGCAAGGCCAATCCCTCTACTACAACGGTAACCATAACTTTTACAATCTGGATCAAGGAGGTCCTGTAGATAGGACCCTTCCAACCCTGATACACCGAGTGGCTCACAATGTGAAGCTAGGTCTGGCAACCCTTCGGAAAACTATGGAACTTGAAGCAGACTCTGATTCCACCACAAACCACATTCATAATCTTGAAGTTTTTCACAGGAGAACTATGAGAGACAACGAAGCTCTACAACGAGAGTTAGATACAACCCAAGCTGAGGTCATAGAGCTCTGAACCGGACAGTCAGGGTATGAAGGACGTCTGCTTGATGTAGAGCGACAACTGACCGAATTGGGATTTCACTTGAGGAGTACCCATCGTCAATAGAGGATCACTCTACTCGTCCTTCCTTTCTGGTCTAATGAATAGCCTTCATGTTTATGTTCTGAGTAACCTTTTCCCATAAACACCTCTGTCTTCTATATTGCCGAAATTTTCTCTTTGATATTAGGACTTAAGCCTATTGGTAGGTCCTGAATTCCGAAATATGTAATATCAGTTTCAGTAACGATGACAACAATCATATTTCAGTTAAAGCATGTATCATAGGATGTGCTCTTACCTTAGATGATTATTCCTTTCCCCAAATCGATTTCATATCAGTACCCATGAAAAGCTTCAATGTCCTAATTGGCATAGGAAGAATGACCCTCACATGGTGCCAATGTCCTTGCGTCGAGAAAGAGACTCATCTCAGTCGTTCATCTGAAGGAGTCCGCACCGGTTTCAGTGATAAGATCGTTCGCAACTTCATATCATTTCCTGTGTCAAAGCCTAGGAGCATCTACGAAAGGAATGTTATGCATTTCTGGCTCGTGTTGTCAATAGGATACAAAAATTTAAAGACCTCAAGAGCATTTCCGAAGCCCACAACATTCTCGATGTCTTCCCTAATGAAATTCCAGGGATTTCTATCGAACATCAAGTTGAATCCCATATCAACTTGATATCTGTAGCTACTCTTATAGCTAACCCTTTACCTCATCTGGAGCCAAAGAATTGGGAGAGTTACTCCGCCAGCCCAATGGGCTGAGCAAACAAGAGTTCTTAATACTATTTTATGTGAACTTTGTGTGCTCAAATCTTTTCTATCTTTGCTAAGACCACAACTTGGGGATGTGGGTCGAATCAAAGAGAGTCAGTAGCAAAACGGGAAATATCAATGCGTAGACAAATACTTAGGATACATCCAGAGACAACCATTGTTGCTCACAAACTCTTTTCTTGATATATATATATACACACACACACACACACACACATATATATATATATATATATATATATATATATATATATATAGCAGATCATGCCTCCGAAGAAACAGAAACAATCCACCAGTAAGATATCAATCCTCCAGATGGACTCAGCTACGTTCCAAGCTACTGTCACAGCAGCCATAGCAGCCGCTTTAGCTGTTCTTAATGCTAACAACCTAAATGGGAATGGGAACGACTTCCACACCTCAAGTTGTAACAACACACAAGGAAACCAACAAGGGCCTATCTTAGATAACATTCCAGCCCCCAAACCTAAGAGCGCCAAACGAAAATTTTGGTCCGAGAGGAAGAACAAGTCATCTAAGAAACTTGCAAAGAAACGACAACTCGAGATAACTTCTACAACCGCCATATCCGCCCAACTAGTGCCAACGCCAGTGCGGCAATATGTTGGAAAACTTCCAGGTTGCGAGAAATGCAACTTCCACCACGTAGGAAAGTGTCGTAAACTGCGATGTAAGAACTGCAATAGGCAAGGACACACCACACGATACTGCAGGACATCTGCACAACCAAACACCTTGATTACTGGTGTAAGGATGAATCAAGTTTGCTATATTTGTGGCGAACCCGAACATTTCAAAAGAAATTGTCCAAGGATTATGGATGGCCGGGAAACTTGCTCCGTACAGACCCCAACCCAACACATCACTTCCACTACTGATGCTAGCATAGTCCAAGTGTGTTGCGTATGTGGTGAAATGGGACATATCAAAAGATATTGCCCAACAGAGAAGAACAATGAGGAAACATGAGTAGCCTAACCTCCAAGAGTAAGGAAGCATCGAAGGACCCTGCCACATTTTGGTACGTTTTCAAAAACCCTGATAATTGTTCATAATTGTGATTACTTTCTCGTCCGGATTAAATCACGAAATCTTTATAAGGCTTAAGGCCCTAATGAGCAAATTATGATAACTTAGTGAATATAGTAGGGTCAGTTGTAATTATGGACAGCTTGCGTACACCATGGATCGTACAAATCCGAGAACAACAACGCTCTCACTGGCCCGGAAATCATCCGTGAAACCACCGAAAAGATCGTGCAAATCCGAGAACGACTGAAAGCTTCACGAGACAGGAAAAAGAGCTATGCCGACAAGAGAAGAAAACCCTTGGAATTCCAGGTTGGTGACCGCATCCTTCTAAAGGTGTCACATTGGAAAGGATGATACGTTTTGGAAAGCATTGAAAGCTAAACCCAAGGTACATCGAACCATTCGAGATCCCTGTTAGGATCAGTCCCGTAGTATACAAAATCCCATTACTGCGAGAGCTCAGCATCATGCACCCTATTTTCCACGTATCGAACCTAAAGAAATGTCTATCCGATGAGACACTGGTGATTCCCCTCGACGAGATTGAAATCAATGAGAACCTCAACTTCGTGGAAGAACTAATCAAAATCATGGACCGAGAGATCAAACGAACCAAACAAAGTCGCATCCCTATAGTGAAGGTTCGCTGGAATGCAAGCGAAGACCTGAATTCACTTGGGAGTTCGAAGACCAGATGAAATAGAAGTATTTGCATCTCTTGCCAAACCCATGATTTGTATATTATTTCTGAATTTCAGGACGAAATTCCCTCTAACGGGGGGATGATGTGACAACCCGGAATTTATTCCGTCACTGTAACCCACTTCTGTTAGTAAAAATTTATTTTTATTAAAAGTTTTTCGTTCATTTCTTGAGTTAAGTAAATCAATTAGAGTTATTGTCGTAATTTCATATGAGACGGAAAACGAAAAATCACGCGAAAAACCCCGTTTACGGTTAGTGTTTGGTGCACCCCCACCCTGGCCATAAACTCAACCCTATATAAGGGTTGAGTGGTTTTCATTTCAACCTTTTCACACTCTAGGAACTTTCTCTTTCCACTCTCTCTATAAATCGGGTTTCGATCGAGAAAAGCCCCTTCAAGCTTCACAACAGTAAGTAAACCTTCCTAGCTTGTTTTTTTAGCTTAGCGTACTTTTAAATCCATGGTTTAAACCCTCAAAAACCCCATGAACAAGAGTTTACGGTTTGGGATCATCCCAAGACCGTAAACACCCTAAAAGGGGGTTTTGATGCCCCAAAACCCTTCCAATGCTTTGCTAATGACCTAGAAACTTGCATGAATAATCTAAGAACCCCAAAACATGATATAAAAGGGGTAAAAATGAGTTTATGGTTGGGGAATATCCCAAAACCGTAAACACCTTCTAAGGGTGTTAAAATGCCCTTAACACCTTCTATGACTTGAATGAGTGGCTAGAACCTTGTATGCTTACCCTAGAAGCACCAAACCATGAAAGAAAGTGACAAACATGAGTTTACGGCCGTAAACTCATGTGTTTACGACCATAAACTCCCCAAGGAGGGACTCAGAAACCATAAACTCCAAATAAGGGCCATTTCAAGCTCCAATCCCCTCCATAGCCCTTGATTCGAGTCTACCATAATCCCTTGAGTAGTTTAAGATCTTTGAGTACCCAAACCTATCATTCCCATGAGTTTACGGCCGTAAACTCATGGGGGATATGGTCTTTCAACCGTAAACACCCCTAAGGCCACCACTTGAAGAGTAAACTCCATAATGAGGCCATACACTCCTTAGATATAACCCGTATCACCCCTAACACTTGAAATAAAGCGTTTTCATGCATTAGAGTGTATTTACTTACTTAATTAGTGATTAAATAACTAATTAGATAAAGTTATGTATCACTTCATGTTACATAGGATCCTCACGTGTGTTCAAGTCCTCACTTAACACCTTACATTCCTACTCGTTAGTTCCATCCATTCACTGTAGGTGAGTTCATACCCCCTACACCTTTTTCCGAGTTTTTCATGTTCTCAGGGGGGAATACAAGAAAAAGTAGAAGGGAACTTGTACTTAAAACCTATTATTTTGTATGAAATGCTTACATGTTCAATATGCTTTTAACACAGAAAACCGTTTTACCAACAGATTAAGAAATTAACTTGTAGAGTTATTTTTCAAAACTAAAACAAGGAAAATTGTGAATCTCATAATAAAATGTTGTATTTTATATTTTACAAAGGATTCATGCCAATCATAAAACGGGATTTTCCGTATTATTACTTGTAAATTCGTTATTCTTAAGATTGGAGACACATCCTTGGTAACACTCCATAGAGATACCAGAGTGTAGGACTAACCTTGTAACCGGAATCTCTTGGAGGGAGAACGTGACTTTTATGTATAGATCTATACGGGGCTGACTACCCCGCACCTTGCTTCTAGCTACAGTGGGATCGGCAGGTCTACGGGTGACAAAGTCATAAAATGATACTGGCCCCGTTACGCGCCATATCCAGTTTACTGTATGGTTATGGAACTCCCAAACTTAGATAATGGAGATTTACTTTTAGTAATAATGAACCTAGTGAACTAACCTCAAAGTAATAACTGTTTTGATTATTAGAGGGTATCAGCAATACCCTTAGGAATTTGTTCCTTACCTACTTATTAGTTTTATGTGTGTATTAAAACTAATGTATTTCATTGAGAGTAACAGAATTTTTAAGGAAACTTCACCTAACGATACAAGTATGGTAGATACTTGTACACTTCATTTCCGGATCGATAACCAACCATTAACTTTTAAGGAAACTATGGGTTTTTCCTAGGATAACTTAACTTTTTCATAAACAAGCTGTATAACAAATGGATAATCAAACTTCTTTATAAGAAAATATGGGATTTTCTTGGGAAACAACTTTTCATAAAATCAAAGGAACATTTTCTTTCACCAGAAATCAACTGCTTATGAACTCACCAGCTTTATGCTTATATTTCTAAAACTGCTTGTATTCTCAGGTTCACATTACACAGGTATCTCGCTTACTTTTCGAGAAGATGGAGTATATAGAAGTCTCGTCTTTACTTTTGATTATACTTATGTATATAAACTATGTTTTAAATGCTTTTAAACAAATGTAAATATTCTTATTGTAATGTAATGGTTGTGTTTACTACGATTACTATGTACAATGGTTGTGATACTACGTATGATGTCGCCGCCCCCGGACGTTTCCACCGTTGTTTTCCTGACGGTTCGGGGGTGTGACACAAGACTAGCGTCCAAGGCTTTGGAAGAGACTAGGTGTAACGTCATGCAATTTCCAACCAAAAATTTTCATTTTTACAACCATCAAAACATGAGTAATAAGTTTAGATTCCAAAGTAACAATGTAATCACAACCGTTTACATAACAAAAGATAAAATAGTTTCCCCGAGTGTGTGTACGGTCACGCTGGCGCCTTCCCACGGTCCTCACTCGTACCTGAAACACATAATGCAACAACTGTAAGCATAAAGCTTAGTGAGTTCCCAAAATACAACATACGCACATACGCCTTTCCAGGCCCTGACCTTCCGGTCCATGTGTCTCAGGGGACTTCCGTCCCGACTGGGTAAACCTTCCGGTCCTACCCACGTCAACCCTTACAGTCCATATGACCACGCCTTCCGGCCCATATCAAACATATCATACACGACACATATAGCAAATAACTTATCACACATAAGGCATATATTTCATATCATATTCGACCTTCCGGTCACACAGTCAAAACCCTTCCGGGTACAATATACTGAGAAGACTCACCTCGTATGCCTCGCTAAGTCGCTAATCGTGAATCCTGGAATCACTCGGGCTCGAACCCTTGAGCTGCAATCCTCCTATGATATTATAATTCTATAATTATTACTTGTACCACTAAGGTGGACCATCCATATCAAGTCAACACAGGTTGACTTGGTCAGCAGTCTTTAGACAATTTGGACCAGACTCGGCGAGTGCACAATAGTGACTCGGCGAGTCTACGCGTTTTTACCAACTCTCAAGAATTTTCCCTTTGACTCGTCGAGTACTCCCTCGACTCGACGAGTTCCACCTGGGCCTGAATCACAGGGCCATCGTGACTCAACTCGCCGAGTCGAAGGTCAACTCGGCGAGTCCCAACCTGACTCGGTCCACTTGTCAAAACCTTTCTAACTCTCTGCGACTCACTGAGTCGCCCACAACTCGGTCCGGACTACACACAGGATGGTCTCAAGGACAATCTTCAAGCGACTCGTCGAGTCTGTTCTTCAGACTCGGCGAGTCCATGCCATGCATCAGCTGAAACTGGCTTTTGCGGTCAGATCCGTTCCATACATACATAGATCTGGCCTTCACAAGCTTATTTGTCACGTAAAGTCTCAGTCTTGGTTGCCATGCAATGCATACAAGGCTTACTTTGAAGAAACAACCACTTATTTGGCAAGTTTAGCTTCTAACTCAAAAGAATGGACATAAAGCTTGTCATGAGGGGTCTCCTGGACCTGCTTAAGTCCAGATCTAGGTTCCATGTCTCCATGGGACCTCTCATACTTCTTATTCAAGCCAAGAAATGCAAGAAGAAACCCTAGATTTGGCCCATCAACACAAAACACTAAGATTGGCTCAGAAAATTACCTCAAGAACACCCCCTTGAAGAAATAGCAACAGATCTAAGCTCCCCAACACTTCAAGCTTGCTCCTCTCCCTCCTTTCCTTGCAATATCACACAAAATGATGAACAAAAGGCCTTCAAACACACTCACAAGGGCTTACAGACGTATGGAGGCTCTTAGGGTTCAAGGTGGCCGCATATGAGGGCCATAAGGTCCTTTAAATAGGGCTTAGGACCGGGAAATTAGGGTTTCATCAAACAGTGCGGACTCGCCGAGTCCATCCCTTGGACTCGCCGAGTCCGGACGCGAACCCCCGCTCAAAACCGCGACCCGACTCGGCGAGTTCGACCACCAACTCGCCGAGTCCCCTCACAGAATGTCAAAAATATGTGAAATGAAGATACCTGGGGATCCGGGCTGTTACAAATCTCCCCCACTAGAATAAGACTTCGCCCTCGAAATCCCGCTTAGGCAAAAAGCTCCGGATGCTGCTCCCGCATCTCACGTTCCGGCTCCCAGGTCATCTCTGATCCCTTCCGATGCTGCCACTGAACCAATACCAGGGGTACCTCCTTGTTTCTCAAAACCTTGATCTTTCGATCTTTGATGGCCACAGGTCTTTCAGCATAATTCAGACTTGCATCCACCTGAATATCCCCCAACGGAACCACCGCTGATTCGTCGGCTATACATTTCCGCAGTTGCGACACATGGAAAGTATCGTGAATCTGTCCCAACTCTGCTGGCAAGTCTAAACGGTAGGCTACCCGACCCACCCTTGCGATCACACGGAAAGGACCAATATACCGGGGCCCCAACTTGCCCCTTTTCCTGAACCGAATCACTCCTTTCCAAGGAGAGACCTTCAGGAGCACGAGATCACCAACTAGGAACTCAAGCTCGGACCGTCGCCTGTCTGCATAACTCTTCTGCCGGCTCTGAGCGGTCAACAACCTTTACCTGACCATCTGAATTTGCTTGGTCGTCTGAAGCACGAGCTCCGTGCTACCCATAACCTGCTGTCCCACCTCACCCCAACAGATGGGGGTGCGACACCTCCGCCCATACAACAGCTCAAAGGGCGGCATACCAATGCTCGAATGATGGCTGTTGTTATACGAGAACTCTGCTAAGGGTAGATAGGTGTTCCAGCTCCCTCCGAAGTCCAACACACATGCCCGAAGCATATCCTCGAGTGTCTGAATTGTCCGCTCACTCTGGCCGTCTGTCTGAGGATGATATGCCGTACTGAAATGTAACCTAGTACCCAACTCTTCATGGAATTTCTTCCAGAACCTGGAAGTGAAACGCACGTCGCGGTCCGAAATAATCGAGATCGGCACCCCGTGCCGAGATACTACTTCCCTCACATATAACTCAGCCAACTTCTCCGCAGAAGAGCTCTCACTAATAGCTAGAAAATGAGCGCTCTTTGTCAGCCGATCCACAATTACCCAAATCGCATCGACTCCTCTCGCCGTTCGCGGTAACTTGGTGATGAAATCCATAGAGATTTGTTCCCACTTCCATTCGGGAATCTCTAGCAGTTGCAGCTTACCGTGCGGTCGCTGGTGTTCGGCCTTGGCCTGCCGACAAGTCAAGCACCTCTCGACGAACCAAGCGACATCCCTTTTCATACATGGCCACCAGTACTCCTTCTTGAGATCCAAATACATTTTCGTAGCACCAGGATGAATCGAGAATTTCGATCGATGTGCTTCTTCCATCAAAATAGTGCGCGCACCGCCCACAAACGGCACCCAAATCCATCCCTGACAAGTCATAAGCCCTCGACCATCCGTAACAAATCCTGATACCTGGCCTACCACCCGTTCCTTCTTCTGGTGTTCCGGCTTTGTAGCCTCCATCTGAGCCCCTCGAATAATGTCCAAAATCGGGGTCAAAACCGTAAACCTCATACAAATATCCCGGATCGGGGCGCTATCCGCCCTACGACTCAATGCGTCGGCTACCACATTAGCCTTGCCCGGGTGGTACAGGATCTCACAATCGTAATCCTTCACCACATCCAACCACCTCCTCTATCGCATATTCAGATTTGGCTGATCCATCAAGTATTTCAAGCTCTTATGGTCCGTGTAAATCGTACACCGAACCCCGTACAAATAGTGTCGCCAGATCTTGAGGGCAAACACCACCGCCCCCAATTCCAGGTCGTGCGTGGAATATCTCGACTCATGAGGCTTCAACTGCCTCGAAGCATATGCTATCACATGACCCCTCTGCATAAGTACCGCCCCCAAACCCGATATAGAGGCATCACAGTATACCACAAAATCCTCCATCCCTTCTGGGAGTGCAAGCACTGGAGCCTCGCACAATTTCTGACGAAGCGTCTCAAATGAAGATTGCTGCTCCGGTCCCCATGAAAACGCAACACCCTTCCGGGTCATCCTAGTAAGTGGCACAGCGATCTTGGAGAAATCCTTGATAAATCTGCGGTAATATCCAGCCAAACCCAGAAAACTCCTGATCTCGGTGGGCGATCTCGGCACCTCCCACCTCAACACCACCTCAATCTTGGCCGGGTCGACCAATATCCCCTTCTGGTTCACAAGATGCCCGAGGAATTGGACCTCTCGTAACCAGAAATCACACTTGGAGAACTTGGCATACAATCTCTCCGATCTCAAAACCCGAAGAATCTCCCGCAAATGTTCCTCATGCTGGTCCCTAGTCCTCGAATACACCAAAATATCATCGATGAATACGATCACCGACCGATCCAGCATCGGTCAGCACACTCGGTTCGTGAGATCCATGAATGCGGCCGGGGCATTGGTGAGCCCAAAAGGCATCACCACAAACTCATAATGTCCATAACGAGTCCTGAAGGCAGTCTTTTGGATATCCTCCTCGCGAACCCTCATTTGATGATATCCCGACCTCAAGTCAATCTTGGAAAACCAAGATGCCCCCTGCAACTGATCGAAAAGATCGTCGATCCTAGGTAACGGGTATCGGTTCTTAATCGTCAACTTGTTTAACTCCCGATAATCGATACACATCCGATGAGAACCATCCTTCTTCTTGACGAACAAAATCGGCGCTCCCCAAGGCAAACTACTCGGTCGAATGAATCCCTTCCCCAACAGCTCCTGAAGCTGCGAGGATAATTCCTGCATTTCCAGTGGAGCGAGACGGTAAGGCGCCTTGGCGATGGGCGCCGCTCCCGGAACCAAATCTATACGAAACTCCACTTGCCTCTCCGAAGGCACACCTGGTAACTCCTCGGGGAACACATCCGCAAACTCGCATCCAACCAGAACGTCATCAATCGAATTGGGCCTCTCCGCGGTCACACGAGTATCCATCACATAGGCTATGAATCCATCACAGCCCTGCTGCAGACTCTGCCTTGCCCTGGCCGCTGAACAAAACGCCGACCCACACCGGGTCCCTTTGCCATAAACCGTGAGCACTCCCCCACTAGGGTCTCGAATCATCACCAGCTGTCTCTTGCAGTCAATGACTGCTCCAAACTTACTCAACCAATCCATGCCCACGATAATGCAAACATCCCCCATAGCTATAGGGACCAAGTCTATAGGAAACTCGACCGCAAAAATCTCGAACACGCATCCTCGAATCACCTCGGTGGCGTATACCGCTCTCTCGTTTGCTATAGAAACTCACAGGGGACGACTCATCGTCTCCCGATCGATATCGATGTGTTGGCTAAAAGCCAACGAAACAAAGGACCGACTCGCACCTGAGTCGAATAATACCAAAGCAGGCACATGATTCACAAGAAAAGTACCTACGCAGATAATAATATAAGCATAATATCTCAGCATAAATGTAAATACATGAAAGAATACATACCGACCACTACATCAGGCGCCGCGCGGACCTCTTCCGCAGTCAACTGGAAAGCTCTCCCACGAGCCTTTGGGGCCTCGGTCTTCACTGGCCGAACCTCAGGAACCCTGGCAGCAGGCGAAGATCCCTGGCAAAGCTGGGGGCACTCGGCCTTCCGATGGCCAGTCTGGTTGCAATGGAAGCAAACCATAAACCCCTTGGGGCAATCCCTCGCAATGTGCCCCTCCTTGCCACACTTGTAGCAAGCACCCGATCGACATGCCCCCTCGTGACCCTTGCCGCACTTCCCACAAGTGCGGCTCTTCTGTCCTCCGAATCTCAAATCAGCGGTCTTGGTCCGCTTGGCTACCGGCTGCGACTGAGCCGGCCGCCGATCCACCCGTTGGGACTCGACCTCCTCCCTGGCCTGGGTCTCCAACTCGATCTCCCGCTTCCTGGCATTCGCCTGAAGCTCAGCAAAAGTCTGATATGACGAGTTCGATACGAACTCCCGGATGTCTCTCCTCAGCACTCCCAAATATCGGCTCATCCGAGCCTGCTTCGTGGACACCTGCTCGGGGCAGAACATCGCCCTCTCATGAAACTTCGGCGTGATCACTGTAACCGAATCGTTACCCTGCTTGAGGGTCAAGAACTCCTGGACCAACCGTTCCCTCTCTACCGGGGGAACATACTCGTCTCTGAACATAGCAGTAAATCTCTCCCAAGTCATGGCTGAAACCTCCGCAAGAGTGAAGTTCGCCGTCACGAACTTCCACCAATCCTTTGCTCCCAGGCGGAGCTGGTTCAAGGTGAACCGCACCCTCAGATGCTCCGGACATGAACAAGTATAGAAGCATCCCTCAATATCAGCAATCCACCTCATCGCAGCAATCGGATCCTGCGTCCCGTCAAATTCTGGTGGTTTCATGTTGCTGAACTCCCGGAACAGCAACGAGTCACCCCCCTGTGGTCTGGTAGCAGCCACAGCTGCGGTAGTTGCAGCGGTGGCAGCCTCAGACAACGCGGCATACCGCTCATCAAATGTCTCCATCAGTGTGGTCTTAATAGACCCAAACATCTCAGGAATCTCGGCCCAGATCGCTGCAGCTACCTCCTCATGAATCACCTGACGAAGCTCCTCGTCAGTCACTCCACTCGTGCCAGGTCTGTGTCGTGGTCCAACCATGATGTCTCTGAAATACAACATAAAAATATCAGAGACTCTATCGGGCAAAATCGCACTCGATAACGCAGTCCTACTCAGTCTCCGATACTCAGGGGTTCTTACTTGGGCTGCCTACTGACCCGGTGTCCTTGGTAGTACGGGCCCAATACTACCAATTACACCGCATCGGTATTCACCCCAAGTCCTCCTCCCCAAACCCCGAATCCTGAGCACTCTATTCTTATCATACTCTAATTACTCACTCGCTCTCGAGCACCTCATAGAAGCAAGTTTCCCTAGACTAAGGCATCACAAGATCAGGCCACTCTAGTCCTAATATGTATACCTAGTCTACTAGCATGCGTATCATATCATATCATGTATCGTAACACATATAATAAGAGTATTTTGGGGGTTTTTACCGTTCGGGCGCTGGCTGACCGTACACACTTTTTCTTCTTTGGTCGTCTCATTCGTCAAAAATTTTAAATTTTCTCAAATCCCCGGTTTGAGTTCAGTTACGCCCGAAGGTGTACCCGAATCCCTCAAACCAAGGCTCTGATACCAACTTGTAACGTCATGCAATTTCCAACCAAAAATTTTCATTTTTACAACCATCAAAACATGAGTAATAAGTTTAGATTCCAAAGTAACAATGTAATCACAACCGTTTACATAACAAAAGATAAAATAGTTTCCCCGAGTGTGTGTATGGTTACGCTGGCGCCTTCCCACGGTCCTCACTCGTACCTGAAACACATAATGCAACAACTGTAAGCATAAAGCTTAGTGAGTTCCCAAAATACAACATACGCACATACGCCTTTCCAGGCCCTGACCTTCCGGTCCATGTGTCTCAGGGGACTTCCGTCCTGACTGGGTAAACCTTCCGGTCCTACCCACGTCAACCCTTACAGTCCATTTGACCACGCCTTCCGGCCCATATCATACACGACACATATAGCAAATAACTTATCACACATAAGGCATATATTTCATATCATATTCGACCTTCCGGTCACACAGTCAAAACCCTTCCGGGTACAGTATAGTGAGAAGACTCACCTCGTATGCCTCGCTAAGTCGCTAATCGTGAATCCTGGAATCACTCGGGCTCGAACCCTCGAGCTGCAATCCTCCTATGATATTATAATTCTATAATTATTACTTGTACCACTAAGGTGGTCCATCCATATCAAGTCAACACAGGTTGACTTGGTCAGCAGTCTTTAGACAATTTGGACATGACTCGGCGAGTCTACGCGTTTTTACCAACTCTCAAGAATTTTCCCTTTGACTCGTCGAGTACTCCCCCGACTCGACGAGTTCCACCTGGGCCTGAATCACAGGGCCACCGTGACTCAACTCGCTGAGTCGAAGGTCAACTCGGCGAGTCCCAACCTGACTCGGTCCACCTGTCAAAACCTTTCCAACTCTCTGCGACTCACTGAGTCGCCCACAACTCGGTCCGGACTACACACAGGATGGTCTCAAGGACAATCTTCAAGCGACTCGTCGAGTCTGTTCTTCAGACTCGGTGAGTCCATGCCATGCATCAGCTGAAACTGGCTTTTGCGGTCAGATCCGTTCCATACATACACAGATCTGGCCTTCACAAGCTTATTTGTCACGTAAAGTCTCAGTCTTGGTTGCCATGCAATGCATACAAGGCTTACTTTGAAGAAACAACCACTTATTTGGCAAGTTTAGCTTCTAACTCAAAAGAATAGACATAAAGCTTGTCATGAGGGGTCTCCTGGACCTGCTTAAGTCCAGATCTAGGTTCCATGTCTCCATGGGACCTCTCATACTTCTTATTCAAGCCAAGAAATGCAAGAAGAAACCCTATATTTGGCCCATCAACACAAAACACTAAGATTGGCTCAGAAAATTACCTCAAGAACACCCCCTTGAAGAAATAGCAACAGATCTAAGCTCCCCAACACTTCAAGCTTGCTCCTCTCCCTCCTTTCCTTGCAATATCACACAAAATGATGAACAAAAGGCCTTCAAACACACTCACAAGGGCTTACAGACGTATGGAGGCTCTTAGGGTTCAAGGTGGCCGCATATGAGGGCCATAAGGTCCTTTAAATAGGGCTTAGGACCGGGAAATTAGGGTTTCATCAAACAGCGCGGACTCGCCGAGTCCATCCCTTGGACTCGCCGAGTCCAGACGCGAACCCCCGCTCAAAACCGCTACCCGACTCGGCGAGTTCGACCACCAACTCACCGAGTCCCCTCACAGAATGTCAAAAATATGTGAAATGAAGATACCTGGGGATCCGGGCTGTTACACTAGGGTTCATTTAACCCTACTTATAAGGGTTTACGGCCAAATAACATCCCTTGGCCGTAAACACCTTTGATCTTATGTTTCTTGGTGTTTTCCAAGTGTAAACAAGTTCATATGAAGCACACCATAAGCTAGGACAAGTGTACTTACAAGATAGAAGCTTGATTGGGTGTTTAAGATCCAAGAACACTAGTGTGTGTTCTTGGTGTTTTGAAGATCACTTGAATATCGAAGTGAAAATCAAGAATGTATGGATGAAATGATCTATAACAACTAGATGTTAGGTTATAACAACAAATCAAGTTAAGAAACACTTACGTTTTCGGAAGATTGAGTGAAGAACGAGATGCTACTTGAGAGAGAATGGTAAGTGTTCCTGAGTGTGGAAGTTGAGAAATGAAAGAAATGGAGAGTAAACTCACGCCTAAGGAATGAGTTTGCGGACAAAAGAGAGTTCACGACCTAAACCGTCTTTGTTTGGCCGTGAACACCTAACTATGGTGTTGATTGTTCCATTGCTCTCCCGATATTCTAGAAATTACTTCCTTTTATCCGTTCGTTTCAAGAATAATTACTAAAAACACCCAAAACAAACTTTAAACTGGCTAACAATTATCAGAAATGTATTTGACTTTTATTTGAAGTGCTTGACTGTAGGGTTTGTACGAATGAAAATTTCGGGTTGTCACATCATCCCCCGTTAAAGGGAATTTTGTCCCGAAATTAGAGTTTAAGAAAATAAAGTAGTTACAATATAACTAAGCGAATAGATGAGGATATTTCAATTTCATTTGATCCTCGCGCACCCATGTGAATTCCGGTCCTCGATTGGCGTTCCATGAAACCTTCACTATTAGGATGCGGCTTTGCTTCGTTTGCTTGACCGCACGGTCCATGATCTCTACAGGTTCTTTCACGAAGTTGAGGCTCTCGTTGATCTCGATCTTGTCGAGTGGGATTACAAGATTCTCGCCGGACAGACACTTTTTCAAGTTCGAGACGTGGAATGTAGAACGTACGTTACTGAGTTCGTTGGGTAGATTGAGTTTGTACGCTAAAATGCCGATTCTAGCGAGAATCTCAAAAGGCCCAATGTATCTTGGATTGAGCTTCCCATGCTTTCCAGAGCATATCAAGCCCTTCCAGGGTGAGACTTTCAAAATAATGTGGTCTCCTACCTGGAATTCCAAAGGTTTCCTTCGTTTTCTGTGTAGCTTTTCAGTCGGTCTCTAGAGGCTTTCAATCGTTCACGAATCCGAATGATCTTCTCCGTTATTTCCCGAATGATTTCTGGACCTGTGAGAGTGCTGTCAGGAACTCATCCTTTAGCTAAATGGGTATCACCCACCTCAGTCCAGCACAGAGGGGATCTGCACTTTCGGCTATAGAGGGCCTCGAACGGAGCAACCTTTGTGCTCATATGATAACTGTTGTTGTAGGAAATTTCGACAAGGGCTAAATGAGTATCCCATGCTTTCCCAAAGTCGATCACACAGGCTCGCAACATATCTTCCAGTGTTTGGATGGTTCACTCACTTTGTCTGTCGGTCTGAGGATGGTAGGTTGTGCTCATGTCTAGCCTTGTTCCTAGGGAACTTTGTAGTGACTGCCAGAACCTCAAAGTGAATCTACTGTCTCTGTCCGAGGTAATGGATAAGGGAACACCGTGCAGTCGTACAATCTCCCTAATGTAAGTTCTTGTAAGCTTCTCCATCTTGTATGTTTCTTTGTTCGGCAGGAAGTGTGCAGACTTGGTCAATCTATTAACGATGACCCATATGGTATCAAGTCCACCCGTTGTCTTGGGCAACTTGGTTATGAAATCCATAGTAATCCGCTCCCACTTCCATTCTGGTATCTCCGACTGTTGTAGTAGACCGGAGGGTTTCTAGTATTCGACCTTGACCTTGGCGCAAGTAAGGCATTTACTCACGAAGGTAGCAATATCTGCTTTCATGTTAGGCCACCAGTATAACTTTTCAAGATCCAGATACATCTTATCTAAACATGGGTGGATGGAATATTGAGTGTTGTGCGCCTCAGTCATGACCAAGTCTCTGCAGGCACCGTGTTTCGGTGTCCAGATCCGGTCCATGAAATATAAGGCTCCTCCACCCTTGGCTTTTAAATTCTTATCCATTCTGCTAAGGGATTCACCCTCCACGTTTTCAGGTTTCAAGGCTTCAAGTTGAGCCTCCCTTACCTGTGTGGACAAGTGTGAATGGATAGTCATCGTCTGTGATTTGACCCTTCGACCATAATATTCTTTCTGACTTAGGGCGTCTGCTACTACGTTGGCTTTACCCGGATGATAATGAATTTCGCATTCGTAGTCATTGAGTAGCTCGACCCACCGTCGTTGTCTCATGTTGAGCTCCTTCTGATCAGATATGTGTTGTAAACTCTTGTGTTCTGTAATGATAGTGCTCTTAGTACCATACAGATAGTGTCTCCTGATCTTCAGGGCAAACACAACTGCTCCCAACTCAAGATCGTGTGTGGTGTAGGTGACTTCGTGTGTCTTCAGCTGTCTCGAGGCATAGGCGATGACCTTACCTCGTTGCATTAGAACAGAACCGAGCCACTGGTTGGATGCATTGTAGTATACTACGAAGTCTTCTATAGTATCGGTGTGGTGCATAAGGCTCGTTTCCGTGTGTGAAAAGCTTTCTCCTGTTTCTCTTCCGTGTCAAAGACCACGCCTTTCTGGTTCAGTGTAGTAAGAGGTTTCACAATCCGGGAGAAGTTCTATATGAACCTATGGTAGTAGTCAGCGAGACCTAGAAATTCATGAATTTTGTAGGCATCTTCGATGTTGACCAGTTCTTAATGGCTTTAATTTTGGATGGGTCCACGTGGATTCCCTCTTCGCTAACCACGTGTCCTAAGAATTCGACTCTTCAGATCCAAAATTCACATTTAGAGAACTTTGCATAGAGCTTCTCCGATCGTAAAGTTCCTCGAAATTGTTGCAGGTGATCACCATGCTCCTCCTTACTTCGAGAGTAGATCAGTATGTCATCAACGAAGACGATAACAAATTGATCCAACTAAGGACGACATACTCTATTCATCAAGTCTATGAATACTGCATGCGCATTGGTCAATCCGAATGGCATCACCACGAACTCGTAGTGTCCGTAACGAGTTCGGAAGGCTGTCTTTGGAACATCCTCCTAGAACTCGTAACTGGTGATATCCGGATCTTAGATCAATTTTGGAAAAGTAACTCGCCCCTTGCAGTTGGTCAAATAAATCGTCTATGCACAGCAGAGGGAACGATTTTTGATTGCCAGTTTGTTGAGTTCTATGTAGTTGATACACATACGGAATGATCTGTCTTTCTTCTTAACGAATAAGACCAATGCTCCCCAGGGTGAGAAGCATGGTCTTATAAATCCCTTGCTGAGGTAGTTCGTTAAGTTGACCAGATAGTTCCTGCATCTCACTTGGTGCTAATCGGTAGGGCGATTTTGCTACTGGGGTAGCTCCTGGGACTAAGTCGATTCTGAACTTGACTTATCATTGCGGAGGTAATCCTGGTAGTTCTTCAGGAAATATGTCGGGAAAGTCGCTGACTACCCGAATGTTCTTTAGTTCCTTCGTTTCTAGGCTCGTATCGATAATGTGAGCAAGGAATACATGATATTCCTTACGTAGATACTTATGTGCTTGAATACTTGACATGATACGAAGGCTCATTCCGGGTTTGTTGCCATAGATGATGAGAGTTTCGTTAGCCGAGAGGTTTAGACGGACTGCTTTCTCGTAGCACATGATGTCGGCGGGATGAAGACTCAACCAATCCATGCCGATAATGACGCCGAATCTTTCAATCAAGACCGGCATGAGGTCGATTGGAAATGAATGGCTATCTAGAGTTAGGGTACATCCTATGTATATGCTATTAGTGCTCTCAGTTTTCCCATTAGCCACTTCTACAGTGAATGGTTCCTTAAGTGTGTGTGGTTTTTGTTTAAGTAAGCGAGCAAATTTATGATTCAGGAAGCTTCTCTCCGCGCCACTATCGGACAGTATGCATGCATAATAGTTATCAAGGAGAAACATACCAGTCACCACCGTAGGGTCAGCAACTACTTCCCCGTGGCCTATAGCCAGAACTCTTCTCGCTCCACCAGCATTTCTTCCTTTGGGGCAGTCCCTTTTGTAGTGGCCTAATTCGCCACAACCATAGCAAGCCTGGTCCACACCAGCACCGGGGACTTGGGTGATCGGCCTTGCCGGAGATTTGCAGAAACGGATATTGTGTCCTTTCTTGTTGCAGTTAGAGCACTGCATTTCACAGCAGGTTCCATTGTGGTGGAAGTTACATTTGTTACACTTTGGCAAACTTCCATCATACTGCTTTATTGGAGTAGCAGCGCTAGGTACTATCGCAACATGAACAGCCACGATTCTCTGCTTTTTAGCAACTTGTTTTTTTTTTCTTGTCATCCCAGAACTTGCGCTTATTGTCAACGAGTTTGGAGGGTTCTGAGATGGCCAGGGTTGTTGTTTATTATGGGGATTAGTCTCCATGATCGATGAGTCGCTGTGCCAATCGTTTGGCACTGTCGAAGGTAGCAGGGTGTGAAGATAAGACATTTCCTTGATACGGAGGCACCAACCCCTAGATGTACCTTTCGATTTTCTTTCCCTCAGTAGGAACCATGTTGGGACAGAGGGCCACCAGTTCGTTGAACCTAGCGGTATACGCGACTATGTTGGAGACCCTCATGGTTAGGCTCCACTTCTCCTGTTCCAACTTCTGGATCTCGCCCCTTAGGCAGTACTCCTCAATCATGATGTCTTTCATAGTTTCCCAGCCCATGTCATTTGCCACTATGAGAGTTAGTGACTTGACATGGCCATTCCACCATGTCAGGACTTTCTCTTCGAAGGTGCACACAACAAATTTAACTTTGCTTGCGGCAGGGCAGGAATAAATCTCAAATATTGACACCATCTTTTCAAACCATTGCGAGAGGGAAATGACTTCACCAGTCCCTTTGATGGACTTAGGCTTGCAGTTAGTGAAGTCCTTGTAGGACCACTCTCTCGAGCGTACAAGGATTTCACCTTGAGTAGAATGAACCAGCATTCCACCTCTGCTGGCATCGGTGGAATGATACTGAACCATGGCAATTGCCACTACCACAAATATTGTAGCATTCAGAGCTGCCGTATCGATTGCTGAAGGATGCGGTGGTGGAGGAGGTGGAGGATTACGCCTTGTTGATTTGCAAGGAGGCATCCTTCAACTATAAGTTTATAAAGATGAATGGAATAGTTAGAGTCAATTGTAAGCATAGTGAGAGTGTTCGATGGGCTAAATCGCCATAGTCCATCAGTTGAATGAGTGTATCTTTTGAAATAACAGTATAGTAGAAGAGTAGGGAAACACAAGAGTACAAATTTTTCCAACAGATTAGATAACTATCAATATTAGAGGTATTACTAATGTAAATGAGTTCGGGAAAAATGACCTAGCAGTAGGTCTTACATCAACCATATAAGGGAAAATCTTTGACAGCTTAGTAGACTAGATAATGTACTGAAAGATAGGAACATTTTAAAGACAAGTGCTTCATAGAGCACAGCTACAAAAGGTTATTCCTTAATCAAAAGAAAAGATGTGCTATACACCTTCTAACGGCGATGAGAATTCCTCGGGAGAACCCTAAGGTCTTCCATCTGACGAACCACTTCTTGAAGGTGTCGTTCATGAGCCCTCTGGCGTACTCGTAGTTCTATGACTTCAGCTCGGGAGGCAGCTAGCTGTCGCTGCAGAGTCTCATTGGTCCTTCTGGTTCTTTCCATCGCCTCTTTGAGATGGCGAATGTGGACCGTTTTAACACCAGAGTTGGCATCAATCTCCACTACTCGGTCGATGGCTGCCCAACCTTGCTTGACATTCCGAGCAATCCTACAAACCATGATGGGTAGAGCTCGGTCAGCCGAGCCACCCTCGCTTATGTTGTAGAAGCTTCAATCCCCATTGTAGGGTAAGGTTTGCCCATGTTCATCGCTCCAACAATTCAAGTTTGTTGCCCACAAAGGTGTGGGACCCTGAAACGTTGGTCGAGGTTGTTAATTGGGGCTTGACCTATTTAAGGTAGGTTGTTGACTTCGGACTCGGAGTCGGATGCATCCGAGAGCCTTCTGCGTGATGATCATCCAAAGGGATTTTATGCTCATCTTCGGGCTCTTCTTCAAGCCATACACATTGCCGTGGGGTGGAAAATACGGGTCGCCATGATGATGGAATCCAGCCATGATATCTACGCGAGAAGAGGGGTAAAAGAATCTTATATAAGTAGACGTACTACCTAAGATAATTATAAGATGATCGTTATTAGGTATGTTAATACTTGTATAGTGTATACCAGTTATATGAAATCAAAGCAGGATAGACCTTTGAATAAGTGACCCTAACTCCAAATCCACAACCAAACAAGGAACATGAAGTATAGCAAAGATCACAGATTCTAAGTCTATAACACCTAAATTTCATATAACCTTAGTGTATCCACTTAACGACTATTGGCCTACTTGATAGAGACCTTTTTAGTTCTCATATAAGTAATTATAGTAACACAAATACTCCCATAGTATTTTAGACGTATGTTCTGTTCTAGTGTTTTCGTTGTAGTAGCGTTGGTAAGTTTTTAGACTTGTTGCCACATCACAACCATTCTAGGGCATATGTTAATCACTCCTCGGACCAGCATAGTTAATCAGGCTATGCCACTCCTAGGACTGACCATACATCCCCGAGCTTACTTGTGATATACAACAATCGTAATACTTTTGTATTTGTCATTGTGACACTGATTTTAGTATGAATGCAGGCTTGTATACATAGTTAAACATTTTATTATTTAAAGTATAAACTCTTGGTCAGAGTGTTTTAATACCATTGTGTTTATAGTTAGCATATCTTTTATGGGTTGATATACTAGATTCACTATAGGCGATGCTCTAATACCAATCTGTCACACCCCAAAACCAAGAACGGTGGAAACGTTCTGGGGCGGAGGACGTCATGTATAGTATCACAACATAGTATAATAGTAAACAAGTAAATGACATCATCCATTGCATTAAATATATAATTTTAATACAAGTGTGTTCTGTAGTTTATAAGACACCAAAATATGAATCAAAATAAAAGATGAGTCTTGTATGCGCTCCATCTTCTCAAAAGATGGCATCGGTACCTATCTACTGATGACCTGAAAATACAAGTTATTTTGAAAGAGTTTATTAGCATTAAAACTGGTGAGTTCACAAGTATTTATTGTCTATGATTGTATCAAAATGTTTGAAACAGTGTATGAAGTACGAGTTTGTAAACGTTTGTAGTAAAAGTATGTGAATGTTTGTAAGTGTTTGTAACTCCTAGAAAATCCTATATTTTCTACTAAAAGTAGCCTTCTACCAAGGCACAATTGTTTTGTATGTTTGTTTCTTGTAAAAGAGAGTAATTTTCCCAAGTGTAACTATCGTTATCAAAATATAGTGTGTACATTAATGTTTAAGTGAAGTGATCACCAAATAAATGTAAAGGGTAAATTAATGTAGTACTGTAGTGTTGTATTATAATAACTACTGTTGTACTAACTGCCTTAAACCGGATTTATATCAAGGTATTATGTGATTAATTGTACCATACTATCGACTATGAACACGACAATGTAAGCCGTCAAAATAAATGACATTTGGCACCCGAAGACCTGCAGGTCCCACTGTAGCTAGCAACAAGGTGTAGGATAGTCAATCTAGTATAAATCTATATGCAAATTCACACTCTCCCTCTAGGAGATTCTGGTTACAACTCGGGCCATGACAATGAACTCATGCTCCGATACCATGGATCACATTTATGTTATAGTATACTTGTATATGTAATGTATGTACTTGTGTCATGAATGTATTGTTTCTAGTCATATATCGTAGTATAGGTTCTCATCATAGTATAGTTGTATAGGTTCTCATCATAGTATAGTTGTATAGGTTCTCATCATAGTATAGTTGCATAGTTCTCATAATAGTAAGTAGTGACTCATGAATGAACTGACTCTTTGTATGCTTCATTGGACTAGAAGTACTAAGTAGTATAACCCTAAACAATACCTATTATAGCTTACTAGTAGACTTGTTTGTATGACTGAATGCACGGAACTGAGATAAACGTCTTTATAGCTATACATAAATACATAATATATAAGTAAGGATTCAACGACACTCGGACAAACAACCGGGTACATTAAGTTCACAACCAAACAAGGAACAGGAAGTAAAGTGTGTTATCAGTCCTAAGTCCTTCAAACCTTATTTATATAACTATATATGTAGTAGACATGGTATTAACAATATATAAGTTTGAAAACTACAAGAGAAAGCTTTGGTATACAAAAGTGAATTTGATAAAGAGTTCGACATGTAAAATAGTTTGATAAACGGTTTGAAGTCATTTGTTTAGTAAAACAGTTTAAAATATGGAAAATCCATTTGTATGCTAGTTATTAATCACATGTGATTGATATAATAACTATGATATTAAACTTGTATTCCCCCCATAAAAGCATTTAAAATCATTTAATAGGTTTATTAAGGGGTATGAACTCACCTGTAGTGAATGGATTGTACGGAAGTGTTGGACAAGGTGGCAGGTGTCAAGTGAAGACTTGAACACACAAAATGATCCTAGTTGGCATATAATAAAACATATATGTATCTAATTATTCATTTAACAACTAATTAACCAACTTAAGACACCCTAGGACATGGAAACACCTTGATTCAAGTGGTATAGGTACCAAAGGGTTGCATCTAAGGGTTGTATGGCATGGCAATGGAGTTTATGGCCCAAGAACCACTCCTTATGGAGTTTACAGCCCAAGGTCATTTCCCCGTGAGTTTATGGCCGTAAACGCATGGTACTAAGTGCCATTTGGTGTTTTGAGGTATTATCGGTCAAGATTGAGCATCCAATGATCAAGTTCAAACCTTAGGAAGCATTAGGGGCACAATATCACTACATGACAGAGTTTACGGCCTAAGGACCATTTCCTTATGTGTTTATGGTCGTAAACTCTTATAGGGACATGCTTTCTTTGATGTTTAAGGTCATAAACATTTCTAGGAAGGATCAAGACTAGCAACCAAGGCTTAGGAAGGGACTAGGGTTCATTTAACCCTTTTTATAAGGGTTTACGGCCCAAGAACATCCCTTGGCCATAAACACCTATGATCGTATGTTTCTTGGTGTTTTCCAAGTGTAAACAAGTTCATATCAACCACACAATAATATAGGTCAAGTGTACTTACAAGATTGAAGCTTGATTGGGTGTTTAAGATCCAAGAACACTAGTGTGTGTTCTTGGTGTTCTTGGTCTTTTGAAGATCACCTAAAGATCTAAGTGAAAATCAAGAGTGTATGGATGAAATGATCTATAACAACTTGATGTTAGGTTATAACAACAAATCAAGTTTAGAAACAATTACGTTTTCAGAAGATCGGGTGATGAATGAGATGCTACTGGATAGATAATGGTAAGTGTTCTTGAGTGTGAAAGTTGAGAAATGAAATAAATGGGGAGTAAACTCATGCTAAGGCATGAATTTGCGGCCAAAAGAGAGTTCACGGACCAAACCCTCCTTGTTTGGTCGTGAACACCTAACTATGCTGTTGATTTTTCCATTGCTACCCCGATATCCTAGTAATTACTTCCTTTTATCCGTTCGTTTCAAGAATAAATACTAAAAACACCCAAAATGAACTTTAAACTGGCTAACAATTATCAGAAATGTATTTGACTTTTATTTGAAGTGCTTGGCTGTAAGGTTTGTACGAATGAAAATTCTGGGTTGTCACAATATACAGGAACAAAGCCTTAATCTACTACTCAAATTACCTATTTTAGCCTAAATTCAAACTTGGTCAAACTCAACGGTTAATTGTAAAAAGTCAAAGGTCAATCTTTAGTCTTTAGTTGGTTGTCACGTCGTGGCCATCAAAATTTATCCCTTAAGACTCCCAAGAGATAAAGATCTCAACTCCTAGTTCTAAAAGGGGGTAAAAACACAACATGGCTTAATCATTAAGTACTTAATCATTAAGTACTTAATCTTGAAGGTCTATAGTCCAACAATTCTAGAAGGCTTCTTTTCACCATTATTAACATAAAAATCCATGCTTTTCAGACATGCATGTCTTGAACTCCTATTAGGACAAAACAATGGTTAATGACCAAACATCCATGTAAGGCACCTAAACTCATTCCTAGTTCAAATCCAAAGCATCAAATACTCCAAATGGATAAAGTTGCAAACTTTATGATATCTCACCACTCAAACCCATCATGACAAGAAGAAAAAGGAAAAAATCTAAATATCTAACAACTTAAAAAAGAAAAGGTTGGGTCTTGGACACTCACTAAGGGCCAAAATATATGCTAGAATATGTAGATGATGCTTGCAAGGTAAATCACCACACCATAGGCTTCCTTCTCTTTCAAAGATCACCAAAAACACCAAAATGATTTCACAATTGCAATGACGGCTAGGGTTAGGGTTTTTGAGCTTAAGAGGGTGAAGGAGGTTGAATGATCATGAAACCCTAGCCATCATGTCTTTTAAATAGGGCCACAATCCTAAGAATTAGGTTTTCTCTAAAAACACCCATCATATCGTGGCACCTATGGCCACGTCATGTCGGGTCATTTTAATCCACGCTCAAAACAATATTGTCTTGTTGTGGTGAAACTTCACCTCGTCATGGCCATCTAAAATAAAGGTAGAACATTTCTAAATTAAATCTTACATGGAACAGGTGTTTCAACTCACACCACTTGAATTAGAATTCGTCGTCAAATTCCTCAATTGAAAATAACTCTGGGTAGTGCTCCCACATCTATGCCTCGGGTAACCAAGTCCACTTGGAATCCTTCTAGTGCTACCACTGGACCTTGACCAAAGCTACCACCTTGTTGCACAAGTCCTTTACCTTCTTGTCTAGAATCACTACTGGCCTTTCCACAAAATTTAGGAGCTCATCAACCTGAATGTCATCCAATGGGATTACCGTTGAATCATTGACTACACATTTTCAGAGCTGAGAAACATGGAAGGTGTTGTGAATTTGACTAAGCTCCTAAGGCAAATCTAATTGGTAGGACACCTTGCCTACCCTGGCCACTACTCAAAATCGTCTGAAAAATTGGTGACCAACTTCTAGTGAAAACCACTCAAACTCCGAAAATATTGAAGTTACGACTAAAACTAACTTATACCTCACTGAATCGGGAATCCATCAACCCAGAATTTCCATGATGAAACACAGTGGCCGATGATCATCCATTTGAAAACGCATAAAATTTATCAAGTACACACTGAACTTCCTACTAAGTCATCATCATCCCGTCGCTTCCACGGGCATATCAGTGGTTAATTCGGAAGAAAATCTTGGGCAATATACATACTCCCATGCACTCTAGGGTACAATTTAACTAAAAATTCATCCAATGCTCCTCTAACTAACTCTACCACTAGCAACTCAATTCACTTGAAACCGATTTTACAACAATGAATACGGATCAACTAAGGAACTCCACGAAGAACTGCCGATAAACAATGGTGACATTTCTAACAAGTCAAAATCCTACCAAAACTCGAACCCATACATGTTGGCTGCTAAGCCATCTGTCACACCGCTAAACTAGAACGGTGGAAACGTCTGGGCGGATGGAGTGACTTCATGTACAGTATCATAACAATTGAATAGTAATGAAACATAGCAACACAAACATTCATACATGGAGAAATTAAATATTACATTGTTTACAAATCTCCATTTGTTCATAAGTGAATACAAATGCCTTAAAAGCAGTAAACGTGAAACAACAATGCCGACCCTCACGAAGGATTGAATACATGCCTACTGGTTTCTTGAGAATACAAGTGATTTTGAAAAGTGTCAATGCTTACGTTGGTGAGTTCATAAGCATTTTGTATGAAAAGGGTTTGTAATGTTTTCGAGAAACTGATTTTTGTATACTTCTAGAACATCCAATATTTTCCTTAAAAACAATTTGTAATCCTTAAAAACAATTTGTATCTTCTTCTTGTAAAATGATAATGTATGTTTCTAGAAAATCCAATATTTTCTTATGTATGAACTGTAGATGTATGTATTTCCTTTGTATACTTTCCTTATAATCATAAAATGTATGTTCCCAAAAAATCCGATATTTTTTGATGTATGAAAATTGTAGTTTGAAACCCTAAGACCAAAAATGTATGAGTATTTTTGTATTGAAGAATAGCATATAGTTATATATTCTTAGAAAAACTAATTAAGTTTAAGCTTCACGTAAACCAACATAGTTTTGCTAATCCCTTTGTAAGTTATTATAACCATGCTAACGTGACCGTTATACCAGAACACAATGATCTTCAGGCATCGGAGATGGTAAGATATTTCTCACCCTAGACTTGTCGGTCTAACTGTAGTGAACAACTAAGGTATGGGGTTGTCAATCTCGTATAGATCTATACACAACAGTCTCGTTCTCCCTCAAGGAGACTCTAGTTGTAATGCAAGAGTTAAGGTGTACGCTAGGTAGGTACGGTGAAGGAACATCTCACAATAGCATTAACATATTTATGTGAACTATGACTCCCTTTTTCTCATAATATTAAATACTATACTTTTGAGTAATTATATGTATCCTCTGAAAATATTCGTATGTTTGTGTAGCTGTCAAAATATACTGTTTATAGTTTAACTTGGTTTGTTTGAAAATATTAATATAATCCTTTATATAAATATGTATGTGTATTCTTATCTAGTATCAAAACATTAAAATCAAAATGTAATGTTTTTGAGTTGTAACTCACCAAATTTGTAAATGGATGTAATGTAACCATCTTTGCTAGAAAAGTTAACTTTTAGTAAAAGGTTCCAAAAAAAACATGTAGTTTTACAACCATAGATTTTATAACATAGATTATGTTTGTTTTAAAAATATGTATATAACAAATATTTATACCAAAACTAGTATAAACCATAGCTTATGCAAATATTTTATCTTTAACATAAACAAGAAAACATGAAATTATTTGAAGGATCAACAAAGTTTTACTTATATCCCCCCCCCCCCTTAAAACATTAAAAAGCTTGAAAATGCGGGGGTATGAAGTCACCTTGAGTTCGTTTACGGGTTGTTTGGAGTGATGGAGTGAAGAGCTCAAGCTTAAACTCGTATATGAGTTGATGAATTTCTTTTGGAAGGAATGTTCTCCTAAGAGTTTTTATCACATATTAATTGTGCAAAATAATATATATCTACCATGAAAGTGATAGAATACCAGATTCATCGCATAACTTACCAAAAACTTTAAGGGAGATTGAAGAGTTAATGTCACACCCGAAAACCATTGAGCGGCGGAAACGTTCCGGGGCGAGGGACGTCATGTACAGTATCACAACAATGAAAAGTAGTACACAAGCAACAACATCATCCATTGCATTAGTAATATAATTTTAATACAAGTGTGTTCTGTCAAATTATAAAAGACACTAAAACATAAATCAAAATGAAAGATGAGTCTTGAATGAGCTCTATCTTCACTAAACCTTGCATCGGTACCTGTCTATTGATGACCTGAGGATACAAGTAATTTTGAAAGCGAGTATCAGCTTTGAAGATGGTGAGATCATAAGTATTTTAGAGTCTTAATTTGTATGTAAGTACTTGTATGTAATTTGAAATGTAAGTATTTGTACGAATGAACTGTAAATATTTGTATGTAAATGAACATCCTAGAAAACCCTATGTTTCCTACTAACTGTATCCTTCTACCAAGGCATCTAGTATCCATGTGCGTGTCTCTTGTAAGAGTGTGTATTTTCCCAACTCTGACTATCATTAACCAAAAATATAGTTTCTACATTATCGTGCAACGTGTGAATGTTCACGAAGTGAATATGAAGGGGAAAATGAAATAGTACTATGGTGTAGTATCAAATTACAACAACCGTACTAACTACCTTAAGTCTATTGAAATCTTGAAAGTACTGTAGTATTTTTAATAAGTGACTACTGTTGTACTAACTACCTTAAAACGAAAAGGTATTCAATATAACATGTGATCGACCTGTATCCTGCTATCGACTCTAGTAAAACGACGATGTAAGACGTCGTAAGAAATGACATTTGGCACCCGTAGACTTGCAAGTCCCACTGTAGCGAGCAGCATGGTGTAGGATAGTCAATCCAGTATAGATCTATACGCAAACTCGTACACTCTCCAATTAAGGAGATTTGGGATACAAGAATGGTCGTGGCAGGAAGTGCCATGACCCGCTCAATGGTTCACATAATTGCATAAATGTATATGTAATGAATGGGCTAACTAAAAGTGTGATCTTTCTCTGTCTAGCCTGTGTGTACTGAAATGTTCTGCCTGTGCTAGCTATAATGTATGTTCTCTCTATCTAGCATGTATAGTAATGTAATGGGTGTACTACCTCTAACGTATGTTCTCTCAATCTAGCATGTATAGTAATGTATTGTGTGTACTAGCTGTAATGTGTGTTCTCTCTATCTAGCATGTATAGACTCATGAATGAACTGACTCGTTGAATGATATCGCGTTCTAGTAATATTTCTAGTATCTTCCTAAACTACCCATATGGTAGCTTACTAGTAATGTAACTGGTATGTATGAACATGGAAGTATACCCTTGCTACCCAAGGGTACTTAATGAACTGGTAGAACCTTTTATGACTGTATATGTACACATGATATATAACTAATATTTAAACGACCTTCGGATGGGTACCCGATATCCCACCAGACCACATCTCAAGCGCGAAAAGGAAATAGGGTGGATAGCCTTCCTAAGTCTTTTAAACATTTCTTATATAAATATACATATATAGGCATGCAATTTATATTATAAAAGCATAAAATAAGTTTTGTAAAACCTTTTAAACATGATTAATATCTAAGAAAAGATCGACTTGATGTCAATCTATAAAACAGGTTGGAGGTATTTATCTAACAAAATAGTTTTAAATACAAAGAAACATTTGTTTGAAACACAATTGTAAATGAGTTTGAAATGAAACATATAGTGTATAATGAACAATTAAATCAGGAGTTTTAAACATATAAAACATATATGAAAATCCTTTGAATAACAACTGTTTGGTAAAACAGCTAATGTGTAGTAAATCATTTGAATGATGCTTATTAATCACATGTGATTTGATATAATAACTAGCATGATTCTACGTGTATCCCCCCCCCCCCATAAAAATTTAATAACATTTAAAACATTGATTAAGGGGTATGAACTCACCTGTTGTAAGTGATTGGAATGAACTGAAGAGGTAGGACTGCTAGGTGTCAACTGAAGTCTTGAACATACTCTATGGTCCTAGTTAACATATAAATTCACATATATGTAACAAATTAGTTTATATACAACTAATAAACAAGTCAAGACACCCGAGGACATGCTAAACACCTTTATCAAGTGTTATTAGCCTCTATGATTGCATCTAAGTGTTTGTAGGGGAAGGTATTGTGTGTAGGGCTCAAGGAAAACTCCATAAGGGGGTTCACGACCCCAAAGACACTACTAAATGAGTTTACGGTCGTAAACTCATGAGTTTACGGCCATGAACTCATACTTATGTGTCCATTTGATGTTTTATGCTCTATAAGACGCAAATAAGCATTTCTACTTAATGGCTTGGTCTATGGAAGAGTTTAGGGCATAATATAACTCCTTTTAGGAGTTTACGGCCCTAGGACCATATCCCTTGGAGATTACGGCCGTAATCTCCCTTGGGAGGATGTTTATGGTGTTTTCAAGTCCCTAAATTAACTAGGAGCTAAACTAGGCTTTTGTACTAGGCTTTAGGAAGGTTTATGGCACCATTTGGCATCATTTAATGGAGTTCATGGCCCTGGAACATTTTGGGCCGTGAACACCTTTTTCTTGGTGTTCTAAAGGTGTTTTCTAGCCCCAAACACACTACGGTACTTGTCCTAATTAGTCTCTGGGCTTAAGGAGGATTTTTAGGGCATTTTGGCACTTAAACTTTGAGTTCACGGCCCTAGAACCTTCTTGGCTATGAACTCACTTCTAGCTTTGATTTATAACTGTTTTGGAGGTCTAAACATGTAATGGTAGTCCCTATGTTGAGTTCCAAGGCTTTGAGGGACATTGGGCACACTTTTGGCCGTTAAAATGGAGTTTACTCTCCAAGTGTTCTTGGGCGGTAAACTCCCAAATCTTGGGGTCTTGATCTGATTTTGATATTTTCAAGTCATATACACACTAGCATACAAGCCTAAGGTACTTACAAATCACGGGGTAAACTCCTGAATCTAGTTGTTTTGTTATGAAATTGATGTTATTAAGCACATTATAATCCATATAATACAACTAGAGAAAGGTACTCACTATTTAGGATAAAACCCCGAAGATCCGTGAGAGAGAATTCGGCTTTTCTCTAGTTGGAAATGCAACTAATGAATGAATATGGTTCAGATTTGTATATATAGTCCTGAGATTTTTGGCAGAAAATATTTTATTCCCTGAATGATCTCTAATGTCATAGAGTATTGGAATAACAATTGTTGCACAAAACCCTAGTGCATCCACTCTCCTGATATCTCCTTAAGTGCTAAACCTGAAATACTCAAACTTATACCCAAAGTCTGAAATTTCACTGCAGCTGATCTAACTTCCATTGGCTTGACGTGGTTTGTTCAGAATGGAATTTTCGGGTTGTCACATCATCCCCCTGTTAAAGGGAATTTCATCCCTAAATTAGAATTTAGATAAGGAAGTAGGTATGAATGATCGAGTCACGAGGAGGAAAGTTCCTAATTGATTGGTTCTAGCGCTCCTAAGTGAAGTCGGGTTCTCGGTTGGTATCCCAACGAACCTTCACTAACTTGCGACGGTGTTACTTCATCCTCTTGAATTCTCGGTCGAGGGTCACTACGGTTCTAATACGAAGGAGAGGATCTCGATGAGTGGACTTACAAGAGTCCTAACAGAAAGGTATGGTTTCACGATCGAGACGCGAAGAGTAGAATGCACATTACTGAGTTCGCGGAGTAGATCTAGTCTATGAGATACAAGACTGATTCTGGTAAGAATCTCGGAGGTCCTATCTATCTTGGATTTAGCTTTCCATGCAATACGAAGCGTATTAAGCCATTCCCAAAGTGACTTCTCCTAAAGAACTTGGTCACTCACTTGGAATCTCCAAGGTTTCTTTTTCTTGATTAACTTCCCAGTCAAGGACCACCGTTGCTGGGTCAGAGTCGTAAAGGTTTCTATAATTCGTGAGAGGTTCTAAATGAACTATGATAGTAGGTCGGTAAGACCTAGAATTTTGGCGAATGACTGTCGGCATCACTGGTGTCGACAAATTCTAAACGGTTTTGACAAATTGTAAGAGTACTCAAAATTTCCCGCATCACTAACAGTGTGTCATAGAAATTTGACTCTTCAATTTCAAAACTCGTGCCTAGGGAACTTCGCGAAAAGTACTTCTGAAGGTAATGTTTCCATGGTTTTCTTCTTACTACAAGGGTAGATAAGCAAGTCATTACATGGAGAAATGACGAACTGATCCAAGTAAGAAAGACGTACCCTACTCATTTAGCTCAAGAAAACTATAGGCGTATTGGTCCTATCCGAAGGGTATCACTACGAACTCGAAGTGTCCGCATCGAGTTCGGGAGGTAGTCTTCCGGATATCCTTCCCAAACACTCGAACTAGTGATATTCGGATATCAGATCCATTTCTGAAAGTAATTCTTTCCTTGCGTTTGATAAACCAAATCATTTATGCGAGGCAGAGATAACGATTTCTACTGAAAATTATTGACGGAGTCCTCGATAGCCGAGGTACATACAATGTAATCCGTCGATCTCTGGAAGAATATGATCGGGGTTCTCCAGGGTGAGAAACCTAGTCTTCTAATTCTATTTCTGTGTAGTTCGCTAAGTTGTTCGGGCTGTTCTCGTATCTCCGTAGGTGTTTAGACTGTAGGGAAATTTGTTTACGGAAGTGGTACTGGGTTCTAAGTTTGTTCACATGATGTTGCAATTACTCGTAGTCTTGGGCAGTCTCCGTCCTGAGGTTCATATTTAGGATTCATACCTGGTTTCACAATCCCAATCTCGTGTATACGATTCGTATATAATTAAGATTGAAAAGGTAGTCGAATAACTGATTCTTATTTAAGCTCACATCCTGTTGAGGAAAAAGAAGTTAAAGCGGAATCATCAATTCTAAAGCTGTAGAACCTTGATTACACATCATCCCTATGTATACATTCTTCAGCGATAGATTAACCGTATGGATCTTTGGATTGAATTTGACGTACTGTACGAGTGGTACTTCGGGGATTTCCTCGGAAAAGAAAAGAACTACGAGGTACTCCATGCATGCGTACTTCGGTGTTCTGATATGACGGCTTCGCTGGAAAGGCGATTTCGAAGAAAGAGATGTATGTATGAAACTGGTTTCGTGCGATTCACATTGAATCTAGTTTTATGATAATGTTAGAATCATAAGGAAAATTTAAGACATTAGATTTGAACATAAGGCGTTACCAACAAAACACAACCACACAACCGTCAAAAGAGTTACAGTACTTTAGACTTACTACAAGACTATTGCTGCTAACAAGGTATACTACAAAATGCAAGTATGCGCAACACGAGCATCCCTATACAGACAGGATCTCGCAAAAGGTAAGACTCTAGTTGCACTAGTTCTGGATAGTTTATAAGTCTGTTACAACGAAACGCCTAAATTATATTTACGAGGGTTCCGGAGTAGGCTCTCTTGCAGCTGTGATCCTGAGAATTTTCCCATCTGCACCCCAGTTCTTCGCTATCGGGCAATCCTTCTTGAGGTGTCCAATTTCACCGCACTGGTGACATATATGGACAACACCAACATTGGTGGTGGAAGTGAAGTGTCGGGTAGAATTTAGGGGGACACAGTGGCTTTTGTTGATTTTCTCCTTTGAATAATTTCTGTAATAGTGCCCTGCCTCACCACAACTATAGCAAACTAGGATAGCTCCAGTGGTGGCGGTAATTCTACAAAAACGAGCGATGTGCCCCATCGTGTTGCAATTGTTGCATTGCCTTGCTCGGAAAATTCCCATATGGTGATAGCTGCACCGGTCACACTTCGGAAGTGTTCCCTCATATTGCTTGACCGGTGTTGGGATGGCAGGGATTTCCACTGGTTGTTGTGGCATGGCCATCCTCTGAAATCGGTTTCGTTCCACTTTAGCTTGATGTTTTCTTTTCTTGAACTCTGAGTTGTTGTTTTTGGTGGTGGCGACTGTTACTACTTGTTGATTTCCCGGATCATCACCACGATCGGAATTGTCAACTCGACTATCAATCTTGTTTGCGTTGGCAGCGTTACGGTTTGCAAGGACAGCTGCCACAGCAGCCACCACGGTAGCCGTAACTACGGCTTGGAAAGTAGTTGCATCCATAGGAAAAGCGGAGGTTTAGTTGTTCGGCTGGTTTTTTCCAGATGAAGACACGATTCTGTAATACGAAAGATAAGGATTTTTGTGAGCGATTATGGTTGACTCTCGATGTACTTCGATTTTTCAAGTAAAGAGTAAGACTATGTTCTCGAAAGTTTGACCTACATCCCCATGATGTAGTCCTAGTACTGAATGGAGGTGTGTTCATGAAGGGTTGACCTACATCCCTATGATGCAGTCCTAGTAATGGAATGGAAGTGAGTTTGTAGAATGATCTCAAGACGTTTGTCGTTCAAGTCGAGGTATTGGTTGTTGGTGAATAACATGATCCAACCATTAAAAGAGACTTGGAGATGTCTCCGGAGCTAAATTACTATAGTCCAATGACTTGACTAAAGCATGAATTCAGATAGAATCCAATGAAAGTATGATAAAGTACTTGAATGAAGAATGACACAGAAGTTAGCCGACTGTCAAAATCTTTGATATTCATGACGTAAAAGTTCGGGAAAATGACCTTGTAAAGGTCTTGCATCAAATCCAGAGAAGATAGTTGTTGACAGCATAAAGACCTAACCAAAAGTACTTACAGTATAAGGTAATTTCATAGAAAATGCCTCATCGGGCATAGATAGGAAAACGATTCCTTTTTAACAAGCAAAAATAAATTAAAGTGTCTACTACCGGCGACGTTCATCCCTATGGTGAACTCTCAGCTCATCCAGTTGACGTTCCATATCAAGCAGGTATCTTTCGTATACCCTCTGATGTACTCGGAGCTCAATCACTTCGAATCGGGTTTCAACTAGTGCTTGTAGCAGGGTTTCGTGGTTTCGCTCAGATCTCTCGCGAGCATGTTCAAGGCTGTTGGTGCAAAGGATATGCATCCCTCCATTGGTGTCAACTTCTGCGATCCGACGTAGAGTTGTCCTGCCCTGAATTTCGTTTTGGGCAACTCTACGGATCTGGATTGGTAGAACTTTATCTTCTGTGCTCCCTTCATTTACGTTGTAGAAGCCTCGGTCTCCATTAAACGGAATAGGTTGATCTTGATCTTCGCTCCATGCTTCCAAACATTCAACCCAGGGGGGCGTTAGGCCATGAAAAGCTGGACGAGGGTGAGGAATTGGAACAGGAGCTGCTTGGGGTAGGTTCTCAACCTCGGGTTCGGAGTTAGCACCATCCGAAAGGTCTTTATCATGGTGATCATTCAAAGGAATCGGATGATCATTCTCTGGTTCTTCTCCAAACCATCCAGCAATGGTTTCGTTCGGAAGGTACTGGTTGCCGTGGGGATGGAGTCCAGCCATGTTATCTACGCGAGAATTTGGGGTAAGAAAATAATTATTAGACGAAACTATCTAGACAATTATTTATAAAATCTTCATTAGTTACATCGCTATTTGTGAAGTGCATACCAGTTATATGTAATCGAAACAGGATAGACCTTCGAATAAGTGATATTAACTCTAAATTCACACAGAATAGGGGTAAAGTAAAATTTTCACAGATTCTAAGTCTACAACATCCTAATTACATATAGCCTTAGTGTATCCACTTAGCAACTATCAACTTAGTAATGAAGATCCCGTTTTAGTTCTCAAGTATTAAGTATGTATAGTAACACCAAATACTCCTATAGTATTTTGAGTTTAATGTTATGTTCTACTGTTCTCATTGTGGTAGGGTTGGTAAGATTTTAGACTTGTTGCAACCACACAACTACACTTAGGCACATGCTAGTCAACCATCGGATAATATAGGTGATCAGGCTATATCTTCCCAGTTTTGACCATATGTCTCTAAGCCCACCTGTGTTGCCCAACAATCGTAATTCTTTTGTACTGTCCTAGTGACACTGATTTTAGTATGAATGCGGGCACGTATACTTAATTAAATATTTTATTATTTAAAGTATAAACTCTTGGTTAGAGTATTTTTAATCGCTTATGTATTTATAGTTAGTATATCTTTTATGGGTTGATATACTTAATTCACTATAAACAATGCTCTGATACCAATCTGTCACACCCCAAAACCATTGAACGGCAGAAACGTGCTGGGGCGGAGGACGTCATGTACAGTATCACAACAATGAAAAGTAGTAAACAAGCAACAACATCATCCATTGCATTAATAATATAATTTTAATACAAGTGTGTTTTGTCAAATTATAATAGACACTAAAACATAAATCAAAATGAAAGATGAGTCTTGAATGAGCTCCATCTTCATTAAACCTTGCATCGGTACCTGTCTATTGATGACCTAAGGATACAAGTAATTTTGAAAGCGAGTATCAGCTTTGAAGATGGTGAGATCATAAGTATTTTAGAGTCTTAATTTGTATGTAAGTACTTGTATGTAATTTGAAATGTAAGTATTTGTATGAATGAACTGTAAATATTTGTATGTAAATGAACATCCTAGAAAACCCTATGTTTCCTACTAACTGTATCCTTCTACCAAGGCATCTAGTATCCATGTGTGCATCTCTTGTAAGAGTATGTATTTTCCCAACTCTGACTGTCATTAACCAAAAATATAGTTTCTACATTATCGTGCATCATGTGAATGTTCACGAAGTGAATGTGAAGGGGAAAATGAAATAGTAATATGGTGTAGTATCAAATGACTACAGCCGAACTAACTACCTTAAGTCTATTGAAATCTTGAAACTACTGTAGTATTTGTAATAAGTGACTACCACTATACTAACTACCTTAAAACAAAAAGGTATTCAATATAACATGTGATCGACCAGTATCCTGCTACCGACTCTAGTAAAACGACGATGTAAGACACCGTAAGAAATGACATTTGGCACCCGTAGACTTGCAAGTCCCATTGTAGCGAGCAGCAAGGTGTAGGATAGTCAATCCAGTATAGATCTATACACAAACTCATACACTCTCCAATTAAGGAGATTCGGGATACAAGAACAGTCATGGCGGGAAGTGCCATGACCCGCTCAATGGTTCACATAACTGCATAAATGTATATATATAATGAATGTGCTAACTGAAAGTGTGACATTTCTTTGTCTAGCCTGTATGTACTGAAATGTTTTGCGTGTGCTAGTTGTAATGTATGTTCTCTCTATCTAGCATGTATAGTAATGTACTGTGTGTACTAGCTGTAATGTATGTTCTCTCTATCTAGCATGTATAGTAATGTATTGTGTGTACTAGCTATAATGTGTGTTCTCTCTATCTAGCATGTATAGACTCATGAATGAACTGACTCGTTGTATGATATCGCGTTCTAGTAATATTTCTAGTATCTTCCTAAACAACCCATATGGTAGCTTACTAGTAATGTAACTGGTACGTATGAACATGGAAGTATACCCTTGCTACCCAAGGGTACTTAATGAACTGGTAGAACCTTTTATGACTGTATATGTACACATGATATATAACTAATATTTAAACGACCTTCGGACGGGTACCCGATATCCCACCAGACCACATCTCAAGCGCGAAAAGGACATAGGGTGGATAGCCTTCCTAAGTCTTTTAAACATTTCTTATATAAATATACATATATAGGCATGCAATTTATATTATAAAAGCATAAAATAAGTTTTCTAAAACCTTTTAAACATGATTAATATCTAAGAAAAGATCGACTTGATGTCAATCTATAAAACAGGTTGGAGGTATTTATCTAATAAAATAGTTTTAAATACAAAGAAACATTTGTTTGAAACACAATTGTAAATGAGTTTGAAATGAAACATATAGTGTATAATGAACAATTAAATCAGGAGTTTTAAACATATAAAACGTATATGAAAATCCTTTGAATAACAACTGTTTGGTAAAACAGCTAATGTGTAGTAAATCATTTGAATGCTGCTTATTAATCACATGTGATTTGATATAATAACTAGCATGATTCTACTTGTATCCCCCCCCCCCCCAATAAAACATTTAATAACATTTAAAACATTGATTAAGGGGTATGAACTCACCTGTTGTAAGTGATTGGAATGAACTGAAGAGGTAGGACTGCTAGGTGTCAAGTGAAGTCTTGAACACACTCTATGGTCCTATTTAACATATAAATTCACATATATGTAACAAATTAGTTTATATACAACTAATAAACAAGTCAAGACACCCTAGGACATGCTAAACACCTTTATCAAGTGTTATTAGCCTCTAGGATTGCATATAAGTGTTTGTAGGGGAAGCTACTGTGTGTAGGGCTCAAGGAAAAATCCATAAGGGAGTTCACGACCATAAAGACACTACTAAATGATTTTACGGTCGTAAACTCATGAGTTTGCGGCTGTGAACTCATACTTATGTGTCCATTTGATGTTTGATGCTCTATAAGGCCCTAATAAGCATTTCTACTTAATGGCTTGGTCTATGGAAGAGTTTAGGGCATAATATAACTCCTTTTAGGAGTTTATGGCCCTAGGACCATATCCCTTGGAGATTACAGCCATAATATCCCTTGGGAGGATGTTTGTGGTGTTTTCAAGTCCCTAAATTAACTAGGAACTAAAGTAGGCTTTTTTTTACTAGGCTTTAGGAGGGTTTATGGCACCATTTGGCACCATTTAATGGAGTTCATGGCCCTAGAACATTTTGGGCCGTGAACACCTTTTTCTTGGTGTTCTAAAGGTGTTTGCTAGCCCCAAACACACTAGGCTACTTGTGTAAATTAGTCTCTTGGCTTAAGGAGGATTTTTAGGGCATTTTGGCACTTAAACATGGAGTTCACGGCCCTAGAACCTTCTTGGCCGTGAACTCACTTCTATCTTTGATTTATAATTTTTTTGGTGGTCTAAACATGTAATAGTAGTCCCTATGTTGAGTTCCAAGGCTTTAAGGGACATTGGGCACACTTTTGGCCCTTAAAATGGAGTTTACTCTCCAAGTGTTCTTGGGCGGTAAACTCCCAAATCTCGGGGTCTTGATCCGATTTTGATGTTTTCTAGTCATATACACACTAGCATACAAGCCTAAGCTAGTTACAAATCATGGGGGAAGGACTAGGCATCTATTTAGGAGTTTACTCCCCAAGGTGTTCTTGGGCGGTAAACTCCTGAATCTAGTTGTTCTGTTATGAAATTGATGTTATTAAGCACATTATAAGACATGTAATACAACTAGAGAAAGGTACTCACGATTTGCAATAAAAACCCGAAGATCCGTGAGAGAGAATTCGGCTTTTCTCTAGTTGGAAATGCAACTAATGAATGAATATGGTTCAGATTTGTATATATAGTCCTGAGATTTTTGGTAGAAAATATTTTATTCCCTGAATGAACTCTAATGTCATAAAGTATTGGAATAACATTGTTGCACAAAACCCTAGTGCATCCACTCTCCTGATATCTCCTTAAGTGCTAAACCTGAAATACTCAAACTTATACCCAAAGTATGAAATTTCACTATAATTGTTCTAACTTCCATTGGCTTGACGTGGTTTGTTCAGAATGGAAATTTCGGGTTGTCACAGTTAAGCCTTTAGCAAATCCCTACTCTTGTTATTGAGAGGAAAAATTAGAGAGAAAATGAGGGAAGTTGGAGAATAATAGAAATGGTGGGGGTTTGTAATGGCTTACTATCGTTGTTGAGGATGAAAGAAAAGATGGGATATGCGCTTGGAAATCTGCAGGTTAAAACATTGTAATTTGGTGGGTCTTACGTGGTTTACTGTGAGTGCGTTGGAAATTGATGAAGCTTCACATCTTAAAGTCAACTTTTCTTGTCTTATCCTCACCTATGGTAAGGTCCTGAAATGGATCTTACCAGTGATCAAACAGTAAACACACTCAGTAACAATCAAGAACATAGTAGAAACAAGAATATAAATAAGCTTGCACACACTTCTATTAGCAAAAACATCTAGTACAACTTGTGGAATAGCAGTCGAGACTCAGAGGCATCAACAACCATTAAACGACCTAGCACACCCCTATTTATAACAGACATGGTCCGGCCTTTGGGTTTACGACCGTAAACTCTAGCTTGGTCGTAAACTATTACATACACTACCAAAAATGCATATTTACCCAAAAGACCCTATTACAGTGAAAGCCTAGACCAAACCATTGATTAGACCCTTCAATCTCCCCCTTGGTTTGGTGATAGCTTGAAATTAATCTGTGTCCACTATCATCACATCTTATAGCCCAATCGCTCCATTCCACATTCACTTGTTTATAATCTCAGCAACCATAGAAGTGTACTCTTTCGCAGCTGACTCAAATATCTCCTCAGCAACTCTGATCTGAAAATGGCTTAGATGATGAATGTCCCATTTCCTAAACTGGAACAAATCCTTTCTGTCATCCAAACGAATGCATCCCTCTTTTAGCTTGATGACAACAGATGTTGTTGTTTCATCGAATACCCAATACAACATAGAACTTAAGGAACCATCCGGGTAACTCTAAAGCACGGGAGTTTGTTTGACCTGATTTCTAGCAAGCCAAATCACCACCTAGAGCGGATGACCAGTTTTGGGATCAATGATGCCATGATAGTGCTTTATCATGGATTCAGCAGTCTTCATAGATGGAAACCCCTACTTCACTTGATCTTCCAAGAAGTGCTTGAAATTAGTTGCTTGTTGATTATCTGTTGGGTTTGAGAAACGAGATTGAGATAGCTCTAAAAGATCCACCCTGGTCCAAGATTTAAAGTCATGACAATCTTTATAGAGCTCCGTATTACTGCTCTTTCTCTGTACAATCGACATATTCAAGGGATCATGATAACCCTAATATATGACTCCTGACCTATCACCATACGTGTTTCTAAACCTTACGGACTCGAGATTCGTAACAGTGATTGTGGATTTGTTCCCGGTGCATTTTTTGTCGGAACTCCTCTTGAATAAGAGTTGTCCCTTCTCAGCGGCTTTAGCCTATCTGTCTCTGATAATCTCTGCAACATGTGGAGCATGGGCAGGATCCTTTTCAAAGCAGTTCACGACCCATGAGGTCTCAGCAGTTGGCACAACAATGGGGTGAGCCTTAGAATGAAGATTAATTCTATACTCATCAGCAGATGTCTTATATTTAGCACCCAGATCTTCTTCAAGCTTCTTCTTGAGATCAAAATAGTTGTAGGTCAAAAGATTGAAATGAGCTTGGAGCTTAGAGATCTGCTTGGTCTTTGTCGCTCTATCTTCTTAGAGATCAGAAACTTGAAGCTTCAAAATAGTTTTCTCACTTAGAAGATCTTCAACTCGAATGCTGAGCTCAATGTTTTTCTGATCCAGCACATTTACTCTCTTCTAAAGTTCATCGATCATAGAATCTTCATCTCTTGACTGACCTTCTCTAAAAGCAATTCCTTTATCCTTAGAAGAAAATGTAGCGGTTTGTTCTTGAGCCAGATGCTGGACCAAACGCACAGAAGCCTCATCGAGATCCGCCCTTGGGGGAGAAAACCCTGGTGGAACAGAGGAGCCACCGGTTTCAAAAATGGTACTAAGGCCTTCACTTAACGGTTCTAAAGTTACAATAGTAGGAGTGGTAGTTAGACTAATAGGCACGCCTTGAGATAAGCTAGAATCCAGAAGCTCGAACCTAGGATCTCATCATCTTCTTTTGGATGGGGGTTGCACAATCTGGTTTGTTGATTTATCATATTGAAGTGGTCTAGATGTAGGCAAAACACTGTCAAGGGGAGTAATCCCTGATACTGTAACCGTAGGAGTCATAGAACCAACCACTTGCTCTTTAGAAATGGGGGATGAGTAAAGAACGTCTTCATTTTCCCTAGTCTTCGTTGCTGGGATAGCAACATCACTGATATTATCCAGCAGAGTGTTAAGATTTGAGTTTGATAAGAAATCATCATTGCTTCCGAAAGTTGTAGGAATGTCATCTTGATCAAAACCGGTAAGATCAAGGTCTTCATAATGCTCAGCCTCAGTCGCATTAATAGAAGATCCCTCATTGTAGTCGCTTTCAATGTGCATTGATCTTAGATCATGTTCCTCGGCTACAGCCGCATTAGGAGCGGCTGTCTCCTCCCCTTCATGATCCGAGACAGTAATCATGTCTCCTTCTGAGATTATCTTTTCAGACGAGGTGTGTTCTGACGATACTTTGTCAGAGGAATTATGAGACTCGGACGCCTCATTCAGTTCAGCAAAACGTCCAAATTTGACCAATGGGTAAAGTCCTTGAAAAGTGACCTTTCCTTTACGATTCTGTTTAATTAGCCTAATGGTGTGTGGGCCCAAGGACTTCATGTTGAGAGTATCACCCTCCTTAACCATGTTTGGGAACTGTTTGTTTATGAAGAGCTGAATGAACCTCGGATACATCAAGAAGGTATCCCTAGTAGTGGCATGTATGTTAACCACAAATTCATCCAATATAAACCTTGAGAAATTGGAACCGATTCCCGCAGTGAGAGAAAATATAACACCGGTGTTTCTCAATGAGATTTCATCTGCACCAAATCTCCTACCGGAGATATATCTCACAAACACATGAGCTAAAAATCTCCAATAGGGCGGCAGAAGCTTCTTCATCGTAGGTGGGAAGACGCCCTCATATCCCATCTTCCTTAAAATCTTCTGAGCGTCTTCAATGCTGATCTCGGTAAGAAATCTTGGAAGGTCATTGATCAGTAATGTTTCTCTGATAAACTGATCATTGATTATAATTTTGCATCCTTGAACAACAGCATCCACAGTCATGGCACCATCGTCATCTTGGCAGTCTGCCAGAACTCGCGTATAATTTTCTGGTAGACAACAGTGTTCATAGTAATGGCAGAGGCCAAGCAACATTCTCTTAATCCATGAATCATTGATTTGAAGTCCAGATGATCCATTGGAGGATCAGCAAGAACCATCGCCAGGTTGTGCATATCTGCAAATTTTAATGTCACCATTTTATCTGCACTAAACCATAGCAAGTAAGACGAGAGGCAAAATGAGCAATTAATATTTTAAATGATTTAATTTTGAGCCCAAAATAAATTAATACTTTTTAGAATTTAATTTTAGGTCAAAATTGGAGTTTGCGGTCAATGGGGGTTTATGGTCGTAAACTCGTGATCGTAAGCTTATGGCCGCAAACGGAGTTTACGACTGTAAACTCTTCACAGACGTAAGCTTGGGCCGTAAACTCTGACAATATGTTTTTTGTCGATTTCAAGCTCAAAAATCATCAAATCACTGAAACAAGCCCATATTCCTATCCAAAAACGTGATACCTTCAAAGCTATCAGAGTAATTTCACAAAAATCGAGAAAAACATTTCGAGGAGAGAGAGAGAGTGTGGGAGAGTTTGCGGCTGAAATCAGAGAAATGAGGAGGATTCCAACTGTAAACTTCTTAAATACCTTGAATCCTTTTACCTGATGACCACACAATGTAAGGCACAGTCCAATACAATCCAATATTTTTCAAAAATTTCAAAAACAAAACTTTTTGAGGATAAAAATTAAAACTAAAATTAAAAATAAAATAAAATTAAATTTAATCTACAAAATTTAAAATAAAAAATAACCGTTAAATTTTAACACTTAATTAAATAAAAAAATTAAAAATAAAATAAAAATAAAAATAAAATCAAATAAACTATACAACTTAAAAATTTAATTACTGAGAATAAATTTGTGACATTGGGATCAAAGTTGTTGGACAGTCCTATTCCACTTGTCGGTACCCTTATCTTCATGTCTTTATCTGATCGATCGTCAATATTATGGTCCACTTAAGCACGAAACATTTGTGACAAAATATGGACAATTTACCAATTACATGACACACACACACGAACAGATATATATATATATATATATATATATATATATATATATATATATATATATATATATATGTATATATATATAAATATATATATATATATATATATATATATATATATATATATATATATATATATAATTTTAGTTATTATTATCAGCCCTTATTCTTAAATAAAATTTTCCTATGACCATTTAACTGACTACAACTAGGGATATTGTTGTCCACCTAAATTGAGCAGTGAGATTTAAAGACAATCTGTATGTGTTCATTTTTAAATGTACTAGAACGTGTTTCTCGCTTCCTGATATGCCACAGCCATCAAGGACTTCCAAAATTCTCCTTACACTGGGTGAGCAGACAATTATTAAGAGAGCAGATAGATTTAGAATGCATATGTTGTACATCAAGGTCGGATCTCTTCCAATCACGCAAAGGATGAAACATATGACTAATTGAAGTTTTAGAGGGATTGAGAAGAGAACGTTGCATATACTGTGTACCAGGTCAGATTCTGAGTCATGCAAAGGAGACAGTATGTGGCTAACGGATAGAAAGAATTGCATAGAGAGAAGATACAGGGAGATAGAATTGCATATGTTACAATCCAGGTCGGATCTCTCGATCACGCAGAGGAGGCAACATATGACTAACACACAGAGAGCAAGAAAATAACCTTCTACAGACCTAGTTTATCGGAATTCCCCAGTCACCCCATCAAGACCGGAATTAAGGACAGAATCCACACATCGAGGAAAAGTTAATCCACAGTTCTAGATACGGGTTATTTTAATGTGACCGGTAGATTCTCATGTATGTCTCCCTGCTCAACCTATCCGAGCATCGTAATGTCTGGCTAAACGGATCTAACTAGGTTAATGTTTGTCAAGTCCTTGAATTCCTTAAGTTCAACTCTCCCTAGTCAAGTCCATTTAAAATCTTTTGTGCATATCAGCGCATCGAGAACAGAGCGTAAACGATTCAATTTAGGTACGTTACGCAGATTCAGATTGCCCATTATCACTTGTTAATATCATTTCCTATCACATCACCTACAAACAAAACTGTCAGCAATATTTTTTTTTTATTTTCTGGATTTTTATTGTTTTTGGATTTTTGGATTTTTTTATTGTTTTTGGATTTGTTTTGATTATTTCTCCCCCTAATTTTGTGCATGGTTGAGAATGAAAAAATAAAAAGGAAATAAAATGCGCAAATTTAAACTAGCCTACCTACAAAAACAAGAATAAATTGTAACATTTAAGAAGAATTAAGAAAAAAAATAAAATAGAAAAACTTAATCCTCAAAACGAATCATTTTCAGAAATCTCACAAGCACATCGAAGCGAGCTTTGTTATAGGGCTTAGTGAACAGATCCGCCACATTATTAGCAGTGGGAACCTGTTCCAGCCGGATAAGTGAACGTTCATAACAATCTCTGATGAAATGAATTTTAATGTCGATGTGCTTGGTTTTAGAATGTTGGACAGGATTTTTGGCAATTTGAATTGCGGCCTCATTATCACAGTAGATGGGGGTTTCTAAGTAATTCTAACCATAGTCCAATAGCTGATGTTGGATCCAGATAACTTGAGAAAAACAGGCAGATGCAGCAATGTATTCCGCCTTTGCTGTTGAGGTTGAGACAGTATGTTGCTTCTTGCACTGCCATGACACTATCCTGTTACCAAGATATTAACACCCTCCTGAAGTAGATTTCCAATCAAGCTCACAACCTCCATAATTACTGTCAGCAAAAGCATATAAATCAAATTCAGAATTCTTCAAATACCAAAGACCCAATTTCAGGCTGCCTTTGATATACCGAAAAATTCTTTGAAAGCAATAAGACGTGAAAGTTTAGGATTAGCCTGATAACGTGCGCATTGACAAACTGCAAACATGATGTCTGGACGGCTTGTAGTAAGATACATCAGTGATCCGATCATCGATTTGTAGAGAGTCTGATCTACAGAATCGCCATCAGTATCTGGAGTCAGAAGAGGTCTTTCAGCCATTAGTGTCGATGCAGATTTAGCATCGTGAAACCCGAACTTCTCAAGAATATCTTCCACATACTTGGCTGGATGTAGCAAGATTCCAGTTGAATTTTGTTTGAGCTGAAGCCCCAGAAACATGGTCATTTCCCCCAATGAACTCATCTCGAACAGCTTTTTCATAACACCTTCGAATTCCTTGCAAAGCTGCAGACTGGTCGACCCAAAAATAATGTCGTCAACATAGATTTGAACCAGAATCTGATCATTACCGACATGCTTGATAAACAAATTTTGATTGATAGTGCCACAAGAGTATCCATGCTCGAGCAAGTGCTTTGTTAGAGTTGCATACCACGCTCGAGGAGCTTGATGTAACCCATACAATGCCTTGTCCAACTTGTAGACATGATTAGGAAACTTCGAGTCAACAAACCAAGGGGGATGATCAACGTAGATTTCTTCCTTCACCTTGCCATACAAGAAGGCTATCTTGATGTCCATTTGGTAAACAATGAAGTTCATGTAAGAGGCATATGCAAGGAAGATACAAATAGCCTCCAAGCGAGCTACTGGAGCTTAAACCTCAATGTAATCAAGACCCTCGACTTCTCAAAACCCGTGAACCACCCATCTAGCTTTATTTCGCACAATAACCCCTGAATCATCCTGCTTGCTGCGATAGACCCATTGTGTGTCAAGAGACTTTTTTCCCTTTGGCAACTCAACCAACTTCCAAACCTCGAGTTTTTCAAATTGATGTAGTTCTTCATGCATTGCAAGTACCAAGTTGGGCTCATTCAGAGCCATTTCAACATTCTTGGGCTCTATTTGAGAGATAAAGCAAGAGTAAAGACAGGTATTGACATCTCCACTCTGACTTCTAGTTTTAACTCCGTTGAATCCTTGAAGGTATCTCTTGGCTTATATCATTAAACGAGATAGGAAATTGTGAATGTTGACACCTCCTTCATTTGCTGATTGAGCCGCTCCAAACGGCTCTACTACAAACTCATTTGAAATGTTTTTGGGAAAGAGTAGTTCCATAAAAGTTAAAGTGAGAGCAAAAGAATCTTTAGACATGAACTCTCTTTCTATAGGAGTGAGTGGTGTAGTTTTAGCATTAGGAGTATCATTCTGAGCTGGAGATTTTGGACTATCAGGTTGTATAGATGACTCCCCCTCAGGCGAAGCAGAGGACTCCCCCTCAGACGGTGAAGAGGATACCGTTGGAGGTCTGTAGACAAATTCTTCATCTTCGTCTTCAGAAACATTCTTCGAACAGGAGACAGATCCAGATGAGCTACCCGAAGAAACATTTATGGATTTGAAAAGCGATGTGTAATCAAACAACCAATCTGGACCCGCTCTAGCATTCGTCTCATTTTCTTCCAACCAATGCACGTTATAAGATTCCAAAATCTGCTTTGTCTTCTTATTGTGGACCCTATAAGCGGTGCGAGCAGCGTACCCTAGGAAGTAACAATTATCGGCTTTGGCATCTAACTTTGGGTTGGTCTCTAGGTGAAGAAGGGTGCAAGGGCAGCTAAATACACGGAAATGACTGACTGAAGGCTGGTGACCATATAGAATCTCATACGAGGTCTTCATATGAGCCTTGTTAATCAACACGCGATTCTGAACGTAGCAAGCAGTGTTTATCGCCTCAACCTAAAAGAAAACTGGTAGTTTGGAGTCACACAGCATCATCCTTGCAGCATTTTTTAAAGTTCTATTTCTCCTTTCAGCAACACCATTTTGTTGAGGGGTGTGAGCAGAGATGTATTGACGCATAATACCCCTTTCTGCGCAAAAATGATCGAGAATAGAATTCTTGAACTCTGTTCCATTGTCGGTACGAAGCGCCTTCACCCGGTTGTTAGTTTGGTTCTCAATTAACACAATGAATTTGTTAATTAGATCAGCAACTCCAGCTTTGTTGGAAACAAAGAAAACCCACGTAAAATGAGAGAAATCATCAATCACAACCAGAAAATATGAATTTATGTTGATCTCGACAACGTTAACTGGTCCAAACAGATCCATATGTAGCAATTGAAGCACCTGACTGATTGAGTTGACCTGTTTTCGCATGCGTGGTTTTCTGTGATGCTTACCTTGGGTACATGACACACAGTTTTCAAAAGTTATAAATTCATTGTCAGGCAAACCACAAACCATCTCATTCTTTGCAAGACGATTCAAGTTCTTGGCGTTAGCATGATCGAGTCTTCGGTGCCACAACATTGCATTTTGTTCTGAGATCTTTGAAAAGAGGCACGTAACTTGTTCTGGAAGATTGCTATTCATATCAATGATGTAGGCATTCCCATCCCTTTCAGATTTTACAAGAATCCACTCTTCTGGAATGACAAAGCCTGGCTTGAGAATCATGCATTCCTTATCAGTGAAATGCGTAGAATAGCCTTTATCGCATATCTGAGATACACTCAAAAAACTATGCTTCAATTCGGGAGCAAAGTTGACATTTTCGAAACTTAACACCCCATTTGTGATGGTTCCTCTTTTAGTGATCTTGCCTCCTTCTCCACCCGCAAAGGAAATATATCCCCCATTAAAAGATTGAATGTTGTTTAGTTGGGCTATATCTCCTGTCATATGCCGAGAGCAGCCGCTGTCGACGAACCAAGGTCTGACGACATTCCCCCGCAAATGTCCCTGCAAAATGTGCGGTTTCATTTAGATTTGGGAACCCAGGTCATTACCTTCCTGGGTTGTCCCGATGCCTTTTCAAATTTATCAATATTTAATAACTTCTCAGAGGACACAAATGATGCATTGGAGGCTATTTTGGGCAACCATTGATAATTAGGTTTTCTAATAGTCCCGAGTGGCTTTGAATTATATTTTTCTCAGTTTTCTTGGAGCACTTGGGTTTTCTAGCAGAATTGGTTGAAGACCCATTGCTGTTTCTTGACGAAACCAACCTTAGCTTGGCCATGTTCGGTTTTGGCAAACTGTTTGGGACTCTGTTATGTAAGACCCTTTTATGCTTTTGAAAAATAGTCTGTTTTCTACTACGATCATCCATCCAATCATCATTCCGAGAACAAGATCTAGAGAACTTTCTAGTTAAAGACCTTCCTCTAGATTCGTTCTCTCCTCTTGATGACTCAAAATGTACAAACATTCTATTGGGACAATTCCTAGCTATATGACCACCAATACCACAATTGAAACAAATATGTTTGTTGTTGTTAAACTTGTACTGCATTTCTCGGATTTATTTTCCATACCAACACCCTTGCTTTTCTCACATGAACATGAACAAGAATTAGATTGTGAGACAAGTGAGGGTGCATCAGATGGAGAGACTTGTGAAACTAGTGGTTTTTTCATTATTATCATCAACAAACACTAGAATTGTCAACCACATCATCAAACACTTTAAAACCATTCAAAACAGTATCAGAAAGTGCAGAAACATCACAAAAAACATTGTCACTAGCAACATCAGAAAAATTAAAGTCTTTATTTAAAACTAAAACTTCAGGTTCAGACTTAGTTTTATTTTCAAAAACAGATCCTTTAACTTCGTGCTTTGACTGATTTAAGGATTGATCTGCAGGAGAAGTAGAAATTTTAATACTTTCAACATTAATAAATCCTCCTGAAATAAAACCCGATGGTTTGTCGTAAACCATGGATGGTTCGTTGGCAATCTCCTCTTTGGACAAGGGTTAAAACTGATATGTATGATTGAAAGGAGGAGGCACTTTACTATACTAGACCCTTCGACTGATTATGTTTAATTTGCATGCGGTGGTCTATCATATTGGCAACTACCTCACTTGATACATCAAATTTTAGAAAATCAAAATCAGCAGTTTCAAATTTGCCCTTTAATGTTTCAATTTCAGTCAATAACTCAATGTTCTGTCTCTTTATGTAGTCATAGTTCTCACATTTATTACTATAGTCCTCCTGAAGTCTTCTAAATTCCTTTATTTGAGATTCTAACAGGGCCTTAAGAGGTTTTTGTCCTTTTCTAAGTTGGTAACCCTCATACCTAAGGTCCTCTACTTCACTACGTAGTGTTTCAATTTTCTCATGGAGAATTTTAACATAATCAATACAATCTTGAGAGCATGAGGGTAGACTTACCTCGCTTTTCTTTGGTTTAGGAGAAGAGGATACCATCATTGCAAACTGCAGCTCCATCATTTGATCTTCAGCTACAATAATCTCAGTGGGAGCATCATCACCAACCTGAGCCAAATTAGCATTTTCAGGTCCTGATAAGTTCAGGGCCTGCATCTGATCCTCCCAGTCAAAGGATTGCGCAACCATCGCCTTCTTGTTGTTGACTTGTGCACTGCTCCGATTGTTTCCTATTGCAACTATTGCCCGATCATTGTTTAATCATCTGTCTAGCTTCGGGCACTCACGAGCAAAATGACCTGGCTCGTGGCAGTTGAAACAACATATCTTACCCTTGCTAAACCCTACCTTCTTGTCAGCACTCATCCCCCAGTTGTTCTTCCCGGTCTTCTTTGCAAATTGATTTGCCCTGAAAACTATCATGGCAATTTGCCATGTGATATCCATTTCTTCTACGTCTTCAGGATGAATTTGATCAAGATTGACAAATGACAATTAGGGAGGAAGATCTCCAGCTACAAGAGCATTGTAGCAGTTAACAAGCCCTGTAGCAAGAGCAAGATTTTCATCACCCTCCTTTCCGTTTGATGAGGAAGCCACATTAGAGGAAGAAGCAACTTGAGTAGCAACGAACGACTGATTCTGTGAGAATGGCATGGCTGATGCAGCAAGAAGTGAAGTAGCTGATGGAGTGGAAAAAGACTGAACTTGAACTTGCTGAGCAGAAAAGGGTTGACCTGCAAAAGGAAAGGTGAAAGATGAAAGAGCATTGTTAGAAGAGATCCCAAGGTTTGCAGCTAAGTATGAATTCACGTGATTTATCTCCCGTTTTTTGTCATCAATATCACAGGCCTTGATGACTGCCATCAATTTAGCAAGAGAGAGCCGGTTGACTTCCTTAGTTTTCTTGATCACATCTACATTCATGTCCCATGACATTGGGAAAGAATTCGGTAGCTTCTTGTTCATTTCAGACATGGTATAAATAATCCCGACCACAGTCATCTCAGTGGTGAGAGTGGTAAATCATTGCAGCTGTGCCTCAAGAGTTTGTTGAGGAATGTAGTTGAACATGTTAAACCATTATCGAAACATATCTTGGCGACTCTCCTTCATGTCTTCATTCCCTTCATAAACCTCGATTAGGGCTTCCCACAAAGCCTTAGCAGAAGTGTACTCCTTAAAACCATGAGCAATATCAGGGGACATGGCAATAGTCAAGGTAGCCAAAGCCCTTTCTGTTGGATTAGTGTCTAAGTCCATAACTATTTTGGTATGTACTTGACCCGATGGTGCATGGTCCTTTTGGGTTGCCTTTACCAAAGCAACTTGATAGGATGAATTATGGAGAGTAAGGATTAAATATGATTTATTAATGTATTATGGGAATAATATATTAAAGGAGAAATCATATTGTTTAATTAATATTAGTCAATAATTAATTGGTAATTAGTTTAATGACTAAAAGAGATTAATTAAACTTAAGGGACTGGAATTGTAATTATAAGATAATTGCAATTTGGGCCATGGATTGCCTTGTATTAAAGGATGGACGAATTCTAATGGGAAACCCATAAGGAAATCGTCCATGGGCTTGATAAAAGGAGTCTATGGGTTGCTTAGGGCTTAAGCATCCAAATTAGGGTTTCCTTGTTAGATAACCCTAATAGCCCAACTATATAAAGACCCCTTAAGGCTCAAAAACGTGGCTAATGATCTTTCTAGGGTTTCTACACGTTTTTGGTAGCCTCCAACCTCTCTCCTCTTCATCCTCTTGCTTATGGTGTTTGTGAACCATTAGAGCAGTGACACTTGTGACTCTAAGCTTTCCAAAGTCAATACAAGGAGATTTGGGATTGTTATTGCTACATAACAATCAAGGTATGATCTTAAACCTAATTACATGTTAATATGATTACTTGCATGCTAGAATTAGGGTTTATAGTCTTGGATTCAAAGCATGTACAATAGAGAAACCTAGATCCAAGCATTAGGGTTTGTATGAGCACATAGGATGTCTTATGACCAAAACCCATCAGTGGTATCAGAGCCTAGCTTGGTTTCAATTGTATTGATGCATTGTATAACTAGAAAATTCGATTTTTTGGATTCTGCAGGCTGGACTCGCCGAGTCCATGGCTGAACTCGCCGAGTCCATGGCTGAAATCGCCGAGTCCATGTAGACTCGACGAGTCCATGCCTGACTCGATGAGTCAACTCGTCAGATAATGCTTATCTCGGGATTTCTTGTTGTTTTTGCATATGGATAGTTACCTTATCATGTTAGATCAATATAAATCCGATTTTATGATATATATGACTATATTCTTGATCTAATTAAAGATAATTATCAATTAACAAGATAATTGTTTCCTTATAAGATAATTGATTAATTATTTTGAGTAAATTGATAAATTGTTTTGCAAGAAATCATTAAATAAATCAAATATGGATAATTATATGATTAAATGTTAATTTAAAATTATTTGTTATTTGATCCTTGTTGTTATGAAAGGTTTCATATTTTCCCCTTTCGGTTTTATAGTTTAAATTTGAACCCCAAAAGTTTTGAAGTTTTGAAATTTAAATGGTTAAAACCCTAATGTTTTGAAATGTTTCAAAACTTGCCATCAAGTTTTGGAATTTAAAAGTTGATTAAAAGTTTAATTAAGAATGTTAAATTATAAAACCCTAGTAATGTTTTGAAAAGTTCAAATCACACCCTTATGGTTTTATTAATTAATTAAGGAGTATAATTAAAAGAGATTTAATAAATCCATAAAGGTTTAGGTTAACCATTTAATTGAATTAAAAGTGTAATTGTTAAAGTTAACCATATAGTATTTTAAAAGTATAAAATACACCCTATACTATATATAACATTAAAAGTCTAACATTATATATATGTATGAGTAAAAGTCAGTCTTACCGTTAGTAGGCCTCATTCACGAAGCTGGTCTATAAGGGGTGTTTAAGGAAATTGCCTATAAAATGGCGATTGAATGGGTATCCACTCTTACCCACCGCACTCTTGACTAGTGGAGGGTCGTTAGCCGAACGGGTAGGATAGGATGAAACCTTCCATTATAAGTATAATGAAATACAAAGTAACTAAATGTTTTTCAAATTCCCAATCTTAGTTACTTAGGCAAAAGTGAATCGATGCAATTCCATGAAATTACACTTTGTGCACTTGCGAAGACGTTAGTGGAGCGTGTGTGGTTTACCGGCACACTAAATGGTTCTAAGCAAAGGTAGCAAAGGGTGACTCAATGTTTGTCATAGTTCGGTGGAGCGTGTGTGGTTTATCGGCACATCGAATAGGTGATTGTAACATGTGAGGGCACCATGTAGTTTGCATGGTTATTCACACCCACTTTGTGATCCTCGGCATCCCAGTCACAAACAAGAGGGGCATATCGAGATTTAAACATGTCATTGAAATGTTCAATGAATCTCAAAGGATCTAGGAGTTTTCATAGATTTAAAACTTAAATTTCTTTTTCGTTTTTCATGGTGGAAATTAGTGAATCGTCATTCACTTACCTTCAAATGTTCTTCAATTTGGGTTACGGCATCCCTCTCCCGAGTTGTAGGATATTGTTTTGGGTCCTAGCCTTGGAATTTAATTTGGGTGACTTACCAAGGACTCAATCAATCAACTAACTTGAATTCGTTTTCTCCCGATGTCAAAGTTCGACAACTATGGTCTTCTCAAATCCCGTGGAACAAGCATTCCACATGAAGATGATATTCCACGATTCGATCGAGGCACAAGAAATCATGCTTCACTTCCTCCTCCTCCTCCAATTATTCTCCCTAACCCACAAGATTGTAAAATTGAAAGGTTCAATATCACTCAAGCCTTTTTGGCAAGTAAACATAAAGAAGGAAAGTCGATGTGTGCACACATCTTAGGGATGAAGTCACACTGTTGGGATCCGTTGTCTGTGAGGAAATGGTTGTTGATTGGGTTCTTCAATCACTTCCTAACTCATATAGTTAGTTCGTAAGAGAGTACTATATGATGAACCGCAATGTGACCCTTATAGATCTCACCTATATGCTTATTGCTACTGAATCAGCAATGGTTTGGCGCAATAGAAAAGCAAAGTTGATTGGTGAATCTGCCTTCGAGACCTGTATGGATATAGACAATGGCAATGAAAGACATGCAATGATCAAAAAGTTTGATGATAAGAGAAAGGCGATGTCTGAAGTAGTTCCATGTGTTGTTCCAAAAGAGTCAATTTGCTTTTATTGCCAAGAGAAGGGGCATTGCAGACGAAGTTGCCCTATTTACCTAAGAGATCTAAGAGATGGGAGAGTCAAGAGTATGACTACGCTTTAGGTAAGAATCCACTATCTAACTCCATTAAGTTCCTATTCATTGATTCTTAATACATGATGTGATAAGATTGCATTTGAATGTTTTGAAGGATCGGTGAAAAGAAAGAAAGCTTAATAAGAGAGCAAGATGAATCTAATCACAAGAGATGGATCTTGATCGCATGGACTTGAAGATTGGATTTTGAGCTTAGATAGTTATGATTGAGTTGTTAGAAATTCTTCATTTTTACATAGTTTTCAATGGATTTTTGCATTGTAAGGACAAATGTTTTTCCGCTGCTTTTATAAATAAAATAAATTTTTTGACTCACTTATTTATTTGTTTATTTCCTTGCAATAAAATCGTTATGAAAATTGATGTTTGAATATTTCTACAACGATTGGATGTGATTCTTAGTTATGTTATTTATGGAAATGTCAAGAATTTACCAAATAGGGAGAGTTTCTCATCGCCCAAGTTTCAATTGGAAAGAAACTTGGAATCATGCAACATGGATGCATGATGAATGAGAAATTTCGTATTTGGAAATTAGACTAATTCATTGACAAAGTATCAAGTGAAGGACTAGGAGATCGAGTACACAAAGTTGTGTGTTGATCAAGTTCACCATAAGAGTAACAAATATATTCATCATGATTTACTAAAGGTTTGGTAAATATGATTATACTTATATGATTAAGTGTAATTTTGAATTGATTAAAGGGTTCAGATCAATAGCAAAACGAATAAGAAGAATCAAGTAGGCAGAAATATAAAAGTTTATCCATTCTAAGAAGGGAGAGTAGCTTTTATGCTTTATGATAGGTCTTAATGATTAAGAACCATATCTCAATTGATCCTCTAAGTGAGTCTTGGTACAATTGTATGTCCAAGAAGAGGAATCAAAGATTCAAGAAATGGTCAAATCAAGAAGTCAATCATACTTCGTTCCAAAACAAGTCTTAAAGTCAAGATTGTGACATTGAGTGAATAGTATTAAGAAGGTTTATAACATTCATCAATTGTGGAAAGTTGTGATGTCTTGGATAAGACAAAGACCAACTAAGACCAAAATTATGAAGTGTTTTGTTTTGATAAAAGCTACACTAACGCTTGAATATTTGGTTGTCAACAAATGTTTATTGACAAGAGAATCTTATATGTTAAGGAGTCAGTGGGAGTCTTAATAGTCTTGAAAAGTTTCAAGAACAAATCAAATAAACCTCATCGATTATCACTAGCACACGAGTTGAGGTTTACAACCTATCGTGAAGACATTATTTTGTTTCTGTGCCAATCCAATCGAGTTAATTATGCATGTGAGTCCTATGAGTTCTCATTTGAATGCATAAAAGGCAAGGACCGTGATCAATGGAAAGTACATTGATAGGAAAAAGTGAGCTGCTTAACTACTTAGAAGACGTGGTGGGCAGCTGTGCTACCATAAGGCAAGAAATCAAGATTAAGGAAGTTCGATCCATATGAGTTTGAATTTGTCGTAAACTTTGGTTTTAACAAATTCACATGGATAGGAACAAATACACCATTTAAATCTAAGTGTCATAAGATTTCCTCTTTCATGAAAATGATTGTGAGGAAATGCTTTCACTAAGAAAGATTTTAAAAGATAGTGATTGTAAAATTGCATTCTCGAATTCGATCATGGTTACGGCATCCCTTTCCATAATTTGAATTGTGAGGTTTGACAATTAGTCTTAATTGTTAAGACACACATATGAACTATCTAAGGCAAAGGTGTATAAGTTCAAGAAGCCTTGATAAAAGATTATCAAAGCACTAAGTATTAAAAACATGGATTTAAGAAATTCAATAGGTATTCTCTTTCTGGAAGTTAAGATGTTTATGAATACATGTCGAAGCTAGTGGGAGCATAAGTGTTATGTTTTATAATAATCATCATGATAGTGGGAGCATAAATGTTATGATTGTATGATTATTAAGGCAAGTATTGCATAGTTGGCAATATTAATTATAGAAAACAAGAGTCATACTTTGCAAAGTTGTAAGAGTTGAAAGGTTGTTTTGCTATAATTTAAGGGAGAGAATATTATGCTTCATTTCAAATCTAAAGGATTAGGTTGGGGAATGTTAATAAATTTAGTCAAAGGTACATAGTGTGTTCTTAAAATTTCGATTATGATTACGGCATTCCTCTTCACAATTCGAATTTTGAGAACATAGAAAATAAAACATTGTGCGTCGTGTCCCATACGCTTCGAGTATAGGATCGATTGCAAATGATTTAATGTTTGACCATTCTAAGATTTTCCAAATGTCTAGTGCATTTAGAGGGAATAGGGACTAGAATCGGTTTTGACTAAAATAATTAAACAACTATCAAAGGACAATCCAAAGTTCGACGAGGATTGGTCACTTGTGAGTAGTTGGAAGTATAGTATTGGAAATTATGGAAATGTTTCCATATTGGATGGACAATATCGACATCATTACGAATAGATAAGATTCTATTAAGAAATTAGTTGTCATATGGAAAATATGGAAGCGTGTCCATATTGGGAAGTAAATATTGAAAATCTATGACTAGATTAGAAACCTTTATGCAAAAGGATGTTCAAAGGAATGTACTTTAAGAGAGAGACATCATATCTAAGGAATTGTCTTGTAACAATCCCCGATAGAGGACTTTGTAATATCATTGGCAATAGTCTTTGAGACTTTGGTGCAGTGACATTACAAAAGGATCGTTGCATAAAGTGTTAGAATCTAGTATATTCTATAAGTAACAAGAATTTGATATTCTTACACTTAAGAAAATGGATTTGGAGTTGTAAAATGAGAATGATTGGAAATGTGTTCAATTTGTCTATTTTACAAAAGTAAGAACCATAGGTAAACATTGTGTGCATGCTAGGAGCATGGGACAAGTGTAATAGTTCAAGTATAAAGTTGATTACCCGAAACGACAAATAATGAGTAATCGATATGGTGATAAATAAAACGTGTTTTGTTTATACTCAAAGGTTTGAGGCCATATGGGATTAGTATTATTCTTGTGTTTCACCTTGCATGTTTTGACTTCCATAATAATTGAGTTTATTAAGAATAATCGAATTATTCAAACGGGCCACAGTCGTTCATATGTTGGAAGTAGATATGAATGAAGACTGTCATGAATTGGTGTGTGGATTGTCTAGAAAAGTATTAGACATAAGCAAATGTTTGCTGCAATGTTCATGAGTGCTTATGAATATGATTTGAGCATTGGATTAAACCCACGCTCACTTGGATCACTATCTCGAGTGATTAGTGAGACGATAACATCTTATATTCTTGAAACCGAGATGTGTGAGTTGTATCTTGCTAATCGGTTGCACATTGATAATATGTAAACGCACTAGTAACTTGGTGTTATAAAACATATTGTTGTGTGTGATTTGGTTAGTGAGTGCAAGCAAGCATTGTATCAAATTTTATCCGTTCCTTTTATTCAAAGAATAAAAGCGATATCTTTGGGCCCCTCGATGGTTTAGTGATGACATACGTAAATGCTCGGCCGGGCTAGGGCTAATTTGATTTGTTCAATTAGTCTGTCGTCATAAATCAGAAATCGAGAAGTAGTACAAAGAGAATGATTAAAAATCATATCTCATACGATATCTAGAATGGAGGAATATATGATCCCTTATCTAAGGACACGCGTATCTGATGTGATCAGAGTTGACAACGGCTTTGGAAAGCTACGATTGCAGATCAGGATCTAAAGTCATACACAGAATAGTTGTTAGACTTATCCAAGTGGGAGACTGTTGGATTAGTGTCTAAGTGCATAACTATTTTGGTATGTACTTGACCCGATGGTGCATGGTCCTTTTGGGTTGCCTTCACCAAAGCAACTTGATAGGATGAATTATGGAGAGTAAGGATTAAATATGATTTATTAATGTATTATGGGAATAATATATTAAAGGAGAAATCATATTGTTTAATTAATATTAGTCAATAATTAATTGGTAATTAGTTTTGTGACTAAAAGAGATTAATTAAACTTAAGGGACTGGAATTGTAATTATAAGATAATTGCAATTTGGGCCATGGATTGCCTTGTATTAAAGGATGGACGAATTCTAATGGGAAACCCATAAGGAAATCGTCCATGGGCTTGATAAAAGGAGTCTATGGGTTGCTTAGGGATTAAGCATCCAAATTAGGGTTTCCTTGTTAGATAACCCTAATAGCCCAACTATATAAAGATCCCTTAAGGCTCAAAAACGTGGCTAATGATCTTGCTAGGGTTTCTACACGTTTTTGGTAGCCTCCAACCTCTCTCCTCTTCATCCTCTTGCTTATGGTGTTTGTGAACCATTAGAGGAGTGATACTTGTGACTCTAAGCTTTCCAAAGTCAATACAAGGAGATTTGGGATTGTTATTGCTACATAAAAATCAAGGTATGATCTTAAACCTAATTACATGTTAATATGATTACTTGCATGCTAGAATTAGGGTTTATAGTCTTGGATTCAAAGCATGTACAATAGAGAAAACTAGATTCAAGCATTAGGGTTTGTATGAGCACATAGGATGTCTTATGACCAAAACCCATCACTTTCCTGCTCCTCCACCTTTTCAAAGTCTTCATCGGTGTAATTTTCAACCGCTTTATCAACCACTTGGCCCGCAATAGTGGTCGTTATTCTGATAGGATTTTTTATGATACTTCTCCAGATTTTCAAGTCCTTCATTTTGATGTACTTCTCAATCCTGTACTTCCATTCCGAAAATCCTTCAGCAGACAGCAGTCTTGGAATTCAAGTGGTTGTGCCCATTACATAATCCAGCTCGTGGTGGTGAGTTGGACTTTGTGACTCCATTTAATATTAATTAGAAATTAGATTATTTATTAAAGAAAATATCAATTTCCAGTCAATTAACAGTTTACGGTCAGGAATGGTTTACAGTCGTAAACACGGTTTAAGGTCGGAGTTTACGGTTGTAAAGGAATTTATGGTTGATGAGTACAGTTGTTGAAGATTCTCCTTTTACGGCCTAAGAACCAAGCTTACGGTTCCAGAATATGAAGAGTTTGTGGTCGTAATCACAGTTTACGGCCGTAAGCTTAGGCCGTGAACTACCAAAATTTCGAGAAAACCATGATTTCTGAATTAATCTTGAAACCCTTTCGCAGTAGAAACCAATTTCAATCGTAAACAGTCGAAAACTCAATTGTATTCCGCTTTGACATTGGTTTTTGCTTTGATACCAATTGCAAGGTCCTGAAACGGATCTTACCATTGATCAAACAGTATACACAATCAGTAACAATCAAGAACAGAGTAGAAACAAGAATATAAACAAGCTTACATACGCTTCTATTAGCAAAACCGTCTAGTACAACTTGTGGAATAGCAGTCGAGACTCAGAGGCATCAACAACCATTAAATGACCTAGCACACCCCTATTTATAACAGACGTGGTCCGGCCTTTGCATTTACGGTCGTAAACTCTAGCTTGGCCGTAAACTATTACATACACTACCAAAAATGCATATTTAACCAAAAGACCCTATTACAGTGAAAGCCTAGACCAAACCATTGATTAGACCCTTCACCTATGATCACAAATACATTAAAATGTCTTAGAATGAGGGTTTTTCGGTTTTGGTGTGGCCCATGTAAGGGTTTACGGTTCATTTATCTCCCATTAAATGTGTTTTCGGCCAAAGTGTGGCCCATTAAGGGTGATTTCGATTCTAGCCTCTCTTTTAGCTTGTGTTTATAGCCTTAGTGGGTCATGAATTATAGTTTTCAGTCCTAAGCATTTCCACTAAGGGTTTTCGGTCCTGTCTTTCCTCTTCAAGATATTGTCGGTCATAGTGGAGTTCTAGGCCATAAATCCTAAAGGAAATGCTTACTATGTGCTATCTTGTTCGTTTGCCAAGGTGAAGTTAAACATGGTTCCAAAAGCTTCTAAATCATTGCCTTCATGGTTTTCAAGAGTTTATTTTCCATAAGATGCATTGTTAATTCTCTTGCACATGACTACAATCTAGACCTTGCTCGATCAAAAACTTTTCGGGTTGTCACATCATCCCCCCGTTAGAGGAATTTCGTCTCGAAATTAGCATCTTGGATGGCTCTTACAACTAGGAGAAAAGTTGTGGGTATCTTTGTTTTGTCTAGTTTCTTCGTTCCTAGGAAAATTTAGGTCCTTGCTTGGTGTTCCAGCGGACCTTCGGTATTGGTATTTGACCTTGCTCTTCTGGTTTTCGTACCCATGATCCCGACATGTTCCTCTTTGGGGTGTAGGTACTTGTTTACCTGGATTTCGTCGAGTGGGACTACAAGAGTTTCGGCGGTCAGACACTTCTTAGGATTAGGCATGTGATATGTGGGATGCATGATGCTAAGTTCTTATGGTAACCAAAGTCGATGGGTTACTGGACCTATTGGGGCGAGGATTTCGGATGGTCTAATGATGTTTGTGTACTAAACACCCTAGAGGTAGTGTCTCTAGACCTTAAGACGAACACTATTGTCACCAAGGTTAAGGTTGTGTGTGGTGCAGCTGGCCTTATGAATCATAGGTTGTCTTGGGAGTCCCTTCCTATGAAATTCTAAGCTGGTGGTATATCGACCCTTACTTGTTCCTTGAAGTTGGTCGAATAGGTCGTTGATTTGGAAAAATGGATAATGATCTTTGACGATGGGTTTGTTTGACTTTTGGGAGTCAATGGTCCCACAAACAATTCGCCTTTCATCTTTACAAGTCAGACAGGTGTTCTCTGAGGTTAGAGGCTTGGTCTAATAATTTCCTTACTTATTAGGTCATTCCATTGACCGGAAAATTTTTGTTTTTGTGTCGGTGCTAAGTGGTATTGGGGATTTGGCTATGGGAATGGCTCCCAGAGTCAAATCGATTCCAAACTAAACTTGGCACATTGGTGGTGTTTTCGAAAGGATTTTTAGGGAATACCTTGGTAAGTTAATAAACCTATTGGATACCCTTGGTGTCCTTTGCTTCTTGTTTCCTATTTCCCTTGTGGCTAGGAAGGAGCGTGATACCCCTTACATAGGTACTTATGAGTCTAGATGCAATGGACGATTCGAAGGTTTGTCATTATAGATTTAAAGGGTTTTGTTAATCGGTCGGTTAGGATAGAGGGTCTCTTCGTAACACATGAAATTAGTGTGGTGAGGATCAAGCCAACTCAGGTCAAATGACGACATTGGAACTTCCTACTATAATAGATGTTAAGTCAATTTGGAAGGGATGATTGTTTAGAACGATAGTGTATGTTATGTATATAGTTTTATCGTTGTTATTACTATTGTGGATATTTTTGTACTAGAATTAGTGAGTACTAGCAGTACGAGTGCTTTGATAACTAGTGATGAAATTTTCGTAGTATGATCCCTACTAGGTCTCTCTATAATCGTTTGGTGTAAAATAATCATGTATAACTAAGATTGAAGAGAGAGTCGAATGAGTGACTCTGCCCCAAGTCCACAATCAAACAAGGAACAGGAAGTAAGGCCGAATCACACATTCTATATCTATAGAATCTTAATTATATATGACCCAAATGTTTACACCAGCCATCATAGATCACATGTACGAGTCCTTAATTTTTATATGAATGGTGAGATTCATTTGGGCGAGAGGGAAATTTATGACGATGATTTATCACATTTTGAGATCTATGGTTGATAAACTTTAATTGGCACCATTTTTTAGTAAACGTTTAGCACCTAAATCTTGTTGTTAGGAAACATACCATTATTCACAGGCGGTTCCAGGAGAGTCTCTCCTGCAGTGATCGTAAGTATCCTTCCTGTTGGATAAGGTGTCTAAGTCCATAACTTATTTGGTATATACTTGACCCGACCCGGCATGGTCCATTTGGGTTTCATCTCATCCAAACTATTTATGGATAATTTTATAAGAGTTATACACATATGTTTATTAATATATTATAAGTTATAATATATTAATATGAGATTATGTTATTTAATTAGTTTTAGTCTTAAATTAATTATGAATTAATTTAGAGATTAAAAGGAAGACTAATTAGATTATGGGCTATTGGTTTTATATAGTGTGGGCTAATGCTCTTTTGTTAATGGGCTAAGCTTATATGGAAGTCCATGGATGATCCATGGAGCTTTTAACCCATGGATCCTTGGAAAGGAAAGGTCATGGGTTATTAGGGTTTCACCCTAACCATGCACAGTATATAAGCATGCTTATGGAGCACGAAATGGTGCCTTAGTGTAACTAGTGAACTAGTGTGTGTGAGCTTGTGTGTGGCTGAAATATACAAGTGTATACACTCTCTCAAAGTTTTCCAAGAGTTTGTGGTGTTTTGTGATTCCATTTGAGGCATTCACACTATTGGTGCTTGGCCCTCAAACTCCTCAAGAACCAAACTCATCAAAAAGGTATGTAATCTCTTCTAACTCTTTATGTTGAAATGTTTCCCATGCCATGTTAGATAGGTTATAAACCTTGGAAAATTATTATTTTGCATGTATTTAGACAAACATAGATCCAAGGTTTATTAGGGTTGCATGCACACTTAGGAAGTGTTAGATTGCTCAAAACCCAACAGTGGTATCAGAGCCTATGCTTGCTTGTTTGAATACTTGATGCAAATTGCTGAAAATCGAAGATTTTATGCTGTCTGCACAGCTGACTCGCCGAGTCCATGAAGGGACTCGACGAGTCCAAGACAAAACTCATCCAACTCAGCGAGTTGGTTCATGCACTCGACGAGTTGGACCCCCAGACAGCATATCTTCGAGTTTTGGTGCTGGAATTGGTCTATAATCATTACCTTAAATTGTTTTGGACTCATAAAACCTGTTTTTGACGTGGTAATGATGATGGTGGACCAATTTCAAAGTTATAATCAAAATTTCAATTTTATATGTGTTCATATGATTCTTGAAATTGTTGATGTGGATGTTCATGTTCATATGAGTTTTGTTAGATCATAGGAATTATTTGCAAATTGTTTGTTAGTTAATTCTTGATTTTAATGTGTTTTAATGGAATTCTTAATTTGTCCTCAAGTTATGAAATTCCAAGAGGTTTTCTTTTAAATGTTTTTTAAGAAGTTGTAGGTTACATTTTCTTGAAGAGTTTTTCCCATAAATGTTTTATGGACTCCATAACTTGTCCTCAAGTTATGGATTTCCAAGAGACTCTTCATTAAAAGCTTTAAAACACTTAATTAAAACTCATAAGTTATGAATATCCAAAAGTTTATGAATTGTTCAAAACTTGCCCTCAAGTTTTGGAATTTGGAAAAGTTTCACACACTTTAATAAACTTTAATTCCAACACTTAGAATTTTAAAAGTTAAAATTCAACACTTATACTATTTATAACATTAATGGTTAATTATTATATATATGTATAAGAACAAGTCGTTTTACCGTTAGTAGGCCTCATTCACGAAGCCGGTCTATAAGGTGGGTATAAGGTTGTTGCCTATAAAATGACAACTTAATGGGTGTCCACTCTCACCCACCGCTTGCTTGATCGGTGGAGGGTCGTTAGCCGAACGGGTAGGACAATGACTTTAAATTCTCATTAAAAGTATAATGATTATTATAAAGTAACTAAATATATTTTATTTAATTCCCAATCTTAGTTACTTTAGGAAAAATGTGAATTTGGTGCTAGCCCATGGAATTCACACTTTGTACCTTACCAAGTCGTTGGTGGAGCGTGTGTGGGTAACCAGCACACTAACTTGGACTAGTAAGGATCACGAAGGGTGTCATAATGTTTGTCATAGATCAATGGAGCGTGTGTGGGTAACCGGCACATTGATTAGGTGATAATATTAAGGGTACCAAGTGAATTGGTATGGTTATTCACACCTTGTTTTGTGATCCTCAGCATCCCAGTCACAAAATTTGAGAGGGCACACTCGAGATTGAAACATGCCATTGAAAAGTTCAATGAATCTCAAAAGATCTAGGAATTTCAAATCCAATTAAAACCTAATAAATTATTTCGTTTTTCATGGTGGAAATTGGTGAATCGTCATTCGCCTACCTTCAAATATTCTATAGCTTGGATTACGGCATCCCTCTTCCAAATTATAAAATATTGTGTTGGGTCCTAGCCTTAATATTTCATATTGGGTGTTATATTAAGGACTTTGAATCAACTAACTTGATTTTCTCCCATTATAGATGTCTGGTTCAGATAACTATGATCTTCCCAAATCTCTTGAAGATGGTGTCACTCAACATCATGCTTCACTTCCTCCACCTCCTCCAATTATTCTCCCTCACCCACAAGTTCTTGAAAACTTTAAAGTCACTCAATCCCTATTGGCAAGCATAGTCTATGTGTGCTCACATCTTGGAGATAAAGTCACATATTGACAAGCCGGGAGAGTTGGGTGTCAAAGTCTTGTGAAAGTTGGATGTTCAATCACTTTCTTAGTAACATAATGAGTCTCTTTGGGACTACTATGAGACAGACTATGACATGACCCTTAATGATCTTATCTATTTGCTTTGTGCTGCGGAATCAGCAATGATTTGGAACACCAGTAAAGCAGATTTGATTAAAAGAACAACATCCCAAGTCTTAAATGGACATTGACAATGGTAGCATTGGATATGTAGAAAAAGATTTCTCTTCCCAATGGAAAGGGATCGGCCATAGTCAACTCGGTTGACCAAATGGTAAAGAGAAAGGCTAAGTCTAAGATAGTCTCATGTGCCATTACCAAAGGGTCTATATGTTTTATTGCCAAAGGGGGGGACATTGATTGCAAAGCTGCCATATTTACCTGAAAGATCATAAGATTGATCAAGTCAAAAAGTTTAACTCTACTTCAGTTAAAGTCCACTGACTAACTCTATTAAGTTTCTATTTGGAGATTCTTATTACATAATGTGAATGGGTCACAAGTTGATGTTTTAAGAATCAAAAGAAAAGATAGGAAGCTTAAAGTAAGTATATGTTGATTCTGATTGCGAAGGTGGGTTTCGATCGCATGGTTCGGTAATCAGAATTTTGAGCTGTTGCTTAAGAGTTATAATATATTGCTTATGAATAGATAACAAAAAGGTTTTCATGTGGATTGTAAGGATAAGTTTTTCCGCAAAGTTTTAAAATAAAAGAAAAAAAGGGTTTTAATTTTATTTATTTTAAAAAATATCCTTACAAGTTGTATTGTATGATGAATGAGAATCTTCATCTTTGAAAATTAAGACTAATTCTTTGATCACATGTATATGTAAGTCAATTGAAGGACAAAGGAATTAGGTACACTAGGTGTGCACTGGTTGGACCACAAAGATTGATTTGTCATGATTTACTAAAGATTAGTAAATATGATTATACTTATAAGGTTAAGTATAATTCTGTAACATTGGAAAGGTTACAATGTATGATAAAACAAATGAGAATAATCAAATTAGGTAGAAAGATAAAAGTTTCTCAAATCTGAAAGGATGGGAGAGTACTTTAGTATTATATTTCATGATCATCTTAATGATTATGAAACCATATCACAAATTCATACTCTAAGGACATCTTAGTGCTTTGTTATGGCTAAGAAGAGAGGTCATGAATTGTTGGATTGGTTAAAATCAAGAAGATGAGGCATACTTCGTTCCAAAACAATTCTTAGAATCATACTCCAAGATTGTAACCTTGAGTGACATAAAGGAAGATTTATTAACACTAGTCAAATGTACGAGTAAAATGTTTTCTACTCTTGTACATTTAATATTGGTAAGTTGTGATGCCTTGGATGAGACAAAGACCAACTAAGACCAATTGTGTGAAGTGTTAGTCTTGATAAGAATCCGCACTATCCCTTGAATATTTGTTTTGTCAAGGAATGGTTCTTGACTGGGGAAACTTATATGTCAAGGGGACAGTGGGAGCCTTACAGATCCTGAAAGAGTTTCAAGATTTAATCAAGAGTAAAACCTGTAATTTATCACTAGTACACGACTTAAGGTTTGCAACCTATCGTGTTGACATAATTCTTATTTCTGTACCTACTTCAAATAAGTTGAATTTGCATGTGAGTTATTAGAGTTCAACTTGGAAGCTTTGGTGGGCCTTGTGCTACCAAGGTGACAAGAAACTAAGATTGAACAAGTTTAATCCATGTAAGACTGAATTTGTCACTAACCTTATCTTGTGATCATGGTTTTGACAAATTCACATGGATAGGAACTCATACACTATAAAATCTAAGTGTCATAAGGTTTCTCTCCGATTCATGAAAATGATGGTGAGGAAACGCTTTCACTAAGTAGATTTTACGTAGATATCAATTGTGTTATTTGCATTTTCAAAAGTCGTTAGTGGAGCGCGTGTGGTTAACCGACACACTAACATGGACTTGTGAGAAATGGCAAATGCCTAAGAAATTGAGACCATGATTACGGCATCCCTTTTCATAGTTCTGAAAATTGTTTAGACACACATGTGAGCAATCTAAGAAACGGTATATGAATCTAAATTTCAGAAGTCCAGCAGATTTCTGGAAATATGTCAGAGCTAGTGGGAGCATAAGTGTTATGCTGATTATCATCATGTTAGTGGGAGCATGATTATTACGTTTAGTGTTGCAAGTTAGCAATGTTAATTATAGAAAACAAAGTTTCAATTCTTGAAGTTACAGGGGTTGAAAAGCTGTTTTGCTATAATTAAGGGAGAGGAAATTACACTTCATTTCAATTCTAAAGCTTAGATTGAGATTTTAATCATCAAGGACATATATATGAATTTTATGTCTGAATGGTTCGACTTAAGGAAATTCTATATATATTGCGTTCTCAAAATTCAATTATGACTACGACATCCCTCTTCATAGTTAAATTTTGAAAACATGGCAAATAAAAAATATTGTAGCAAAAGACTGGTCTAGTATCATGTCTTTATGTCAAACATCATGAATCGTGTCCCAAAAGACTGGTCTAGTATCATGTCTTTATGTCAAACATCATGAATCGTGTCCCATATGATTCGGATATAGGATGGATTTCATGTGCTATAATATTCATCTTTTCTAAATTTTCCAAATGCTCAAGGCATTTAGAAGGGAAAAGTCTAGAACTGGATATGACTAAAATGATTAAGCAATTGTCGAGGACAAATCTGAGGTTCACCAAAGATTGGTTGCTCAGGGAAAGTTGGAAGTATGATGTAAGTTGTCGGAAAGGACCGTATTGACATGTTCTGAAAAGAAGTAACTCTTGTTCGGAAGTGATAGTCAAAATGGGACTATGGAAATGTCTCCATAGGTGGAAGTTATTCAATCTATGTAAGACTAGAAAACCTTAATGCAAGAAGGATGTTCAAAGCAATGTACTTTGAATATGAAACTTCCGTTCCATAAAAGTTGACCTTCTTTGGAATACTCTGTAATGATTGGTGACAAGGTTTTTGGTGAGTTTGTGAATAATCATTACAAGAGGAACATTGCATAAAAGTTTAAAATCTAACAGATTTTTGGTAAATGATAGGAATCGGGGATTCTCACATTTACAATAAGGATTTGGGATTGTAAAATGAGTATCATTGGAATCATGTTCAATTGATCTACATCACATTGTAAGGATCATAGACAAACATAATGTGCATACTTGGAGTATGGCATAACTATTGTTTAGAAAAACGAAGTGTACATGCTAGGAGCATGGGACGACTGTTGTTTTTATTCAAGTCTTAAGTTGATTGTTTGAAACATTATACAACGAATAATGTGTAATCAATATGGTGATAAATAAAAGGTGGTTCTATTTATATTCAAAAGGGTTCTGAGACCATATTGGATTCGATTATTATTGTGTTTCACTTTGCATGTTTTGACTTCCAAAATAGCTAGGTTATTCTTTCCGAATGACTAAGTTATTTAAAAACTCCACAGTCGTTCATATGTTGGAAGTAGGTATGAATCAAGATTGTCATGAACCGAGTTTGTAGATGGCTAAATGGGTTTAGTCATAGCAATGGTTGCCACAACATTCATGAGTGCTCATAAGTTATGAGTATTGGATTAAACCCACGCTCACTTGTATCACTTCATGTAATTTATCTCGAGTGATCGTGAGACGGTAATATCATATAAATCTTCAAACCTAGAGATATGAGTTGTTACCTATGAGTTGGTTGTGCATTGATTGCACGTAAACGCATCAGTAACTTGATGTTATAAAACGTGCCTTTGTGTACAATTCAACAAGTAGTAGAACAAGCATATGAGTCGAAGTTTATCTGTTCCTTCTAGAAATAGAAGCGATATCTAGGCCCCTTGATGATTTTGTTGTGAACTATGTACCGGCCGGTCAGAACTAAATTGATGTGTTCGATTAAGTTCTTTGTCAAACAAATCGGAAATCGGGAAACAAACTGTTGGACAATAAGTACGACGTTGTTCCATGTATTTTTCCGGCTGATATCATGAGGACAGAGGATAATATGATCACTTATCTAAAATGGCGCTTCATAGTTCAACGAAGTCTTCATAGTTCAACGGAGTTTTCGAGAGCTACGACTGCTGGTTGGTTCCTGAAGTAACATACGCAAATACAGTTATTAGACTTATCCAAGTGGGAGTCTGTTGGATAAGGTGTCTAAGTCCATAACTTATTTGGTATATACTTGACCCGACCCGGCATGGTCCATTTGGGTTACATCTCATCCAAACTATTTATGGATAATTTTATGAGAGTTATACACATATGTTTATTAATATATTATAAGTTATAATATATTAATATGAGATTATGTTATTTAATTAGTTTTAGTCTTAAATTAATTATGAATTAATTTAGAGATTAAAAGGAAGACTAATTAGATTATGGGCTATTGGTTTTATATAGTGTGGGCTAATGCTCTTTTGTTAATGGGCTAAGCTTATATGTAAGTCCATGGATGATCCATGGAGCTTTTAACCCATGGATCCTTGGAAAGGAAAGGTCATGGGTTATTATGGTTTCACCCTAACCATGCACACTATATAAGCATGCTTATGGAGCATGAAATGGTGCCTTAGTGTAACTAGTGAACTAGTGTGTGTGAGCTTGTGTGTGGCCGAAATATACAAGTGTATACACTCTCTCAAAGTTTTCCAAGAGTTTGTGGTGTTTTGTGATTCCATTTGAGGCATTCACACTATTGGTGCTTGGCCCTCAAACTCCTCAAGAACCAAACTCATCAAAAAGGTATGTAATCTCTTTTAACTCTTTATGTTGAAATGTTCCCCATGCCATGTTAGATAGGTTATAAACCTTGGAAAATTATTATTTTGCATGTATTTAGACAAACATAGATCCAAGGTTTATTAGGGTTGCATGCACACTTAGGAAGTGTTAGATTGCTCAAAACCCAACACTTCCATCGTCACCAGGATTCCTTGCCTTTGGGGAATATCTCTTGAAGCGTCCATTTTCACCACACTTGTAACAAGTTGAGCTTAATCGAATGTCGGGGACCTGAGAGATTGGTTGTTTTGGTGTCTTACTAAAACAGGCAGTGTGCCCCTTCTTGTTGCAGTTTCTGCAGTGCATTCCTCAACAGACTCCAGTGTGGTGGAAATTGCACTTATTACACTTTTGGAGGTTTCCAGCATATCGATTGGTTGGTGCTGGAGTGGTAGATGATGTGGCGGTAGGTACTACCACAGTTTGTTGTCTCTTTGTAGGACCTTAAGTTAAACTTCTCTCATTCTTGTTCCTGAATTTTCATTTCTTGCTCTTAGGTTTATGGTTTGGGGTGTCCTTGTAGATAGCCACTCATTGTTGTCCTTGGTTATTACTACGATTGGAATTGTCGACACCGATTCCATTTTTGTTTGGGTTGTTAGCATGGAGTTGCGCCACGACGGTTGTCACAATGACTGTGAGGGCGACTTAAAAAGTAATGGACTCTATCTGCAGGATAGGTGTCTTGTCGGTTGGCTAGTTACTCCCATGTGAAGTCACATGTTTCTAGTTGTATCTCATCTATATTTATAGATATACATTTTTGTATACACATATATAAGTCACATGTTTTGTTGTATGATTCCCAAAAGTTTCGACCATATTCTCAAAATGTACTTATGGTGATAAATAGTAGTAGGTATTATACGAATGTTAAGTTTATCAAAATAGAATGTAGCTATCAATACAATTAGTTGATTCATATTACATGGGTTCTTGGAGGGTGTAGCTCTCTTAATTTACTACTACTAGTTGTAATGAAAGATATAATAAACCTAGGACATAATGTGAGTAGTGTACTTACTAGCTCACTTGGATGTCCTAGTCTATCATATGCTAAAATGGTGCACAAGGTGCCTATCCATTTCACTCATTTCACGAGTGGCCTTCCGCTCTTTTTTATGCTAAGGCTGTCCTAGCCTTAGCTGCAATGATATGTTGTCTAAGGGTGACCACGTCCTCCTCTAAGGAGTGTAGATGGTTTGTAAGGTCCTCTTTCTCTGCTTGCTGGTTCAACATTGCTCCTGAATGGTGTTCATGTCCTTCGCGGAGGCATCGAATTCGCATTGTCGCATTCCGGGCTTCGCCTCCCATCTCCATTACTTCATGATAGATAGCCTGAACCTGTGTGCCTAGACGAGCCACTGGTGGTACCATTAGAAGTAATGCTTGATTAGTGAGGGTGTTGGGGCCCGGAGTATGGTGTAGTGGGTATATGCCTAAGGCAGATGGTCGGCCGTCTCCTCTAAACCAGGCATGATGTTGGGTTTTCCCTTGTGGAGGTGCATCCTAGATAAGTTGGATGTTACCAACAAAGATTGCCCTTGCATGACCAATATTTTCTTACTAGGTATGTTCATCCCAAGAGAACTTAAATTGGATGTGTACGTGCCTGGGAGGAGATAGATGAAAGGGTCTCTTGTCCGCTCCTATTAGGGTAAGGCTCTCTAAGGATCTCTCTGATGCCTTCACCCTCGTCTGACTCCTCATCAGAACCCTCCCTCTCGTAGTCCATCTCTTGGTATTCTTCAGGACCCACTTCTAGTTCCTCCTCGATCCATCCGTTGGCTACTACAGCAAGGTAGTGGGGGTCTTCGTGGTGAAATTCGGCCATGTTTTCTGTGCGAGCATAGAGGTATGAGAAATACGTAAAAGATTAAAGCGTGGGGGTTCTATGGTATCCTAAAATCCTCTTATAGTATTTTAAATTTTGCGTTTGATTCTGGGTATCTTGGTGTTGGTAAGTGTAGACTCGTCGTTTAGTACGACTATTTCCCAGTATATGCTAGTTACACCTCGTATAAATATAATTGATCGGGATATGTTTATTCAAGGTCTAATTATATATCCCGAGACTTACTCGTAGTTTTCAACCCATCATACTACTTTTATTATGCCCTCATTATCACACTGCCCTAACTTATATGTACTTATACTTAAAATATTATTATATTTTTAAACGTGTATTTGTAGTCAGAGTGTTTTAGCCCCCGTTGTATTTATAGTTGTATATCTTGTATGGTTTGATATAGTATTTCACTATAAACAATGCTCTGATACTAATATGTCACACCCCAAACCAGAATGGCAGAAACATCTGGGGGCGAATGGAGTGAATTCGTGTACAGTATCATAACATCTGACTAGTAATGAAACATAGAAACACAAACATTCATACATGGAGAATTTAAATATTACATTGTTTACAAATCTCCGTTTGTTCATAAGTGAATACAAATGACTGAAAAGCAGTAAACGTGAAACAACGACGTCAGCCCTCATGAAGGGTTGAATACATGTCTACTGGTTTCCTGAGAATACAAGTCATTTTGAAAAGTGTCAACGCTTACGTTGGTGAGTTCATAAGCATTTTGTATGAAAAGGGTTTGTAATGTTTTTGAGGAACTGATTTTTGTATACTTCTAGAACATCCGATATTTTCCTTAAAAATAAGTTGTAAGTCTTATACCCAAGACCAAAAATGTATGTATTTTCTTTATATCTTCTTCTTGTAAAATGATAATGTATGTTTCCAGAAAATCCAATATTTTCTTATGTATGAACTGTAGATGTATGTTGTAAAATGTATGTTCCTATAAAATCCAATATTTTTTGATGTATGAAAATTGTAGTCTTAAACCCTAAGACCAAAAATGTATGAGTGTTTTTGTATTGAAGAATAGCATATAGTTATATCTTTTTAGAAAAACTAATGAAGTGTAAGTTTCACGTAAAGCAATATAGTTTTGCTAATCCTTATGTAAGTAATTATAACCATGCTAACGTGACTGTTATGCCATAACACGACGTTCTTCAGGCATCAGAGTTGGTAAGACATTTGTCACCATAGACTTGCCGTCTAACTGTAGCGAACTGCTAAGGTGTGTGGTTATCAATCCCGTATAGATCTATTCACAATGGTCTCACTCTCCCTCAAGCAGATTCTGGTTATAATGCAGAACTTAAGATGTACGCTAGGTAGGTACAGTGAAGGAACGTCTCACAAGAGCATTACCATATTTACGTGAAGTATGACTCCCTTTTTCTTGTAATATTAAATACTATACTTTTGAGTAATTATATGTATCCTCTGAAAATGACTGTATGTTTGTGTAGCTGTCAAAATATACTGTTTATAGTTTAACTTGGTTTGTTTGAAAATATTCATATAATCCTTTATATAAATATGTATGTGTATTCTTATCTAGTATCAAAATATTAAAATCAAAACGTAATGTTTTTGAGTAGTAACTCACCAAATTTGTAGATGACTGTAATGTAACCATTTTTGCTAGAAAAGTTAACTTTTAGTAAAAGGTTCCAAAAAAAACCATGTAGTTTTACAACCATAGATTTTCTTATGATTTTATAACATAGATTATGTTTGTTTTAAAAATATGTATATAACAAATATTTATACCAAAACTAGTATAAACCATAACTTATGCAAATATTTTATCTTTAACATAAAGAAGAAAACATGAAATTATTTTAAGGATAAACAAAGTTTTACTTGTATCCCCCCCCCCCCCCCCCCCCCCGCCTAAAACATGAAAAGGCTTGAAAATGTGGGGGTATGCACTTGAGTTGGTTTACGGGCTGTTTTGAGTGATGGAGTGAAGAGCTCAAGCTTAAACTCGTATATGAATTTCTTTTGGAAGGAATGTTCTCCTAAGAGTTTTTATCACATATTAATTGTGTAAAATAATATAAATTTACCATGAAAGTGATAGAATACCAGATTAATGGGATAACTTACCAAAAACTCTAAGGGAGATTTAAGAGGTAAGCCTTTAGCAAATCCCTACTCTTGTTCTTGAGAGGAAAAATTAGAGAGAAAATGAGGGAAGTTGGAGAATAATAGAAATGGTGGGGGTTTGTAATGGCTTACTATCATTGTTAAGGATGAAAGAAAATATGGGATTATGTGCTTTGAAATCTGCAGGTCAAAACATTGTTATTTGGTGGGTCTTACGTGGTTTACTGTGAGTGCATTGGAAATGGATGAAGCTTCACATCTTAAAGTTAACTTTTCTTGTCTTATCCTCACCTATGATCGCAAACACCTTAAAATGTATTAGTATGAAGTTGTTTTCGGTTTTGTTGTGGCCCATGTAAGGGTTTACGGTTCATGTATCTCCCATTAAATGTGTTTTTGGCCAAAGTGTGGCCCCTTAAGGGTGATTTCGGTTCTAGCCACTCTTTTAGCTTGTGTTTACGACCTTAGTGGGTCATGAATTATAGTTTTCAGTCCTAAGAATTTCCACTAAGGGTTTTCGATCCTATCTTGCCTCTTCAAGGTGTTTTCGGCCATAGTGGAGTTCTAGGCCATAAATCCTAAAGGAAAGACGGTTGTAGCACTTGTCCGAGTAAAAGATCAAACAACAACGAACTAAGTCTAATCTTTCAGGGAAGGACGACGTACTATGATACTTTCTGTTTTGTCGAGCCTTGCTTTGGTCTCTGGTTTGATGCTTATTGTGTGCTATCTTGTTGCTTTGCCAAGGTGAATTTAAACATAGTTACAAAAGCTTATAAATTACTGCCTTTATGGTTTTCAAGAGTTTATTTGCCATAAGATGCATTGTTAATTCTCTTGCACATGACTACAATCTAGACCTTGCTCGATCCAAAACTTTTCGGGTTGTCACACCATCAATAGTATTCGCATACTGCTCAAAATATCAAAATATACCAAAGACCAAATGAATTATGTCATGTGGATCTCCACGACATAACTACCGGCCAAAAGAATAAGTGAAATCTATGAGGGTCAACACCACATCATGACACCATCCTACCATTGGAATGAGAAGCTCACAGTTACTCACCATTCTTGCCATCACCGACTCTCAACCATGAAGATTCCCGAGCAGCGCCCAATAGGCCTATAGACATACAACAATTATCCCACTGTCTACAGGAATCCAATCAATTCCTTACTAAACACTTACCATAACCACAAGAGCCATATCATACTACAATACACAACCCTTCCATAGTATCACAACCATTCCTGGTACGGCCTAACTTATCCTATAGAATGCAACGAGCCAAGTCATAGACTTAACACACTTCCACACCCATCCACTAACATAGTGAGTGCTACGACTACCATGTAGTCTTAAAACATTTCCATAACTGCCATGGGCCCATCTCATGGTCTTACCATCTACCTATAATAAAACCTAATCAAAGATCAATATTAGCCAAACCTCCAGCCTATTGAACCCTATCAGGCATTCGGGTTGTGATTCGAACAATAGAGCCTTCATTAGAAAAGAATACGCAGAGAGTTCCTAACACAACCCTCATCCTGAACCCAGTCATGGATCCAAAATGCATCCCTACCTCTGTTTTACATCCCCAAATGAGATAAACCAAATCCTTAATCTCTGATTACCTGTTTATAACTAGAAACCAACTATCTTCATGTCCTTAGATACAAACTCCAAGTTAATCTACACTTGAAAATATTTCTGATACGCCCAGTCTGTTCTCCCCCACTTGGAAATAGTCACTCCCTAATTACTTCAAGAATTCCACTATACTTCCACAATCCATAGTATGCTGACCCTAAGATTTCCATCTTGTGATCACAATCCATATCAATAAACATTCCAACCATAAAACCTTCTCAAAGTAATATACCAATCTTAACTAATCGGACAGATCCTTCATTTGCTAAACTTATTAAACCAAACTTCCTATATTAAGGAAATTCAATATTAGCATGAATGCTATCAAAACCGAGATCAGATTAACTCCTTTCCAACCCTACTGGCGTGACCCACTAAACAATACACCATTCATACTAAAGCACTTCCTAGGCTCTCTTAAGATCCCTACCTCACCCTGCCATCAGTTACTGAAAGACTCCTATTAATGTCTGCTAACTACTTCATGAATACAGTTACATGAAACCAATCTTAAATAATCATTCGACTAAAAGACTCAACCCTAAAACGGTTGGCCTCAAACGAGACTTGCGTAATAGGGCCAAATCAATAATTCTAAGACTCTTTAACCTTTGTAATAGGTAACTTAACATATTCATTAAATAGTTAAGTCACATCAATATGAGTCCTAAAAAGCACAAAACAAGCAGCATTTTAGCAGAAAAGCTCTACATGCAATAAGGCATCATAAAGATCAAGCAATCCTCACATATAACCCCTAATAATCATCAGCCTACTCACTATCAAGCATATCTACCAATTCACATATTAGTTGAAAATACATCTTTCCTAACCAGGCATTCTAGCATGTAACCCTGAGCAGATCCTTATTCTAACTTCTAACATGCATATTAATCATATCATTAATACACATAATAAGTGTCGGTATCTTTGTGAAAACTTTCATTGGTTTCGGTTAATTATACACATTGCATCCTCTCCTTTAGTTATTTTGAAGTTAATTATGACACATAATTTGCAGATCCATAGTTTGATTCTAGAATCATGCAAGTGTGCAAACCAGAGCTCTGTTACCAACTTGTAACATCCCAAAACTCATGACAATTTTTTTTTTTTAAAACCATCTCAAAATCCATAATTCATACAAAACATAGTTCCAAAACAATAATTATTAATTAGGGTATCCCAAAATCATAAGTCAGATAAAGATCCAGGATGATGTGCACAATCACGCATTCGCCTTTCCCCTGTCCTCTGATATACCTGAAACCATAAAATCAAACTATAAGCCAAAGCTTAGTGAGTTTCCCTAAAAGTACGACCACACAAAAATACAATAGCATACATACTAGGTCCACAACCATCAGAATGGATTACCCATGAGTCCATAACATAATTCTGGATGGCCCTCCCGACCCACAGTTTATGTATGGATTGCTCCCAAGCCCACAACTTAAGTCTTACATACTAGGTCCACTACCATCAGAATGGATTACCCATGAGTCCATAAGATAATTCTGGATGGCCCTCCCGACCCACAACTTATGTATGGATTGCTCCCAAGCCCACAACATAAGTCTAGTTTGTTTTCATAGCCCTCAACTTATGTCTAGATTGCTCCTAGGTTTGTTGGCTTTTGTATAGAGCAGTATTGCCTAAACCCAACCACATTATGTCAACATATGCAACAAATAAACATATAACCAGCAAACATATAATCATGAAAATCTACCAATGTACCAGAACACTACAGCATAACAACATCTTATATACATAGACACATTATACAAACTAATGGGTCGGCATTGATTCCTTCGAACCACGAGTATAGTAAGGAAAATCACATCACAGTCTGACAGATAACTGAACTGATCACTACTCCAAACATTGGCTCTACAAATCATATATACCATAAAAAGGGACCAAGCCTCATTCTACTACTCAAACCTCATACGACTACTCAAATTACCCCTTATGACCTAAAGACAAACTTGGTCAAAGTCAATGGTCAAAAGTCAAAGGTAAACCTTTAGTTGATTGCCACACCATGGCAGCGAAACGACAAAACAGATGGCTCTTTCCCAGTCGTCAGGTCATGAAGATCTAAGGCCAAGTCGCAGACACTTGGTTCCTAACAGCTTAATGGGTTAAGTCATTTTCTTCCACTCTAAGGGCTCTAAATCTCAGATCAGGTCCATTCTATGGTCTAAATGGATAAAGTTTCCAATTTTATCCCTTAAGACTCTCCAGGAGACAAAGATCTCAACTCTTAGGTCCAAAAAGCGCAAAAACACAACATGGATTAGTCATCAAATACTTAAACATGGATTAATGAACAAAATTCCATGCATGATACCAAAACTCATTCCTACTTCAGATCCAATGCACTAAATACTCCAAATGGCATGTAGATTCATAAAGTTGCAAGCTTTATGAAACTCACCACTCAAACCCATCAAGACAAGAAGAAAATGGACCAAATCTAAAGATCTAGCAACTTAGAAAGGAAAATCTTGGGTCTTAGACACTTACCAAGGTCCAAAACATATGTTAGAAGATGGAGATGATGCTTGTAAGGTAAATCACAACACCAAATGCTTCTTTCTCCTTTAAAGGTCACAAAAATACTAAAATTAATTCATAATTGCAATAGAGGATAGGGTTAGGGTTTCTAAGCTTGATAGGGTGATGGAGGTTGAATGATCATGAAACCCTAGCCATAATGTTCTTTAAATAGGTTCCAAAGCCCAAGAATTAGGGTTTTCTCCAAAAACACCTCCCATGCCATGGTAAATCATTTAAATCTGTGATCAAACAATAATTTCACATCGTGGTGAAGTTCCACCACATCATGGCCACCCAAAATAAAAGTAGAACATTTAAAAATTAACTCATACCTGGAACGGGTGTTACATGTTCCTTAGCAAACATAGATATAGGGTCCCTTTTGGGATGTAGATAGATAATTCATGCGGGAATTCTGATTGGTATGGTTAGAGAAGATAGAGAAAAGGTTCTTTAATAGGAACAAGATAAGAGAGTTCTTTATAAGAACTTAGATGTAACCCATGAGGGGTTAAGTGTCAGGAATCTATAAAGGATTCAATAGTAGAAAGAAAGATTAAGGATCCATGAATTATCATAAGAGTGAAGAGTGAGTTCAAACGAGTTTAACCGACAATGAAAGTGGGATATTGTTTCCGTTAGAGTATAGATGAGACTAGAGTATGAGATGTGATCGGTGGGTCCGGATGAGAAAAGAATGTTGAGGCATTAGATTTGAGAATAGAGAGAGATGAAGAGTAAGCAGAGCATGTAAAGTCATACTAAGAGTTAGAGCATGGAGATGAGATAGAAAAATACTAGAGAATATATAAAACAGAGTATAGTAGTGAAGAGACAAAGATAAAGTATGGATAGAGTGTGAGAATAAGTTAAGAGATAGATGAGATGAGAGAGAGTAGAAAGAAAAATTAGATAAGGAAGATAAATGAGATAGATGAGAAGAGGAAAGATATCAGTGTATGATATGAAAGAAAGAGATCAGATGATAGAGTATGAGATAGAGAAGAAAGATAAATAAGAAAATATAGAAGAAAGATAAATAAGAAAATATAGAAGAATAACTCACCAGGCACATTGTGTCTAAATTTGCATAAATATTTATATTTTGTAGGTTCAGGTAGTAGTTGTTGTGGTACTAGAAGAGAAGACATGAGCACAAGGAAGACATAGATAGTAAGATGCTATTTAATGTACTTTTTTGTGTGTTCATTTGTATGTAGATTTTTATTGTAAATCCATGATCATTCTTGGGAAGTAAAGTGTTTTATATATAGTAGAATTCCACAATTGTATGAAAACTATGATATTTCCCATAGATTAGATGTATAGAAATCTGGGTCGTTACAAATTTAGTATTAGGATATTGGAACATAAAGACAACAACTATTATATTGGTTTGATATATTGGGATATGATCTTCATATCAATATTTTTGTGTTCGATATTAACATGTTTAATCCTTGAATACTTTAATAATTCTAAATGTTCGTAGTCGGTTATAATAGTGGATCGGTTATGAAGTAAGACTAAGATTGGTTGTCTCTTATAAGATGAAAGTATGCCATATGTTGTAACCAAAATTCATAGCTACTTGTTAGAGAACTAGTATTGGACTGACCTACATCAAGATCGCCTTCTATATCGCATTTGTGAGAATACTTCATAAAAGGTACTATCTTTGTATCCTTAATACCTGAGATACATAGCGGGACTTAAGTGTAGGGAGTGTTATGCTTTGATATAGTCAAATGTTGATCTTTAACCAAACAATTATAAAGGCCATTATCAGGTGTGGTGTGAACTATGCAAGAGGCTTATGTAATCAAGATGTAATTTGTTAATCCTATGTATTGAGAACTTGACATCTAACATGTGTTACCCACAGTTGAACACCAAATGAGATAGATTGCGATCCAAGTCTCTTGGTCAAGAGGATATCTGTAACAAAGGTATAACTTGTAAATTTACCTTATACATCAATGTATCTGTGAGCTTTTTGGAATTGGATATTGATGAATGACATTCTTCGTCGTGTGTTATTGGGGGCAGTGAAATAGTGTTAAACATTCACCACTCTTTATATCAATCTATGATGAGTCTTGTGTAAGTAGGACATTGCAAGATATGTATGCCTAAGAGTCATTAAAAATTGATATTTGCTAATGATATATGATCATATAGGATCACACCTTATAGCAAGTTACTACTAATAGATTATGTATTAGAATAATCTTGATTATTGATAAATATCAAAATTTGTATTTAATTTGAAAAACATTATTTTATGAAAATAATATTTTACCAACATATTGGAATTATTGTTTCTAGAAAATAATAATAAAAGAGAAAAAAACTAGTTATATTTATAAGGTATGAATATAAATGTTATGTACAACGTTTGGGGCATTTTGAGTAGCCACTTAGTTAGGGATGTCACTACCAAGTTATGAGATGTAGTGTGTAAAAATTTTGGTCTTGACTTTTGTTACCAAAACCATAGGTGCATACAATAATAATAATATTGATTGTGGTATGCCATTTAAGCTCCATATGTGTCCTTTGAGGCCATTCTTTGAGTAATTAGATGGTATGGTCCCCCCTCACATTTTTCGAATTATATAACAAATTATATGAGGCAAAAACTAGGGAGATTTTCCACTTCTTTTCTTCTCTATTTCGGCTGTCATTTTTGGTTGGATAGCCTCTTTCCATTTCCTTCTTTCTTTCAATTTCATGTTATATTTGAAGGTTCATAAGTTACTTTTCTTGAGGCTTATTTGGTATAAGTTTTAATGGCTTAAGAACAACTTAATAAAAGTGAAGACTAGCATGTTTTGGTGGTTGATCCTTACTTTGGTGGATACATTATAGAGAGCTTCTCCTTTGGAGCTTCAAGCATCACTTTATCAACTTCCATCTCCCATGAGAATCAAAATTATCAAAGGTTGTAACACTTTTCCTTCTGTGGTTGATTTAATCTTTCTATGCTTTGCAAAATGATCGTTGGTGAGTTAAAAAGAGTTTTAAGTTTATTCTATTGTTAGAATCATGTTTCAGTTTTTAGCGTTAGACCCATTATCAATATTTAAGAAATTAGGACAAGATGCATCAAGAGTTTGGTCAAAAGAAAAAGTGTTAACATCACCAAAAAGACCTAGTAATGGATATGAAAAAATGTCGTCATGAAGCACATCATTACCATAATTGAAGTTCCGTAACGTAAACGTTTTGAACCAAATCCAACAAGAGAAATAGGGGAACCAACAAGAATTTTAGATGCTAATGACGAAGTACCAATAGGAAAAACCTTATCTATAACTAGATCTCAATGATTAATTAAACCCGGCAACTACGTTTTAAGATTGAAAGGACTCTTTTCTCCACCTACAACCATAAATACAACATCATTAAGACAAAGCATTTAATGGCAACACCTATACCTATTATATCACGTAACAAGAAAATGAGCCAAAAAAGGATGTGCGTTCCAATATAGGCTCATGCAGCAACGAGCTAAAACAATTTCAGGGAAATGACATCTCTTAATACAATCGTGTCTAAAATGACAAAGAAAAACATGCAGACAAGGACTTAACTCTGGTTCATCATCAACAAATGGTTCTGAATGAAGAAAAGACAACATATGTATCAACCCAACAAAACCTAATCTTCCACCTACTATTTGTACCAAGAAGATCATCAATAAGAGGGAAATTTTGATACACAAAAGAAAACCATCATGATACTTTTCAAATGGTAAAAATACTAAAACAACAAAATGTCCAGAGGAATACCAAAAGCCACGCAGAATAATCTGAAAGAAGTATTATTTAACATAACATTAGGGGAGAGTTACGCCAAATGAGCATTATAATACGCTAAAACTTCTACGAAGAATGAAGTAGGATGGAGTCTTAAGCCATAATCTAAATTTCATAGGTAAAATCCAATTGTACCTATGGGAGGTTCAACAATCAAAGTAGAAGATAAAGGTAACTCAACACCATGAGCAACAAACAAATGATAGTCAACAATATATTTTCCCAACATGCAGACATTAACTTCATATCAAAATGACGACATTCGCACGACCATATGGGAAAGTTAAAAAGATATTGTGACAAGTTCGTTGCCTAAACAACCATATCCCATGGTTAAAAATGGGGGCCTACAAGCATTAAATGCCATAAATGTGGAGGATATGGATGAGAATGATAGAGATTACAATCAATAAATGTCATTTAATCAAAGACGACTTTCCTAGCAACATGGAAATTAAGTCCAAATAATAAAAATTGGATACCTACTTTTTATCCTTTCAACACGTATGTGTATGTGTGTGTGGGTGGGTGGGGGGTTGTTAATGATGTATCTGACGATATCATCATAATCATACCGACCCAGTACTACCTATTCGGGGTAAAATTCCGCTCGATAATCTCGACCAACCAAGCAACAACAAGCTCAATGAAATATACACCAGTCAGACTTTTGCCCAACATATCCCCAAAAATGCACGCTATTAAAAAGAAGCGTACATATGTGAAACATAAAATAAATATAATAGTATAAAGTACAATCTTATATTTAATAAAAAAAAAAAAAAAAAAAAAAAAAAAAAAAAAAAAACACCACGACACACTGAGGACACACCGAGTAAAGGAAGGTAACTAGCCTTAAAGCCTATAAAAAATAAAAAATAAAAAAAAAAAAAATAATAAAAAAATAAAAAAAAAAAAAAAAAGGTCATAAGGTAGGAATAGTCTCTTTTTTCTCCCGTTGATAGCTTACATCAACAAGCAATATTGCTTTAACTTAAGCATAGAAGATCAATACCAATGGGGCAAAACCAATATAGCTCTTGACGCTTTGTTTATATATGTCAATAGGTCGAATATAGGAGCACGCCAGTTTTCAGATAACATACTATCAAAGAAGTGATGTATCATCAATATAAAAACCGAATGTGATTCTATAATTAGTAGTATTTGTAAGATATTAGTTTTATTTAATGTTACTTATAAGTATTTCTAATTTATAAAATATTATATAGGCTTAAATATAATGAATGGTTATAAAATATTCATAAATATCACGATAAATTAGTTTATTTCCAAAATAAACATTTTTAAAAATAATTAATTATTAGATAATATTGAAGTTAATTATATTTTATTCAATATAATTATTGAAAATATGATAAGACAATAAGAAAAAATATATTCATAAAATTGATAGATGCGTTAGGCAACTAGGAGTAATAATAAATGAGGTGTCTGCGATGAACATCACACTGCTTCATGTGGTGTGTTGACCCTTTCTGCATAAGACCATTTTATGGTGCATGTTTCTCTTTTCTTTATTTCTATATATTTCTTGATCTAGTACACTTAAAACTCATTATTGTATATATTAGAGGAGTCATATATAACTATTTCCTATCTGAGAGGGTGAAAAGAAAATAATATGGTGATATGTGGCAAACAAAAAGAATGTTGTGTGAGGATATATGTTTAAAATTTCATAACTAGCTTAGCTAAATATATTTTATGATTTTTTTTTTCATAACAGGTAAATTAAAACGTAACTCATAACCTTATTTTTTTTTTAAAATACTTAGAATAGCATTTTAACTAACATTTTAACGACTTTATTATATATTTTTTTATATTCTCTTGAATATATCTTTTAATAATAAAACAAAATTCAATTTTTTACATACTTTGTATATCATTTTATATATTAAATATATTATCAATTTTAATAGACAATTTCTGTATGACTTATATGAACCTTTCAATTGTTGTGTACCCCTTGGCTTCCTCTTAGTGTTTATATATCCCATTTGATGAATGAGTAATACTTATTGCACAACCCTTTAATATTATATCATATGTTATCATTAGCTAGCAAATAGCTTTACGAGTTATCCCTTTACTCCCTCAACTATAACCATTAAAGTGTTCCATGTCAGATAATAACTAGTAGACCACCTTAATCATTTAAAAAAAAATGCTATTATAATGTTACCAGTCAAAATATTTTAGACTTCTTGTACAACATATTTTTGAGTATAATTATTTCTTAAGAGAATAATCTTTTTTCAATATAAAGTAAATTGTATCTCAATAAACATTTAAAACCACATGGTTTCATGATGTTAACACCTTTTAAATTTGATTAAAATTCTTTGAAAGGCGACATTTTACTAGAAATGCTTTTACGATATTGAAGAGTTCAAAAGCAGGAACACTTGTTTTAAAATGTGCCTCCGTATTTTTCTTTTTCTTTTTTGTAAAAATGGCCAAGTTAAGACTTAAAATTACCGGTCCAACCGGTGCCCCACAAAAAAAGATGGACCCGATAATGACTCAAAACCGGGACAGCTTAAAAGCCTGTGTGCGTAGGTCCGATTCCGTCGCTATGCTTTAGGTGGCTTTTGTGGTCTTGATGAAGAACATGGTTTCATAATATGGATTATAGAACAATAGATTAAACAAATCAAGAAAATTGAAGAAGATTTTCCTTTCATTAATTATATTACACTAATTGATTTTGAGCACCGGATGATCAATCATACAACAATACTAATGAAACCTAACAATTGAATCTCTACCAAATAAAGCAGAACAATTCCAACGGGAGAATTTCAGATGATACTCGATCAATCAATCTATCTCATCTCCAAGCAGATGATTAAATTCAATAATTAATTTCCACGAGAGATGATAGAAACAAGAGATCGAGCGTTGATCTCCTAAGTTTATAAAAGTTTTCGATCAAAGAAATCAAATTTGGCAAACATATGTAAAAATTTGTGGATAATAATTTAATTTAAATTCTAACAATTTTTGCCGCTTTGACCACCGGATTGTCCCTCGCGATCGCCTCCCGACCGGCGGTCTTATAATCATAGGTGCAGTCATGACGGTCGGAGTAGCGGTGCTCCGCGCAGAATAGATCGCCACAACGGCACCGGAATCCGGTCAAACCTACCCTCTTCCGGCAACCGGAGCACCGATTTACAACCTTAGCCGTCGTTTTCTCCTTTGGTTGTTCATCAACCATCAAAACCGTCCGATCTACAACCAGATCAACCGATACATCGCGAGACGTTGACCTCGTCGGAGACCTCAAGGAGCCAGATCTACCACGAGTACTTCGTTGCGTTGACGTGGTTGAACTGGAGGTTGTGGTGGCGTTAAAGCACTTTTGACACATATTGTTTGTCGCCGGATTTCCAACGACGCCGCAGTTATTGATGCAGAGAGTCAAGGTTTCAGGTACAGCCTTGAATTCCGTCTCTTCTTTCTCAGTCCTCTGAGCCATCTTCAAACAGAAACCTTTAAAACAATCACAAATTTGGACAACGAAAACAATTCAATCACCCTGAGAAGCGATCGGCGTTGGAGAGATGAAAATTTTCAGTTGTCGTTGATTATTCGAAATGGAAATTTTGGGTTGGCGAGAGAAATGGAGGGGAGGGGGGAGGTTTATTAAGGGAAGGGGGAAAAGGGCTAATGGTTATCGCAAGGGACGCGTTATCATCATGCAAATTGTGACGTGAAATTACCATTTCACCCTCCAGGCATTTCATAAATTTCATAAACGGTGGGGTCAGGGTCAAGGGCAGTAGGATTACTACGTCTGACGTGTTTATTACTCCATCAGGGCCCAATTTCGCCCGTGACAAAAAGCTTTGAAAATTTTAAAATAAAAACTTGTAAGCATATGTCTTTTTAATGTTTCAAACAAGTAAATTATAATATATGTTTTTATAACGTTATGCATTAAAAACTTAAAATAACCTCTAAGTTTAATCAAGAGCTTTATTTTGAAGAAGTTTTTTAATGCTTTTATCGTTGGAGTGAAAAAGTCTTTGATTTTTCTGAAGAAAAGCCTGTTAGAACCCGTCCTTATGGAAAATGTTCTATCCTTAGTGATTATTTTACAATTAAATGTCAAACCTGATCATTTGTTCATTAATCATTAGAGTCCATTAATTATAATGAGAAATTAAATATCATTTTGTTCCAACATCTTTTTATTTGTATAAAATAATTATATGTGAAATTTATTAATTGCTTTATTTTTTTTTAGTTTTAATTTTTATTTTGACAATTGTCTTAATATGGTGAGTAGATAGATGAATAAAAACAAAAATTAAGATGATATATTTAATTTCACAAACAAAAACAATAATATGTCTTTGAACCGGATTCGCAACTATTTTGTTGCCTATGATCGCGACGCAACCAGGAGCTTGGTCACGGTGCATTGACCCGTTGACTGTTAACTTTAACAGTTAACCGTTGACCATTGGTTTTTGATCAATTTGAGTTTAGGTCAAACTTTGGTGGATTAAAGTTTTTTTGGGCTAAGGGTTGACCTCCGATTAGTATTGGTCATTTATTTGCACCTAATGATGATTTTGGTGATTTGTGTAGTTGTAACATCCGTTTCCCAGGTACTTTTCATTCATAGCTCAAATATAATTTTTTCTTACAAAAATGATCCCTACGCACGGCATAAGTAATGAATTACGTAGGGCGTAAGTCATTAAATGGACACCGGGACTTTATGTTCTATGCAGGGCATACAATCCTTATGCAGGGCGTAGTTACTCATAACCTAAACCCTGATTTTTTAGGGTTGGGACCCTGTTTAAAGACCTTAGATCCCTTGAGGCCTCCCTTATCATCAGCCTCCACTCTACCAAGTTTTCATTTCAAAACACTAATCCCTTATGAGCTTGTTTGAGACCTTTTGTGTGTTCTTGATGCATATTGAAGAAGAAGTAGTAGCCTACCATTGCACATTGGTGTTGCTCAAGCTTGAAGATCCGGAGCTTTCATTTCTTTTGCAAACTTCTGGAGGTATAAAGCATTAAAATTTATGCTTCAATGGTTTAGATCTAGGTTAGATTCTTGGTTTGCAAGCTTTTAGTCCCCCGGTTTTGGTTCTTGTGAGTAAAAGCTAATCCAAAGCTTAAGGTTGTCGTTTTATATTCTTTTTGAGGATCATATGTCATAAAATGAAATCTTTGTTGCTATCTTTCACCTATGCAAGGGTTTGAGATCATTAAAGGGTGGAATGGACCTAAGGTTTGGTTTTTAGCTCTATTAAGCCATGCAAGGCATAAAGTCATGAATTTTATCCTTTTAGACGCCTAGTAGGTTCAAATCTGAGTGTTGAATGTTTGGTCTTAAGACATCAAGGGGCTAATATGGGAGTTCGAAAACTACAATGCTATGTAGCGCGTAAACATGGCTATGCAACGCATAGCCTGGTTAGGTGTGACATCCCCATTTTCACAGCCAGAAAAGACCAATTTTGTTTATACTTTATAAAAATCAGAGTATCTCTTTTAATAAAAAACGTAGCGGAATTTGTTCCCAGAAAAAAAAAAAACATGATAATTTCATTTCAAAGCATTTCCAAAGAAATGTATTTTTATTCATTTTAAAATATTTGGGATGTCATCGTCAATACAGAAACATTAGCATAAATAGAACTTACATTCATTTACACTAGTGATCTATATCTCCTTAATCTCTCATTGTAATGTAACTTCACATCGTCACCTGTGATACAAGTAAACTGAGTAGGTCAGGTTGGGAAACCTAGTGAGTACTAGGGTTTTCAACCCACAATAATATAATTATTATGTTTAATCATCAAACAGTTAACCCAATTACCCATCCCCAATATCTTCTTTATTCCTAAGTACCTTCCCTAAGGATTTATCCTAAGGGTCATCTCTTACATCATATTTACTTCTCATCTCCTTACATCGCATTTCCCTATATGTTTGTTCCTAAGGATTCTCCTTAAGGATCATCGCCTACATGGCATATACAATATTGATTCAGTGATTACTCCCTCAATACGTGCCCAACAAGGGTTAGTGTGACATCCCCATTTTCACGGCTAGAATAGTGTGACATCTCCATTTTCACGGCTAGAAAAGACCGATTTGTTTATGCTTTGTTTTTAAAATCAAAGTAATCTTTTAAAGAAAACGGTTGCAGAATTTGTTCCCAAAACAGAATATGATAAAAATTATCAAAGCATTTCTTTAAAGAAATGTATTTTCATTTTATAACAAAATCTCAGGATGTCATGTTAAATACAGACCAAAAGCATAAACAGAACAAAATAGACCTTACAATAGTTATTCATAACTACTGCCCTATAATCCAAAATCTCTCATTAAGTCCACCAACATTATATAATCTTGTGCCATTACCTGTAATGCAAAGAAGACTTAGTGGGTTAGGCTTGGGAGCCTGGTGAGCATATAGGGTTTTCATCCCACAATGTTATATCATATATTTATAAATATAGAACATTCAAACTTGTACAATTTCACCATATAAAGGCAACTCTTATCCCACCCCATCGATCCTCACAATGACACGATCTAAACTCTCGTATCTAAAATTTTCCTCTTTACCTGATCCCTACTCACGGATCTAAAACTATCCTCTTCACCGATCCATAATCACGGATCTAAAACTAACCTTTTTTTTACCTGATCCATACTCACGGATCTAAAACTACCTGATCCATACTCACGGATCTAAAACTAACCTCCTGATCTAATCCATACTCCCGGATCAATAATTGTACCCAATCCATACTCCCGGAATAAGGATAATTAACTATACCCTAATCCTGATATGATCCATACTCCCGGATCAATAATTGTGCCCAATCAATACTCCCGAACTAGGGATAATTAAATTAGTCTTAATCCATACTCCCGGACTAATAACAAGTTTTATCTCTTTACCTGATCCATTGAAACATCCCAAAATACAACTCAAAATTTTTTTTTTATATATATATATATAATAAAATCATATGCTGAACGTCATATCATACATCCATACATCAAATATCTCAAACCATAATAAAATGTCGTGATACAATTGTATCAAATCAAACTAAGTATCAAAACAATCTCCCAGGACAAAAACTGAAGTTGTGGTGTGTGTGATGCCATCAACCCGAGCTCTTCCCTTTGCTTGCGGAAGTACCTGAAACCAAAACTGAAACTGTAAGCACGAAGTTAAGTGAGCTCCCCCAAATTACAACATACCATACAAACATAAAACAACTACTGGGCCTTGCCCACTGCATCGGACCGAAGTCCGGAAACTAACCAGGGCCTTGTCCTCTGCATCGGACTGAAGTCCGGAACTACTGAGGCCTTGCCTCCTGCATCGGACCAAAATCCGAAACTAACTGCATCGGACTGAAGTCTGGAACTGACTGCATGGGACCGCAGTCCGGAACTGACTGCATTGGACAGAAGTTCGGAACTATTGAACATAGCATAGCATAAACATATCAACTAACACAACAACACATAACACACAACCCTGTCTGAGCCACGAAGGCGTCAAACATACTAACTACTGCATCGGACCGAGGTCCGGAAACTACTGCTAGCTAAACGGGCCGGCATTGTGGCCTTAGACCCATTCCTACTGGAAGGAAACTCACCTCGTGAACTGGCTGCTGAGTGTATGGCTCTGGAAGCTATCTGTTGCTGCTCCGGTATCTCCCCGGCTACAATTCCACAAACACACTCAATCAAATACTAATAACTGCATTGGGGTAAAATGACTCTTTTACCCCTGGCTAAAGTTAACTCTCCCGGTCAAAGTCAACTTACAGTTGAACTGACTCGCCGAGTTGGGTCGCCATCTCACCGAGTCCCTACTCTCACTTCTCAACCATGTTCGCTGCTACTCGTCGAGTATGACATCAACTCGACGAGTTCCCTTTCGATTCTAGAACTTAGGCTATCTGCATCCGACTCACCGAGGTGTATGAACAACTCGAAGAGTTGTTCTTGAATCTATGAAGATTGCCTTAGACTCGCCGAGTTGTATGAACAACTCGTCGAGTCCCTCCATTACTGAGTCTGACCTCCGGCTCACTGAGTCCATTCTACTACTCACTGGTCCCCACTCGGAATCACTCAAAAGGGGAAAAATCGGGGACTCGCTGCTCGACTCGCCGAGTCTGAAGAACGACTCGCCGAGTCGCATGCATGCAGTTACTAAAAACTCGATTCTGCTTGAATCCAGCGCATATAACTTGTAGATTTGGGCTTCTTATGCACAATTAACACGTAAAGATTCTATCTTTACGTGCCCATAAGCATCCATGAAGATTAAAAGGCTCAAAAGGCATAATAAAGGCTAGATCTAGGGTTCTCATGCAAGGCAACTCGAAAAAGGAAATAGATCAGGGCTCTAAAGCTCCTAAATGAACAGATCTAGGGATATCTCGATCCAACAAGGCATCTATACAACTAAAAAGCTTGGAAAATACATTCAACTAGCCTTAGAGGTGTTCTAATGGAGGTTTTAAGCACAAAACAGAATAATTCCGAGATAGACCTCAATGAACTCTGACTTTGGCCTTGGATCTTTGCTCTACACTTCCTCTTTTTGATCCTTTCTTCTTCTTCTTCTTCAATCCAGAGACGGGTCGTTACAATTCTCCCCCACTTGACTCAGACTTCGTCCTCGAAGTCTGCTACGGCTGAATCTGCAAATAACTCCGGGTAGTGCTCTCTCATCTCATCCTCAGCCTTCCACGTCCACTCAGACCCCTTTCGGTGCTGCCACTGCACCTTCACTGGCTGAATTACCTTGTTCCTCAAGGTATTTGTCTTCTGGTCCAGAATCGCGATCGGCTTCTCAATATAATTATCTTCTAAGGGAACAACTGCTGACTCATCCACCAAACACTTCCTCAACTGAGACACATGGAAAGTGTTATGGATCTGGCTAAGCTCTGCGGAAGATCCAGCCGATAAGCAACCCGACCCACTCGGGCCAAAACCCTAAAAGGACCAATGAACCTGGGGACCAGCTTGCCCTTCTTCCAAAACCTGATGACACCCTTCCAAGGTGAGGCCTTCAGAAGGACCATATGCCCTGAACTCCCTGAATGTAAGCGTGCGCGACCCCATCATGGCCGCTACCTCAGCACGGAAAACACTCAGCCTTTCGTCCATCATCTCTAAGATACCCTCCTTGATCGAACCGAGGATTACAGGAGTCTGCTCAAGTATGGTGCGAGTAATCTCTGAAGAGAGAAACTCCCTGGTCTGCTCATCCAACTACCCGGCCTCCGGGCCTGATCCTGATCCCCCTCCGGCACCTGAACTGCCGACTGTTGGTCTAGGGCATAATTCCACCATTCTGAAACATAACATAATAAATGTCAGGAACACTGATGTATCTCTAGGGATCATTGATACCAATACTAGCTTCCTGGTCTTGTCTCAGCCTTCCTTGATTCGAGTACGGATCCTCTACTTTCAGTAGTACGGGCCCATACTACCTTCCACATGTATCCGTACTTTCCACAAGAAATGTCTTGACTCCACCAAGTCACTTCTACTGCTACTGATCTCTGCTAGTCTTATCCTAGGCTTGCCCTAGGGAAATCTCTGACTCCACTCAAACCAGTCCTCAGCTGTTGAAGACCTCCTTGTAATGCTAATTGGCCATCACCTAAATACCATCACATGCGATGAGGCTCAGATAATCCTTCGAGTAAAAGACTCGTCCCTACAACGGTTAGTCTCAAACAAGAGCTGCGCAATAGAGCCAAATCCAACACTCTGAGATTATTCAACTCTGATCACATGTGACGTGACGTATTCACCTAACGGCTAACTCCCATCACCAAGAGTTCTACAAAACACAAAGTAAGCAGCAATCGGACATAGGAAACTACTCAAGCAAATCTATTCTCATAACGAGAAACTATACTAGCATACAATGCTAAGCTCATACTATCAGGCATAACCTAAACAGGCTATCCTATTATTGTCTACTCAATTCTAGCATGCAAATCTTGTAAAGCTGAAACACATATGGCAGGCACATAAGGCATCCTCCTAGATCCTTACTCCTATTCTAACATGTTGTTCTACTGAAACTAAAACTGACAATCATAACATAACTTGTATGGGTAATTTAGGAGTACTTACTTGAGCTCGGCTGATCGGATGCACCACACCCTTATCACGTCTGAAAATTCCTTTCTTTCTAAGTGCTTTTAAAAATCTCTTCCGAATATATATATATATATATATATATATATATATATATATATATATATATATATATATATATATATATATTTAAAATCTTTTTATCTTTCCCTTAGTTTGAGTTCAAATACACTCGGAAGTGTACCCGAATCCCTCAAACCGAGGCTCTGATACCAACTTGAAACATCCCAAAATACAACTCAAAAGTTATATATATATATATATATATATATATATATATATATATATATATATATATATATATATATATATATATATATTTAAAATCTTTTTATCTTTCCCTTAGTTTGAGTTCAGATACACCCAGAAGTGTACCCGAATCCCTAAAACCAAGGCTATGATACCAACTTGAAACATCCCAAAATACAACTCAAAATTTATATATATATATATATATATATATATATATATATATATATATATATATATATATATATATATATATATAAAATAAAATCATATGCTGAACGTCATATCATAAATCCATACGTCAAATATCTCAAACCATAATAAAATGTCGTGATACAATTGTATCAAATCAAACTAAGTATCAAAACAACCTCCCAGGACAAAAACTGAAGTAATGGTGTGTGCGATGCCATCAACCCGAGCTCTTCCCTTTGCTTGCGGAAGTACCTGAAACTGTAAGCACGAAGTTAAGTGAGCTCCCCCAAATTACAACATACCATACAAACATAAAACAACTACTGGGCCTTGCCCACTGCATCGGACCGAAGTCCGGAAACTAACCAGGGCCTTGCCCTCTGCATCGGACTGAAGTCCGGAACTACTGAGGCCTTGCCTCCTGCATCGGACCAAAATCCGAAACTAACTGCATCGGACTGAAGTCTGGAACTGACTGCATGGGACCGCAGTCCGGAACTGACTGCATCGGACAGAAGTTCGGAACTATTGAACATAGCATAGCATAAACATATCAACTAACACAACAACACATAACACACAACCCTGTCTGAGCCACGAAGGCGTCAAACATACTAACTACTGCATCGGACCGAGGTCCGGAAACTACTGCTAGCTAAACGGGCCGGGATTGTGGCCTTAGACCCATTCCTACTGGAAGGAAACTCACCTCGTGAACTGGCTGCTGAGTGTATGGCTCTGGAAGCTATCTGTTGCTGCTCCGGTATCTCCCCGGCTACAATTCCACAAACACACTCAATCAAATACTAATAACTGCATTGGGGTAAAATGACTCTTTTACCCCTGGCTAAAGTTAACTCTCCCGGTCAAAGTCAACTTACAGTTGAACTGACTCGCCGAGTTGGGTCGCCATCTCACCGAGTCCCTACTCTCACTTCTCAACCATGTTCGCTGCTACTCGTCGAGTATGACATCAACTCGACGAGTTCCCTTTCGATTCTAGAACTTAGGCTATCTGCATCCGACTCACCGAGGTGTATGAACAACTCGAAGATTTGTTCTTGAATCTATGAAGATTGCCTTAGACTCGCCGAGTTGTATGAACAACTCGTCGAGTCCCTCCATTACTGAGTCTGACCTCCGGCTCACTGAGTCCATTCTACTACTCACTGGTCCCCACTCGGAATCACTCAAAAGAGGAAAAATCGGGGACTCGCTGCTCGACTCGCCGAGTCCGAAGAACGACTCGCCGAGTCGCATGCATGCAGTTACTAAAAACTCGATTCTGCTTGAATCCAGCGCATATAACTTGTAGATCTGGGCTTCTTATGCACAATTAACACGTAAAGATTCTATCTTTACGTGCCCATAAGCATCCATGAAGATTAAAAGGCTCAAAAGGCATAATAAAGGCTAGATCTAGGGTTCTCATGCAAGGCAACTCGAAAAAGGAAATAGATCAGGGCTCTAAAGCTCCTAAATGAACAGATCTAGGGATATCTCGATCCAACAAGGCATCTATACAACTAAAAAGCTTGGAAAATACATTCAACTAGCCTTAGAGGTGTTCTAATGGAGGTTTTAAGCACAAAACAGAATAATTCCGAGATAGACCTCAATGAACTCTGACTTTGGCCTTGGATCTTTGCTCTACACTTCCTCTTTTTGATCCTTTCTTCTTCTTCTTCTTCAATCCAGAGACGGGTCGTTACAATTCTCCCCCACTTGACTCAGACTTCGTCCTCGAAGTCTGCTACGGCTGAATCTGCAAATAACTCCGGGTAGTGCTCTCTCATCTCATCCTCAGCCTTCCACGTCCACTCAGACCCCTTTCGGTGCTGCCACTGCACCTTCACTGGCTGAATTACCTTGTTCCTCAAGGTATTTGTCTTCTGGTCCAGAATCGCGATCGGCTTCTCAATATAATTATCTTCTAAGGGAACAACTGCTGACTCATCCACCAAACACTTCCTCAACTGAGACACATGGAAAGTGTTATGGATCTGGCTAAGCTCTGCGGAAGATCCAGCCGATAAGCAACCCGACCCACTCGGGCCAAAACCCTAAAAGGACCAATGAACCTGGGGACCAGCTTGCCCTTCTTCCAAAACCTGATGACACCCTTCCAAGGTGAGGCCTTCAGAAGGACCATATCACCTACCCGGAACTCCAAGTCTGAATGCCTCCTATCGGCGTAGCTCTTCTGCCGACTCTGCGCAGTCTGCAGTCTACTACGAACCTGCTGAATCAACTCAGTCGTCTTGAGCACCACCTCCGTGCTCCCAATAACTCGCTGACCGACCTCACCCCAACAAATCGGGGTCCTACACTTCCTCCCATAAAGCATCTCAAAGGGAGGTCGATCAATGCTCGCATGATAACTGTTGTAATACGAAAATCCAGCTAACAGAAGATACGTATCCCAACTGCCACCGAAATCTAGGACACATGCCCGGAGCATGTCCTCGAGAGTCTGAATAGTCCTCTTGCTCGGCCCGTCCGTTTGAGGGTGGAAAGCGGTGCTATAATGGAGACGAGTACCCATCTCATCGTGAAACCGCTTCCAGAATCTGGATGTAAAACATACGTCTTGGTCTGACACCACCGATACCGACACTCCATGACGTGCCACTACCTCCCGCACATAGATATCAGCTAACTTTTCCGCCGATATGCTCTCCTGGATCGGTATTAAATGAGCACTCTTCGTCAACCGATCCACTACTACCCAAATTGAATCTACCCCACGTGCGGTCCTGGGAAGCCTGGTGATAAAATCCATGGTGATGTCCTCCCATTTCCATACGGGAATGTCTAACGGCTGCATCTTGCCGTGAGGCCTCTGGTGTTCTGCCTTGACCTTACTGCAGGTCAGGCACCTCTCTACATATCAAGCGACATCCCGCTTCATGCAGGGCCACCAGTAATCAGGACGAAGATCTCTATACATCTTCGTCGCCCCTGGGTGGATAGAAAAATCGAGATTTATGAGCCTCGTCCATCAACACCTGCCGTACTCCGCCCCCGTACGGTAGCCACACTCTCCCATGAAGGTCAACAACCCCCGACTATCATAATCAAACAAAGCTACTCGGCCCACTATCCTCTCACACTTCTGCCTCTCCTCCTTGAGGCCCTCAACCTGAGCCTCCCTGATCCGTTCCAACAACGGAGTAATCACTGTCATCCTCAGACATAAGTCTCTGATAGGGGCTGCTGACACCTTGCGGCTTAGGGCGTTGGCCACTACGTTGGCCTTCCCTGGATGGTAAAGGATTTCACAATCATAATCCTTCAGCACATCCAACCATCTCCTTTGTCTCATGTTTAGACTCGGCTGATCCATAAGGTACCTCAAACTCTTGTGATCCATGTAGATGGTACGACGGACCCCATAAAGGTAATGTCTCCAAAGCTGGAGGGCAAACACCACCGCCCCCAGCTCTAAATCGTGGGTAGGATAGTTAGCCTCGTGAGGCTTCAACTGTCTCAAGGCGTAAGCTATCACATGCCATCGCTGCATCAATACTGCTCCCATACCTGTGATTGAGGCATCACAGTAAACTACAAAATCCTCTATTCCCTCTGGCAGGGTAAGGATCGGAGCCTCGCACAATCTCTGCCTGAGGGTCTCAAATGTCGCCTGCTGCTCAGGCCCCCAACGAAACACCACCGACTTCTTGGTCAGTTGGGTAAGCGGTACTGCTATCTTGGAGAAATCTTGAATGAATCTTTTGTAATAGCCTGCCAAACCTAGGAAGCTCCGAATCTCGGACGGAGACTTCGGGACCTCCCACTGCATCACGACCTCTATCTTGTCCGGATCTACCAGAATACCCTTCTGGTTGACGAGGTGACCAAGGAACTGCACCTCACGCAACCAGAACTCGCACTTGGAGAACTTTGCGAAAAGTCTCTCCCTTCTGAAAACTTCTAGCACCTCCCTCAGGTGCTCCTCATGCTTCTCCTGAGTCTTGCAATATACCAAGATATCATCTATGAATACTATCACAGACTGATCCAGCATCGGTCTGCATACGCGATTCATGAGATCCATGAACGCGGCTGGAGAATGAGTGAGCCCAAAAGGCATCACCACGAACTCGAAATGACCATAGCGGGTCCTGAAAAGCAGTCTTCTGCACATCTTCGCCTCTGACCCGCATCTAGTGATATCCGAAGCGTAAATCGATCTTGGAGAACCAAGATGCCCCCTGAAGCTGACCAAACAAATCGTCTATCCTCGGGAGGGGGTAACGATTCTTCACCGTTACCTTATTCAACTCCCGGTAGTCTATACACATAAGGTGCGACCCATCCTTTTTCTTCACAAACAAGATCGATGCTCCCCAAGGTGAACTACTTGGCCGAATAAAACCCTTGTCTAGTAGCTCCTGCAGTTGCGTAGACAACTCATGCATCTCAGGGGGAGCTAGCCGGTACGATGCCTTAGCTATCGGAGCCGCACCAGGAATTAGGTCGTTCCCAAACTCGACCTGCCTCTCAGGAGGTATTCCCGGTAAATCCTCTGGAAATACATCCGAGAAGTCTCGCACCACCGGAACATTATCAACTGTCGTCTTGCCCTTCTCCCAGGCATCCAAGACATAAGCTACATAACCGGTGCAACCCTATTGAAAATAGCGCCTTGCTCTCGCGGTTGAACAAAAAGCTGGTTCGTGCTGTGGCCTTTCGCCCTGAATCACTAACTCTCCCCCACTGGGAGAGCAAACCCTCACTAGCTGCAGCTCGCAATCAATCACCGCCCCGTTGGGACTCAACCAATCCATGCCCACTATAACCTTATTCCCTCGCAGGGGAATAGGGGCCAAGTCCACCGGAAACTGCTCGTTGAACAACTGAAGAGAACATCCTCTATGCACTCTGGCGACCCTCACGGTCCTATCATCTGCTATCTCGACCTCTACTGGACAATACAGCTCCCCTGGAGCTCTACTAAATCTCTTGCTAAGCGCTAGCGATACAAACGATCGGGTAGCCCCCGAATCAAATAATACTGGAGCAGGAATGCCGTTCACAGAGAACGGCCCTATACAAAACATATAACCATAAGCAATAATCAATAATAATATAGAGATGAAGGGAAAATACATACCCGTCACCACATCAGGAGTCGCTCGTGCCTCCTCTGCTGTCATCTGAAAAGCTCTACTCTTCGCCACTGGCGCCTCGGCTTGGCCCTGCCGGCCATCTGTAATCCTCAAAGTAGCAGGGGCAGGTGCAACCACCTTCCCTGCTGCAACTAAACTCAGACACTGGGACTTTTTATGTCCCCTCTGATTGCACTGAAAGCAAATCAGATCTAATGCTGCAATAGCGGTAGCTGGGGCCGTACAATCCCTGCTCAGATACCCAGTCTGACCACACTAGTAGCAGCCGGAACTCCCTGCCTTGCACACCCCATCGTTCAATCTCCCACACTTGCCACATCGACTGTGACTCTGCTGACTCCTGGATCTGTGATCTGAAACCTTGGGCTTTTTGCCCGAACTACCTGTACCCGAGACCGCCTCCGGTTTCCTCTTCTTCTCCATCTCAAGGTCAATCTCCCTCTCCCGAGCCCTAGCAATCATGTCATCCAGCGTTTTACAGCTGGACCGGCTCACAAACTGTCGGATATCGCTCCGCAACATCTCATGATAACGGGCCTTCTTCATTTCCTCATCGGCTGCATACTGAGGAACGAGAAGAGCCCTCTCCCTGAATTTGGCAGTGATCTCCTCCATGGTCTTTGTAGTCTGGGTGAGGTCCTGAAACTCTCTGGCTAACTGTTGCACCTCAATATCTGGTGCAAACTCCACCTTGAAACTGGTAGAGAAATCAGCCCAGGTCATGGCATCTAGCGCTGCATCATCTCCAATGGTATGTCCAACCTCTTCCCACCAATCCCGTGCCCTGTCCTTCAGAAGACAGGACGCTAATCTAACCTTGTCCCCCTCGGGACACCTGCTCGTGCGGAAAGCATTGGCCACATCCGCCAACCATCTAGTACTCGCTATGGGTCCCGCGCCCCGTGGTAATCTGGAGCTCCACATGCCCTGAACTCCCTGAATGTAAGCGTGCGCGACCCCATCATGGCCGCTACCTCAGCACGGAAAACACTCAGCCTTTCGTCCATCATCTCTAAGATACCCTCCTTGATCGAACCGAGGATTACAGGAGTCTGCTCAAGTATGGTGCGAGTAATCTCTGAAGAGAGAAACTCCCTGGTCTGCTCATCCAACTACCCGGCCTCCGGGCCTGATCCTGATCCCCCTCCGGCACCTGAACTGCCGACTGTTGGTCTAGGGCATAATTCCACCATTCTGAAACATAACATAATAAATGTCAGGAACACTGATGTATCTCTAGGGATCATTGATACCAATACTAGCTTCCTGGTCTTGTCTCAGCCTTCCTTGATTCGAGTACGGATCCTCTACTTTCAGTAGTACGGGCCCATACTACCTTCCACATGTATCCGTACTTTCCACAAGAAATGTCTTGACTCCACCAAGTCACTTCTACTGCTACTGATCTCTGCTAGTCTTATCCTAGGCTTGCCCTAGGGAAATCTCTGACTCCACTCAAACCAGTCCTCAGCTGTTGAAGACCTCCTTGTAATGCTAATTGGCCATCACCTAAATACCATCACATGCGATGAGGCTCAGATAATCCTTCGAGTAAAAGACTCGTCCCTACAACGGTTAGTCTCAAACAAGAGCTGCGCAATAGGGCCAAATCCAACACTCTGAGATTATTCAACTCTGATCACATGTGACGTGACGTATTCACCTAACGGCTAACTCCCATCACCAAGAGTTCTACAAAACACAAAGTAAGCAGCAATCGGACATAGGAAACTACTCAAGCAAATCTATTCTCATAACGAGAAACTATACTAGCATACAATGCTAAGCTCATACTATCAGGCATAACCTAAACAGGCTATCCTATTATTGTCTACTCAATTCTAGCATGCAAATCTTGTAAAGCTGAAACACATATGGCAGGCACATAAGGCATCCTCCTAGATCCTTACTCCTATTCTAACATGTTGTTCTACTGAAACTAAAACTGACAATCATAACATAACTTGTATGGGTAATTTAGGAGTACTTACTTGAGCTCGGCTGATCGGATGCACCACACCCTTATCACGTCTGAAAATTCCTTTCTTTCTAAGTGCTTTTAAAAATCTCTTCCGAATATATATATATATATATATATATATATATATATATATATATATATATATATATATATATATATATATATATTTAAAATCTTTTTATCTTTCCCTATGTTTGAGTTCAAATACACTCGGAAGTGTACCCGAATCCCTCAAACCGAGGCTCTGATACCAACTTGAAACATCCCAAAATACAACTCAAAAGTTATATATATATATATATATATATATATATATATATATATATATATATATATATATATATTTAAAATCTTTTTATCTTTCCCTTAGTTTGAGTTCAGATACACCCAGAAGTGTACCCGAATCCCTAAAACCAAGGCTATGATACCAACTTGAAACATCCCAAAATACAACTCAAAATTTATATATATATATATATATATATATATATATATATATATATATATATATATATATATATAAAATAAAATCATATGCTGAACGTCATATCATAAATCCATACGTCAAATATCTCAAACCATAATAAAATGTCGTGATACAATTGTATCAAATCAAACTAAGTATCAAAACAACCTCCCAGGACAAAAACTGAAGTAATGGTGTGTGCGATGCCATCAACCCGAGCTCTTCCCTTTGCTTGCGGAAGTACCTGAAACTGTAAGCACGAAGTTAAGTGAGCTCCCCCAAATTACAACATACCATACAAACATAAAACAACTACTGGGCCTTGCCCACTGCATCGGACCGAAGTCCGGAAACTAACCAGGGCCTTGCCCTCTGCATCGGACTGAAGTCCGGAACTACTGAGGCCTTGCCTCCTGCATCGGACCAAAATCCGAAACTAACTGCATCGGACTGAAGTCTGGAACTGACTGCATGGGACCGCAGTCCGGAACTGACTGCATCGGACAGAAGTTCGGAACTATTGAACATAGCATAGCATAAACATATCAACTAACACAACAACACATAACACACAACCCTGTCTGAGCCACGAAGGCGTCAAACATACTAACTACTGCATCGGACCGAGGTCCGGAAACTACTGCTAGCTAAACGGGCCGGGATTGTGGCCTTAGACCCATTCCTACTGGAAGGAAACTCACCTCGTGAACTGGCTGCTGAGTGTATGGCTCTGGAAGCTATCTGTTGCTGCTCCGGTATCTCCCCGGCTACAATTCCACAAACACACTCAATCAAATACTAATAACTGCATTGGGGTAAAATGACTCTTTTACCCCTGGCTAAAGTTAACTCTCCCGGTCAAAGTCAACTTACAGTTGAACTGACTCGCCGAGTTGGGTCGCCATCTCACCGAGTCCCTACTCTCACTTCTCAACCATGTTCGCTGCTACTCGTCGAGTATGACATCAACTCGACGAGTTCCCTTTCGATTCTAGAACTTAGGCTATCTGCATCCGACTCACCGAGGTGTATGAACAACTCGAAGAGTTGTTCTTGAATCTATGAAGATTGCCTTAGACTCGCCGAGTTGTATGAACAACTCGTCGAGTCCCTCCATTACTGAGTCTGACCTCCGGCTCACTGAGTCCATTCTACTACTCACTGGTCCCCACTCGGAATCACTCAAAAGAGGAAAAATCGGGGACTCGCTGCTCGACTCGCCGAGTCCGAAGAACGACTCGCCGAGTCGCATGCATGCAGTTACTAAAAACTCGATTCTGCTTGAATCCAGCGCATATAACTTGTAGATCTGGGCTTCTTATGCACAATTAACACGTAAAGATTCTATCTTTACGTGCCCATAAGCATCCATGAAGATTAAAAGGCTCAAAAGGCATAATAAAGGCTAGATCTAGGGTTCTCATGCAAGGCAACTCGAAAAAGGAAATAGATCAGGGCTCTAAAGCTCCTAAATGAACAGATCTAGGGATATCTCGATCCAACAAGGCATCTATACAACTAAAAAGCTTGGAAAATACATTCAACTAGCCTTAGAGGTGTTCTAATGGAGGTTTTAAGCACAAAACAGAATAATTCCGAGATAGACCTCAATGAACTCTGACTTTGGCCTTGGATCTTTGCTCTACACTTCCTCTTTTTGATCCTTTCTTCTTCTTCTTCTTCAATCCAGAGACGGGTCGTTACAATTCTCCCCCACTTGACTCAGACTTCGTCCTCGAAGTCTGCTACGGCTGAATCTGCAAATAACTCCGGGTAGTGCTCTCTCATCTCATCCTCAGCCTTCCACGTCCACTCAGACCCCTTTCGGTGCTGCCACTGCACCTTCACTGGCTGAATTACCTTGTTCCTCAAGGTATTTGTCTTCTGGTCCAGAATCGCGATCGGCTTCTCAATATAATTATCTTCTAAGGGAACAACTGCTGACTCATCCACCAAACACTTCCTCAACTGAGACACATGGAAAGTGTTATGGATCTGGCTAAGCTCTGCGGAAGATCCAGCCGATAAGCAACCCGACCCACTCGGGCCAAAACCCTAAAAGGACCAATGAACCTGGGGACCAGCTTGCCCTTCTTCCAAAACCTGATGACACCCTTCCAAGGTGAGGCCTTCAGAAGGACCATATCACCTACCCGGAACTCCAAGTCTGAATGCCTCCTATCGGCGTAGCTCTTCTGCCGACTCTGCGCAGTCTGCAGTCTACTACGAACCTGCTGAATCAACTCAGTCGTCTTGAGCACCACCTCCGTGCTCCCAATAACTCGCTGACCGACCTCGCCCCAACAAATCGGGGTCCTACACTTCCTCCCATAAAGCATCTCAAAGGGAGGTCGATCAATGCTCGCATGATAACTGTTGTAATACGAAAATCTAGCTAACAGAAGATACGTATCCCAACTGCCACCGAAATCTAGGACACATGCCCGGAGCATGTCCTCGAGAGTCTGAATAGTCCTCTTGCTCGGCCCGTCCGTTTGAGGGTGGAAAGCGGTGCTGTAATGGAGACGAGTACCCATCTCATCGTGAAACCGCTTCCAGAATCTGGATGTAAAACATACATCTTGGTCTGACACCACCGATACCGACACTCCATGACGTGCCACTACCTCCCGCACATAGATATCAGCTAACTTTTCCGCCGATATGCTCTCCTGGATCGGTATTAAATGAGCACTCTTCGTCAACCGATCCACTACTACCCAAATTGAATCTACCCCACGTGCGGTCCTGGGAAGCCTGGTGATAAAATCCATGGTGATGTCCTCCCATTTCCATACGGGAATGTCTAACGGCTGCATCTTGCCGTGAGGCCTCTAGTGTTCTGCCTTGACCTTACTGCAGGTCAGGCACCTCTCTACATATCAAGCGACATCCCGCTTCATGCAGGGCCACCAGTAATCGGGACGAAGATCTCTATACATCTTCGTCGCCCCTGGGTGGATAGAAAAATCGAGATTTATGAGCCTCGTCCATCAACACCTGCCGTACTCCGCCCCCGTACGGTAGCCACACTCTCCCATAAAGGTCAACAACCCCCGACTATCATAATTAAACAAAGCTACTCGGCCCACTATCCTCTCACACTTCTGCCTCTCCTCCTTGAGGCCCTCAACCTGAGCCTCCCTGATCCGTTCCAACAACGGAGTAATCACTGTCATCCTCAGACATAAGTCTCTGATAGGGGCTGCTGACACCTTGCGGCTTAGGGCGTTGGCCACTACGTTGGCCTTCCCTGGATGGTAAAGGATTTCACAATCATAATCCTTCAGCACATCCAACCATCTCCTTTGTCTCATGTTTAGACTCGGCTGATCCATAAGGTACCTCAAACTCTTGTGATCCATGTAGATGGTACGACGGACCCCATAAAGGTAATGTCTCCAAAGCTGGAGGGCAAACACCACCGCCCCCAGCTCTAAATCGTGGGTAGGATAGTTAGCCTCGTGAGGCTTCAACTGTCTCAAGGCGTAAGCTATCACATGCCATCGCTGCATCAATACTGCTCCCATACCTGTGATTGAGGCATCACAGTAAACTACAAAATCCTCTATTCCCTCTGGCAGGGTAAGGATCGGAGCCTCGCACAATCTCTGCCTGAGGGTCTCAAATGTCGCCTGCTGCTCAGGCCCCCAACGAAACACCACCGACTTCTTGGTCAGTTGGGTAAGCGATACTGCTATCTTGGAGAAATCTTGAATGAATCTTTTGTAATAGCCTGCCAAACCTAGGAAGCTCCGAATCTCGGACGGAGACTTCGGGACCTCCCACTGCATCACGACCTCTATCTTGTCCGGATCTACCAGAATACCCTTCTGGTTGACGAGGTGACCAAGGAACTGCACCTCACGCAACCAGAACTCGCACTTGGAGAACTTTGCGAAAAGTCTCTCCCTTCTGAAAACTTCTAGCACCTCCCTCGGGTGCTCCTCATGCTTCTCCTGAGTCTTGGAATATACCAAGATATCATCTATGAATACTATCACAGACTGATCCAGCATCGGTCTGCATACGCGATTCATGAGATCCATGAACGCGGCTGGAGCATGAGTGAGCCCAAAAGGCATCACCACGAACTCGAAATGACCATAGCGGGTCCTGAAAAGCAGTCTTCTGCACATCTTCGCCTCTGACCCGCATCTGGCGATATCCGGAGCGTAAATCGATCTTGGAGAACCAAGATGCCCCCTGAAGATGACCAAACAAATCGTCTATCCTCGGGAGGGGGTAACGATTCTTCACCGTTACCTTATTCAACTCCCGGTAGTCTATACACATAAGGTGCGACCCATCCTTTTTCTTCACAAACAAGATCGATGCTCCCCAAGGTGAACTACTTGGCCGAATAAAACCCTTGTCTAGTAGCTCCTGAAGTTGCGTAGACAACTCCTGCATCTCAGGGGGAGCTAGCCGGTACGATGCCTTAGCTATCGGAGCCGCACCAGGAATTAGGTCGTTCCCAAACTCGACCTGCCTCTCAGGAGGTATTCCCGGTAAATCCTATGGAAATACATCCGAGAAGTCTCGCACCACCGGAACATTGTCAACTGTCGTCTTGCCCTTCTCCCAGGCATCCAAGACATAAGCTACATAACCGGTGCAACCCTGTTGAAAATAGCGCCTTGCTCTCGCGGTTGAACAAAAACCTGGTTCGTGCTGTGGCCTTTCGCCCTGAATCACTAACTCTCCCCCACTGGGAGAGCAAACCCTCACTAGCTACAGCTCGCAATCAATCACCGCCCCGTTGGGACTCAACCAATCCATGCCCACTATAACCTTATTCCCTCACAGGGGAATAGGTACCAAGTCCACCGGAAACTGCTCGTTGAACAACTGAAGAGAACATCCTCTATGCACTCTGGCGACCCTCACGGTCCTATCATCTGCTATCTCGACCTCTACTGGACAATCCAGCTCCCCTGGAGCTCTACTAAATCTCTTGCTAAGCGCTAGCGATACAAACGATCGGGTAGCCCCCGAATCAAATAATACTGGAGCAGGAATGCCGTTCACAGAGAACGGCCCTATACAAAACATATAACCATAAGCAATAATCAATAATAATATAGAGATGAAGGGAAAATACATACCCGTCACCACATCAGGAGTCGCTCGTGCCTCCTCTGCTGTCATCTGAAAAGCTCTACTCTTCGCCACTGGCGCCTCGGCTTGGCCCTACCGGCCATCTGTAATCCTCAAAGTAGCAGGGGCAGGTGCAACCACCTTCCCTGCTGCAACTAAACTCAGACACTGGGACTTTTTATGTCCCCTCTGATCGCACTGAAAGCAAATCAGATCTAATGCTGCAATAGTGGTAGCAGGGGCCGTACAATCCCTGCTCAGATACCCAGTCTGACCACACTAGTAGCAGCCGGAACTCCCTGCCTTGCACACCCCATCGTGCAATCTCCCACACTTGCCACATCGACCGTGACTCTGCTGACTCCTGGATCTGTGATCTGAAACCTTGGGCTTTTTGCCCGAACTACCTGTACCCGAGACCGCCTCCGGTTTGCTCTTCTTCTCAATCTCAAGGTCAATCTCCCTCTCCCGAGCCCTAGCAATCATGTCATCCAGCGTTTTACAGCTGGACCGGCTCACAAACTGTCGGATATCGCTCCGCAACATCTCATGATAACGGGCCTTCTTCATTTCCTCATCGGCTGCATACTGAGGAACGAGAAGAGCCCTCTCCCTGAATTTGGCAGTGATCTCCTCCATGGTCTTTGTAGTCTGGGTGAGGTCCTGAAACTCTCTGGCTAACTGTTGCACCTCAATATCTGGTGCAAACTCCACCTTGAAACTGGTAGAGAAATCAGCCCAGGTCATGGCATCTAGCGCTGCATGATCTCCAATGGTATGTCCAACCTCTTCCCACCAATCCTGTGCCCTGTCCTTCAGAAGACAGGACGCTAATCTAACCTTGTCCCCCTCGGGACACCTGCTCGTGCGGAAAGCATTGGCCACATCCGCCAACCATCTAGTACTCGCTATGGGTCCCGCGCCCCGTGGTAATCTGGAGCTCCACATGCCCTGAACTCCCTGAACGTAAGCGTGTGCGACCCCATCATGGCCGCTACCTCAGCACGGAAAACACTCAGCCTTTCATCCATCATCTCTAAGATACCCTCCTTGATCGAACCGAAGATTACAGGAGTCTGCTCAAGTATGGTGCGAGTAATCTCTGAAGAGAGAAACTCCCTGGTCTGCTCATCCAACTACCCGGCCTCCGGGCCTGATCCTGATCCCCCTCCGGCACCTGAACTGCCGACTGTTGGTCTAGGGCATAATTCCACCATTCTGAAACATAACATAATAAATGTCAGGAACACTGATGTATCTCTAGGGATCATTGATACCAATACTAGCTTCCTGGTCTTGTCTCAGCCTTCCTTGATTCGAGTACGGATCCTCTACTTTCAGTAGTACGGGCCCATACTACCTTCCACATGTATCCGTACTTTCCACAAGAAATGTCTTGACTCCACCAAGTCACTTCTACTGCTACTGATCTCTGCTAGTCTTATCCTAGGCTTGCCCTAGGGAAATCTCTGACTCCACTCAAACCAGTCCTCAGCTGTTGAAGACCTCCTTGTAATGCTAATTGGCCATCACCTAAATACCATCACATGCGATGAGGCTCAGATAATCCTTCGAGTAAAAGACTCGTCCCTACAACGGTTAGTCTCAAACAAGAGCTGCGCAATAGGGCCAAATCCAACACTCTGAGATTATTCAACTCTGATCACATGTGACGTGACGTATTCACCTAACGGCTAACTCCCATCACCAAGAGTTCTACAAAACACAAAGTAAGCAGCAATCGGACATAGGAAACTACTCAAGCAAATCTATTCTCATAACGAGAAACTATACTAGCATACAATGCTAAGCTCATACTATCAGGCATAACCTAAACAGGCTATCCTATTATTGTCTACTCAATTCTAGCATGCAAATCTTGTAAAGCTGAAACACATATGGCAGGCACATAAGGCATCCTCCTAGATCCTTACTCCTATTCTAACATGTTGTTCTACTGAAACTAAAACTGACAATCATAACATAACTTGTATGGGTAATTTAGGAGTACTTACTTGAGCTCGGCTGATCGGATGCACCACACCCTTATCACGTCTGAAAATTCCTTTCTTTCTAAGTGCTTTTAAAAATCTCTTCCGAATATATATATATATATATATATATATATATATATATATATATATATATATATATATATATATATATATATATATTTAAAATCTTTTTATCTTTCCCTTAGTTTGAGTTCAGATACACTCGGAAGTGTACCCGAATCCCTCAAACCGAGGCTCTGATACCAACTTGAAACATCCCAAAATACAACTCAAAAGTTATATATATATATATATATATATATATATATATATATATATATATATATATATATATTTAAAATCTTTTTATCTTTCCCTTAGTTTGAGTTCAGATACACCCAGAAGTGTACCCGAATCCCTAAAACCAAGGCTATGATACCAACTTGAAACATCCCAAAATACAACTCAAAATTATATATATATATATATATATATATATATATATATATATATATATATATATATATATATATATATATAATAAAATCATATGCTGAACGTCATATCATAAATCCATACGTCAAATATCTCAAACCATAATAAAATGTCGTGATACAATTGTATCAAATCAAACTAAGTATCAAAACAACCTCCCAGGACAAAAACTGAAGTTGTGGTGTGTGCGATGCCATCAACCCGAGCTCTTCCCTTTGCTTGCGGAAGTACCTGAAACTGTAAGCACGAAGTTAAGTGAGCTCCCCCAAATTACAACATACCATACAAACATAAAACAACTACTGGGCCTTGCCCACTGCATCGGACCGAAGTCCGAAAACTAACCAGGGCCTTGTCCTCTGCATCGGACTGAAGTCCGGAACTACTGAGGCCTTGCCTCCTGCATCGGACCAAAATCCGAAACTAACTGCATCGGACTGAAGTCTGGAACTGACTGCATGGGACCGCAGTCCGGAACTGACTGCATCGGACAGAAGTTCGGAACTATTGAACATAGCATAGCATAAACATATCAACTAACACAACAACACATAACACACAACCCTGTCTGAGCCACGAAGGCGTCAAACATACTAACTACTGCATCGGACCGAGGTCCGGAAACTACTGCTAGCTAAACGGGCCGGCATTGTGGCCTTAGACCCATTCCTACTGGAAGGAAACTCACCTCGTGAACTGGCTGCTGAGTGTATGGCTTTGGAAGCTATTTGTTGCTGCTCCGGTATCTCCCCGGCTACAATTCCACAAACACACTCAATCAAATACTAATAACTGCATTGGGGTAAAATGACTCTTTTACCCCTGGCTAAAGTTAACTCTCCCGGTCAAAGTCAACTTACAGTTGAACTGACTCGCCGAGTTGGGTCGCCATCTCACCGAGTCCCTACTCTCACTTCTCAACCATGTTCGCTGCTACTCGTCGAGTATGACATCAACTCGACGAGTTCCCTTTCGATTCTAGAACTTAGGCTATCTGCATCCGACTCACCGAGGTGTATGAACAACTCGAAGAGTTGTTCTTGAATCTATGAAGATTGCCTTAGACTCGCCGAGTTGTATGAACAACTCGTCGAGTCCCTCCATTACTGAGTCTGACCTCCGGCTCACTGAGTCCATTCTACTACTCACTGGTCCCCACTCGGAATCACTCAAAAGGGGAAAAATCGGGGACTCGTTGCTCGACTCGCCGAGTCCGAAGAACGACTCGCCGAGTCGCATGCATGCAGTTACTAAAAACTCGATTCTGCTTGAATCCAGCGCATATAACTTGTAGATCTGGGCTTCTTATGCACAATTAACACGTAAAGATTCTATCTTTACGTGCCCATAAGCATCCATGAAGATTAAAAGGCTCAAAAGGCATAATAAAGGCTAGATCTAGGGTTCTCATGCAAGGCAACTCGAAAAAGGAAATAGATCAGGGCTCTAAAGCTCCTAAATGAACAGATCTAGGGATATCTCGATCCAACAAGGCATCTATACAACTAAAAAGCTTGGAAAATACATTCAACTAGCCTTAGAGGTGTTCTAATGGAGGTTTTAAGCACAAAACAGAATAATTCCGAGATTGACCTCAATGAACTCTGACTTTGGCCTTGGATCTTTGCTCTACACTTCCTCTTTTTGATCCTTTCTTCTTCTTCTTCTTCAATCCAGAGACGGGTCGTTACAATTCTCCCCCACTTGACTCAGACTTCGTCCTCGAAGTCTGCTACGGCTGAATCTGCAAATAACTCCGGGTAGTGCTCTCTCATCTCATCCTCAGCCTTCCACATCCACTCAGACCCCTTTCGGTGCTGCCACTGCACCTTCACTGGCTGAATTACCTTGTTCCTCAAGGTATTTGTCTTCTGGTCCAGAATCGCGATCGGCTTCTCAATATAATTATCTTCTAAGGGAACAACTGCTGACTCATCCACCAAACACTTCCTCAACTGAGACACATGGAAAGTGTTATGGATCTGGCTAAGCTCTGCGGAAGATCCAGCCGATAAGCAACCCGACCCACTCGGGCCAAAACCCTAAAAGGACCAATGAACCTGGGGACCAGCTTGCCCTTCTTCCAAAACCTGATGACACCCTTCCAAGGTGAGGCCTTCAGAAGGACCATATCACCTACCCGGAACTCCAAGTCTGAATGCCTCCTATCGGCGTAGCTCTTCTGCCGACTCTGCGCAGTCTGCAGTCTACTACGAACCTGCTGAATCAACTCAGTCGTCTTGAGCACCACCTCCGTGCTCCCAATAACTCGCTGACCGACCTCGCCCCAATAAATCGGGGTCCTACACTTCCTCCCATAAAGCATCTCAAAGGGAGGTCGATCAATGCTCGCATGATAACTGTTGTAATACGAAAATCCAGCTAACAGAAGATACGTATCCCAACTGCCACCGAAATCTAGGACACATGCCCGGAGCATGTCCTCGAGAGTCTGAATAGTCCTCTTGCTCGGCCCGTCCGTTTGAGGGCGGAAAGCGGTGCTGTAATGGAGACGAGTACCCATCTCATCGTGAAACCGCTTCCAGAATCTGGATGTAAAACATACGTCTTGGTCTGACACCACCGATACCGACACTCCATGACGTGCCACTACCTCCCGCACATAGATATCAGCTAACTTTTCCGCCGATATGCTCTCCTGGATCGGTATTAAATGAGCACTCTTCGTCAACCGATCCACTACTACCCAAATTGAATCTACCCCACGTGCGGTCCTGGGAAGCCTGGTGATAAAATCCATGGTGATGTCCTCCCATTTCCATACGGGAATGTCTAACGGCTGCATCTTGCCGTGAGGCCTCTGGTGTTCTGCCTTGACCTTACTGCAGGTCAGGCACCTCTCTACATATCAAGCGACATCCCGCTTCATGCAGGGCCACCAGTAATCGGGACGAAGATCTCTATACATCTTCGTCGCCCCTGGGTGGATAGAAAAATCGAGATTTATGAGCCTCGTCCATCAACACCTGCCGTACTCCGCCCCCGTACGGTAGCCACACTCTCCCATAAAGGTCAACAACCCCCGACTATCATAATCAAACAAAGCTACTCGGCCCACTATCCTCTCACACTTCTGCCTCTCCTCCTTGAGGCCCTCAACCTGAGCCTCCCTGATCCGTTCCAACAACGGAGTAATCACTGTCATCCTCAGATATAAGTCTCTGATAGGGGCTGCTGACACCTTGCGGCTTAGGGCGTTGGCCACTACGTTGGCCTTCCCTGTATGGTAAAGGATTTCACAATCATAATCCTTCAGCACATCCAACCATCTCCTTTGTCTCATGTTTAGACTCGGCTGATCCATAAGGTACCTCAAACTCTTGTGATCCATGTAGATGGTACGACGGACCCCATAAAGGTAATGTCTCCAAAGCTGGAGGGCAAACACCACCGCCCCCAGCTCTAAATCGTGGGTAGGATAGTTAGCCTCGTGAGGCTTCAACTGTCTCAAGGCGTAAGCTATCACATGCCATCGCTGCATCAATACTGCTCCCATACCTGTGATTGAGGTATCACAGTAAACTACAAAATCCTCTATTCCCTCTGGCAGGGTAAGGATCGGAGCCTCGCACAATCTCTGCCTGAGGGTCTCAAATGTCGCCTGCTGCTCAGGCCCCCAACGAAACACCACCGACTTCTTGGTCAGTTGGGTAAGCGGTACTGCTATCTTGGAGAAATCTTGAATGAATCTTTTGTAATAGCCTACGAAACCTAGGAAGCTCCGAATCTCGGACGGAGACTTCGGGACCTCCCACTGCATCACGACCTCTATCTTGTCCGGATCTACCAGAATACCCTTCTGGTTGACGAGGTGACCAAGGAACTGCACCTCACGCAACCAGAACTCGCACTTGGAGAACTTTGCGAAAAGTCTCTCCCTTCTGAAAACTTCTAGCACCTCCCTCAGGTGCTCCTCATGCTGCTCCTGAGTCTTGGAATATACTAAGATATCATCTATGAATACTATCACAGACTGATCCAACATCGGTCTGCATACGCGATTCATGAGATCCATGAACGCGGCTGGAGCATTAGTGAGCCCAAAAGGCATCACCATGAACTCGAAATAACCATAGCGGGTCCTGAAAGTAGTCTTCTGCACATCTTCGCCTCTAACCCGCATCTGGCGATATCCGGAGCGTAAATCAATCTTGGAGAACCAAGATGCCCCCTGAAGCTGACCAAACAAATCGTCTATCCTCGGGAGGGGGTAACGATTCTTCACCGTTACCTTATTCAACTCCCGGTAGTCTATACACATAAGGTGCGACCCATCCTTTTTCTTCACAAACAGGATCGATGCTCCCCAAGGTGAACTACTTGGCCGAATAAAACCCTTGTCTAGTAGCTCCTGAAGTTGCGTAGACAACTCCTGCATCTCAGGGGGAGCTAGCCGGTACGATGCCTTAGCTATCGGAGCCGCACCAGGAATTAGGTCGTTCCCAAACTCGACCTGCCTCTCAGGAGGTATTCCCGGTAAATCCTATGGAAATACATCCGAGAAGTCTCGCACCACCGGAACATTGTCAACTGTCGTCTTGCCCTTCTCCCAGGCATCCAAGACATAAGCTACATAACCGGTGCAACCCTGTTGAAAATAGCACCTTGCTCTCGCGGTTGAACAAAAACCTGGTTCGTGCTGTGGCCTTTTGCCCTGAATCACTAACTCTCCCCCACTGGGAGAGCAAACCCTCACTAGCTGCAGCTCGCAATCAATCACCGCCCCGTTGGGACTCAACCACCTCCGTGCTCCCAATAACTCGCTGACCGACCTCGCCCCAACAAATTGGGGTCCTGCACTTCCTACCATAAAGCATCTCAAAGGGAGGTCGATCAATGCTTGCATGATAACTGTTGTTATATGAAAATTCCGCTAATGGAAGATACGTATCCCATCTGCCACCGAAGTCTAGGACACATGCCCGGAGCATGTCCTCGAGAGTCTGAATATTTCTCTCGCTTTGCCTGTCTGTCTAAGGGTGGAAAGCGGTGCTGAAATGTAGACGAGTACCCATCTCGTCGTGAAACCGTTTCCAGAATCTGGATGTAAAACATACGTCTTGGTCTGACACCACTGATACCGACACTCCATGACGTTCCACTACCTCCCGCACATCGATATCGGCTAACTTTTCCGCCGATATGCTCTCCTGGATCGGTATTAAATGAGCACTCTTCGTCAACCGATCCACTACTACCCAAATCGAATCTACCCCACGTGCGGTCCTGGGATGCTTGGTGATAAAATCCATGGTGATGTCCTCCCATTTCCATACGGGAATGTCTAACAGCTGCATCTTTCCGTGAGGCCTCTGGTGTTCTGCCTTGACCTTACTGCAGGTCAGGCACCTCTCTACATATCAAGCGACATCCCGCTTCATGCAGGGCCACCAGTAATTGGGACGAAGATCTCTATACATCTTCGTCGCCCCTGGGTGGACAGAAAATCGAGATTTATGAGCCTCGTCCATCAACACCTACCGTACTCCGCCCCCGTACGGTACCCACACTCTCCCATGAAGGGTCAACAACCCCCGACTATCATAATCAAACGAAGCTACTCGGCCCACCATCCTCTCACACTTCTGCCTCTCCTCCTTGAGACCCTCAACCTGAGACTCCCTGATCCGTTCCAACAACGGATTAATCACTGTCATCCTCAGACATAAGTCTCTGATAGGGGCTGCTGACACCTTGCGGCTTAGGGCGTCGGCAACTACGTTGGCCTTTCCTGGATGGTAAAGGATTTCACAATCATAATCCTTCAGCACATCCAACCACCTCCTCTGTCTCATGTTTAGACTCGGCTGATCCATAAGGTACCTCAAACTCTTGTGATCCATGTAGATGGTACAACGGACCCCATAAAGGTAATGTATCCAAAGCTTGAGGGCAAACACTACCACCCCCAGCTCTAAATCGTGGGTAGGATAGTTAGCCTCGTGAGGCTTCAACTGTCTCAAGGCGTAAGCTATCACATGCCATCGCTGCATCAATACTGCTCCCATACCTGTGATTGAGGCATCACAGTAAACTACAAAATCCTCTATTCCCTCTGGCAGGGTAAGGATCGGAGCCTCACACAATCTCTGCCTGAGGGTCTCAAACGCCGCCTGCTGCTCAGGCCCCCAACGAAACACCACCGACTTCTTGGTCAGTTGGGTAAGCGGTACTGCTATCTTGGAGAAATCTTGAATGAATCTTTTGTAATAGCCTACCAAACCTAGGAAGCTCCGAATCTCGGACGGAGACTTCGGGACCTCCCACTGCATCACGACCTCTATCTTGTCCGGATCTACCAGAATACCCTTCTGGTTGACGAGGTGACCAAGGAACTGCACCTCACGCAACCAGAACTCGCACTTGGAGAACTTTGCGAAAAGTCTCTCCCTTCTGAAAACTTCTAGCACCTCCCTCAGGTGCTCCTCATGCTGCTCCTGAGTCTTGGAATATACCAAGATATCATCTATGAATACTATCACAGACTGATCCAACATCGGTCTGCATACGCGATTCATGAGATCCATGAACGCGGCTGGAGCATTAGTGAGCCCAAAAGGCATCACCATGAACTCGAAATAACCATAGCGGGTCCTGAAAGCAGTCTTCTGCACATCTTCGCCTCTGACCCGCATCTGGCGATATCCGGAGCGTAAATCAATCTTGGAGAACCAAGATTCCCCCTAAAGTTGATCAAACAAATCGTCTATCCTTGGGAGGGGGTAACGGTTCTTTACCGTTACCTTATTCAACTCCAAGTAGTCTATACACATACGGTGCGACCCATCCTTTTTCTTCACAAACAGGATCGGCGCTCCCCAAGGTGAACTACTCGGCCGAATAAAACCCTTGTCTAGTAGCTCCTGCAGCTGCGTAGACAACTCCTGCATCTCAGGGGGAGCTAGCCGGTACAGTGCCTTAGCTATCGGAGCCACACCAGGAATTAGGTCGATCCCAAACTCGACCCGCCTCTCAGGAGGTATTCCCGGTAAATCCTCGAGAAATACATCCGAGAAGTCTCGCACCACCAGAACATCGTCAACTGTCGTCTTGCCCTTCTCCCGGGCATCCAAGATATAAGCTACATAACCGGCGCAACCCTGCTGAAAATAGCGCCTCGCTCTCGCGGCTGAACAAAAAGCTGGTCCGCGTTGTGGCCTCTCGCCCTGAATCACTAACTCTCCCCCATTGGGAGAGCGAACCCTAACTAGCTGCAGCTCGCAATCAATCACCTCCCCGTTGGGACTCAACCAATCCATGTCCACTATAACCTTATTCCCTCGCAGGGGAATAGGGACAAAGTCCACCGGAAACTGCTCGTCGAACAACTGAAGAGAACATCGTCTATGCACTCTGGCGACCCTCATGGTCCTATCATTTGCTATCTCGACCTCTAGTGGACAATCCAGCTCCCCTGGAGCTCTACTAAATCTCTTGCTAAGCACTAGTGATGCAAACGATATGGTAGCCCCCGAATCAAATAATACTGTTGCAAGAATGCCGTTCACAGAGAACGACCCTATACAAAACATATAACCATAAACAATAATCAATAATAATAAAGAGATGAAGGGAAAATACATACCCGTCACCACATCAGGAGTCGCTCGTGCCTCCTCTGCTGTCATCTGAAAAGCTTTACTCTTCGCCACTGGCAACTCGGCTCGGCCCTGCCGGCCATCTGTAATCCTCAAAGTAGCAGGGGCAGGTGCAACCACCTTCCCTGCTGCAACTAAACTAAGACACTGGGACTTTTTATGTCCCCTCTGATTGCACTGAAAGCAAATCAGATCTGATGCTGCAATGGCGGTAGCAGGGGCCGTACAATTCCTGCTCAAATACCCAGTCCGACCGCACTTGTAGCAGCCGGAACTCCCTGCCTTGCACACCCCATCGTGCAATCTCCCACACTTGCCACATCGACCGTGGCTCTGCTGACTCCTGGATCTTTGATCTGAAACCTTGGGCTTTTTGCCCGAACTACCTGTACCCAAAACCGCCTCCGGTTTCCTCTTCTTCTCCATCTCAAGGTCAATCTCCTTCTCCCGAGCCCTAGCAATCATGTCATCCAGCGTTTTACAGCTGTACTAGCTCACAAACTGGCGGATATTGCTCCGCAACATCTCATGATAACGGGCCTTCTTCATTTCCTCATCGGCTGCATACTGAGGAACGAGAAGAGCCCTCTCCCTGAATTTGGCAGTGATCTCCGCCACGGTCTTTGTAGTCTGGGTGAGGTCCTGAAACTCTCTGGCTAACTGCTGCACCTCAATAACTGGTGCAAACTCCACCCTGAAACTGGTAGAGAAATCAGCCCAGGTCATGGCATCTAGCGCTGCATCATCTCCAATGGTATGTCCAACCTCTTCCCACCAATCCCGTACCCTGTCCTTCAGAAAACAGGACGCCAATCTAACCTTGTCCCCCTCGGGACACCTGCTCGTGCGGAAAGCGTTGGCCACATCGGCCAACCATCTAGTACTCGTTATGGGGTCCCGCGCCCCGTGGTAATCTGGAGCTCCACATGCCCTGAACTCCCTGAACGTAAGCGTGCACGACCCCATCATGGCTGCTACGTCAGCACGGAAAGTACTCAGCCTCTCGTCCATCATCTCTAAGATACCCTCCTTGATCGAACCGAAGATCATAGGAGTCTGCTCAAGTATGGTGCGAGTAATCTCTGAAGAGAGAAACTCCCTGGTCTGCTCATCTAACTGCCCGGCCTCCGGGCCTGATCCTGATCCCCCTCCGGCACTTGAACTGTCGTGGCTGGTCTAGGGCGTAATTCCACCATTCTGAAACACAACATAATAAATGTCAGGAACACTGATATATCTCGAGGGATCATTGATACCAATACTAGCTTCCTGGTCTTGTCTCAGCCTTCCTTGATTCGAGTACGGATCCTCTACTTTCAGTAGTACGAGCCCATACTACCTTCCACATCTATCCGTACTTTCCTCAAGAACTGCCTTGACTCCACCAAGTCACTTCTACTGCTACTGATCTCTGCTACTCTTATCCTAGGTTTCCCTAGGGAAATCTCTGACTCCACTCAAACCAGTCTTCAGCTGTTGAAGACCTCCTTGTAATGCTAATTAGCCATCACCTGAATACCATCACATGCGATGAGGCTCAGATAATCCTTCGAGTAAAAGACTCGTCCCTACAACGGTTAGACTCAAACAAGAGCTGCGCAATAGGTCCAAATCCAACACTCTGATATTATTCAACTCTGATCACATGTGACGTGACGTATTCACTTAACGGCTAACTCCCATCACCAAGAGTTCTACAAAACACAAAGTAAGCAGCATTCGGACACAGGAAACTACTCAAGCAAATGTATTCTCATAACGAGAAACTGTACTAGCATACAATGCTAAGCTCATACTATTAGGCATAACCTAAACAGGCTATCCTACTATTGTCTACTCAATTCTAGCATGCAAATCTTGTAAAGCTGAAACACATATGGCAGGCACATAAGGCATCCTCCTAGATCCTTAGTCCGATTCTAGCATGTTGTTCTACTGAAACTAAAACTGACAATCATAACATAACTTGTATGGGTAATTTAGGAGTACTTACTTGAGCTCGGCTGATCGCATGCACCACACCCTTATCACGTTTAAAAATTCCTTTCTTTCTTAGTGCTTTTAAAAATCTCTTCCGAATATATATATATATATATATATATATATATATATATATATATATATATATATATATATATATATATATATATATATATATATATATATTTAAAATCTTTTTATCTTTCCCTTAGTTTGAGTTCAGATACACCCGGAAGTGTACCCGAATCCCTCAAACCAAGGCTCTGATACCAACTTGAAACATCCCAAAATACAACTCAATTATATATATATATATATATAAAATAAAATCATATGTTGTACGTCATATCATAAATCCATACGTCAAATATCTCAAACCATAATAAAATGTCGTGATACAATTGTATCAAATCAAACTAAGTATCAAAACAATCTCCCAGGAAAAAAACTGAAGTTGTGGTGTGTGCGATGCCATCAACCCGAGCTCTTCCCTTTGCTTGCAGAAGTACCTGAAACCAAAACTGAAACTGTAAGCACGAAGCTTTGTGAGCTCCCCCAAATTACCACATACCATACAAACATAAAACAACTACTGGGCCTTGCCCACTGCATCGGACCGAAGTCCGGAAACTAACCAGGGCCCCCTCTGCATCAGACTGAAGTCCGGACTACTGAGGCCTTGCCTCCTGCATCGGACCAAAATTCGAAACTAACTGCATCGAACCGAAGTCTGGAACTGACTGCATCGGACCGAAGTCCGGAACTGACTGCATCGGACAGAAGTCCAGAACTATTGAACATAGCATACCATAAACATATCAACTAACACAACAACACATAACACACAACCCTGTCTGAGCCACGAAGGCGTCAAACATACTAAGTACTGCATCGGACCGAGGTCCAAAAACTACTGCTAGCTAAATGGGCCGACATTGTGGCCGTAGACCCGTTCTACTGGAAGGAAACTCACCTCGTGAACTGGCTGCTGAGTGTATGGCTCTGGAAGCTATCTGTTGCTGCTCCAGTATCTCCCCGGCTACAATTCCACAAACACACTCAATCAAATACTAATAACTGCATTGGGGTAAAATGACTCTTTTACCCCTGGCTAAAGTCAACTCTCCCGGTCAAAGTCAACTTACAGTTGAACTGACTCGCCGAGTTGGGCCACCAACTTCATAATTATGCGTTAGAAGAAAGTAACCACACACTCACTTGATTAGAAGATGATCGGACAACACTACGACTTGTAGAAGTAGTATTCTTCGGTAAATCTAGAAGATCTTCGCAAAAACCGGACTGCTCGCGGGCAGAGCTTCGGCTCGGGAATCGCACTTCTCGGGATCTTCAGGCTTCAGGACTCGCTTTGGGTCTCGGGATGATATCGGGGCTTTGGGAGAGTTAAAATAGGTTTTAGAGGGTGTATCGGGAGTGGGAGTGAAGGGATGGAGCAACCATAGTCGGCTGGCCCTTCAAATCTATTTATAGGGCAAATTTGGCCCTTGCCACGTCGTGGCACCCTTTTTCCACGTCGTGGGCTTGGTCGTCATTGCATGCGTCATCACAAATTGCATCTGGGGGACTCCCGGAGGTGTCAGGAGACTTTCCACGTCGTGGCGTTGCGTGCCACGTCGTGGTCTCTGACAGTTTTGGGGTTTCGCGCCCCGAACTTCAGAAATTCATAACTTTCGCATACGAACTCCGTTTTCGACGTTCTTTATATTGAAGCGAAGGTGAGATTATGCTATACAACTCTCGTTTAGACTCCATTGGCTAATTTTGACTTTATTTTTAATATATTATAATTATATTACTTCAATATTATTTTTAGTAGGCCGGGACAGGAAAACTCTGTTATAAACTCATAACTCCTTCATCTGAACTCCGTTTTCGTCTGTCATTTTATCATTGGACTACTATCTATGAGATCTTAAATTCTCATTTAGATTGTTTTGGATAAATATCGCTCTAACGTAAATTCACTATTTACGTCACGTTGTGTCGTGCCGGTTCTGTCGCGAAACTTCGACAGGTCATAACTTATTCGTTATAACTCGAATTTTGGCATTCTTTATATGCACGGAAACCTTGTGACATATACTAAAACTTGGTTAAGATTAATCCTTCTAAATAATCTTCCATAAAAAAGTCATTTTTGATGCTTATCGTCTCTAAATTGACTAGCCCGGATCTACGGGCATTACAGTTAGGGCATCATCGCATGAATACATAGTTACAACATCGCCTAAACTCATAATTCATAGTAAGGGGTTAGAGTATCATCGCATGAATATGTAGTTACAACATCGCCTGAACTCGTAATTCATCACCTACATGTTATGAGCCTGATCGTGTTTCCACAGGCTTGTCTATAATAGTCCGTGGTCGCCATCTATACTCTGGTAGATGACTACATCTCCAAATTTCCAGACAAGGTTATAGTATCTTTCATCCTACATTACCAATTCATCATCACCTATCTATCCTCACCTAATTATCATCACCTTCCTATCATCACCTATCTCTCATCATTTTATTTCATCACAGATCAACTATTTCATCTACCCATGTTTTATCCCAACATATTTGTAGATATAAAATAAATATATAGTTTTAATCATTTAAAACATGTATAAAATCATTCATCCAACATAGATAGCAAGTATCTAGATAATATGCACACATGGCACGTGATTTATATAAAAAACTTCATATCTATGTGTAAGATGAAAGTAACTATGCACTCACCTGATACGGTGGTGACTCGGTACTCAAACAGCACTTCGTTACTCTCAACATAATTTTCCTTGGACAAAACCTAGTATCATTACCACTAGAGTTTAGTCTAATATTCACAAAGACTAATTAATAGTCTGGCTATTATTACTATTACCCGCGATCATCACTGGTACCTGAAACACATAACACATAATGCTGTAAGCATAAAGCTTAGTGAGTTCCCCAAAATATCATACATAACACATACTAGCCACTCGAGGCTATAACTCTGTGGGCCCTTGGGCCCTAACTTTGTGGACCCTCTGGTCCTAGCTCTGTGAACCTTCCGGTTCTATCTCTGATATACTCTTGATATACACATGGCATAAATCACATAGAAATGATGCAGTGCAACACAACATATAAGTAGCATACAATAACTCTGTCACATAACTCTAATTACCACTCAAGGTAAAGTATAGTGAGAAGACTCACCTCAGATGTCTCGGTAAATCTTTGACTTGGTAGAAATACGATATAGCCTCCGCCTAAACACATAAAGTATTACTCTCATAAATATAACTCTCAGGACTAGACTCAACCCTCTTTTGGCACCCTCAGAAGGGTAAAAGATCATTTTACCCCTCTTTTGTCTCAAAGGCCCTCATTGTTGACCAAACCCTAAAAGTCAACCAAAGTCAATGGTCAAACTTTGACCCGACTCGTCGAGTGCACTTGGGCAACTCGGCGAGTCTACACGTGTCCACTAACTCCCTAGTCTTGTTTGGCATGTCGAGTCCCTCCCCTTGCTCGACGAGTCACACCTGGCATAAATCACAGGGCTACCCCGACTCAACTCGCAGAGTCTCAAGATCAACTCGGTGAGTTCCGCCTTGAACTCCAGTCCTCTAATCCCTCTCTGACTCAGTGAGTTATTCCCCCAACTCGGCGGGTCTACTCACTGAGTGATTTACAAGAAACCCTAGCCCTACTCGCCGAGTCTACCCTTGGACTCAGTGAGTTTATGCCATGCACAAAATCAATTGACCTCCTGAGGTCAGATCTGTTCCTTTGGTCCATAGATCTGACCTTCCCAAGCCTGATAAACACGTAAAGCTCGAATCTTGACAATCATGGGACGTCTAGAAGGTTTCACTTGGTGATTTAGCCCCAAAAATAACATCCTAAGCTCAACACCTCTATAGCTCAACATAGAGCAAGCTAAGATAAGCTCTTTAGACCACTATGGGTCCAGATCCGAAATCTCAAAGTGAATAAGGGCCATGTTTTCACAATTTCTTCCATTAAAGGACATGAAAACTCTACATCTATGGATTCCTTCAACATAACACTTAAAGGGGCGATATATTACCTCAAAGATGAAGTCTTTAGCTCGAAATCCACAGATGCACCACCTCCTTGGTCTCCTCTAAGCTGGAAACACCTCCTTCTTGCAAGAATCAACCACAAAGATCAAGAAATGGTTCCTTTCCTCTCACAATCGCTATAGCTATTTTAGGGTTTCTCTCTGTGGTTTGGTAGCCGCAAATGACGACCCTAAGGGCCTTTAAATAGGTCCCAAACCCTGGAAATTAGGGTTTCATTAAACAATGTGGACTCGCCGAGTCCAGTCATGAACCTGGATGAGAATCCGCGACCCTACTCAGCGAGTCTAAGCACCAACTCACCGAGTCCCTCCACAAACTCCAAAATAAATGAAAAAAATAATATACCTGGGAATCCGGATGTTACACCATGCATGGGATATGAGCTTAAGGATGAAAAAGGATGAAAGTTTTGAGTGTTTGAATCCAAACCAGTCATGCATAGGCATAAAGTCTTCGACTTTATGGATTAAGAGAATGTAGGGAGTCCAGATCTGCATTTTGAGCCAAGTTCTTAACTAATTGAGACGATAAGTGAGATGAGAGTGAAACTAGGACGTACACTGAGCGTAAATCCCAGTACGTGGAGTGTAGGGGTCAAGCAGACCGATAGCTGCATAGTGGTCGAGTACGCCCAGCGTAAGGAGCTGGTATGCGCAGCGTACTCACAATCGTTGACTTTTGTTGACTTTTAGGGTTCGGTGAACAAGTGGACTTTTGGACTCATGGAGGAGTAAAATGGTCTTTTACCCTTCTGTGAGAGCATAGGAAGCCAATAGTCTAGCCTTTGAGAGCCATTATTAATTAGAGGTAATTTTTGTATGAGATTAGGTAGAGGCTATATCAGTGTTTCGAGTTCGAGATCATCCGAGTTTACCCGAGGTGAGTCTTCTCACTATACTTTACCTTGAGTGGTAGTTATGTGTGACCGGAAGGTCTTATGTGCTTACATTGAGTATTATGTTATCCTGCCTTATGTGTTATGTTGTGCATTATTTTTTTGTGATTTACGTCATGCAGAGTTTTACATACCGGACCAGAGGGTCCAACGATTTATGAGGCTAGATGGTCCTCAACCAGACCGGACCGGAGGGTCCAACGAGCTAGACCGGACCAGAGGGTCCAACAAGCTATGTGACTGGAGGGTCTCACTGAGACACATCGGAATGGAGGGTCCTATAGAGCTATAGCCTCGAGTGGCTAATAAGTGCGTATGGTATTTTGGAGAACTCACTAAGCTTCATGCTTATCGTGTTATGTGTTTTAGGCTCTTATTAGGATTGCGGGAAGCGGCGGCTCGATTGTACATACAAGAAAAGAGTTATGAATAAGGATCCTGGATTTTGATAATGTTCTGAAAACTTTGTTGACTATTAAATGGTATTTATTTAAAATGATATGTGTTTTATGAAATTAAAATTTAAAAATCTGGTTTGAAAATTTACGGTGTTATAATTTTAGAACCTACCATCACATGGACGATTTTGGGAGCTCTTTTAGGGTTTCGAGAAGACTCCTGATAGTAGATAAAGAAAGCATTTGGATTGAGATTAATTCTATTATTTAATCAATTCAAATCTTACTTTGCCTACAAGTTAGGTAAACTATAAATTGGACTCCTTGACTTGCAAATTTCGTTCATGACATTAACTATAAGCATATAAATGAAATTTCCCTCATATCTTATCTCTCCTGTTCATTCTTTGGTGTAAAGCTTTCCAAGACCAACAAACGCAAGGGATTAAAGTGATTTGTTTACTAAAATAAATCAAAGGTATGTAACTCTAGTTCTTGTATTTCGATTATACTAGTGTTCCAATTAGGGTTCATGATAGTTTTGTTGTTCGTAGTATGTTACATTCAAAGTGTTATGACATAAATCCTTTAGGTTGCATGTACCCTTAAGTGTTAAGTGTAATTCAAAAAGAACATAGTTTTGTAACCTATAAAAACTATTAATGGTTTCAGAGCCTTGGTGTGTTTGACATTGAAATTGCAAAGCTGATTCGAACAAAATAATTTCTCGAAAAATTGCACGTCATGATGTGACAACCAGTTTGTCATGGTTTTTTGCATATCACGGTTAATTTTTGGCATGTTATCACATTAGTATGTTATGAGTTATTGTTGAAATATATACTATTAAGTTATGACATTTATCACTATTAACACTATAGCGACGCCACAATCGTGATTACTTGTAAGTCATTGTTGAAATATATACTATAAGTTATGACATTTATCATGATAATATGTTATCACATTAGTATGTTATGAGTTATGCCATTTATCATGTTAGTATGTTATGATAATTAGCTCTCTGCTAGAATATATTTCTCAATATTGAATTATCATCTTCATTTTGAATTTTTGATAGTGAACTTGTATTATTTTGATCCTGTGTTTGTGAGCTACATGTATATAAATCTTTGAACTTTTAGAGTGTTAGTATGTTATGAACAACTAAACATAAACATCTGAATCTATGAATTTTATATAATATAAAAACCCCTATACCACCATCAGAACCGCAATTTCAAATGACGGTCGGTGAAAGTTATTGGAATTTGGATCGCGATAACTACAAAACATATGCATATTTGAATATTTGCTATTTGTTATTTTGAATACTTTTATTAGACACCATCTTATTGTGATTTGATATACATCAGATTGAATGAAGTTGTATTTTTTTTAATGGTTGATTGTGTAATGGTTTTATCTAATTAATGTGTTTATAACATAATTAAAAAAAAGTGAGAGGTGTAAAGAATAACCAAAGAAAAAAAATTCAAGAGATTTGTTGTTAAAAAAAAAGAAGAAAATCAGTGGTGTAAACCACAAATAGCAAAGGAAAAAAAGATAGGGATATAATGATGTAAATAACTAGTTTATTCGTATAATAGTTTATAATGCGTAGAACCACAATTATAAAATTAATTAAATTCTCATATTAAAAACTTAAAATTATTAATCAATTATTTAAGATAACCTATTAATTAAAAGATGCCTTTTAATTATATAAAATTATAATGGCTGATTTAAAGAAATGTGTGAAATTATATCACTTTATAATCTGTATTAATTTTATTTTAAATTTTATTCAAATGTTATTAATTTAATGTAATTAAAGTGAAAATTTTAAATTTTGTAATAAAGAATTAATAGATTGATAAATAACATAACATTAATTAAAACCTAACATAATCACACATAACTAAAAAAAAATATTTTTTTATTAAAATTCAGAGAAAGAAGAGGAATAAAAAGATATCATTTAAACTACCAAACTATTTTGTATTGGATTATATATATATATATATATATATATATATATATATATATATATATATATATATATATATATATATAAAAGTAAAACCATAACATCTCAACATAAACATAGTTCATAATATCATGGATTTTAGCAATCAAATATCATGTACAGGAAAAAATATGTGGTGTTTGAGGGAATCCAAAGTCATTTTTTGCTTTTGCATCTTTTGGTGGAGGAAAGATTTGGCATGCCCTCTTATTATATGTTGATAGTGGTGTATTGGGTGTGGGTTACATAAAATAATTTTTAATATTTAATAAATTAAAAAAATATATAGTTTTGTTAAAAGAAAAGAAATAGAAAATTGAGTAATTTGTGGGGTAAATGGGTAAGAGATGAATGAATAGAGAGGAGTCCAGCTATGATGAATGAAAAAAGAAATAAAGAGCCGCCGTGTCTGACCGTCGCAATCGGCAACCAAAAGCTGCTTTTTATGTTTCCTAAAAAAACCCAGCGAACCTTAAGGTACAGGTACACGTGTATGTCCACGCGTCTATGTCTTACGCGTTACATAAAACTACTAAAAATCAACTAAACCTTTGTCCGACTAAAGCCGCCGGCTCAAGCAGTCAAGCCCACAAGTATAAATTCAACAAAATTATAGACCTAATTCAATGGATTCAAGTGCCTACTGCAAAAAAATAAAATTAATATTATATACCACTTTACATTTGTTGCGTCGATGCTGACATAAATTCTTATTAGGAAACTTTTCAATAAAATTTTAATATTTTAGATTAGTTTACGGTTTAATATTAAATTAAATTTTATTTATAAATTAGATTATGACCCGCGATTAACGCGAGAACATAAATTAAAAGAGTTAAAATTAGAAATTTTAATGGAAGATTATAATAATATGTATAAAAAAGTTATTGAAAACCTTGGAACAACATATACTGTGTTTGTTCATGCAAGTTGAAGTGTAACAACAAAAAATTTCTTTATTTTGCTTTTGGTCCGTTCCACTAGCTTTATCATCATGCATTAAAACGATTTTTATGACTTTATCTAGACAAATATAGGTCAACACATTAAAAAATCGATATAAATTGTATAATTTTGTTCTATAACTAAATGAATGAAACTAATATGCTAAAAGTAGATTGATTATTTTTTTTTCATTACCTCTCAACAAGAACACAATAATTACAAATAATAAGAACATAGTAAATGTAAGAAATTGAAGAAGAATAAGGAGAACAGAGTAAAGTAAGAATTTGAAAAAAAAAACTGGAGAAGAAGATAGCTCAAGAAGAACACTGTAAATCATAAGAATCAATCTAAAATCGTAAAAATAACCACTTCAGTGTAATTGTATATATAAGGTGTTTTTAAATATGGAAACCATTATTTTCTAGAAAATTGGGATCGTAAGATATCATCTTTGTTATAAAAGGCTATTCATTTGGAAAAAAAGAAAGATATCAGCTATATTAATTCAAAATTTCAAATTAATTGACTTTCTTATTTAATTAGTTTCAAAATTCATACAATTATCTCAAATTGATTTATTTTATATGGGATATACTAAGAGATAAATTATGAATAATACTGAATTTAATTTTGACTCTTAAATATCTTACTGATTTAATGGGATTAGATTAGATTTTATATGTTAATAACTTAATTATTGATATGCTTGTCTAATGAGTTTTTTTTTTTAAATAAATAAATAATAAAATATAAACGAGTTTAAATTTGAAAATTAAAACCTATAAATAAGAGAGTTAAATTAGGAACAATATTAATTAGAGAAACTGATATCATGTATATAAATAGAATGATATGTTTCAATTGATAAAATAATTACTGAATTTAAAGATTCTATAATTAAATGTAATTGTGTTTGAATTTTATTTGGAGAAGATGATGTCAGCAATTTGATCTAAGGTTGGAGAACTGAGTATTAAAACACAATCAAATACTCTGATTGCTTCATTAGTGAATTAAAGGTTCTCTTTTAATAATATTTAGAAAAACGACAGATTAACTGGCTAAAATTCATAATAACTATTCGTGGTCGATTTTATAGATTTAGTCAGTATCTGAGGCTTTTTTATTAATTAATCAAAATTTTGGGGTTTTTTCATTGTTTTACCAATAAGCAAAATATTGAGATTTTTTTTGAAGATTACTTTTAAATTAATTATATTATATGATATAAATTAATATGTATCATTCCCCATCTTATTTCTTGCGCTCTTTCTATGCTCACCGTATGTTTTCGTAGTCGTCGTCGAACCCAGCAACAAGAAACTTACTCACAAGCATTGTTAACACCATCGATTTTTCAAAATCATCAATGCACAACTCTATGATCATCTTTCGGTCTCCAAATGAAGAAATTAAAAATGTTATTTTTTGCTCATGTTTAGTTTTTTAAGCTCAATGGTTCATTCTTCATGGTTTTCAAGGCCTTTTGTAGTGAAATGAGAGCCAAGTAAGACTTGAACCAATGTATCAACGGTTGAAGCATGTGGGATTTGTCTTCTATTGTTAACGACACTATGGCCAACACTACTAATGTTTGGGTTCAAACCATGGTTTGAGTCATAGTTAGATAATAGGAACATCTAAGTGTTGGAATCACGGTTTGAGTCATGGTTAGGTAATAGGAACGCCCACGTGACCAACATGGATTTTCTCCTTTCTTTATTTGGAGATTGAAAGATGATCTAAAGTTGTGAATGGATGATTTTGGAAAATCGATGGAGTTAATGATGCTAGTGAGTGAACTTCTTTTTGTTGGGTTTGACGACGATGATGAAAACCAAGGTTCTAAATAACGTAATGCGTGGGCTTGGCGGCAATGTGAATGTTAAGTCATGGCAAACCTTGGCGAGCCATGACTTTTTTCAAAGCGTGCATATTTTATATAAATTGAAAAAGATAAATCATATAATTATTGAATTTTAGCAAATATATCAAGTTTTTAGAAGTGTTATATTAATATTTAGTATCAAAAAGTTAACAAAAACTCAATTATTTTGCAATTGATCAGAAAAAAAAGCTCGCACCTTGAAAAAAACTCACGCCATAACGTGATAAGGCGCACCTTGACAGGTTATTTGGCGGCCATGCTTAACAAATCCGCCTTGGATGTTTTAGTAACGACTAGGTCACGCACCATGGTGTGCTTTTTAGAACAATGACGAAAACACACAATGAGCCTAGAAAGCTCAATAAAGAAGACAATGAATAGTATAAATTAACTTAGATCATATAATATTTATTAGTTTAATGGTATTTTTCAGAAAATTCTCAATATTTTGGTTATTGATAAAAATTAATGAAAAATCCCCAAAATTTTGATCAATCAATGAAAAAACCCCAAATTTTGGATCAATTAATGAAAAAAGATGGGAGACTAAATATGTGAAAACGGCCCTGAAGGGTTATTCCGAAGTTTTAGCAGATAATCTGTCTTTTTTTTAAACAAAATTTAATTTTGGATTAAACTGTAAAATGCACAAAATATAAAGACTTTATTGAAGATTTCCATATAGTTTTATACAAAACGTCCAAAAAAAGAAATTACAAAATGGTTCTTCAAAATCTGTCTAAATGGTATTTATAGCAAAAAATTGCAATATAAATACTCCTTATGTTATATCATATTTCAAAAAGGTTCCTATGCATAATTTCTTTTTAAAAAAATGTTTCATATGGCTAAAAAGTGTAATAGGAATGGTCATTATGTTATAGAATTTTGTAGAAATATGTAGAAAACAAATTACAGAAATAATCACGTAAATGATAAAACTGTAGCATAAAAGGTCCATGTGTAATAAAATTTTATAGAAAAGCTTCATATGCTTTAACAGCCCAAAATTTCAAGTAAAAATTTTCATTTAAATATTACCAATCCACGTTTAATACTTAGAAATTCCAATCATAAATTGTTTCCAAAAATCCAATACATCAACATATTATTCAGAAAGATCAGAGTGTCCATAATAACTAATGGGGAAATGTTGGAGAGTGCACACTGCACCATCAAGCCAGACCCTTGCCTTTAGAGCTAGAAGTACCTGAAATATCTAACAAAACTGTAAGCACACGCTTAGTCGGTTTCCCAAAACATATGAAGCATATAATCACATAATGTCATGCACACATACATATAAGTTTGTCATGGACTCCCTCCATGGTCTTCATTTGGAATGTATGGGCTACCCGCATGGTCTTATATCCCCGAGCCATGGGCACCTCCCATGCTCTTGCCAAGTGTAACAACGTAAATTTTCAAAACAATTTTTCACTTTTCAAACAATATAATTATCGTTTAAACATTCTTAAATTGCATGTTCAACAATTGTTATCAAACAAAACATATCCCAAGATTACAAATAAAATCCTCTGTCTGTGTGTACGGATCATGCCGACGCCTTCCCGTGATCGCCACTAGTACCTCAAGCATGGTTGGCTCTTAGTGACCAAGACTGGATTTTTGTGACATAGCAACCCCTAATGAGCTAACATGGGATAGATCTCGGGTTCTAGTAGCTCATCAATACATAAAGTTATCAACTTGGGGGACAAAAACCCTAAAACATCCTCATACAAAACAAAAAATAGAAAAGAGAGAAATCTTGGAGCTTTTTACCTCCAAAAGATGTCTTCCCCACTGCTAAACTCATATCCAAAAGCTTGAGCTCTAACTCCTCCTATTCCCAAAGCTTTCTCTTCACTTAAAAGTACAAGAATGCACCAATAAGCCCTCCAAGTCACTCTCTTTCTATATGAACAAGATTTAGGGTTTTGGGGGTTAAGTCTCTGGAAATGGTGGCCAGAAAAGAGGCCATAATGGTCTTTAAAAAGGAGGCCCTCAAAATATTAGGGTTTCATGTCTAGGCTGGGTACGCCCCGCGTACCGGGCAATCCTCCGCGATCAATATGTTCACGAGTACGCCGAGCGTACACCCCAGTACGCCCCGTGTACTCGTCATCCACTCTTTTCCTTTAAGGACCAAAGTTGACAAGCACCCAACGATTAGGGTCCATAAAGCATACCTGATTTGGGATGTTACACCAAGTACCATAGGCTCCTCCCATGGTCTTCACATAATTCACATATAGATCAAATAGCAACCAATACATATTTCAATACTAAACATTTCATATCAATTAATGGGTCGGCGTTGGTGCCTTTGACCCATGAGTGTAGTAAGAAGACTTACCTCAAATATTAAATGATAGCTGACTTGTTTCCGAATCTGAGTATTAGATCTATTCAATCCCTAAACATAATCAATTCCTTGAATACAACTCAAAATGACCCAAAACCCCCTTTATAGGTCAAACTTGGTCAACGAATAAAGTCAACGGTCCGAGTTGACCCAACTCGTCGAGTTGTACTTCAACTCTTCGAGTTTCTCCATTAACTGCTTAGATCAGGAAAACTCTTATCAACTCGTCGACTTTACTAATGAACTAGTTGAGTTAGCCAGAAATCCAACAACTTAATGCATTAGGTTGTTTCCCTCAAATCTAGGAACTCCAAATCTCATATCTCCTTTGAAATGATGTGTAGAATGGTAAAGTTTCTGACTTTAACCTTAGGAACCATCCAAAGTGAGTCAAACCCAAACCCTAGACTCATTAGAGTGAGGCTTGACCCATTGAGCCCTTAAACTCACAAAACAAAATCCCAAAATACAAACCTGACCTCCAAAGGCCGGAAAATCATGTAAAGTATCCAACTTTATGTCCATGCATGCTAAAAAGGAACCCTAGGGCTCAATATGGGTTTAATAAAGGACTTATTACATAAATGGGACCTAGGACCTAGTAAAGCTTGTAACTTTAGGCCAAATGAGGCCATCAAATGGCTAGATCTATCATGAAAACCTTTGGAACATACAACTTCTTGGACAACTCAACCATGAGCCCAAAATCAAGATAAACCCCAAAAAAGAGATCTAAACAATAACAAAGTAAGGTATAAACTTGATGCCTCCAAATGACTGAAGTGAGTGGGGAGATTCTGAATCTGAGTCTTCCCTCCAAGCTATGCACCTTCAGTTTCAAAGATTAACCAAAAGTGTGCCAAATATCAACACTTAAGGCCATCTACAATCTCACACATTGACAAGGATGATGATACACGCTTTTAGGGTTTTCTGGATAGAGGAGGCTGGTAAGGAGGCCAACCAAGAGACTTAAGACCTTTAAATGGGGCGCAACACCCTAAAAATTAGGGTTTCCTTCGTAGCCACCAACTCGTTGAGTTTAGGCACCTCAACTAGCTGAGTTGGTTCATTAATTCTCGCGGCCTAATTCCACTCAACACGTCGAGTTAAAGCTTTCAACTTGTTGACTCCAACATGAAAAATCAACAATTTAGGGGAATAAATTCATACTTGAACCAAAAGTTACAAATCTCCCCCACTTGAATCAGACTTCCTTCTCGAAGTCTGCTGCCTCAAAAAATCCTAGGTAATGTTACCTCATTTCCTCCTCGGGTTCCCACGTCCATTATGAGCCCTTCCGGTTCTACCACTACACCTTTACTAACTTCACTTCTTTGCTCCTTAGGTCTTTTGTTTTAAATATCCATAACCACAATGGGCTTCTCCATATAACTCAGGCTCCCATCAACCTGAATATCAACCAAGGAAATGATTGCGGCGTCATCAGTGACACACTTCCGAATCTGAGACATGTAGAAGGTGTTGTGGATACGAATGAGCTCATCCGGTAGATCCAATCGATAAGCAACCCTGCCAACTTGGGCAGATATCCAGAACAGACCAATAAATCGGGGCCCCAGCTTGCCCCTCTTCCGAAACCGAATAACACCCTTCCATGTTGACACCTTCAGGAAAACAAAATTCCCCACCTAAAACTCGAGATCCGAACGACGCCGATCAACATAACTTTTCTAACGGTTCTGTGTGACTCGTAGCCTGTCACGCACCCACTAAATCAACTTGGTGATCTTAAGCACCACCTCGATGCTTCCCATAACTTGATGCCTAACCTCCCCCCAACAAACTGGAGTCCTACACCTCCGACCATACAACATCTCAAACGGGGGTCGGTTAATACTAGCATGATAACTATTGTTATATGAGAACTCTGCTAGAGGAGGGTAAGTATCCCAACTCCCTACGAAATCCAATACACATGCATGGAGCATATCCTCAAGCGTCTGTATAGTCCGCTTGCTCTGACCATCGACCTGGGGGTGGTAAGCAGCACTGAAATGCAATTGAGTTCCTAACTCCTCATGGAACTTCCTCCATAACTTGGAGGTGAAACAAACATCACGGTCCGAAAACACAGATGTTGGCACCTCAGGCCTGACCACTACCTCCCACATATAAACATATGCTAATTTCTCGGCAGAGATCCTCTTAGAGATCCGAATAAAATGTGCACTCATAATCAACCTGTCTACAATAACCTAAATAGAATCCACTCCGCGCAAAGTCCTGAGAAGCTTCATAATAAAATCCTTCATGATGTCTTCCCATTTCCAAAAAGGAATCTCCAACGGCTGCATCTTGTCGTGAGGTCGCTAATGCTCGGCCTTGACTTTCATTCAAGTCAAGCACCATTCCACAAACCACGTAACCTCCCGCTTCATGCAGGGCCACCAATAGCTTAATATTAGGTCTCTGTACATCTTTGTGACCCCTGGATGAATATAAAACTTAGACTTTTGTGCCTCGTCTAAGATATTTTGCATCACAACCCTGAATGCCAGAACCCAAACTCTGCCACACTGTGTCAATAAACCCCGACTATCTCGAACAAACAATGGAATCTGATGCCGAATTCGCTTAATGTTCCAGTTCTCCCTTTTTAAACCCTCCACCTTATCCTCCTTGTGTTGGATAAGGTGTCTAAGGTGTTGTTTGTTTTTTTGGAAAAAACCTCTTCAAACCTCTTATTGTTGCGCGACGCAACACACACACAACACTTTTCATCTCGCAACTGTTTGTTTTTTAGAAGTCTTCTGAGTTAAAAACCTTTGCGCGTGCTCTGTTTGGCGCAGCACTTGTACTACCTCTTCCAACCTCTTCCAACCTCTTCTTCTTCTTTTTTTATTGCTGAAATTTTGATTATATGTTTTTAAAATTTTACTGCACATTTTTTTTTGTTTTTTTGTTTGTTCTTGTTGAATTTATTTTTCGTTTTTTATAGTCAATAATGATAATTTCTTGATGAAATATCATTATTTTTTACTAAAATATCTTTATTTTTTGTTGAAATATCATTATTTTTTACTGAATTATCATTAATTTTTACCGAAATGTTATACATTATTAAATTTTACGTATTAAAAAGCCATTTTCGGTTTATAAAATTAGTTTATTTAAAGTTTTTAATATTTGCAGCAGTATGCAGATGTTAAAAAAACAAACACGCTTCTTATTACAGTTTGCAGTCGTATGGTCCACCTCTTCTAATGTAGAGGGTTGCAGAGATGGTCCGCAGACTTCATGAATTTTTGCTTCAGAAAATCTAACAACACCTAAGTCCATAACTATATTTGGTGTGTACTTAACTCGATTTGGCATGGCCCATTTGGGTTGCATGCCATTAGAACAATTTGGATCGACTTTTGTGAGAAGAAGATATTTATGGTTTATTAATATATTATAAGTTCTAATATATTAATATGAATTATTTAATTAGTATTGATCAAGAATTAGTTTGAAATTAATTTTATGATCAAAAGAGACTAATTAAATAAATGGGGATTGATTTGGTAAATCATTGATTCTTATATAGTGGGCTTATGATCCATAGTTCTTCATGATTGGGCTAAACCCATGTGGTGACCTATGGATGCTCCATGGAGGTTAAAACCCATGGATCATGAGGAATGTGGAAAGTCATGAGTTACATGGTGTAACCTTAATGTGCACACTATATAATGAAGCCTCATCCTAGCACAATTGGCACTTAAGTGATACAAGTGAGGGCTAGCCGATTTTGGTGCATATTAATCTTCTCTCAAGTTATTCCAATTGTTGGTGGTGTTGTGTGAATCATTTGAGGTGCCACATTTGGGGTGTTAGGCTCACAAAGTCTTAAGGAATCAAAACTATAAGAAAGGTATGTCATTCTACTAGTTTTTTATAGTACATATACCCCATGATATTCTAGTTAGGATGAAACCTTGGAAAAATGAAAGTTTGCAAGTATAATAGAGAAAAACATAGATCCAAGGTTTCTAGGGTTGCATGTACACCATAGGAGTGTTAGAATGCTCAAAACCCATCAATGGTATCAAAGACTATGTTTGTTTTCAATTATACTTGATGCAACTTGCTAAAAAAAAATTGATTTTTCTGCCCACTGTTCAATGAACTCGCCGAGTCCATGCGGGGACTCGACGAGTCCATGTTGAAATTCATCCAACTTGTCGCGTTAGTTCTTGCACTTGACGAGTTGGAGGCCCTAAGTGCAAAATTTCGAGTTTTTATGTTGGAATTACACAAGGATCATCACCCTAAACTATTTTTAGATTGTTAAACTTGTTTTCGATGTGGTAATGATTGTGCTTATCCAATTTCAAACATAATTGTCAAAGTTTCAAGTTTTATATTAAGTTCATATGATTCTTGAAACTTATTGATTTGAATTATGCATGCTTATGAGTTTTGTTATATCATAGAAATTATTTGACATGCCTGTTAGTTTAATTGTTGATCTAAATGCCTTTTAATGGACTTCATAACTTGTCCTCAAGTTATGGGATTCCAAAAATCTTTTCCATTAAAATCATTAAAACTCATAAGTTATAGAAATGAAAAGTTTTGAATAATTTCAAAACTTGCCCTCAAGTTTTGGAATTTGTAAAGTCACTTTAGAAAACTTTAATTCCAAACCATAGAAATTTTGTTGTTATCATGGAGGTAATGATTTCATACCTTTCATGACGATATACAATACAACTGGTGGTAACCAGGCATACGAACTAATACATTATATACTACTACAGAACACAGTAACAAACACATATGTTACAAAATATTGGATTCTCTTGGGAAGCATATGAACATTTTTACAGATTCAATGACATGTTTTCATTACAAATTTTTTTTTTGAACTCACCAACTTAATGCTGATACTCTTTCAAAATCGTTTGTATTCTCAGGAAATCAGTAAACAGGTACCCCCGCAGGCTTTTGAGAAGACGGAGCGTATAGAGTCACGTCTTTTATATTTTTTTATGCTTTTGATGTATAAAAACTATGTAACAAACAAATGTAAATGCTTTGTATGAAAACCATGATGGGTTTTGGTCATAAGACATCCTATGTGCTCATACAAACCCTAATGCTTGGATCTAGGTTTCTCTATTGTACATGCTTTGAATCCAAGACTATAAACCCTAATTCTAGTATATGAAATCGATACTAACATATGAATGGGTTTAAGAACATACCTTGATTGTTATATAGAAATAACAATTCCAAATCTCCTTGAATTGACTTTGGAAGGCTTAGAGTCACAATTGTCACTCCTCTAATGGCTTACAAACACCAAGAGAAAATGGAGAAGGTATAAAGAGAGAGGAGAGAGGTTAGAATTCATCCTTACGACTCCTTGGGAAGGGATTCACGAATTCATGAGCCAAGGGGTGTTTATATAGGTGTAGAGATAGGGTTTCAGTCATTATCCTTATCTAGATGCTTATCCACAAAGCAACCCATAAGATAATCTTTAAATCCTTATCATAGTCAAATTCTAAGGCCTTATCACCTCAAATTCGTTCACCCTATATTTAAGATAATCCTTACCTTATTTTGTAACTATCACATAATTACAAATCAGCCCCTCTAGTTTAATTAATTACACTTGATCACAAAATTAATTCCCAATTAATTATTGACCAATATTAATTAAACAAATATGATTTCTCCTTTAATATATTATTCTTATAACATATTAATAAATCATAATAACCTCTCTCTCTTTATTTATTTCTCCAATCAAGTTGCTTTGGTGAAGGCAACCCAAAAGGACCATGCACCATCGGGTCAAGTACATACCAAAATAGTTATGGAGTTAGACACTAATCCAAAAGTCTCCCACTTGGATAAGTCTAATAACTATTCTGCGTATGACTTGAGATCCTGATCTGCAATCGTAGCTTTCCAAAGCTGCTGTCAATTCTGATCCTATCAGATACGCGTATCCTTAGATAAGGGATCATATATTCCTCCATTCTAGATATCATATGAGATATGATTTCAAACCATTCTCTTTGTACTATATCTCGATTTCCGATTTATGACGACTGACTAATTGAACAAATCAAATTAGCCCTAGCCCGGCCGAGCATTTACATTTGTCATCACTAAACCATCGAGGGGCCCAAAGATATCGCTTTTATCCTACTTTGGATAAAAGGAACGGATAAACGTTGATACAATGCTCGTTTGCACTTACTCACCAAATTACACACAACAATATGTTTTATAACACCAAGTTACTAGTGCGTTTACATATTATCAATGTAAAACCGATTAGCAAGATACAACTCACACATCTCGGTTTCAAGAATATAAGATGTTATCGTCTCACTAATCACTCGTGATACAATTCATGGAGTGATCCAAGTGAGCGTGGGTTTAATCCAATGCTCAAATCATATTCATAAGCACTCATGAACGTTGCAGCAAACATTTGCTTATGTTTAATACTTTTCTAGACAATCCACACACCAATTCATGATAGTCTTCATTCACATCTACTTCCAAAATATGAACGACTGTGGCCTGTTCGAATAATTCGATTATTCTTAATAAACTCAATTATTCTGGAAGTCAAAACAAGCAAAGTGAAACACAAGAATAATACTAATCCCATATGGCCTCAAACCTTTGAGTATAAATAAAACTCCTTTTATTTATCACCATACCGATTACTCATTGTTTGTCGTTTCGGGTAATCAACTTCTTACTTGAATTATTACACTTGTCCCATGCTCTTAGCATGCACACAATGTTTACCTATGGTTCTTACTTTTGTGAAATAGACAAATTGAACACATTTCCAATCATTCTCATTTTACAACTCCAAATCCTTTTTCATAAGTGTAAGAATATCAAATTCTTGCTAATTATAGAATATGCTAGATTCTAACACTTTATGCAACGATCCTTTAGTAATGTCACTGCACCAAAGTCACAAAGACTATTGCCAATGATATTACAAAGTCCTCTAACGGAGATTGTTACAATACAATTCCTTAGATATGATGTCTCTCACTCAAAGTACATTCCTTTGAACATCCTTTTGCATAAAATTTTCTAATCTAGTCATAAATTTTCAATATTTACTTCCCAATATGGACATGCTTCCATATTTTCCATTTGACAACTCATTCTAAATAGAATCTTGTCTATTCATAATAATGTCGATATGGTCCATTCAATACTATGCTTCCAAACTACTCACAAGCAACCAATCCTCGTCGAACTTTGGATTGTCCTTTGATAGTTGTTTAATTATTTTAGTCAAAACCAATTCTAGTCCCTTTTCCTCTAAATGCGCTAGACATTTGGAAAATTTTAGAATGGTCAAATATTAAAGCACTTGCAATCGATCCTTTACCCGAAGCATATGGGACACGATGCATAATGTTTTATTTGCTATGTTCTCAAAATTCGAATTGTGGAAAGGAATGCCGTAATCATAATCGAAATTTTTAGAACACACTATGTACCTTTGACTAAATTTATCAACATTTCTCAACCTAATCCTTTAGATTTGAAACGAAGCATAATATTCTCTCCCTAAATTATAGCAAAACAACTTTACAACCCTTACAACTTTGCAAGGTATAACTCTTGTTTTTCTATAATTAATATTGCCAACTTGCAATACGTGCCTTAATAATCATACAATCATAACATTTATGCTCCCACTATCATGATGATTATTATAAAACATAACACTTATGCTCCCACTAGCTTCGACATGTATTCACAAACATCTTAACTTTCAGAAAACAATACCTATTGAATTTCTTAAGTCCATGTTTCTAATACTTAATGCTTTGATAATCTTTTATCAAGGCCTCTTAAGCTTATACACCTTTTCTTTAGATAGTTCATATGTGTCTAAACTATTAAGACTAATTGCCAAACCTCACAATTCAAATCATAGAAAGGGATACCGTAACCATAATTGAATTCGAGAATGCAACTTTACAATCACTATCTTCTTAAAATCTTTCTTAGTGAAAGCATTTCCTCACAATCATTTTCATAAAGGAGGAAATCTTATGACACTTAGAGTTTAATGGTGTATATGTTCCTATCCATGTGAAATTGACAAATTCAAACTCATATGGACCGAACTTTCTTAATCTTGATTTCTTGCCTTATGGTAGCACAGCTGCCCACCACATCTTCCAAGTAGTTAAGCATCTCATCTTTTTCCTATCAATGTACCTTTCATTGATCAAGGTGCCTTGCCTTTTATGCGTTCAAAATGAGAACTCAAAGAACTCACATGCATAATTAACTTAATTGGAATAATCACAGAAATAAAATAATGTCAACACGATAGGTTGTAAACCTCAACTCGTGTGCTAGTGATGATCGATAAGGTTTATTTGATTTGTTCTTGAAACCTTTCAAGACCATTAAGACTCCCACTGACTCCTTGACATATAAGATTCTCTTGTCATATAACCATTTCTTGACAAACAAATATTCAAGAGTGAGTGTAGATTTTATCAAAACACTTCATAAATTGGTCCTAGTCGGTCTTTGTCTTATTCAAGACATCACAACTTTCCACATTTGATGAATGTTATAAACCTTTAACACTTTTCACTCATTGTCACAATCTTAACTTTAAGACTTGTTATTGGAACGAAGTATGATAGAATTCTTGATTTAACCATTTCTACAATCCTTGATTCCTCTTCTTGGACATACAATTGTACCAAGACTCACTTAGAGGATCAATTGAGATATGGTTCCTATCATAAAGCATAAAAGGTACTCTCCCTTCTTCTTAGAATGGAGAAACTTTTATCTCTCTGCCTTCTTGATTCTTCTTATTCGTTCTGCTATTGATTTAAACTTTTTCAATCAACTAAGAATTACACTTGATCTTGCAAGTATAATCATATTTACTAAACTTTTAGTAAATCATGACGAATATCTTTATTACTCTTATGGTGAACTTGATCAACACACAACTTTGTGTACTCGATCGCCTAGTCCTTCACTTGACACTTTGTCAACGAATTAGTTTAATTATCAAATATGAAATTTCTCATTCATAATGCAACCAAGTTGCGTGATTCCAAATTTCTGTTCAATTGAAACTTTGGGCGATGAGAAACTCTCCCTATTTGGTAAATTTTCGACATTTCCATAAATAGCATAACTAAGAATCATATCCATTCGTTGTAGAATTATGCAAACATCAATTTTCATAACGATTTCGTTGCAAGGAAGTAAACAAATAAGTCAAACAAAATTTATTTTATTTATAAAAGCAGCGGAAAAACATTTGTCCTTACAATGCAAAATCTATTGAAAACTACGTAAAAGGAAAATTTCTAACAACTCTATCATAACTATCTAAGCTCAAAATCCAATCTTCAAGTCCATGCGAGATCCATCTCTTGTGATTAGATTCATCTTGCTCTCTTATCAAGCTTCCTTTCTTTTACCCATCCTACAAAAACATTCAAATGCAATCTTATCACATCATGTATTAAGAATCAACGAATAGGAACTTAATTAAGTTAGATAATGGATTTTACCTAAAGCACAGCCATACTCTTTGACTCTCCCATCTTTGGAATTTTCAGGCTCTTGGGGTAGACTTTTATGCAATGCCCTTTCTCTTGGCAGCAAGCGCAGGTCGCTTCTCTTAGAACGTCCTCGGAAGCATGGTCGGTTGACTCTCCCAACAAATACGCTCCATTGCTTCGCCAAATCATTTCTGATTCAGTAGCAATGAGCATGTAGGTTAGGTCAATGAGGTTGTCGTCATGATCCGTCATATAATACTTTCTTTTGAACTCATTATATGATTCAGGAAGTGACTGCAAAACCCAATTTACAGCCAACTCATTCGGGAATGACACACCCAACATAATCAACCTATCGATGTGTGATTTCATTCCTAGAATGTGGGCACACACGGATTTACCATCTTCATGTTTCATTTCCAATAGGGCCTTAGTGATATTGAACCTTTCAATTCTTTGATCTTGTGGGTTAGGGAGAACAACTGGAGGAGGAGGAGGAAGTGAAGCATGATTTCTTGTTCCTCGATCGAATTGTGGAATATCATCTTCATGTGGAATGCTTGTTCCACGGGATTTGGGAAGACCATGATTGTAGAACTTTGACATCTACAAAACGGGAGAAAACAAATTCAAGTTAGTTGATCGATTGAGTCCTTAGTAAATCACCCAAATGAGATACTAAGGCTAGAACCCAACACAATACGCTACAACCTAGAAAAGGGATGCCGTAATCTAGTTGCAGAATATTTGAAGGTAAGTGAATGACGATTCACTAATTTCCACCATGAAAAACGAAAAAGAAATTTAAGTTTTAAATCTATGAAAACTCCTAGATCCTTTGAGATTCATTGAACTTTCAATGGTATGTTTAAATCTCGATATGCCCCTCTTGTTTATGACTGGGATGCCGAGGATCACAAAGCGGGTGTGAATAACCATGCAAACTACATGGTGCCCTCACATGTTGCAGTCACATATTCGATGTGCCGGTACACCACACACGCTCCACGGAACTATGACAAAAATTGAGTCACCCTTTGCAACCTTTGCTTAGACCCATTTAGTGTGCCGGTAAACCACACACGCTCCACTAACGTCTTTGCAAGGGCACAAAGTGTAATTTCATGGAATTGCATCAATTCACTTTTGCCTAAGTAACTAAGATTGGGAATTTGAAAAACATTTAATTACTTTGTATTTCATTATACTTATAATGGAAGGTTTCGTCCTATCCTACCTGTTCGGCTAACGACCCTCCACTAGTCAAGAGTGTGGTGGGTAAGAGTGGATACCCATTCAATCGCCATTTTATAGGCAATTTCCTTAAACACCCCTTATAGACCAGCTTCGTGAATGAGGCCTACTAACAGTAAGACTGACTTTTACTCATACATATATATAATGTTAGACTTTTAATGTAATATATATAGTATAGGGTGCATTTTACACTTTTAAAATATTAGGTGATCAAATTTAACAATTATACTTTTAATTCAATTAAATTGTAAACCTAACGTTTTATGGATTTATTAATTCTCTTTTAATTATACACCTTAATTAATTAATAAAACCATAAGGGTGTGATTTGAACTTTTCAAAACATTACTAGGGTTTTAGAATTTAACATTCCTAATTAAACTTTTAATCAACTTTTAAATTCCAAAACTTAAGGGCAAGTTTTGAAAACTTTTTCAAAACATTAGGGTTTTAACTATTTAAATTTCAAAACTTCAAATCTTTTGGGTCAAATTTAAACTATAAAACCTAAAGGGGAAAATATGAAACTTTTCATAACAACAAGGATCAAATAACAAATAATTTTAAATTAACATTTAATCACATAATTATCCATATTTGATTTATTTAATGATTTCTTGCAAAACAATTTATCAATTTACTCAAAATAATTAATCAATTATCTTATAAGGAAACAATTATCTTATTAATTGATAAATATCTTCATTTAGATCAAAACTATAGTCAAATATATCATATAATCGGATTAATATTGATCTAACATGATATGGTAACTATCCATATGCAAAAACAGCAAGAAATCCCGAGATAAGCATTATCTAACGAGTTGACTCGTCGAGTCAAGCCTAGACTCGTCGAGTCACCCTGGACTCGGCGAGTTTGGCTATGGACTCGGCGAGTCCAGCCTCTAGAACACCAAAAATCGAATTTTTTATATATACAATGCATCAATACAATTGAAACCAAGCTAGGCTCTGATACCACTGATGGGTTTTAGTCATAAGACATCCTATGTGCTCATACAAACCCTAATGCTTGGATCTAGGTTTCTCTATTGTACATGCTTTGAATCCAAGACTATTAACCCTAATTCTAGTATATGAAATCGATACTAACATATGAATGGGTTTAAGAACATACCTTGATTGTTATATAGCAATAACAATCCCAAATCTCCTTGAATTGACTTTGGAAGGCTTAAAGTCACAATTGTCACTCCTCTAATGGCTTACAAACACCAAGAGCAAATGGAGAAGGTATAAAGAGAGAGGAGAGAGGTTAGAATTCGTCCTTAGGACTCCTTGGGAAGGGATTCACGAATTCATGAGCCAAGGGGTGTTTATATAGGTGTAGAGATAGGGTTTCAGTCATTATCCTTATCTAGATGCTTATCCACAAAGCAACCCATAAGATAATCTTTAAATCCTTATCATAGTCGAATTCTAAGGCCTTATCACCTCAAATTCGTTCACCCTATATTTAAGATAATCCTTACCTTATTTTGTAACTATCACATAATTACAAATCAGCCCCTCTAGTTTAATTAATTACACTTGATCACAAAATTAATTCCCAATTAATTATTGACCAATATTAATTAAACAAATATGATTTCTCCTTTAATATATTATTCTTATAACATATTAATAAATCATAATAACCTCTCTCTCTTTATTTATTTCTCCAATCAAGTTGCTTTGGTGAAGGCAACCCAAAAGGACCATGCACCATCGGGTCAAGTACATACCAAAATAGTTATGGACTTAGACACTAATCCAACAAACCATGTATTGTATCCCCTGGAATCCTCCAATGTAATGTAAAGTAGTTCTATTAATTTAAATAAAACTAATGAAGAATGAAATCCCGTAGACAAATGTTAGTTTATACTATTGTGAGTCGTATAACCATGCTTGATATGACCTAGTGACCCATACCAATGTTTTAAAACACAGGTTTTTAGTTCACCCGGTGTGATGACCGGTTCACAGGTCAACAAGTTCAACCGGTTGAACCGCCGGGTCAACTAGGTTTATGGTCTTTTTCTATTTTTATATATTTTTACTTCCCTGTATAATGCATACACATATAAAACCAATAATTTGATGCCCACAAAGTTTAAACATTGAAAATCATTGAAGAAACCACAAATGGCTCGTTGTTTTGGTGTTCGCTACTTGTATCCAACTATCCAAACTCTATCAAAACGGGTCAATCCGGTTTTAACTGGTCTAACATAAGCGGTCCAACCGCGGTTCAGGGGAAACCCGGCTGGTTCGATCTGGTCTGTATTTTTACAAAAAACCATTCTCAATTGACCCGCCTTCTACCCCGGGTCACGGTCCAATCGGTTGAACCGTCTGGGTCGACCCGAGTTTTAAAACATTGACCCATACGACATTCTTCAGGCGTCGGACGTTATGACATTTGTCACCCCAAGCATGTCTGCTTAACAGCTAGCAGTTGAGGTGTGGGATAGTCAGTCCTAAATAGATTTATTCACAAATCTCATGCTCTCCCTCCAAGAGACTCTGGTTATACTATGATGGGATTTAGCCAGCACCCCAAAGGGTGTAATTGAAGTAGTGTCTCACAACCCTGTATTAACTAGTTTACGTGTGGTTCTGTATTGTTCTCTTGTATTTGAATTCGTATGTATACTTGTAGTATAACAATAATTATACTTAAATAATTATCTAACGTTGTACTCTTGAAATCCGAAAGTAGTAACGTATATCATAAACTAAGTATGTCATAGTTTATATGTCTGTTAATGTATAAGCTCTGAATTTGTAAAACTGTGTATTGAAATCCCAAACTATATTGTGACAATAGTCAATTTCAGGTCAAGTCTAAGTAGAACAAAGTCATCAAGTCAAACCGTTCAACTCAATTAAACCTGGTACATTAGGGTTCGTGTTATGTAAATACTATATAACTCACTATTTTAATGAGAAAACATCACTTGGAAAAAAAATCGTGTGTTTAATTTTCCTTAGCCTTAGTGCTAAACAATGAACAAAAACGACGAAATAATGTTACATACTCATCGGGAGTGTGAAAGATCCTAAATCATTGCTTAACGGAGTTCACGGACCTTGCGTGGTGAAGCCGGATACTCACAAATGCCACACACGAAACGTCTCTCAATTGTTTTCACTCTATGTCTCTCTATTTAGAAATCTCTCCTAAATCTCTCTAAGTATGTGAAATCTCTCCCAAATCTCTCTAAGTATGTGAAATCTCTCCCAAATCTCTCTAAGTATGTGAAATGTCTCCCAAATCTCTCTAAGTATGTGAAATCTCTCCCAAGTCTCTCTAAGTATGTGAAATCTCTCCCAAATCTCTCTAAGTATGTGAAATCTCTCCTAAATCTCTCTAAGTATGTACTATCTCTCCCAAATCTCTCTAAGTATGTGAAATCTCTCCCAAATCTCTCTAAGTATGTGAAATCTCTTTGTATGAGAAATCTCTCCAAGAATGTGAAATCTCTCCCAAATCTCTCTCAAAAGTTTCTGTAACTTTTTGGAGTCATTCGGGTCATTTCGACCCTTAACCGGGTCAAAAACGGCTTGAAACGGGATAAAAACGAGTAAAATAGGCTTAAGGGCCCGAAACCCCTCTTAGGGCCGAAAGTCTTCTCAGGGACCGAAACCCCTCTTAGGACCGAAACCCTAAGCAGCCGAATCTGAGAAGAGAAGCCTCTTGGGCCGAAACTGAGAAGAGAAGCCTCTCGGACCGAAACTCGCGAAGACCAAGGCTCCCCTCTCGGTTCCCTCTTCTTCGCACTCTCGGTCTCTCCTCTCGCACTCTCGGTCTCTCCTCTCGCCTCTCGGTCCTTCCCTTCCCTCTCTCGGTCCTTCTTTCTCCCCTCTCGGTTCTTTGCACCAGAGGACCGAACCTCGGCCAGACTTTGGAAATGCGACACTTTTCACCTATTTTTGATATTTTTAGCATCTTGAGCCCGTTTTTCGTGATTTTAACGCGGGGTTTTCTCTAGAAATTATATTTTTATATAAAAGACACCAAATATTCATAATTAAAACATATTTTCATGGAAATCTTTATTTAAAGAATAAAAATTTAGTGGGTAAAGTACAACGAGGTTGAGTGTTGACTTTGCTTTACTTTATGACACAAGCAACCACCCCCATACCCACTCTATGACCAGCCACACCTCCCCACCTTACCTAGCTCACTTCAATGTCTTTTCCACTCATTTACCAGCCCTCCCCACATTCTTAGAGCTGAAACAAGCCATCATCACTCCTTACTTCTCTCATTTGCTCTCATTTCACCAAAGATACAACACAACTTTTCTCTCAAACTTTTTCTCTCTATTTCAAGACTCCAAGGCTGATCTTCAAGCTTTATTCTCCTCTTGGTAAGCATAATTTATCCTCCTTGTGATTATTGCACTTCATTCTACTCAAATCATTGATTGCTTACACAAACTCCGTCACTTTGATGTTAGATTCTCGAAAATCTTCAAGGCATCTTCAAGTGTTCTTGAGTTGATCACTTCCATTTTCCAACAATCATCTACTGAAATCACATAAGGTGAGTTCATACACCTACATTTTCATGTTTTCTCAAGTTTTCATGGGGGGGGGGGGGAATACAAGTTAAAACACCAAGAACATAACTAAACTTTTCTAACAGCCTTCATCAGAAAAGTTCAACTCCATTCACGGACTGTTTTGGGAATCTTAAACATTTTTGTTTTCAAAACTATACAAGGTTCAAGTAGTTCAAGTTCTTATATTTAAAATGACTACTTGTACATCTCCATACGATATTTCTACAGTTTATGGTGATTTTTACAAAACTGCCTATCATTTCAAACACCAATCCGTACCAGCCTGTGATTATGGACCTTTTCACCCAAGTTGGAGGTCATTAAAAATTATGATAAAAATTATGAGTAAACTACACACATTTTGGGAACTCCTTGAATTTACGGATCTAGTTTTTAACTTCGTATGATTTTTCTATGACTTTTCTAAAACAACGCAGAAGGGTTAAAGTTAGTTAATAGCATATAAATTTCATAACACTTTGTATTATGTTGAGCAAAGTGTATAACAATAAGTTCTAAATATTGAATGTGTTTCCTTGTTAGTTTATCATCATAAAATGAAACTTAGTCACTCATTATAAGATTATTCATTCATTTAGAATACGTATATTAAGCTATAATAAGCATAGTTTATGGATTCATAACACTATTGCAGTTTCATAAAAGAGTTCTTATACACTACAAACGTTTTGGATAAACTATAATAGGTATAGTTTATGATTCATCACATAACACACTCGTACAAAAAGGGTACATTCATACAAAAAGGTTCTATACTCACGCACACTACACGTAAACTCGTTAACTCAGAATGTGAGACTATCTCTCCCCGTACGTCCGAGTACGGGATCCGAAATCCTGTAAGTTATAACCAAAATCTCTTATAGGGAGAGTATGATAATTGTGTATAGATCTATATTGGGGTTGATATCCCACACCTCGCTGCTAGCTATAGCCGGATCGGTAGGTCTGCGGGTGACAAGAGTCATAGGATCAGGGCGTCTAAAAGACGTTGTGCATGTTACCTCTAGTCATAGTATGGTTATAGCGACTCATATAGGGGGCTAACAATACATAAAGTTTACGGGATTTTTATAAAACAAAAGGGGTTTTATTTCGATTTAAAATCACTTGTATATCAATAAATACAGATATTACTGTACACTCTCGGTTTAGGTATTTATGACTACACACCTCTCGGGATATAGAACTACGTACACACATTAAAGAAAATATTGGATTTTCCGAATACATATTCCATCGCTTTTACAAGGAAAACGGTTTACTTCTCTAAAGAGATCTCTTATGAACTCACCAACCCTCGTGTTGACACTTTTTCAAACAACTTGTATTCTCATGGAATCACTAAACAGGTAACCAAGTGCTTTTGAGGATGGGACGTTAAGGCGTCAAACTTTTCATATTTTGTCAACATATTGTAATTGATTTTGAAACATGTAATTCATACAATGATATAACTTCTTCAATTATATATATGTTGGTTGTGTTTGCTTAAATCACTATTGCATTTGTTGTTATGATACTATATATCAAATCCTCCACCCCCGGACGTTTCCGCCATCCTTGGTTTGGGGGTGTGACAGATTGGTATCAGAGCATGGTTTATAGTGAATTAAGTATGTCAAAGCACATGAGATATACAAACTATAAACACATTTGGGACTAAAAGTCTCTGATTCTTAAAACATTTTAACGGGTTGTACTTTTAGAAAACGAATAGTTTCTTGTTTGAAAGTATATCTACATGCATTATATACTCGCGTTGTGTCATAACTAAGGAGAACATAAAGTGAAAGAGGAGGAGTTGAACACTACGGGTATGCCTTATCATGTGTAATCAGTTCTAGGAAGGATATAGCCTGATCAACTATATCTGTCCGGGAAGTAACTTACGTATACTAGGGGATAGTCGTAATGGGCGACAAATCTAATAACCTAACTACACTCTACAAAGAACACGCTAAGAACCAAATATAAACATTTAAAAATACTATAGGAGTATAGCGCCATGTTATTATTATTTTCCGATATGTGCTTCTTAACCCCCCCCCCCCACCCCCCACCCCGGTTTCTCGTGCAGACGACATGGCAGTATTTCACATACCCGGGGACCCGTACTTTCCCAATCAGGTAAACGTGGGATGGATCGATGAAGAGCCCGAGCAACAAATCGAAGAGGATCCCAAGAAGGATCCCGAAGAGGATCCGGAAGAGGAACCCGAGGAGGAAGACGAACAAGAAGAAGAGGAGGAAGACGACGAACAAGAAGAAGAGGAGGAAGACGAAGAACAAGAAGAAGAAGAGGAAGATGATGATATAGTCATGGTTGGGAACGAATTGGAGGAACAACCGGAAGTATTCAACCCTCCTTACATCGCGAGGGTACTCGCACACCGCTTTGGATACAACGGACCTGAGTCCCCTTGGGTAACGACGATCGAAAGGTGGAGCCGACAACAACGCTAGCGGTCACCATATGGCGACCAACGGGGTTATTATGACCTCATCCATGCTGAACCGTCTGATAGAGCCCTCCTCGTCATGACTCAGTGAATAGCAAGTATGGATGATCGTGGTAGGACGACGACAGATCAGGTCAGGGAGCTAAGTGCCATCGTAGAGTCTACCACTGCTCGTACCAAAGATCTGGAATGAGACTCCCACTATGGAGACCAACTCATTCAGGACCTTCTCGCTGCTCGATCAGAAGCAATGGAGTATCGGGAAAGATAGATGGCACTCGAAGAGAGAATGGTCGCAGCCGAACGGAGATTGGCAGAACTACAGGGCGCATCGACATCATCCCAGGCTTCGTCAGGGAAGGATCGTCGTAATTAGAACTCGTTACTATTCTTATATCTTTGTAGTAAGAGTTTATAAGTACGCGTTGGTGCTACTCTTTTGTATGTCAGTTGACCCGCGACTAAGTGATCACACTAGTTAAGGGGTTTTTGTACTGCCAAAACCTTATCTTTTATTTTCATGTAGTGTAGACCCTTGTGAGGTCAAACTTTCTCAAAACAATATGTACTAACAAGTTATCAATGGATTTGGCATGTATTTTGCTTTCTAGAATGTTGACATAAGCAAACACATGACCCTAATTGGGTCAACACTATGAAATTAATATGTTTAAATTGCATAACCTTTTCAATGAATTACCAACTAAAGTAATAAACTTGGGTCGAAATACAATTGAGATGAAACGAGTAACACTCGACTCGTTATTACTATTGAAGTCTTACCGACTGGTCATTTCTTTTATAATGATAGAACCATGCCACCAAGGAAAAGACCAAGACCTTCCGGCAACACAGCGCCGCCCCCTCCGCCACCACCTCCGCTGTTTGATCCTGCGATGTTTCAGGCTGTAGTAACAGCAGCTGTGGCGGCAGCAATGTCGCAAATGGGAACAAATGGTTCTGGCGGTTCTGGATCCGGAGCTACCAATTCAATTCATGGGGACAGCACGGGGCGTACGAAGGAGTGCTCTTACAAAGACTTCTCGAATGGCAAACCTGACCCTTTCAATGGAAGCGGGGGCGTCATCACACTGGTGCAATGGTTCGAAAGGACCGAGGCAGTCTTCGAAACATGTGCTTGTCCCGAAGCGAGCAAGGTCAAGTATGGGACATTCCCTTTCACCGAAAACGCTCTTACTTGGTGGAATGGCCGAGTTAAATCACCTACTCCTACAGTGGCTAACTCTATAAGCTGGGAGGAGATGAAAGCTTTGATGTTAAAGGAGTATTGCCCGAGGGGTGAAATACAAAAACTTGAAGAGGACCTTTGGAACCTCAGGATGTCGGGCACAAATCTTGAAACTTATACTGTCCGCTTCAATGACGTAGCACTCCTCTGTCCAGCAATGGTCGCTCAAGAGGAGAAAAAGGTGGAGCAGTACCTCTGGGGGTTTGTCATCCCAGATTCAAGATAGTGTATTGGCCTCGAAACCTACTACCTTTGAGAGTGCCAAGGAATTGGCACAACAACTTATCGATCACAGGGCTAGCCGTTGTACCGTGATAGCCACCACCGACCCAACAAAAGGAGGGAACAACAAGAGGAAGTTCTGGGACAATAAAAAGAAACGACCGACGCGGGACCCCACCAAGAAGCAACAGACTGTTGCAGTCCGTGCCGCCACTACTGCCATCACTCCAGTGCCACCGAAATAGTACACGAGAACTCTTCCCAACTGCAACAAGTGTAGCTACCACCATAACGGTGCTTGTCGAGAGTTACACTGCAATAACTGCAACAAGAAGGGACACACTGCACGATTCTGTAGAGGGACGATCCAACCCGCCACTCAAGCCGCTACGGCCGCTAGCACCGGAGCAACCCAAACCTGTTATGGTTGTTGAGAGACAGGGCACTACAAGAGAAACTACCCAAAAACACGAAACACGAATACCGGGAATGCAGGGAGAGTCCTAACATTAGGAAACGGGGAAAAAGTCAGGGACCCCACTATGGTTATTGGTACGTTCCTCCTCAATAACTCTTATGCATGCGTACTTTTCGATAGTGGGGCAGAAAGAAGTTTCGTAATGTAACGACCGAAATTTCGAAACAATTAAAACTTTTCAAAAACAACCCATTTTAATAACGTTGTTACAAAAAGGTTTTCAATACATTATTTAACAGAGTATTTCCCAGGTCCATTTCATAAAACACCAACGCGAGGAACGGTACGATCACGCCTTTGCCTTGCCACAGACTCCTGATAACCTGAAAACATAAAAACCACAACTGTAAGCCCGAAAGCTTAGTGAGATACCCCCAAAATACCAACCACATATACGCCCTTCCAGGCCACAACCTTCCGGTCCAAAACATATCGCCTTCCGGCCCATAGCGTAATGCCTTCCGGCCCATAACACATTGCCTTCCGGCCCATAACATATCGCCTTCCGGCCCGCAACATAAAAAGCATACATATCATGACAGAACATAAAACAACCATGCATACCGGGTTACACTCCAGACCAGACAACCATGCACATAACATGTAATCATATAACAGTTCACAGTTAGCAAATCGATCAACAGATCACATAACATATCATTACCCTAACCAAGATACCAGCCTAGCCGATCACTAGCATAACATCACCCTACGACTCAGCCAACATAATAATTATGCACATACGCCTTTCCAGGCCATGACCTTCCGATCCACATCGCATTGCCTTCCGGCCCACAACAAGTAATGTCTTCCGGCGCATAACGTAACGCCTTCCGGCCCATATCCCGCAATATCATACAACAGACAATTACCCGGATTTCCATCCGATAAAAGGGTCGGCCTCGGTGCCTTAAACCCTATAGATATAGTGAGTATAACTCACCTTGAAACTGCCGACTGAACAGATAAATCAAGCTGCTCTGATCATTGATACGATCTCCACCACTGGATAGCCACCAATGCACTGAACTCAAACCATAATCAACAATTACCAAAGTACCCCTGGAAACCACTGGTTAACCCTTGGTCGAATACTAGGTCAAAGTCAACCCCTGACTGACCCTACTCGCCGAGTCAACCCTATGACTCGCCGAGTTCCCATACTCAAAACTTCACTCAATCCGCGACCTAACTCGCCGAGTCACCCCGAGACTCGCCGAGTCCAACAACTCTGAGTCCACTCGCACACAACTCACCGAGTCATCCCTTGACTCGCCGGTTCTCGACTCAACCAAAAAATATTTGGACTCTTCGACAAGACTCGCCGAGTCCAAAAATAGACTCGCCGAGTGTAAGGCTATCATCAACCTACTCGTCGAGTTGTTCATACAACTCGCCGAGTTTCAGGCCATCTTCATCCAATTCGCCGAGTTGTTCTTCCAACTCGTCGAGTCTCAGCTCATCTTCAAGCAACTCGTCGAGTCCACCCATGTGACTCGCTGAGTACCACCGGTCTAAATCCATACAGAAGCGTTCCAGACCATGCAATTGATCCAAAACATAGATCTAGCCTCCTACCACTCATTCATCACGTAAAGTGGCAAACTTTACGTGAATCCAAAGAGATCTATGCATTTTTCACTTTAGGGCTAAGATTTAGGACAAGATAGCTTCATCCAACACTCAACACAGGGACTTTCCTGCATTCCAACTCTCCTCCATTCCAGATCTGAGGTAGCAACCTCAGATCTAACCTCTAGATTCCAATATCACCCAAGATAAGCTTCCCTCAAACCCCAAAATGAAGAGACAAGATAACAATAGCCTAAGAACGAGATATTACCTCAAAGGAACGCCCCAATCTGCAAGGAAACTCGAATCCAAGCAAAGCCCCTTGCTCCACACCTTCAAATTCCCAAACTTTCTTAACCAATTACTTCTCCAAGCTCCAATCCACTCAACAATGGTGCTTCTCCACGATTTTAGGGTTCCAGGGACTCAAAAGGGGGATAAAGAGGCTGGGGAGGAAACATAATGCTCTTTATATAGGGCTCAACCCCGAGAATTAGGGTTTTCTCCACTCAGCGCCTACTCGCCGAGTCCATCTCATTGACTCGCCGAGTCGGCTATTTAACACGTGACCAAGTCGCGACTCTACTCGCCGAGTCCATCCATGGACTCGCCGAGTCACTCTTTCCCAAATTACACTTTTAGCCCTTCAACTCAACTCTTGCTATTTCGGGATGTTACAATTCTGCCCCACTTAAATTAGGCTTCGCCCTCGAAGCCTATAGCAACTCAACTCCAAAGATACCCCCACAACGCGCCACCTGGCCTTAACCGGACCAGGTCCCTCAAGGCATACACATCGAAACTCGAACACACTCTCCCTTCCTTTACGGTGTCCTGACCACCATCTCGAACCGAGCACCGACTGTACCCTCTGATAATCACACTCAATAACCAAGAATTACCCAAGATGCATCACTGCCCTAAATCTCAAAAATCACTAGACCCATAAGGGTTAGAAAACCATGAACCATCGGATCCCCGATCCAAATCCCACTCTCTCCATTCCGGGATGACTGAGAGACCCATTCTCAATCTCAGAGCAACTCTCACGAGTTCTCCCCTTGCAACCGCATACACATGCTGAACTAGCTCTAACACCCTCAGGTTGGGAAAACCTGATACACTCATAATATCCTCAAACATTCCCCAGGATAAGCCACTAATACATACCCCATACCCTGATCAGAATCACACTGAGAGTTCAAGACTCTCTCCCTGCATCCTTTCCAAGCCTCTTGGCTCTACACCTGCGGAATTCCCTCCGCAACCTCAGCAGGCATCCCAAACCGGATGAGCTCCTATTCCACTGCCGCAAACATGCTGCTCAAACCATACTCGAAGTACTCTATTCATAACTCTGCTCTGCCACTTTTACTTCCGTGAACTTGCACTCCCTCTCGGAGTTACACACCTCTTACCTCCCTCTTTTCCTTTACCAAGGAATCCACTCGGCCACAATGTCACCCCGACAATTGCTACGGTGCTTGCCCAACGCTACACCACCCTTTAGCGTGTCCGCTATCCATCCAACACACTCACTCTGACTCTCCTCGCAGGGACTCTTAAGCCCATGCACTACCTCAACTAAACAAGATCACTACCCGGGGCCAGACCTCCCAATGTAATCACACTGCAACCTACACAATCCATATCCTCAAACTGATTCAACAATACTTGCAGGGTCTTCAGCATGACTGGACCGCCTCACCAACATTCGACATTCCGAGTTATCACCCCCGGAAATCCTCCCATGCATACCGTTCTAGCCCTCTAGGGGTTCCGAACTCTAGCTCCATCAAACATACTCGATCCCGGCCTGCTCCCAGGCCTCCACAACCAAATGCCCTAGGTCTGAATCCCGCCCCGTATGCCCGACACTCGCTCCTATCAGCCTATACTCTGGGCTGACAGAACACTGCTGAATCCCAACAGTTAAGCACCCTCAAGTACTCATCGATCTCCCAGAGAATTCTCCAACTCTTCCCCTACTTATAGCACTGACTAACAACCACCGATCGCCATCAACGACCTTCCAGAACAACCCTGCACAAAGAAAACACTTACACACTGACTGCTTCCCACAAGCTTAAACAACCCTCAACAAAACACATCTCCTCACTGATCAATTCGCTCAAAAAAAAATCCGATCTCCAATTATCCATTCCACGACTGCAGATGCTACCCGACATTCAACCCAGTGCCGCATCTCCACTAATAACCCTCGCGAACGATAATCAACGATAGCACAAAACACCAAACTATAATCATATGAAACCCTCAGGGAAGAACGGATACCATGATGAAAACCCGAAACACGAATCCATAACCATGCCAAACCCTCAAGGAACAACGGATACCAAGACGAAAACCCGAAACACAAATCCATAACCATAACCTCAACCCGCAAAACGACGAATACCGCATAGAAATCCACACAAAGATACCATCACAAACAATACACCACAGTAATCGCAAGATAACAAGAAATTAAGAAAGAAACATACCCACAGCTGTATCCGACACTGCTCTGACCTCCTCTGCCGCAAGCTGATAAGCACGACCCTGAGCCTTTGGGAGCTCTGCTCCATCCTGACCTCCTCCTAAAATCATCAAAGTGGCCGGTGCTGGAGCCTGCACCGGTCCTGCGGAAAGCTGTGGACAGTTGACCCTCATATGTCCAACCAGACGACAATGATAGAAAATCCTCAAATCCCGAACCGGCGCTGACCGCCGACAATCCCTCGCATAGTGCCCCTCCTTTCCGCACTTGCGGCATGCCCCACCGGACATGCAAAATCCGGTGTGACTCCTCCCATACTTCCCACAAGTGTGGCTGCTCAGATCCCCCACTCTGACATCAACGGTCTTGGACCGTTTCGGCACCGGCAGCGACTGCACTGGAGCCTGCCTCAGCTCACGCAACTGCCACTCAATCTCTAACTCACGCCGCCTGTCGGCCTCCTGCAACTCCAACAAGGTCTCGCACCTCTGCGCAGACACAAACTGTCTGATATCCCCCCCTGAGCATACTCAGATATCGGGACATCTGAGCCTGCTCCGAAGCGAACTCAGGGCAAAACATCGCCCTCTCAGAGAACATCCTGGTGATCTCAATCACCGACTCCGAATCCTGCTTCAGCTCAAGGAACTCTTGAGCCAATCTTTCCCTCTCATCTTGTGGAACATAGCGAGCGCTGAACATCTCTCTGAACTGATCCCATGAAACCGCAACCCTTTGCGCATCCGAGTATGACCCCATGGTCAATCTCCACCAATCCTTCGCCCCGAGCCTCAACAGGTTCAGAGCACACCTCACCCTCAGATCAGCAGGGCATGAACATGTGAAGAAACACCCCTCCATGCCCGATAACCACCTCATAGCAACAATCGGGTCCTGAACTCCATCGAAGGTGGGAGGCTTCGTATTATCGAAGTCCCGATACTGAAAATCCCTATCAGCTCCTCCCCCTGCCGCTGCTACAGCCACTGTAGCCGCCGCGGCAGCCGTCTCCGTGAGAGCCGCATAACACTCATCAAAATACTCCACCATGGCGGTCTTGACAACCCAAACAGTTCCAGCAGCTCGGCCCGGAACAATGCAGCAACCTCATCATGCAGTCTCTCACGAATCCTCGCATCCAACTCGTGCGTACTCATCTGACCGATAACCTCGGGCGGTACTAACCCGTCCGCAACTCCTCCTCCTGTACCCGATCCTGACCCGGATCCGCTTCCAGCATGCCTCGAAATCTCAATACTGAAAATATACTAGAAAACCTCAGACTCTTCCCACTATCCCGGGAACCAACTCTCAACCCAACCCTAGAGGTCATGGTTTCCCTGATACGTGTATGGGTCCTGTGCTTTCAGTAGTACGGGCCCATACTACCTTCCACACCTACCCATATTTGTATGAAGTACTACCACAACACGCTAGCGAAAAATGTTCATAGCAAGCGCTCGATCCTCATGAAGATCCCTAGCCTAACACTAGCATGTTGTTCTATCAAAGCTCAATAAAACAAATGTCATGAATGATAATTTGGGGTTACTTACTGGCTCCGGCTGATTGTACCTCCGCGTCCTCCTTTACTTAATTTTTAAAAAAACCATTTTATTTCCTCTTTTTAAAACCATCCTCGATTTGCGACTAGAGTCACACGAGTGTTCCTCCAATTCGCTCAAATCAAGGCTCTAATACCAACTTGTAACGACCGAAATTTCGAAACAATTAAAACTTTTCAAAAACAACCCATTTTAATAACGTTGTTACAAAAAGGTTTTCAATACATTATTTAACAGAGTATTTCCCAGGTCCATTTCATAAAACACCAACGCGAGGAACGCTACGATCACACCTTTGCCTTGCCACAGACTCCTGAGAACCTGAAAACATAAAAACCACAACTGTAAGCCCGAAAGCTTAGTGAGATACCCCCAAAATACCAACCACATATACGTCCTTCCAGGCCACAACCTTCCGGTCGAAAACATATCGCCTTCCGGCCCATAGCGTAATGCCTTCCGGCCCATAACACATTGCCTTCTGGCCCATAACATATCGCCTTCCGGCCCGCAACATAAAAATCATACATATCATGACAGAACATAGAACAACCATGCATACCGGGTTACACTCCAGACCAGACAACCATGCACATAACATGTAATCATATAACAGTTCACAGTTAGCAAATCGATCAACAGATCACATAACATATCATTACCCTAACCAAGATACCAGCCTAGTCGATCACTAGCATAACATCACCCTACGACTCAGCCAACATAATAATTATGCACATACGCCTTTCCAGGCCAAGACCTTCCGTTCCACATTGCATTGCCTTCCGGCCCACAACATGTAATGCCTTCCGGCCCATAACGTAACGCCTTCCGGCCCATATCCCACAATATCATACAACAGACAATTACCCGGATTTCCATCCGATAAAAGGGTCGGCCTCGGTGCCTTAAACCTTATAGATATAGTGAGGATAACTCACCTTGAAACTGCCGACTGAATAGATAACTCAAGCTGCTCCGATCACTGATACGATCCCCACCACTGGATAGCCACCAATGCACTGAACTCAAAACCATAATCAACAATTACCAAAGTACCCCTGGAAACCACTGGTTAACCCTTGGTCGAATACTAGGTCAAAGTCAACCCCTGACTGACCCTACTCGCCGAGTCAACCCTATGACTCGCCGAGTTCCCATACTCAAAACTTCACTCAATCCGCGACCTAACTCGCCGAGTCACCCCGAGACTCGCCGAGTCCAACAACTCTGAGTCCACTCGCACACAACTCACCGAGTCATCCCTTGACTCGCCGGTTCTCGACTCAACCAAAAAATATTTGGACTCTTCGACAAGACTCGCCGAGTCCAAAAACAGACTCGCCGAGTCTAAGGCTATCATCAACCTACTCGTCGAGTTGTTCATACAACTCGCCGAGTTTCAGGCCATCTTCATCCAACTCGCCGAGTTGTTCTTCCAACTCGTCGAGTCTCAGCTCATCTTCAAGCAACTCGTCGAGTCCACCCATGTGACTCGCCGAGTACCACCGGTCTGAATCCATACAGAAGCGTTCCAGACCATGCAATTGATCCAAAACATAGATCTAGCCTCCTACCACTCATTCATCATGTAAAGTGGCAAACTTTACGTGAATCCAAAGAGATCTATGCATTTTGCACTTTAGGGCTAAGATTTAGGACAAGATAGCTTCATCCAACACTCAACACAGGGACTTTCCTGCATTCCAACTCTCCTCCATTCCAGATCTGAGGTAGCAACCTCAGATCTAACCTCTAGATTCCAATATCACCCAATATAAGCTTCCCTCAAACCCTAAAATGAAGAGACAAGATAACAACAGCCTAAGAACGAGATATTACCTCAAAGGAACGCCCTAATCTGCAAGGAAACTCGAATCCAAGCAAAGCCCCTTGCTCCACACCTTCAAATTCCCAAACTTTCTTAACCAATTACTTCTCCAAGCTCCAATCCACTCAAAAATGGTGCTTCTCCACGATTTTAGGGTTTCAGGGACTCAAAAGGGGGATAAAGAGGCTTGGGAGGAAACATAATGCTCTTTATATATGGCTCAACCCTGAGAATTAGGGTTTTCTCCACTCAGTGCCTACTCGCCGAGTCCATCTCATTGACTCGCCGAGTCGGCTATTTAACACGCTACCAAGTCGCGACTCTACTCGCCGAGTCCATCCATGGACTCGCCGAGTCACTCTTTCCCAAATTACACTTTTAGCCCTTCAACTAAACTCTTTCTATTTCAGGATGTTACACGTAAGTCACCAATTCAAACATATACTTAAGCAAAATTCCCAGCCATTAAAAGATTCTTACATCATGGAAATGGCAAATGGAAAGGTTGAGTGCGCTAGCGATATTTACATAGGGTGTACTCTCACTCTAGACAACCATTTGTTCCAAATTGATCTAATGTCAGTCACCATAAAAAGTTTCGACATAATCATTGGTATGGATTGGTTAAGCCCTCATCGTGCCGACATTTTATGTTACGAAAGGGCCGTCCGCCTCAATCTGCCGAATGGCAACATCCTCATTGTTTATGGCAACAAACCTAGTGCGAACCTACAAATCATCTCTTGTGTTAAAACCCAAAAGTACCTCTGAAAGCAATACCATGCATTCTTAGCCCACATCGTAGACAAGAAACAAGAGGTGAAGGACATCAAAGAAATTCCAGAAGTATGCAACTTCCCTGACGTATTCCCAGACAACTTGCCAGGTGTACCACTCGCACGACAAGTCGAATTCCGAATCGACTTAATTCCTGGAGCTACCCCCGTTGCCAAAGCTCCATACCGCCTAGCACCAGCAGAGATGCAAGAACTGTCCATCCAGTTGAACGAACTGTTGAGCAAAGGGTTCATCAGACCGAGCTTTTCACCCTGGGGAGCACCACTTCTATTTGTGAAAAAGAAGGATGGATCCTTTCGTATGTGCATCGATTATAGGGAGTTCAACAAACTTACCATCAAAAAGCGATATCCCCTACCCCGAATCGACGAACTTTTTGACCAACTTCAGGGAGCGAGCTACTTTTCAAAAATCGACTTGAGGTCGGGTTACCATCAATTATGGGTTCAAGAAGAAGATATCCCCAAGACGACATTCAGAACTCGCTATAGACACTACAAATTTGTAGTGATGCCATTCGAATTAACAAATGCGCCTGTAGTGTTCATAGATCTGATGAACCGAGTGTGTCGCCCCTTCTTAGATAAGTTTGTGATCGTGTTCATCGACGATATTTTGGTCTATTCGAGAAGCGAAGAAGAACACAGACAACACCTGCGACTAATATTGGAGACGCTAAGATCCGAGAAGCTTTACGCTAAGTTTTCAAAGTGTGAATTTTGGCTCCAAGAAGTAGGATTCCTTGGCCACGTGGTAAGCAAGGAAGGAATCCATGTGGATCCCTCAAAGATCAAGGCGATTGAAGATTGGTCAGCACCTACAACGCCAACAGAAATCCGACAATTTTTGGGACTCGCAGGCTACTACCGAAGATTCATACAGAACTTCTCCAAGATTGCTAAACCCCTCACCAACCTCAATCAGAAAGGCGTGGTGTTCAAATGGGAAGATAAACAAGAAGCTACCTTCCAGACACTGAAGCAAGCTCTATGCAGCGCACCAATCTTGTCTCTTCCGGAAGGAACTGATGACTTCATGGTATATTGTGATGCTTCAAATCAAGGCCTCAGATGCGTGCTTATGCAGAGAGGGAAAGTCATCGCTTACGCATCAAGGCAACTTAAGACCCACGAAGTTAACTATACCACCCAAAACCTCGAATTGGGAGCGCTAGTGTTCACCTTGAAGATGTGGAGACACTACCTCTACGGCACAAAGTGCACCATCTTCACAGATCACAAAAGTCTTCAACATATCCTCAATAAAAAAGAGATCAACATGCGACAAAGAAGATGGGTAGAGCTATTAAACGATTATGAGTGCGAAATCCGTTATCATCCGAGCAAGGCTAATGTTGTAGCCGATGCCCTGAGTAGAAAAGAATACTCGGGTCACTGAGTGAAGTCACTAACGATGACAATCCTTTCGCACCTGTTGATACAAATCAAGGAAGCTCAACGTGAAGCCTTGAGACCTGAAAACGTGATAGGTGAGGCATTGAGAAGGATGGATAAAAACCTCGAGGTCAAGGAGGACGGAACTCGCTACCTCATGAATCAGATCTGGACACCGAAGTTCGGTGGGTTCCGAGACGTTGTCATGAACGAAGCACACAAGACACGATATTCCATCCATCCAGGTTCGGATAAGATGTATCTAGACCTCAAGAAGTTGTACTGGTGGCCGATCATGAAAGCTGAAATTGCTACCTATGTGGGCAAGTGTCTGACTTGCGCTAAGGTCAAGGTAGAATACCAGAAGCCATCAGGACTACTACAACAGCCGGATATACCCGAGTGGAAGTGGGAGCGGATAACCATGGATTTCATAACCAAGTTACCTAAGACATCGGGTGGGTTTGACACCATATGGGTAATCGTAGACAGATTGACCAAGTCTGCGCACTTTCTACCAATAAAGGAAACCGACAAGATGGAAAAGTTAACCCGGACATACATCAAGGAGATTGTACGACTGCATGGTGTACCAATATCCATTATCTCTGACCGAGATAGTAGATTCACTTTGCGATTTTGGTAGTCCTTACAGAAATCTCTGGGAACTAGGCTAGATATGAGTACGTCCTATCATCCACAAACCGACGGGCAGAGTGAGTTCACCATACAGACGTTAGAAGACATGTTGAGAGCCTGTGTGATAGACTTTGTTAAGTCTTGGGATACTCATTTACCACTTATCGAGTTTTCCTACAATAACAGCTATCACACTAGCATTGGAGTCGCTCCATTCGAAGCTCTCTACGGTCGGAAGTGTAGATCACCTCTGTGTTGGGCCGAAGTGGGGGATACTCAGCTAGCTAGGGGAAAAGTCCCCCATAGCACCCTTACTGGGCCTGAAATCATAAGGGAGACCACATAAAAGATCGCTCAAATTCGGGAAAGACTGAAGACGTCTCGTGATCGACAAAAGAGTTACGCAGATAAGCGACGCAAACCCTTAGAATTCCAGGTCGGAGACCGGGTATTACTAAAAGTTTCCCCCTGGAAAGGAATGACGCGTTTTTGGCAAACGTGGGAAACTAAACCCGAGGTACATCGGATTGTTCGAAATCCTTGCCAGGATTGGTCCTGTGGCGTACAAACTCCGATTGCCACAAGAACTTAGTAACATACACCCTACCTTCCACGTACCCAACTTGAAGAAGTTTCTGTCTGACGAGACACTTGTAATACCTCTCGACGAGATCGAAGTCAACGAAAATCTCCACTTCGTGGAAGAACCAGTTGAGATTATGGACCGGGAAGTCAAAAGAACAAAACCAAGTCGTATCCCCATCGTAAAGGTCCGCTAGAACGCTAAACGAGGACCTGAGTTCACCTGGGAACACGAATATCAGATGAAACAAAAATACCCGCATCTTTTTCCTAACTACTGAAGTCCCAGTCAAAACGTAAAATTTTGGGACGAAATTCCCTCTAACAGGGGGATAATGTGACAATAGTCAATTTCGGGTCAAGTCTAAGTAGAACAAAGTCATCAAGTCAAACCGATCAACTTAATTAAACCTGGTACATTAGGGTTCGTGTTATGTAAATACTATATAAGTCACTATTTTAATGAGAAAACATCACTTGGAAAAAAATCGTGTGTTTAATTTTCCTTGGCCTTAGTGGTAAACAATGAACAAAAACGAGGAAACAATATTACATACTCATCGGGAGTGTGAAAGATCCTAAATCATGGCTTAACGGAGTTCACGGACCTTGCGTGGCGAAGCCGGATGTCACACCCCGTTAAAGCGGAAATGCAAGATATGACAGCGATAACGGTTTCGTTGCAAAAGATAAAGATACATCACCATAGCAGTATTTAAAAGTTTACAACCCATAGCTTAAAAAGAAACAAAGTACAAGTTTTTTCCAAAACAACATTGTTCAAAGATAACTTCATAAATAACTTCAACACGATGTAGCATGCTCTATGATGACGAATCTTTATATCCACCTACTAATTATTTCCTGAAAAAGCATGTAAAACGAGCGTCAACTATGAAAATAGTTGGTGAGTTCACAAGTTTATAAAATCGAGCTTAAAATAAGGCTTTTCGTAAATACAAGTACATTGCTTTAATGATAAACAAAGTTGATTGCTATTAATGAGTACAAGTTTATTGCTATAACGAGAACGAGTTTTTGTATGTGTATGAGCAAACAATGAGTCTCAACCAAACCTATGACTGAATCCCTATCAAGATCTATGCTTATCGTTCCATAAATGAATATGGTATCATGCACTCCAGCGATTCGGGCGAGTGAGGAGTTGTCAATTCCTAATAGCGCTATCCATAATGACCATTGGCTCAAAGAGTTAATGGTTAGAGATAAGGGAAGGGCCTTAGTACGATAAGTTCTCATGTTCCGTGTTGCATAGACATACATAGAGAGAGATATCAATCCAATAGCAATCATGTTTGATACAAATCAATTTAAATACAATATGCAAATAATAGTTTTTCTAGACATGCTTTTCCACCCCAAAACATAAAAACTGAAAATAGGGGACTGCGTGAATACTCACAACGTTTTGAGTAGGTACAAGTTGAACTTCGGAATGCACCAACGTCTTACTACCGGGATCCTACGACATCAAACACACACTAGTGAGTTTCCATGTCGACATCTAATGCTAATATACTAAATTCTACATATAGTGAAATGCCAATTTATGATTTAGTATTTGATTTTATATTAATTGGTTACACTTTTTTTCTGAAATAATGAAATTCTACAAATCGTGCGATTAATTACAACATTGGAATATAAAATTTCCAAATTTTTAAGTCTTTATAAAAACATAAATTCATGAAAAATAGCATTCAATGGATAAAAATTCTCAAACTTTTTATTTAACTGTTATTACACAATACTAAGCTGGGAAAAATATAAAAATGGATTTCCAAGCTGTTTAATTATATTTTATGATTTTTGAGCATTTATTCCAATAAAAATTGAAATAAATAGAAAACAGTTTCCAAAATTACCCAAACTTTTCATTTAACTCTTATTATACATAACTAGGCTGGGAAAAATATAAAAGATATTTTTCAGTGGGTATTTCTATTTTTCCTTGTTTTATTCCTTTAAATGATCATTAATTGAAGAAATAATATTAAACAGTTAAAATAATTTACCAAAATTTTTTTAACATCATTTACAGTATAAATAACCTGAGAAAAATACTAAAAGTGGTTTTCATATTGTATAATCCGGTTTTGGGTAATTATGTGAATTTAAGTGTAATTAACTTTAGAAATTAAGAGAAAAATAGGTTACAGTGGAGAAAAATACTTAAAATTTTGATGTAACCTCCTACTGTACAACATGATGTTCTGGTAAATTTTCATGAATTTTGGATAATCAGAACTATTTCTCCTATTTTTAAACCATTATAATTACCAAAATTGGGAAAAATAGCAAGGCATGATGAAAAATGTTGAAATTATTTTTCTGAGTCATCCATCATAGGTGAGGTATGTGAAAATTGTTAGATAGAATTTTCACACTCTCTAATGTGGTTTTGTGATTTATTATATCCTAACAAAAAGAAAATCGGAAATCATACCAAACAGCAACAAAAATTAATGAAATTTACTGAGGGGTCATTATCCATCATAAGGGTCATCCATGAATTTTTTTCCGGATTTATTGACTGCTGGAAGTATTTTATGTGATTTATGCCCTTGGTTTCTAGCAATAATTTAAATAAATCAAAGAAATAATAAAAGCTTTTGGTATTTTACAGATTATCACATGCATGTGAGGGATTTCAAAAGAAAAAATGTTCAAAATTTAATCAGAAGGTAAATAGGGGTATTGAACCCAAACAAATTAAGAAATGTTGCATGCAATGGTGCATGAGATAGAAATGTGGTTAAAGTTCATGAATTTATGTAGCCCATTCAGTGGGGTTTTAATACACGAAATTTCAACCATCATTCACTGGATATGTTAAGTTTCTAAATCATTTTTCCCCAGATTTATGGTTGGGTTTAAGGCCATTGATCATGCAAGGAAAAAATGGTGATCATAAAAAAGAGGTGTTTGCGCAACCATTTTGTAAAAATTGCCAAAAATCGGATATTTAATATTTTACAGTGAGACTAGTTGGGTTTGAAAGTTAACTCATGGAATGATCCAATACAAAAGGAATATCATGATTTAGTTAAGAAATGACCGAGATATGGTCGTTAAAAGCTGAATAAAGCAATCTGGCAGATTGCATGTTTGCTTTGAGTGCATCCTTAGGACATTTTGACAAGAACATCATGCATGCCTTTGATAAGGTCCGATTTCTAGCACATGCACGGAGTGAATGAGCATCCAAGATATACTAGAAATGGTTTAAATGCTTTTGATCATGCAAGAACACAAAAGAAATGGAGAAGAAGATGATGTTGTTTACCTTGGTTATGATCTTGAGGGAAGTATGAACACTTCAAGGTCTTCTAAATCTTGAAATTTGGCAGAGGAATGAGAGAAATTTCGTGAGTTAGAGAGAGAGAGAGGAAGAGAGTTTGTGGGTTAGGAGGGTGGAGTGTGAGAGAGTGAAGAGAGAAGAGGTAGAGTGTAGGAAATGAGTTAATGATTGAAGTTTTTGGGAAGAGGGAGCATGGGGAGAGGGGAGATGGCCGATTTTTGAGTGGGTTAGGCCTCCTCTCTCCTAATTTTAAATTTTATAAAATTCCCTCCTTTATAAAAACCCTAATTTTTATAAAAGTAATTCTTTAAGCAATTTTTGATTTATTTAAAAATCTTGTTTTTAACTAATTAATTATGATTAATACATGATAATTTATATTTCTATTTCATTGGTATAATCCATAATTTGATTAATAGAATTTGATATTTGGAAGTTTATAGCCAAATTTTATAAAGTTTTTAAGCTTTAAGATTTATAAATTTGGATTTTGGGCTCTTTAGGGTTTTTGGAATATTGTTTGATGTTCATCATCATAATGAAGTATAATTAGAATATTTTAATTTATTTTTAGGGTTTTATACCCTTTTTCAATTATAACAAAGCTTGAAAGTTTCATTCAAATTATAGCATTGACATTTCCTATTGTAGTTAAGCAATTTACTAGAATCGTAAGTGTCAAGTATATTAGTCCTAGGTCTTAGATGGATCCTAGTTTATGCAAGATTTTGACCTAATTTGTACTACTAGGCCATGGCATGTTGTGCATGAATGGTTTTTATAAAGATGCATGAGTCCGAGAATGACGTGAATTGACAGTTGTCACAGTATCCCCCACTTAAAAAGAATTTCGTCCCGAAATTCATTCTATGTCATCGTTTGTCGTCGCAAGTGAAAAGTTGTGGATACTTTTGCTTTATGAAGTCCTCGCGCTCCCAGGTGTACTTCGGCCCGCGTTTTGAGTTCCATCAAACTTTCACAATTGGGATCTTACTCCGCTTAAGTTGTTTTACCTCCTTGTCAAGAATTTCTATCCGTTCCTCAACGAAGTTTAGCTTATCATTGATCTTAATTTCCTCCAGGGGTACTATCAATGCTTCGTCGGCTAGACATTTCTTAAGGTTGGAGACATGGAATGTGTCGTGAATGGCGCTTAACTCTTGGGGCAATTGGAGTTTATAAGCTACCGGACCAATCCTTTCAATGATTTAGGGTCCAACATATCTCGCGCTTAGTTTTCCTTTCTTACCAAAACGTACAAGCCCTTTCCAAGGCGACACTTTTAAAATTACCTTGTCTCCTACTTGGAATTCTAATGGTTTTCTATGATTATCCACATAACTTTTCTGACAATCTCTGGCAGCTTTAAGCCTATCCTTGATGATAGAAATCTTGTCAGATGTTTCCTGGATAAGTTCGAGTCTAGTCAACTGTCTGTCTCCGATTTCTGTCCAACATAAGTGCAAACGACACTTGCGTCCATACAATGCTTCATATGGAGCACATTGGATACTCGTGTGGTAACTGTTATTGTAGGAGAACTCAACTAGAGGCAAATGAGTATCCTAATTTCCATTGAACTCAATGACACACGCTCGTAGCATGTCTTCCAATGTTTGTATTGTTCTCTCCGTCTGCCCATCTATCTGAGGGTGGTAAGTTGTGCTCAAATCTATCTTGGTTCCTAGTGCCTTCTGTAACATCCACCAAAATCATAATGTAAAACGACTATCTCTATCAGAAATGATAGATAGGGGTACACCATGCAGAGAAACAATTTTGTCGATGTAGATTTGGGCCAATTTTTCTATTTTGAAATCTTCTCGAATGGGGAGAAAATGAGCAGATTTTGTCAGTAGATCCACTATGACTCAAATTAAGTCATGACCTTTAGCAGTTCTAGGAAGTTTGGTAACGAAATCCATAAATATTTGCTCCCATTTCCATGACCGGATGGTTTTTGATGTTCAGCTTTGACTATTGAGCATGTCAAACACTTCCCAACATACAAGGCAATATCCTTTTTCATTCCAGGCCACCAATATTACTTTTTAAGATCCTTGTACATCTTATCCGCTCCAGGGTGGATTAAGTACTTGGATCGATGAGACTCCTCTAGTACCATGTCTCTCAGATTGTTAACCCTTGGAATCCAGACCTTGTCCTTAAAATAACGAACTCCATCAGGTTTGGTTTCAAATCTCTCTTCCAAACCATGTAAAGTCTCTCCTGGAAGATTTTCCTTGCATAACGCGTTCTCCTGGGCATCAATGATTTGAGATTTCAAGCTTGTCTGAATCACCATTCCCAAAGCTCTCACACGGGAAGGTTTCACTCTTTCTTTTCTACTAAGAGCGTCGGCTACTACGTTAGCCTTTCCTGGGTGATATCGTATCTCACAATCATAATTACTAAACAACTCTACCCATCTTCTCTACCGCATGTTTAACATTTTTTGATCCAGGATATGCTGAAGGCTTTTGTGATCGGTATAAATAGTGCACTTGGTTCCGTACAAATAATGCCTCCATATCTTAAGAGCGAAAACTATTGCTCCTAGTTCAAGATCATGGGTGGTATAATTATTCTCGTGCGGTTTGAGTTGTTTGGAAGCATACGCAATGACCTTATCTTTTTGCATTAACACACATCCTAATCCTTGATGAGACACATCACAATACACCACAAAGTTCTCTGATCCTTCTGGTAAAGCCAGAATTGGTGCATTGCACAACTTGTTTTTCAGGATTTGAAATGCCTCTTCGTGTTTCTCTTCCCAGAGAAATTTTCTGTCCTTTTTGGTCAAAGATGTTAATGGCTGGGCAATCCTAGAGAAATTCTCAATGAAGCGCCTATAGTACCCAGCCAATCCTAGGAACTGTCGTATTTTTGTCGGGGTTTTGGGGGCTTCCCATTTCTTGATTGCTTCAATGTTAGCTAGATCTACATGAATTCCTCTTTTGCCGATCACATGACCAAGAAAATGTACTTCCCGAATCCAAAATTCACACTTAGTGAATTTGGCATACAATCTCTTCTCCTTCAACAGCTCCAACACTAGCTTTAGATGTCTATTGTGATCTTCTTTGGTTTGCGAGTAAACAAGTATGTCATCGATAAATACAATTACAAACTTGTCTAGGTATGGTCTACAAACCCTATTCATCAAATCCATGAAAATAACGGGTGCGTTCGTTAGTCCAAAAGGCATGACTAAGAACTCATAATGTCCATAACGGGTTCTAAATGTTGTTTTGTGAATGTCCCCTTCGTGAATTCTTAGTTGATGATACCCTGAACGAAGGTCGATCTTTGAGAAGTAGGAAGCGTCCTGCAACTGATTGAACAAGTCATCTATTCGAGTGAGGGGATATCGATTCTTGATTGTCAACTTGTTCAGTTCTCTGTAATCAATGCACATTTGGAACGAAGCATCTTTCTTTTTGATGAATAACACTGGGGCTCCCCAAGGTGAAGAACTTGGTCGAATAAACCCTTTGTCTAGAAGTTCTTGAAGTTGTTTGGATAGTTCTTGCATCTCGGATGGTGCAAGGCGATAGGTTGCTTTTGCTACCGGTGCCGCTCCGGTAATTAAGTCTATCCGAAATTCGACCTGCCTGTGAGGGGGTAGACCGGGCAATTCATCCGGAAACACCTCGGGATAGTTTTGAACCACTAGAATCTCCTTGAGTTGCTTAGCTTCAGGTTCTCTTTGTAGCACGTGGGCCATGAATGCAATACAATTCTTCTTCAGGTACTTGTGAATCTTCATGCTTGATACTGTGTTTAAACTTCTTCCTGGCTTCTCACCATGTATGATAAGGGTTTCTCCATTAGGGAGAGGCACTCTAATGACTTTCTCGTAACAACCAATGTCCGCTCTATTTTTGGATAACCAATCCATCCCTACTATCACATCAAAACTACATAGCTCTATAGGAATTAGGTCAATGCTAAAGAGTTTATCAGCTAAATTCAGAGTACAACCAGGAATTATATCACTAGCCCTAATTTCATACCCATTAGCAAGTTCAATAGCATAAGCATTCCTCATCTTTCTCGATTTCAAGCCAATTAACGGTCTAAATGCTAAAGAAACAAAACTCCTATCTGCTCCCGCATCGAATATTACTGATGCAAAATGGTTGTTTAGGAGAAACGTACCTGTTATCACTTCAGGGTTCTGACGAGCTTCTTCTGCACCAATCACAAAGGCTACACCTCTTGGCCGTCTAACTTGATTTCCTTGAAAGTTTTGCCTAGCTTGGCCTTGTCCATTGTTACCAGGTCCATTGTTCAGTTTGGGACATGCTCTATGGAGATGATCAGTACTCCCGCACTCGTAACATGTCCTTTTTCCCTCCTTATTCACCTTACAATACTTCGAGTAATGGCATGTTTGCTTACAGTTTTGGCACACTGGGCAAGCTCCTTTGTGATGGAAGTTACACTTATTGCACTTCGGAAGCGGCCTTGAGTACTGCTTTCGCTCCTGCACTTCCCGTTCTTGAGTTTTCACTGGTTCTTGCTCCTGGGCTCTTACCATAAAGTTTCTTGAGGCTTTCTGCTTCCTCCCTGACTTGCCTCCATATTTCTTCTCTCCCTGATCTGCTGGCTTCCTCTTGCTACTAGAGCTTTCCTTTGTTGATGCTCCCATCCTTATCACATCATTGGTTAGTCGATTTGCTAGACTTACTGCACTTTGATTAGTAGTTGGGTTTTCTGAAGTAACCATTCCCCAAATCTCTGGTGCCAGACCCCAGATGTAACGATCTATCCGTTTCTCCTCAGGAGTAACCATGTGAGGTACCAGTTTTGCTAGTTCATGAAATCGGACTGTGTACTTCTCTATTTGTGTTCCAACCATAGAATGTCCAGAATTCAGATTCAAGCTTCTGAAGTTCATCCTTGGGACAATATTCCTCTATCAGCAGCTTCTTTAGGTCTTCCCAAGTTAGCTGATATGCCGTTGTACGGCCTCGGGTTTGCACTAGGGTATTCCACCATGTTAATGCCCTATCTTGGAGTAGGCAAGTTGCATACTCAACTTTGTTGCGCTCGAGGCATTTGCTAATGTGAAGGACCGACTCCATGCTGTCAATCCATTTCAGCAACCCAACCGCACCTTCCTTTCCGTGGAACTCCTTAGGTTTACAAGCCATAAAGGACTTGTAGTTGCATTCTCTTTCATTGTTTCCCCGGTTTCCTCCACTACTTCCTTGGTTAGCATTAAGTCCTGCAGTTACTTGAGTAAAAATGTTTGGGATTGCTTGCATGAGTTGTTGTGCTACAACTTGAGCAACATTGGGTGTTTCGTTCTGTGGGCGCCCGCGATTAGGCCTTCCTGACATGGTTCTCTCGTCTAGCAGCACTAGCAGTGTCAGTAGCCTCCATCGAATGCTGAAACAGGATTTCCATCCATGTCATCACTTCATTCAATACCTCCTGATGCCCAGCTATCACAGCGAGGCTGTGACGTAGGTCCGCTGCCATCGAATGCATCCTCCGGGACTCCTACGGGGTCATACCTGGCTTCCTGACAGGTATCCCTGTGACTCGCTGTGGTGGGGGTGCTCTCTGTCCTACAACGCTGGGTCCTACCCCGCTAGGTCCTGTCGTGCCAAGTCTTGCTGTGATGGTGGCTATCCTTCCTGGAATGGGAACACTCTTCCTCGCCGTCCTCCGAATGCGAAGCCCATAAAGTAGTGGGTGTGGCAACACCGATGCAGGTGATGCCTCGCATCCTTGACTCGGGGAGGTGTCATTGCTGATCTCCATCGAGTTCCCAGTATCTTCCGTGTCCTCTGATGGGTCTTCTTCTACCGAGGCGGGGGGGGGGGGGGGATTACGTCGAGGGATAATAGTGACGTAGCCGGACTCATTGGCTGAGGCGGTAGCGCGGGAAGATGACGATATTGACATAGTGGATTGTGACATAGTTTTAATGAGATATGAAATAAATGACAATGCATACCTATAATATGTAATGCTTACACACACCAAAATTTAACCTATTTGAATTTTTTAAATAAAGCTTTCTCAAATATTTTTGTTGAACATATTCCCATTATAATTAGCTCAAGCTTTGTATAAATCTTTCCTTAATTAAACATAGGTGATCAGGCTATGTTTAATCGAGGTCCAATAATACAACTCCGGACCTAATTATACTAGTAATATGTTTGATGTAAAAAGAATTTCTTTGTAAGTTTTAGTTATAGGTTGTGTTTTCTTAAAGAAAAACCGATGTTCTCTATAACTTTAGCTCTGATACCACTTCTGTCACACCCGGCTAAAGCGGAAACGCAAGATATGACAGCGATAACGGTTTCATTGCAAAAGATAAAGATACATCACCATAGCAGTATTTAAAAGTTTACAACCCATAGCTTAAAAAGAAACAAAGTACAAGTTTTTCCAAAACAACATTGTTCAAAGATAACTTCATAAATAACTTCAACACGATGCAGCATGCACTATGATGATGAATCTTTATATCCACCTACTAATTATTTCCTGAAAAAATATGTAAAACGAGCGTCAACTATGAAAATAGTTGGTGAGTTCACAAGTTTATAAAATCGAGCTTGAAATAAGGCTTTTCGTAAATACAAGTACATTGCTTTAATGATAAACAAAGTTGATTGCTATTAATGAGTACAAGTTTATTGCTATAACGAGAATGAGTTTTTGTATGTGTATGAGCAAACAATGAGTCTCAACCAAACCTATGACTGAAGCCCTATCGAGATCTATGCTTATCGTTCCATAGATGAATATGGTACCATGCACTCCAGCGATTCGGGCGAGTGAGGAGTTGTCAATTCCTAATAGCGCTATCCATAATAACCATTGGCTCAAAGAGTTAATGGTTAGAGATAAGGGAAGGGCCTTAGTACGATAAGTTCTCATGTTCCGTGTTGCATAGACATACATAGAGAGACATATCAATCCAATAGCAATCATGTTTGATACAAATCAATTTAAATACAATATGCAAATAATAGTTTTTCTAGACATGCTTTTCCACCCCAAAACATAAAAACTGAAAATAGGGGACTGCGTGAATACTCACAACGTTTTGAGTAGGTACAAGTTGAACTTCGGAATGCACCAACGTCTTACTACCGGGATCCTACGACATCAAACACACACTAGTGAGTTTCCATGTCGACATCTAATGCTAATATACTAAATTCTACATATAGTGAAATGCCAATTTATGATTTAGTATTTGATTTTATATTAATTGGTTACACTTTTTTTCTGAAATAATGAAATTCTACAAATCGTGCGATTAATTACAACATTGGAATATAAAATTTCCAAATTTTTAAGTCTTTATAAAAACATAAATTCACGAAAAATAGCATTCAATGGATAAAAATTCTCAAACTTTTTATTTAACTGTTATTACACAATACTAAGCTGGGAAAAATATAAAAATGGATTTCCAAGCTGTTTAATTATATTTTATGATTTTTGAGCATTTATTCCAATAAAAATTGAAATAAATAGAAAACAGTTTCCAAAATTACCCAAACTTTTCATTTAACTCTTATTATACATAACTAGGCTGGGAAAAATATAAAAGATATTTTTCAGTGGGTATTTCTATTTTTCCTTGTTTTATTCCTTTAAATAATCATTAATTGAAGAAATAATATTAAACAGTTAAAATAATTTACCAAATTTTTTTTAACATCATTTACAGTATAAATAACCTGAGAAAAATACTAAAAGTGGTTTTCATATTGTATAATCCGGTTTTGGGTAATTATGTGAATTTAAGTGTAATTAACTTTAGAAATTAAGAGAAAAATAGGTTACAGTGGAGAAAAATACTTAAAATTTTGATGTAACCTCCTACTGTACAACATGATGTTCTGGTAAATTTTCATGAATTTTGGATAATCAGAACTATTTCTCCTATTTTTAAACCATTATAATTACCAAAATTGGGAAAAATAGCAAGGCATGATGAAAAATGTTGAAATTATTTTTCTGAGTCATCCATCATAGGTGAGGTATGTGAAAATTGTTAGATAGAATTTTCACACTCTCTAATGTGGTTTTGTGATTTATTATATCCTAACAAAAAGAAAATCGGAAATCATACCAAACAGCAACAAAAATTAATGAAATTTAGTGAGGTGTCATTATCCATCATAAGGGTCATCCATGAATTTTTTCCAGATTTATTGACTGCTGGAAGTATTTTATGTGATTTATGCCCTTGGTTTCTAGCAATAATTTAAATAAATCAAAGAAATAATAAAAGCTTTTGGTATTTTACAGATTATCACATGCATGTGAGGGATTTCAAAAGAAAAAATGTTCAAAATTTAATCAGAAGGTAAATAGGGGTATTGAACCCAAACAAATTAAGAAATGTTGCATGCAATGGTGCATGAGATATAAATGTGGTTGAAGTTCATGAATTTATGTAGCCCATTCAGTGGGGTTTTAACCCACGAAATTTCAACCATCATTCACTGGATATGTTAAGTTTCTAAAGCATTTTCCCTAGATTTATGGTTGGGTTTAAGGCCACTGATCATGCAAGGCAAAAATGGTGATCATTGAAAAAGAGCTGTTTGCGCAACCATTTTGTAAAAATTGCCAAAAATCGGATATTTAATATTTTTACAGTGAGACCAGTTGGGTTTGAAAGTTAACTCATGGAATTATCCAATACAAAAGGAATATCATTATTTGGTTAAGAAATGACCGAGATATGGTCGTTAAAAGCAGAATAAAGTAATATGGCAGATTGCATGTTTGCTTTGAGTGCATCCTTAGGACGTTTTGAGAAGAACATCATGCATGCCTTTGATAAGGTCCGATTTCTAGAACATGCATGGAGTGAATGAGCATCCAAGATATACTAGAAATGGTTTAAATGCTTTTGATCATGCAAGAACACAAAAGAAATGGAGAAGAAGATGATGTTGTTTACCTTGGTTATGATCTTGAGGGAAGTATGAACACTTCAAGGTCTTCTAAATCTTGAAATTTGGCAGAGGAATGAGAGAAATTTCGTGAGTTAGAGAGAGAGAGAGAGGAAGAGAGTTTGTGGGTTAGGAGGGTGGAGTGTGAGAGAGTGAAGAGAGAAGAGGTAGAGTGTAGGAAATGAGTTAATGATTGAAGTTTTTGGGAAGAGGGAGCATGGGGAGAGGGGAGATGGCCGGTTTTTGAGTGGGCTAGGCCTCCTCTCTCCTAATTTCAAATTTTATAAAACTCTCTCCATTATTTTTATAAAAACCCTCATTTTTATAAAAGTAATTCTTTAAGCAATTTTTGATTTATTTAAAAATCTTGTTTTTAACTAATTAATTATGATTAATGCATGATAATTTATATTTCTATTTCATTGGTATAATCCATAATTTGATTAATAAAATTTGATATTTGGAAGTTTATAGCCAAATTTTATAAAGTTTTTAAGCTTTAAGATTTATAAATTTGGATTTTGGGCTCTTTAGGGTTTTTGGAATATTGTTTGATGTTCATCATCATAATGAAGTATAATTAGAATATTTTAATTTATTTTTAGGGTTTTATACCCTTTTTCAATTATAACAAAGCTTGAAAGTTTCATTCAAATTATAGCATTGGCATTTCCTATTGTAGTTAAGCAACTTACTAGAATCGTAAGTGTCAAGTATATTAGTCCTAGGTCTTAGATAGATCCTAGTTTATGCAAGATTTTGACCTAATTTGTACTACTAGGCCATGGCATGTTGTGCATGAATGGTTTTTATAAAGATGCATGAGTCCGAGAATGACTTGAATTGACAGTTGTCACATCGGACACTCAGAAATGCCACACACAAAACCTCTCTCAATCGTTTTCACTCTATCTCTCTCTATTTATAAATCTCTCCCAAATCTCTCTAAGTATGTGAAATCTCTCCTAAATCTCTCTAAGTATGTGAAATCTCTCCAAAATCTCTCTAAGTATGTGAAATCTCTCCCAAATCTCTCTAAGTATGTGAAATCTCTCCCAAGTCTCTTTAAGTATGTGAAATCTCTCCCAAATCTCTCTAAGTATGTGAAATCTCTCCCAAATCTCTCTAAGTATGTGAAATCTCTCCAAGTATGTGAAATCTCTCCTAAATCTCTCTAAGTATGTGAAATCTCTCCCAAATCTCTCTAAGTATGTGAAATCTCTCCTAAATCTCTTTGTATGAGAAATCTCTCCGAAATCTCTCTCAAAAGTTTCCGTAACTTTTTGGAGTCATTCGGGTCATTCCGACCCTTAACCGGGTCAAAAACAGCTTGAAACGGGGTAAAAACGAGTAAAATAGGCTTAAGGGCCCGAAACCCCTCTTAGGGCCGAAAGTCCTCTTAGGGAGCGAAACCCCTCTTAGGACCGAAACCCTAAGAAGCCGAATCTGAGAAGAGAAGCCTCTCGGGCCAAAACTAAGAAGAGAAGCCTCTCGGGCCGAAACTCGCGAAGACCGAGTCTCTCCTCTCGGTTCCCTCTTCTTCGCACTCTCGGTCTCTCCTCTCGCACTCTCGGTCTCTCCTCTCGCCTCTCGGTCCTTCCCTTCCCTCTCTCGGTCCTTCTTTCTCCCCTCTCGGTTCTTTGCACTAGAGGACCGAACCTCGGCCAGACTTCGGAAATGCGACACTTTTCACCTATTTTTGATATTTTTAGCATTTTGATCCCGTTTTTCGTGATTTTAACGCGGGATTTTCTCTAGAAATTATATTTTTATATAAAAGACACTAAATATTCACAATTAAAGCATATTTTCATGGAAATCTTTATTTAAAGAATAAAAATTTAGTGGGTAAAGTACATAGAGGTTGAGTGTTGACTTTGCTTTACTTTATGACACAAACAACCACCCCCATACCCACTCTATGACCAGCCACACCTCCCCACCTTACCTAGCTCACTTCAATGTCTTTTCCACTCATTTACCAGCCCTCCCCACGTTCTTAGATCTGAAACAACCCATCATCTCTCCTTACTTCTCTCATTTGCTCTCATTTCACCAAAGATACAACACAACTTTTCTCTCAAACTTTTTCTCTCTATTTCAAGACTCCAAGGCTGATCTTCAAGCTTTATTCTCCTCTTGGTAAGCATAATTTATCCTCCTTGTGATTATTGCACTTGATTCTACTCAAATCATTGATTGCTTACACAAACTCCATCACTTTGATGTTAGATTCTCGAAAATCTTCAAGGCACTAAATATTCATAATTAAAACATATTTTCATGGAAATCTTTATTTAAAGAATAAAAATTTAGTGGGTAAAGTACAAAGAGGTTGAGTGTTAACTTTGCTTTACTTTATGACACAAGCAACCACCCCCATACCCACTCTATGACCAGCCACACCTCCCCACCTTACCTAGCTCACTTCAATGTCTTTTCCACTCATTTACCAGCCCTCCCCACGTTCTTAGAGCTGAAACAACCCATCATCTCTCCTTACTTCTCTCATTTGCTCTCATTTCACCAAAGATACAACACAACTTTTCTCTCAAACTTTTTCTCTCTATTTCAAGACTCCAAGGCTGATCTTCAAGATTTATTCTCCTCTTGGTAAGCATAATTTATTCTCCTTGTGATTATTTCACTTCATTCTACTCAAATCATTGATTGCTTACACAAACTCCGTCACTTTGATGTTAGATTCTCGAAAATCTTCAAGGCATCTTCAATTGTTCTTGAGTTGATCACTTCCATTTTCCAACAATCATCTACTGAAATCATATAAGGTGAGTTCATACACCTACATTTTCATGTTTTCTCAAGTTTCTAGAGGGGGAATACAAGTTAAAACACTAAGAACATAACTAAACGTTTCTAACAGCCTTCATCAGAAAAGTTCAACTCCATTCACGGACTATTTTGGGAAACTTAAACACTTTTGTTTTCAAAACTGTACAAGGTTCAAGTAGTTCAAGTTCTTATCTTTAAAATGACTACTTGTACATCTACATACGATATTTCTACAATTTATGGTGATTTTTACAAAACTGCCTATCATTTCAAACACCAATCCGTACCAGCCTGGGATTATGGACCTTTTCACCCAAGTTGGAGGTCATTAAAAAATATGATAAAAATTATGAGAAAACTAGACACATTTTGGGAACTCCCTGAATTTATGGATCTAGTTTTTGACTTCGTATGATTTTTCTATGACTTTTCTAAAACAACGCAGAAGGGTTAAAGTTAGTTAATAGCATATAAATTTCATAACACTTTGTATTATGTTGAGCAAAGTGTATAACAATAAGTTCTAAATATTGAATGTGTTTCCTTGTTAGTTTATCATCATAAAATGAAACTTAGTCACTCATTATAAGATTATTCATTCATTTAGAATACGTATATTAAGCTATAATAAGCATAGTTTATGGATTCATAACACTGTTGCAGTTTCATAAAAGAGTTCTTATACACTACAAATGTTTTGGATAAACTATAATAGGTATAGTTTATGATTCATCACATAACACACTCGTACAAAAAGGGTACATTCATACAAAAAGGTTCTATACTCACGCACACTACACGTAAACTCGTTAACTCAGAATGTGAGACTATCTCTCCCCGTACGTCCGAGTACGGGATCCCAATTCCTGTAAGTTATAACCAAAATCTCTTGTAGGGAGAGCATGATAATTGTGTATAGATCTATATTGGGGTTGACATCCCACACCTTGCTGCTAGCTACAGCCGGATCAGTAGGTCTGCGGGTAACAAGAGTCATAGGATCAGGGCGTCTAAAAGACGTTGTGCAGGTTACCTCTAGTCATAGTATGATTATAGCGACTCACATAGGGGGCTAACAATACATAAACTTTACGGGATTTTTATAAAACAAAAGGGGTTTTATGTCGATTTAAAATCACTTGTATATCAATAAATACATATATTACTATACACTCTCGGTTTAGGTATTTATGACTACACATCTCTCGGGATATAGAACTACATACACACATTAAAGAAAATATTGGATTTTCCGAATACATATTCCATCGCTTTTACAAGGAAAATGGTTTACTTCTCTAAAGAAATCTCTTATGAACTCACCAACCCTCGTGTTGACACTTTTTCAAATAACTTGTATTCTCAGGGAATCACTAAACAGGTAACCAAGTGCTTTTGAGGATGGGACGTTAAGGCGTCAAACTTTTCATATTTTGTCAACATATTGTAATTGATTTTGAAACATGTAATTCATACAATGATGCAACTTCTTCAATTATATATATGTTGGTTGTGTTTGCTTAAATCACTATTGCATTTTTTGTTATGATACTATACATGAAGTCCTCCACCCCCGGACGTTTCCGCCATCCTTGGTTTGGGGGTGTGACATATACCTATTATAGTTTGCATGTATGTTATGTACTTGGTTCGTGTATTGATCTGAAAACTATGAAATTATGATAGTAAGTTGAAAACGCCCCTTATGCTCAGCATGTTACAAAAGGGATAAAATATCCAAATATTTTATAAAATGTGGAAATCATTTGGTTGTATCAATTGCATTAGTTTTAAACATGTTGAAATTCTTTTGTATAGGTTCACAGAATCATTTATGTTTGGCTTGTATTCCCCTCCCCCTTGAAAATTATAAAAATAGTAAAAGCATAGGGGTATGAATTCACTTCTATTTACGTGAAGGTGTCGGAATGTGAAACTGAATGAGGACCTTCGAGTTGTTATATGCGGAATCAACGGAGTCTTAATAATAATTAAACACATATACGCGTAATATTAGCGAAACCATTATTTATAGTGTCGGAAAACACTTGCTTTTAATTTAGGAATGTTACTGGGACTCGATTGAATCGGAAAAAGCAGGTTTTCAGCCAAGTTCACAACTTGGGGAGGTTTGCGGTCGTGAACTGTTCTCGGCCGTGAACAACCTCTTGAATGGTTTACAGCCTGCACTTGTGTTCTTGAAGAAATATAAAGATTTGAAGGGTTCACGTCGTGAACTGATTTCAGCCCTTGAAGATTTGAACGGTTTGTGGTCGTGAACTCAAGAACAAAAATGTTTGATTTGATGAAACGACGTGTGTTTGATGCTCCAAAACGAGTTCCAAGGTGGATTGAGTGATAGATGAAGAGAAAACTTGGGTTTTCGTGTGATGGTTTTTAGAGAGAGAAAATGTGTTTTCGGCCCAAAAACATAAATGGGGGTTGGAACATTTATATATAGGTTGTTTTTATGGTTGGTGGTGGGGTCCACCAGCGGTGAATGGTTTTCAGCCGTGATCGGGTTCATGGCCATGAACACCAGTCAGACCGATTTTCGCTGATTTTTGAAGAAACTTGAGTTTTCGTGTGATTTTGGTTCCGACTCTTATATAAAATTTAATTATATAACTTAAATGATTTTCCAAACCCTAAGAATTTGACGGAACTACATAAAAATTAAAAATTTATTTAATAGAATTGGGCTAACGTGAATGGAAAAAGGTTCGGGTTGTCACATCATTCCCACGATAGAATGAATTTCGTCCCGAAACTATAACATAGAATACAAATCATGGACTCGGAAAAATATGTGGGTACTTTTGTTTCATTGAATCTTCTCGCTCGCAAGTGAATTCAGGTCCCCGCTTGGCATTCTAGCGGACCTTCACTATCGGTATGCGACTTTGCTTTGTTCATTTGACTTCCCCATCCATGATTTCGACTGGTTCTTCCTTGAAGTTTTGATTCTCATTGATCTCGATCTCATCAAGAGGGATCACAAGGGTTTCGTCGGATAGACACTTTTTAATGTTCGACACGTGGAAGACGGGATGAATGTTGCTAAGCTCTTGGGTTAAATGAAGTTTGTATGCTACGGGACCGATGTTAGCGAGCATCTCGAATGGTCCAATGAATCTCGGATTTAAATTTCCACACTTCCCAAAGCGTATCACGCCCTTCTAAGGTGAGACCTTTAACATAACACGGTCACCAACCTAGAACTCCAAGGGTTTTCGTCTGTTGTCGTTGTAGCTCTTTTGTCGGCGTAGCTCTTTTGTGTATCTCTGGAGGCTTTCAGTTGTTCTCTGATTTGTACGATCTTTTCTGTGGTTTCGCGAATGATTTTTGGGCCTGTGAGAGTGCTATCGAGGACTTGACTCTTAGTTATTTGTGTGTCACCCACCTCAGCCCAACACAGAGGATATCTGCACTTACGGCCATAAAGGACTTCAAACGGCATAGCCTTCGTACTGGTGTGATAGCTGTTGTTGTAGGAGAACTCGACTAAGGGAAAATAGGTGTCCCACGACTAGGGATGTCAACGGGACCAAACGGGACCTGAAATAGCTGTCGCCGCTCCCGCCCCCGAAAACAGTTGGTGCCCCCGCTCCCGGTCCCGCCCCCGGCTCCCCCGCTTACATAGCCCTTGGTCCCGCCCCCGATTACCTCCATCGCTCCTGGTCCCGCCCCCGTTCCCCCGGTTTATAGGCTTAAATTCGATTTTTTTTGCTAAACAACTACCTTGGTTTAGGCTAAAAATACTATTTTTTAACAACTTTAAAAGCTTAAAACTTAATATTTTAGAAACTAAAAAAATCCAACATTACAAAATGACAATTCTAACAATCTTATAAATATAAAATACAACAAATCCAATATTACAAATATAAAATACTTACATGTCCAAAATTATATGATCAATTCAACACCTCTTAAATATCCATTAATTGGAAACGGGAAAGTAAAACCTAACCTAAACCTAAAATTAGAAAATCTTTTTTGTATATGTGTTTTATATTAAATATATATTTTTTACATAAATGTATAACCGGGGCCCCCGCAGGAGTATGAGAAAGAAATACCAACTCCCGACCCTGGTCCCGAAAATAAGCGGGGTTTAATTTTTCCCCCGCTCCCGGTTTTTTAAAAATTTAGTCCCGTACAGGATCGGTGTCCCACGGGAGCGGGGTCCCACGGGGGTTTTTGACATCCCTACCCATGGCTTACCAAAGTCTATAACACATGCTCTTAACATGCCTGCGAATTTCTAAATGGTCCTCTCACTCTGACCATCGGTTTGTGGATGGTAAGATATGCTCATATTCAGCGTAGTTCTAGGAGCCTTGTCCAATGACTGCCAAAATCTCGAAGTGAATCTGCTATCTTGATCAAAGATAATGGACACAGGTACACCATGCAGACAGAGTATCTCTTGAATGTAAATTTGTGTCAATCTCTCCATCTTGAAGGTTTTTTTGATTGGCAGGAAGTGGGCATATTTAGTCAATCTGTCGAAAATTACCCAGATGGTATCGTACCCACTCGGAGACTTGGGCAATTTAGTGATGAAATCCATCGCAATCCTTTCCCACTTCCACTCAGGTATTTCTGGTTGTTGAAGTAGACCTGAGGGCTTTAGATATTCCACCTTCACCTTGGCTCAAGTCAGGCACTTTGCCACGAAGGTAGCGATCTCTGCTTTCATATTTTGCCACCAATAGAGCTTTTTGAGATCCATATACATCTTACCCGAACCTAGATGAACGGAGTATCGAGTCTTGTAAGCATCGCTCATGACTACCTCTCTGTAACCGCCAAACTTTGGGGTCCATATATGATTCAAGAAATAATAGACTCTGTCTCCCTTGATCTCTAAGTTCTTTTCCATTTCCTCAAAGCTTCATCTAACATGTTCCCTGATTTCAAATCTTCCAGCTGAGCCTCACTGATTTGAGCGGATAGATGGGAATGGATGGTCGTAGTTAGTGTCTTCATTCTGAGACCTGAGTACTCCTTCCGGTTGAGGACGTATGCTACCACATTGGCCTTGCCTGGATGATAGCGTATTTCACACTCATAATCATTGATTAGCTCCACCCATCGTCATTGTCACATGTTCAATTCCTTCTGATCGAAAATGTGTTGTAGGCTCTTATGGTCGGTGAAGACAGTGCACTTGGTTTCGTAGAGATAATATCTCCATATCTTTAATGCGAAGACCACTGCTCCCAACTCCAGGTCGTGAGTTATATAATTGACTTCATGTGCTTTCAGCTATCTCAAGGCATAAGAAATGACTTTTCCTCTCTGCATGAGCACACAGTCTAGGCCCTGATTGGACGGATCGCAGTAGACAACAAAGTCCTCCGTCCCTTCTGGCAGAGACAGGATAGGTGCGCTGCATAAGGCCCGCTTCAATGTTTGAAACGCAATGTCTTGCTTTTGTCCCCAACTAAAGGGTGGAAGGCTTAGCAATCCTGGAGAAATTTTGGATAAATCTGCGATAGTAGCCAACGAGACCCAAGAATTGACGGATTTCTGTGGGCATCTTCGGTGATGACCAATTTTCAATCGCCTTGATTTTGGAAGGGTCCACGTGTATGCCTTCCTCGCTAACCACATGACTGAGGAAAGTTACCTTTTTGATCCAGAATTCACACTTAGAGAATTTTGCATACAGTTTCTCCGCCCTTTGTTTCCAGCACTAGCCTCAAGTGCTATCTATGGTCTTCCTCACTTCGGGAATAGACAAGTAAATAATCAATGAATACTATCACGAACTCATCTAGGAAGGGGCAGCACACCCGATTCATCAGATCTATGAATACCGCTGGTGTGTTGGTCAGACCAAAACTCATAGTGACCATACCGAGTCCGAAATGTTATCTTAGGAATATCACTCTCATGGACTAGCAACTGATTGTACCCAAATCTTAGGTCTATCTTTGAGATGTAACTGGCTCCTTGCATTTGATCGAAGAGGTCGTCAATTCAGGGAAAAAGATAGTAATTCTTGATGGTGATCTTGTTTAGTTCGCGATAATCTATACACATCTGAAAGGATCCATCCTTCTTTTTCACAAATAAGACCGGGGCTCCCTAGGGTGAGAAGTTCGGCCTAATGAATCCTTTGTTGAGCAATTCATTGAGCTGGCTAGATGACTCTTTCATTTCTGCCGACACTAGACGGTAAGGGGATTTGGCTATAGGGGTAGCTCCGGGGATTAAGTCGATTCGGAACTCGACATGGCATTCGAGAGGGATTCCGAGAAGATCTTCGGGAATGATATCAGGAAAGTTGCAGACTTCGAGGATGCTCTTGAGATCCTTAACTTCCTGCTTTTCATTAACGACATGGCTAGGAACAGTTGGCACTCTTTTCACAGATATTTTTGGGCTTTGATGCATGATATGATACAAAGGTTTGTGCTGAGTTTATCACCATAAATGATGAGGGCTTCGCCATGCCGATAATGACATCGAAGACTTAACCAGTCCATGCCGATAATGACATCGAATCTTTTAATTGAGACTAGCATAATATCGATGTGATAGGAATAACCATTTAGGGTAAGGGTACAGTCTATGAATACGTCGTCAGTGCTCTCTTTCTTACTGTTAGCCATATCGACGGTAAAGGTTTCAGGTTAGCGGTTGGGACTTACGCTTGCGTAGATGCTTGAATGCACGACTAACAAAACTTCTCTATGTACCATTATAAAAAAGAATGCATGCATAAGACTTATCGAGGAGGAACGTACCCGAAACTATGCTGGGATCAGTGAAAGCTTCCTTTTGGCCCATAGCTAGCACTTTCCCCGTGTTTCTAGCTGTTGCCTTTGGAAAATTCATCTTGCAATGCCCAGTCTCACCACACCCATAACAGGCTTGGTTCACTCCAGCTCCAGGAGCCTGATTGGTTGGTTGGACTTGTGTCTTGCAAAAACGAGTTGTATGCCCATTTTTGCCACAGTTTTTGCACAGCATTTCACGGCACAGCCCGTGATGGTGGAAGTTACAATTGTCACACCTTGGGAGGGTTCCAACATATTTACTTCCATTTGCTTGAGTTATATGGGAAGCAGCAGGAGTAGGAGCGACATGCACTGTCACTACTTGTTGCTTCTTGGAGGGATCCTACGGAGACTTTCCCTTGCACTTATTCCAGAACTTTTTATTTTCACCGCTCTCTTTAGGTGGTTCGTGGGCGGCTGGCACGGGATCCTAGTGATCTCCATGGTCAATAAAAGTCTGTGCCAACCTTTTGGCACTGTCAAACGTCAGCGGTCTTGTAGCCAAGACATTCCCTGAGTTGGGGTGTTAATCCCCAAATGTATCTTTCTATTTTCTAACTCTCCGGTGTGACCTATCCCGGGCAGAGAAGAGCAAGATCACTGAATCTCTCAGTGTAAGTAGTAATGTCGGAGACTTTCATCTTTAAATTCTAGATCTCCTCCTCCAGCTTCTGTATCTTGCCTCATGGGCAGTACTCAGCAATCATCAGTTCTTTTATACCCCCCCCCCAACTCATGGCATTAGCCATCAGAAGAGTTAGGGATTTGACTTGGCCATTCCACCAAGTTAGTGCTCTGTCGATGAAGGTGCATGCTGCAAACTTCACCTTGCTGGATTCGGGGCAAGCACATATCTCAAAGATTGACTCTGTCTTCTCGAACTATCGAGTCACAGGAATGAAACCTCTAGTGCCATCAAAAGACCGCAAATTAGCATTCAAAAATATTTGTATGTACATTCCCTGGTGTGACCATAAATGTCACCGAGGTTGGATGTTGGGGCACCACTACCCGCCCCACTTGTACCACTCGCATTGATATGGGGCATTGCAGCAGCTACGGCGGCTGTCACAACTGCTTGGAAGACATTTGAGTCGTACTGAGAAGGTGGCGGCGTCGGATCTGTCGGGGGATTGTTGTTCCTTCTCTTGGGTCTCTTCCTTGGAGGCATATTATTCTAGAAGAATCAAGAAGAAGAGGATGATAAGTCCCCTAGAATTTAGAATCAAGTGATATGGAACAAGGTATATCTCAACCTGATAGATAAAGTGGTCTACTAAGTGATATACAACGGAAAGCTACCAATACAAGTAATTATCGCTAGAAAAGAAATAAGTAGCAACACTTGGAATGAATCTCTACACTGATTTCGACTCTAGATAAAATACTCCTATAGTATTTTAAGTTGTATGTTCTGTTTTATCGATCTCTTGTTATTTATAGCTTGGTAAGTTTTAGGCTTCTTGCAACACCACAGTCACTCCCAGACACATGTTGGTTGTGTCTCAAATAAATATAGTTGATCAGGCTATATTGATTCCAAACATAATTACGTAACTTTCTAGGTTTAACTGCAGTGTCCAACATCCAATACTATTGTTTTTTTCTACTTGTGATACTGCTTCTGGTATGTATATATACTTGTATACTTATAAAATACTTATATTCTTAAAAAGTATACTTTTAGTTCAGAGCATTTCGGCCCCTTAGTGTGTATAGTTGTATACCATGTAAGGTTTGGTATACTTAGTTCACTATAAACAATAGCTCTGATATCAATCTGTCACACCCCCAAACCGAAACGACGGAAACGTTCGGGGTGGAGGACGCCAATATCACAATAATTGCATCATATTAATCAAAGTAAACATAACCATTACATTGAAATATAGGTATATACATCTATTTGTTACATATTTTGTATACATCAAAAGCATAATCAAATATAAAAGATGTGACTCTATACGCTCCGTCTTCTCAAAAGCCTGCGGGAGTACCTGTCTACTGATTTCCTGAGAATACAAGTGATTTTGAAAGAGTATCAGCATTAAGCTGGTGAGTTCATAAAAATGCTTTTGTAATGAAAACCTATCATTGAATATGTAAAAATGTTTGCATTCTTTCCAAGAAAATCCAATATTTTCTAACATATGTATTTGTTATTGTGTTCTGTAGTAGTTTATAATATATTAGTTCATATGCCTGGTTACCACCAGTTGTATTGTATATTGTTGTTTTGAATGAAAAATCATTTGTATGAAAACACTGGCTATCACCAGTAATGTATAGAATGTCCTGTTTAAAAACCTTGGTTACCACCAATATGTATAGCAGTTTCACTACTTAGAATAAAACCATGTATTGTATCCCCTGGAATCCTCCAGTGTAATGTAAAGTAGTTCTATTAATTAAAATAAAACTAATGAAGAATGAAATCCCATAAAAAAAGGTTAGTTTATACTATTGTGAGTCGTATAACCATGCTTGATATGACCTGGTGACCCATACGTCATTCTTTAGGCGTAGGACGTTATGACATTTGACACACAGACATGCCTTCCTAACTGTAGATAGCAGCTTAGGTGTGGGATAGTCAGTCCCGATTATATCTTTTCACAAATCTCATGCTCTCCCTCCAGGAGACTCTGGTTATACTATGATGGGATTTAGCCAGCACCCCGAAAGGTACAATTGAAGTAGTGTCTCACAACCCTGTACTAACTAGTTTATGTGTGGTTCTGTATTGTTCTTTTGTATTTGAATCTGTTTGTATACTTGTAGTGTAACAATAATTATACTTAAATAATTATATAACTTTGTACTCTTGAAATCCGAAAGTAGTAATGTATATCATAAACTAAGTATGTCATAGTTTATATGTCTGTTAATGTATAAGCTTCAAATTCATAAAACTGTGTATTGAAATCCCAAACTATACCTATTATAATTTGCATGTATGTTATGTACTTGGTTCGTGTATTGATCTGAAAACTATGAAATTATGATTGTAAGTTGAAAACGCCCCTTATGCTCAGCATGTTACAAAAGGGATAAAATATCTAAATATTTTATAAGACGTGGAAATCATTTGGCTGTATCAATCGCATTAGTTTTAAACATGTTGAAATTCTTTTGTATAAGTTCACAAAATCATTTGTGTTTGGTTTGTATTCCCCCCCCCCCCACCCCCTTGAAAATGTTAAAAATAGCAAAATCATAGGGGTATGAACTCACTGCTAGTTGCGTGAAGGTGTCATACTTTGCAACTGAATAAGGACCTTCGAATTGTTGTACGCGGAATTAACGAAATCCTAATAATAATTAAACACATATGCATGTAATATTAGCGAAACCATTAATTATAGTGTCGGAAAACACTTGCTTTTAGTTTAGGAATTTTACTGGGACTTGATTGAATTGGAAAAAGCAGGTTTTCAGCCAAGTTCATGACTTAGGGAGGTTTGCAGCCGTGAACAACCCCTAGAATGGTTTATGGCCTGCACTTGGTGTTCTTGAAGAAATATGAAGATTTGAAGGGTTCACGGCGATGAACTGATTTCGCCCTTGAAGATTTGAAGGGTTTGCGGCCGTGAACTCAAGATCAACAATGCTTGATTTGATGAAAAGACGGGTGGTTGATGCTCCAAAACGAGTTCCAAGCTGGATTGAGTGATAGATGAAGAGAAAACTTAGGTTTTCAGGTGATGGTTTTTAGAGAGAGAAAGTGTGTTTTCGGCCATAAAAACATAAATAAGGTTAGGGACATGTATATATAGGATGGTTTCATGGTTGGTGGTGGGGTCCACGAGACGTGAACGGTTTACGACCGTGATCGGGTTCAGGGCCATGAACACCAGTCAGACCGGTTTTCACTGATTTTCGAAGAAACTCGGGTTTTCTCGTGATATGGTTCCGACTCTTATATAAAATTTAATTATATAACTTAAATGATTTTCTAAACCATAAGAATTTGACGGAACTAAAAAAATTCAAAATTTATTTAACGGAATCGGGTTAACATTAACAGATTAAGGTTCGGGTTGTCACACTTGATCAGAAGACGAAAACCTTGGGAATAAGGTTATCGAGTTGGTAAAGGTGCAATGGCAGCCCCGCAAGGGTTTAGAGTGGACTTGGGAGCCAGAAGATGAGATGAGGGAGAGCTATCCAAAGTTACTAGGAGTCGTGGACTTCGAGGACGAAGTCTAATTCAAGTGGGGGAGAATTGTAGCGTTTGTTATGAGTATGTTTCCTTTTTGCCCGTTATATTTTAAAGTTTTTCATTATTAGCCCTTGGAGTTAGTACGTGGGGGCATACCACATGGTAAGCTTAGCGTACTAGCTGAGAAGATAGTACGCAGGGCGTACCATATGGTACGTTTAACATACATGTAACACCGTAAATTTCAAGACAAATTTTTCATTTAAAATAATCATTTTATTCTTAGAAACGCTTGTTTAAAATCTCATTCATAGTCGATTTACAAAACATGACTCCATTTTCACTTGCATAGAAAACCAGGATCCTCCAAAATATGACTCTTTCTCTGGTGTGTACAATCAAGCCGGTGCCGTCCCGTGATACTGAAAGAAACCTGAAAAAACATCACACAAAACACTGTAAGCACGAAGCTTAGTGAGTTCCCAAAAATACCACACATAACACATATTAGCCACTCGAGGCTATAACTCTATGGGTCCGTGCACCCAAACTCTGTGAACCCTCAGGCTCTAACTCTGGGAACCTTCCGGTTCCAACTCTATAAACATGCACAGCATAAATCACATAGAAATAATGCAGTACAACACATCACGTACATATAGCATACAAATACTCTGAACACATAACTCTGGTTACCTACTCAAGGTAAAGTATAGTGAGAAGACTCACCTGGCAAGCAGAAAGCAGATATCCCCACACTGGAATCTCAAACTCGCCACCGCCTAACACGTAAAGCAAATATTCTCATGAATATAACTCTCGAGACTAGAATAAATCCTCTCATAACACCCTCTCATGGGTAAAAGACTAGTTTACCTCTCTCTTGACCCAAAGGCCACATCGCTGACCAAACCCTAAAAGTCAACGACCAACCCTTGGTCGAAATCAAAGTCCTCAGTCTAAGTCAACCCCTGACTGACCCTACTCGTCGAGTCAACTCTGTGACTCGTCGAGTTCCCATAATCAGAACTTCATTCAATCTGCGACCTAACTCGCCGAGTCACCCCAAGACTCACCGAGTCCAATAACTCTGAGTCCACTCGCACTCGACTCACCGAGTCATCCCTCAACTCACCGATTCTCGACTCTACTAGAGAATATTTGGGACTCTTCGACAAGACTCGCCGAGTCCAAATGGACTCGTCGAGTCCAAGGCTATCTTCAACCTACTCGCCGAGTTGTTCTTCCAACTCGTCGAGTTCCAGGCCATCTGCAAGCAACTCGTCGAGTCTACCCATGTGACTCGCCGAGTACCACCATTCTGAATCCATTCAGAAGCACTCCAGGCCATGCAATTGATCCAAAACATAGATCTAGCCTCCTATAACCCATCCATCACGTAAAGTGGCAAACTTTACGTGAATCCAAAGAGATCTAAGCCGTTTGTAACAACGCAAATTTTCAAATAAATTTTTCATTTTAAAACAAAGTGATTTCATTCAACCAATAGTATTTATTTCATGTTTCATATCAAATACATATATAAAATCCCCAAGATCTCAATTAGCAGCAGTGTGTATGCATCATGCCGGCGCCTTCCCACGGTCCTCGCTAGTACCTGAAACACATACATAACAACTTGTAAGCATAAATGCTTAGTGAGTTCCCCAGTATACCACTACACATATACGCCTTTCCAGGCCCGAACCTTACGATCCACAGTACAACGCCTTCCGGCCCATGAGATAATCGCCTTCCGGCCCATAATATTTTGCCTTCCGGCCTGTAACATATTGCCTTCCGGCCCGTAACATATTGCCTTCCGGCCCGTAACATATTGCCTTCCGGCCCACAAACATATGCAACACATAGTACAATTACTTAAACACATATAGCACATATATCATATATCATACCTGACCTTTCTATCACATAATACTTTGCCTTCCGGCCCATAGAACATACATAGCATGCATAGCAACTACCTTTTCAATTATAGCATGTATATAACACATAACACATCCGACCTTCCGATCACACATAGATACCCTTCCGGGTACAGTATAGTGAGAAGACTCACCTCGTGGTAATGTAAGCTATCAACTCTTGAAACTACTCGCACTCGATCCGCCGATCTGCAGACTTTCTATATTACCATATACCCTTATTAATACTCTTATCATTCAAGAGAAATGACCCTAAGAATTTACATGCAGGTCAACTCTGGTCAACGGTCAACTTGACCGGACTCGTCGAGTGCAAAGGCGACTCGGCGAGTCTAGACGTCCTCCCCAATTTTCCCTGTTGTTCCCCTTTTTACTCGTCGAGTATCCCTCTTGACTCGACGAGGTCCTCGTGGAAGAATCGCGGGGCCACCCCGACTCCACTCGCCGAGTCTGAAGAACAACTCGGCGAGTCCCAGTGAATCTTCAAGCTACTCGCCGAGTCTGCTCATCCGACTCGGCGAGTCCATGCCATGCAGTCGATCAACTGCTTCCTGAAACACGTATGGTCCCGAAATACACACTCATGGGACTATCTGGACCTCTAAACATCCTATTACTGGGGTATAAACACTTGGGTAACAACATAATAATCCATCTAATCATCAAATGGGTTCTATAAACCCTAACTTCATATACACATCAATCACAGAAGAACGAAATCCGAGATATTACCTGATTGATGCACTTTCTGTGTCCCCAATCCTCAGAACGTGATTCTCTTGCTGTTCCTTTAGCTAAACCTTCCTCTTCCTTGCACACAACTCTTCCAAACCCAACAATGGTCTTCAATCCTTGCTCCAGATGCACACAATCGTTCTAGGGTTCTTCTCAGTAAGCAAAAACGAACAATGACGGCCTAAGAGGCATTATATACGATCCAAACCAGACGGCTAGGGTTTCTGCTGAACAGCGTCGACTCGCCGAGTCCATATCTGGACTCGTCGAGTCCAGTCGCGAACCCGCGACCAAGCCTGTGGTCCTACTCGGCGAGTCAGGCACCAACTCGCCGAGTCCCCTCCTAAAATGCCCCAAAAATAGTTTTAAAGCAATACCTGAAATTCTGGGCTGTTACACCGTTTGCACATTGGGCTAGGATTTGGGACAAGATGACTCCATCAACCACTCACAAACAGGGACTTTCATGCACTCTAGACCTTCTCCCTTCCAGATCTGAGGTAGCAACCTCAGATCTAACCTCTAAACTCCAATACATCCAAAGATATGATCTCCAACATCCCCAAAATGATGCATCTAAGAAATAGCAGCTCAAAAAACGAGATATTACCTCAAAGGAATGCCCTAATTGAAATGAGACTCGAATTCAAACAAAGCCCCTTGCTCCAAGCCTTCAATCTCCCAAAATTCCTTCACAAATACATTCTCCAAGCTCCACTCCATCCAACAATGGTGCTTCTTCGTGATTTAGGGGTTTCTGGGGCTCAAGGGGTGATAAAGAGGCTGGGAGGGAAACATAATGATCTTTATATAAGGCTCAACCCCGAGAATTAGGGTTTTCTCCACTCAGCGCCTACTCGCCGAGTCCATTACCCTGACTCGTCGAGTCGGCCACTTAACACACGACCAAGTCGCGACTCTACTCGCCGAGTCCGCACATGGACTCGCCGAGTCACTCTTTCCCAATTTACTCTTTTAGCCCTTCAACTCTACTCTTAATATTTCGGGATGTTACAATACAGAGGAGGAGTTTGATCGTGGGTGCGACACCTTGTATGCTGGACGTATGAAGGTTATGCATGGTGTACGGGGAGGATAAGAAAACCTTATTTTAGGGTGTTGCACCCTATATATGGTCCTTAAGCCCCTAGGGGTGGCCTTTTTAGCAGCCTCCATTGCCCTAAAACCCTAATCTCGAAACCTAATAACCTATTTGAGTGTTCTTGAGCCTTGGTCTTGATTTTGATGGTTTATGCTCCTTAAAGTGAAAGAAGAAGAAGTTGGTGGGCTCATTATTTGGAAGGAAGCTTAAAGATCCAAATTTAACTCAAGCTCTTGGTGATTTTTGAGGTATAAAGTCCCAAACTTGATCTTTGTATGGTTAGATCTCTTCATGTCATGGTTTTTATGCTTTTGGTCCCTTTTGGGTTAGTTTGATGAGTTAAGTCGTTTGTGGGGCTTATCATTTTAGATATGGGCATATTATGAGTTTCTTAAGCTTAAAGGTGCAAACTTTATCGGGTTTATGTTCTCATTCATGCATTAAATCATCTCTCAAGTCCTTTTGAGCTTTAAGAGCTTCATTAAGCCATGCATGCATGTAAAGTTAGCAACTTTACGTGATAAACCATCTCAAGGAAGTTAGATCTAAGTTTTGGAGTGATATCTTAATGGATTAAGAGCTGGAAAATGGAAAATTGCAAAATGGAGGAGTACGTTGGGCGTATAAGCAGGCACACTCAACGTACAAGCCCTAAAGTAGGTACATTGCGCTTACGTGTTGAGTATGCCCCACGTACTCAACCAGTTGGGATTTGGACATTTTAGGCTTTTATTTGGGCCATACTGGACTTAAATGCTTAGGGCCTTGTTGGGCCATCAAGTTTTGGGTTGATGCATGTTTTGGGTTCTCTTGGAAAAGGCCCATGAAATGGATTTGGGCCCAATTTGGAAGATTGGGCCATGATTAAGCCTTGGATGATTATTTTGGCAATTGGGCCTTTTTGGATTGTAGGTTTGGGCCTTAGTCTTGGACCAAACTAGGTAAGGGGTAAAATGGTCTTTTTTCCTAATTTTAAACTGATGGTTATGGATTGGAATCTAATTATTAGTTGGATGTTATTTGGTATCGATAACTCTGGGATTTGTCGGACCAGAAGCAAGAGATTTATCAGTGTGATTCAGCAGTTCAAGGTGAGTTATCTCACTATGTTTAGCGGGTCGAAGGCACAAATGACAACCCATGATTTTGTTATGTTAGGAAGCTAGATGTTTGTGTAACTCTTGCATGTGTTATGTACTCTTATGCTTATCAGGCGGGGCCCGATTACCATTTTCTATGCTATGTATCTTTTGATTATTGCATGTGTATATGTTTATATGCTATATGTTTATGTATATGTCGCGTGGGCCCGATCTGTATACCGAGCGGGACACGATGATGGGCGGGGCCCATTATGTGTTCATTGTGTATGATATGTGGTATCTTGGGGACCTTACAAAGCTTTGTGTTTACAGTTTTCAGTTTGTGTTTCAGGTAATTCTAGTTCCAAAGGAAGGTCTCAGGATGATTGCACAACATACACCACTAGTTTCCGCATCTGTGTGATTTCCTCTGATTTTTTAGGATGTATTGATACATATTGATAACTTTGGTTTTATGATAAGGATGATGTTTATTAATCTAAAAACAAAAATTTTATGGCCTTATTTTTTGGATGTTACATGTAACTTTTCTGAGGCAAGTCTTAGTCTTCCGAGCTACTGCACTTGTAGGATCCTCTGTGGATTTTGGGGAAGAAATTTAAAAAATTAGAGATGAATTCATAGAGGATTCCATGATTGATTCAATTGTTGGTTTTTAAGGAGTAAATGGTAAATTAAGAGAGTAATTTTACCTGGGATGTGGAGATCCTCTGATGGGTTTCTGGCGGTACTTTTGGCTTGAGTAATCGTCCGATGGAATGATAATTTTTTTAACCCTAATTAATCACTTTTCATCCAAGACTTTCTTAATGATACAATGAAATGAAATCAAAATTGATGGTAATCGATATGTGTGAAATTAACAATTAAATGGGAGTTGTTTGAATTCTTCATTTGTTTGGAATAGTGAAAAAGGTCGATAGAACTGCCGCTGCACTTGCCGAAAACGAGCATGGTCGGTGAGTTCTCAATCAGGTCCTCCTAACAAAGAGAAACCCGACGAGTGGTTTTGTTGTTGAGACTACAATTGAGAAAGGAGATGGTTTTTCTTTTGAACGCTTTCAAGCCCCGAAGCAGCCTCTTGGACGTCGTTGGTTTCATCGAAGATAGTGTTTATGAAGCCCATGATTAGAACCATGGCGGCCATGGCGGACTAGACCATGAAAATGGTGGTTTGTACGGATAAGAAGCAATCAAATATGAAATCAACGATGCAAATAGTTGAAGAGGGTGAGAAGCGATGTAAATAGGCGAAAAAAGTGAAACAAAAAAAAGTAAGCAAAAAAGTAACGGGCATGTCGTTTTCAACCCCATCGTAATTAACATTTTCGTTTTATGTTTTTTAACCGGTCATATATTATAATAATTTGAAGCAGCCGGTGAGCTTAAAATGTGATTTGAACAAAATATGTATTCGGATGGTATTAGATATACAAATACAATAGTTCATTGGTATTTTTTGTAGTTACAAAATTTAAATGATACTTTTTAAACAATTTTGATACCAGTTACTTTTTTAAATCATAGGTGTGAGCTCCGTGTATTACACGAGTTGATTTAAAAAAAATATTAAACATTAAAATGTAAACAAAAAATATTTTTAATGTAAAACTTTAAAATAAAAAAGAAACAAATGTATTTATTGCAATTTAATATCATATATATGATATTTAATACTTTACATATATAAGTATATAATTTTAATTTTAAAAATTAAAACAAATTAAAAATTAACAAGTAAATAATATTTATTTTAAAAATACCACAAAATATTTTTTTTCCCTATTTAATCATCATAGAACCACCTGTCTTTTTTTCCCTATTTAATCATCATAGAACCACCTGTCTTTTTTTCATACCATATTTGGTAGTCAGGAGGATTTCTTGTTTAGCCCTAGGGTTTGTTTCTGTCATCTTAAAACCCTTTCATGTTCTCTATATCTGTATACGTACATATATGACTCTTCTATGATTAAATTTTCTTATAATTTGAAGTTTACGTTCCGGTTTTTCTGATCACGTTGTTGTTTGTTTTGTTTTCCGATTTGATACGGAAGGGGTTAGAATTCGGAAGAAACGCTACTCAAATTTCAGGAACAGGTTTTTTTTAATTTTTTCGAACTTACACTGCGTTTATTTGATTAGTTTACTGTTTGGTTTAAGTTTTGATGAATTTCTTTTGAGTTTTAAATTCAAAAGCAGTCCTTTCAAATGCAAAATCGACGTGGATTACGTTTTCCCTATTAGGATTGGCTTCTTTTGTAAAGTTTGGTGTCGGTCTTGGTTTTTATATCATATGAATTCATAGAATATGAAGTTGAATATTAGGTGGAACATGAAAAGGTGAATCACTTTTTTGGGATAGTGGAGGTAATGATTGTTATCTATTATTACTTTTTTTTCTTTTTTCGGCTCAGTAATGCTAAGCATTTTCGAAGGTCTTTCTTGGTGATGGCTGGAATCTGTGATACATAGGCATAGTTTTCTAATTGTTTTATAAAGTAGGAGATAAAAATGTGCCAAAGAGGAATCATGGTCATAGTGAGGGGAATTACAATTTCAATGGTATTTTTGTAATGGATATTAAGAGCTTGTTTTTCAATATTCTTTGTTACAAAAATAGGATTGGGATTTTGTGCTACTAGTATATGCTTGAAAGCTGATATTTCTGGCTTGTCTCTCTGATAGTAATTAATAATTAGGGTAGGATCCTGAAACTAGGAATTCTATGGAGGTTTTATTAGTTTTTATATGAGGTAGGCATATCTCTGATTTAGGGTGTGTATTAAAAAACTATGGTCTTACTAGATATTGGCAACTGAACTAAAAGAGCAACTACAAAACTAGATATAGCCGATGAATTGCAATCAGCATTCGTTAAATTACATGTAGTCAATGTGAAACATGGGTATACATAGATATAATACGAACAATCTTGGAAGAAAATAGGGAATCAACAAGTGATGTTTTTTTTTTTTTTTTTTTTTTTTTTTTTTTTTTAATAACATTATATAACCTTGGTTGACTCAACCAAGGGTTCTTGTTGAATTTGAATTTTTGAAATGGGCTCTTTTACTATATTAGTTTGGAACGAAAAAATATTAATTGTTGCTGGGAAAGAGACTAGTAGCTTAATTAGGTTTAATTGACCAAATCTGATTCCTTGTATTCTTTTTATTTCACTAACAAGTACTGTAGTTCTTTAGGAATGGATCCAAATTTGTTAATCCTGCTGTGGCGTTATTAATTATCTCAATTCTTATTAATGGTAATATAATATTATCATAGTATAGTAGAACAATTTATAGGCATGCATATATTTACAAAATCCTCTGTCTACTGAATTTGACTCGAGTTACATATTCCGTAGGACAATGGAAAAAAACGAAACCGGGTGGCAACAAGCTCCAGAAGCCCCAACTCTTTGCATAAACAAGTGTGGATTTTTTGGCACCCCAGCCACAATGAACATGTGTTCAAAATGTCACAAAAACATCATCTTAAATCAAAACCAAGCCAAACTCACTGCAAGCATCATCAATGGCGACTCAACCTCAACTAACCCCACCACCATTCCTCTCCATCCTCAACCACCTTCTGAGGTGGAGGCGGTGGTGGCCCAACCATCCACCGTACCACCACCACCGTCAGCTGGTCCGTCTCGGTGCACCGCGTGCAGGAAACGGATCGGGTTAACCGGGTTTAGTTGTCGATGTGGGAACGTGTTTTGTTCGGTTCATCGGTATGCTGACAAACATGAGTGTTCGATTGACTATCGCGCAATTGGGAAAGATGCGATAGCGAAGGCAAATCCGATTGTGAAAGCGGAAAAGCTTGACAAGATATGAGAGAGAGGGAAAGAGGGGTAAATATAAATTAGGCACTTATTGGTTATGGTGGTATGTATGGGGTGATGATTTTTTAAGTTGATTTCTTTGTGGTTATGTCCTTTGTTTTCATGAAATTTTTTTTATTTGTATGTGGATAGTCAAAGTCAAAGTCTCAGTCTCTTGTTGGGTATGACGAACATTCGAGCCTTTTTTGTTACATAGAACAAGAGGTTATTACAAAACACAGAAATTTAGACCCTATTTGGCTTGTATTGGATTGAGATGGTGTTATTTTTGCAAAGTATGTGACTATGTTTTATGTGAAGCAAAACAAAACAAAGAAGATTTGATGATAAATTCGTTGTTATCTGTTTCTAGCAAAAAGGTAAGCAATAGAGGCTAAGAAGTAGCATTTCTTAGTCGATCTAATTCTTAATTAGTCAATTTCATGTTTACGACCATAAATATAACAGAAGTAACTTGTAAAAACTTCAACTTTAACATTTGTTACTCTACTTTTGTTTTATATTTCATTAAAAAAAAAAGCAAAGCGAAAGCAAATTGTAATTTTGGCCGTCGAGTTTAGCATATATAATCTGAAACCGCTTTCTTACCTTTAAGAAGAATGTTTTTTTGTGGCAGAAGATAGAGGGAGGAAGAGTGGAACCTACTATCTACCACACCTCAAATACGTCCATCACACCCAATATGTAGATCTGGAAATGGGGCGGGTTTGGAGCGAATCGACCTTGATTCAAACCCTTTTAACAAATCTCAAAATCCGATCCAAATCCGCTCCGTAACCCACAGGGTTTTGAATAATCAAATCCATACCCTTATCCACCGAATCAATGGATATCCAAACCTGCCCAATAACCCTAGACTTTTTGAATTATTAAACATATTTTACTTAATTCATAAAATAATATTTCTTAAATAAAACAAAGGTTGATTTAGAAACCACATTATGTACTCGAGAACTTTCGATTGGAATTAAAAATCACTATTGTAGTAACTTCTGATTTATTTTTTACTATCAATTATAGTGATAAAAAATAGAATGACAAACTTTCTTTCAGTTGATGAATGAATTTATTGATTTATGAATGAAATATAAATGAAATGACATCATAATTCTTAGTAGAAGACTGAAAGTCTAGAAATCGACTCCTTGATTCTTATATATAAATAGTTTGGACTTTAGCATTTTCCCTTTGGACTTTCGTTTGGAATTAAAATTAAACTTTAAGCAATATAAAATATAAAGCAATAATTCAAAAATTATACGGGACGGGTTATAAACAAAGCGGATCGGTGATGATCCATACCCGACCCTTTTAATAAAAAGGGTTAGCGGGTATGAGTCGTTAAAGGGTAAACGAATCAAAAACTATGCTCCAAACCCACATAATTCTTAAGGGTTTGGATCGGATCAGGCTCAAAATCCGCTCCATTACCAGGCCTACCAATATGTCATATCATCATCTTAATCATAAATTGGTATTATAACACCAAATATAAAAATAAGCAACAACAAATAACATGTAACAACACCACTTGTTTTCTATTTTATTTTTTAATTTTTTTTATGTTTCTAATTCCCATTTTTTATTTTGTTTTATTTTTTTAATTTATGTCATAATAATTTAAAAAAAAAAAACATACAAACTAAATAACATATAATTAATATAAATATTAATTAAAAACTACATTACAATGAAAAAACATAAAACCAATAGGAGGAGGTGTGATTTTGTTTAAAGGAGAAATGTTGGGGTTTTGATCCATAGTAGGGAAAAGTTTTTTTTTTTTTGAAGATTTGAGAGTAATAAAAGATTTGTAAAATATAAAGGTCAATATATATATATATATATATATATATATATATATATATATATATATATATATATATATATATATTTGAAAAAAGATTGAAATTGTATTATTTCTTTTTTACATTTTTGACCGTTTTACAACGGTTGAAAAATTAAAAATATAGACGTTTGATCATTTTTGCTTCGAATTCTTCCCATTGTCGAGCGTTACACAGTAACGTATTATAACGTAACGCCTAATAGTGCACGTCGGGCGTGGTGTTCGACACGTTATAATGGTGTTTTTACACCTCTACATCGGATTAACGCGAATACGCGTTGCCCGTACCTAACAGTCTAATATATTTTTAGTAATATTGAAGGCTTTATTATTATTATTACTATTGTTATTAAAATAAAAAAATATTTCATGTTAATATTATTAAACAAAAGCATATATATATATATATATATATATATATATATATATATATATATATATATATATATATATATATGTGTGTGTGTGTGTTTTTGATACCTTTAAAAACGTATTTACACATATAAAATACGGTAAATACGTATAAATACATTTAAATAAAAAAAAAATTAACTTTTTAAAGGTAGGTGAACATATATGTTTCTTGTATGTTTATTATATATATATATATATATATATATATATATATATATATATATATATATATATATATATATATATATATATATATATATATATATATTACATGTAAAAACACGAAAATATATATATTTAAAATGTATTTATTTGATAATCTTAATATTACGAATTTAAAAATAATTTATTTCTTTTCATTTTTAATACTACTAATAATAATAATAATAAAGTCTTTAACACTACTATAGTCTACATAGATAGCATGTGTGAAGAAAGCAAATAATGAAAAGTTTAATTGGGATATGTGAAGAAAGCAAAGAATGAAATTTTTTTAGCCTAATTAGGGTAGGGATATGTTTTGGACCAAGGAGGTCGTAAGTTCGACTCCTCCTTCCTCTTTTCTTCGATGTGCTTGGAGAGCTAGGTAGGGGATTCAACACTTGTCGTGTCGCATCAGTTGTCATCATAATTGTCATTACAGGTTACATCAAAATCCTTTTCCATCTTGGCATGCATGCCACGTAGGCATATTATTTACTAAAATTGTTAAAATTAGCCAAAGTAAATAAATTATTGTTGGGATGCAAAGTTTTTCATTCATGATTTTGTAAATTTTTAACTTTTGTAAAACCCACTTGCATGTGGTGCTTTTAACATTTAGATCCATTTGGTAGTTAGAGTAAGAGAGAGATATGGAAACACCTCTATAAATAGTGGGTTTGTCCACTTGTAGAGGTGTGCTTGAGAGATATAGAAGTGAGTGTGTAAGTATGTGTTAATTATGTAGTCTAGATCTAGATCCTTTTTGAAACACCATATACATTCAATATATCTCTTAAACACCCAAATCACTATGTTCAATTGTGTAAGCTTTAATTCCGCATGCCAAACCATGTTCTTTGTCACTACAATTGGTATCAGAGCGGGTCTTCAAGATCAAGGTGATTTTTTGAAGAACGATTCTCGGTTTGGCAACTTTTATCGCAATTTAAGCAATTTTGGTGAGTCTCTCTTTATGATCTCTCGTAAATTCATTAAACTCGTGCGTAGCGTTTTTGAATTTTGATCAATTTGTTTCGTTGAATCTAATCTGTTTTTACCCCATTGGTGATTCAACAATTTGTTTTTAAATCGATCAAGCCCAAATCTGAATTAAAAAGTTTAATCCATTTAAATCCAAGTGTTTCGAGATGTTTACTGTTCATACAATTTGTTTAAAAGCCCAATCAAATAAAATTTGTTACTTTTCATGTTTGAGTCCAAATCAAAAATCGTTAGTGTTCATGACATTTTTGAACCCAATAAATTATAAAACTCATTCAATTGATATTACTGTTGGTCAATATTCCTCATCTTTACACGGTTTATCAGATTTTACATTTTGATGAAGCATATCTCGTTTTTCTTTATCAACGAGTTCATGAGTTTGTTTTCGTTTCTTTCTCTTTAAAAATCGATTGGTTATGACTGTTAATATGAGATTGGGAATCGATTTCGTATGATTTATTATATGACGAAATTGATTTTGGTCAAGCTAAAATTTGAGAAATCAAAAAAAATTGGTTGTTTGATCTGGAAGAATATGGTCAAGAATATTATGAAAAACAATAAAGAACAGCTCGAATATGGTATTTGATCTGAATTTGATCAGAAAAGTGTTTGATTAGTGTGTTTGTAAAATGATGGATTTTGATTTCGATGTCGATTTTATTCGTGTTCTATGTTCATCGGAGTCGTCTGACAATCGAGTCCAGTTGAAAATTCAATGAACGATGTCTAATTGATTGTTAATTAGTGATAGTATTGGATGATTTTAGATCACACTTGGAGTTCAATTTCGTTATCTGTGAACGAAGATGTGGGTGTTGACTTTTTGAAGTCAAACTTTGTTCGATTGATTTGGATGTTTTGGATTTGTTATGGGTATTGTTCTTGGAGTTATAATCGACTACAATAAGACGATGTTCGAAGTTTGAACTTGGATTTGTAGTCGATGGGTCGAAGGTTTGGATTACAGTTAAGGGGTAAATTAAAAACGAAGCCTTGGGTATTGGAATCGATGGGTGGAACGAAGAATGAAGAACTAGGTTAAAATACGAAAGGGGGTATGTTCATTACTGTTCATAATAGAGTCTTCGTATGCTTCATATCTTTGGTTAATTGAGGAAGATGAAATTGTGCACGAAGTTTGTATTTGGGTTTAATTGGGAAAAAAGAAGAGGGTTTGTATTTGGGTTTAATTGGGAAAAAAGAAGAGGGTGTTTAGATTTTGAATTTTCGAAGGGTATATGCTGAATATTCGAAGGGGTAATATTGGAAATTTATACGAAGATTTTTCCTGTTCATAATTTACTCTTGGTATGCTTACTCTTCGTATGAATTGAAAAAGAAAAGAAAAGTTTCAAAAACAGCCCCTGAACCTTCAAATTTTTAACACTTCGAAAATTAAAGCAAGTTTCGTATGTTTAATACTTTTCATCCAACTTCGAAAATTATTTGTGACTTCGTATTTTTGGTACAAGTCTTCGTATGTTTGAGAAAAAGGGTAGAATTTACGAAGATGGTCCCTGAAACTTCGAATTTTTGGCAGTTTTCATCCAAATTCGAAAAATGACTAATTTTTGCTGGAAATTGAAGATTGTGCATTTCAGGCCCCTGCAGTTTGTGCAAATTGATGCTTTTTACCCAGATTTGAAAAAGGGGAGAGTTTTGCATATTTTGCTGTTTTGGGCGCAACGGGTCACTGCATAATTTTGAAATTGACAATTTCTACCCATTTTTGAGAAATTTTGTCAAAGGCGATCCGTGAACGACAATAAAAATTAAATATTTTTTGGGTTTTCTGGATTGAAGCACAAAGTTTATGCCACATGTTAAGGGGGAGTTTTGACATGAAAAATTCCAAATAGAGCACGTTCTTTTTCCTTTGGAGTTTTATAATTAAATTTCGATTATAAAAAGGGGGAAAAGTTTTATATGGAAATTCGAACTTGAATATTTCATATTACGCGGATTTGAAGACCGAAGTGATCTTGAAGTTTTGAAGCCACGAGATGATGTAATTGGAAGTTCGGAAGTGATGTATTCGAAATGGGTTTGGTGTTATTGAAGATTTTTGGGGTGTGTTTTTATGCGCAACTTTTGGGTGATTATTTGGAGTTTGGAATACTCTTAATAATTTGTTGCTGCTCGGTTTGTAAGGTCTCACATCCTAGAGCCCAAATTAAAGAGTCATGGAAGAATTGAAGATTGAAGTTCGTTTTGACATGTGTCACCTTTGAGCCTCGAATCGCGTAGTGATTGATTTTGGAAGATTTGAAGTGGGTCATTCATTCCTAACTTTGAGGGGGAGAATGTTGGGGTGCAAAGTTCTTCATTCATGACTTTGTAAATGTTTGACTTTTGTAAAACCTACTTGCATGTGGTGCTTTAGCCTTTAGACCCATTTGGTAGTTAGAGTGAGAAAGAGACATGTAAACACCTCTATAAATAATGGGTTTGTCCACTAGTAGAGGTGTGCTTGAGAGATGTAGAAGTGAGTGTGTAAGTGTGTGTTAATTATGTAGTCTAGATCTAGATCCTTTTTGAAACACCATATACATTCAATATATTTCTTAAACACCCAAATCACCATGTTCAATTGTGCAAGCTTAAATTCCGCATGCCAAACCATGTTCTTTGTCACTAAAATTATCCGATTTAGTGAACTTTTCTATAAAAAAAATATAACTTAATTGTTAATTTTTCCAAAATTTAGTATTTTTCTATAGATTTCTTTATTATTTTTATGTTCTATAAGGAATTTGGTACATAAATATTTAAATCTAACTATTAAATTTTAAGTTTTCTTAAAAACTTCGAACTTAAAAGACAATATAACAAAGGCACCCCATTTTTAAATTTATCTAAATTTTACTGTTAAACTATTTTAAATTTATAACTTATTTTTTAAAAAGTGCAAAACTAATCATGTGGTTTGTTATTTTCTTTGAATTTTGTCCCACAACTTTCCGATTAGCAGATTTCATCCATAAAACCATTTATCGATGCGGTTTTCATCCCTGGACATAACAACGGTTAGTTTAATATGTTAGCCAACCCTATGTGCCCCTCACGTGAGGGTAAATTGGCCATTTAACTTGCATTTCTCTCATATATTAGATGACTACTTCATCCCTATATAAGCTTCCACTTAATTGTTTTGTATCTGATCTCCTCTCTGGTGAACTTTCTATCTCTCATCTTTGGCACTCTCCTCTCGCATCAAAAGAAGGAAGCACAAATTCAGATGACATTCACATCTAATAGAAGGTATTCCACTAAACTATTTTTTTTAGTTTTGTTAAGCTGATCATAGAAAAACGTTTAAACAACGATTAGATTCCATTGATTCATAACAAGTTGAAGCTTTTAGACCAAAAAAATTCAATATGTACCCAAAAGAGAACATCACAAGCTTAAACCTAACAAAAACATAAAAAGTTGTAATATTGAAGCTTCACCAACTCGAACCCTATCAAGAAGTATCATATAATCATTCAACCATTTTGAATGACCTTTGATAGATTCTTAACTGCCAAAAGGAGCTCCACATCTTTACCTTTAGATCCAAAAATGTGAAGTTTCCAATAACCCTACTGATAGAGTAGGGGAATCCTTTGAGCTACTCCAACATAACACCTTTTTCTTTAAAGCTTGACTCCTAGAACATCCTTAAAATCCTTCCTTGTTTTCATGTGTCCTTCCATATATCACGCTCGATTTCAAGGGTTAGGTCTAGCTGGAATTGGATGCTTGGCACCATTTGTTTGTTATGGGTTTATCTTAGAAAATCAGGTTATTTTTTATTACATAGATGTAACACCTGTGTTCCGGATTGGTTAAGCTTACTTTATCAAGGACCAAAAATAAAGTTTTGGAGGAAACTCTGTGCCACAACGTCGTGTAAGGATGCCCACGATGTGGCAATGATTAAATGGATCGCATGTTTTATTTGGACCACCACGGCATAGCCAAGGGTTGCCATGATGTGGCAGCTGTTCTAACCCAATCTCATGATTCGTTTAGGGTTTGCTTCATATTTAAACCCCTCTAAGCCATTTCTAGGGTTCATTACCAACATCCAACTCCCTTATACCTCATAGAAACCCTAGCCCTCATTCCCTTGGTGATTTATGGCATTTTGAAGCATTTGATAGCTTAGAGAAGATGAGAAGAAGGAGAAGAATGTGTTATATTGTTGGATCTTGAAGGGAAGCAACACCATCAACATCTCACATTGTTTTTAGACCCTTGTAAGTGTCAAAAGATCAAATTTTATGGATTGGATTGGTTAGATCTAAGATATTGTCCCATGTTCTTCATGTTTAAGCAAGTTTGATTGGATGAAGCTCATAAAGTAGGCAATTGTATGATTCTTCTGAGTCCCATGAGCAACATATGTTGTAGATCTAGACTTTGTTTGGAGTTCTTGTCATTTGCTTGATTTTTAGTCTTTTTAGCTCATTTTGACATAAAATTGATTCAAGACATATATTAGACATACATATCTATAAAGCTTTCATCTTTATGATAGATCTGGTATTTGAAACCCTTCTGGATTGGTTGGGTTAAGGGATTTTAAGATTAAGGTATTAATGGTTAAGATATTGTTGTATTTGACTTTAGTTGGACCTAGGGTTGGAGATCTTGATCTCTTTGGGTGTCTCAATGGATAAAATTAGAAACTTTATGCATTTAAACCATAATATGGACCTAACGTCCACGTCGTGGAAACTGGGAAATGTTCGTCTATTCGACCGTATAAGGGCCACGACGTGGCCAAAGAAGGCAACGACATGGCAGTTGACTGAAGTTAATGTTGACCATTGACTTTTGACATGGGTTCTTAAGATGGTTGGTTTTAGAGTGGAGACTAAGGTTGGACCTTGTATGATGTGATAGGAGTGTTATAGCAGCGATTACAAGGCTTTGAGCTATGGTTTAGCTGATTCGTAATTTAGGTGAGTCTCTTCACTATACCCATGGGTTAAAGATACAAATGTCAATCTACTAGGATGGGTTATGTCGGATGCTAGTTGTTTTTGTGACTCTTGCATTATATGTTGGGATGGGCTCATTAGTATGTATGTAGGGGTGGGCCCATTTGCATGAGTAGGTTGGGCCCATTGTATGTTGGGCTAGGTACATTTGTGTGTTGGGTTAGGTCTATTGATTAGGAAGGGCTATGCCCATTATTATGGATTAGTCCCAATGTGCGGGTAGGCCCAATGATATCTATGGTTTATGGTATTTTTGGGAGCTTACTAAGTTTTGTGCTTACAGTTTCATGTTTATGGTTTCAGGTACTTCTGGTACGAAAGGGAAGGGCCTGACGTGACCGCACAACATCCCCCAATGTTTTTCGTTGTAACGCCTGGTTCCCTAGTACGCATTTAATTAATTAATGTATTTATTTTGAAAGAAGGACTGGATGAGTTAGTGGCCCTAACTCGTCGAGTAGAGGGCATACTATGCGCATGGTTTAAGTTATCGACTTGGCGAGTCGAGTCCCTGACTCAGCGAGTAGCTTGGCCAGGGTGAAACCCTAGATTTGGGGTTTGCACCTTATTTATCCTTCACCCCGGCCTCCATCACCTCCACACCCTACTTTCGAAACCCTAATCAACCTTGTGTGTTCTTGAGCTATTTTTATTTCCATTTTGTGATTTGAAGCTAGAAGGAGAAAGGAAAGGCTAGAAGATCCAAGGAGAAGGCAGAAGATCTAGAGCTTGGGTTGCATTTCAGACTTGTTATAGGTATAAAGCTTATACCTTGGCTCCTTTTCACTTAGATCTTCATTTAAGCTTGCTTGTTGTCACTTTTGGGCCATTTCCAAGGCCATTTCCGAGTTATGGGCTCTTGGTGGAGATAGGACTTCAGATCTGGGCTCTCTTGAGCTTTAGAAGCTCAAAGTTGCCACCTTTATTCAACCTTGTCCCCATTCCATGCACTAGGTCTCCATTTTAGCTTAGTTTTGGTGTTTTAGCTTTATAACACCATGCATTCATGTAAAGTTAGCAACTTTACGTGTTATTTTGGCCTAACAAGTCCAGATTTGTGAGTTTGTGGCATTAGAATCAATTAGGATCGACGGATTGAGTGGGGGCTTGAGGGGACTCGGAGAGTTGGATATCCAACTCGTCGAGTCGGATTATAACTCTCCTCTAGTATGACATTGGACCAACTAGTGAGTCTAGGAGACGACTCAGTGAGTTGGTCAAGGACTTTTGAGTAAGGAAGACTGAGGAACTCATCGAGCTCAAGGAGGTACTCGACGAGTTACCCAAAATTGACTCGATGCTATGATAGGAAGAACTCGAAGAGTTGTGAAAGAACCTATTGAGTTGAGACGAGATTTCGGTGTGTCCTGATTTGTTGAACTCGGCGAGTTGAGATACCAATTTGACGAGTCGAGTCGTTTTGTCCCAATCCTGCACAATGCCAAAATCAACGAGTCAGTAAAGGGACTCGGCGGGTTGGCTTGGTTTATTTACAAGGCTGAATGGCATAGGAACTTGATGATTTAGAAGGTACTCGACGAGTTGATTCGACTGGGAGTTGACTTTGAATTTGATCCTAGGCATATCGGTCATTCTTACCCTAAGCAAGATTGTCATTTTTTTGACTAAGTATTATTGTATAGTGATAGTCGGGAAGTCGTGGGAGCAGCCAGCAGAGATTTCCTCACGCATGAGTTCAACATCCAGTTTGAGAGGTGAGTTTTTCTCCAATAGAGCGGGTCGAGGACAACAAGGTCGGCTCGTATATGTTATGTGCATGATCAGTAGTAAAGTGTGGGCAGGGCCCGTATCTCAAAACATTACTTGAGTATAGTTATGTGACTTTTTGATAGATATACTTGTTGTCTGTGTGATACTTGTATACATGTTAGCAGCGGAGTGTGGACGGGGCCCGAATCTCATAGACATCAGTGTGTGGGTGGGGTCTGAATCTCCTAGACAACGAACTGTGGACGGGGTCCAAATCTCCACGAGAGCAGGTGGAGCCCGTATCTCTTAGTTATATGTTATTAGTATGGTATGTGGTAGTTTGGGGGAGCTCACTAAGCTTCGTGCTTACAGTTTTCAGTTTTGGTTTCAGGTACTTTAGTTAGCAAAGGGAAAGGCCCAGGATGATCGCATGGCACTCACCACAGTCTTCAACCTGGGATATTTACTCTGATATTTGATACAGTACTTTTGATATGTTGTTTAAGATACACGATATGGAATTGTATTATGTTGTTTTATGAGTTATGAGTTTTCTTTAATCATTTAAAACAAAATTTTTGGATAGTATTTTTGGGATGTTTCAAGTTGGTATCAGAGCCTTGGTTTGAGGGATTTAAGCACACTTTTGGGTATGTCTGAACTCAAACAAAGGAATTTGTATGGAAACTTTTAAAAGAAAACCATGTTTATAAAAGGATTTTGAGAAAAGAAAATAGTTTTTGAAAAAGTAAAAGAATTTTGAAAAAAAGAAAAGGGTGTGGTGTCTGCAATCAGCCGGGCTCAAGTAAGTACTCCCAAATTAATTATACAAGTTTATGTTATTATATGTTTATCAGTTTTATGAGAACTGCATGCTAGATTAGGACTAATGATCAAGAAAGGATGCATTATGTGCATGTTATATGTGTATCAGCTATATGAGAATTGCATGCTAGTACAGATTAGTTAGTATAATGGCCTGATTAGAACATGCTTGATGATTATGTGTACTCAATGCTCGAATGCTACTTCCTTTGTGCTTTTAGGAGTTCTAGTTGTCTTTTACTAACTAGTAAATGAATATGTTATGTTACATGTTGTGAGGACTAAATAATTTCAGAATGTTAGGTCTAGCTCTATTTTGCAGCTCTTGTTTGAGTCCAGCCATTGTAGGGTAGGATCTCTCATTCGAAGAATTATCTAGTCTTAATGATATATAATATTATTCGCGAGCTAGTTAGGGGAAGAAACCAGGGACTTCTTATATAGTTGATGGCGGAGAGTGGAATGGTGATTACATAGGTCAAGCCTAGGATGAGAGTAGCGTGTGAAGCATTAGTAGTAAAAGGGACTTGGTGAAGTGAAGGCAGTTCTTAAGGAAACTACGGATAGATGTGGAATGTAGTATGGGCCCGTACTACTGAAAGCAGAGGATCCGTACTCGAGTCAAGGAAGGCTGAGATGAATCCAAGTAATTTGTAGTGTATGTGATCCCTCGAGAATTGATTAGTATTATGATGTTTTTTATGATGTGTTTTTTAGAATGACGATTTTACGCAACAAACCAGTCGGCAGTTCAGGTGCTGTTGAGGGAGCAGGCTCAGGGTCAAGATTTGGACAACTAGATGAACAGACTAGGGAGTTCATCTCCTCTGAGATCATGCACAATATCCTAGATCATACTCCTATGATTTTTGGCACAATCAAGGAGGGTATTCTAGAGCTTTTGGATGAAAGGTTGAGTGCTTTCCGCACTGAGTTAGCGACCATGATAGGGTCACTCACAATAACTTTCAGGGAGTTCAGGGATTGTGGAGTTCTCGAATACCATGAGGCTTGGGATCCCATTTCGAGCACTAGATGGTTGGCAGATGTTGCCAATGCATTCTGCACTAGAAGATGTCCCAAGGGTGACAAGGTTCGACTTGCGTCCGGTCTTCTGAAGGACAAGGAACATGACTGGTAGGAGGAGGTCAGGCATGCCATTAGTGATGATGCAACTCTTAATGCTATGACTTGGGGAGATTTTTTGGCTAGATTCGGAGATGAGTTTGCACCTGTGATAGAGGTGGCTTGCTAGGGAATTTTAGGATTTACAGCAGACTACTGAGATGGTGATGGAGATCACCGCTAAGCTTAGGGAGAGATCCCTTCTCGTTCTACAGTATGTGGCGGATGAGGAGATGAAAAAGGCCCGATATCATGAGATGTTTAGGAGTGACATTCGGCAATTTGTGAGCCGATCCAGCTGCAAAATGGCAGATGATATGATTGCCAGAGCTAGAGATAGAGGGAGAGAGATTGACCTATAGATGGAGAGGAAGAGGAAGTCGGATGCGGCATCTGGTATGGAGGGTTCAGGCAAGAAGCCCAAGATAGATTCCCGAGGGAAGGGCCAGCATGGCTAAGGCCGTTGTGGCAAGTCTGGCAGGGTGCACGATGGGCCGTCTCGGGTGGGTAGTTCGGGTTGTTTTAAGTGTGGCCGAACTGGTCATGTGAGCAGAGACTGTACAGCCACCACCACCACTATATCATATGATCTGATTTGCTTTTAGTGCAATCAGAGGGGCCACAAGCAGTCCCAATTTTCGAGCTTGGCAGCAGCAGGACAGGTGGAAACACCCGCTCCCGCTACATTGAGGATTACAAATGGCTGTCAGAACCGTGCTGAGGCACCAGTGGCGAAGAGTAGAGCCTTCCATTTAACAGCAGAGGAGGCACGTACAACTCCTGATATCGTTACGCGTATGTACCTACTCCTTATCTCTTTATTTATGTTGATTATTGCTTATGTTTATATGTTTTGTTATAGGATCGTTCCATGTGAACGATATATCTGCTCTGGTACTGTTTGATTCGGGTGCCACCCGATCTTTTGTGTCACTCGCGCTCAGCAAGCAATTTGTAGGAGCTCCGAGGGAGTTGGATTTCCCACTTGATGTAGAGCTAGCAGATAACAGGACCATCAGGGTTGCTAGGGTTCACCGAGGATGTACTCTACAATTATTCGACGAGCAGTTTCCAGTGGATCTGGTTCCTATTCCCCTACGAAGGAATAAGGTTACAGTGGGTATGGATTGGTTGAGACCCAATGGGGCAGTAACTGACTGTGAGCAACAACTAGTGAGGGTTTGCACTCCTAGTAGGGTATGACTAGTGATCCAGGGTGAGAGGCCACAACGTGGACTGGTGATTTTTTTCAACATCGAGGACGAGGTGCCACCTTCAGCAGGGTTGCGCAGGATACATCACCTTTGTCATAGGTACCCGGGATAAGGGTAAGACAACAGTTGATGATGTTCCGATAGTGCGAGAGTACCCGGACGTATTCCCGGAGGATTTACCTGGGATACCTCTAGAGAGACAGGTTGAGTTTAGGATTGACTTGGTTCTTGGTGCGGCTTAGATAGCCAAGATACCATATCAGTTGGCTCCTCCCGAGATGCAAGAGTTGTCTATGCAACTGCAAGAGCTACTAGACAAGGGTTTTATCAGGCAGAGCAGTTCACTATGGGGAGCCCCGATCCTGTTTGTGAAGAAGAAAGACGGGTCACATTGCATGTGTATAGACTATTAGGAGCTGAAAAAGGTAACGGTGAAGAACCGTTACCCACTTTCGAGGATAGATGATTTGTTTGATCAGCTTCAGGGAGCATCTTGGTTCTCCAAGATTGATCTACGGTTAGGGTATCACCAGATGCGAGTCAGGTACGATGATGTTCAGAAGACTGCTTTTAGGACTCGCTGTGGTCTTTATGAGTTTGTGGTGATGCCATTCAGGCTCACCAATGCTCCAGCCGCATTCATGGACCTCATGAACCGCGTGTACAGAACGATGTTGGATCGGTGTGTAATAATCTTCATTAATGACATCTTGGTTTACTCCAAGACTCAAGAGCAGCATGAAGAGCACCTGAGGGAGGTGTTAGAGACACTGAGGAAGGAGAGAGTATTTGCAAAGTTCTCTAAGTGCGAGTTCTGGTTGGGCGAGGTGCAATTTCTTGGGTACCTTGTCAACCGGAAGGGTATTCAGGTTGATCCGACCAACATAAAGGCCATGATGCAGTGGGAGATTCCAAGGTCTCCAACTGAGATTTAGAGTTTCGTAGGTCTAGCGGGATATTATCATAGATTTATTCAGGACTTCTCCAAGATTGCAGTTCCTTTGACCCGACTGACCAAGAAGTTGGTGGTTTTCTGCTGGGTACTTGAGCAGCAGGCGGCCTTCGAGACCCTCAGACAGCGGTTATGTAAGGCACCGATTCTGACCTTTCCAGAGGGATTTGATGACTTTTTAGTTTACTGTGATGCTTCGATTACAGGCATGGAAGCATTTTGAGGCGGCAGGGTCATATGATAGCGTATGCTTTGAGGCAGTTGAAGCTTCACAAGGCTAACTATCCGACACACGATTTAGAGCTGGGGGCTATGGTATTCACCATCAAGATTTGGCGGCATTACCTCTATGGGGTCCATTGTACCATTTACACAGACAACAAGAGTTTGAGGTACCTCATAGATTAGCTGAATCTGAGCATGAGGCAGCGTCGGTGGTTAGATGTGGTGAAGGACTACGATTGTAAGATCCTTTATCACCCGGGAAAGGCCAATGTAGTGGCCGACACCCTGAGCCGCAAGGCGGTAGTGGCCCCAATCCGAGACATCTGTCTGAGGATGATAGTGATCACCCCATTACTAGATTAGATCCGAGAGGCGCAGGTTGAGGGTCTGAAGGAGGAGCATCGTAAGTGCGAGCGAATCATAGTCCAGGTGGCCTCCTTTGACTACGATAGTCATGGATTGTTGACCCTGCACGAGAGAGTCTAGGTACCATACTGGGTAGGAGTAGGGCAGATATGTTGGGTTTTGAGCACTATAACACTCCTATGGTGCACATGCAACCCTAAATGCTTTGGATCTATGTTTTCTCTAATTATACATGCATATTTTCAATTTTCCAAAGCATATATCCTAACTAGCATATAAATTGTCAAATGAACAATACAACTAGTTAGATTACTTACCTCTTAGAAGGAATTGTATTTATTGACCATTGAAAGCTTGATCACCTCAAGTGTGATGCCTCTAATGGTTCACAAACACCAATATGCAAGAGGAGGCTTAAGAGAATAATTTACTTAGCACAAAATTAATACACACTCTCCAAGAATGTTGTGTCAACCGATTTGGCTCTATGAGGGTTTATTTATAGTGTGAAAAGTGCTAGGTTTACACCTTGTAAACCCTAATGACCTTTCATATTACTTAGGCTCCATGGGTTAAAACCTCCATGGACTATCCATGGATTATCTCATTGGTTTAGCTCATCCAAAATAACCATGGATTATTAGCCCACTCTATTAGAATTAGTGATTTACACAATCAATCCCCATACATTTAATTAGTTTCTTTTGATCACAAAATTAATTCCAAATTAATTCTTGTTCAATACTAATTGAATAACATGATTTCATATTACTATATTATACTTGTAATTTATTAATAAATCATAAATAACCTTATTCTCAAAGTCCATCCTATCAAATTGCACTGGTGAAGGAAACCCAAAAGGACAATGCGACAAAAGGACTCATCCTCGCTTCTCGAAACTCCAAACTCTTTGACTTTATCATCAAAACAAAGATTACATCTGCGAGATGCTTGTTTTAATCCATAAATGCTTGTTTTGATATGATAGTTTTCATCCTTCATTCAATTCCCACACTCTTGTGTAGCAAGGGTGTATAAACCTTCTTGGACATCAATTACCTTCCAGTAAACTATTATAGGGATAGTTAGGGGATACAAAATATTATTCCTATTACAAGGAATTACACCAGAGTCAGTTCATTCATGAGTCTATACTAAATGCTATATGAAGAGATACACTTACATGGACACACTTATATGGATACATGTACCTTGATGCTATATGATGAGATACTATTGATGGGTTTTGAGCATTCTAACACTTCCTAAGTGTACATGCAACCCTAATAACCTTGGATCTATGTTTGTCTAATTATCATGCAAAGTTTCATTCCAAGGTTATATTCCTATCTAGCATGCATGGGGAACAATTTTTAACTTGAATGAAAGATAGAATAACTTACCTTGTTGTTGCTTGTGTTCTTTGAAACCTTGTGAGCCTAGCACCCCAAGTGTGATGCCTCAAATGCTTCACACAACACCAAATTCTCTTGGAAAGACTTTTGAGAGAATACACACTTCTTGAAATCGGCCTATCCCTCTTGTTTCATATGTGTAGCCGATTTTGGTGGAGAATGGGTTTCTTATATAGTGTTGACACATCTAAGGTTACACCATGTAAACCCTAATGTGTCATGACTCTTCATTTCCATGACCCATGGGTTTGTAACTCCTATGGAGCATCCTATGGGTGGAACCCAACTTGATAATCCATGGAGCCTGTTATCCCACTATACAAGATATGGATGATTTACATAATCAACCCATATATTTAATTAGTTATCTTTTGATCACTTAATTAATTCTAAATTAATTCTTGATCAAGCTAATCAAATAATATTATTAATATATTAGAACTTATAATATATTAATAATCTCCAAGTGTTATTTCTCTCATTTAGTCTATCCAATTGCATGGTGCCATGCAACCCAAATGGACCATGCTGGGTCGGGTCAAGTACATACCAGGAATAGTTATGGACTTAGACACCTTATCCAACAGTCTCCCACTTGGATAAGTATAATAACTATTACTGCAAGTATGACTTCAGGAACCGATCGGCAATCGTAGCTCTTTTCAAGGTTTCTCGAAACTGAGAAGATGATGGTACGCCATTTAAGATAAGGGATCATATAATCCTCTGTTCTAGATATCATCCGGACAAATACATGGAACAATGTCTTACTTATTGTCCAGCAGTTTGTTTCCCAATTTCCGATTTGTTTGACAAAGAACTTAATTGAACACATCAAATTAGTTCTGACCGAGCCCGGTACATAGGTCAAAACAAAATCATCGAGGGGCCCAGATATCAGCTTCTAATCCAAGAAGGAACAGATAAACTTCGACTCATATGTTTGTTCTACCACTCATTGAATTATACACAAAAGCACGTTTTATAACATCGAGTTACCAATGCGTTTTCGTACAATCAATGCATAACCAACTTGTAAGTAACAAATCATATCTCTAGGTTTGAAGACTTATATGATATTACCGTCTCACGATCACTCGAGATAGAATTCCATGAAGTGATTCCAATGAGCGTGGGTTGAGTCCAATGCTCAGAACTTATGAGCACTCATGATTGTTGTAGCCTTGTCCAGCACCGTAGACCTCTACAACCAATCATGACAGTCTTGATTCATACCTACTTCCGACATATGACCAACTGTGGAGGTTTGAATAATATGTTATACCAAACAAAATTATTCTGGAAGTCAAAACATGCAAAAGAAATATAGTAAACGATCGACAAGAGATAGCAACACTTTACTCATAAATAAAACACCTTTTATTCATCATCTAATGTCAATTACACTTTACAAATTTTGAGGTTATCTAACTACTAAATCTAATATCATCCTTCAGCCCTATGCTCCGAGCATGATGGAGATGCTTAACCCGAGTCAGTCCCTTCGTGAGGGGATCTGCTGGGTTCTCATCCGATGATATACTCTTTGCAACGAGGAGTCCTTCTTCTATTCGATGTCTGATTAAAAGGTATTTTCTGTCGATGTGTTTGGATCTCCCGTGATCCCTTGGTTCCTTGGCTAAGGCAAAAGCGCTTTCACTATCACAGAAAATTTCCATTGGCTCTTTAATAGCTGGTACAACTCCAAGGTCTCCAATGAAGTTCTTCAGCCATATCGCCTCCTTTGCCGCCTCGCTAGCTGCAATATACTCTGATTCATAAGTTGAATCAACCACTGTCTCTTGCTTGGAACTCTTCGAAGAAATTGCTCCTCCATTTAGGGTAAAGACCCAGCCCGACTGAGAGTGGAAATTATCCCTATCAGTCTGGAAAATAGCATCACTATACCCTACAACTCTCAAGTCATCACTCCCACCGAGAGTAAGGACCCAGTCCTTAGTCCTATGTAGGTACTTAAGGATATTCTTTACTGCAGTCCAGTGTGCCTTGCCAGGGTTCCCCTTATGTTTCGGCTGTAGGATCGATCATGTATCCTCTGTTCTAGATATCATAGCATACATGATCGATCCTACAGCCGAAACATAAGGTACTCGACTCATTTCTGCTATCTCAGCCTCAGTGTTAGGGCTTTGTGTCTTACTCAATCTGGCGTTACTCTGGATGGGTAACTCTCCTTTCTTGGAGTGCTGCATGCTGAATCTCTTTAGCACCTTATCCAAGTAGGTACTCTAACTAAGTCCAATTATTCTTTTACTCCGATCTCTCAAGATCCTTATCCCTAGAATATAGGCAGCTTCTCCTAGGTCCTTCATAGAGAAACACTTCCCAAGCCAGGACTTAACTTCCTGCAGGGTTGGGATGTTGTTTCCTATGAGTAGTATGTCATCCACATACAATACCAAAAAGCTAACTATACTCCCATTAGCCTTGACATACACACAAGATTCATCTTCACTCCTAGAAAAGCCAAATTCCTTGACCTTTTCATCAAAGCAAAGATTCCATCTGTGAGGTGCTTGCTTCAATCCATAAATGGATTTCTCAAGCTTACACACTCTATTAGGGTACTCGTTGCTGAAAAAACCTTCTGGCTGACTCATGTAAACATCTTCAGCCAAATCTCCATTAAGGAAAGCGGTTTTGACATCCATTTTCCATATTTCATAGTCATGAAATGCAGCTATGGCTAACAAAACCCTAATAGACTTAATCTTGGCTACTGGAGAAAAGGTCTTATCATAGTCCACTCCAGGAATTTGAGAGAAGCCCTTTGCGAACAGTCGAGCCTTATAAGTGTGTACTTTACCATCCATGTCGGTCTTCTTTTTGAAGATCCATTTGCACCCTACTGTCTTACGACCTGGTACATTCTCAACCAAGTTCCAAACTTGATTGCCATACATCGATTGTATCTCGCTATCCATAGCCTCTTTCCATTTAGCTAAATCAGGGCCTGCCATGGCTTCCGCATAACTGTTAGGTTCATCCAGACCTACTAGTGTCCCATCACTAATAAGTGTCTCACCTTCCGCAGTAATATGGAAACCATAGTAATGCTCAGGTGCATTCCTAACTCTCGTGGAACGCCTCAGAGGTATAGATTCGTCAATTGGCTCAACAGGAGTTTCCTCCTCAAGTTGAGTGCTAGGATTTGAAGTTCCTTCACCGCTTGACTCTTGAATTTCTTCAAGATCAATTTGCCTCCCACTGTCTCCTTGGCTTATAAACTCTCTTTCTCGAAAGAAGGCCCTCCTAGCTACGAAGACCACATTTTCACTAGGTCTGTAGAAGAGGTAACCAAAGGATTGATGTGGGTAGCCGATGAAAATACACCTCTCGCTTCGAGGTTGAGCTTATCATGAGTCTCGCGTCTCACGAAAGCCTCGCAACCCCAAATCTTGATGTGGTCTAGTTTGGGTACTTTACTAGTCCACATCTCGTGAGGAGTTTTGGCAACTTTCTTTGTAGGGACTAGATTAAGGATATGGGCGGCAGTCTCTAAGGCATACCCCCAGAATGAGATTGGTAGCGAAGCTCGACTCATCATGGAATGAACTATGTTTAACAAGGTTCGATTATGCCTCTCAGCCACACCATTCAGCTGTGATGTCCTGGGAGGTGTCAATTGTGAGACAATCCCACATTCCCTAAGATAGTCGAGGAACTCTGAACTAAGATACTCACCACCTCGATCGGATCGAAGCATCTTAATTTTCCTGCCCAATTGATTCTCGAATTCCTGTTTAAACTCCTTAAACCTTTCGAAAGTCTCTGACTAATGCCTGATTAAGTAGACATATCCATATCTACTGTAATCATCAGTAAAAGTCAAATAATAACGATTAGCATCCCTTGTGGCATGTTTGAATGGTCCACACACATCCGTGTGTACAAGGTCCAACAAACCTTCACCCCTCTCACACGAGCCTGTGAAGGGTGACTTTGTCATTTTTCCAAGTAAGCATGATTCGCAACTATCATCTGACTTTCGGTCAAACAACTCCAAGACTCCATCCCTTTGGAGTTGGCCTATGCGTTTCTTGCTTATATGTCCAAGTCGACAATGCCATAAAGATGCTTTATCCAAGTTATTATTATTAAGAGAATCAATACACAAAACATTATTTCCTAAGTTATTTACAACAGATACAGCTTCATACACACCATCACAAGGTAATGCTTTAAAATAAAGAACATTATTAAAGAAAGCATCAATAGAACCAACTTCATTATTAAATGAAAAGGTAAACCCTTGTTTGGACAATGCATGAAAGGAAATAATATTTCTTGACATTTCTGGCGAATAACAACATTTATTCAAATCTAAATTTAACCCACTACTTAGCGACAAAGTATAAACTCCAATCTTGGTGACATGTGTAACTTTCCTATTCCTCATGATTAAGTTTATTCTTCCTTGCTCCACATTCTCACTTCTTCTTAGTCCCTGCAAGTCACAACAAATATGAATACCACAACCGGTATCAAGGACCCAAGATTTAGAATGGGGTGAGTTATTAGAAATGATAGTGTAAATACCTGCATGGTTGGGTTTAACTTTCCCATCCTTCACATCTTGCTGGTATTTTGGGCAGTTCCGCTTCCAATGTGATTTTTCATGGCAATAGAAGCATTCAGCCTCTCTTGGGTCAAAAGAAAGAGTGACGAAACCTTTCTTGGTTCCACTTGAAGAAGATCCATCAAGGGTCCGAGCCTTGGTACCCTTCGAAGAGCTCTTTCTCTTCTTCCCTCGACTTTTCCCGATTGCCAAAACCAAAGTGGAGTTTGGAGTAGGAGTGTTAACAATCGACTTCTCCTTAAGACCTCTTTCAGCGGTCTTGAGAAGTCCCTGAAGTTTGCTGAGTGTGACTTCTTACTTATTCATGTGATATGTCATGCGGAATTGATCATATCACGATGGTGAGGAGTGCAAAATGATATCTATTGCAAGTTCCTCAGGGAAGTTCACATTGAGCTTCAGCAATCGATCCACATACCTTTTCATTTTCTGCATGTGGCTCGTGACGGATTCCCCATCCTTCATCATGGTTGTTATCATGGAGCAGATGAGTTCATACCTCTCTTGTCATGCACTTTGATGGTATCTTTCCATCAGATCTTGGTGCATTTCATAAGGGTAGAAATCCTCATAGGACTTTTGGAGTTCCGCTGTCATCGTGGCCATCATGATGCATGCCACTTTCGTAGCATCCCTTTCATGTGCCTGAAAGTTAGTGATCTCCTGAGGAGTTGCAGTGGTCTCATCAATCTCCTTAAGCTCCTTATCAAGGACATATTCTTTGTCATCGTAGCGGGTAATCATCCTGATGTTTCTGATCCACTCATTGAAGTTGGATCCATCAAAAGTGACTTTCCCACACAAGTTCATAAGGGTAAAGGAGCCATTTGGATTAGAGCCAGAAGCAGCATTGTTTGAAGACATCTGAAGGAAGAGGACAATATTAGTTTAGATATTAAGAGAGTCCTTAATAATACACCTAAATGTAATATTAAGGCTAGGATCCAATCACAATATATTATAACTTAGAAGAGGCATGCCGTAATCCAAGCTATAACATATTTGAAAGGTAGGTGAATGACGACTCACCAATTTCCACCATGAAAACCGAAATATTAGATATTAGGTTTTTGATTGGTTCTTAGAAATTCCTAGATTCTTTGAGATTCAATGAACTTTTCAAAGGCATGTTTCAATCTTGAGTGTGCCCTCCAAGTTTTGTGACTGGGATGCCGAGGATCACAAAACGAGGTGTGAAGTAACCATGCAAATCACTTGGTACCCTTAAAGTTTATCACTCAATAGATGTGCCGGTAAACCACACACGCTCCACCGATACTATAATAAACCTGTTGGATAAGGTGTCTAAGTCCATAACTATTTCTGGTATGTACTTGACCCGACCCGGCATGGTCCATTTGGGTTGCATGGCACCATGCAATTGGATGGACTAAATGAGAGAAATAACACTTGGAGATTATTAATATATTATAAGTTCTAATATATTAATAATATTATTTGATTAGTTTGGTCAATAATTAATTTAGAATTAATTAAGTGGTCAAAAGAGAACTAATTAAATATATGGGTTGATTATGTAAATCATCCATATCTTGTATAGTGGGCTAAGAGGCTCCATGGATTATCAAGTTGGGTTCTACCCATAGGATGCTCCATGGATGCTCTATGGGAGTTACAAACCCATGGGTCATGGAAATGAAGAGTCATGACACATTAGGGTTTACATGGTGTAACCCTAGATGTGTCAACACTATATAAGGATCTCATTCTCCACCAAAATCGGTTACACCAAGGAAACAAGAGGGCTTGGCCGATTTCAAGAAGTGTGTGTTCTCTCATAAGTTTTTCCAAGAGCATTTGGTGTTGTGTGAAGCATTTAAGGCATCACACTTGGGGTGCTAGGCTCACAAGGTTTCAAGGAACACAAACAACAACAAGGTAAGTTATTCTATATATTATTCAAGTTAAAATTGTTCCCCATGTATGCTAGATAGGAATATAACCTTGGAATTCAACTTTGCATGATAATTAGGCAAACATAGATCCAAGGTTATTAGGGTTGCATGTACACTTAGGAAGTGTTAGAATGCTCAAAACCCATCAGTGGTATCAGAGCCTAGGCTTGTTTGCTTTTTATTTGTGCTTAAAAGTTGGAAAAAGTCGAAAATCTTGTTGTGTATGAATGGACTCGTCGAGTCCATAAGAGGGACTCGTCGAGTTCACGTGTATCATCAACCAACTCGACGAGTAAGTTCATGCACTCGGCGAGTAGGGTCGACTGGTTGCAGAATTTCGACTATAGTTGCTGGAAATGAATTAGAAACATTACCCTAAACTTTTTGGTACTTGAAAAAACTTGTTTTAGATGGTGTAATGTCTTTGATAATTCATTTACAACAACTAGTTATCAAAATTACAAAGTTTTAAGTGTAATTTTTGATTTATGAATAAGTTCATATTCATGTTCTTGTTCTTATGATGTTTTAGATGATCATAGGAATTATTTGTAACCTATGTGGTAGATTAATTCTTGATCATAATGTGTTTTAATGGAGTCCATAACTTGTCCTCAAGTTATGGAAAACCAAGAGTCACACTTGAATTAAAACCATTAAAAACAAACACAAGAGTTAGAAAAATGAAGAGTCTTCATTTTATTACTCTATTAAACTCATAAGTTACAAGAAATGAAAAGTTTTGAAAGTTACAAAACTTGCCCTCAAGTTTTGGAACAAGTAAAGTTAAGTTAAAACTTTAGTTCCAACCCCTAGAATTTTAAAAGTTAAAATTCAACCCTTATACTTGTATTATGATGATTTAATAATTATATATATATATATATATATATATATATATATATATATATATATATATATATATATATATATATATATATATATATATATATATGTATAAGAACAAAGTCGTCTTACCGCTAGCACGCCTCATTCACGAAGCCGGTCTATAAGGTGGGTATAAGGTTGTTGCCTATAAAATGGTGACTTAATGGGTGTCTACTCTCACCCACCGCTTGCTTGACTGGTGGAGGGTCGTTAGCCGAACGGGTAAGACAAAGACTTATAAATTCTCATTCAAAGTATGATGAATATAATAAAGTAACTAAATGTTTTATTAAATTCCCAATCTTAGTTACTTTAGGAAAATGTGAATAAGGTGCTAATCCATGAAATTACACTTTACACTTTGTCTATGTTGTTGGTGGAGTGTGTGTGGTTAACCGGCACACTAACTTGGACTTAACAAGGTAGGTAAAGGGTGACTTAAGGTTTATTATAGTAACAGTGGAGCGTGTGTGGTTTACCGGCACATCGATTGAGTGATAAACTTTAAGGGTACCAAGTGATTTGCATGGTTACTTCACACCTCGTTTTGTGATCCTCGGTATCCCAATCACAAAACTTGGAGGGCACACTCGAGATTGAAACATGCCTTTGAAAAGTTCATTGAATCTCAAAGAATCTAGGAATTTCTAAGAACCAATTACAAAAACCTAATATCTAATATTTCGGTTTTCGTGGTGGAAATTGGTGAATCGTCATTCACCTACCTTTCAAATATGTTATAGCTTGGATTACGGCATACCTCTTCTAAGTTATAATATATTGTGATTGGATCCTAGCCTTAATATTTCATTTGGGTGTTTTATTAAGGACTCTCATAGATCTATACTAAACTTGTTCTCTTCTTTCAGATGTCTTCAAACAAAGTTGCTTCTGGCTCGAATCCTAATGGCTCCTTTACTCTTATGAGTTTGTGTGGGAAAGTTACCTTTGATGGATCCAACTTCAATGAGTGGATCAGAAACATCAGGATGATAACCCGCTACGAGGACAAAGAATATGTCCTTGACAAGGAGCTTAAGGAAATTGATGAGTCCACTGCAACTCCCCAGGACATCGCTGACTTTCATACTCATGAAAGAGATGCGACCAAGGTGTCTTGCATCATGTTGGCCACAATGACAGCTGAACTCCAAAAATCTTATGAAGATTTCTACCCTTATGAAATGCACCAAGATTTGATGGAAAGATACCATCAAAGTGCACGACAAGAGAGGTACGAAATCATCTGCTCCATGATAACAACCATGATGAAGGACGGGGATTCCGTCACGAGCCACATGCAGAAAATGCAAAGGTATGTGGATCGATTGCTGAAGCTTAATGTGAACTTCCCGGAGGAGCTTGCAATAGATATAATTTTGCGCTCCTTACCATCGTGCTATGATCAATTATGCATGATATATCACATGAATAAGGAAGAGGTCACACTCAGCAAACTTCAGGGACTTCTCAAGACTGCAGAATCAGGTCTTAAGGAGAAGTCGGTTTCTATCACACCTACTCCAAACTCAACTCCGGTTTTGGCAATCAGGAAAAGTCGAGGGAGGAAGAGAAAGAGATCTTCGAAGGGTACCAAGGCTCGGACCCTTGATGGCTCTTCTTCAAGTGGAACCAAGAAAGGTTTCATTACTCCTTCTTCTGACCCAAAAGAGGCTGAATGCTTCTATTGCCATGAAAAAGCTCATTGGAAGCGAAATTGCCCAAAGTACCAGCAGGATGTGAAGGATGGGAAAGTCAAACCCAACCATGCAGGTATTTACACTATCATTTCTAATAACTCACCCCATTCTAATTCTTGGGTCCTTGATACCGGTTGTGGTATTCATATTTGTTTTGACTTGCAGGGACTAAAAAGAAGTGAGGATGTGGAGCAAGGAAGAATAAACTTGATCATGGGGAATAGGAAAGCTTCACCTGTCACCAAGATTGGAGTTTATACTTTATCGCTAAGTAGTGGGTTTAGTTTAGATTTGAATAAATGTTGTTATTCGCCAGGAATGGCAAGAAATATTATTTCCTTTCATGCTTTGTACAAACAAGGGTTTACCTTTTCGTTTAATAATGAAGTTGGTTCTATTGATGCTTTCTTTAATAATGTTCTTTATTTTAAAGCATTACCTTGTGATGGTGTGTGTGAAGTTGTGTCTGTTGTAGATAACTTAGGAAATAATGTTTTGTGTATTGATTCTACTACTAATAATAACTTGGATAAAGCATCATTATGGCATTGTCGTCTTGGACATATAAGGAAGAAACGCATAGGACAACTCCAAAAGGATGGAGTCTTGGAGTCGTTTGACCTAAAGTCAGATGATAGTTGCGAATCATGCTTACTTGGAAAAATGACAAAGTCACCCTTCACAGGCTCGTGTGAAAGGGGTGAAGGTTTGTTGGACCTTATACACACGGATGTGTGTGGGCCATTCAAACATGCCACAAGGGATGCTAATCGTTATTATTTGACTTTTACTGATGATTACAGTCGATATGGATATGTCTACTTAATCAAACATAAGTCAGAGACTTTCGAGAAGTTTAAGGAATTTAAACAGGAAGTCGAGAATCAATTGGGCAGGAACATTAAGATGCTTCGATCCGATCGAGGTGGTGAGTATCTTAGTTCAGAGTTCCTCGACTATCTAAGGGAATGTGGGATTGTCTCACAATTGACACCTCCCAGGACACCGCAGTTGAATGGTGTGGCTGAGAGGCGTAATCGAACCATGTTAGACATGGTTCGTTCCATGATGAGTCGAGCTTCGCTACCAATCTCATTCTGGGGGTATGCCTTAGAGACTGCCGCCCATATTCTTAATCTAGTCCCTACAAAGAAAGTTGCCAAAACTCCTCACGAGATGTGGACTGGTAAAGTACCTAAACTAGACCACATCAAGATTTGGGGTTGCGAGGCTTTCGTGAGACGCGAGACTCATGATAAGCTCAAACCTCGAAGTGAGAGGTGTATTTTCATCGGCTACCCACAGCAATCCTTTGGTTACCTCTTCTACAGACCTAGTGACAATGTGGTCTTTGTAGCAAGAAGAGGAGTCTTTCTAGAAAGAGAGTTTATAAGCCAAGGAGACAGTGGGAGGCAAATTGATCTTGAAGAAATTCAAGATTCAAGTGATGAAGGAACTTCAAATTCTAGCCCTCAACTTGAGGAGGAAACTCCTGTTGAGCCAATTGACGAATCTGTACCTCTGAGGCGTTCCACGAGAGTTAGGAGTGCACCTGAGCATTACTATGGATTCCATATTTCTGCGGAAGGTGAGACACTTATTAGTGATAAGACACTAGCAAGTCAAGATGACCCTAACAGCTATGAGGAAGCCATGGCAGGCCCCGAGTCTGCTAAATGGAAAGAGGCTATGGATAGCGAGATACAATCCATGTATGACAATCAAGTTTGGAACTTGGTTGAAAATGTACCAGGTCGTAAGATAGTGGGGTGCAAATGGGTCTTCAAGAAGAAGACTGACATGGATGGTAAAGTACACACTTATAAGGCTAGACTGGTTGCAAAGGGCTTCTCTCAAATTCCAGGAGTGGATTATGATGAGACCTTTTCTCTGGTAGCCAAGATTAAGTCTATTCGGGTTCTGTTAGCCATAGCTGCATTTCATGACTATGAAATATGGCAGATGGATGTCAAAACCGCTTTCCTTAATGGAAAATTGGCTGAAGATGTTTACATGAGTCAGCCAGAAGGTTTTGTTAGCAACAAGTACCCTAATAGAGTGTGTAAGCTTGAGAAATCCATCTATGGATTAAAGCAAGCACTTCGCAGATGGAATCTTTGCTTTGATGAAAAGGTCAAGGAATTTGGCTTTTCTAGGAGTGAAGATGAATCTTGTGTGTATGTCAAGGCTAGTGGGAGTATAGTTAGCTTTTTGGTATTGTATGTGGATGACATACTACTCATAGGAAACGACATTCCAACCCTGCAGGAAGTGAAGTCCTAGCTTGGGAAGTGTTTCGCTATGAAGGACCTTGGTGAAGCTGCCTATATTTTAGGGACAAGGATCTTGAGAGATCGGAGTAAAAGACTAATTGGACTTAGTCAGAGTACCTACTTGGATAAGGTGCTGAAGAGATTTAGCATGCAGGACTCCAAGAAAGGAGAGTTACCCATCCAGAGTAACGCCAAACATATGAGTCGAAGTTTATCTGTTCCTTCTTGGATTAGAAGCTGATATCTGGGCCCCTCGATGATTTTGTTTTGACCTATGTGTCGGGCCCGGTCAGAACTAAGTTGATGTGTTCAATGAAGTTCTTTGTCAAACAAATCGGAAATCGGGAAATAAACTGTTGGACAATAAGTAAGACATTGTTCCATGTATTTGTCCGACTGATATCTAGAACAGAGGATTATATGATCACTTATCTTAAATGGCGTACCATCATCTTCTCAGTTCCGAGAAACCTTGAAAAGAGCTACGATTGCCGATCGGTTCCTGAAGTCATACTTGCAGTAATAGTTATTATACTTATCCAAGTGGGAGACTGTTGGATAAGGTGTCTAAGTCCATAACTATTCCTGGTATGTACTTGACCCGACCCAGCATGGTCCATTTGGGTTGCATGGCACCATGCAATTGGATAGACTAAATGAGAGAAATAACACTTGGAGATTATTAATATATTATAAGTTCTAATATATTAATAATATTATTTGATTAGCTTGATCAAGAATTAATTTAGAATTAATTAAGTGATCAAAAGATAACTAATTAAATATATGGGTTGATTATGTAAATCATCCATATCTTGTATAGTGGGATAACAGGCTCCATGGATTATCAAGTTGGGTTCCACCCATAGGATGCTCCATAGGAGTTACAAACCCATGGGTCATGGAAATGAAGAGTCATGACACATTAGGGTTTACATGGTGTAACCCTAGATGTGTCAACACTATATATGGATCTCATTCTCCACCAAAATCGGTTACACCAAGGAAACAAGAGGGCTTGGCCGATTTCAAGAAGTGTGTGTTCTCTCATAAGTTTTTCCAAGAGCATTTGGTGTTGTGTGAAGCATTTGAGGCACCACACTTGGGGTGCTAGGCTCACAAGGTTTCAAGGAACACAAACAACAACAAGGTAAGTTATTCTATCTATTATTCAAGTTAAAATTGTTCCCCATGTATGCTAGATAGGAATATAAACTTGGAATTCAGCTTTGCATGATAATTAGACAAACATAGATCCAAGGTTATTAGGGTTGCATGTACACTTAGGAAGTGTTAGAATGCTCAAAACCCATCAAAACCTTAAGTCACACTTTACCTACCTTGTTAAGTCCAAGTTAGTGTGCCGGTTAACCACACACGCTCCACCAACGACTTAAACAAAGTGTAAAGTGTAATTTCATGGATTAGCACCTTATTCACATTTTTCCTAAAATAACTAAGATTGGGAATTTAATAAAACATTTAGTTACTTTATAATATTCATCATACTTTTAATGAGAACTTATAAGTCCTTGTCCTACCCGTTCGGCTAACGACCCTCCACCAGTCAAGCAAGCAGTGGGTGAGAGTGGACACCCATTAAGTTGTCATTTTATAGGCAACAACCTTATACCCACCTTATAGACCGGCTTCGCGAATGAGGCGTACTAGCGGTAAGACGACTTTGTTCTTATACATATATATATATATATATATATATATATATATATATATATATATATATATATATATATATTATTAAATTATAATAATATAAGTATATGGGTTGAATTTTAACTTTTAAAATTCTAAGGGTTGGAACTAAAGATTTAACATGACTTTACTTGTTCCAAAACTTGAGGGCAAGTTTTGTAAACTTTCAAAACTTTACATTTCTTGTAACTTATGAGTTTAATAGAGTAATAAAATGAAGACTCTTCATTTTTCTAACTCTTGTGTTCTTTTAATGGTTTTAAATCAAGTGACTTTTGGTTTTCCATAACTTGAAGAAAAGTTATGGACTCCATTAAAACACATTATGATCAAGAATTAATCTACCACATAGGTTACAAATAATTCCTATGATCATCTAAACATCATAAGAACAAGAACATGAATATGAACACTTTCATGAATTAAAAACTACACTTAAAACTTGTAATTTTGATAACTTGTTGTTGTAAATGGATTAACATGAACATTACACCAACTAAAACAAGTTTTAAAACACTAAAACAGTTTAGGGTAATATTCCTAGTCCATTTCCAGCAACAAAAACCGAAATTCTGAAAATGCAGCCTCTACTCGTCGAGTGCATGAACTGACTCGTCGAGTAGCTTGCATTTGGTCATGGACTCGTCGAGTCCCCCTATGGACTCGGCGAGTTCTTACGGGCAGAAAACAGAATACTCGATTTTTTCAAGCAGTTTGCACAAAAATCAAACAATCAAGCCTACGCTTTGATACCACTGATGGGTTTTGAGCATTCTAACACTTCCTAAGTGTACATGCAACCCTAATAACCTTGGATCTATGTTTGTCTAATTATCATGAAAAGTTTCATTCCAAGGTTATATTCCTATCTAGCATACATGGGGAACAATTTTTAACTTGAATGAAAGATAGAATAACTTACCTTGTTGTTGCTTGTGTTCCTTGAAACCTTGTGAGCCTAGCACCCCAAGTGTGATGCCTCAAATGCTTCACACAACACCAAATGCTATTGAAAATACTTTTGAGAGAATACACACTTCTTGAAATCGGCCTAGCCCTCTTGTTTCATATGTGTAGCCGATTTTGGTGGAGAATGGGTTTCTTATATAGTGTTGACACATCTAAGGTTACACCATGTAAACCCTAATGTGTCATGACTCTTCATTTCCATGACCCATGGGTTTGTAACTCCCATGGAGCATCCTATGGGTGGAACCCAACTTGATAATCCATGGAGCCTCTTAGCCCACTATACAAGATATGGATGATTTACATAATAAACCCATATATTTAATTAGTTATCTTTTGATCACTTAATTAATTCTAAATTAATTCTTGATAAAGCTAATCAAATAATATTATTAATATATTAGAACTTATAATATATTAATAATCTCCAAGTGTTATTTCTCTCATTTAGTCTATCCAATTGCATGGTGCCATGCAACCCAAATGGACCATGTCGGGTCGGGTCAAGTACATACTAGAAATAGTTATGGACTTAGACACCTTATCCAACAACTATTACATATCATACGTGTAGTTTAGTTCTGTCTATCCTAGTACAAAAGGATATCATACGGGACTAACCATTTCAGCACCCACCTGTTAGCAACAGAGGTAATGAACATCTTCAAATGCCTACGGTTAATACTTATACTAGGAGTACCTTTACAGGACTAACCATTCCTACACCCTACTGTTAGCTACAGAGGATAATGAACATCTACAAACATTCAAGGTTAATACTTTTTGGCAGTCACGATGTCGTGTTTATCCTAATACAAAAGGATAATACTTGTATGGCTATATTTTCCCTATTACCTTTATTTTGTAATACATTCACATAAACGATGAGGTAGACTATATATTGTTAATAGTAGTCATAAAAAGGGAAAAACCATCTTTATTACTTTCAAAACATTCAAGTCTTGGTAGAAGACTACTTTTATACTAGTAGGAAATATGAGATTTTCTAGGGTTTTCATACTTATATCAAATGTTCATTCAAAGATTTACATAGCATTCATAACAGCTTTCCAAAACAGAGAAATGACACTTAAATGCTTATGAATTCACCAGCTTTATGCTGATCTACTCTTTCAAAATAACTTGTATTCTCAGGTCACCAATAGATAGGTAGGATGACCAGGTATTGAGAAGACGAAGCACAGACAAGACTCGTCTTTTATTTTGATTACATATTTTGGTGTCATATTACAATGAAAGAATACACATGTATTAAAACTTTACTTTTAATGAAATGGATGATGTTGTTGCTTCTTTAATACTTTGCATTGTTGTGATATTGTACATGACGTCCTCCACCCCTGAACGTTTCCGCCGTTCTTGGTTTTTGGGGTGGGACAGATTGGTATCTGTGACAATAGTCAATTTCAGGTTAAGTCTAAGTCGAACAAAGTCATCAAGTCAAACTGGTCAACTCAATTAAACCTGGTACATTAGGGTTCGTGTTATGTAAATACTGTATAACTCACTATTTTAACGAGAAAACATCACTTGGAAAAATTTGTGTGTTTAATTTTCCTTGCCCTAGTGCTAAAAAATGAACAAAAACGATGAAACAATGTTGCATACTCATTGGGAGTGTGAAAGATCCTAAATCATGGCTTAACGGAGTTCATGGACCTTGCGTTGTGGAGCCACACACTCACAATTGTCACACATGAAACCTCTTTCAATCGTTTTCACTCTATCTCTCTCTATTGTCCAATCTCTCCCAAACCTCTCTAAGTATGCCAAATCTCTCCTAAATATCTCTTTTTATGAGAAATCTCTCCAAGAATGTCAAATATCTCCTAAATGTCTCTTTGTATGAGAAATCTCTCCAAGAATGTCAAATCTCTCCCAAATATCTCTTTGTATGAGAAATCTCCCCAAGAATGTCAAATCTCTCTCAAATATCTCTCTGTATGAGAAATCTCTCCAAGAATGTCAAATCTCTCTCAAATATCTCTTTGTATGAGAAATCTCTCCAAGAATGTCAAATCTCTCCTAAATATCTCTTTGTATTAGAAATCTCTCCAAGTATGGGAAATCTCTCCCAAATCTCTCTCAAAAGTTCCTGTAACTTTTCATAGCCTTTCGGGCCATCCCGACTCTTAACCGGGTCAAAAACGGCTTGAAACGGGGTTAAAACGAGTAAAAGACCCTAAAAGAACCGAAAAACCCTTTATAGGGCCGAAGCCTCTTGGACCGAAAGCAGCAAAGAACCGAAACACTTAGCAACCGAAACCGAGACCTGGAGTTGAGACTTGAGAGCCGAGACCGAGCCTCGCTGCCCCAGCCGAAACCGAGACCTGTAGCCGAAACCTGAGAACCGAGACCTGGAACCGAACTCGAGAGTCGAACCCGCCAAGAGCAAAGACCGAGTCTCGGTCTTCCTTCCCTTTCTCTCGGTCCTCTTTTCCCTTGTCGGTTCCTTCTTCTACTTTCGGTTCCCTCTTTCCACTCTCGGTCCTCCCTTCGCCTCTCGATCCTCTCTCTTCTCCTCTTGGTCTTCTTCTCTCCTCTCGGTCACCCTCTTCTAATTTCGGTTCCGACTACCAGAAGGCCGAACCTCCGGCCAGACTTCGGAATTTTTACACTTTTGGCCCATTATCAATATTTTTCACATTTTAAGCCCGTTTTTCGTGATTTTAACGCGGGATTTTCTCCAGAAATTATATTTTTATATAAAAGACACTAAATATTCATAATTTAAACATATTTTCATGGAAATCTTTATTTAAAGAATAAAATTTAGTTGGTAAAGTACAAAGATGTTGAGTGTTGACTTTGATTTACTTTATGACACAAGCAACCACCCCCACACCCACTCTATGACCAGCCACACCTCCCCACCTTACCTAGGTCACTTCAATGTCCTTCCTACTCAATTATTAGCTTTTCCCACGTTCTTAGAACTGAATAACCAATCCCCTCTCCTCGCTTCTTTCATTTTATCTCAATTCACCAATGATACAACACAACTTTTCTCTCAAACTTTATCTCACTATTCCAGGACTCCAAGGCTGATCTTCAAGCTTTACCCTCCCCTTGGTAAGTATAATTCATCCTCCTTGTGATTATTACACTTCATTCTACTCCAATCATTGATTGTTTACACAAAATCCATCACATTAATGATAGATCTTCGAACCTTCAAGACATTCTCTTAGTGTTCCTTAGTGGAATACTACATATCTCCATCATCCATCTTCTGAAATCACTCAGGTGAGTTCATACCCCTACATTTTCATATTTTCTTATGTTTTAAGGGGGAGAATACAAGTCAAATCATCAAGAACACAACTAAATATTTCTAACAGCTTACATCAGAAAAGTTGGACTCCATTCACGGACTATTTTGGTGAACTAAATCATTTTTGTTTTCAAAACTGTACAAGTTGAAAGTAGTTCAAGTTCTTATCTTTAAAATGACTACTTGCACATCTCCATACGATTTTTCTACAATTTATGGTGATTTTCGCAAAACTGTCTATCATTTCAAGAACCAAACCGGACCAGTCTGTGTTTATGGATGTTTTCACCTAAGTTAGAGGTCACTAAAAATCATGGAAAAATTTATGAACAAACTAGTCTCATTAAAAAAACTCCCACAATTTACGGATTCTGATTTGGATCTTTTATTAAGTTTTTATAAATTTTCTAATAACAGTGATCGTAGTTGTTTCAAACAGAAAATTTCTAACATATTATTATCACCTTGTATCATGTTGAGCAAGGGGTATATCCTTATGTGAGGGTATGTTATTACAAAAGAATAATATTTTATCTTGTTATATGAACATGCATCAGTAAATAAATGGATATTTATATGGATATGCACATGAAATATAAAGGACAACACGATTGTTATAATCAAAGTACATCCATTTTACTCAAACAATTGAACGAACTACGTTGAAAATAGATTACGTACGTTACCATTACTACTCTCATTTTTGATAAACTATAATAGGTATGGTTTATGATACACTACATAACACACTCATGCAAGAATTGTACATTTATACTATAAGGTATTTTCATTACGTTACATGTAAATTCGTTAAGGACTTTGTGAGTCATTCGCTTCACACTTACCATTAAGTCCTGTATTGTAACCAGAATCTCCTGGAGGGAGTGTGATTGATGTATATAGATCTATATTGGGTTTGACAAACTCACACCTTAACTGCATGCAACAGTTAGACCGGCAGGTCTGGGGTGACAAATATCATAAACAGTTCCGACGCTTGAAGAACGTCGTTTCAGGCCAACTAGGTCATAGCATGGTTATAATAAACTCACAGAAAGTATTAACAAACATAAGAATTTACGGGAATTTCATCTAATTCAAACGTGTGTATGTCAATTTAAACACATATCATTTCTATTAGTAAGAGAGGCTACTTACACATTTTGGTCTTTGGTTATAAGACTACATAACACAGATTTTAAGGAAAATATCACTTTTTTCTGAAACAAACGTGATATTTACAAGAGAAAGACTTCTATTAAGTTCGAAAACAAAAACTTATGAACTCACCAACCTTTATGTTGAAACTTTTTCAAACAACTTGTATTCTTAGGTAATCACTAAATAGGTACCAAAGTGCATTTGAGGTACATATCATGTTTTTATTAACATATTGTAATTGATTTGGAAACATGTAACTCATACACTGATGTAACTTTTTCAATTATATATATGTTGGTTGTGTTTTCTTAAATTACTATTGCAATTGTGGTTATGATACTATACATGAAGTCCTCCACCCCCGGACGTTTCCGCCATCCTTGGTTTGGGGGTGTGACAGTATCAGAGCATTGTTTATAGTTAATATAATATATCAACCCATAAAAGATATACTAACTATAAATACATTAGGATTAAAACACTCTGACTAAGAGTTTATACTTTTAAATAATAAAATATTTAAGTAAGTATACGTGCCTGCATTCATACTAAAATCAGTGTCACAACGACAAGAACAAAAATATTATGATTGTTGAATATCACAAGTTAGCCTGGGGATGTATGGTCAATCTTGGGAGTGGCATAGCCTGATCAACTATGCTGGTCCAAGGAGTGATTAGCATATGCCCAAGAATGGTTGTGATGTGGCAACAAGTCTACAAACTTACCAACACAACTATAAAGAAATACCATATGGGTATTTGGTCTTACCGTAATTATCTTAGTTAGTTCGTCTATTTAGTTAATTCTTATATCCCTTTTCTCGCGTAGATTTTAATGGTTGGATTTCACCACGGCGACCCGTACTTCCTAAACCAAGGCAACGTTGGATGGCTAGAGGAAGAACCAGAAGATGATCACCTAATCCCTTTGGATGATCACCATGCTGAGGGTTTTTCTGATAGTTTTGACTCGGAGCCTGAAGTCAACAACCTACCTCCAGCTGCCCAAGACCCAAACCTGAACCCCCATCCTGCATTTCAAGGACCCACGCCCTTGTGGGCCACAAACTTGAATACATGGAGCCAGGAACACGGTCAACCTATCCCCTACAATGGAGACAGAAGCTTCTACAACCTCACTGAGGGAGGTTCTGCTGACAGGGTCCTACCCATCATGGTTTGTAGGATTTCTTGGAAGACGATACTAGGTCAATCAACTATCAATCGAGTCTTGGAGATTGACGCCAACTCTGGTGTTAACACTTTCCGTATTCGCCAACTAGAGTCTGCTCAAGAAAGGACTCTGATCCGCAATACAGCTCTACAGAGAGAACTTGCTGAAACCCAAGCAGAGGTCAGGGAACTTCGAGCTCAACAAGTGAGAGCTGAAAGGCGTATGAGGGACATAGAACGCCTACTGTCGGGATCAAGAACTCATGCCAGCAGTTCTCGTCGCTGATGGAATCTCATCGACTCATCTTTTGGACATAACCTAGTTTATGTAAAAACTTTGGTCTAATTTCCTATCTTTGTAAATCTTAGACCTGTTAGGTCTTGATCTAGTGATAGTTCTGTCAAAATTTTCCTATATTGGTTGATGTAAGGCCTACTTCTAGGCCATTTTTCCCGAACTTGTTACATCTGTAATCCCAGTATTATTGATAGATATCTAATCATAGGGAAATTGTTATCCAAAGGCTAGCATCTTCATTCAATCATACTATTCATTGTGTTGTTGGACTATGGAGGGTTAGTCCATGAGTCACTCTCATTATTTGATTATTTTTATCAATGTTGTCATCTTTTTAAACGTATAGTTAAAAGATGCCGCCACGCAGGAATCCCAGGAGTAACCCAAATAACGAAACACCAATACCACCACCTCCTCCACCACCTCAACCTCCTCAACCACCTCCTCCTTTCGATGTCACTATGTTCCAGGCAGCCTTCACAGCAGCCGTAGCAGCTGCTGTATCAGCCATCAATAATCCTGCCCCTAGTGGATCGGGAACAGGTGCACATCCCTCCAACCATGGTGAGAGCAATGGGCATCCCATGGAATGCACCTACAAGGACTTTACGAATGCTAACCCCCGGAACTTCAATCGAACTGGTGGGGTTATGGTCTTAAGGCAATGGATTGAAAAGACGGAAGCGGTCTTTGAAATCTACGCCTTCCCGGAGGGAAACAAGGTCAAGTTTGCTACTTGTACCTTCTCTGACAAAGCACTGACTTGGTGGAATGGCCATGTTAAATCTCTAACTATAGTGGTGGCAAACTTTATCAGCTTGGAAAACTTGAAAGCCATGCTGGTGAGAGAGTACTGCCCTCGAGAGGAAATACAAAAACTCGAACAAGAACTCTGGGGTCTGGAAATGGTTGGTTCCGACATATCAACCTATACAAATAGATTCTGCGATCTGGCATTTCTATGCCCTGATATGGTTGCTCTCAAGAGAAAGAAAATAGAGAGATATATATGGGGACTGTCGCCCCAGATCCAATCAAGTGTGTTAGCTTCCAAGCCTGTCACTTTTGACAGCGCCAAGGAGCTGGCACAATCTCTCATAGATCACGGGAAACACCAGAACCCAAAAATCCCAACACCCCAGTCACAAAAGGGAAACAACGACGACAACAAGAAAAAGGGGTGGAACAAGAGAAAAGGAGGGGCTTCGCAAGAATCCTCAAGGAGACAACAACTTGTGGCGATCAATGCTGCCACGGTAACCCCTGTTGTCCCTGCAAATCCTTTACCAGCAAAAACTTATGCTGGAACCCTTCCGAACTGCAACAAATGCAACTTCCACCACCACAGACCTTGCAAGGAAATGCAGTGCCCTACCTGCAACAGGAAGGGCCATACAGCCCATTTCTGCAAGGTTCCAGCAGCACCGACCGTCCAATTTCCTAACGCCGGTGTGGGCCAAGCTTGCTACGGTTGTGGCGAGGTGGGCCACTACAAGAGGAACTGCCCTAAGGCGGGGATGGCTGGCGGAGTAGGAAGAGTTATGGCCATAGGCCACGAAGAAGGAGTAGCTGATCCTACGATAGTTACTGGTACGTTTCTCCTCGATAACTCATATGCTTGCATGCTTTTCGACAGTGGAGCGGAGAAGAGTTTTGTAAGCCATAAATTTGCACACCTACTTAAACAAAAACCTCATGCCTTAGATAAATCATTCATTGTAGAGATAGAAAACGGGAAAACGGAAAGTACTAACTGCATATATGTAGCTTGTACTCTAACTTTAGATGGCCATACTTTCAAGATAGACCTCATGCCGGTCCTAATTAAATGTTTCGGCGTTATCATCGGCATGGATTGGTTGAGTCTTCTTCACGCCGACATCATGTGATTTGAGAAAGCAGTTCGTCGTAACCTTCCTAACAACGAAACCTTAATTATATACGGCGACAAACCGAGTACGATCCTTCGCATCATCTCGTGCATCCAAGCTCAAAAATGCTTACGAAAGGAATATCATGCATTCCTCGCACACTTCGTTGATACGAGTCAAGAAGTAAAAGACATTCAGAACATCCCAGAGGTGAGCGACTTTCTCATTATCTTTCCAGAGGAATTCCCAGGATTACCAGCACAACGCCAAGTCAAGTTCAGAATCGACTTAGTGCTAGGGGCTACTCCTGTAGCCAAATCTCCTTATCGTCTGGCACCAGCAGAGATGCGCGAACTTTCCAGTCAACTTAACGAACTTCTCAAGAAAGGATTTATTAGGCCAAGCCTCTCACCATGGGGAGCACCGGTCTTGTTCGTCAAGAAGAAAGATGGATCGTTTCGCATGTGCATCGACTACAGGGAACTCAACAAGCTTACCATTAAAAATCATTATCCTTTGCCCTGCATTAACGATTTATTTGATCAACTTCAAGGAGCCAACTACTTCTCGAAGATAGATATACGATCCGGATATCACCAACTATGAGTGCTAGAGGAAGATGTTCCCAAGACAACCTTTCAAACTCGTTATGGATACTACGAGTTTGTAGTGATGCCATTTGGATTAACTAATGCACCCACGGTATTCATGGATCTGATAAATAGGGTGTGTAGTCCTTAACTAGCTCAGTTCGTCGTTGTCTTCATTGATGACATACTCATCTACTCTCAAAGTAATGAGGAACATAGTCAACATCTCCGCAGAGTATTGATGTGAATTGTTATCGAGATTCAGAATGCAATCATGATTGTATGAATGTGAAGTATGAACACAGGAAGTAAATATTAATCAAATCTTATATTGATGAAGAACTGATTACAATAAGCATAGAGAAATTACGAATGATTAATGAATCACTCGTGTATTCCAGTACTCTACTTCTAACCTCAGTCCCTATTTATAGGAAACCTGAGTGTACAAAAAATATACTAAGTCATGAACTATAAGCTTCGCACAAAAGAAGACTTAGTAAAATAACTAACATGCGAAACAAAAGAAACAAACATTTCGACTTTTACAACTTCTAATCTCTACAATCTCCCCCTTTGTGAACAGTCGAAACTATTCAGTCTGTGAGACGCTGAATAGCTGAGTTCATTGTTCTTCTGATTTCTGAATACCAAGTAATAATCTTTTTAAGCTCCTTCCTGTCTCCTTCATTATTCATATGAACTATGAAATTCATATATTTCGAAGTAGTGTATCTTTCAATCTCTGAGACTTTGAAAAAGAACTTCTTTGGCTTCCCCTTTGTATCTTTTCCTGCAAAAACCATGCCAAAAGGTTTAAGGCATATCTCTCCATCTGAATATTTCTTCAATTCTGTTTGAGACAAAGTAGACTCCCAAGGAACTGTCACTTGTTTTCCACGAACTGATGCAAGTTCTTCATCTGTTAACGCCAAGCAATCATAGTAGTTATCTATGAATTTCTTGATATGTGCGAAACCAAACTTGAACACATTTGTATCATATCCATTGAATTTATTTTCTTCCATATCCTTCAAGATCAGATCCACTTGAAAAAGATCATTCAGATTCATCAATGGGAAGTCAGCTATAGTAAAATCAACAGGCTTGTTATCTGCTCGAACAACAAAGTATCAAAAATTTTGAAGCATGTTCTCGAACAGTTCATCCTTCTTGATAGTAAGCACCTTCTTAGTTTTCATCAAAGACCACACCTCATCTTGATCCTTTGCAAGTACAACATGAAATCTTATTTTCATTGAAATGTATTCATCATCATTCTTGAATTTTTCACTGATCTTGTACTGCGTTGTCACAAACATCATCTCATTTATTGGAAAGTCAAGTTGGCATCTATCTGAATTTGCAACATCATAACTTCTTTTGGGCTTTTTCTCAAATTCATATAGATGACTTCCCATGACTTTAGATTCAACAGTTTCATATGAGTATAACTTCGCAGGACCACCCTTGTTCATTGTTGGTGGGTCATTTGCTCTTTGCCTCATGATGCTCTGTACTTGTCTTAATTTTTCCATTTCAGCTTCTGCCTCAGCTTTCTTTTCTTCTTTTGATTTCTCAATAAGCACCTCTTTGCCTTTTCCAGCAACCACTGTTTGAGGTTTCGCACTCGAACTTCCTCCTTCAGATGAACCAATGACAATTCCCTTGAGAATTGGCTTTGTTGTTACTATTTTTGAAGGAATTGATTTTGTGAGTATTGGCAGGGTTGTTTTGAGTTGAGTGGAATGAATCTTCCCAACAGTTTTCACATCTTCAACTTTACTTCCTTTTATTTCTCCCCCTTGCACCCCTGTGAAATCAGGTGGAGCATTCTTTGGCAATAGTGAAGTAAAGTTGGTAATCGGGGTCAACGCCTTTTGAATAGCTTGCTCCAGAGTATTAACATTGAGAGTTAAAAATTCTGGAGTAAGAATCGTTTGTTGACAAGTCTGCGAAACACAACTTTTTAATTCAGTAGCCAACTGAATTAATTTCGAAAACTGCTCCTTATTCTCTTGATGCTTGACTTCGATCATTTGAGCAGACGGTTGATAATCAGTAGCAAGCCTAGTCACTACATCAACAATAATATCAACACGTTTCTGGACCTCTAAATTTTGCGAATGAAGGTTTTGAATCTCCTTTTCAATTTCAGCCTTTAACTCCTCAATTTTGAAGTTAACATCTTCCTTGACCTTCTTGACATCTTGTACAAAAAGAACATGATGTTCTTTTGTAGCAATTTTCAAATCCTTGATAACACCATCAAAAGATTTTCCTTGAGCTTGAATGCGAAGCTTATTATTCTTGTCAGAATCATCAACTTTCGCAATTATACGCTTCTCTGCAGCTTTAATCATAGATTCAACCTCCAAGCCCGATATAGATGACTTTGTGCCAGCAACAGCTTGTGATTGAATAATGGCATTCAATTTGCGATTCAGTATTTTAAACTGCTTACCTAACATAAGCATATGATCAGGTATTTCCTCCTCCTCTGAATCAAAGTGTATGGCTTCAAACATTCCTCAAAAACCTCCTCCTTCGATTTCTTCATCAGACTGAGCTTGCGAAGGTATATGTTGTGGTGTTTCAGGTGATTGAGATGGAAACAATGTAGTGAAAGGATGTTTCAAAGGATGATCAAATATGGATGATGTGGTTGTTTGAGTATTTAGAAGAGGAAATGGTGGTAATAAAGTAATTGGCTCTGTGAATTGAATATTTGTGATAGGTGTCTCCGTATTAGATACGTTAACAACCTTATCAGAAATAAGTTCTTCCTCTTGAACTGAAGCATGTGTAACAACTTCAAGTGGTGTGGATGTGGTAGTGGAAATTTGCGAAATGATTGGAAGGGTAACAGTTACCGTTGTGGAAACAAGTGGAGTTTCTGGAACCACTTCATCATCTGATGATTCATTTTGAATAATCAGCTTTCGTTTCTTGTATAGCTGTTGTGTAATATGCTTCACAACCTCTGTAGCTATACTTCTTTTTGAGCCAGGAGAAAAGGAGTTGGAACGTCTCTAAAAATAGCTACCTTACTACTCACCTCAATTTTGTGAATATTAGGTGAAGTAGTTGTCGTTTGTGATAATTTGCGAAGCTTCTTTAATACCCCTGATTTTGTTGGTATAGTTTCCTTCGTCTTTTTAGGAGAAACTGCCTCTTTCTCATCCCCTTTATCCTCTGACACTATGGAAGATTCTTGTTTGTCTTTCTTTTGAGTTTACTTCTTTTTCTTTGAGGACTCAGCAGTAACTTCAAGCAACACTCCAGTTCGCACATTATGATCAAACGTTTTCATGTAACGAACCAATACTTTGTGAGTAGACGAAACTTTGTGAAGCATTGCATCAGGAATTCTTGCGACACTTGTAAAGATATTTTCATCATCTTCAACATCTTTTGGAAATTGGTACAAAGAAAATTCTGCAACTTCTCCGTCTTTAGGAACTTGAATGCCTTCTTTTGCCTATACTTTTTCTAAAATTAAACTCCAATACCTTGCACAAGAAATCCCCTTCTCAACACTTGTATTTTCTAGACTTTTGTTGAACTCCTTCCAAAGCTGAGTTCCACAATCCACACTCAAATCATAAGAAAGACCCATCACCATGGCATAAACCTCCATTCTTCCCTTATCTAAGCCAACACTTCTCCTGGTCAAACACCTAAGAAAGATGCCAAATAAGAAGTTCCAAATGCATGGTAGGCTTGATTTTTTTAAATCACTTATCTTTTCAAGAGTAGGTTGATGACCCATCTCACTGAACATGAAGATAATCTGTGAATTTGTTGGCTTAAAGAACGGTGGGTTATTTGGAATGTTCAAGAAGTTGATGAACATATTCTTGGTAAGACGAATTGTCTTGTTATTCACCAAGTTGAAGGTGATTACATCAGTTGTATCGTTGTATGACACAGATGATGCTGCCATTGAAAACCAAGACATAGGAACAGGAAAAGAATTGAACATTGCAGTTGATAATGGTGACCTTTTTAGAGAAACGACCAACATCTTCAATTCTTCTGGGTAGGATGAAACATTAGGATCAACTTGGTAGTTTGTGCTTTGAATCTTCATAAGAGACTGTGAAACAACTTTATTGGTGTTGGTTTGAGTAGCAGCCATTGTTAGGGTTCAAAGAGAAGAAAGAATCAGAGAATTTGGGAATTTTTGTGTTTGATCGCGTAACCGTATAACACCTTCTTTAACCCTCTTTTATACATAACCCTGATTGATTTGAATTTAAAGCGGGATGCATTTAATGATATCCGACGTGGCACCTTCAAAATCGGACCATTACTGTGAAAAGTTAGCCACGTGTGAAAAACCAGTTGTTACATCGCCTAGAAAACTGTTCAGAATACCATTCGTCACGTATACACATCCTGTCAATATTCCCTTTATTGAATTGTAACCGTTAGAACCCTTCGCATGAAGGCAAGGCTCTCTCACTTTTGGGATGAAAAGTGAATTCATATGCCAGACTTTCGAAATCTTCAGTCTAAGTTCGTATTACTTAGAACCTCAAGGATTTCGTGAGTGCAATGTTCCAAAGAAATAAGATAAGAATCAAGATAAAAAAATTTTGGAGTATCTTGATGTCAAAAATGCAATTTGACACGAAAGCAGTTAAACCCCAGGCAAATGTTACATCGTTAATCATCAAGAAAGATGATCAATAGCTTGTGTATGTTCCCGTGAATTATAATCAAATACTTTTTGATAAGTATCAAAGGGCTTCTTTTTTAAAATGGATTCTTTGGTTGGTTTAAAATTTCGTTACATGTCATCCTAAACATAAGGTGATTAATTGTAACAGAAATTACTTGTATGACCAGTGTAGTCAGTGACAAGTCAACTTTGAAAATGTTTATCATGACTAGAACATTCAAATGAAACTCACACGGAAATCATATTCATAAAAAAAATTAATGAATTGGATCTTGTTGGATAACAAACATCTTGGGTTTTGAATGTTTGATCAAGACCACGCATGCGAAATGAATATGATTTGGAGTTTCAAATTTTGGTACTAAAACAAAAGTTTCGACAATATCTGGAACAATGTTCCCCGTCAATTCCTTAAGTTGTAAGATGTTTGGGTTTTACCTTCATCACGGACTCATGATGTCAGATCATTAACACATAATTTTTGTATATCTAGGTCTTGATTGGTTTGATCAGAGACCTCTCGGACATACGTCTTTGTGTGTGATTTGTGTTAAGAATTTTGTGATGAAATAGATTGGCTATAAGATCGAATGTACCTCTGTTATTTGTGGACCAAACAGAAAACTCTTTTTCTCATATGAGAAAAGTAAGGTAGCTCTTTTGACTAATGCGAATACAAGCCTAATTGGGAAAAAAAAATTCATGAGATAATTTCATTAAGGCTTTCATTTCTCACACATAGAGTCATATGAGGCTTGGGTCAAGATTTTGCAGCATGCTTTTAGGGACATCCTAACTAGTACAAAGTTGAAAGAAATGATACCTTCCCATAGAAACATATATAAGCATGACCTATTCGCATTTTGCTGTTGACAAAAACTAAAAACACACAAAACTTAAAGAACAAAAAAAATATTTTTGTGGTTTTTGAATTTTTTTTTTCCGAAAAATAAAGACATAACAAAATAAAATCTTTTTGGATTTTTTTTTTGAATTTTCAAAATTAAAAACAAAACAAAAGAAAATATTTTTGATTTTTCAATTTTCTTAAAAAAAATATTAAATGAAACCTTAGTTATCAGATGTGAGAATGCGAAGCAATGCGAAGCCTCTTAATGAACAGTAACTTCTGAATGGTTTTGTCTCAGAGCTGCTGAATAGACCTTTCATTCTTGAGTTATTGATTTTGAAACTGAATTTAGATCAATCATCCCCAAACCTGCTAAAATTCTTACAAAAGATTTTTCATCAAGAGGTTTAGTAAAAATATCAGCAAGTTGTCCAGTGGTTTTAACAAAATGTATTTCAATATTCCCATCTTCCACATGATCTTTGATAAAATGATATCTAAGAGCTATGTGTTTTGTCTTTGAGTGTTATACTGGATTATGACAAATGCGAATTGCACTTTGAGAATCACAATACAAGGGAATCTTTTTCATGTTTATTGCATAATCACGTAGTTGACTTCGAATCCAAATGATTTGCGAAGTGCAAGCAGCAGCTGAAATGTATTCAGCCTCAACAGTTGATATAGTAACACAAGTTTGCTTCTTTGACTGCCAACTCACCAATTTTCCATCCAATAGTTGACATCCACCACTTGCACTTTTTCTATCTAAAGTACATCCTCCTAGGTCAGAATCTGAAAAAGCTTGAATGAAGAATCCGGATTTTGCAGGATACCAAACTCCTAACGAAATTGTTCCTTTAAGATAGCGAAAAATATTTTTCACTGCAGATAAGTGAGGTTCTCTAGGATTAGCTTGATACCTAGCACAATTACACACAAAAAATATAATATCAGGTCTACTTGCAGTTAAATACAATAAAGACCCCATCATGCTTTGATAAAGTGTTAAATCAACAGCAAGAGTATTTAACAAAGGAGTTAGTCTTGTTCCCACTGCCATTGGTACTTTAAGCTTCGTGCTATTTGTCATTCCAAACTTTTCAAGCAGATTCTTTGTACATTTTCTTGGTTGATTAAAATTCCATCCCTGTTCTGTCTTATATTCAAACCAAGAAAATTGTTAATTTTTCCTATCATGCTCATCTCAAATTTACTTTTCATGAGATTTTTAAATTCAGTAGATAATGTTGGGTCAGTTGAGCCAAAAATAATATCATCAATATAAATTTGAAAAAGCATAAGATGATTCCCAACTTTCTTGCAAAATAATGTGGGGTCAACTGATCCTTGTTTAAATTTAGATTGTTTCAAAAAAATTAGTAAGTGTTCCATACCAGGCTCTTGGTGCTTGTTTTAACCCATAAACTGCTTTGTCTAAGATGTAGACATGATCAGGATGTTCTTCATTTACAAATCTTGGTGGTTGTTCAACATAGACTGTTTCTTCTAATTCTCCATTTAAGAATTCACACTTAATATCCATTTGAAAAACATCAAAGTCTTTGTGAGCTGCATAAGCTAAAAATATACGAACTGCTTCGAGTCTTGAAACAGGAGCAAATGTTTCTTCATAGTCTATTCCTTCTTGTTGCGAATATCCTTTAACAACTAGTCTAGCTTTATTTCGAATAATATTGCTATCTTTGTCGGTTTTATTTTTAAAAATCCATTTTAATCCGACAATTGAAACATTAGAAGGTTTAGGAATTAATCTTCAAACCTTATTTCGTTCAAATTCAGTCAGTTCAGATTGCATAGCAAAACCCAATCTGATTGTTCCATAGCATTCTTTACTATCTTTGGCTCTATTTTCGAAATACAAACATTAAACATACATAACTCTTGGTTCGCATTCAGTACCTCATTTTTCGCAAGAATTTGAGCTCTTGTCAACACACCGTCTTGTGGATTCCCAATGACCTGTTCTTTGGGATGATTCCTTGTCCATTTCTCAAGTGGTGGAAAATCAGGATTAAATTCCAATGGTGCATCTTCGTACAAATCTTCATTTTCAGATCCTGCAACGGACAAATTATCATTTAATTCATGAAATTCATCATTTTCATCAAGATTAATTGTCTCTGTTGCATCATGCTCCCCCTCAACATGATGTTCATGTTGAAATTGTGAATGCTCCCCCTCAACTTGATTTTCATGTTGAAATTGCGAATGTTCCCCTCAACTTGATGTTCATGTTGAAATTGCGAATGCTCCCCCTCCATACGAACTTCAGGCACACTTTCGCAAGATATTGACATTGTAGTTATTGTTGAATCATCAATATGTTTTGAGGATTCTGATGTTTGATTATCAGGAGCATGTACTTCCGCATCAATTTGCCCTGTCAGGAGTTCCAAAAATTAAGTCATAATCAAAATCATTGATATCTGAATTTTCAATTTGAGGATTTGAATCAACAAGAATTGATTTATGTTCAAATTTACTATCCGTTTGTTTAATATAGTAATCATCAAAAGTTAAGTTAAAAGTTTCTTCAACTTTTCTTGTTTGCTTGTTTAACACTCTGTATGCAACTGAATTCTGCGAATATCCTAAGAATATGCCTTCTTCAGCTTTAGCTTGGAACTTGGTCAAATTATCTATTAGATTCATTATAAAACACCTGCAACCAAAAACATGGAAAAATTTTACATTAGGCTTTCGATTGTTGAGTATTTCATATGGAGTAACATTGAATCTTCGATGAATGAATGATTGATTCTGAGTAAAACATGCAGTCGATACAGCTTCAGCCCAAAGATATTGAGGTAAGTTCGCATATGTTAATGTGACAACCCTATTTTTCCCAAAAGCATTGTAAACACTCGAAAGCTAAAAACAACGAAATTAACCTCGAAAATAAAGTGTTCAGATATCTAAGCTGGGATGCATCGAATATTAGATATCATGCCCAGGTTTCCAAAAACATAAAGAACACTCAAAACCGAGTTATATTGAAGAAATTATAACCACTCGTATAATTACGACACGACGTTAAAACATAATTTGATGTAAAAAGTGAAATCTCAATAAAATACATTTTAGCCTTAAAGTATCTAAACAAAACTCGTAGATCTCGTTGAAAGATGAGCGTGCATAAAAAGATCGCCCAATTTGGACCTCGTATGAAGAAGTTACGAATTTTCAAAGTTTCGTAACAGTAATAAAGGGGCTAAAAACTCGGATTGAAGATCGAGTATTATTTAGCTATCGCCACCTAAACGGAAGTTGAAGATCTCCTCGGTGGTAATAAAACAATAAAAAGACAAACGAAAACCGACGTCGAATAAAGAACCTATGAAATTTTAACGAACTTTAGGAGGCCCGGCCTATTAAAATTATATCATTAAAAATAAAGTCAAAACTAGCCGACGGAGTCTAAATGAAAGTTGTAGAGCATAATCTCACCTACGCGTGGATATAAAGACCGCAAAAAACGGAGCTCGTACGCGAAAGTTACGGAATTTAGAAGTTGGAAGCAGGGATTACGCCCCGCGTAATCTGGGAGTACGCCCCGCGTACTAGACCCAGGGTCGAGTCCCATCGGCCCGCCCAAACTACGCCTAGCTAGCCAGGAGTCGTAAGCCATGACGCCTTATTATGCCCCGCGTAACCGAAGTACGCCCCGCGTACTGACTACGCCCCGCGTACTCCGGCAGTACGCGCCGCGTACGGGGGTTTTCAGCCCTATAAATAGAGGGCATAAGGCTCGAGTTTTGGCACACCTTCACCATTTCTCAGACATTCTCCCAGCTCCAGAGACCCTTTTCTCACCTTGGTTTCCGCACTCGAGCCCCGATGAAAGATTTACGTTGCAGAAGTTCCCAAAGAGCCCGACGACGCAACTATCCGAGATCGAAACTCTGCTCAACTCTAGCCCCTCTCTTCAAACTTAACGAGTGAGTTCATACCCCTACTTTTCAATTCTTTTACATGTTTTAGGGGGGAAATACAAGTACATTACACGTTAAAAGTATCGTTTTCTAAACATAAATGAAATTTCTAACTTCGAATATCGATACAAACATCTTACGTATACAAGGGCGATTATATCACTAAATTATGTCTACGAAAGGGAACATACTATCTGAAAAACTATAATGGGTATAGTTAGCAAGTCAATCCTACATTTTTATACAATTTGAAAAACGAAACACTTTCAAAAGTAGCAAGGTCATTTCATTGTAAATCTACTTATACTAAGTAATGTGAGATACTCAAACTTCAACGTACATTTTGTATGCATTTCAAGTCCTGTATTATATACCATAATCTCTTGGAGGGAGAGCGTGATACTTGTGTATAGATCTATACGGGATTGACAATCCCGCACCTAAACTACTAGCTATAGTTAGACCGGCAGGTCCGGGGTGACAAATGTCATAACACTGCAACACTTGAAGAATGTTGTTACAGGCCGTCAGTGTCAATAGTATGGTTATAAAACTCACATAAAAAGTATAAAACAAGATTGATTTACAAGGTTCATATGTGCATCGCAGTATTTCTACATTATATTTTCATACTAAAATATTGTTATCAATTGTTTATAAAAGTTACTAACACATTCCAACTTTGGAACCTTTTACATTTTACAAGAAAATATTGGATTTTCTAAAGATCTCGTTTACCAAATTACTACCAAAAGGAATATACTTTTCAACTCGGAACGCTCATGAACTCACCAACTTAAATGTTGACACTTTTCAAAACCACTTGTATTTCTCAGGGAATCAGTGATACAGGTAAACTACCAGCTTTTGGAAGAAGGAACACAAAGGATGATTTTATCATTAAACATTTATTCATCATATTGTAATATTCTTTTGATAACATGTATAACGCAACAATACACGTTTTCATTGTTATATATATGATGGTTGTGTTACTTTATTTGCAATATTCAATCGTTGTGATACTACGTGAAGTCATCCACCCCCGAATGTTTCCGCCATTCTGGTTTGGGGGTGTGACAGATTGGTATCAGAGCATTGTTTATAGTGAACTAAGTATATCTAACCACATAAGATATACAAACTATAAATACAACGGGAACCAAAAACCCTCTGATAACAACATCTTCATAGAAATATATTTTCTTTTAAATATATACATTTTTACCGCACGTATCAGTCTCGCGTCACGACAAGTTTTTCTAAAAAAAGTAGTATGACAAGTTGCAATACCACGATTGAGCCTTGGGGTATGTAATCAAATCAAGAATAAATATAGCCTGATCAACTATATTTATCCTGGATTTGACCAATATACGTCGAGGAATGGTCGTAGTAGTCAACAAGCCAAAAACTTATAAAAAAAAAAAAATCTAAATTCGCTAAATTGAAATAATATAAGTCTATTATTAAACGATAAAACATTGCGCTCAGTAAAGATATAAATAGGCTTAGGAATTCGTTAATTAGAAATTCTTTTCTTATAAAAATCTCATACCTCTATCCCAGTACAGACAAATGGCCGGATTTCCTTTACCGGGAGACCCCTACTACCTAAATCAAGGTAACGACTGCTGGATAGAAGAAGACCCGGAGGAAGACCCAGAGGAAATCGAAGAAGAAATCGAAGAAGAGGTCGAAGAAGAATTCGAAATCGAAGTCGGAGAGGTATACGAAGTCGACGAGGAGATCGTGGAAATTTCTAGCGGAACAGATTCCGAACCATAAGTAATTGACCCTCCCATCCCACATCCTCCAGTGATCAGGCCACATCAACCGGGACCCATTCCCATATGGGGAAGCCACCTCTACTACTGGAGCCGTCAGCAAGGCGTGCGTCCTCCATTTGGCATGTGTCGGGATTTTTACAACGTCAGTGGAGGAGGCTCAGCTGATCGAGCACTTCCCGTTGTCGTAAACGCTATAGCTAACCAGAACTACCAGTCAGACCAACAAGCAACCATAATTCGAGAGATCAATGCTGCTACCCAAGGTAACGCCTCCGACATCAGCCGTTTGGACGGACTACATGAGAATCTCCAAATCTACACGGGGACACTACAGAACCAAATGATAACAGCTCTAGATGATATAAGAGAGATGAAAGAACAACAAGCGGAATTCGAGAGGGGACTGATGGGAGTCAAACGGTCAGATGCCGAATCCAGCTCCAAACGCCACAAGTAGAGTTTATTCAAGCTCCAACAAATTTTGATATAGACTAGGACCGCGGATAAAAGTTTTTCTCTTATTTCCTTTTGTATCTGTAAAACGGAGACCTCTTAAATAGGTCAAATTTTCCTAGAAGCCTAAAGAAACACACCTTAGGTGTGATGTATATATATATATGCAGTGCCTCTTTATATACCTCTCGAAATTAATTAAATTGTTATATCTAATTCGAAACAAAAAAAAAAAAAAAAAAAAAAACTAAAGTCAAAACAAATTACAAGATACGACTAACCCTCAATTACACGATTGTCAAAACATTAGAAACTTATAGTATTCATTCTTATTTTCTCTACCAGAACATGCCTCCTCGTAGAACAACACGCAGAAACTCAACTCCAGCACCACCTCCACCACCTCCTCCAACTATGGATGCAGCTATGTTCCAAACTGCTGTAACGGCCGCTGTAACCGCGGCGATGGCTCAAATGAGCAACAATGGGTCGGGAGGTGGAATAAATAGCTTTACCAACGGCCCAAGCCAAGGCCGTACTGGATTCTGCACTTACAAAGACTTCACTAATGGAAAACCTATTCCCTTTTATGGAACTGGAGAAGTGTTGGCTCTGTCCCAATGGATAGAGAAGACGGAAGCCGTATTTGAAATTTGCGCATGCCCGGAAGAAAGCAAAGTAAAATTTGCTGCCTGTACATTCTCTGAACGCGCCTTGACATGGTGGAACGGCCACGTCAAGACACTAACTCCGGTGGTGGCGAACTCCATGGGTTGGGAGAATTTGAAGCGAATGCTCCTACGGGAATACTGCCCAAGGGGCGAAATTCAGAAACTGGAACAAGAATTGTGGAACCTTTCGATGAAAGGATCGGACATCGCAGGCTACACCAATAGGTTCAGCGATTTGATAACGCTTTGTCCTGGGATGTTAATTCTAGAAAGCCAAAAAGTGGAGAGATACATCTGGGGATTATCACCCCAACTGCGAGGAAGTGTGCTAGCTTCAAAGCCCATGACCTTCGACAGTGCCAAAGAACTGGCGCAATCTCTTATGGATCATGGCGTCTGCCAAGGAGTCACGACTATCGCAACTGAACCAACCAAAGGGAACAATGACAACAATAACAACAGCAAGAAGAAATACTGGAACAAGAGGAAGGGACTAACCTCTCAAGAACCTTCAAAGAGACAAATGGTGGCGGTTCATGCTGCTACTACTCCCAGCACAACTCCTACAACTTCGACGCCAACAAGACAATATGCAGGGAACTTGCCAAAGTGCAGCAAATGCAACTACCATCACCACGGAAATTGCCGCGAAATGTATTGTAAGAACTGTGACAGGAAAGGGCACACAGCCCGTTTCTGTAAGGCACCAGCGCGGCCATTCACTCAAGTTCCTAGTACTGGGGTAAGTCAAGCCTGTTATGGATGTGGAGAAACCGGGCATTTCAAGAGGGACTGCCCCAAGACAAGGAATGTTGGTGGTATTGGGAGAGTGCTGGCGATAGGTCAAAATGAAGCAATAACTGATCCAACAGTAGTTACGGGTACGTTTCTCCTCAACAACATTTATGCATGCATACTATTTGATTGCGGTGCGGAGAGAAGTTTTGTGAGCCATAAATTCAAACATCTACTTAACCAGAGACCCCAACCACTTAATAAAATATTCACGGTAGAAATGGCTAATGGAAAAATAGAAAGCACAAGTGATATGTACGTCGAGTGCACATTAAATTTAAACGAACATTTATTTCCAATCGACCTTATGCCCATTTCGATAAGAAGTTTTGATATAATCATCGGTATGGACTGGCTGAGTCTTCACCATGCCGACATTCTTTGCCATGAAAAGGTCGTTCGTCTCAATCTTCCCAACGGTGAAAATCTCATCATATATGGAGACAAACCTAGTGCAAAATTACAAATCATCTCCTGTATTAAAGCACGAAAATATCTTCGCAAGGAATACCATGCCTTTCTAGCCCACGTAGTAGACCAGAAGAAAGAACCAAAGAACATTAAAGATATTCCAGAAGTCTGCAACTTCCCAGACATTTTCCCAGAAGATCTCCCAGGAATCCCACCAGAACGTCAAGTCGAATTCAGAATCGACTTGATTCCCGGAGCCACCCCAGTAGCAAAGTCACCGTACCGTTTAGCTCCAGCCGAGATGCATGAACTGTCCAGTCAATTGAACGAGCTGTTGAGCAAGGGATTCATTAGGCCAAGTTTCTCACCATGGGGTGCACCAGTCCTGTTCGTGAAAAAGAAGGACGGATCTTTTCGCATGTGCATCGACTATCGAGAACTGAACAAACTGACAATCAAGAACCGATATCCCCTTCCACGTATAGATGATCTTTTTGACCAACTACAAGGAGCGAGCTACTTCTCGAAAATCGACCTAAGATCCGGTTATCACCAGCTACGAGTACTAGAAGGAGACATCCCCAAAACGGCTTTCCGAACACGATATGGTCACTACGAGTTTGTAGTGATGCCCTTCGGATTGACAAACGCTCCAGCAGTGTTCATGGATTTGATGAACTGAGTATGTCGCCCCTTCCTGGACAAATTCGTGATCGTGTTCATAGATGATATACTCATCTATTCTAGAAACCAGGAAGAACACAGCCAACATCTCCGCCAAGTTCTGCAAACATTAAGGGCAGAGAAACTTTATGCAAAATTTTCCAAGTGCGAATTTTGGATTCGAGAGGTGGATTTTCTAGGACACGTAGTAAGCAAGGAAGGAATACACGTGGATCCCTCGAAGATCAAGGCAATAGAGAATTGGACGATCCCAAGAACCCCTACAGAGATCCGACAATTTTTAGGACTCGCCGGGTATTACCGAAGGTTCATACAGAATTTTTCCAAGATTGCCAAGCCACTCACCACACTAACTCAGAAAAATGTGACCTTCGACTGGGAAGAAAAACAAGATGCCGCATTTCAAACGCTAAAACGAGCATTATGTAGTGCGCCCATCCTAACCCTGCCAGAAGGAACGGAGGACTTCGTGGTCTATTGTGATGCATCAAACCAAGGACTCGGTTGTGTCCTGATGCAACGAGGGAAGGTCATCGCCTATGCCTCAAGACAACTAAAGACGCATGAAGTGAACTACACAATGCACGATCTTGAGCTAGGAGCAGTCGTTTTCGCTCTAAAGATATGGAGACACTACCTCTACGGCACAAAATGCACGATCTTCACTGACCATAAAAGCCTTCAACATATTCTCAACCAGAAAGAACTCAACATGAGACAAAGACGGTGGGTAGAGCTACTAAGTGATTACGAATGCGAAATTCGATATCACCCCGGAAAGGCTAATGTAGTGGCGGATGCACTCAGTAGGAAGGAATACTCAGGTCGCCGAGTGAAGTCCCTAACTATGACGATCCATTCCCACCTGTCCACGCAAATCAAGGAAGCCCAAATGGAAGCCTTGAAAGCTGAAAATGTGGCAGGAGAAACCCTAAGGGGGATGGATAAGAATCTTGAAACCAAGAACGACGGAGTTCATTATTTCATGGATCGAATATGGACACCAAAGTTTGGTGGATTCAGAGAAATCGTCATGGACGAAGCCCATAAAACACGATACTCCATACACCCCGGCTCCGACAAGATGTATCTCGACCTCAAGAAGTTGTACTGGTGGCCGAACATGAAAGCCGAAATTGCTACCTACGTGAGTAAATGTCTGACGTGCGCTAAGGTCAAAATAGAATACCAAAAGCCTTCAGGTTTATTACAACAACCAGAAATACCCGAATGGAAGTGGGAGCGGATAACTATGGATTTCATAACCAAGTTACCAAAAACGACAAACGGACTCGACACCATTTGGGTAATTGTCGACAGGTTAACTAAATCAGCGCATTTCCTACCGACAGGTTAACCAAGTTAACAAGGACGTACCTCAGGGAAATTGTACGACTGCACGGTGTGCCCGTATCCATTATCTCGGACCGAGATAGTAGATTCACCTCGAGATTCTGGCAGTCGCTCCAAAGAGCTTTGGGGACAAGACTAGACATGAGTACCGCCTATCACCCTCAAACCGAAGGCCAGAGCGAGAGAACCATACAAACCCTAGAAGACATGCTGAGAGCCTGCGTAATCGATTTCGGCAAAGCATGGGACACATATCTACCCTTGGTCGAGTTCTCGTACAACAATAGCTACCACACCAGTATCAAAGCTGCCCCGTTCGAAGCCCTCTATGGCTGCAAGTGCAGGTCACCTTTATGCTGGGCCGAAGTGGGAGACACCCAACTAGCAAAAGGACAAGCAACTGACAACACACTTACTGGGCCAGAAATCATACGGGAAACTACGGAGAAGATTGTTCAAATCCGAGAACGTCTAAAGGCATCAAGGGATAGACAAAAGAGTTATGCAGATAAGAGATGAAAACCCTTGGAATTCCAAGTTGGAGGCAGTGTCCTACTAAAAGTCTCGCCTTGGAAAGGATTGATACGCTTCGGAAAACGTGGGAAACTGAACCCCAGATACATCGGACCATTCGAGATCATTGCGAGGATCGGTCCAGTACCTCAGGAACTCCACAATGTACACCCTACCTTTCATGTATCGAACCTGAAGAAATGCTTATCCGACGAGACCCTTGTCGTCCCTCTAGATGAAATCGCAATAAACGAAAACCTCCAATTTGTAGAGGAACCAGTAGAGATCATGGATCGGGAAGTCAAAAGGACTAAACAAAGCCGCATACCTATCGTAAAGGTCCGCTGGAACGCCAAGCGAGGACCTAAATACACCTGGGAACGAGAGGATCAAATGAAACAAAAGTACCCGCATCTTTTTCCTAATTTGTAATATTGATCTTAGATTAAATTTCGGGACGAAATTCCCTTAACAGGGGGATGATGTGACAACCCTATTTTTCCCAAAAGCATTGTAAACACTCGAAAGCTAAAAACAACGAAATTAACCTCGAAAATAAAGTGTTCAGATATCTAAGTTGGGATGCATCGAATATTAGATATCATGCCTAGGTTTCCAAAAACATAAAGAACACTCAAAACCGAGTTATATTGAAGAAATTATAACCACTCGTATAATTACGACACGACGTTAAAACATAATTTGATGTAAAAAGTGAAATCTCAATAAAATACATTTTAGCCTTAAAGTATCTAAACAAAAGTCGTAGATCTCGTTGAAAGATGAGCGTGCATAAAAAGATCGCCCAATTTGGACCTCGTATGAAGAAGTTACGAATTTTCAAAGTTTCGTAACAGTAATAAAGGGGCTAAAAACTCGGATTGAAGATCGAGTATTATTTAGCTATCGCCACCTAAACGGAAGTTGAAGATCTCCTCGGTGGTAATAAAACAATAAAAAGACAAACGAAAACCGACGTCGAATAAAGAACCTATGAAATTTTAACGAACTTTAGGAGGCCCGGCCTATTAAAATTATATCATTAAAAATAAAGTCAAAACTAGCCGACGGAGTCTAAATGAAAGTTGTAGAGCATAATCTCACCTACGCGTGGATATAAAGACCGCAAAAAACGGAGCTCGTACGCGAAAGTTACGGAATTTAGAAGTTGGAAGCAGGGATTACGCCCCGCGTAATCTGGGAGTACGCCCCGCGTACTAGACCCAGGGTCGAGTCCCATCGGCCCGCCCAAACTACGCCTAGCTAGCCAGGAGTCGTAAGCCATGACGCCTTATTACGCCCCGCGTAACCGAAGTACGCCCCGCGTACTCCGGCAGTACGCGCCGCGTACGGGGGTTTTCAGCCCTATAAATAGAGGGCATAAGGCTCGAGTTTTGGCACACCTTCACCATTTCTCAGACATTCTCCCAGCTCCAGAGACCCTTTTCTCACCTCGGTTTCCGCACTCGAGCCCCGACGAAAGATTTACGTTGCAGAAGTTCCCAAAGAGCCCGACGACGCAACTATCCGAGATCGAAACTCTGCTCAACTCTAGCCCCTCTCTTCAAACTTAACGAGTGAGTTCATACCCCTACTTTTCAATTCTTTTACATGTTTTAGGGGGGAAATACAAGTACATTACACGTTAAAAGTATCGTTTTCTAAACATAAATGAAATTTCTAACTTCGAATATCGATACAAACATCTTACGTATACAAGGGCGATTATATCACTAAATTATGTCTACGAAAGGGAACATACTATCTGAAAAACTATAATGGGTATAGTTAGCAAGTCAATCCTACATTTTTATACAATTTGAAAAACGAAACACTTTCAAAAGTAGCAAGGTCATTTCATTGTAAATCTACTTATACTAAGTAATGTGAGATACTCAAACTTCAACGTACATTTTGTATGCATTTCAAGTCCTGTATTATATACCATAATCTCTTGGAGGGAGAGCGTGATACTTGTGTATAGATCTATACGGGATTGACAATCCCGCACCTAAACTACTAGCTATAGTTAGACCGGCAGGTCCGGGGTGACAAATGTCATAACACTGCAACACTTGAAGAATGTTGTTACAGGCCGTCAGTGTCAATAGTATGGTTATAAAACTCACATAAAAAGTATAAAACAAGATTGATTTACAAGGTTCATATGTGCATCGCAGTATTTCTACATTATATTTTCATACTAAAATATGTTATCAATTGTTTATAAAAGTTACTAACACATTCCAACTTTGGAACCTTTTACATTTTACAAGAAAATATTGGATTTTCTAAAGATCTCGTTTACCAAATTACTACCAAAAGGAATATACTTTTCAACTCGGAACGCTCATGAACTCACCAACTTAAATGTTGACACTTTTCAAAACCACTTGTATTTCTCAGGGAATCAGTGATACAGGTAAACTACCAGCTTTTGGAAGAAGGAACACAAAGGATGATTTTATCATTAAACATTTATTCATCATATTGTAATATTCTTTTGATAACATGTATAACGCAAAAATACACGTTTTCATTGTTATATATATGATGGTTGTGTTACTTTCTTTGCAATATTCAATCGTTGTGATACTACGTGAAGTCATCCACCCCCGAATGTTTCCGCCATTCTGGTTTGGGGGTGTGACAGTTAACATGGTTCTGGCAGCTTCACATAGAGACCTATTTCTTCTTTCAACAACACCATTTTGTTGTGGAGCATATGGTGATGAGAAATTATGCGAAATGCCTCTGCCTGTGAGAAAGAAATCCAGTGTATGATTTTTAAACTCAGAACCATTGTCACTTTTAATTCTGCAAACACTCTTCTTAAGACTCATCTCAATCTTTTTGATAAAATCAATCATTGTCTGAGCAACTTTAGATTTTAACTTGAGAAAAAATACCCATGTGAATCGAGAAAAATCATCAACAATAACTAAAATGTACCGCTTTTTATTGATTGTTGCAACAGTCGATGGTCCATATAAGTCAATGTGAAGAAGTTCCAATGGTTCCACGATCTTTGAATCTATCACAATTGGATGACCTTTTCGATGTTGTTTTCCTTGTTCGCAAGTTGCACAAAAAGTATCATTGTCAAATTTTAGTATTGGTAAAGCTCGAACCAAATCTTCAGTGACAAGTTTATTAATATTGCGAAAATTCAAATGTGACAATCTTCTATGCTAGAGCCAGCTAACATCATTAGATTCCTTTGATAGTAAACAGACGGCAGGTTTGCCCACAATTGGTTTGATGTCTAGTGTAAACATGTCTCTATATCTTTTGGATTTAAGAAGTAATTCATTTGTCTTTGTGTTTGAAATGATACTTCCTTCTTCATTAAACACAACCTGATTTCCAGTACCCACAACAAGTTGCGAAACACTGATCAAGTTATGTTGAAGACCTTCAACATAAGCAACCCTGTTAACTGTGAACTGTCCATTTGTGACTTTTCCATATCCTTTCACTTGACACTTGTGATTATTTCCAAATTTGACTACTCCAGCATTCTTCAAGCTTCTATAATCTCGCAAGTTTTCCTTTCTTCCAGTCATGTGATGAGAGAAACCACTATCAATATACCATTTCACATCATATTGTTCGTCACATATCACCTACATTTATTGAAAAAATTTAGGAACCCAAAACTTATTGGGTCCATCATTAGTAGTTTTGAACAAATTCCTTGAATTTAAAAACCATGTTTTCACTTTATCTTAGACACTTTCCATTATATCAACATCATCAGATCTAGATATTGAAATATAGTTATTCAATAGTTTTGGATTTCCATTGACTTTCATCTCATCCTTCACAGCGTTTGCAACTTTCATAACTGGTTTCCGTTTTTTACCGGAATTTGCGAATCATGAGATGATGAACCACTAGTAGTAGACTTATTGACGAATTTGTCAAATGCAGTCTTTATCTGTTGCTCTGAAAACTTCCCATTTTGATATTGTTTTCCTTTCCCTTCAAGCCAATTGTTAATCGTATATACATCTGATTTTCCTTTTGTATACAAAACTTTGGTTGGTTTAGAAATTGAAGGATTTGGAAAATTTTGGTTTTGTTTGAGTTTTGACATTCAAAGTTGATGAGTTATTCATAAATTTGCCAACATTGTAAAACTTATGATCATTCACAAATCGTTGTGAAGTCTCAAATTTTCTAATGTTGTCATATTTATGAACAAATTTATCATTATTTTTCATTGGAATTTTGTCAACAGAATGTATTGATTTGTGAAAACTTGTATCCTTGTGAGATTTTGATGATTGTTTCTTTGAAATTTGTTCTTTTTCCACTTTTGGTTTATCATTAGACACAACTTGCCAAAAGATTGCTTTTCTTGGTTTTCTTTTTGAAACATTATTTTTTGTTGAATACTTTCCAACCGTCAATTTAAATTCATGAGAATTTAGTTTCACTATCATCTTTTGTTTTTCATCTTTTTCAAAAATGTTGTTTTCTTTTTCATGTTTAACCACCCATTTTTGTGATGATTTTTGACCTTGAAAAACATAAGAATTTTGAGTCAAATTGTTTTCTACTGTATTTTGATTTGCAAAGAAACCTTCAGTAGTTGACCTTTGATTATCATTTTCAACCATTTTGTTGAATTCAGGTTTGATTTTCTCAACATTTCCAGTTATGACAAAGACTTGATTTGTAAATATTGTGTTATCTGTACATTTAAAATTTGGATAAACCACAATGTTAGTTTCCAAGTAATGTACACCTTTGTCATTAAAAATTTTGTCGAATTCTTTTGTATCTCCGAACACTTGATTAACAACAACTCGTTGAGGTGTTTCATGTGAATCCTTCACTTCTTCTTTGTCTTCATCAGTGTCATCAGTCTTCCAGCTTTCAACTTCCACATTATCAAAGTCACAATGTTGCGAAGTAGAGGGTTTATCATTTTCATCCTTTACTATTGAATCAACTATAATTTCTTTACCTTTGACCTTAGATGTGATACTAATGATTGACAATTTAGAACAATCAACCTCTTCTTCCTCTTCGATCTCACTAATTTCACTCACATTATCTGAATTGTCATTGACATCAGCATAATTGAGTTGAGAATCAAGAGTTGAATTTTCAGTTTTCTTTAAGATTTTCACTTGTTCATTCTTTGTCAAACGTTCATTGACAATATCAACCAACTCATCAGCATTCAAAAATTCATCAATTTTGACAATACCATATGCAAATCTATCATCAGGTATTTTGTCAAGATGAGCAATTATGTTTTCGCAGTCATAAGAAACAACATCAACTTTTTCGTGTTCATATTCAAGAAAAGGTAAAAGTTTCCTATGTTGTTCTTTGCTTATTTCAGATGAATGATGTAAAGCAGTAACTTCGCATACAAGCATTTAGCAGAGTTACAATAAATGTTTCTTTGTGCTAGCAACAACCTAACTTCTTTATCTAGACTTTTCCTATCATAATTTACATTTTCCATTTGTAGTTCAAGTTTATCTACTCTGCTTCGTTTTATTTCTAATTCTCTTCTTGTTTCAACTAGTTGCAATTTTAGACTTTGTGATTATGTACTAGCAGACACAATAATAGAATCAAAATAAGCAACAGTATCATCAAATGAAGTTATTTTAGCATCACAAGCAGATAAAGGAATATTAAATGATTCAAGAATATTATGTACCTTGGTGGTCATTGGAGATTTATCAGTGGATTTGGACACAAAGCATCGTCCAGAAACATCCTCTTCGCAATTATCTTCATAGCTTGCGAACATTGCACCGTGAGTTGGATGCCTCATTTCTTCATCATCAGATCCAGAAGACTAGATCTGATAAGTTCCACTTTCTTCTTCATTAAACTCCCCTTTCTCAACTAATGACAAGCCTTTTGCTTTTCTTCTCCTCTTTCTTTCTCAGCATACAATCAGCTGCGAAGTGATTTGCCCCATTGCAGTAATGACAAATAGATTCCAGATCACCTTTTAGTTTCTTCTCTTCCTTCTTATCTTTATGCTTTTCTTCACCCTTTTCCAATTTCTTCTTTTCCTCACCTCCAGCTTTTATGAAACCACTCTTCGCATCATTTGGCTTTCCTTTTGGATTGAAAGGCTTTTTGAAAAATTTCTTAACTCTGTTGTTTGAATAGAATGCAACTGCTTCATCATTAGAGTTCATTAAGAAACCTTCATTGTCTGATTCATCTTTCTCACCAGCATCAATTTCAGTAACCTTTGAAACTAAAGCCAAAAAGATCCTCCTAGACTTTGTTTCGTTTCTTCAAGCATTTCTGTAACTTCGCTTTCATAAGTTTTCAGTTGATTGTAGAGATCATTCAAGGTGGTTGTATCAAAACTTTGCTGGTTCTTTATCATCATACTCACACTTCGACATTCTTTGCGAAGACCCATGATGAATGTTAGATGGAATTCCATAAGAGATCTTGAGATTCCATACCTACTGCAACGATAAACAAGCTCATTCAGATGATCATAGTAGTTTTCAATTATTTCAGCATCCTTTTGTCTGAATTCCTTAAGTTCAACAAGACATTGCTTAACAGAATTGATCTTTGTCTTCTCACTTCCTTGATATTTCTCTTTCAGTGTGATCCAAATTTCCTTGACTGTTTTACAACTACGAATGTAATTGTAAACTACATGAGGCAAAGCACCTCTTAGCTCCCTCATACATCTTTTCTCATTCTTTTTCATGCGATTCTGTTGTTCAACAACGTCAATTGAAGAAGTAGATGATCCGATTGTTTGAACATTTTCAGGAGGTATAACTTTTCTACTGATACAATTCCAGAGTTCTTCATCAATTCCATTTAAGTATCCTCCATCCTATCAGCCCACTGATCATAGTATTCAGGGATTCACATTGGAATTTTGGTAGAAGAACCAAGTAAGTGAGAGAAAGAAGTCATGGTGTTCATGTTGAAGTTCGCCATTGATGAACACGAGAAAATTTTAGAAAGCTTGAAAAGCTTGATGTATTTGTGAATTGATCAAACGAATTGATCAGCGATTGCCAATCGATCACTCGACTAAACAATTCAAAGGCATAATCGATTCAAATCTGAAGATCAAGAGAGATTTTTAGAATCAAAAAGCACGGAAAATTTTGAGTAATGTTACTACTCAAAAAGCAAATGATTCTAAAATGAAAATCAGATCAATGCAGTTTGAAATCCTGCTCTGATACCAATTGATGTGAACTGTTATCGAATTCAGAATGGAATCATGATTGTATGAATGTAAAGAATGAACACAGGAAGTAAATATTAATCAGATCTTATATTGATGAAGAACTGATTACAATAAATAGAGAGAAATTGCAAATGATTAATGAATCACTCGTGTATTCCAGTACTCTACTTCTAACCTCAGTCCCTCTTTATAGGAAACCTGAGTGTACAAAAAATATACTAAGTCATCAACTATAAGCTTCGCACAAAAGAAAACTTAGTAAAATAACTAACATGCGAAACAATAGAAACAAACATTTCGACTTTTACAACTTCTAGTCTCTACAAGTATTGGAAACATTACGATCGGAGAAGCTCTATGCGAAGTTCTCTATGTGCGAATTTTGGATCCGACGAGTTGAATTCTTGGGCCACGTTGTTAGGGAAGAAGGAATACACGTGTGCCCTTCCAAAATCAAGGTCATTGAGAACTAGTCAGCACCAAAGACACCTATAGAAATTCGTCAATTTCTCGGTCTCGCTGGCTACTATCGCAGGTTCATTCAGAACTTCTCCCGCATAGCGAAACCTCTTACAACACTGACCCAGAAAGGCGTGGCCTTTGACTGGGAAGAGAGACAGGAGAGAGCATTCCAAATGCTCAAGAGAGCCTTGTGCACCGCACGAACACTATCCCTCCCCGAAGGGATAGAAGACCTCATTGTCTATTGCAATGCATCAAATTAAGGACTCGGATGTGTTCTAATGTAGTGAGGTAAATTCATCGCCTATGCCTCGAGACAGCTGAAGACACATAAGGTTAACTACACCACCACGATCTTGAACTAGGAGCAGTTGTGTTTGCTCTGAAGATCTGGAGACACTACTTGTATGGTACAAAAAGCACGATCGTTACACACCACAAAAGTCTTCAACACATATTCGACTAGAGGGATCTCAACATGAGACAACGACGGTGGGTCGAGCTACTCAGTGATTACGAGTGTGAAATTCGTTATCATTCGGGTAAAGCCAATGTAGTAGCTGACACCCTAAGTCGGAAGGAATACTCTCGTCGTAGAGTCAAATCTTTGACTCTAACTATCCATTCACACTTATCCACACAAATTAAGGAGGCTCAGCTCGATGCTTTGAAACCTGAAAATGTGGCAGGTGAATCCTTGAGAGGGATGGATAAGAACTTGGAAGTCAAGGGTGGCGAAGCCTTATACCTCATGGATCGGATCTGGACACCGAAACTAGGTGGTTTCAGAGACTTGGTCATGAACGAGGCACACACCACTGGTTATTCCGTCCATACAGGTTCAAATAAGATGTATATGGACCTTAAAAAGTTATACTGGTGGCCTAACATGAAAGCAGATATTGCTACCTTCGTAAGTAAATGCCTTACTTACGCGAAGGTAAAGGTCGAATACCAGAAACCCTCCGGTCTTCTAAAGCAACCAGAGATACCAGAATGGAAGTGGGAGCGAATCACTATGGACTTCATAACCAAGTTGCCCAAGACATCAGGTGGACTTGTTTCCATATGGGTCATCGTTGACAAATTGACCAAGTCTGCACACTTCCTACCCATCAAAGAAACCGATAAAATGGAGAAACTTACGAAAACCTACATTAGGCAGATTGTACGACTGCACGGTGTTCCCATATCCATTCTCTCAGACAGAGATAGTAGATTCACTTCTAGGTTCTGGCAGTCGTTACAAAGTTCCCTAGGAACTAGGCTGGACATGAGTACAGCCCACCATCCACAGACCAACAAACAAAGTGAGAGAACTATCAAAACCATAGAAGATATGTTGCGAGCCTGTGTGATTGACTTTGAGAAAGCTTGGGATACTCATTTACCCCTTGTCGAATGTTCCTACAACAACAGTTATCATACGAGCATAAAGGCAGCTCCTTTCGAAGCCCTCTATGGCCGAAAGTGTGAATCCCCACTATGTTGGGCTGAGGTGGGTGATACCCAGTTAGCTAAGGGATGAGTTCCCGAAAGCACTCTCACAGGTCCAGAGATCATTCGGGAAATGACAGAGAAGATCGTTCAAATTCGTGAACGATTGAAAGCCTCTAGAGACCGACAGAAAAGCTACGCTGACAAGTGAAGGAAACCATTGGAATTTCAGGTGGGCGACCGAGTTCTACTGAAGGTCTCACCCTGGAAGGGCTTGATACGCTTCAGAAAGCGTGGGAAGCTCAATCCAAGATACATAGGGCCTTTCGAGATTCTTTCCTGAATCGGCCCCATAGCTTACAAACTCAATCTTTCGCGCGAACTCAGTAATGTACATTCAACCTTCCATGTCTCAAACTTGAAAAAGTGTCTGTCCGATAAGACTCTCGTTATCCCACTTGAGGAGATCGAGATCAATGAGAGCCTCAAGTTTGTGGAAGAACCAGTAGAGATCATGGACCGAGAGGTCAAGCAAACGAAGCAAAGCCGTATCTCAATAGTGAAGTTTCGCAGGAACGCCAAGTGAGGACCGGAATTCACTTGGGAGCGAGAGGATCAGATGAAACTAAAATATCCTCACCTTTTTGCTTAGTTATCTGTAACTACATTATTTGCTTAGACTTTAATTTCAGGATGAAATTCCCTTTAACGGGGGGATGATGTGACAACCCGAAATTTTCATTCGGTCAAACCCTAAAGTCAATCACTTCAATTAATAGGTCAAGTTCATTTTTATTTGTTTTTGGAAAATTTAAAGTTCGTTTGATTATTTTAATAATTAATCTTTAAACGAATGGGTGAAAGGAAGTACCGTCTCGAGTCTTGAAATTCCAAAACCGCAAGTACCACGTAGTTAAGAGATTCATGGCCAAACTTTTATGTTTGGGCCGTAAATCCCTCCAAAACCATAAACTCATGCCTTAAGCATGAGTTTACTCCCCAAAATACTTCACTTCTTACTTACAATCTAAAGATCAAACTCCAAACACTCTCAACTACCATCCTGTCTTTCACCCTATTTCCCAAAAACGTAAGTACTTCTTGGCTTGATTTGTTGTTATATCATAACAACTAGTGATCATACATCTTTTAATCCATCAAATTTCATGTTTTGATTAGATTTCCAAAACACCAAGAACACACACTAGTGTTCTTGGACTTTTAGCTCATTTCAAGCTTCCATATAGTAAGTACGTCTATCCTAGAGTCTTATAAAGCTTGTTATACATCTTTACATCAAGGAAATGTCCCAAGAACACCAAGTAAAGGTGCCAAAGGGTGCCTTAGTCCATTCACAAGCCTTAGGGACACGTCTAAATCCTTCATTGATGTGTATATCATATGAAAAACACAAAAATCCCTCATTTATATGTGTTTACGGTTTGGGGAGCTCCCAAAACCGTAAACACCCCAAAGCATGTATAAATGACCCATATTCCTTCCTATACCTAAGTAACTAACATAGATCCATTCTTTGACGAGCCTAGGACTTGAAAATATGAAATTACCACTTTCCATATGGGTTTACGGTAGTAAAACCAAAAGGAAATGGTCTTGGGTCCATAAACTCCTCAAAGGAGTGTAATGATGCCCTAATCTCTTCCAAAGGCCTAACCATCAAGTGGAAATGCTTCAAAGGACTTGTAAAACCTCAAAACAACTTATGGTCAAAAAGTGATGAGTTTAGGACTGTAAACTCATTAGGTAATGGTCTTAAAATATCGTAAACTCCAAAGGAGTTTACCCTTGAACCCCAAACACAATAGCAAGGTCCTTTAACACTTAGATGCAATCCTTATAACTTGTAGCACTTATATAAGGTGTTTTACATGCATTAGGATGTCTTAGGATGTCATAACTTTTTCAATTAGTGGTTTAAAGTCTAATTGAATACATATATGTGTGATTATATATTAACTAGGATCATTGAGTGTGAGCAAGTCTTCACTTGTCACCTAGCAATTCTACATCTTACAGTTCATCCAAACCACCATCTACAGGTGAGTTCATACCCCTTAACCAATGTTTTAAATAATTTTAAATGCTTTAGTGGGGGGGGGGGATACAAGTAGAAAACAACATACTATAGAATCAATCATATGTGATTCATAACTGTGTTTTCATCCAACTAAGTTCACATGTTTCAAAATGTGATGTATGAAATGGTTTTCTATCTTAAAAATACTTTGTTATCAAATGCATTACTTTTGAAATGTTTATTAAATGACATCAATTCATTGTTATATATTGTTTAAAACACTTAAATGTCATACAAAACCATTTTCGTATTCTTGATCAAAACTATATCTATACACTTATGTCCTTATATATATGTTGTAACATCCTAGAAATTCAGAAGTAAAGTTGAAGGGCTAAAAGTGTAACAACGTGAATTTTCAAAACAAAATTTTCATTTTTTCAAACATCAAAACCATCGTTTAATATTCTGAAACCACATGTGTAACAAAGTCATTGTAACAAAATACATCCCATGATCATAAAACAGTTCCTTCGTCAGTGTGTACAAATCACGCTGGCGCCTTCCCACGGTCCTCACTAGTTACTAAAACACATAACACAACAACTGTAAGCATAAATACTTAGTGAGTTCCCCAAAACACTACTTACGTACATACGCCTTTCCAGGCCCTGACCTTCCGGTCCATGTGTCTCAGGGGACATCCGTCCCGACTCGGTAAACCTTCCGATCCTACCTGCATCAACCTTACGGTCCACATCACAATGCCTTCCGGCCCATAATATATATGCCTTCTGGCCCATAACATAATGCCTTCCGGCCCATATCAAGCATATCATACATAGCACATATAAACGATTCACTTATCATATACAATGCATATAACTCATAACATATTCGACCTTCCGGTCACACAATGAAAACCCTTCCGGGTACAGTATAGTGAGAAAACTCACCTCGTGGAAAGTCTAGAATCTCGCGTACTCGCTATCTCCAAATCCCAACGAAGACTCAACCTCGCCTAATCATAACCAATAATATTTTAATTAATATAGACTTCCACAACTACACTTTACCCCTTATCATCATTCCTCAGAGGGTAAAAGACCATTTTACCCTTCCTTGACTCAAAGTCCACATGTTGACCAAAACCCTAAAAGTCAACAAAAGTCCACATTCCAGTACGCGGGGCGTACATCGCCAACCCACAAGTCGGGGTTTCCACCCAGTACGCTGCGCGTACTGGGAGTTACGCCCAGCATAACCTTCAGTTCTAAACACTTTTCATTTCTGGTCTTAATTGGTTAAGCCATTACTTTAACTTCTAGATCTGGATTTATTTAAGCATCCTTACTCATAAACTCGAAACATTTAAGCCTTGGCATGGCTGTAAAGGCTCTTACACTCCTTAACACCTTTCCATTTCAACTCAAAGATATAGATCTCATGCATGGCCAAACATTCACGTCCAAGATTACATGTTTATGAATCTACAACTCAAATGGACCAGAAATATGATGGATCTAAGCTAATGGAGACCATTTGCTCATAAAGTCTCCACCTTTGGGACCAAAACCCTAGAAAATGGTCCATAAAGCATACCACAAGAACTACAAGTCAAGATCCGAACTTTTTACCTTAGAATGAAGCTCCAACCTTTGCAAAGCCTGGATCTACACTTGAACACCAACTTCTAGCCTTCCCAATGGACTCGTCTTCTCCTTTGCTACCTTGAAATGACACCACCAAGCTTAGAACACTCACAAATGGGCTAGGAACGAATGAAAACTCTCTTAGGGTTTCTTTGTGAGGGATGGTGGCTGAGGAGTCAAGCCAACACATTCCTTTTATAGCCAACCACAACAATTACGGTTTTGGGTCTGGATCGGTTACGCCCAGCGTACCCGAGGGAAGATGCGTTTAAATGGAGCACGCGAGTACGCGCAGCGTACTCCTTGTACGCCCAGCGTACTCGCTCAGCATACAAAACCCTAAATGACAACAAATTTAAAGATGAAGGCTGAATAAAAGGGTACCTGGATTTCGGGTTGTTACAATTCTCCCCCACTAGAACCAGACTTCGTTCCCGAAGTCTTATGCTGAAAAAAATTCCGGATACTGATCCCGCATCTCAGACTCGGACTCCCATGTCAGCTCGGACCCCTTCCGATGTTGCCACTGCACTTGTACCAAGGGTACTTCCTTGTTCCTCAGAACCTTAACCTTTCCATCCCTGATCGCCACTGGTCTCTCAATATAGTTCAGGCCTGCATCCACCTGAATATCATCTAATGGCACCACTGCCGACTCGTCGGCAATACATTTCCTCAACTGCGAGACATGAAAGGTGGCGTGGATTTGACCCAACTCAGTAGGTAGATCCAACCGGTAGGCTACCTTGCCTACCCTAGCGATTACCCTGAAAGGTCCAATATATCGAGGTCCCAACTTGCCCCGATTCCTGAATCGTATCACTCCTTTCCAAGGAGAGACCTTCAGGAGCACACGGTCACCAACCTGAAACTCGAGTACACATCCTCGAATCACGTTAGTGGTGTATACCGCTTTCTCATCAGCTATGGAAACCCTCAGGGGTCGACTCATCACCTACCAATCAATACCGATATGATAGCTAAAAGCCAAAGAAACAAAAGACCGACTCGCACCCGAGTCAAATAATACCAAGGTAGGTACAGAATTCACAAGAAAATTACCTACGCATATGTCACACCCCAAAACCAAGAACAGCGGAAACGTTCTGGGGCGAAGGACGTCATGTAAAGTATCACAATACAGTAAATGTAAATAAGCAAACAACATCATCCATTGCATTAAATATATAATTTTAATACAAGTGTGTTCTGTACAGTATAGACACCAAAAATAATGTATATCAAAATAATAAGATGAGTCTTGGATGCGCTCCATCTTCTCAAAAGCTGGCCTCGGTACCTGTCTACTGATGACCTGAGAATACAAGTTATTTTGAAAGAGTTTATCAACATTAAGCTGGTGAGTTCATAAGTATTTTAGTGTCGGTATTTGTCATCCAAAAATGTTTGAACATGTATCAAGTATAAGTTTGTAAAATGTATGTAATGGTTTGTAAGTGTTTGTAAAAGTTTGAATCTCTCAGAAAAACCTATATTTTCTATTAAAGTGGCCTTCTACCAAGCTTAACTATTTTGTATGCTTGTTTGTTGTAAAAGTGTGTAATTTCCCAAGTGTAACTATCATTTAACAAAATATAGTTTGTACATTAATGTTTAAGTGAGGTTATCACTAAAATATGTAATGGGTAAATCATTGTAGTACTGTAGTTTTGTATTATAGGAACTACTGCTGTACAAACTACCTTAAACCGGATTTATATTAAGGTATCATGTGATAAATTGCACCATACTATCGACTGGTAACAACGACATACGAATGGTCGTAATAACGGAATGACGTTTGGCACCCACAGACCTTCAGGTCCGGCTGTAGCTAGCAGCAATGTGTAGGATAGTCAATACAGTATAGATCTATGTGCAAACTCACGCTCTCCCTCCAAGAGAATTCTGGCTACAACTCGGGCCATGATAATTAAGGCATGCTCTGATACAGTGGATCACAATTGTTAACATATTCTTGTATATGTAATGAAATGAACTGTTCTAGTATAGCTGTATATGTTCTTCCTCTAGTATAGCTGTATATGTTCTCTGTCTAGTATAGTTGTATATGTTCTCTTTCTAGTATAGTTGTATATGTTCACTTTCTAGTATTGTTGTATATGTTCTCTTTCTAGTATAGTTGTATAAGTACTCGTAGTAATAAGTATTAACTCATGAATGAACTGACTTATTTATCTAGAAATTGTAGTAGTATGATCCTATGTTACCCTGATGGTAACTTACTGATGGTGTACTGATAAGTATGAATATGGAAGTACTTTTATGTCTATATATGTATATGTAATATATAACTAATATTGAAACGACCTTCGGACGACTACCCGAAATCCCACCAGACCACATCTCAATGCGCGAAAAGGAAATAGGGTGGATAGCCTTCCTAAGCCCTTTAAACATTTCTTATATATCTATACATATATGGGCATGCAATTTATAAGAAGTAAAACAAAGTTTAATAAAAGCATTTGATAAGTAAAAAGAGCTTGTAAAACATTTTGAAGTGAAACAGTTTGAACAGTGATAAAATCATTGGTTTTCTAGTTATTAATCACATGTGATTAATGTAATCACATGTGATTAATGTAATAATTGTAAGTGTTTAACTTGTATCCCCCTCATAAAGTATTTAAAACATTTAAAAGCATTTCAAAGGTTAATTTAAGGGGTATGAACTCACTTGTGGTGAGTGGATTGTATTGAAGTATCGGGTACCGTGCTAGGTGGCAAACGGAGACTTGTTCACACGCACGAGCCTAGTTAACATATATTGAGAATATATATAACTAATTAGCCAAATAATAACTTAAAAAAATAAGTTGGGACACTTATGAACATGTAAACACTTTGTATATGTGTTATAGGTCCTAAGGGTTGCATCTAAGTTGATATTGGACAAGGCAAAAGGGTTGAAAAGCTTCCAAGGACCTTGTATAAGAGTTTACCACCCAAAAAAACCCACCCTTGGATTTTACGGTCATAAACCCCTTGAGTTTACGGCCGTGAACTCCACTCTTGGTGGTTTTGGGTGTTTTAAGGTGCTAAATGGATCCTAGAATAAGCCTAGCATTGGTAGATTAATCCTTGAAGTAGTTTAAGGCCCTAGAATGCTCCTTTCAGGAGTTTACAACCTAAAGACCATAACCCCTAGAGTTTATGACCATAAACTCCTATGGGGTGTTTGTTTTAATTCTTTTAAGCCTCTTGCACACAAAGGATAGCTTCTAGGTTTTTGTTTAAGGCTAAAGGGGACTTTAGGCACACTTTTGTGCCTTTACTTGGAGTTTACGGCCCAAGAGTATTTCTTGGCCGTAAACTCCCTTTTAGGGATGATTTTGATGTGTTTTGGTGTCCAAAGTAACTTCAAGTATTAGAGGGTAATTGTCTTAAAGCCTTAGGGGTGTTTAGGGCACATTTTGGCCCTTGAAATTGGAGTTTACGGCCTAAGACTTTCTTGGGCCGTGAACTCCTTGAACTATGTGTTCTTGATTGTGTTCTAGCCTCTAATGATCATACATAATGTCCTTAACTAGTTACCTAACATGTAAATGGGACTAGATAGCCTTTAGGCTTCGTTTTGGAGTTTACTCCCCAAGAACGTTCTTGGACGGTAAACTCCCAGATCTTACAAATTTGTCATATAAACAATGTTATAAAGATTATAACAAGCATTAAAACACATTTAGGAAAGTAGACTCACGATTTGGGATGAAAACCCGAAGATCCGTGAGAGAGAAAGTGGCTTTTCTCTAGTTGGAAAACTGAATAATGAATGAATTTAGTTCAGAAATCTATTTATAGTCCTGAAATATTTTGACAGAAAATATTTTTATTCCAAAAATGATTTCTAATATATATGAGTGTTGGAATAACAGTGTTGCACAAAACCGTAGCGCATCCACTCTCCTGATGTTTACTGAAGTGTAAACCGTAAATTACTCCAACTTATACGAAAAATCTGAAAATCGACTGTGACTGTTATAACTTCTATTGAAGTGACATTGTTTGTATAGAATGGAAATTTAGGGTTGTCACATCATCCCCCCGTTAGAAGGAATTTCGTCCCAAAATTAGAATTTAAGCAAATAAGAAGTTAGAAATAACTAAGCGAAAAGATGAGGGTATTTCAGTTTCATCTGATCCTCACGTTCCCAAGTGAATTCCGGTCCTCGCTTGACGTTCCAGCGAACCTTCACGATAGGGATACGGCTTTGTTTCGTCTTCTTGACCTCACGGTCCATGATCTCTACAGGTTCTTCCACGAAGTTGAGGCTCTCGTTGATCTCGATCTCGTCGAGTGGGATTACGAGAGTCTCGTCGGACAGACACTTTTTCAAGTTAGATATGTGGAATGTAGAATGTACGTTACGAAGTGTGTCAGGTAGATTGAGTTTGTAAGCTACGGGGCCGACTCTTGCGAGAATCTCTAAAGGCCCTATGTACCTCGGATTAAGCTTCCCACGCTTACCGAAGCGTATCAAGCCCTTCCAGGGTGAGACTTTGAGAAGGGCTCGGTCTCCCACCTGAAATTCCAAAGGTTGTCTTCGCTTATCAGCATAGCTCTTCTGTCGGTCTCTAGAGGCGTTCAATCATTCACGGATCTGAACGATTTTCTCTGTCGTTTCCCGAATGATCTCCGAACCGGTGAGAGTAATGTGAGAAGCTTGCCCCCTGGCTAATTGGGTATCACCCACCTCAGCCCAACACAGAGGGGATCTGCACTTTCGGCCGTAGAGGGCTTCAAATGGTGCTGCCTTTATGCTCGTGTGATAACTGTTGTTGTAGGAAAATTCGACGAGGGGTAAATGGGTATCTCATGCTTTTCCAAAGTCAATTACACAAGCAGGCAACATATCTTCTAAAGTCTGGATTGTCCTCTCACTCTGTCCGTCGGTCTGTGGATGGTAGGCTGTGCTCATGTCTAGCCTTGTTCCCAGGGAATGTTGTAGTGATTGCCAGAATCTTGAGGTGAACCTACTATCTCTATCGGAGATAATGGATATAGGCACACCATGTAGCCATACGATTTCCCTAATGTATGTTCTCGTAAGTTTCTCCATCTTGTCGGTCTCTTTGATAGGCAGGAAGTGTCCAGACTTGGTCAATCTATCGACGATGACCCATATGGTATCAAGTCCACCCGTTGTCTTGGGCAACTTGGTTATGAAATCCATAGTGATCCGCTCCCACTTCCATTCTGGAATCTCTGGTTATTGCAGTAATCTGGAGGGCTTCTGGTACTCAACCTTAACCTTTGCGCAAGTAAGGCATTTACTTACGAAGGTAGCAATCTCTGCTTTCATATTAGGCCACCAGTATAGCTTTTTAAGATCCAGATACATCTTATCTGAACCTGGTTGGACGGAATACCGAGTGTTGTGCGCCTCGGTCATGACCAAGTCTCGGAAACCACCGTGTTTCGGTGTCTAGATCCGATCCATGAAATATAAGGCTCCGTCGCCCTTGGCTTCTAAATTCTTGTCCATTCCTCTGAGGGATTCACTCGTCACATTTTCAGGTTTCATGGCTTCAAGTTGGGCCGCCTGAATTTGTATAGACAAGTGTGAATGGATGGTTATCGACAATGACTTGACCCTGCGACCAGAATATTCCTTCCGACTTAGGACGTCAGCTACTACGTTGGCTTTACCCGGATGATAACGAATATCGCATTCTTAATCACTGAGTAGCTCGACCCACCGTCGTTGTCTCATGTTGAGCTCCTTCTGATCGAATATGTGTTGTAAACTCTTGTGGTCGGTAAAGATAGTGCTTTTCGTTCCATACAAGTAATGTCTCCAGATCTTCAGAGCAAACACCACTGCTCCCAGTTCAAGATCGTGGGTCGTGTAGTTAACTTCGTGTGTCTTCAACTGTCTGGAGGCGTAGGCGATGACCTTACCTCGCTGCATCAGAACACACCTGAGCCCTTGGTTCGATGCATCGCAATAGACTACGAAGTCCTCTATCCCTTCAGGGAGAGACAGTATTGACGCGGTGCACAAGGCTCGCTTGAGCGTTTGGAACGCTCTCTCTTGTTTCTCTTCCCAGTCAAAGGCCACGCCTTTCTGGGTCAGGGTTGTAAGAGGTTTCGCTATTCGGGAGAAGTTCTGAATGAATCTGCGGTAGTAGCCAGCGAGGCCTAGAAATTGATGAATTTCAGTAGGCATCTTCGGTGCTGACCAGTTCTCAATGGCTTTAATTTTGGATGGGTCCACGTGGATTCCCTCTTCGCTTACCACGTGTCCTAAGAATTCGACTCTTCGGATCCAAAATTCACATTTCGAGAACTTCGCATAGAGTTTCTCCGTTCGTAAAGCTCCTAGAACTTGTCGCAGGTGATCGCCATGCTCTTCCTTACTTCGGGAGTAGATCAGGATGTCATCAATGAAAACGATGACGAACTGATCCAAGTAAGGTCGACATACTCTATTCATCAGGTCCATGAAAACTGCGGGCGCATTGGTCAATCCGAATGGCATCACCACGAACTCGTAGTGTCCGTAACGAGTTCGGAAGGCTGTCTTTGGAACATCCTCCTCTAGTACTCGTAACTGGTGATATCCAGATCTCAGATCAATTTTGGAGAAGTAATTCGCCCCTTGCAGTTGGTCAAATAGATCGTCTATGCACGGCAGAGGGTAACGATTTTTGACCGTCAGTTTGTTGAGTTCCCTGTAGTCGATACACATACAGAATGATCCGTCTTTCTTCTTAACGAACAAGACTGGTGCTCCCCAAGGTGAGAAGCTTGGTCTTATGAAGCCCTTGCTGAGTAGTTCGTTAAGTTGACCAGATAATTCCTGCATCTCTACCGGTGCTAAGCAGTAGGGCGACTTGGCTACTGGGGTAGCTCCTGGGACTAAGTCGATTCTAAACTCGACCTGTCAATGCGGAGGTAATCCAGGTAGCTCTTCTGGGAAAATGTCGGGGAAGTCGCTCACTACTGGAATGTTCTTTATTTCTTTCGTTTCGAGGCTCGTGTCGACAACATGAGCAAGGAATGTGTGGTATTCTTTGCGCAGATATTTATGTGCTTGAATACTTGATATAATGCGAAGACTCGCACCAGGTTTGTCACCGTAGACGATAAGAGTTTCGTTAGACGGGAGGTTTAAACGGACTGCTTTCTCAAAGCACATGATGTCGGCGCGATGAAGACTCAACCAATCCATGCCGATGATAACGTCGAAGCTTTTTATTGAGACCGGCATGAGGTCGATTGGGAATGAATGGTTATCTAGGGTTAGGATACAACCTAAGTATATGCTATTCGTACTTTCAGTTTTTCTGTTAGCCATTTCTACTGTGAATTGTTCTTTAAGTGCGAGTGGTTGTCGTTTAAGGATGTGAGAAAATTTATGGTTCACGAAGCTTCGCTCCGCTCCACTATCGAACAAAATGCATGCATAGGAGTTATCGAGGAGGAACGTACCAGTCACCACTGTCGGGTCAGAAACTGCTTCCCCCTGGCCTATAGCTAGTACCCTCCCTGCTCCTCCAGCATTCTTCGCCTTAGGTAAGTCCCTCTTAAAGTGGCCTGCTTCGCCACATCCATAGCAAGTCGGGGTTGCGCCGGAGTCGGGGACTTGTGTGATCGGTTGTGCCGGGAATTTACAGAAACGGACGGTGTGTCCTTTCCTGTTGCAATTAGAGCACTGCATTTCACGGCAGGGGCCGTTGTGGTGGAAGTTGCATTTGTTGCACTTAGGCAAACTTCCAGCATACTGCTTCATCGGAGCAGTAGCAGCAGCGGTAGCAGGGGTTATCGCGGCATGCACTGCCACAATTTGCTGCTTTTTGGCAGCTCGCTGCCTCTTCTTGTCATCCCAAAACTTCCGCTTGATGTCAGCGGGTTTGGAGGGTTCCGGGATGGCTAGGGTTGTTGTGGTAGCAGGGGTTTTGACCCCATGGTCAATGAGTCGTTGTGCCAGTCGCTTGGCACTGTCGAAGGTAGCGGGGTTTGATGATAGGATGTTCCCCTGATACGGAGGCACTAGTCCCCATATGTACCTTTCGATCTTTTTCCCTTCAGTGGGAACCATATTTTGGCAGAGGGCCACCAGTTCACTGAATCTGGCGGTATAAGCAACAATGTTGGTGCCCTTCATGGTCAGGCTCCAAAGCTCCTGCTCTAGTTTCTAGATCTCGCCCCTCGGGCAGTATTCCTCAATCATGAGGTCTTTCATCGTTTCCCAACCTATGTCGTTAGCCACGACGAGAGTTAGAGCTTTAACGTGGCCATTCCACCACGTCAGGGCCTTTCCTTTAAAGGTGCATGCGGCATATTTGACTTTGCTCGCAGCAGGGCATGAACAAATTTCGAAGACTGATTCAGTCTTCTCGAACCATTGCGAGAGAGCAATGACTCCGCCGGTCCCATGAAAGGACTTCGGCTTGCAGTTGGTGAAATCCTTGTAAGAGCACTCTCTTGAGCACACAGGAATTTCAACCGGAATAGAGTTTATAGGGGTTCCACCTCTGCTGGCATCAGTAGAGTGATATTGTGCCATGACAGTTGCCACTGCTGCAGCTACGGCAGCATTTAGGGTTGCTGTATCGATGACCGTAGGTGGAGGAGGCGGTCTAGGTGTAGGGTTATTTCGGGGAGATTTCCGAGGAGGCATCTTTCAGCTAAAAGTTTATAAAGATGAGAAAAGTGGTAAGAATCAATTTGTAAGTAAGGTGAGAGTGACACATGGACTAACTAACCATAGCCCAACAATTGAATGAGTGTTTGAGATCATAACAAGGAAGAATTGTAGGAAAACACAAGTGTAAAGATTCTTCCCACAGAGTAGGTAGTTGCCAATAATACTGGTATTACTGATGTAACGAGTTCAATGAAAATTGACCTAACAGTAGGTCTCACATCATACCATACGGAAAGTTTGACAGTTCTTAGATTCCTAATTAGAGTACTGAAAGTTAGGAATATTTTATAGATAAGTGCTACTTAGAGCACAGATGTTAAAGGCTAATCCTTAACCCAAAAGATAATGATGTACTAGACATCATCTAACGGCGATGAGTATTCCTCGGGAGAACCCCTGAGGTCTCTCATTTGACGGACCACCTCTTGAAGGTGTCGTTCATGAGCCCTTTGACGAGCTCGAAGTTCCATGACTTCTGCTTGAGAGGCAACCAGATGTTGCTGTAGGGTTTCATTGGTTCTCCGGGTCCGTTCCATGTCTTCTTCGAGACGGCGGATGCGGACTGTGTTGACACCAGAGTTGGCATCAATCTCCACGACCCGGTCGATGGCTGCTCGACCTTGCTCAACATTACGAGCTATTCTGCGGATAATGACGGGCAGGGCTCGGTCAGCAGAACCACCTTCGTTGACGTTGTAAAAGCTTCGGTCCCCAATGTATGGTAAGGGTTGACCCTGTTCGTCACTCCAGCGATTCAAGTTATCTACCCACAAGGGAGTGGGACCTGGAAAAGTTGGTCGAGGGTCGTTGTTCGGGGCTTGACCTACTGGAGGTAGGTTGTTGACTTCAGGCTCAGAGTCTGATCCATCCGAGAAGCCTTCAGCTTGATGATCATCCAACGGAATTTGGTGCTCATCATCGGACTCTACTTCGAGCCATCCTGCGTTGCCTTCATTTGGAAAGTACAAGTCGTCGTGATGGAATCCATCCATTTAAATCTACGCAAGAAGAGAGGTATAAGGATATAGCATATATGTAGTTAGTAGTACAAAATACACCTATAGTATTTTAAGTTTAGGTTCTACTGATCTTCTTGTGGTATTGTTGGTAAGTTTTTAGACTTGTTAACACATCACAACCATTCTAGGGCATATGCTAATCACTACTCGGACCAGCATAGTTGATCAGGCTATGCCATTCCCAGGACTGACCATACATCCCCTAGCTTACCTGTGATATTTAACAATCGTAATACTTTTGTTCTTGTCATTGTGACACTGATTTTTGTATGAATGCAGACTAGTATACTTAATTAAATATTTTAATATTTAAAGTATAGACTCTTGGTCAGAGTGTTTTAATCCCAAATGGGTTTATAGTTTAGTATATCTTTTATGGGTTGATATACTTGATTCACTATAAACAATGCTCTGATACCAATCTGTCACACCCCAAAACCAAGAACGACGGAAACGTTCTGGGGCGGAGGACGTCATGTAAAGTATCAACATAGTAAATGTAAATAAGCAAACAACATCATCCATTGCATTAAATATATAGTTTTAATACAAGTGTGTTCTGTACAGTATAGACACCAAAAATAATGTATATCAAAATAATAAGATGAGTCTTGGATGCGCTCCATCTTCTCAAAAGCTGGCCTCGGTACCTGTCTACTGGTCACCTGAGAATACAGGTTATTTTGAAAGAGTTTATCAGCATTAAGCTGGTGAGTTCATAAGTATTTTAGTGTCGGTATTTGTCATCCAAAAATGTTTGAGCATGTAACAAGTATAAGTTTGTAAAATGTATGTAAAGGTTTGTAAGTGTTTGTAAAAGTTTGAATCTCTCAGAAAAACCTATATTTTCTATTAAAGTGGCCTTCTACCAAGGCTTAACTGTTTTGTATGCTCGTTTGTTGTAAAAGTGTGTAATTTCCCAAGTGTAACTATCATTTAACAAAATATAGTTTGTACATTAATGTTTAAGTGAGGTTATCACTAAAATGTGTAATGGATAAATCATTGTAGTACTGTAGTTTTGTATTATAGGAACTACTGCTGTACAAACTACCTTAAACCGGATTTATATTAAGGTATCATGTGATAAATTGCACCATACTATCGACTGGTAACAACGACATACGAATGGTCGTAATAACGGAATGACGTTTGGCACCCGCAGACCTGCAGGTCCGGCTGTAGCTAGCAGCAATGTGTAGGATAGTCTATCCAGTATAGATCTATATGCAAACTCACGCTCTCCCTCCAAGAGAATTCTGGCTACAACTCGGGCCATGACAATTAAGGCATGCTCCGATACAGTGGAACACAATTGTTAACGTATTCTTGTATACGTAATGAAATGAACTATTCTAGTATAGTTGTATATGTTCTTCCTCTAGTATAGTTGTGTATGTTCTCTGTCTATTATAGTTATATATGTTCTCTTTCTAGTATAGCTGTATATGTTCTCTTTCTAGTATTGTTGTATATGTTCTCTTTCTAGTATAGTTGTATAAGTACTCGTAGTAATAAGTATTAACTCCTGAATGAACTGACTTATTTATCTAGAAATTGTAGTAGTATGATCCTATGTTACCCCGATGGTAACTTACTGATGGTGTACAGATAAGTATGAATATGGAAGTACTTTTATGTCTATATATGTATATTTAATATATAACTAATATTGAAACGACCTTCGGACGACTACCCGAAATCCCACCAGACCACATCTCAATGCGCGAAAGGAAATAGGGTGGATAGCCTTCCTAAGCCCTTTAAACATTTCTTATATATCTATACATATATGGGCATGCAATTTATAAGAAGTAAAACAAAGTTTAATAAAAGCATTTGATAAGTAAAAAGAGCTTGTAAAACATTTTGAAGTGAAACAGTTTGATAAACAGTTTGAACAGTGATAAAATCATTGGTTTTCTAGTTATTAATAACATGTGATTAATGTAATCACATGTGATTGATGTAATAACTGTAAGTGTTTAACTTGTATCCCCCCCCCCCCCCCGATAAAGTATTTAAAACATTTAAAAGCATTTCAAAGGTTAATTTAAGGGGTATGAACTCACTTGTGGTGAGTGGATTGGATTGAAGTATCGGGTACCGTGCTAGGTGGCAACCGGAGACTTGTTCACACGCACGAGCCTAGTTATCATATAATGAGCATATATATAACTAATTAGCCAAATAATAACTTAACAAAATAAGTTGGGACACTTATGAACATGTAAACACTTTGTATATGTGTTATAGGTCCTAAGGGTTATGGGACAAGGCAAAAGGGTTGAAAAGCTTCCAAGGACCTTGTATAAGAGTTTGCCACCCAACAAACCCCACCCTTAGAGTTTACGGTCATAAACCCCTTGAGTTTACGGCCGTGAACTCCACTCTTGGTGGTTTTGGGTGTTTTAAGGTGCTAAATGGATCCTAGAATAAGCCTAGCATTGGTAGATTAATCCTTGAAGTAGTTTAAGGCCCTAGAATGCTCCTTTAAGGAGTTTACGGCCTAAAGACCATAACCCCTAGAGTTTACCGCCTTAAACTCCTATGGGGTGTTTGTTTTAATTCTTTTAAGCCTCTTGCACACAAAGGATAGCTTCTAGGTTTTTGTTTAAGGCTAAAGGGGACTTTAGGCACACTTTTGTGCCTTTACTTGGAGTTTACGGCCCAAGTGTATTTCTTGGCCGTAAACTCCCTTTTAAGGATGATTTTGATGTGTTTTGGTGTCCAAAGTAACTTCAAGTATTAGAGGGTAATTGTCTTAAAGCCTTAGGGGTGTTTAGGGCACATTTTGTCCCTTGAAATTGGAGTTTACGGCCTAAGACTTTCTTGGGCCGTGAACTCCTTGAACTATGTGTTCTTGATTGTGTTCTAGCCTCTAATGATCATACATAATGTCCTTAACTAGTTACCTAACATGTAAATGGGACTAGATAGCCTTTAGGCTTCGTTTTGGAGTTTACTCCCCAAGACCGTTCTTGGATGGTAAACTCCCAGATCTTACAAATTTGTCATATAAACAATGTTATAAAGATTATAACAAGCATTAAAACACATTTAGGAAAGTAGACTCACGATTTGGGATGAAAACCCGAAGATCCGTGAGAGAGAAAGTGGCTTTTCTCTAGTTGGAAAACTAAATAATGAATGAATTTAGTTCAGAAATCTATTTATAGTCCTGAAATATTTTGACAGAAAATATTTTTATTCCAAAAATGATTTCTAATATATATGAGTGTTGGAATAACAGTGTTGCACAAAACCGTAGCGCATCCACTCTCCTGATGTTTACTGAAGTGTAAACCCTAAATTACTCCAACTTATACGAAAAATCTGAAAATCGACTGTGACTGTTATAACTTCTATTGAAGTGACACTGTTTGTATAGAATGGAAATTTAGGGTTGTCACAGCATATCATAATATAAGCACAATATCTCAGCATAAAAGTAAATACACGAAAGAATACATACCAGCCACGACATCGGACGCCGCGCGGACCTCCTGCGCAGTCAACTGAAAAGCTCTCCCACGAGCCTTCGGAGCCTCGGCTTTCACCGGTTGAGTCTTGGTAACCCTAGCAGTAGGCGCAGATCCCTGGTGAAGCTGAGGACACTCGGCCTTCCGATGGCCGGTCTGGTTTCAATGAAAGCAGACCATAAATCCCTTGGGGCAATCCCTAGCGATGTGTCCCTCCTTGCCACACTTGTAGCAAGCACCTGATGGACATGCCCCCTCATGACCCTTGCCGCACTTTCCGCAAGTGCAGCTCTTCTGACCTCCCGTCCTCGGATCGGCGGACTTGGTCCGCTTGGTTGCCGGATGGGACTGAGCCGACCACCGATCCACCCGCTGAGACTCGGCCTCCTCCCTAGCCTGAGTCTCCAACTCGATCTCTCTCTTCCTGGCATTTTCCTGGAGCTCAGCAAAGGTCTGGTATGACGAGTTCGATACGAAATCCCAAATATCCCTCCTCAGTACACCCAAATATCTACTCATCCGATCCTGCTCAGTAGACACCTGCTCAGGGCAGAACATCGCCCTCTCATGAAACTTCCAGGTGATCACAGTAACCGAATCATTACCCTGCTTAAGGGTCAAGAACTCCTGAACAAACCGTTCCCTCTCCACAGGTGATCATAGAAGTAAACCTCTCCCAAGTCACGACTGAAATCTCCGCAAGAGTGAAGTTCGTTCGCCGTCACGAACTTCCACCAATCCTTTGCTCCCAGGCGGATCTGGTTCAAAGCGAACCGTACCCTCAGATGCTCCGGACATGAACATGTGTAGAAGCATCCCTCAATGTCAGCAATCCATCTCATCGCAGCGATCGGATCCTGTGTCGCATCAAACTCGGGTGGTTTCGTGTTGCTGAGCTCCCAAAATAGCGACGACTCACCTCCCTGTGGTCTGGCAGCAGCCACAGTTGCGGTAGCTGCAGCGGCTGCAGCCTCAGTCACCGCGGCGTACCACTCATCGAAAGTCTCCATCATTGTGGTCTTGATAGACCCAAACATCTCCGGAATCTCGGCCCGGATCGTCGCAGCCACCTCATCATGAATCATCTGACGCAGCTCCTCGTCACTCACACCGCTCGTACTAGGTTTGTGGCGTGGCCCAACCATAATGCCTCTGAAACACAACATAAAAATATCAGAGACTCCATCGAGCATAATCTCACTTGATAATGCAACCCTACTCGGCCTCCGATACCCAAAGGATTCTTACTTGGGTTGCCCACTGACCCGGTGTCTTCAGTAGTATGGGCCCAATACTACCGACTACACCACATCAGCATTCACCCCAAGTCCTCCTCCCTGGACTGCGAATCTTGAGTACTCTATTCTTGCTATGCAATGGCTACCTACTCGCTCTCCAAGTATCTCATATCAGCAGGTTCCCCTAGACTAAGGCATCACAAATCAAGCCACTCTAGTCCTAATATGCATACCATATCATAACATATCTCATAACACATATTGTAAGAGCATTCTGGGGATTTTACCGTTCGGGCGCTGGCTTACCGTACACACTGCTTCTCCTTTGGTTATTACGAAATCTCTTATAAAATTTTTATACTTTTATTAATTGAAAATTTTCCTCAAATCCCCGGTTTGAGTTCAGTTACGCCCGAAGGTGCATCCGAATCCCTCAAACCAAGGCTCTGATACCAACTTGTAACAACGTGAATTTTCATTTTTGCAAACATCAAAACCATCGTTTAATATTCTGAAACCACATGTGTAACAATGTCACTATAACAAAATACATCCCATGATCATAAAACAGTTCTTTCGTTAGTGTGTACAAATCACGCAGGGGCCTTCCCACGGACGTTAGTACCTGAAACACATAACATAACAACTGTAAGCATAAATGCTTAGTGAGTTCCCCAAAATACTACTTACGCACATACGCCTTTCCAGGACCTAACCTTTCGGTCCATGTGTCTCAAGGGACTTCCATCGCGACTCGGTAAACCATTCGGTCCTACCTGCGTCAACCTTACGGTCCACATCACAACGCCTTCCGGCCCATAACATATATGCCTTCCGGCCCATAACATAATGCCTTCCGGCCCATATCAAGCATATCATACATAGCACATATAAACAATTCACTTATCATATACAATGCATATAACTCATAACATATCCGACCTTCCGGTCACACAATGAAAACCCTTCCAGGTACAGTATAGTGAGAAAACTCACCTCGTGGAAAGTCTAGAATCTCGCGTACTCGCTATCTCCAAATCCCAACGAAGACTCAACCTCGCCTAATCATAACGAATATTATTTTAATTAATATAGACTTCCACAACTACACTTTACCCCTTATCATCATTCCTCAGAGGGTAAAAGGCCATTTTACCCTTCCTTGACTCAAAGTCCACATGTTGATCAAAACCCTAAAAGTCAACAAAAGTCCACATTCCAGTACGCAGGGCGTACATCGCCAACCCACAAGTCGGGGTCTCCACCCAGTACGCTGCGCGTACTGGGAGTTACGCCCAGCGTAACCTTCAGTTCTAAACACTTTTCATTTATGGTCTTAATCAGTTAAGCCATAACTTCAACTTCTAGATCCGACTTTATTTAAGCATCCTTACTTATAAATTCGAAACCTTTAAGCCTTGGCATGGCTGTAAAGGCTCTTACACTCCTTAACACCTTTCCATTTCAACTCAAAGATATAGATCACATGCATGGCCAAACATTCACGTCCAAGATTACATTTTTATGAATCTACAACTCAAATGGACGAAAAATATGATGGATCTAAGCTAATGGAGACCATTTGCTCATAAAGTCTCCACCTTTGGGACCAAAACCCTAGAAAATGGTCCATAAAGCATACCACAAGAACTACAAGTCAAGATCCGAACTTTTTACCTTAGAATGAAGCTCCAACCTTTGCAAAGCCTGGATCTACACTTGAACACCAACTTCTAGCCTTCCCAATGGACTCTTCTTCTCCTTTGCTACCTTGAAATGACACCACCAAGCTTAGAACACTCACAAATGGGCTAGGAACGAATGAACACTCTCTTAGGGTTTCTTTGTGAGGGATGGTGGTTGAGGAGTCAAGCTAACACATTCCTTTTATAGCCAACCACAATAATTAGGGTTTTTGGGTCTGGACCGGTTATGCCCAACGTACCCGAGGGAAGACGCATTTAAATGGAGCGCGCGAGTAGGCGCAGCGTACTCCTTGTATGCCCAACGTACTCGATCAACATACAAACCCCTAAATGACAAAAAATTTAAAGATGAAGGCTGAATAAAAGGGTACCTGGATTTCGGGTTGTTACAAAAAGTGTAAATAAGAAGGTCGACTCGGCGAGTGTATGGATAGACTCGGCGAGTCGAGTCGCGTTTCAGGTCACGTGTTAAATGACCAACTCGGTGAGTTGGTGCTGTATGGAGAAAACCCTAATCCCGGGGTTGAGCCCTATATAAAGAACATAATACTCACTCCCCAGCCTCTTTACCTTCCCTTTGAGTTCTAGAGGCCCTAGATTCGTGTGAGCTTTCCTTTGTGAGTGATTAGAGCCTTGGAGGAGGACATCTTGGAGGGGAATTGAAGAGCAAGAAGATTTGGAGCAAGGGGCTTTACAGAGATTTGGTTCATTCTCCAGTAGGAGCTTGCATTGGAGTGGTGGAGTTCGTGACGGTGGTCGGAGCAGTGTGATATTGTTCTTTAGTCGGCAGTAGCAGGTGAGTCTTCTCACTATACTTTACCTAGAGTGGTAATAGAGTTATGTGACAGAGTTATTGTATGCTATCTATGCGATGTGTGGCACTACATTATTTATATGTGATTTATGTTGTGTGTATATCAGAGTTAGGACCGGAAGGTCCATAGAGCTAGGACCAGAGGGTCCACAGAGTTAGGTTTAGAGTTATGTGCCAGTGTAATTCTATGCTATTTATTTTTTGAGATTTATTGTGATATGTGATATGCATGATTTTGAGTTATCAGAGTTAGGGCCTTTGGGTTCATAGAGTTAGGACCAGAGGGTCCACAGAGAGTTGGGACTGGAGGGTCCCACTAAGACACACAGACCAGAGGGTCAACAGAGTTATAGCCTTGAGTTGCTAATATGTGTTAGAGTAGTATTTTGGGGAACTCACTAAGCTTCGTGCTTACAGTTTTTTGTGTTATGTGTTTCAGGTTTCTCAGGTTCACGGGACGGCACCGGCTCGTGAGTACACACCGAGGGAAGCGTTTGTTTGAGGATCCTGGTTTATTAATTGATTGAACAAAAGATTTATGTTTTGTAACTTCAACAAATGGGATTTTTATGAAAAGCGTTAAAGAAATAAACTATTTTAATTTTCAAAAATTTGTTTGAAAAATTACGGTGTTACAAGTTGGTATCAGAGCCTTGGTTTGAGGGATTTGGATGCACCTTCGGGTAAATATGGACTCAAGCTGAGGAAGTACAAAAAGTTTTCAAAAGAAATGATTTTCTAAAAGTGAATAAGAGTTCAAAGAGGAAGAGAGAAAGAGCAGTGTGTACAATCAGCCAAAGCCCGAGCTGGGATTTCCCAAAATACTCTTACTTTTGTGTTATGAGATATTTATGATACATTTTATAAGATATTATGAATGCTAGAGACAGGCTAGGTATTTCATATCTTAGGACTAGAGTGGCCTAATTTGTGATGCCTTAGTCTAGGAGTTGTTTTTATATATGATGTGCTTTTGAGTATGAGTGAGAGTATTCAGTTGGAATCCTTTTAGGGGATTTGAGTAGAGGAGTAATCTAGGAGAGACGCCTAGATGATTATTGCGGTGTTTATCGAAGAATAGTTAGAACCCGTAAGGGGCAGAGTTGCAGAGTTTGGTGGTACCTTGAGAATGAGCAGAGCAAGTGGAATTATCATCCAGAGTGAGCTCTATGTATTCTTCGATGCTCGAATGCTGCTTGCTTCGTGCTTTGTGGAACTCTTGATGATGGGAGCCAGCTACCAAGTGAATATGACGATATTCAGGAGGTAGATGACTGGCATCATTAGGAACTCTTCAGCAGCTGATGGCGGAGAAGTGGGAGTGACCTCAGCTAGATGAATACGCTGGTGGAGTAGAGCATTTCGCTGAGGAGCGAGCACGCGTGGCGGAATTAGTGAACGAGAAGGTTGAGCAGCTACATAGGAGCTCTGGGATGGTCCGTGTGGAAAGTATGGATAGATGTGGTAGGTAGTATGGGCCCGTACTACCAAAAGCAGAGGACCCATACTCGATACAGGGAGTATTCTGAAGGTTCTAAGTAGCATATTGAGGAGTGATGTCATGGTTCGAGTACCATACATCGTAGCAGATTGAGGAGTGATGTCATGGTTTGAGTACCATACATTGTAGTAGATTGAGAAGAGATGCCAGGGGCTGAGTACCATGGTTCTTAGCAATTGATGCTTCTGATTCTCCGGTTGTCCGATCAGGATTGATTGGTGGAGTTTGGGAGCGATGGGGTTTTAGGCCTGAGGGCCATGATTGAGTCCGTAGAGGCATCCCTTGAGAGGGAGGTCGGGAGCATTTTAGAGTATTATTGGTAAGATGTCATATGTAATTGCAAGACTCAGGGATTTGTAGAGAAGGCATTTATGGGGGATTGCGGCCAGAGTGAGCGATCAGTCAATGCAGGAGATGTCACCTTTTGTAACCTGATGGGTGCTATTTATGTTTCTTTGGTAAACAGGAGAAACGTGAGATTTTGGTTTGGGCGTATAGGAGTAAAACCCTGCGGGTTGACATTAATGTCGATTTTTCCACCAAAGTATCAGGTAGCATGTCCGCCGCATGGAAATGATCTACCATGAGCAGGTAGTCAGTGGGGAGTGAGATGGTCAAGGACCACATTACATCCTAATTTAGTATAGTAGGGCATGTGGTGGCGGTATCAGTGGGTAATCCAATCGACTATATCAGGGCGGCAGCTCTTCTGTCTATGATGGATATTGAGTATGGGAGTGGAGTCCCTATTCTTGTGATGATTCAGGTGTTGGAACTTGGGTTGAGAAGTCGAGGTTGAAGAGTACGATGATTTATTGTTTCAGTCTAAGAGTCAATGATATTACTAGACAATTGAGATGTTCGGTATTGGGATGGTATAAGACTTTGAACGGCTAGAGTCAGTCGTGATGAGAAGTTCCTGAGGATTTCTTCTGAGATTCAGGGTATTTGAGGTTGCTTGATCTCTTTAAAGGAGATTATCGGGCGTTGCATAGCACCTTCCAAGGGCAGGTGCGATATTTCTACTGGAAAGAGTCTGTAGGATGGTGTGTGTGTGTGTGTGTGTCAATTGGTGATGGTTCGGACCCTAAGTGGGGGAGAACCGGGTATTTTATTGAGGGAACCAGAGATTTGTGTAAGAGAGGTTAGGGGTTGGATACAGAAATCTGCGGCTCGAATTCGTGAGGCTAGGGTCATTGGCGATCAAAGAAATGTGCAGAGCGAGATAATGCATGTGGTATGTGTCTAAGAAAGGATGGGTGTCTCCTCGGCATTTGGCCAATGGTCAGGAATCCGGTGGTGGCCAGGACCATTTCAAAGGGAAGACTCGTAACGCTGGTATGGGCAGTTGAGAACTTCTGGGTCGAAGTATGGATTATTTATTCCCTCTTTAGGGTGGATAGAATATTATCAAGCAGCCAACTCCTGGGCCAGTATGTGTATTCTTGTTTGGATTTTGAGCAGTAGGGGAAAGGGTTTCAAAGGATCATCAGCGTGTTCTGAAGCGTTAGCACCTTCATTTTATTCCAATTGAGTGTTTAAATACACTGAAGTTGCGCATTAGGTAAAATGAGGAATTATTTATGGAATTTAGAGGAAATTAATTGTTGTATCTGTATGGTGCTGGGAGTAGGAGATCAATGGTTAAGGCAGGACATCACGATGTTCTGTAATGGTGTTCCGTGGTGACCGGGTATAATGTCCCGATTTCGGAGTTATTTAGAATCTTGAGTTGGGACGACTAGTGGTGTATCATGTATTTTCAGTTCCAGTGGGAGCCCTTCAGGTATTGGCATCAAGAGGGGTTATTTAAGAAAGTGGATCTCTGCAGAGGTAGGTATTTTGTTATAGCGGTTGCCACCGGTGTCTGTGATGGATATGTGGGATAAGTGTGTGTAGTTGTCTATGATAGTCTAAAGAGCATGAGTTAGTGGGCGTAGTGTGTCGTTGGGATGAGAATGAGAGTATAGGGTGAAGCTACGGGGATCCGTAGTATTCACTAGTCAGAGGGTGTTGTGATGCTACGGGGAGCCGTAGTACTCACAACTCAGAGAGAGGGAGTCGTGGTACGATGGGGAGCCGTAGTACTCACTAGTCAGTTGGTGTTGTGGTGCTACGGGAAGCCATAGTACTCACTAGTCAGAGGCTGTTGTGTTATTGCGGGGAGCTGTAATACTCACTAGACGTCAAGAGAGTGTGATGTTGGAATGTTCCCCGATCAGGGTATGATGCAGAAGAGTTTTAGGCTTCAGTAGCCTTAGTATAGAGTTTTTGGAGCCTAGTGGTTGAACCAAGGGCGGAACTGGAGGTCAGAGTTGAGTCGATCCTCGGTTGGATTGTATTTTTCATATGAGGAAAAGAGGATTTCGTGACTTGTGAGTCACTGAGCCGGGATAGTGGTCACGGGGAGGAAGCTCGTGAGATATTTTGGATCATGTTATAGGTGATCTTTGGAGGTTCAGTTGTGGAGTCAAAAGTTGACTTGGTGCTCAATATCGAAGTGGGATATGAGAAATGAGCTAGAGTTTATCATGGTGATGTCTGAGGACACTTCAGGGCGAGCGGATGATTCAGACGCTCGAGGACATGCTTCGGGCATGTGTATTAGATTTCGGAGGGAGTTGGGACACGCATTTACTCTTGGATGAGTTTTCCTATACAACAACCATCATTCGAGCATTGTTATACCACCCTTTGAGCTGTTGTATGGGAGGAGGTGTCGGACCCCCATTTGCTGGGAAGAGGTGGTGCATGGACCCAAGAGTCCTTGCGAGCAGATTCAGAGCATGTGTGATACATGGAATAGTGGTTACTCTACTAAGGATAGTGTAGAGTGGGGTGTGAGCACCGTGGCACTTGTCTGAAGTGGCAAGGTTGACAAGTAGATTTCCTTGGGTAAGGAAAGAGAAAGGTAGGTAACTCCGAGAGAAGTGTTGGTTCACGGAAGTGAAAGCAGTAGTGAGAATGGATGATTAAGAGTATGGTGGTTGAACACTATGTCTGTGCCAGTGGTATGGAAGCGCATCCGGGTTGGGTGTCTGTTGAGGTTGCGGAAGAATCTCCGGTGGTTTAGAACCAAAGGAGTTCGGAAGAAATGCAAGGATAGAGCCTTGGATTTAAGTATGGTTGTGATTATGAGGTTATGTATATATTGGTAATTCATCCTGGGGATGTCTGATGGTGTCGTCAATATGTCGGGTTTTTCTAACCCGAGGATGTAGAGTAGGCTCAGCATGTGTATGCGATTGCAGAGGAGAGCTCAGGAGAGTTGTTCAGGAGCTGAAGGATGTATCATCCTGTCAACATGAAAAGAGTAGAGTCGAATTCAGAAAGGAAGAGGGATAAGTTCCAGCAGTGAACCCTATGAGGTTGTGTTAATCGAGGCAAGGGATAGCAGTTTGTAGCAGTGAGTACCCGGTCATAACTCGATGGTTCAGGGTATTATCTAGTCTTGCGAGAGGCAAGTGTATACGGAGATCAAGAGTGAAAAGTGTCTCTATCTAAGGAAAGAGCCGGTGGTCGGCTTGAGACAGTTGATATGAATCAGTAAGCAAGGAGTTGGATCATTTTTGGGATGATATCAGTGTTTGGAAGGATCTGGGTCAGTAGAGATCCGAGGTTGCAGTGCCGGGTTATGGTTATTGGAATTGTGTGCTGCAGCAGGTGTGACAACCCCAAATATATTGTCGTTACAAACCCTACTTTCACTAACGGAATGCGTCACTATACGTTATTTTCGGTAATGTTTGGAGTCGTCAATAAACAAATATCTAGTTAATTATACGTTCCGATATTATCATAAGTATTTATAACTTGTAAATGTTAACCCCGTTTAACTAAATAGAGTTATATTACTTTTCAACCACTTCACCCGGGTAAAAAGTTTTAACTTCGTTAAAACTTTAGCATCGGGTAGCCGTGTATCGGGTGCAATACCCGAGACATATATAAACAAATGGGCACTACAATTTAACTCTTTTACCACACCTTCACCTCTCTCTCACTACTTTCTCTCTCTAGACCCCAAACCGACCCCAAATCCGTGAATTTCTGGCTTCCAAACGTAAGGATTCATTCCCTAACTAAGTCTAAACATACTTCATTGTATTTAGAGGCCAAAATCATTGAAAACAAGGACCAAAAAGGAGTTTACGGCCTAAGAAGCCCCTTAGGCCGTAAACACCTAAAAACTTGCCAAAAACCTCATTTTTCCTTCCTTTAAGCTTATGGACTAATTAAGACATATAACTAGGAGAGTTTGGACATTAAAACACAAGGATTTGAAGCTTAAAAAGGAGTTTACGGCCCAAGCTTTTGCTTAGGCCGTAAACACCCCAAAAACCCTTGTTGAAAGCCCCAAAAACTCATCTAGGATGTTTGGTAATTTAGTCTTGACACTAGGGAATGTTTAAATGCATTAAACAACATCATTTAAGGACAAAAAGAGCAGTTTATGGCCAAGGCTAAGCTTGGGCCGTAAACACCCAAATTTTTGTGTCAAACAAGTCCCAAAACTTATCTAATGCGTGTAAGGAATTTAGCTAAGGCCCTTGGATGTGTGTTGTACCATTAAACTTCCCATTTTGAGGCCAAAAGAAGAGTTTACAGCCAAGGATATTCTTGGGCCATAAACTCCCCAATTTTCATGTTAATATGTCCCAAAACTCCATCTAAGGCCTTCTAGAATTTATCTAAGGTGAATGAGAGTGTGTTGTACCATTTAAACATCCATTTTGAGGGATTAAATGGAGTTTACGGCCCAAGAACAATTCTTGGCTGTAAACTCCCCAAAATATCACAAAATGAGGGTTTAATCCCTCCATGTTAGTCCAAGACACATACCATTAAATTAAGGAAGTGAAATAAGGCCTTAAACATGCATTTTGGAAGACCACATGAGTTTACGGCCAAGCCTAGGGGTCTTACGGCCGTAAACTCCCAAGGAGTGGCCTTTGGGCCGTAAACTCCAAGGAAGTGAGCTCATGGACCCTCCCGTAAATACTTCTTAGCCTTAAACCACTCCCGGGAACCCCTTCTAGGCCCTAAAACCCCGAATTGATGCTAGAATGCCTCAATACTTAAACAGAATGCATAAAATGATTAAATACTTGTAAAACACATATTTTCATATGACATTAGGGTCCTAAAAGGTGTACAAGTCATTATTTGGAACAAAACGCTCAACCGACACTTTTACCCGATTTACCCGATTCACCCGATTTACGCGAATTCAGGTGAGTTCATACCCCTTTAATGAACCTTTCAAATGTTTTATATGTTTTAAGGGGGAGATACAAGTTGAATGTACATGTTTATGAAAAGTTATACAAGACAATTTTTCATATTACAGAATTAATCACATGTGATTCACTACTTGTAGTTCAAATCACATGTGATTTATCACTATGCCATATAAATCAACCATTTGTTTTCAAAACTATTTTGAATAGACAAACAAGTTTTAAATGTCTCTTTTGTACAATACTTTTATTTAATAAATCCCCTTATAAATACGTAATCACACTAATATATTTATATAAGTAAGATTTGAAGGACTTAGGACCGATGGCTCGCCTTATTTCCTGTTCTTGTTTGATTGTGGGCTTAGGGTAGTGGTTATCCGTCCGACTTCGTTGATTTCTTAGTTATATATCTCATATATTAGTACAGATTATGAGTACTTCTTATTTCATTAGATGCCTAAATCACTAACCTGACTAGAACCACATACACGAAGTTAACTATAATAGGTATAGTTAAGTTCTCTATCCCTTGTTTTTAACTACTACTCTAAACTATTATAATTCTCTCTATTATGAAAATATACACTAATAAGAGAATACAATACAAGTTATACAAAATACTACTCCACTATAACACAAGAGAAAGTACAAATCATAAGATAACTCATTTACACACTACGAGATACTCTATTCGCTACACACTACGCCCGAAGTTTTCCGATAGGAAGACGACACTATATGTATAGATCTATACGGGGCAGACGCTATTACATCCCGACTGATAATTTCAGTCCGAGCCGCATAGGTCCAGGGATGCCTTTACTCCACTACACTATACATGACCGGGAAGGTCATGGGGGTCCGTTATTACTCACTCTATTGGCAACATACAAGAAATACACTATAATCGTACTAAAACACTAAACAAAACTAAAATAAAGTTAATATCCCGAAGTAAATAAGTATCTAATACTAAAGGAAGCTGCACCACTATTATTTACTTCAAGTATAACTTACCATACTGCTTTACTTATTGGTGAGTCACTATTAAACTTCTACGATAAATGGTTTTCAAAGATGGAAATATCATAATTCTTAAAGGTTTTCACTTACTATACATTTCTGGAAAATATAGGATTTTCTAGGTTTTACCGCTACTTATGACTATAAACTTCAGCTTTCATACTAATGATTCTAATGATTTTTATATAAGAACTCACACTAAACTCTTATGAACTCACCAGCTTTATGTTGATATTCTTTTCAAAATAACTTGTATCTACAGGTCAAAGATAGACAGGTACAACTGCAGCATTTTTGGAGAAGATGGAGCATGCAAGACCCAGCTCTTATTTTTGTTCACTTTTGGTGTTTTTCTAACATTACAAAACACACTTGTAAATACACTTACTATGTAAATGAAATGGTTATATGTTTCTTGCTTTTACTATTATGCAATTGTGATGATACCGTACACTAAATCATCCACCCCGCAACGTATTCCGCCGTTATTGGTTTTGGGGTGTGACAGCAGGCTTCGAGGATGAAGCCTAATTTAAGTAGGGGAGAATTGTAACATCCCTAAAATTTAGAAGTAAAGTTGAAGGGCTAAAAGTGTAAATAAGAAGGTCGACTCGGCGAGTCTATGGATAGACTCGACGAGTCGAGTCGCGTTTCAGGTCGCGTGTTAAATGACCAACTCGGCGAGTCGCATGGGTGGACTCGGCGAGTTGGTGCTGTATGGAGAAAACCCTAATCACGGGGGTTGAGCCCTATATAAACAACATAATACCCACTCCCAAGCCTCTTTACCTTCCCTTTGAGTTCCAGAGGCCCTAGATTCGTGTGAGCTTTCCTTTGTGAGTGATTAGAGCCTTGGAGGAGGACACCTTGGAGGGGAATTGAAGGGCAAGAAGATTTGGAGCAAGGGGCTTTGCAAAGATTTGGTTCATTCTCTAGTAGGAGCTTGCATTGGAGTAGAGGAGTTCGTGACGGTGGTCGGAGCAGCGTGATCTTGTTCTTCAATCGGCAGTAGCAGGTGAGTCTTCTCACTATACTTTACCTAGAGTGGTAATAGAGTTATGTGACAGACTTATTGTATGCTATCTATGCGATGTGTGGCACTGCATTATTTCTATGTGATTTATGTTGTGTGTATATCAGAGTTAGGACCGGAAGGTCCATAGATCTAGGACTAGAGGGTCCATAGAGTTAGGTTTAGAGTTATGTGCCAATCTAATTGTATGCTATTTATTTTCTGAGATTTATTGTGATATGTGATATGCATGATTTTGAGTTATCAGAGTTAGGACCTTTGGGTCCATAGAGTTAAGACCAGAGGGTCCACAGAGAGTTGGGACTGGAGGGTCCCACTGAGACACACAGACCAGAGGATCAACAGTGTTTACAGTGTTTTGTGTTTTGTGTTTTAGGTTTCTTAAGTTCACGGAACGGCACCGGCTCGATTGTACACATCGAGGGAAGAGTTTGTTTGAGGATCCTGGTTTATTAATTGATTGAACAAAAGAGTTATGTTTGTAAGTTAAACAAATGGGATTTTTATGAAAAACGTTAAAGAGATAAACTATTTTAATTTTCAAAAATTTGTTTGAAAAATTACGGTGTTACATATGTATTGATATGATAGTTTTCATCCTTCATTCAATTTCCACACTCTTGTGTAGCAAGGGTGTATAAACCTTCTTGGATATCAATTACCTTCCAGTAAACTATGATAGGGATAGTTAGGGGATACAAAATATTATTCCTATTACAAGGAATTACACCAGAGTCAGTTCCTTCATGAGTCTATACTAAATGCTATAGGAAGAGATACACTTACATGGATACACTTACATGGACACACTTACATGGATACTTGTACCTTGATGCTATATGATAAGATATTATTACATATCATACGCGTAGTTTAGTTTTGTCTATCCTAGTACAAAAGGATATCATACGGGACTAACCATTCCTGTGACATCCCCAATTTTAAGGCCAGAAAAGACCGGTTTTGTTTATACTTTATTTCAAAATCAGAGTAACCTTTTGATAAAAGAATCGCAGAATTTGTCCTAAAATAATAATATGATAAAGATTTATCAAAAGCATTTCCTTAGAAATGTATTTCATTAAAAGACTTGGGATGTCATGTTCGATACAGTACATTATAAGCCTTACAACAGTTATTTACAACTAATGGCCTATAATCCAAAAGTCCATCATCATCATAATAATTATGCTCTGAGTCTACTACCTGTAAAACAGAAAGTTGAGTGGGTCAGGCTTGGGAGCCTAGTGAGCATATAGGGTTTTCAACCCACAAATAATAATAAATTTATTAATTTCATCGATCAACAATAAATTTATTAAGTTCATCAACCAACAGTAACCCTGATTACCCATTCCCGTTATCCTCACTTTACGTCCCTAAACACCTATACAAGGGACCTAGTCTAAGTATTTTTATCATCGGGATGGACACTACTGCTAAGGGGGTTCCTCAACAATAAATTTACTAAAGGCAACCATGAGGGGGATGGAGTACATCGGTGAACACATCGTTCACAACACCTACAGGTTGCGAGCCTGCCAGTGTTCCACTTGACTGTCTAGAAGAGTCCGTGGTCGTCATCCATACTCCGCTAGATGACTGAAACAACAAAAACATCGAGGCCTCTCATCATTTTAACACACATCAACTATTTTGTCCACCCATGTTCTACCCAATATATTTATAGATAAAATACATATACAGTTTATAACTTGTATAAAACATTGTATTCAACAATCATCTCAAATAAACAATCAATATAATTACACATAACACGTATTTTATAGAAAATACTTCATATCTATGTGTAAGATGAAAGTGACTATACACTCACTTGATTTGATGATAATCGGACAGCAATTCGTTCCTTAAAATGATCATTTTTGATAAAACCGGGAGTTTTATTGAGAAACCGGGCTCTGCGAGAGTTGGAGCTTCAAAACCGAAAAGATAAAATTTTCCGGGTTTTTGGGCACTTCGGGACGTATTCCGGGCTTTAAAAATGATATCGGGGCTTCGGGGGAAGTCAAAATAGTCAAAATATAATTTTAGGGGCGAAAAATGTCAAATTTCTAAAAGTAGTCGGAAGATCTCGTAGCTCCCTATTTATAGGGTGCGAGGTCGAGGTCTTCGTGGCTGAGGATGCTCCACGTAGTACCTACGAGGTTCGGACACAGAAGGAAGGCGTGGCAGCGAAGGGGCGAGGCGCGTGGCAGCAGCGAGGCGAGACACGGAGGCTGGCTACGAGGCTCGGACGTGGCCCTGCGAGACTCGGACACGCGGTGCTACGAGGTAGCTTCTGATTGGCCGAGACTTTGGTTTGAGGGAATTGCGACACGCGTCTAGTCCGGATTCGGCCACATCTTCGGTGACGCAGCAGCTTCGGCCTTTAGGCGGTTTCGTGAGAGGGGTGACGTGGCCGACTACTGTTCATGCGAATTTTTCGAATTTTGAGCCCCGAACTTCTAAAATCAATAACTTTCGCATACGAGCTCCGTTTTTGACGTTCTTTATATGCACGCGTAGATAAAATCATTCTCTATAACTTTTGTTTAGACTTCGTCGGCTCATTTTGAATTTAATTTTAATATTATTATTTTTAACAGACCGGGATAGGAAAATCCGTTAAAAATTCATAACTTATTCATCTGACGTCCGTTTTCATCAGTCTTTTCACCGTTGTACTACTATTGACAAGACCTTCGATTCTCGTTTAGGTTGTGTCGGCTAAATTTCGCTCGATCTTAAATTCGAGTATTTAGCTGTCTACTGCTAAGCTAAAACTTAGAAAAATCATAACTTCCTCATACGAAGTCAGATTTGGGCGTTCTTTTTATCGAACTTCTCGATTTAACAAATACTACGACTTTCGTTTAGATTGTTAAGGCTAAAAATTATTTTATTGTAAATTCACTTTTTACGTTTCCCGGTGACGTGTCGGTTCCGTCGCGAAACTTCGACGGGTCATAACTTCGTCGTTATAACTCGGATTTCGGCGTTCTTTATATCCTCGAAATCCTTGTTTCGACCACTACAACTTTATGTAAAGATGTCGGCTTTATCTAATATTTATTTTCAACGCTTATTTTTATTATTAATTAATTAAATCATAATAATTAAACAAATAAGCACATAATTCACATAATTTTCACATAATTCCTCTTTATT